>NC_069686.1:10733579-12032745 GCF_023699985.2 Odocoileus virginianus
CAAGAACCTACTGTATAGCACAGGAGACTATATTCAACATCTTATAATAATGTATAAAGGAAAAGAATCTAAAAAAGAATAAATTTGTATGTATTAATACATGTCACTGAATCACTTTGCTGTATAACTGAAACACTATAAATAAGCTATACTAAAAAAATATTTAAAAAATAAATAAATATAAATATTTTTAAATAAAAAATATATTTTAAAAATTCATTTGGCAGCTGATCCCATGCACCTTAGCAGCAGTATTCCAAGGGCAGAGGTGTCCTACTGAAGTCTTGCCAAAAAGTACACACATTCAATAAGCATTTACTAGGCACCTTCTCTGTACCCTGAAAAGGCTAGACAACAGGTATATAAAGATGACACCAATTAGCCTACTCCTGTGAACAACATGCTCTATCATAATTTTTATATATTGCATATTCATACACATATTCAATTATTCATTTAAGAGGTACCTCATGATATAGTATGGGCTTCCCTGGTGGCTCAGCGATGTGGGTTTGATCCCTGGGTCAGGAAGACCCCCTGGAGAAGGAAATGGCAACCCACTCCAGTAGTCTTGCCTGGGAAATCCTATGGCAAAGAAACCTGGTGGGCTACAGTCCATGGGATCACAAAGAATCAGACATGACTTACCAACTAAACCTCAATAATGATGTAAGGTGCCAGGAACTGTGCTAGAAATATGAACATATATTCCAGAGTTAGAAATATAAATATAAAATATTTTCAGCCTCCTTGGTGCTCACAGACTAGTAGAAGGGATAGAAAATGCATAATGGGAAATCTCTATAATAACCGTGTTGAGGGATATACGACAAAAGCACTCTGATAGCACAGAGTAAAGATAACCAGCTTTACCTAGAGCCATCAAGGAAATCTGTACAACCGTTGTGCATGCTTGAGTCAATATTGCTAGACAAATAAGGAAAGGGAGTCCTTGATTTTCTCTTTCACTTGCACAGCAAGTTTCCTACCAACATGTCTCAATTCATCCTAAAAGAATACCACCTTCAGACCACGCACCAAATGGCTCTGTATCCGGGCATGGTTACCACTTGGCATCTGCTGAGATGTACAGCAAGGGTATTAATTACTGCTCACCATGTGATTAATGTGGCTGATAGTCCTTGATGAGGTCAGTGTGTTTTGTGGATCTTAGATTAATGATTCCAATTTGACAGACAGCAAGCCACTAAATGGTTACCAGGTGGCAAAAATATTGTGTTACCCTAGGCAGAACTGAAGACAGTAACAGGAGCTAAGAAATCAATTCAGAGCAGAGTTAATTGCCTGAAAACAAGTTTCCCCATTGTTTTCCAAATAATCCTCACGCAGAAACTCTAATGATTCCCATTTTTAGTTTTAGGAAACAAACTGATTTCTCAGTCAACTCTACCAAAAATCAAAGAAATTACTTGAAGATAAAACACTGTACTTCACTGGGGTACAGTGAGGGATATCAGTCTCAGACGCACAGCAAATGTCTAGCCTTCCCAGGGAATGTTGTTCTTGTTCAGTCACTAAGGCCTGTCTGACGTTTTGCAACCCAATGAACTGCGGCACACCAGGCTTCCCTGTCCTTCACTATATCCTGGAGTTTGCTCCAATCTCAGGTCCATTGAGTCCATGATGCCATCCAACCATCTCATCCTCTGTACCGCCTTCTACTCCTGCCCTCAATCTTTCCCAGCATCAGTCTTTTCCAATGAGTTGGTTCTTTGCTTCAGGTAGCCCAAAGTACTGGAGCTTCAGTTTCAACCTCATTTCTTGCAATGAATATTCAGGGTTGATTTCATTTATCACTGACTGGCTTGTTCTCCTTGCTATTGAAGGGACTCTTGCGAGTCTTCTCCAGCACTACATTTTGAAAGCGTCAGTTCTTCAGCACTCAGCCTTCGTTATGGTCCAACTCTCACATCTGAACATGACTACTGGAAAGACCAGAGCTTTGACTATACGGACTTTTGTCAGCAAAGTGATGTCTCTGCTTTTTAATAAGCTGTCTAGGTTTGTCATAACTTTTCTTCCAAGGAGCGTCTTTTAATTTCATGGCTGCAGTCACCATTCACAGTGATTTTGAAGACCAGGAAAATAAAATGTGTCACTGTTTCCATTTTCTCCCCTTCTATTTGCCATAAAGCAGTGAAATGGGGCCATGTAAATATTGAATAACTTAACCTTACTATTTACACATTTAGCCATTTAGATAGATGGAGTATATTTATGATAAAACTTTCATCAGAAGATACTTCCTGATTTTCTTCAGGAAAATTCTATTAGTATTTTGTCATAAATGAAATACCCACTTAAAAAGATAAAAAGAAAGAGAAGACAAGAGAAAAAAAAGATTCTGAAGAAAATTGAATGGAGTAAAGTTTTATTTCTGTTTCCTATCTAGCAAGAACAGCAAAAATCCCAACATACAACCCTGACATCATCCTCAGGTCAAGAGGTCATTGATGAAGAAGTCATTCATTTTTATATTCCAATCAGTGAGCATAGGATCCAATATAGGGGTTGAATAATTTTGCTGCATTATTTAGCAACCAAATTTGAGAGTGAGAGATTTGGCCTTGACACATATGCCATTGTACACACAGGACCTTAGCTTATCTTAGCCAGAGTCAGTCTGCAAAGAGGTACACAGTGCCTGTCACCGAGCACACGCAGGCACGATATGTGAGGCTACAATAAAAAACGAACTCACAGTCACTCTCCTAAGGAGATTAATAGATTTCTTGAAGCAGGATGGCTGTCAGTGGGTAAAAATATTTTGTGTACCAAAGACCAGAACATTTCATCCCACAATGCTTTGTGTGTGTTTCATTAAACAATACTGACCTAACTTATGACCCCTCCACTAATGCAATCTTTATTTGTCATAAATAAAACTGCTAATATGACCAAAAAAAAAATCTCATGTTCTCAGCTACAGCTAGAGTGATGCTTTTCAAAGGTCAGTTGGTCATGTAATTCCTCAGCTAAAATCCTACAGTGCCTCCTCAATTTCAGGGTAAAAGCCAATGTCCCTGTGAAGTCTGGTATCTTTCACCTCCCTGGCCCCCTATGCCCCTCTTTGAGAACTTGCAGCCCTGTCTTGCCTTGGCTTTCATACCACACTCCCTGCTCCTTTGTCATGAAACCCTCATCCCGGCTTCAAGCCTTTTTGCTGGAAGCCTCCAGTTTCAGTAAGGTCTACCCACCTACCCCATTTACATTTAGAACCTCTATCACCCAGCACTTCCTGTCCCTCTTATGCTGCTTTGCTTTCTGCACAGCACTTATAACACACACACACACACTCACATTCAACTTAGGGTTGACCTCATTCTACTAGAAGGTAAGTTCCTTAAGGACGAAGATTTTGTCTGTTTTGTTCTCTGCTGTATCCTCAGTCCCAAAGAAGCACCTGACACCTAGGATGCATTTAGTATTATTGAACAAACGGATCAATCAAACAATTATAACCATCATGACCTTTGCACATAGGAGCTGCTCATAAGAAGCTCATAGAGATCAGAAACAAAATTAGATTTTAATTTCTTACTGGGTTGAAAGAGTAAGGAAGTACTGAAGAAATCAAGCTACAAATGCTCCTTCCCCATCATTTATAATGAAAGATTTTCACAGGTATCTAATAAAAACTATTAGAAAAAATGAAAAAGAAATGATCCTCATTTTGAAAGCAGTTTAGAGGTACTTGGAACAATGATGAATGCCTATGTATACTACAAGGAAAAGAAGATTTAGTCTGGACGTCACTTTGCCAAAACTTCAGGCAATCTGCCTTTACAGAAAAATTCCCCTTCAATGGCATATGTATGTACATATGTGTGCGCGCTAAAGGAATATCATGTTTCAGTTACCATTCTAGCCCTATATGAAGTAACTAGCCCAAAGTCATGTATAAAATAGATTTAATACTCAGTGCAAATCTGTAAGAGCCTACATATATATGTGAATGATTTCTTCATGTATTTCATAATCATTTTTAATCTTTTATGGTTTAAAAAATAGATCTCCAGGAATAGAACTCCAAATTATAACCTCATGGTTATAGAAAATTAAGGTTCAAATAATAGAAAGTAACTTGAGAATCTTGTTCAAAACAAATTAGGTAAAAGCCAGAAACAGTCAATATCTGCAGCAGTTCACCTAGATTGGTTCAAACTGTTATGAAATTCTACTATACAGTTCTCTGTATTTCCTCAAGCTTAGAATTTTGGGGGCTTTTGGTGTGTAAAAAATGACATAAGAATCTTGGCTGCACAATAAAACTTAAAAGCAAAAGCTTTAAAATCCCCTTGGAAACGTTAAACTGCTAAATCACGTCAATTCTAAATTTAATTTAACTCTATGTAATTTAAATCTATGATGCCATCAGTTGTGTAATGCAATGTTATCCTAAGATAACATCCTATTGTAATGCAATGTGTCACTAAGAAAGAATAAAATGTTGCTAATTATAACTGTAAGAAGTATTATTAATATGTATCCCAATTTCAGAGATTTTAAAGTGGAGAAATTATCAATCTGAACCAATGAACATTTACTAGTATTTAGGGCTTCCCTGGTAGCTCAGCTGGTAAAGAATCCACCTGCAATGTGGGAGACCCCAGTTCGATTCCTGGATCAGGAAGATCCCCTGGAGAAGGGATAGGCTACCCACTCCAGTGTTCCTGGACTTCCCTGGTGGCTCAGCTGGTAAAGAATCTGACTGCAGTGTAGGAGGCCTGGGTTTGATCCCCGGATTGGGAAGATCCCCTGGAGAAGGGAATGGCCACCCACTCCAGCATTCTGGCCTGCAGAATCCCATGGATTCTATAGAGAATGCCATGGACTCTATAGTCCATGGGTCACAAAGAGACACAATTGAGCGACTTTCACTTTCAGGAGAGTTATAACAAAGTTGGTCAAATCTTCTCTTTTTCTACCAAGGAAATAGTAAGAGTAAATGCATACTCTAGTAAACTACTATTTAGCAAGAATGTTCTTGTAACACTATGGATTATCAAAGACTACACCAGTGTCAAGAAAAACTGTTGAATATCCTGGAATGAAATAATTCTGACTTGCATGAGTCATATATTAATCATTACCCACAAGATCTAAAAGAAATTAGCCTGGATAAAGAAGAAATTACACTTTAGATATAGTCTTTCTGAAGCAAATAATATGCTTCCAAATAGTAATATCTTATACTAAAATTTGTTCTTCTTAAATTCATGAAGTAACTGATTTTCTCAAATTGTTTTTGTTGAAATTCTGAATTTTCACAAAAAATGACTTTGGTTAACGAAAATATTCACCAATACGATATTTTATATCCAATTCTTCCTCATGCTGTGCTCTAATGGGAAACTAGAAAATATCATTCTAAAAATTGTTTTGACAAATAGCAGGTAAATCAGAAAACACAAGCAAGATAATGCTTAAAAATGGGAGAGGATTTGGCAGTCAAATATCCAGGAAAGAAAAATGAAAACTACTAGTATGAAGATTGAAAGCTTTTATAGAATTTCAAGGATGCATGACTCAATCTTTCTAAATGGGAATTATAAACAATAAGAAATGTCTTGCAGCAATTTCATTTTATGTAGAATTATGTAAGTAAATGTACCATTTGATTTAATAATGAAGGTATGAAAAAGATAAACTGTTAACAAAATATAGTCTGTGGTAGCTTCAAATGTATAATGGTGTATACGTTTGAAAAGGAGAAAGTCAATAGACGTAAGATTAAAAAACATTATTCATCTCTTTCTCACAGCAGGGTGACTAAGCCTGCTGTCACCAAACATGTTACCTCATTGTTCCCTGATGGAGTTCCTTTAATAGGATGAGATGAATGCAAGTGTTTAACTATTTTAACATATCAACAACAGAAAATAAAAGCAGCTATTGAAACAAATGATCTGGCTCTCCGTTAATTGAATATGTTTGTGTCTTTAGACAGAAAAGCGCTGATGCCTAAAATTTGTGTAGTACCAGAGGAATAGAAGTTTACCAATTAAACAGCAAAATAGGTTCAAAACCAAATAGTCTCCCAACCCCTCATAGACAAAAGTGCTTAACTTCCATCTGTCAGAGAGTCCATGTGTGTTAATTTTCAATGTAAACTGAATCTAAATAATGATTTCAGATGTCCATCATTTCCTAACTTATGTTGATCCAAATGCAGAGACTGCTTAAATTATTAATAAGTCACATTGCCTGTGGGAGAGGTGTCTACATGCAGAAAGCCTCCGTCTGGAATGCAAGACACCTTACTATAAGGCCATAAAATTATTTGTTCTCTAAGGTACACACAAACCAATGAACTATCACTTGGGAAAAGTCACTTCGAAAAAGTCAGAGCATTAGTCCTACAATGAACCACTTCAAAATTTCCATAGTTTTGGTCTGACCTATTCTCAATTCAAAACAGAAAATAAACCTCATCACTCCTCATCCTTTAATTTGTTCTGCTTTCTCCCCAGCCTGTTCTTCTGTTTCATTAAGTTCCCTTTTTCTGAGCCTCCCAATATCCTCGTTTAATCTCCACTCATAGAGAACAACTCGATAAGTCTGTGCCAAGAAAGAACCTAACAAGCTATTTCTTCTGGTAACGTGTACATTTCTAAAGGTGATGCCCAGGGAATCATAGTGCATCATTAACAGTGGAATTTCTGGAGAGGCTTTTTAGGTTCCCTTAGGGGCAAACAACTTAGCTTAGCTTCATTTACATTTTCATACCAAGCTAAACCATATTTCCTAGTTCACAGGCCACAACTTTTGAATCTCCTTCTACCTATTAATATTATTAAGAGTTTTGAATGGGTACACACAAGATTTTCCAGCATAAATTGTGAGAAATGAAATATTTCCTGCCATATCAATAAACAAGGATGTCACACTCATCAGCCACTGCAGCCCTCCAATGTGAACTGGTGAACCCTAAGGACACTCAGGAAGGAGAAAAGTACCTGCAATCTAGCCGATATCAGACTGCAGCCACTCCCTTCAGTGAGCCCCAAGGGAGCTCAATGTCGTGGTCCAGGGGCGGGTTGGAAAAGAATTTCCAGACATGAGACAGAATGAGAGGGAAATAGAAGTTTATGAGAATGGGAGACACTGTTAGAACAGCGGGCCAGCTCAAGGGAGAATCGACATTGAACAGGGGTCCTTAGTACACTTCTATAGCCAGGGTGCAAGGAACGGGACAGGGGTCTTGCTGGTCATTTGTTGATTGGATGAGGTACATATACTGGTGGGGGGAAGAGTGAGGCAAATACCTTCTTCCCGTGGGGTAGGAGGGGAGGCAGGTTATACTGCTCAGGAGGACCTGAGATCCATTAATAGCTACAGCATGGGAGAGGAAAGGATGATAAGGGTCTCGTTTTTCTGTTCCTGCATTCCAAGACCCTCCTTGGTTTTATCTCCTCTTTCATCCTTGGGTCATCACACTCAGGATGTGAAAAACACAGGATACAGGCCCCAGGTAGCTGAGATACATTTAAAAGGAATGATTTCAGTGAGACCAGACACTTGCATCTTCTCATACATAATAAAGCTCTAAAGTCCTTAAGTTGCAAAATACGGTTTGATTTGTTGCTGCTGTTTGTTGTTCAGTCCAATCCTTCGCAACTCCACGGACTGTAGCACACAAGTCTTCTCTGTCCTTCACTGTCTCATGGAATTTGCTCAAATTCATGTCCGCTGAGTCAGTGAAGCTATCTAACCATCTCACTTTCTGCCCACCCCCTTCTCCTTTTTGCCTTCAGTCTTTCCCAGCATCAGAGTCTTTTTCAATGAGTTTGCTCTTCGAAGCAGGTGGCAAAAGTATTGGAGCTTCAGCTTCAGCATCAGTCCTTCCAAAGAATATTCAGGGTTGGTTTCCTTTAGGACTGACTGGTAGTTAACAATAATCTTTTGATGGTCAGATTATCTGCCCTTTGCTGCAAAATTTTTATATAACCTGGGTTTTCCTCTCTCCTCCTCAGAGCAGTTCTCTCAGGGTCACTTAAGATGCTGCCTGCAGGGTTTGAAGTCCTAAAAATTCCCACCAAATAAAACAGGATTCTCAAATTTTAGGCTGTGAATATTTTCTAAGTCAACAATAGAGTAGAAATATTCACACAGTTTCATGAAGCTCACCTTGTTCAGAATGAGAGGCGTTTGATATTCGAGTAGTTCTACAGAGCTTTTCAAGCAATTATTATAGGATATCTTCATTCCATCTATTCAGTACTAGCTAATGAGATAAAAATAGCAGTCTTTAATCAAGTATGATGTAAATTTTTTTTACTATCATTGCCTTTAAAATAAGGACTGCAGCCTGAGGGCACCTAAGAACGTGGCCAACGGCAAAAGGAAATGAGAGTATTTTAAACTCAGAACACTGGTTATAGAATTTTGGTAAAATTTTCCTTTTATGTAGCGGTAATAGGCCCTAACTTGTAGTCACAAGTATGGATTTTCAGCCAGAGAAGGAAGGGGAAAGGGAGTAGAAATTGGGGCGGGGTGGGGGATTGGGTTTGTGGGGTGGGGCTGGGGGCACGAAGTGATGCCTTTCTGTTGTATAACAAGATCTATTTGAATAACAAAGCGTCAAGACAAAAAAAAACTCCACTGTTAAATTTATGCTAGGACAGGAGACCACAACCAAGGTTTCTCCGTTGAAACGACTTTGCCACAAATTTAAGCTCAGTGTCTTTACTATAGTGATCCCCAGGCCTAGATACACACAGAATGATCCACACTGAAGGCAGGGAGCTACCCCGAGCTGGGACAGGACTGGCCTGGGGTGCGGCCTGGGCATCAATCTATCTAAAAGCTCCCCCCTGGGTCCTTTGGATGTGCAGGTGCCCAGCGTTCATCAAAGGACAGAAGACAGAGCTGTTCCAGACACGCGTCTGAGCTGACTGCGCTCGTCTGAGGCCCGGCTTCACCCGACGGTTCCTGCGGAACCTTCGCAGCCTTGCCCGCGTTTACGCAGTGAAGTGGGGACAATGGTGGATCGCAGTCTCACGTCGTAGCTCCGTGACACGCCACACAATTCCTCTCCACCTCCTACCCCCCGCTCCGCCCCGCCCCGCGGGCTCTGACTGCAGCTGCAATAGAGAAAGAGACAAACAGCCTCGCCAATCAACGACCGCTGCCACCGTATCGCCTTTCTTTGACTAAAGAGCCAGAGCCTGCCTTTCGGAAACACACAGACAGCGTAGGAACGAGGCTGCCATCTGGCGGTCATCCTGGGCTTATTACGGTGTCTCAAAGAATGCGAATCCTGCTTTCGCACATCAATGACAAGCTAGACACAGGCTTAAATATTACTGCGGTGGAAGGGCTCTGTAGTGACAGGCAAAACCTGAAGCGAGGGCAGAACTAGCCCTTTCTGTAAGCCAAATGAAACACAGGGTCGCCTTCAAAATTTCCCTTCGTCCACCTGTCTGCCTTCAAAAGTTCTTTATGGACTTTGAAGAAAGAGGTTAGCCCAAATGGAGAAAGACTTTTCTTACCAAGAAGAATCTAGCATAGCGTTTCTCAAGCTCAGTGTGCATTAGAATTACCTGCAGGGCTTGTAAAAGTCCAAATCTCTGGGCCCTGCTGTCTTAGTACCCCATTCAGCAGATTTGGCTTTGGCCTTGAGAATCTCTACTTCCCAGGTGGCGCTAGTGGTAAAGAACCCGCCTGCCACTGCGGGAGACATGAGACTCAGATTTGATCAGTGTTTTGGGATGATCACCTGGAGAAGGGAAGAGCAACCTATTCCAGCATTCCTGCCTGGAGAATCCCATGGACAGAGAAGCCTTGACGGGCTACCGTCCATTGGGTTGCAAAGAGCAGGACAGGACTGAAGCAACTCAGCACACAGCACCCTGAGAATCTGCCCTCCTAACAAATCCCCAAGTGATACTGTTGGCCCGGTGACCATCCTTGAAGAAGCATTGGACAAACTGGCAAAAATCTCTTAATTCTTAACAGTTAGTAATCTAATAAAACCATCAGTCAGCTGAGGAGACAAGACTGGGTGAAGTATCCATAACCTAGAGCAGTGACCAGGGTCAAAAGAGGGTGTCACTATGAGACTGATCCTAAATATCAGTGGCATAGCATAAGTAACCAAAAATACCAGCAAAGAAGTGATCTAATGAGAACTGGACAAACAATGTCTCTCCATTGTTTTTGCTCACTGTCCCCTGGGGGTCTCTGAAAATATTGCGTGGTCTATTACCTAAATTCCAAATCACATCAACCCATTTAGTTCAGGGGGGTACAGACCTGATTTGAAGGCCAAATTGACAAGCTACAATAGACTTCAAACTGAGGAGTCTATATAGACTGATGATGAGACATATTAGATTGCATTCCAATACTGCCATCTAGTGGATTTTTCTTTTACATCTAACACTCTAAAAGGAAGGTTCAGTTCAATCAGTTCAGTCCTCAGTCAAGACTCTTTGCAACCCCACCGACTGCAGCACGCCAGGCTTCCCTGTCCATCACCAACTTCCGGAGCTTACTCAAACTCATGTACATCGAGTCAGTGATGCCATCCAATCATCTCATCCTCTGTCGTCCCCTTCTCCTCCAGTCTTCAATCTTTCCCAGCTTTAAGGTCTTTTCCAAAGAGTGAGTTCTTCACATCAGGTGGCCAAAGGACTGGAGTTTCAGCTTCAGCATCAGTCCTTCCAATGAATATTCAGGGTTGATTTCCTTTAAGATATACTGGTTGGATCTCCTTGCAGTCCAAGAGACTCTCAAGAGTCTTCTCCAACACCACAGTGCAAAAGCATCAATTCTTCAGCGCTCAGCTTTCTTTATAGTCCAACTCTCACATCTATACATGACTACTGGAAAAACCATAACTTTGACTAGACAGACGTTTGTTGGCAAAGTAATGTCTCGGCTTTTTAATATGCTGTCTAGGTTGGTCATGGCTTTTCTTCCAAGTAGCAAGCGTCTTTTAATTTCATGGCTGCAGTCACCATCTGCAGTGATTTTGGAGCCCAAGAAAATAAAGTCTCTCACTGTTTCCACTGTATCCCATCAATTTGCCACGAAGTGATGGGACCAGATGCCATGACCTCAGTTTTCTGAATGTTGAGCTCTAAGCCAACTTTTTCACTCTCCTCTTTCACTTTCATCAAGTGGCTCTTTCGTTCTTCACTTTCTGCCATAAGGGTGGTTTCATCTGCATATCTGAAGTTATTGATATTTCTCCCAGGGATCTTAATTCCAGCTTGTGCTTCATCCAGCCCAACATTTCACATGATGTACTCTGCATATGTTAAATAAGCAGGGTAACAATATACAGCCTTGACACACTCTTTTCCTGATTTGGAACCAGTCTTTTGTTCCACGTACAGTTCTAACTCTTGCTTCTTGACCTACATAAGATTCCTCAGGAGGCAGGTCAGGTTGTCTGGTATTCCCATCTCTTTCAGAATTTTCCACAGTTTGTTGTGATCCACACAGTAAAAGGCTTTGGTGTAGTCAAAAAAAGCAGAAGCAGATGTTTTTCTGGAACTCTCTTGCTTTTTCTATGATCCAGTGGATTTTGGCAATTTGATCTCTGGTTCCTCTGCCTTTTTAAAACCAACTTGAACATCTGGAAGTTCACAGTTCACATACTTTTGAAGCCAGGCTTGGAGAATTTTGAGCATGACTTTGCTAGTGTGTGAGATGAGTGCAATTGTGTGGTAGTTTGAACATTCTTTGGCATTGCCTTTCTTTGGGATTGGAATGAAAACTAACCTTTTCCAGTCCTGTGGCCACTGCTGAGTTTTCAAAATTTGCTGGCATATTGAGTGCAGCACTTTCACAGCATCATCTTTTAAGATTTGAAACAGGTCAACTGGAATTCCATCACCTCCACTTTGTTCATAGTGATGCTTCCTAAGGCCCACTTGACTTTGCATTCTAGGATGTCTGGTTCTAGGTGAGTGATCACATCATCATGGTTTACCTGGGTCATGAAGATCTTTTTTGCATAGTTCTGTGTATTCTTGCCACCTCTTCTTAATAGCTTCTGCTAGGTCCATACCATTTCTGTCCTTTATTGTGCGCATCTTTGCATGAAATGTTCCCTTGGTATCTCTAATTTTCTTGAAGAGATCTCTAGTCTTTCCCACTCTATTATTTACCTCTATTTCTTTGCATTTATCACTGAGGAAGGTTTTCTTATCTTTCCTTGCTATTCTTTGGAACTCTGCATTCAAATGGGAATATCTTTCCCTTTCTCCTTTGCCTTTCACTTCTGTTTTTTCACATCTATTGGTAAGGCCTCCTCAGACAACCATTTTGCCTTTTTGCATTTCTTTTTCTTGAGGATGGTCTTGATCACAGCCTCTTGTACAATGTCACAAACCTCCATCCACAGTTCTTCAGGCACTCTATCAGATCTAGTTCCTTGAATCTATTTGTCACTTCCACTGTATGATTGTAAGGGATTTGATTTAGGTCATACCTGAATGGTCTAGTGGTTTTCCCTACTTTCTTCAATTTAAGTCTGAATTTGCCAATAAGGAGTTCATGATCTGAGCCACAGTCAGCTCCCAGTCTTGTTTTTGCTGACTGTATAGAGCTTCTCCATCTTTTGCTGCAAAGAATATAATCAGTCTGATTTCGGTATTGACCATCTGGTGATGTCCACACGTAGAGTCCTGTAGGGAGAAGACTGCAAGGGAGGTAGTGATTTGCTTTTAACAGAAGAGGGCCACATCATTTGCTAATTGTGATACAATCCAAAAGGGCAAGTAAACAAAAACAGTTAACTGTGACTTCGGTAAAGACATTATTGCAATCACACATAATATGTCATTTGAAAATAGAGCAAAGCTATTAGCTGAGGTACTGCATACACAGAAGTATGTACAGATAGCCTCCTCAGAGTAGTCTGGTAAGAATAGGTACTGAAAATGAGAGCAAAGTGTTTTCATGTGCTGTGTTTATATGCTAAACCCTCAAACCTCCTCATGATAACTGATAAATAATTATATGAAAAGAAAAAAGCTCATGTTCTGTATAAATGTACAATGATCCATGTAACTACACATCCTTATAAACAAAACAGTTGAATAAGTTGAATTCTGTCTTCCCTAACATGGACCTCAAGGAAAGACAGAGTAAGGAAGAAATGAGAGGTGCAAAATCACTGCTACCAGCCCTGAGAATGGGTCAGAAAGGAAGCAATTCAAGATTTTAAAAAGCTGCTTCACTTTCCACAAAATGTTATGTGCAAACTCGATTCTAGGTGAGCTGATAGTTTAAAGATAACCATTTGCTGAACATTTGCAAGAAGCAATTTTATTTTTCTAAGCACTGTTCCAAACCTAACTGATGGACTGCCTCTTTACTGCTTACAATATCTCAGGCAGACTCTATTGATGTCTGATGATTTTCATGATTCATAAAAATCATGGGGTTTCACCAAGCCCAGGCTACTGAAACTAGTGACCCACAGGGGTCTAGACTGACCCTCCTCCTCTGACTCCAACATCATGAGGCCAACCTTGGAACTTGTTTAAAATGCAAATTCTCAGGCCCCAGTCTAGAGGAAAAGTCCCTCTGAACAGCTGTCATTTGGGATGAAGTGCAGGCTCTCTCATTCTGTTATTCAATTGTGGTATCAGTGCAGTTGCCTTGATACTGCATACCACTCAGTCTCACTGTTCCTCAGAAATTTTTATAAATGTTGAGAAAATTTTACCTAGCCTGTATTTCCCATCCTAGGTGAGATTTCAATATGTCCAGGATTTTTAAATTACATATAAGAAAGTATTTCTAATTCTACAGAGAAATCCTGAATATATTACATGTCAGTACCTTCCACTAAGTTTTTATTAAATTGTATTTCTATTTCTCATATCAAGAATCCCTCGTCTAATAAATCTTCATTGAATTTTATATGTCCTCAGCACTCTGCTTTGAAGGAAGGATAAGTATCTTAGGCTGGGTTCCCAAGAGGCAGACTCTGAGCTGAGGACTCATGAGCAAGTGATTTATTAAGAAGCTGCTCCCAGGAGAAATAAGCAAGGGAGTGGGGAAAGCAGAACAAGGAGGAAACCTGTGCAAGGATGTGTTTCAGACTAAGTCCCACAGAAAGTGGACTTGATCTCATGCTACAGGGAACTGTGACATTTATCCAAACTAGAAGCAAGGGAACTGGGCTTTCATACTCCTAAGCACATTGCTCATGAGATAAGGAGCCTGAGACTAGCCTGGCGATGAAGGTTCACAAGTGCTGGCCACTAGAATCAAAACCATGCCAAAACTGCAGGAGGGACAAAGAGATGAGTGAAGGGGATACAGGGGATCTGGTCGGAGCGCCAATGCTTCCAACTTTGTTTCCTTACATTCTAGATGAGTAACAGAAAGATAATTAGAGACCAACATTAGATCAAAAATAGCCAAGTGTGAAGTTACGGTAAGCCTACACACATTATAGTAGACCAAAAGCAGCAGTTTCCAAAACGTTACTGCACATTCAAATACCCCGAGGATCAAAACGATACTGATGCCAACCCTAGGCATTCTGACTTATTTGCTTTGGAGTATAACCTGGGCACTGGAGTGTTTTAAAGCCACTCCTACCTCCAGGTGATTCTAACATTCAGGAAAGTTTGGAAACCACTGATCCAAGGGAAGAAAGGCCAGTGTGAATTGTTTTCAATGAAGAGACATCAGGAAAAGGGGTGAGGCTGAACTGTTCTTGAAAGATGGTTAAAATTGAGGTAGCAAAAAGTAAGAGACAGACATTGCTGTCAAGAAATGCAACATAAATTCAAAGTCAAAAATTTGCACAACTAATAAAGGAAAATAAAGAAACCAACTTGAAAAGGTCTTGCTGAGATGAGTGAAAAATATGGTTTTATAGAAAAAGTGAATTCTTATTACAGTCAGTCCAGAAGTCAAGCAAAATTTTTGAACTTGACCCAGTGGGCAACCACTGTAGATTTTTGAATAGAGGAGTGAAATGATAAAAGTAGTGCTTAAAGAAAAATATTCCAGCAACAGTACAGAAGACAGATTCAAATTGTAAGAGACTGGAGTCACAGGGCTCTGCCAAGAGGCCATTTCAGTAATCCTGGTATTTGATAAGGCCTTCACTAGAGCAGTAGCTGTCAGAATTGAAAGGAAGGCACAAATAAGTAAAGGTATTTAAAGAAAGAAAGGCCTGGGATCTTGGATATAGAAGTCAAAAAGAGGAAGGTATTCAAGATAAGTCCAAACTTAATAGGCAATAGGAAGTATTAACTGATGCGTTTTCTCCACATGTATGTTAACCCCCTGACCCACCTTCAGCTGGGCTGGAGAACACAAAGCAGCTTTTGCTCTATATGGGATGTCAAAGAGGGATAAAAGAAAAATGACACTAAGTTGCTTGCTTTAAATTAATATTTAATTAAAAATAATAATCCTACATTATGCATATAGCACAGACTATTTTAAAGGAAATTGTTTAGAAAGGTTTTTCTCTGCCCTCCCTCCATGCAAACTCTCCCTGGAAAAGAAGACTATAATTAGATGGGAAGAAGAGAGTTTAGACACTTAGAGTAAGAACTTTGAACACAGTCATCTCACATTCCTCTGCCTCCTCCACATTTCTGTCTTATGGATCAAAAAGAATCAGAAGAATCACAACCTTCCTTTATCCTTGAGGATCTAAAGATATAGTGGAAGACTATCCTCCTTTTTTGCCCACCACAATGACATTCGGCTTCGGATATCTCAGGTGTGCAAGTCTTAATGATTGGTTCTACATCTCTGGAGAGCAGACCTGAAGAGCAGTTCAAGTTACCTGAAAGTCATTGGCCTGAAGAGGTGTCAGCTGTGATGATGAAGAATTATGGCAACAGAAAAGTGAAGTGAAAGTTGTTCAGTTGTGTCCAACCCTTTGCGACCCCATGGACTATACAGTGCATGGAATTCTCTAGGCCAGAATACTGGAATGGGTAGCCTTTCCCTTCTCCAGGGGATATTCCCAACCCAGGGATCAAACCCAGGTCTCCCGCATTGCAGGCAGATTCTTTACCAGCTGAGCCCGATACCTAAATTCATACACCATGGTGGAGGCCAAAGATACCTCAGCAAAAGTAAGGATTGATGTTGATGCCCACTGATGATGGCAGGAGGATTATTCATGTCAGCTAATGGCAGTATGGGACAGAGCAAGACTGAGACAGAGACCCCTCCCACCAACAATACACCTCTGCAGAGAAGAGAAAAATGAGAAAATATCAAGGATATAATACAATAAATAAATGTGTATATAATGTAAATGTGCATGCATGCTAAGTCATTTCAGTCATGTCTGTCTCTGCAACCCCATGAACTAAAGCCCACCAGACTCCTCTGTCTATAGGATTTTCCAGGCAAGAATATGTGAGTGGGTAGCCATTCCCTTCTCCAGGGGATCTTCCAGACCCAGGGATGGAACCCACGTCTTTCATGTCTCCTGCATTGGCAGGTAGGTTCTTTACCACTAGCACTATATATATATACTAAATATGAATGGGAAAGCACTGATTTTGATGGAATTTAATAATTAAGTCATCAAAATAATTGCATTTTCCTTAAAGTGATTGGGTTGTTTTGTCACTTTGAGGAAGAATGATGCTTGAAATGAAAATATAATTACATTTTCATTATAGTAAAATAAAGAAAATCTGGGAAGCCCATAGGGATAGGCTACCCACTCCAATGTTCTTGGGTTTCCCTGGTGGCTCAGATGGTAAAGAATCTGCCTGCAATGAGGGAGACCTGGGTTTGATCCTTGGGTTGGGAAGATGCCCTGGAGGAGAGCATGGCAATCCACCCCAGTATTCTTGCCTGGAGAATGCCCATGGACAGAGGATCTTGGCAGGTTACAGTCCTCGGGATCACAAAGAGTTGGAAACGACTGAGTGACAAAGCACAGCACACAGCACATAGATTCGTTCAGCAGTCATTAGAATGAAGGTGATCATTCACGCTGAGTGAATGTGCAAAGAAAAGCACATAGGTAAAAGCTCTGAATTACTTCTGTAGAACATAAAAGTAAGCTTGGTATTTAAAATGTTAAAGAGATTGTGATGCAAAATGTGTACATTTTCCTGTACTTTTCATTATTTGATTAAATAAATTATAAAAATTTAGTAGGCCAATACTTTTTCAGCTATTTATGTATATACTTTCAAATACTAGAGGTACACAAATAAAGAGGTCTCAGAAATGAAAGTGTGAGGGCTTTCCTGGTGGCTCAGTGGTAAAGAAACCAGCCGCCAATGCAGGAGAGAGGAGTCACTTCCTGATCCAGGAAGATCCACATGCCTGAGAGCAACTAAGCCCGTGTGCCATAGCTACTGAGCCTGTGCTCTGGAGTCCAGAAGGCCCACCTAGTGAGCCTGCATGCTGCAACGACTGAAGCTCGTGTGCCCTAGAGTCCATGCTCCACAAGAAAAGCCACTGCAATGAGAAGCCAGTGCATCTCAGATAGAGAGTAGCCCCCTCTCTCTGCAACTAGAGAAAAGCCTACACAGTAACAAAGACCCAAGACAGCCAAAAATAAATAACTAAAATTACATTTTTTAAAGAAATGAAAATGTGGATTGCTGAAATATATGGCAAAGGCTGAAAAATAAGGTTGAAAAAAAAATTTCCCAGAATAAAAAACAAAGCAAAACAGAAAAACCCCAATCTTTAATGTATATAAATCTTCTTCACCTACCTCTATTTTAACTTTGAGTACCAATTCTTGCTTTCTTTTCTTTCTTTCCTTTCCTCTCAACATATTTGTTAGTTTTGTTTTCATTACTTTATTCCCCACTTGGCGCCTTGCTTTAGTTTTGTTTTCTGCTTTGTGCTTTAGTTCGTTTTGTTCTTAACTGGTAAATATAATTTTTTATTTCCTTTGTTTGCCAGGTCAATCTACTGTACTTTGTTTTTTTGGACTATTTTGACTTTGCTTATGGGTGTATGTGTATGTGTGTATATTCCATTATTTTAATTATTATTTGCCTGATTTTGTAACTGCCGTTTGTCTGGGGTTAATCTTTGGTTCTTATTTTTGGGTATTTGTTTTAAGCTCACTTAATGCCATAACAAATCACTTGTGGAATCTTCGTTCCTGACCAGAGAACAAGCCCTGGACCTTTGGAGTGGGAGCAGGACTCCAAGACCCTAGACTACCGGAGAACTAACCCTAGGGAGTATAAAATAGTGAGAACTCACACAAAGGAAAACACTGGAATACAAGAGCCGGCACCACCCAACCACCAGTACCACCCTGTGCAGGATGCCTCATCTAAACAACAGACAAAACAAAAATACAAACTCAAACAGCAGCAGACAGGATTGCCACCTCACTCAGCCTTGCCCATCAGAGGAAAAACAAACAAACAAACAAAAACTCAGCACAAATTTCGCCCTATACAGGAGCTTACACAAACCACTGGACCAACCTTAGGAGGGCAGAAACCAATAGGAGGAAAGAATTCAACCCTGAAGCCTAGGAAAAGAAGACTTCAAACACAATAAATTTTTAAAAAATAATGAAAAGGCAGATAAATAATACACAAATGAAGAAACAAATTAAAAACACAGAAGTCCAAATAAATGAAGAGGAAATACACAAACTACCTGAAAAAGAATTCAGAATAATGATGGTAAAGATGATCAAAGACCTTGAAAACAAGGAGAAAAATGGAGAAAATGCAAGAATCAATTAACAAAGATCTAGAAGAATTAAAGAATAAACATACAGAGACAAACAACACAATTACTGAAATTAAAAATCTTCTGCAGGGAATCAATAGCAGAATATCTGAAGCAGAAGAACGAATCAGTGAGATGGAAGATAAATGGTGGGAATAACTTCTGAAGAGCAGAATAAAGTAAAAAGAATGAAAAGAACTGAGGATAGTCTCAGAGACCTCTGGGACAGTATCAAATGCACCAACATTTGAATTACAGCAGTCCCAGAAGAAGAAGAGAAAAAGAAAGAGTGTGAGAAGATTTTTGAAGAGATTATAGTTGAAAAATTCCCCAACATGGAAAAGGAAACAGTCAGTCAAACCCAAGAGTCCAAGAGTCCAATACCAGATAAACCCAGGGAGAAACACACCAAGGCACATACTAATCAAACTAACAAAGACCAAACACAAATAAAGAATATTAAAAGCAGCAAGGTAGAAGCAGCAAGTAACATACAAGGGAAACACCATACATTTAATAGCTGATCTTTCAGCAGAAACTCTGCAGGCCAGAAGGGAATGGCAAGATATATTTAAAGTAATGAAAGGGGAAAATCTGCAACCAAGATCATTGTATCCAGCAAGGATCTCATTCAAAATTGATGGAGAAATCAAAAACTTTTCAGGCAAGCAAAAGTTAAGAGAATTCAGTACCACCAAACCAGCTTTACAACAAATGTTAAATGAACTTATATAGTCAAGAAATACAAGAGAAGGAAAAAGATCTACAAAATCAACCCCAAACAGTTAAGAAAATGGCAATAATAACATATATATCAATAATTACTTTAATGTAAATGGATTAAATACTCCAAACAAAAGACACAGACTGGCTGAATGGATACAAAAACAAGATATATATATAGATAGATATAGATAGATATAGATATATATAGATATATATATGCTGTCTACAAGAAACCCACTTCAGGCCTAAAGACACATATAGACTGAAAGTGAGAGGGTCAGAAAATATATTTCCATGCAAATGGAAAGCAAAAGAAAGCTGGAGTAGCAATTCTTATATCAGACAAAATAGATCTTAAAATAAAGAATATTACAAAAGATAAGAAAGAACACTACATAATGATCAAGGGATCAATCCAAGAGGAAGACATAACAATTGTAAATATGTATGCACCAATATAGTAGCACCTCAATACATAAGACAAACACTAACAGACATACAAGGAGAAATTGACAGTAACACAATAATAGTAGGAGACTTTAACACCCCAATCATACCAATGGACAGATCATCAAAACAGAAAATTAATATGGAAACACAAATCTTACATGATACATTAGATGAGATGGATCTCATTGATATCTTCAGGACATTGCATCCAAATTCAGAATATACCTTCTTCTCAAGTGCACATGGAATATTCTCCAGAATAGATCACATGTTGGGTCACAAAAGAAAAAAAAAAATCCCAAAGGTAGGCAATAAGAGACAAATGATGGGAGATATAAAGGAGTCCCAGGAGATCCAACATCCAAATATTAGGTTGGTGCAAAAGTAATTGCGATTTTCTGCATTTGGTGACATGTGCTGTTTGATATTGGAACACTTTCTAAATAAATGTGGTTATGTTATACATCATTTTAATACAAATTTCTCATTTTATTTTATTTTTTGTTTGCTAATGACATTGCTTGGTCTTTATTTTATTTTTATTTTAGACTAGGGAAATGATATTTAGAAATTAATTTGAGCGATTTTCTTATTTTAGTTCAGAGTGGGCCATAAAGCCTCAGAGACCACTCTCAACATCAACAATGCATTTGGTCTAGGAACTGCTAACAAATGTACAGTGCAGTGGTTGTTTAAGAAGTTTTGCAAAGGAGACCGAGAGCCTTGACCAACTGAGAGTCATCATCAAAGCTGATCCTCTTACAACTACGTGAGAAGTTGCTGAAGAAATCGGCTTTGACCACTCTATGGTCAATATCCATTTGAAGCAAATTGGAAAGGTGAAAAAACTTAATAAGGGAGTGCCTCATGAGCTGACTGATTTTTTTTTTTTAAAATTGTCACTTTGAAGTGTTGTCTTCCCTTATTCTATACAACTGTCTGCAATGTGGGAGACCAGGTTTCCATCCCTGGGTTGGGAAGATTCTCTGGAGGAGGGCATGGCAACCCACTCCAGTCTTCTTGCCTGAAGAATCACCACGGACAGAGAATCCTGGCAGGCTGCTGTCCATGGGGTCGCAAAGAGTCAGACACAACTAAACTAAGCATAGCATAGCATATTCTATGCAACAACAATGAACCATGTCCGATCAGATTGTGACCTGAGATTAAAAGTGGATTTATACAACAACCGGTAAGGACAAGTTCAGTGGTTGGACCAAGAAGAAGCTCCAAAACACTTCCCAAAGCCAAACTTGCACCCAAAAAAAAGGTCATGGTCACTCTTTGGTAGTCCACTGCCCATCTGATCCACTATAGCTTTCTGAATCCCAGAAAAACCATTACATCTGAGATATATGCTCAGAAAGTCGATGAGCTACACCAAAATTGGCAATGCCTGCAGCCAGCACTGGTAACAGAAAGAGCCCAATTCTCCTCCAGAGCAGCACCTGACCACATATCACACAACCCTCACCAGACTCTACCACTTCCTCAAGCATGTCAACAGCTTTCTGCAGGGAAAACGCTTCCACAACAACCTGGAGGCAGAAAATAAACGCTTTTTAAGAGTTTGTCAAATCCTGAAGCAAAGATTTTTATGCTACAGGAATAAACAGACATTTCTTGTTGGCAAAAATGTGACTTGTTGACTGTAATGGTTCCTATTTTGACTACTAATGATGTGTTTGAGCCTAGCTATAATGATTTTAAATTCATGGTCTGAAATGATAATTACATTTGCACCAACCTAATAATAAGAGAGAGAGACAGGAAGACAGAGAGAGAAGGCAAGAAAAGGGAAAGGAAGAGAACAGAACAGAAGAGAATAGAAGAGAAGAAAAAATAGGGGAATTAAATTTATCAAAGAAATAGTAAAATTCCCCAAGGTAGTTTCTACAGTGAATAACATTTATGTATTTATTTTATGATAGGTAATCTCTGTTTATTGGTTCTTATTTCACAGAATCAACCCATGGACAGTATCAGAAGATTCCATTTTAATTATAGAATTTAGCATAGATCTTATGAGCCTTGACAATACATACATTTGGATTTAATGCTGATGGTTTGGGAGATGAAGACAGGAAAAGAGAGCTGATGGAAGTATGAAAACACTGCTGTCTTCACACTAAATGGCATAGGGGGAAGATAAACTGTTTTAGGGTAATAGTTCATAAGATAAATTTTGAGAATATTATTTAAAGTAGTTAATCGTAACCAAGAGAAACCCTAGAAATAAGTTTATGTCTGACTAAATTGAGAGGCAGAAAAGACAGGGGCAGGATAATACTGTATGCCTGACAAAATTACTGAGGCAGACAGCCTTCAAGATGGCTCCCACTGATCCCTGCCTCCCACTACTACAATCCTCTATGTAATCCCATCCCAAGATGTAGGCTGGGCCTAGTGATTCATTTCTAACAAACAGAACACAAGAAAGTGATAAGATATTACTTCTTAGATTAGGTTAGAAAAAGATTTTGGCTCCACTGAGGCAACCCACTTTCACTTGTTCTGAGGAAAAACAATTGCCACTTCGTGGTTGCTCACATTACTAGGAAAGAAGTATGGTGGCCTCTAACTGAGGAACTGAATCCTATCAACAACAAAGTGAGTGAGCTTGGAAACAGATCATCCCTCAGTAGAGAGTTCAGGTTCTACCTGACACCTTGATTGCAATCTCATAGGAAGTCCTCTTGCTCCTTGGAAGAAAAGCTGACAAACCTAGAGAGTGTAGTAAGAAGCAGAGACATCACTTTGCAACAAACTGATGATCCATGTAGTCAAAGCTATGGTTTTTCCAGTAGTCATGTGTGGATGTGAGAATTGGACCATAAAAATACTGAGCTCCAAAGAACTGATGCTCTGAATTGTGGTTCTGTAGAAGACTCTTCAGAGTCACTTGGACAACAAGGAAATCAAACCAGTTGATCCTAAATTAAATCAACCCTGAATATTCATTGGAAGGACTGATGCTGACGTTGAAGCTCCAACATTTTGGCCACCTGATGTGAAGAGCTGACTCATTAGAAAAGACCTCCATGCTAGGAAAGATTGAGGGCAGGGGAGAAGGGGGGCAGAGGATGAGATGGTTGGATGGCAACATTGACTCAATGGACATAAGTTTGAGCAAACTCCAGGAGATGGCGAAGTACAGGGAAGCTCAGCATGCAGTAGTCCTTGGGGTCTCAAACAGTTGGACACAACTTAGCAACTGAACCACAAGTCTCTGAGATGGAGGACTCAGATAAGCCATGACTGAATTTGCAACCCACTGTAAGATTGTTGTTGCTGCTGTTCAGTCACCCAGTCATGTTCGACTCTATGGACTGCAGCATGCCAGTCCTCTCTGTCCATCACTATCTCCCGAAGTGTGCCCAAGTTCATGTCCATTGCATCAGTGATGCCATCCAGCCATCTCATTCTCTGACACCCTCTTCTCCTTCTGCCCTCAATCCTTCCCAGTATCAGGGACGTTTCCACTGAGTCAGTTGTTTGCATCAGATGACCAATATACTGGAGTTTCAACTTCATCATCAGTCCTTCCAATAAGTATTCAGATTTGATTTCCCTTAAGATTGACTGGTTTGATCTCCTTGCTGTCCAAGTGACTCTCAGGAGTCTTCTCCAGCACCATAGATCGAAGGCATCAATTCTTCAGCCCTCTGCCTTTACAGTCCAGCTCTCACAACCATACACGACCAATGGGAATACAATAGCCTTGACTACACAGACCTTGCCAGCAGAGTAATGTCTCTACTTTTCAACACGCTGCCTGCCTCTTGAGAAACCTGTATGCAGGTCAGGAAGCAACAGTTAGAACTGAACGTGGAACAACAGACTGGTTCCAAATCGGGAAAGGAGTATGTCAAGGCTGTATGTTGTCACCCTGCTTATTTAACTTATAT
The DNA here is from genome assembly GCF_023699985.2 of Odocoileus virginianus. Lineage (NCBI taxonomy): Eukaryota > Metazoa > Chordata > Mammalia > Artiodactyla > Cervidae > Odocoileus > Odocoileus virginianus. Next base: position 10,757,357 of record NC_069686.1, read on the forward strand.
GCAGGGTACATCATGAGAAATGCTGGGCTAAATGAAGCACAAACTGGAATCAGGATTTCCAGGAAAAATATCAATAAACTCAGATATGCAGATGACACCACCCTTATGACAGAAAGTGAAGAACTAAAGAGCCTCTTGATGAAAGTGAAAAAGTTGGCTTAAAACTCAACATTCAGAAAACTAAGATCATGTCATCTGGTCCCATCACTTCATGGCAAATAGATGGGGAAACAGTGGAAACAGTTACAGGCTTTATTTTTAGGGACTCCAAAGTCACTGCAGATGGTGACTGCAGCCATGAAATTAAAAAACACTTAATCCTTGGAAGAAAAGCCATGACCAACCTAGACAGCATATTAAAAAGCTGAGACATTACTTTTCCAACAAAGGTCCACCTAATCAAAGCTATGGCCAACAAAGTTCCGTCTAGTCAAAGCTATGGTTTTTCCAGTAGTCATGTATGGATGTGAAAGTTGGAGTGTAAAGAAAGCTGAGCGCTGAAGAATTGATGCTTTTGCACTGCGGTGTTGGAGAAGACTCTTGAGAGTCCCTTGGACTGCAAGGAGATACAACCAGTCCATCCTAAAGGAAATCAGTCCTGAATATTCATTGGAAGGACTGATGCTTAAGCTGAAACTCCAGTACTTTGGCCACCTGATATGAAGAACTGACTCATTTGAAAAGACCCTAATGTTGGAAAGATTGAAGGTGGGAAGAACAGGGGATGACAGAGGATGAGATGGTTGGATGGTATCACTGACTCAATGGACATGAGTTTGAGTAAACTCCAGGAGTTGGTGATGGACAGGGAGGTCTGGCTTGCTGCAGTTCACGGGGTTGCAAAGAGTCAGACATGATTGAGTGACTTAACTGAACTGTCTAGTTTTGTCATAGCTTTTCTGTCAAGAAGCAAATGTCTTCTGATTTCATGACTGCAGTCACCATCTGCTGTTATTTTAGAGCCCAAGAAGAGGAAATCTGTCACTACTTCATGTATCATTGCCTTGTCTTGGTGAAGGGGCTTGCATAACTCGATGATGCTATGAGCCAAGCCATGTAGGGCCAGCCAAGACAAATGCATCATAGCAGAGAGTTCTGACAAAATGTGATTCACTGGAGAAGGGAATGGCAAACCACCCCAGTATACTTGCTGTGAGAACCTCAAGACCTCTATAAAAGGACAAAAAGATATGACACCAAAGATGAGTCCCCCAGGTCTGAAGGTGTCCAATATGCTACTGGGGAAGAGCAGAGGAGAACTACTAATAGCCACAGGAAGAAGGAAGCAGCTAGGCCAAAGCAGAAATGACACTCAGTTGTGGATGTGTCTGATAATGAAAGTAAAATCCGATGCTGCAAAGAACAGTATTGCATAGGAACCTGGAATGTTCAGTCCATGAATCAAGGTAAATTGGATGTGGTCACATAGAAGATGGTAAGAATAAACATTGACATCTTAGGAATCAGTGAACTAAAATGGGTGGGAATGGACAAATTTAATTCAGATAACCATTATATCTACTACTGTGGGCAAGAATCCCATAGAAGAAATGGAGCAGCCCTCATTATCAACAAAAGAATCCAAGCTGCGGTACTTGTGTGCAACCTCAAAAATGACAGAATGATCTTGGTTCATTTCCAAAGCAAGCCATTCAGCATCACAGTAATCCAAGTCTATGCCTCTACCAGCAATGCCAAGAATATATAGTTGATCAGTTCTATGAAGACCTAAAAGACCTCTTAGAACTGACACCAAAAAAGATATTTTATTCATCATTGGGGATTGGAATGCAAAAATAGGAAGTCAAGAGATACCTGGAGCAACAGGCAAGTTTGGCCTTGGAGAACAAAATAAAACAGGGCAAAGACTAACTGAATTCTTCCAAAAGAATGCATTGGTCATAGCAAATACCCTTTTACAACAATACAAGAGATAACTTTACACATGGACATCACCGAATGGTTGTAAGATTAGCATACTAAAAATTAACTCATTGATTTAGAATGAAAACCAAAGATGTCCAGGAATGAAAAGAACATGTGCAGAACTAAGAAAAGTATTATTGCAAACACAATAGACCAAAAAAAAAAAAAGTCCAAGTTAAGGAAATAGGTATCTTTCAGGACAAATGAGAACAAATGAAGTCAAAGTAACAATTAACGAAGAGAATAACATTTTCCCAAACTATAAAAAGGGCTAAGTGTGTTGCATACAACATTGATGAATAGAGCCTCATGCTTAGAAATCACCTGAAAAAAATAATTTCAGGGAGGCAGAGGGGCAAAAGTTTTTCAACATTCAAGGAAAGCTTATAAACTCGTTCTCCTCCAAGACACTGGACACCAGGAGCATGAAGCTGTCTATAAAGTTTTGAAGAAAACTGATTGTCTTTAAGGTTGTTTATGTGCAAAAGACACTTAAAGGCATCCTGAGACATAAAAAACTATAACAATAACCCATCAACTTATCTCAAAAAACAATATGCAGAGATAAACTCTACACAATTGAATGATCAATAAAAATATTTCTTAAGAAAACTAGGATACAAGAGGTCTATGGGAAAACACTGTTACCAGTTAAATATGTGGAATACAATCTAAATAAAAATATGATAATATGTTTCTGATACTTTATTATTCATAGTAAGGTTCAAAAGTGATTTAAATTTTAATAAATTGGATGAATACATGATATATTTTAGAACCTTTTAGAAAAGTGAGAGGCAACCAGTAGAAGAGTTTATCAATTAAATTGCACTGTATAACAAACCACCCTAATGCTTACTGGGCTAAAGCAGCCACTATTTATTTAGCTCATGGTGCTGTGGGTAAGCAGTTTAGATTGTGTTCAGCCAGGTAGTTGCTCTGTTCTCAACTGGCCTCACTGATGCATCCAAGTTAAGCTGCCAGGTGGACTGGAAACTAACTAGTTTAGGACAGTCTCTGGTCTCTGCTGGGACAGCTAATCTTTTCTCCATGTCATCATGCTTATTCCAGCATGAAAGCCTAGGGTTTTTCACACGGAAACAAGAGGAAGTTGCTAAGAGAACAATTCCAAGTATGAAAGGCCTCTTGAGGTCCAGTCCCAGAACATGATTAAATTTCCACTGCATTTTTTTTTTAGTCAAAGAAAATTACAATTCAGCCTAGACTTGAGGGATGGAAAATTTGACTCTAACTCCTAATGGGAAATTTTGCAAAATTACACTGCTAAGAGAACGGAGATGGGAGAGAAATAATTATAGCCAATTCTGCAACATTCCACCATAGCCTGACATCTGGCCATACTTATTAACAACCTTCTCACCGGCAAAATATACTCACTTTTCCTGAGACATCCCAAAGTCTAATTACTGCATAATGCTCTAAGTTCAGAATCTTGAGATATCCATCTGATCTGAATGCCATTCTTTTTGACCTAGAGATCTCTGACCTAAAAAGATAAATTATCTACCCCTCAAAACCCAATCACAATAGTGAAACATACCAGGGTAACCACAACAGACATTCCCACTCAAAAAAGAGAAATATAAAAGGCTCACACCATAGTCACGGTCCACAGAAATTCTGAAATGCAGCAAGGCAAATATTTCTAGGTCCTCCCACTCAGAGATACCTTCCTTGATTAAGGCACAAGTCTGATCCTTGAAAGTAGTTTCTCAATAAATGACCCATGACTCTAGCCTCTATATGTCTTATCTTTTTAATCCTGCCACATCACCATGAGTACAAGCTTCCTTGATGACATCTGGCCTAAAAGTCTCTTGTCCCCATAGGTGAGAGCCAGACAATCCCCAGAAGAGCTACCTTATGAACATGTGACAGAGTCCTGTAGAGCCACTGAAGTTCACTGTACATTGATGACTGACTCTGAGTTAGATAAACGTCATTTTGAGCCATTTGATTTTAAGCTGGTTTGTTAACGCAAAAATAGGTAATTCTTAGTGTTAAAAAAAAATAACAGTATACCTACTTCAGGAGATAAAGGAAAGAAAATCATAGTCGTTATAAAGAGAGTAAATAAAGTCAAAAAGAAGCAAAAACAAGATGACAGAGGATCAAGCATATCATTCATTACATAAAAAATAAATGAGTTAAATCCCTCAGGTAAAAGGCAAATACTCTCATTAGGTTCAAAGCAAAATTTAACTATATGTGGCTAACAAGAAACATATCTAAAATGACACAAAAGAGAATTGTCCAAAATAAAATAGTCAAAAACTTACTAAGTAAGTAGAAACAAAAAGAAATCAAGGATTGCATTATTATTATGTAACTAAAGACCCAAACTTTAAATGGTCTCTTTATTTTCTAAAAAAGATAAATCAATAATAAATATAAAACTGTTGTGAATACTTATTACACAACATCATCAAAATATATAAATAGTATTACAAATACATGAAAATAAAAGAACAGATATTTATAAATTATTAAACTATGAATAAAACTGATTTATTTATGATGCAATAACCTATATAAGGGACTTCTCTGGTATCTGAGTGGTAAAGAATCGACCTGCAATGCAGGAGATGTGGGTTCAATCCCTGGGTCAGGAAGATCCCCTGAAGAAAGAAATGGCAACCACTCCAGTGTTCCTGCCTGGGAAATCCCATGCACAGAGTAGCCCAGAGGGATACAGTCAGTTTATGGGGTCACAAAAAAGGCAGACATGACTTAGTGACTTAAGAAGGAAAAAAAACCCCATATAAAGAAAACAAATACACGTTATTCTCAAGCATCCTTAGAACATACTAAAATTTGATCATATAGAAGATAACAAAGAAAACTTCAAGAAAGTCCCAGAAATAAAAAATTCAAGGGCCCATTTCCTGACCATAGGGCTGAAGGCTTTAATTCAGGAATCTATGTATGGGCTTCAAAAAATCTATGCATCTCTTGACACTGTATCATGTGTTTGTGAGCATTTTTCTCAGTATTGAGTGCATAGTTCTCTTCAATTTTTCAGATGACCCCAATCTCTCATAAAAATGAAATTGGGAACTAATAAATACAATCTGAAATAAAAAATTAAAACCCCAGGCACACAAATAATCAGTTCATTTTTAAAAAGAATAAGCATTAGTATTAAATTTAATATGACACAGATACTGTTAAAACTATTGCTTCCATTTAATTAACAGCTGTGTGTAAATGGAATTTCTCTGGCTTTGAACGTGGACATAAAGTTTCATATTTATTAATCAGTAATCCATAAATGAAAGCATAGTGAGCCCACAATGCATTTCACAATATGTTATTGTTCTTTGAGTATATTTTTTATCAGTTAGAACTTTTTCCTGGCAAGGAAAAGAAAATCTAATTCAAAAGGCCTTAAGCAAAAGAGAGTTTAATGATAATGAAATTGGAACTTGTAGGGATAAGTTTATCTTGATGCAAAAGCTCAAACCATGTCCCCAAAACCTGGGAGATTTCCATCTCTACTGCCTGATCCATCTGCAGACAGGTTCCTCCATTATAAAAGCTAGAGCATGGAGGACACCAGAAATTTACATAATCTTAGCTTCCATCCCATAATCTTAGCTCTATCCCTCTATCTCAAGAGTCTCCAGAAATTCTCAAGAGTTTGGTCCTGATGGCATCACCTGGGCATCCCTGAACTAATCACTGAGGGCAGGGAGAAGTGGGACCTGACTGGCCACACCTGACTCACAGCTTACCCCTAACCCTCCACCAACCCCATTTCCTGAGAACGAGTGATGTGTGGACCCCAAGGTTAAAAATTGAGTACTACCTAAAACAGCTGAATAAAAGGCAAAAAATTTAAAAAAAAAAAAAAGAAGAAATGGTGCTAGGAATATCATATGTGCATTTTACTGAATATAAGAATTTCACATTTACATGTTTAATGTACATCCTTTTCATTCTTCCTTTTCTTAATAAAATAGTGCTATTAACATTGATAGAACTTGCTGTCAAAATCAAATACTGGTAACACGCCTTTCCTTTTTCTCAAATCTCTGTATTTTAAAAATTAATAAAAATTATAGTTACTGGAAACTGGTAGTTTCTGGTTATTACGATTCATCATGAAGTAAAACTATATGCAAACATCACTAATCATCAGGGAAATGAAAATCAAAACTACAAAGAGATATTACCTCATACTTGTTATAATGGCTATTATCAAAAAGACAAGAAACGAGTGTTGGCAAAGAATAGAGAGAAAAGGGAACTTCACTGTTGATGGAAATGTAAATTGGTGCAACTACCATGGAAAACAGTATGGAGGCTCCACAAAAATTGGAACTCAAACTATCCTATGATCCAGCAATTCCACTTCTGCGTATATATCTAAAGAAAATGAAAACACTGATTCAACATGATATATGCACACCCATGTTAACTGCAGCATAATTTAGAATAGCCAAGACATGGAAAGTGTCTACCAATGGATGAATGGATAAAGAAACCACACACACACACATTTATACATTCAGAGGAAAATACTGTTCAGCCATTAAAAATAATGAAATGTTTTGTGATAACATGGATGGATCTTGACAGTGTTAAGTAAAATAAGTTAGTAAGTCAAACAGATAAAGACAAATACCATATGATCTCACTTGTATGCAGAATCTTAGAAAGATAAAAAATGAACAAATGAATAAAAACAAGCTCATAGATAAAGAGAACAGATTAGGGGCTGTCAGTGGTGGGGGTGGGAAGTAGGCAAAATGGATGAAGGGGATCAAAAGATAAACTTATAGCTAAAAAATAAATAAGTCTTAAGGATATAATGTACAGCATGTTGACTATAGTTAATAATACAGTACTGCATATTTGAAAGTTGTTAAGAAAGTAGATAGGGCTTCCCTGATGGCTCAGACGGTGAAAGAATCCATCTGGAATGCGGGAGACTTGGTTTCGATCCCTGAGATGGGAAGATCCTTCGGATGAGGGCATGGCAAACCACTCCAGTATTCTTACCTGGAGAATTCCCAAGGACAGAGGAGCCTGGTAGGCTAGAGTCCATGGAGTCACAAAGAGTCAGACATGACTGAGTGAATAAGCATATCACAGCACAAGAGAGCTCAATCTTAAAGGCTCTTATTACAAGAAAAAAATGCAGCCATATACGGTGACAGATGTTAACTAGACTTATTGTGCTAATCATTTGCAATATATACAAATATCAAATCATTATGCTACACACTTGAAGCATATAATGTCAGATGTCAATTATTCCTTAATAAAAATTAGAATTTAAGAAAACACAGTCTGCCTCAGCAGTTCCATTTACATGAGTATACCTAAGAGAATTGCTAATAATAAATAAGAATGCCCATGGGTTTTTTAGGCAAAAAATTGAAAACAATATAAATATCCACTAACCTCAGAATACATAGATTGTGGCATATTCATTACATAGATTTTGAAATTAAAGAAGAATCTATTTGTATATCATGAATAAATCTTGAAAACACTGTTTAATGAAGATAGCAAAAAAAAAAGAGCTATCTATATTTGCATTATCTCGTACTTAACATGTTGAAAATAGATTCAAATAAATGCCCTATTTGTAGGGATTTAACTAAACCTTGAACTCTTTTGATGTTTATCATTAATGTTTCATACATTTCAGTAAAATCAAATCAGATTAATGCACTGTTCATACTCTCAGAACATACTGGGATTTAAAGCTAATTGAATTCTTTGCTTGCAAAGATATTCTCTTATTTATAACTGGAATTACAATGTGCGGAAACTCAGTATGGATAATTAATGGGAGATAAAAGACTCTTTATTTAAAAAAGTTCAATGAAGTAGAAATGTCATATAAAAGAAAGTCAAGATATGAAAATAAAAAAAGAAATCTAGCACATTGAGAGAAGACAAGGGACCAAAAATTGTTCAAAGAATGTCTAAGCACTTAACCTCCCTGACCTCAGCATAGCAGAGAAGAAAATAAAACTTATTTAACATTTCTTGAGCTTCAGGATGTATTGTAAGTTGAAGGAACACAAGATAAATTATTTAGACTGTTTCAACGGAGATTGGCAAAAATCCCAACCTGTCATAAACAGGGTTTAAAAAGCTTGATATGCCATAAATAATTTATAGTTTCTAAACCAGAGAAGTTCTAAATTTGAAGCCCCGCATTGAATAGAAGTCTCTATATCAACCACGGTGCATTCAACTCCTTTCAGGAGCTGACTGGAACACTTTACAAAAAGGTCACTATCATAAAGAAAAGCACAATATCCCATCTCTTGCTTCCTATTTTCAGAAATGTAAACCAAATACAGAATATTTAGGATGTATATCACAGCAATTTTTAAATAAATAAGAATAGCAATCTCTTTATTTTTATAGGAGGACCAGATAAATTCCACATTTACCCAGTTCCATATCATAAAGTATACCACAATACAATGTGTCTTTAAAGTGAACCAAGAATTATAAACTTCATGGGAAGAAATGTGAGTGTAGAATAGTTTTATGTTTTTATAAAATTTTTTCTAATCTTTTACACTTGCTTGCCCACAACTAATTTGACACAATTTTTAACAACTTGCCTTTATCAAATGTACCCAAAACATTCAATTCGATTTGTGGAGAAGTTTCTCTTTCTTCCCACATTCATGGTTCATTGGTTTACAAAATAATTCACTTAAATTATATGATAATAATAACAAATATAACTAAGAAACAGGTTTGAAAATAAGACATTTCATCTTCTAGAAACATGCAACCCATCAGGACCCCTGGTGAGAGCTGGTCTGATTTGGCATAGCCATGGAATCTCATAATTATCAGTCAAAATGTTCTGCAAAGGAAATAGAGGGCATTGGTCAATCTGACAAATTTATTAAATATAAGTCAGATAAGACCACTTCCACAGTACTATAAGCAAAGCAATTACTATCAGTGGAGTGTGCGCTAAGGACCTTGGCACTATGCCAAATACTTTACCCACCATCTATCTGATTTAAATATTTTATTAGACAGAATCAAAAAGAGTCAACAGGGACAAAGTATTTCTTTGTGCTTAACACTGCTTCTTATGAACTATCTCATTAAATCTCCAGAAAACGATGAAGAGTGACTATCATTATCCTTTTTTCCATATGAAGAAAATGAAGCTTAGAATACTTAGTAATTTGCCCAAATTCATACAGCTGGTGTCTATGGAATCAGAATTTTAACTCAATCTGATGTCAAAGTCAAAGTTTTAAACACATGCGCTACGCTGCCAGAATTCACTGTTGAAGATCAAAAGAGGCAAGGGCTCACAATGTGAGATCAGGACTGAGAAGCAGAGAGAGAGAAGTGAGGTTTATACTGAGGTTTAAGGTTGCAAGTCCTACTGATAACGGTCCCTCCATCCCTAGTCTGAGCGCACTTGTCAGGGTTATGGGTGATTCTGTGGTGTACTGGGAGGTAAAAGGACCTGTGAGTACTTGCGAAGTAACTGACATTTGGGATCTGTACAATCCTTGGGAATGCTTTTCTCTCTGAGAGAGATCATTTTAAGACAATGCTTGATTCTTGCGGCTTGAGGAATGCTAAGAACTATAAAAATTTCCTAATACTCTGCTAGCAAATATCCTGTACAGTAGGATATAGTGTTGGGAACAAGGATAGGAAATGGGTCCTGATAAGCTAATAATTATTAAGTTTTTATTACAATTATTACTGTAATTTTATTATTACTATGGGCTTCCTTTGCAGCTCAGCTAGTAAAGCATCCGCCTGCAATGCGGGAGACCTGGGTTCAATCCCTGTGTTGGGAAGATCCCCTGGAGAAGAGAAAGACTACCCACTCCAGTGTCCTGCCCTGGAGAATTCCATGGACTGTATAGTTCATGGGATCGCAAAGAGTTAGACATGACTGAGCAACTTTCACGTCACTTCACTTATTACCACTACTATTGTTCCCATTACCACGCTGGGGTCTTTATTCATGCCATCTCTTCCTCACTCTCAATTGCTGACATTTCCTATCACTTAGGGTATACCCTGTTCCAACCCAGGGCAATTTTCCTGACTGTGCTAACTTATCACAATTGCGCCTGGATGTGAATTCTTACAGCAGTTACTGTCCCATCACTTTTTACATTGCTGGCTGTTTTTTATGCACACTTGACTTATCTCTACTTACACAAAGATTATAAATTTATCTGAGAACTACACTATGTCCTACATGTCTCATCAACCTCAGTATCTTCCTTGAGAGGGACTTTCAACCAAAATATATTGATTTTCTTCTTAAAGGAAACACAATCACAGCCCAGCAGAACTGAGAAATTGATTGGCTTCAGATTCCTTCTTACTCACAATTGTGACCTGCATACCAACTCGTGGCAAATAGGTAAGGAATGGGGGTGAACTTGCTCACTGGAATGACAGGATTTCACTCTGAAGTCCTGAGAGAACAAATGTCAGTTTCCCCATTCTTAAACACAAACAACTAATCCCAAAATGAATAAACAGAAGAAACATAGCCTTGACTGTTTTCTAATTTATTAACGCTGGAGACCTTTCAACAAATACGGACTAGGAAGTCCATAGCCTGCTTATGAGACAGCCCTCTTATTACTGAAGTGCCCCTGTCTGCAAAGCACAGTATCAAATATACCAAGCCTCAAACATGTTTGCTTAATTTTCTGGTTAGTATCAGAATATGGGCCTCATTCCTTGCATTCACCCTCACTGAACAACATATAAATGATTATCAAAAAAAGAAAGGTTCTACTTTTATTTTCTAAAACTTGACTCATTTTGACACTAAAAAAAAATTCTAGAGCACTGTTAAAGCCAATTTCAAATTATTTAAAATAGAATTAAGCTAATTAGTTTCTGCTATATGTCCCTTTTCCCCTTACCTAGGACCTTGATAGTTAAATGAAAGAGTTTTAAGAATTACCTTTTTAAAATGAATATTTTTCTACTTTGTTCTTATTCTAAACCTGAAGGCAAAAGATTGCTAGGATATCTGAGTTTTCATATGATGGCAAATAAGTTTCCCCTTCTTTTAAAAATTCAAAGATACATTGAAGTTTTCTGAATAATTGGCTAAGCAATGAAATATGCTGGAAAAAGAAAACAAGAATTACACCATGGAAAGTGCAATCACCAAGAGGAAGAATGGGTAAAAGCAACCCATTTTCATGTATACAAAAGATACAAATGTTTAAGACAGCCATTTTGGGGGTAAACCTGTCTTCAAAACAAATTTATTTTAAATATTATACTTAATTAATAAAAATTAAACTTTCCATTGAAAAATATGCAGGGAGAATACTCTTGAGTTATCTCTGAGAGGTACTGAGTAAAGATCACACAGCTCATCTTTGAGTCAATCTCAATAACCTCCTCACAAACCTATCAGCCAATCGTTAGCAAGCCTGCTGCTCTGTCTATATTCATATCATCTGTACTCATTTCTCCCCATCTTCACTGCCTCTTTCCTATTTCCAGTCACTATCATCCCTTATACTGAACTAATAACAGTGCTTCTTTTCAAGTTTTTTTTCTCCTTAGTTGTTGGTGTTTATATTTTCTTTCTTATATTTTCTCTATCCTTAAAATTTATATCATGAGCATATATTATTTAATATACTTTATATTTATTATATAAATCTAATATATATTATGAAATACAGATTTAGCACTGGATGAGCACTTTTATATCACCTTCACTTAACCACTTCACCAATACTGTCCTTATCAAGGTCACAACTGAGCTCCACATTGCCAAATCCAGTGGTCAGTCCTCAGGTTTCATCTTATTTGATCTACTGTTAGCATTGGACACTCATTCTTCCTTGAAATATTTTTCTTCATTTGATTTCCACCGTGGTCTTCCTGAGTTTCCTCTTACTTCCCTGGCTGCCTGTCTCACACTTCTTTACTGTGTCCTCCTCTGCTTCCTAACCTTCAGGACTCAATCCTTGACTGCTTCTTCACCCCCTAAGTCTCATAGTTTTAACACCTGAGGCCTCCTAAATGTAGATCTCCTGTCCAGACCTCTCCCCTGAAAATGCCCCTCACATAGTCATCTCTCTACCCATCCTCCACACTTAGAAGTTCAGGCATCCCAAACTTTCCACCCTCAATGCTGAACTCCTACTCCCTTCAAAACTGGCTCCTGTCCTTAACTGTTCACCATCCAAACTGTCAGTAAACTGTCATTTACTTCCAAAATATATCCAGAATCTGGGACATATTTTTTTTTACTACCTTGATTATTATCATTCCAATCCAAGCCAATATCTTTTCTTAATTACTGATAGTCCTCCTAACAGTATACATTTTTAAATGTTAGGTTGAAATGAAGTGAAGTGAAGTTGCTCAGTCGTATCCGACTCTCTGCAACCCCACGGACTGCAGCCTACCAGGCCCCCTCCAAGAGATTTTCCAGGCAAGAGTACTGGAGTGGGTTCCTTCTCCAGAAATGTTAGGTTAGACTTGCGATAAAAACTAGCAGTCTCCTATTCCAATTATTAACTGCCATACCAGACAGTCAATTGCTTTTGATCCTTCCCGTTTTTCCTTCTAGTATTTGTTGCCACATTTTTAAACAATGTACTTCTTCTTTGTCAGCTTTAGATATCTATTTACGTGCTAGAACAAAATTATTTTAATCCTTTATAATACCACATATTTCTATTCCCCGTGCCACATTATATATATTGGGGGTACAAACAAATACTGTGTTTATGCTACTGTGATTTTATAAACCTTATCCACAACTGGCAATATTGTAAATTATGATGATGTTTCTTTTCATGAATACTTTGTTTATCCTGAATCAGTTTATTCATCTTCATCCGTGGATATCTGCACTGATTAATCTCTAAATCCACAACCCAAAATGTGAATTTCCCTTCAACAAATTCCAATGTGGTGATCAGGTGATCTCTGCATTTCCTCTTGTCTTTCTTGGACAGATTACTCCTGATGCATTTTGCTTAGTACTTACCCAGGTCAGTTGTTCTCTAGGATGGCAGCACGTCTATCTGTGACCTACTGATTTTCTACCACTTTCATTCAGGGAATTCTTTTAGCCTCTTAACAATGTTGGAACCCTTGTTTCCAGGACCCATGTCATCTTTCTGGTTTATACATTTGTTTGTTTGGGTGAAATTTTCCTTGTAAATTTCTAAGAATGACTGTATCAGAAGCAAATGTTTTGAGATCCTGCCTTGAGAAATAACTTTATTCTACCTTCACACTTGATTGATAGTTTAACTAAACATAGAATTCCAAGAAATGTCCTGTCTCTGTTTTTGCTCCACTTTCCAGAAATCTATCAATCTTTCTAATGCTCATAATAATTTTTAAAATCTTCTGTTCCAACTTCTTTTCCAAGGTCTCTTTTTTATTCTCCAAAAATACTTGTATTTCTAGTATCCCTTTCTTTTTGAAGAGATGAAATGTCTTCTGTGGCATTCATTACTAGTTGAGTGATATTTGATTCCTCCCTTGTTGCAGACACAAGGAAGACTGCTCTTTCCTGCCCCTTGAAGTTAGCAAGCTGTAGGTCTTACTTCGACAAATAACTTGGGAGAAAATGACTCATCATTTCTAGATGAAAGTATTTAAATAACATGATCAAATCTCCAGCCTCTCTTCCTTACTATGTTGGAATGTGTATTGGTAGTGGAAGCAAGTACTGATATGAAGACCAAAGCAGCTTGAAATAGTAGGCCAATAAATAGAAAACAGCAGCCCTGGAGAAAAGTGTGGGCCTGCAGCCAGATATTACATGAGCAAGAAAAAAACTTAGCTGCATTTAGGCATCCAGATTTGGGGATTGTTTGTCACCACAGTGCATATATTTGGTACCACAAGTGGGGCACTGCCATAACAATAAACATCTAACATGGTACATTGGCTTAGTGGTTGGATAGCAGGTGGTGACGAAATTGATCTCAGAGGCAATAAAGATGATTCTTGCCATGTAGTTGAAAAATATTTGTGCAACTATGAACTGGCAGACAGATTGTGTTATCACTGATAACATTTTTCCTACCTCTGCCTGTAGTTCCAAAGACAGCAGTAGGAAAAAGAGAACTGAATTTTGGGATAAACTTCTATGAGTAGTATTTGACAAGTTATTGCATGAAATCGTTGAGATCAGAAAAGAGCTGTCCAGCTTTCAAGTAGGAATGGAAAAGATAAAAGAGAATGAGTCAGAAATGTGAAGACATGTTACATTAGGAGAGAGAACTGATTGTCAAACAGACAAATATAAAATTGAGAAAGTCTTAAAATAAGGAAAGCTCATTGAAATTCAATTTAAGCAAGGATCAAAGTAAGAATATAGTTGTAATAACCATGAACAAAACCTCTGAGTAGTTTAAATGTTCTCAGGTCACCCAGTAAATTCTTTCAATTGGATAAAAAGTGTAAGAAGATGCTAAATAGCGCCTCTCACTAAAATCTAATCAACACAAAATCTTGAGCTGTTAAATTTCCTGAGAGATGAATGCTCCAATTTCCTGCCTGGAGAGAATAAGCCTGTCTAGGAGTAACCTCAGATGAGGGAGGAAGGGAAAGAGCTGGAAGCTTTACCATTCCAAAAAAAAAACACTTTCATTTAGTCTCATTGTTCTTCAAAATAACACTCAAAGCTCCAGAGAATAAGCGTCCATTCTCCTGCTCAATACTTACAATGCAGCTATAGTCATCTCTTATTCCATGTTTGCTGTTATTGTTTTTCTGAGTTCACTGCTTTTTGTCCCTTCTCTATCATTTTAATGGAGTTACAGGAGGGAAAAAAGGTAAACATAAGTGTAAAATCTATGATATTTAGTTGAAAATTAACACTACAATCTCCCTTACTTGCTCTCCCTACTTCTCTCCAATGTTCTACAAATCATTCTCAATACTACAGCCAGAGTGACCCTTTAAAACATAAAATGTGTTTCCTTATATTAAACCCTCTAAAGGATTTCTATTGCATTAGAATAAAATTCAACCCCCTAATCATAGTCCACAAGTCCACACGTGATCTGAGCCATATCTCTTGGCCCCTAATTCTCTATGTTTAAGTCACTCTAGATTTTTGTATGTTCCTTGAATATACATACCAAGATAATTTCTACCTTAGGGCCTTTTATTTTGCTGATCCTTATAGGAATTTTCTGTTTCTAAGTTTGTAGAAAGCCAGTTATTTTCATTTATTTTTCAGCTCAAATATGAGCTCTGCAGAAATGTTCCTAACTATCTAGTACCCAGTCTACAACAGCCTGACTTCTCCAGTCCCAATCTCTATCCCATCCCCTTCTTTTGTTTTTTCATAGTATTTATAATTCTGTTAATGATCCCATTAATATATGTTACACATACACTACTTGTGTCTATCTCCAATCAAACCATTTCCAAAAGAATGTGAATTTAAGAAACCTCATTTGTCTCATTCATCATTAACTTACCTAATAAGGAATATTATCTGGCAAGATTAAGCAGCCAGTGCATTTTTAAATGAACAAATACATGACTGAGCACATCATTTCCACTTCTTGTTGTTGTTGCTTAATCATGAAGTCATGTCCAACTCTCTTGCAACCCATGGACTGTAGCACCCCAGGCTCTTCTGTCCTTGCCTATCTCCAGGAGTTTGCTCGAATTCATGTCCACTGAGTCAGTGACACTATCTAATCACCTCTTCCTCTGCCACCCCCTTCTCCATTTGTTTCAGTCTTCCCCAGCATCAGGGTCTTTTCCAACGAGTCAGCTCTTAGTATCACGTGGCCAAAATGTTGGCCCTTCAGCCTTATCAACAGTCCTTCCAGTGAATATTCAGGGTTGATTTCCTTTAGGATTGACTGGTTTGATCTCCTTGCCGTCCAAGGGACTCTCAAGAGTCTTCTCCAAAACCACAATTCGAAGACATGAAATCTTTGGCGCTCAGCCTTCATTATGGTCTAACTCTCACATCCATACATAACTCCTGGAAAAACCATAGCTTTGACTGCATGGACTTTTGTCAGCAAAGTGATATCTTCCAACAGTTAAAAAAAGGGAAACACTTCTCAACTCATTTCTTTAGGTCACTCACTATAAAGCAAAATTTAATGGGCAATACAAGTTAGGAAAGCTAATCTCTACTGAGCTTTGATGCAAGTTCCATAAGCAAAATACTGTCAAATCTAACTTTGCAATATATAAAGGATAATATATAATATTATATGAATTATATATTTATATAATTATAAATATTATTATAAATTATATATTATACAAATATATATAAAGGACCTTACATATCATGACTCTCATCAGAAAGATGAGATTGATTTAACAGTTGAAAATCAATCAGTATAATTTTCCACAATAACAAAATAAAGGAGAAGAATCATACAAGTGGTTCAACAAATGCATAAAGGTTTTCCTCAGTGCCTCAGTGGCAAAAGAATCACCCGCCAATGCAGGATATGCATGTTCAATCCCTGGGCTGGAAAGATCCCCTGGAGAAAGGAACGGCAACACACTCCAGTGTTCTTGTCTGGAGAATCCCATGAACAGAGAAGCCTGGAGGACTATAGTGCACAGGGTCGCAAAGAATCAGACATGGCTTAGTAACTAAACAGCATCATTAAATGCAATGTTTTCACTGCAATCAGCAATAAAAATAAACAAATAAATGTATAAAAATGCTTTATAGGAGAGAAGCTCTTTGATCTGTTAATAAGCCTCTTCAAAAACCCTATAACAAACATTGCTTTTGTTGGTGAATTATTGAAAATTTTTTCTCTAAAATCAAGAATGAGAAGTAGGCAGTCCTACCCCTACTTCTACTAACTTTTATCCTAGAAGTCCTAAAAAATGCAATAGAAAATAAATAATGTTTGAAAATGAAGGAAAATCATTGTCATTTGAAAATGTTATAATTGTGCACTTTAAAAATCCATAAATTTCTACCAACTTTGAGAACCAAATAAATTAGCTTTTCAAGTCCAAGAATATAAGGTCACTGTTTAAAACAACTGTATTTTTATATATGCCAACAACAACATAAAAAAAGGTAAAATTTTGAAATTATGCTATAAGAATTGCATCAAAAATGATACTAGGACAATTTTATATCTGTATTTCCAAAAAAAGGAATTTGATGGGAGGAGGAGCTAAGATGGCAGAGGAATAGGACGGGAAGACCACTTTCTCCCCTACAAATTCATCGAAAGAACATTTGAACGCTGAGCAAACTCCACAAACAAACTCCACTTCTGATCGCTAGCAGAGTACATCAAGCACCCAGAAAAGGAATTTGATATCTTGCTCACACCACATCCAAAAATCTAAAGATGAATTCTAGATTTAAATGTGAAAGGTAAGCTATAAAACTTCTGGAATAAAGTCTAGAAAAAATTCTTCATAAACTTAGAGTGGGCAAAAACTTCTTAAACAGGTCCCCAAAATGATAACTATACAGTGAAAAAAAAGATACAGTTCTATACATTAAAATGTAAAACTTCCATTCCACTTAGGACACCAAAAGAAAATGAAAGGGCAAACAAACCACAGAAGGGTGAATTAATTGCCATACATATTTCTAACGAAGAAACTGTTTCCAAAGTGTGAATCTATATCAGTATCCATACTTAAATCTGTATCTCTTCATTTAAACCAATAATACAAAGGCACAGCTAATTACAAGAAAATGAACCCAAAAACTTTAAAAAATAGCTATCTATGGAATTCCCTATCAGTCCAGTGGTTAGGGCTCTGTGCTTCCACTGCAGGGGGCACAGATTCCATCCCTGATTCCTGGAATAAGAACTAAAATTCAACATGCCATGCAGTGTGGCCAAAAAAAGGGGGGGTGGCTTTTTAAATTTTTACATCAGAAAAATCGCATTTTGTTAAAAATTATCCTTAAAAGTCCTTTAAAATGGTGAAACACTGAAGACCCATCTGCCTTCTCTAAATCTAACAGTCAGGTTTGTTTTTTTTCTTAGTATTGGAGCATATTGTTCTTTCTTCAACTGAGCAATTGATGAATGTATTGGCCACTATGTAGGGAATTATGGTATATGAAAAAGTCATAATTTTAGATATGAGAATGATACTGTCAAGGCAAGATGCCTGGAGGAACTGGGTTAGAAGGAAGGAACAGCAGATTAGCAGTTCACATAAGGTACTCACTCTGGAATAAGCTCCAGCTTAGCACATATGGTTTGTACACAAGCTCAGTTGTTAAGTGTCCACCTCCTTGTGACTCCATGAACTGTAGCCTGCCAGGCTCCTCTGTTCATGGGATTTTCTGGGCAAGAATACTAGAGTGGGTTGCCATTCCCTTCTCCAGGGGATCTTCCTGACCCAGGGATGGAGCTGAGTCTCCTGAGTTGGCAAGTGAATTCTTTACCACTGAGCCACCTGGGAAGCCCTTCACACATGGTTTTAGTTAACATTAAGTAAATGTGTATGAGACTACAATATTTGAACATGGAGTAAAATCCTCTTCTCAAGGACATCCTGAGAGTTTTTCAAGATAGGTGGGAATATGTTATTACTGGAAAGATTATCTGTCCTTTCTCTTAAGCACAATTATTCTAATTCTATACAATGTTTTTTCATTTGGTTTGTGAGATACAAGTGCTAAGTGCGACCTTGGCAGGATACTTCATCAACTGTATAGCATGGATAATAGCTCTTGTTTCATAGGATTGCTAAAACTTAAAAAGGCACCTAGCAAAGAGTAAGTGCTATCTAAGTACAATATATACTAAATAAATAAGTAAATAAAACTGCTGATCCCTTTGCTGTGACTACTTGAATAAAGCATGTAAATTGAGAATAAAACATTCATGATAAAAGTTTTAAAACCTCTTCTATTTATATTAATGTCTTCTTACTACTTCATGTCATAACAAATCTAATACAGCGTGATTTCTTTCCAAACCCTCTACTCTTCATTTATAGTTAGTGAATATCCTAAACTGCTTTAAGCATTCCCCTCTGAAACACAGGGCTTAGCACAACTCTAAGAAATTCATCTAATCCAAGCCCGCAAGTTGGGGACAAAGGCCTTTTTCAAGAGTCATCACAATGGAGTCTCCTGCTGAATTAATTGCTCCCACTGATCATCTCTGCATGGAACCATAAGGCAACAGCCACCTTATTTGTAAAGCACCACCTACCAGGCCCTTCAAAGTCTGGGGAAAATCCATGATAAATAATAAAACACACAAACAGAGTAGGCCAAAACTACCTCTCAACAATATACATTCCCTGCTGATCTGAATAACAAAGGAGAGAAGAAAGCATCTTATAGCATTCACCAATATCACATTTATATAGAATTTAAACTATATATATATATATATATATACATATATATATATAATTTAAAACTGTATGTATTGTTTCACCCAAATTGATGACTTGCATTTTATAAATGCAAAGCAAATAGGATTATTCTAAAATAGTTTAAAGGCTGGATAGTATTCTATAGTTGCTTATGATTATTTTCTTTTCCCTTTTGTTTATTCTATTTTTGTGCTTTAGACTGAACTGTGTCCCCACCCTCTACCCCAACACACACACACACAGATTCCTATGCTGTAACACTCAGTATAATGGTATTGGGAATGGAGTCTTTGGGGATTAGGTTTAGACAGAGTCGTAAGGGTGGGGCTCTCACGATGAGATTAGTGCCCCCATAAGAAGAAGACACATGCACTCTCTCTCTTTCTCTCCCTCTGCCAGCCCCGCATGTGGGGATTAGTTTCAAGGTAGCCATCTGCAAACCGGGAAGGGTCCTCACCAGAACTTGACATGCTGGCACTCTAATCTTGTATTTTTGGCCTCCAAAACTGTGATAAAATACATTTCTGTTGTTTAAGTCATCCAGTCTATGGTATTTTGTATGACAGCCTGAACTAAGACATTACATATTTCTATATTGTACTGTTTCAAAACATTCCCCTTTGAGTCTCAGCTCTTTTGTTTCCTGGTTTTAGAACCATGAATAAGTAATCTTAACTTTTTTCAGATTCAATTTTTTATCTGTTTAAAACTGAGAATGCTTGTTCTGTCTTCCCCATAGACTATTTAGAAGGAAATGAAGTATAAGAAAACCCATATGAAAATTGAAAAGAATGTCTTCTAAAGCTATTTTCAACTCAGAATCAACGCAAATAGGAATCATGTTGAAATAATTTGACTTTTAAAGTTTCATTACATTTGCAGCATTTATTCTGATGTATTTCTATATTTTGCAATTGATATTTTATATGTAATCCAAATAACCTTAGAGCACGTCCATTGCAGACGCTGAGAAGGGTCATTGTCACACTTTGCCTCCAAGTTGTGGGGTCATTTTTTCTATCTGTCACAAAGCAGAACTATAGCTCTCCCTCCTGTGTCTTCCTAGGAGAGTTAAAAGGGAGGCAGCGACTCTTCCTGCCTCTGCAGGTCTATTCACACTGCCATTCTAAACCTCTGGCAACATACGGTTGCTGATGTCATATCAAGGTCACCATCATGTGCTGAACCGCATCCCTCTCAACTCGTAAGCTGAGGTCCTAACCATGGGCACCTCAGAATGTTGACTGTTTTGAAGACAGGGCTTTTAAAGAGGTAATTAAGCTAAAATGAGGTCATACGAGTGAACCATAATATGATTGGTGTCCTTATAAAAAAGTAGAGATTAGGATCCAGACACTGAATGCATAAAGAGGAAAGACCACATAAAGACACAAGGAGAAGACAATCATCTGTAAGCCAGGAGACAAGTCAGCTCACACCTTGACCTTGGATGCCCAACCTCCAGAATCATGAGAAATACAGTTCAGTTATCTATGTCAACGAGTCTTTGGGGTTTTGTTATGGCAGCCTTGTGGACTAACATAGACATCCTCAGTATGGTCCTAACCCAAGCTTGGTCTCAAGGGTCCCCTCCACATTTTTCCTTCTCCATTTCTGCTGATCTAAACCCCCACCTTCTGGAACTTCCCTGGCAGTCCAGCAGTTAAGACCACACTTCCACTGCAGGGGAGCATGGGTTCAATCCCTAGTAGGGGAACTATGATCTCACATGCCAAAAACAAACAAACAAAAAAAGACCCACCTTATGCAACATAGAAGGTGATCTCTCTCCAACCCTCCCTTCCTAATGTCCAGCTCTTGCAGGGTGCCTCTAAGAACACACTTCCCTCTTTGTGTCACCTAGCACATTCCATAGGATACTTAGAGGCCATCAATAGGCAATCACAGGGGATTGGAGTCACAGAAACCACAAGAGCAGCTTCACAATTTACCCTGAATTACAGCTGCTTCTTAACCCTCAGAACTTAGAAAGCTTGAGCAGGCTCCTTAGACCCAGGTGTAAGATTTTTCTTTCAGAGTTTCTTTTGCCCTCCCCTGCAATCTGTTTTCTGTTCTCTTAGCCTCTTTCACTGAACATGTCTGTGGATTGCTGGATCTCTTTCTTGACCAGGATCCAAGTTTGTTCATATAAAGCTCCTGAACCCCTATGAAAATCAGGAATGAGACTGGTTGTCTATTTCAGGGTGTTCAAACATCCTCATATTCAAGATTTCTTGTCCAGAAAATCCTGAAAACCTCTGGGATACAATCCTCATAAGGCTCTATGAGAGACTCAGCTTGGTCTCAACTGATAAATCCTATCACATAAATATTCCATACTAGTGTTTTATTATTTGTCATAAGAATTATATGTAAGAATATAATTATAATTACTTTCATGTAATTATATGAAAGAAGACAGAAAAATATATCTAGAAAATTACTAGTAAAGCTTGAAATTTCATAGAAGTATATTTTATATATTTTGTGTTTGTATGCATGAAAGTCTGGTTATAGGAAAGATTACCAAAAAAGTGTATTGACACTTAATGTTACTTGAAGGGAACTAACATTGTGAAAATAAGAAATTTACCTCACAAGTTCTAATTTACAGTTACCTTGCAAACCTTTTAAAACGTATCTAACATCTCCCAGTAAAAATCTCACAGGGAAAAAACATACTGTTCAAGGAAACTATATTTTTAAAATAATTCAAAACATTCTTTGTAATACAAGAGCTCATTCCATACTTTCATGGAATCTGAGCACCCACAGGATTTATTTTAAGGGAATAGCAAACTTAAGACCTGAACTTAGAGAGGCATCCAGAGCAGTGATGGTTCTACATCTCCCATAATGGGAGCCAATCTTCTGGGGATGTAGGATCCATAGTCACCTGTTAATCAGAAGGGAATCTTGTATGCAGAGGTTAACTTCTTTACCCCAGGCTTTATGAAGTAATTCTACATCAGTATAAAACTTCCTTTTTAATTTCTTCTTTGGCAGCATCACTCTAATGCAGTCCACTGAGGATGACAGGGAGCTGAGAGACCAGTGGAAGGAAAGAAAATCGAGGCCCCTGGGTTCTTGTTATTCACAAAAACAAAATTTTCCTCAAAAACAATGATACAGAAGAAAAAGTGCCAGTCTGCACAAGAATGAGAGTTGGAATGGGGGGAGGAAAAGAGGGGCAAAAGAAGAAGAGAGGAGACTCCTTAAGAATGTTTGACCCAATGCCTCAGGGAAATTTTAATGTAGTCAGGGCAATACATCCCACAGCTACCAGAGGTTATATATATATAACATGTGCCTTGAGGAATGTTATCAGACTATGCAAATGTCCAAAGTAACCTCTTTCTTGAGCCTTTCCCTTTCAGCTTAACATGGCCCATTTCCAGAAATTAAAATCATGTACAAAAGTTCACATATTTCCAATAAGTTATATACTTCCAGCTTTTTACTCTTGACATGTCAATTAATAATGCCTTTAGAAGATCAGCTAATTGCCATTAGTTGCCAGTGAGAGCACCTACTCTTAGCTGAACTACAAAATAAATCTATAATTATGTGCTAACCAAAACACAGAACTCCAGAGAAAGGGACTTGTTACACAAAAGTCTTGGGTCGTCAAAAGATTACCACTAGTCTGTATGGGTTATAAGTGACAGGTCCCAGAAGGGACCTAAAACAAAGACTAAGGGCCAATAAACTGAAAAGAAGAAGGGGGAAGGGATAGAGAACCAGGGTGTGTGCACACAAGCATGTCCAAGGGTGACAGGAACGGAGAGACAGAGGGAGAAGATCCATGTTTGCTGCAACGAAGGCAGCAAAAGACAAATGTCTGTTTTACACAGGAGTAGCCCTGATTCTTCATTTCAGAAATAATTTATTCTGTACATCTGTCATGAATATTCTGGAGAAAAGCCCTAGGCCATAATTTTTACAGAGTTAAATTCCAGTGGTTGGAGATCTTTGTGAAAACTAAAAGAGCATCACGTTAATCAATGAAAGGAAAGAGGGAATTTCACATAATTTTTTTTTTTAAAAGATGGTTCTTTTTGTTAATTTCTCTCTACTGGAAAATGCAGCATGAATTTGTCCTTGGTGTTAGAATACATTACAGCTCCTCTCTTCCTAGGAGAACTGTATTCCTGTCCACTGTGCTAAGCGAGGGTAAGCTAGGAGCTGCTTATCAGATGACACGGTATTACGAGCTGCATGCTGCTCTCATCTGATTGCTTTTCAATCAGAATCTCACATCTTTGCCAGATACAAATTATCTCACATAAAAGAGCTTTTGAATACAAAGTGAATGAGTTTTATTTTTTTCTGGAGGTCTTAATGCAATCCTTATTTGCTTATGAAACCCAACTTGCTCACTGTAGTCTTCACGGATGCCATGTTTCTGTAATACAAATGACACAAGTGCAAAACATATGACCTTCCCACTAAACTGCAAAATAATCCAATGTACTTCCACTGTAAATTAGAAAAATAAGCAGTAGTATACTTTTTTGCATATTCTAAATCATAGTGTAATTACAAATATAGTTTCTATCCCCAAAGAGTGATGAAGAAAATATAATGTTGATATGTGTATGAGTACATGGAGGGAGAATTGTGCTGAGGAGAGAAAAAGAGAGAAAATGGGTAATGGACAATAGAAAATAAAACTTTGCTTCTCTAATCTCTAAGCTGTGGTTGGGAAATATATCTAAGAGTTTTGAAGTTGACTCAATAGTCAACTAGCCTCAGTTCAAAATCATCTCTAGGACTAATTCACTCTGAGGTCTCTGGAAAAATAACTTCACATCTTTGAGACACAAGATTCTCAGCTATAAAAAATAATAATACAGTTGAGTTTTGTCATATCTAGGAATTTTATTATTATTTTCAGATAAACTGAATACATTGTGTATAAGGCACAATTGTGATCTCTACTTGTTTGACATATTTTTAAATACTGGCAAAAATGTAAATTACAATGAAAAGGACAAATTTAATAAAATTAGATGCCTCAAATCATTTTTTAAAAGTTGCTTATTAAACAAATATTCATGGAGTACCTACCATAAGCCAAGCACAGTATAGGGCACTAAATTGTAAATAAATGGAAAAATGGATGGTCAAATGAACAGCTAGAGGGAAAGAAGGGAGGAAGTCAGCTAGTTGCTTGGTTGAATCCTCAAGCCTATAACAAATCACAGAATTGACAGTGTGTGCATTGCCCCCATTAGAACAGAACTTTCTCAGACAAGTATTGTTACTGTTGTTTAATCGCTAAGTCTGTTCCACTCTTTGAGACCCCATGGACTGTAGCCCTCCAGGCTTCCCTATCCAGGGATTCTCCAGGCAAGAGTACTGGAGTGGGTAACCATTTCCTTCTCCAGGGGATCTTCCCGACCCGGGGATCTTCATGATCCAGGGGTCAAACCCATGTCTCCTGCATTGGCAGGTGGATTCTTCACTGCTGACCTACCAGTTCAGTTCAGTTCAGTCACCCAGTCACGTCTGACTTTGCGACCCCTTGTTCTGCTGCATGCCAGGCTTCCCTGTCAACCACCAACTCCAGAAGCTGCTCAAAATCATGTTCATTGAGTCAGTGATGCCATCCAACCATCTCATCCTCTGTCATCCCCTTCTCCTCCTGCCTTCATTCTCCCTTCTGAGCTATCAGGGAAGCCCCAAATAAGTATAGTGCTGATCAAATGTGCTGCTGTGTGATTTTAGTTGATATACAAAGGAATCACTTATTAACAATTATATATAACAGCTATTAAAATAAAAAGTATTTTCTACTATTGACTATATTACCATGCAATTTATAATCAATTATATATACCATCGATTAAGATAAAATGACATAAAATAAGTGAGATGAATTAAAGCCAATTTGAAAAATTACTACATAATAATATAACTGTTAGGTGGGTATAGAAAGCAAAAGTCATGAAGATGGCATTAAAATGACTGATAATGAAAAGAAATAAGATTAAACCTCTGATATTTTGCTGTCATTATCTTGAATTCATAGTCCATCTTATGATTCTATGATTTTTTTTTAATTCTCAGGCTACAGAAGAGCAGCTCATCTCCAAACCAAGGGGTTAAAAATTATATATACATAAACATATACCTCATAGGCCAGTGTTCTTTCAACAAATGAACTCTCAAAGAGTTATCTAAGTGTGAACAGTAGAGAACCCTAAGAACTTCATGGGAGCAAAATGGTGCTAGAAAAAGGAAAATGATAAAAAAAAAAAACCAGCATTTATTGAACATCTACTCTGTGTCATGCTTTGTACTTAACATTATTTTTAATCTTGATAGCAACCCTGAGAGCTAGGGTTTGTTGTTTTTTTGTTTGTTTGCTTTCCAACTTTACCTAGAAGAAAACTAAGCATGCTAGATTTTAATATGTTTTCCTAAGATAGTATTGAAGACACAGGCATAAATGAATTGAGCTCTTATCATATTGTTAATAAAATAACTTAGTTTCTATTACTGGTGTAGTTTTCTACTTTAAGTCAATTGTTTACAAAGGACATTTCTCTCACAACAAAATTGTGTAAAGCAATTATCCTTCAACTAATCGATCAATTTTTAAAATGAAGAACATTAAAAAAAAAGAACATTCTCTCTAAAATGTATGCCCTTCTATGAAATAAAGCAAATTTATCAGAGGATATAGAAATATGAGGGCTACTGGCACTTACAAATGTGAATGAAAGACTGTATGTTCTATTAAATAGAATATTCTCTACAGAGATATTTGAGAGGAAAACAGGAGCCTGGAGCAGTGAGGCACTAATTTTAAGTAACTGGGAAAAGTTCAAATTTCTGCTTCATCCCTCAGGATCTCATCCATGAAGGACAGTAATTCACTAGGGCACCTCATGCTCAGAAATGACTACTGAGAACTCTGTTTTGGATTTCAGGCTGCTTATCTATTTTACTTATCCTTCTAAAATTACTTGCAATACATGTTCCTAACCTAATGAAAATGATTCTTTAAGCTATAATACAAATAGAATTATTTATAACCTGGTCTATCATATTAGGTGGTCTTAACCTTAGTAATAGTAAGTAGGAGAGAAAACAGGAAAGTGTAAGTGCTTGTATTTTTCTTAAAATTAATTTTAGACTTTGTTAGAAGATCATCAGCTTATGCACTGATTTTATGTGTATGAAAAAATTTTAGGATAACTTCCATAAGAAAACAAATGTAGCAAGTAACTTTCAAATAGCTAGAGGAACCTTTTCTAAAAGGTGTAATTAAAACACAATTAATCCACAAAAGGCAGAGAAATAAAAAGGAAAAAAGAAAATAGAACACAGAAAATAACATCAATAAGTCCTAGAGGAAAGCACTCAATTCCTTAGAAAAAGAGAAAGAGACCATGCGGGGAGGCCTGCATGGACAGGAACTGACTCTCCAGCAGTCTTCGGTCAACATCAGCTTGCAGACATGTGGGTGAAAAAGCCTGCACATGTTTCCAGCATCTAGCCTTTGAGTCTTCCAGACACCATGAGCAGACACATGCACGTCCACTGTGCCTTATCCAAATTCCTGATCCAGAGAACCCATTTGTATAATAAATCGTGTTTTTAAGGCCACTAAATTTGACGGGGGTGGGGGGGGGGAATGTATTATGTAGCTATAGTAATATATACAGACACACATAAAAAGAAAGTACTTATAATAAAGTAATTGGGTTTAAATATAAATTATTAATGAACTCTTCTAAAGCATATATGGGATTGATTTTTACTATTTGTGCAACTTTCTAGAAATTTGAATTTATATCAGAATTTGAAGTTATTGAGAGAGAAAAAGCAACAAAGAGAAATTAAAGAGACACAGGGAGAAGAAATAGAGGCATAAATAATAGAAAGAAAAGATGTAGCTCAGGTTAGGAATTTTTTTTTTAATGCAGAAGATACTGATGCAAGAAGGACAATGTAAGCAAGATAAATAAAAAGAAATCCACTTGACATATTAGAGGAAAACAGCAGAATACTAAAGACAAAAGTCTTAAAAGCAGCCAGAAAGAAAAGCAGTTATACAGAACGGAATGGCAATTAAACTGGCAGAGGTTACTAAACAATAGCAATCGAAGTCAGAGATAATGAAATAATATCTTCAAAGTGTTGGAGGGAAAAAAAAGCCATAAAACACTTACCTAGACATTTGTACCCAGTTTAAGAAAAGAGAGCAATTGGCATACCTTTACTAAAGAAAATGTTTAAAATTGCACTTCCAGAAGAAAAATGTTCCCTGAAGAAGGTATGAAAGAAATGGTGAGCCGAGAAAGTGCTGAGTGTGTGGAGACTGTGGTGAACACAGTGAGGAACCACACAGAGTCTCTTTCAGAAAAGGGCTGGTTGCTCCGTTAACTGGAGAGCTGTCAGCAGATATCCTTCATCTACTGGCCCCTCCAGGGAGGGCCCCAATTTAAGAGAAGCACATTAGTGAAAGTGAAAGGTGCTCAGTTGTGTCCGACTCTTTGCAACCCCATGGACTATACAGTCCATGGAATTCTCTGGGCCAGAATACTGGAGTGGGTAACCTACCCCTTCTCCAGGAGATCTTCCCAACCCAGGAATCAAACCAGGGTCTCCTGCATAGCAGGCAGATTCTTTACCAACTGAGGTATGAGGGAAGCCCAGAAGCACCTAATTCAAGGTCTAAGAGCAGCCCACATCTGACGGTAAGCCAAGGCAGGGATATAGCGGCTTAGCCACTTCGGACAAACCTGGGACAATCCCGGTAAGCCACTGAGCTCCCAGTCCCTCTGGGCCTTCCTGTTTCCTTTCCCTCTCTCTCCTGTAGGTGATGAACTCAAGGGTGCTCGCTAGTGAGCACCCTTCACTCTACGGGAAGAAGGAGGGAAGGAAGGATGAAAGAAAGGGAGGGAGGGAGAGAGGAAGAAAGGAAAAGAAAGACAGGACAGAGAAAGGGAGGGAGTGAGGAGAGAGGAAGGAAGGAAATAGAAATCATAAATTACTTAGAAATGAAGGAAAATAAGAGCACTGCATATTGAAGTCTGTGAGATGTAAGGAAATGCAATAATACGAGGAGATAATTAATTATACTTATTGAAATTCAAGAAAATTAAAACTGTGAATTAAGATTAAAATTCCAATAGCTAATTGGAAGTAGCTAAATGGGAGATGGCAAGAGTAAACATTGACATTTTAGGAATCAGTGAACTAAAATGGACTGGAATGAAAAAATTTAATTCAGATGACCATTATATATACTACTGTCAGTAAGAATCCCCTAGAAGAAACGGACTAGCTTGCATAGTCAATAAAAGGGTCTGAAATGCAGTATTTGGGTACAGCTTAAAAGCAACAGAATGATCTCCATTTGTGTCCAAAGCAAAACCATTCAATATCACAATAATCCAAGTCTATGCCCCAACCACTAATGCCAAAGAAACTGATTGAATGGTTCTATGAAGACTTACAAGACATTCTAGAACTAACACACAACAAATGTTTTTTTCATTATAGGGGACTGAAACGGAAAAGTAGGAAGTCAAGAGATACCCGGAGTAACAGGCAAGTTTGGCCTTGGAGTACAAAATGAAGCAGTGAAAAAGCTAACAGAGTTTTGCCAAGATAACACACTGGTCATAGCAAACACCCTCCTCCAACAACACAAGTGACAATTCTACACATGGACATCACCAGATGGTCAATACTGAAATCAGACTGATTATATTCTTTGCAGCTGAAGATGAAGGAGCTCTACACAGTCAGCAAAAACAAGACTGGGAACTGACTGTGGCTCAAATATCGAACTCCTTGTTGCAAAATTCAGATTTAAATTGAAGAATATAGGGGAAACCAGTAGCCATTCAGGTATGACCTAAATCAAATCCCTTACTATTATACAGTGGTAGTGACAAGTAGATTCAAAGATCTGATAGACAGAATGCCTGATGAACTATGGACAGAGGTTCATGACATTGTATAGGAGGTGACTGTCAAAACCATCTTCAAGAAAAAGAAATGCAAAAAGGCAAAATGGTTATAAGAGGCCTTACAAATAGCTGAGAAAAGAGAAGTGAAAGGCAAGGAGAAAAGAAAAGCTATACCCATATGAATGCAGAGTTCCTGAGAAGAGCAAGGAGAAATAAAAAAGCCTTCCTAAATAACAATGCAAAGAAATAGAGGAAAACAATAGAATGAAAAGACTAGAGATCTCTTCAAGAAAATTAGAGATACCAAGGGAACATTTCATGCAAAGATGAACTCAATCAGGACAGAAATGGTTTGGACCTAACAGAAGCAGAAGATACTAAAATGAGGTGGCAAGAATACACAGAAGGACTGTACAAAAAAGGTCTTCATGATCCAGATAATCACGATGGTGTGATCACTCACCTAGAGCCAGACATCCTGGAGTGGGAAGTCAATTGGGCTTTAGGAGGCATCACTATGAACAAAGCTAGTGGAGGTGATGGAATTCCAGCTGAGCTATTTCAAATCCTAAAGGATGATGCTGTGAAAGTGCTGCACTCAATATGCCAGCAAATTTTGAAAACTCAGCAGTGGCCACAGGACTAGAAAAGGTCAGTTTTCATTCCAATCCCAAAGAAAGATAATGCCAAAGAATGCTCAAACTACCACACAATTGCACTCATTTCACATGCTAGAAAGATCATGCTCAAAATTCTCCAAGCTAGGCTTGAACTCCCAGATGTTCAAGCTGGATTTAGAAAAGGTAGAGGAACCAGAGATCAAATTGCCAACATATGTTGGATCATAGAAAAAGCAAGAGAATTCCAGAAAAACATCTACTTCTGATTCGTTGACTATAGTAAAGTCTTTGACTGTGTGGATCACAACATACTGTGGAAAACTGTTCAAGAGATGGGAATATCAGACCACGTTACTTGCCTCCTGAGAAACCTGAATGCAGGTCAAGAAACAACAGTTAGAACCAGACATGGAACAATGGACTGGTTTCAAATTGAGTAAGGAGTATGCCAAGACTGTATATTGTCACTCTACTTATTTCATTTATATGCAGAGTACATCATGCAAAATGTAAGAGTGAATGAAGCACAAGCTGGAATCAAGATTGTCAGAAGAAATATCAATAACCTAAGATATGCAGATGACACCACCCTATGGCAGAAAGCAAAGAGGAAGAAAAGAGCTTCTTGATGAAAGTGAAAGAGGAGAGTGAAAAAGTTGGCTTAAAACTCAACATTAAAAAAACCAAGATTATGGCATCCGATTCCATCACTTTGTGGCAAATAGATGGGGAAACAATGAAAACAGTGACAGACATGTTTTTCTCTTGGGCTGCAAAATCACTGCAGATGATGACTGCAGCCATGAAATTAAAAGACACTTGTTCCTTGGAAGAAAAGCTAAGACCAACCTAGACAGCATATTAAAAAGCAGAGACATTACTTTGCTGACAAAGATCCATCTAGTCAAAGCTATAGTCTTTCCAGTAGTCACGTATGGATGTGAGAGTTTGACTATAAAGAAACTGAGTGCCAAAGAATTGATGCTTTTGAACTGTGGTGTTGGAGAAGACCCTTGAGAGTCCCTGGGACAACAAGGAGATCCAACCAGTCCATCCTAAAGGAAATCAGTCCTGCATATTCATTGGAAGGACTGATGCTGAAGCTGAAATTCCAATACTTTGGCCACCTGATGTGAAGAACTGACTCATTGGAAAAGACCAAGATGCTGGGAAAGATTGAAGGCAGGAGGAGAAGGGGACAATAGAGGGTGAGGTGGTTGGATGGCATCACTGATTCAATGGACATCGGTTTGAACAACTCTGGGAGATTGTGAAGGACAGGGAAGCCTGGCATGCTGCAGTCCATGGGGTTGCAAAGGATCAGTAACAACTGAAAGACTGAACAACAACAAAGGAACCATTACTATGATGCTAAGATTGAGCAAGATAGAAAAAAAGAAACTACTTTAATTGACCTCACTGCAAATGTGATAACCTATTAGCAAATTAAATCCAAAAGTATACATTAAAAAAAATTTATCTTGATCATTTTGCTTTTATCCCTTAACGCTAGGGTGATTCAACTTATTAAGTATATTATTTTCATCCTTTATGTTATCATATTATAGGATCCAAAATGTAATCATGAATCTTGCAATCATCTCAAGGAAAGACCTGAACAAAAGGTCTCAGGAAAACTCTTGCTGTTGCTTAGTCTCTAATTCATGTCCAACTCTTTTGAGACCCCATGGACTTAGCCCACCAGGCTCCTCTGTCCATGGAATTTTCCCAGCAAGAATACTGGAGTGGCTTGCCGTTTCCTTCTCCAGGAGATCTTTCTGACCCTGGGATCGAATCTGAGTGTCTTCATTACCACTGGGCAACCAGGGAAGCCTATAAAAACTCTTGGTAAAATGTAAATTGAAAGTCCTTAACAAGGTGAATTACATATGAATATATTATATATAATATATATGCATATGCATGGACATGTAATGATAATCATTAGAAGCATTCTTATCAAAGTCAAGAATAACGCAGGAATGTCATCTAGCAATCATGCTTTACAGACTGTAGTGGAAGTTGTCAGCGCAATAGTTTTTTTTTAAAAAGACATTGTGAAAAAGTGACAAGCATCATTGTTTATGGAAGAAATAATTGATTCTCAGAAGATCAACTGAGAAATAATTAGCACTAATAAGAGGTCTGTAGGGGGCCAATATAAGATCAAAATACAAACACTAATTGATCTCTGAACACAAAAGTGATCAGTTATGAAATAACACAGAAAAGCATATTCCACTAATAATAAGACAAAGACAAAAATAAGATACCTAAAAAGATTCTAAGAAGAAACACAGACATATTACATCACATTTATATTTACTTCTCTATTATATCTAAAATTTAATTTTTAGTGTGATATGAGGTTAACACCTAACATTTCTTTATAATTGGATATTCAGTTACATCAGAAACATAAATGGATTGATATATGCAAATTTTTTTAATGGAACAACTCATAATGTCTTAAATATGTAATGTCTCCCCAAATTGATATAACAATTGACACAATAGCAGTAAAATTTCAATAGGGTATTTTATAAAACCAAATAGTCTAAATGCAAAACTCATGTTGAAAGGAAAAAGTAATAAGCTTTTGAAAATATAGTAAACTTTTGAAAAAGAACAGAAAATACAGATGTGGCAGATATAAAAATCTATTTTAAAACTATGATAATTTAGATCTTGAGATAATGGTACCATATTCAAGTCAGTGTGGGAAAGGTAAGCTATTTAGCAAATATTTGGCCCATTAGCCTTTCATTAGAGGTGAGAGGAAGCAAATGAAACCATAAAATATAAAAACACTGGATAATAATTCTATGGCAATGGAATGGGGAGGACTTCTTTGAGGAAAACAGCTTTAATAAAAAGAAAGATTAACATTTTAAAATATAAAAATGTGTAACTTCTGTCTAATAAGGACCACAAAAAACTTTTTTAAGTAGACAAAGAAAATATTTACTATATATAAAACACAAAAAAATAAAATCTAAGTATAAAAATAATTCCTACAAATCAAAACTAAAAGACAAAAGAACTCAATATATAAAGAGACAAAGCTATAGGAATAAGCAATTTGTAGAGGAAAAAATATAAAAGATAAATAGATGTTAAGTTTCTGAACCTCTCCAGTAATCAGGAAAATATAAATTAAACTACAAGGAAATAAAATTTTTCATTCAACAAATTGGCATAAAATAGAATATTAATATGATTAGACTCTGAGGAAAGTATTGGGAATGGACATGCTTTGTCAAAATACAAACATGTAACAGCTTTCAGGAGGTGATGTAAATTGCATCTATCAATGATGAGGCACCTATTAGATAAAATTGTCATGAATATGCTCTAAGAGTTATGTAGAAATAAATCATTCTTGTATCTATTGTAACAGCAAAAAAAGTATCCTAAAGGAACACCAATAATGCAAGAATTAAATCATAGTATTAAATAATATCACGAATGGCTTTGCAACAACTAAAAAGATGTCAGGAAAATCTATACACACTTGTCTGGAAAGATTTCCAATATACTTTTAAGTGAAAAAAGGCAGTCAACAAAACACTTACAAATGGATCCTACTCATGGTCTCCAAAAACAACCTATTGGTCCATATGCATACAAATAAGTGTAAACGGATAGAAAATAGAATAAAGACATATATATAACACACTGCTAACTGTTTATTTCTGGGGAGAAAATGGGATTTGATCTGGAGAAAATACCTTTAACCTCTTAATTCCTCATACTGTTGAAAAATTTAATGATGGAAATTTATTTATTTACTGCTCAAGTTAAAAAAAAACTTAACTATGTAACACTTGATTTGTGTCATATTTAGCATACTTTATACTTACATTTCCCTCTGAGTAACTTCTTCAGCTCATGTACTGTCAAGTACAGAGTGCAAGAAAACTCATTTGACTTTTTCCTTTTTGGGGACTCTTGCACAATGCTTCCTAGGTGACCCTAGCAGTAAAGAACCCGCCAGCCACTGCAGGAGATTTAAGAGACTTGGGTTTGATCCCTAGGTTGGGAAGATCCCCTGAAGGAGAGCACGGCAACCCACTCCAGTATTCTTCCTAGAAAATCCCATGAACAGCGGAGCATGGAGGTCTACAGTCCATAGGGTCACAAAGAGTTGGATACAGCTGAAGCAATTAGCACACACACACAATTCTAACTCACAAATTAAATTTACCAACTTAAATGAATATCAATCTAAGGTGTTTCATAAAACAAAGATATAAGTATAGAATATGGAGCTATGAAATTGCCACAAAGCCCAGTTTGATTACTGATTTGAAAATTCTACAGTTTTGGTAGTGTGACTGCTGTACTGACTTTTGGACATCTTACTACACAGTACTACACAGTAGAAAGGGCTCGGCATTTAAGCTCAGAAGAGCTTAATTGTATGAGTTTTTGTGTACATTATTTAGCTTTCTTTATTGTCTTACCAATTGTACTTTCTAATTGTATTAACTTGGGTAGGTTATTCAATATTTCTTACATTCATTTTTTTCTTCTATAAAATGGGAAGAATAACAGTATTACCTCTTCTTACACAGTTAATCTGAGGACTGAATGAAGTCCCATGGTCATCCTTAAAGCAATACCATGGATCTATTAATATTATAGTAGCATTTCTTTCAGGTAAATGGTGTGCAAAGACCAAAACAAAAACACAAAGAATTTTTCACTAAAGACAGACTAAAATCTTTCCAAAATGCAACATTTGTGTTGCTCCTTTTAATACTAGATGAAAGAAACAGTAATACTGCCTGTTTTTCTCTGTTAACACTTGCTAATGTGTAAAGAAAAGTATTATATAGAATCTATACTATTTTGTGTTGTCTCTAAATAGGATCTGCTATGTTTAAAGAGAGTTCAGAGAATTTACAAGATTTTCTTCCTAAAATTACTGTTGTACCACATTACAACACAAGGGGACAGTATTTCTTTTTAAAAAAATCCCTTTGTCAAATGCAAAATTCACTGAGCTGATGCAATGGAATATCTTGTAATAATATGTCAAGATTAAAACAATTTAGCATCCATGTCAATGGTAACTCATAACCATTGGAGAAAACATCATAGTATTACATTTCTGGAAATACTTGAATAATTCCTAAATCAAAAAGCTCGTGGGTTAACAGATGTAGAGATGAAGTGTCTGCCAACCAGAGTAGAAAGAACCAGATACTGGGTTCCAATCCCAGCCATTCAAGCTGCCTTCATACTTGAAGCAGATCGGGGATCACACTGCTGTTCTGGCAGCAGCAGCAATTAGTAGGTGCAAGAGAAACAAAGTGAAGTGTTCCGTTTCCCCTCCAACAGGGTCCATTTGGGAAATATCAAAGAAATGAAATGGCTGTTTCCCTGGAAACAGACAGGAAGAATCGTCCCAAAGAATTCTCTACCCTGTGCTTAAAGCATTGACTTATATGAACTTCAGTTTAATATATACAAACTACCGGAGATATACAGTCCAGTGCTTCTTTTTACTGGTCTAATGGCTTTTTACTCACGGGTCAAGTCAAAGGTCAAAGAACAACCTCCCTAACCGGCTGAAAAAGTAAAACATAACACTACAACATGGGCTCAAACTCCTAATGGCTGCAATAATTCTAAATGTAGGTCAGGTGGCAGAGGAGACCAGCCTCCTCAAGGCCAGAGGTGTTAATAATATCTGTGGAGTATTCACAAGCCAGGCTATCTTAAACTTCATTTATTTAGTCTTCTAATCAACACTGTTTGAGATAGGTACTGGTACAGAGGTTAAGTAAATTGCAAGGGCTGGGCTGAAGCCAAGATTAAACACAGAAGGACTAACTCCAGAGCCTGTGCAGTTAATTCATGATACACTGTTTTTCACAAGGCTGAGTTCTGCACTAGCATTCAGGCAGCCTGGACTTCAGTCTTCCACTGGCACTACACCTGTGATGCTGGGAAAACTGCATCATTTCTGGGCCTCACTTCATCCCTGCCCACCAACCACCCACTACCATCACCTCCATAAATAAAGGAACAGGACTAGGTAATGTACAAGATTTTTCTTCAACTCATAATTCATGATGATATTATGAAAGCAGCTATTAAGTTGATGCAAAATGTGAGATCTTGTATTTTTAGAAACCTGTGTGCAGGTCAAGAAGCAACAGAACTGGACATGTAACAATGAACTGGTTCAAAATTGGAAAAGGGTACATCAAGGCTGTATATTGTCACCCTGCTTATTTAACTTATATGTAGAGTGTTGTGTGCATGTGTGTGCTCAGTCATGTCTGACTCTTTGCAACCCCAAGGACTGTAGGCCACCGGGCTCCTCTGTCCATGGAATTTTCCATGCAATAATACTGGAGTGGGTTGCCTTTTCCTACTCCAGGGGATCTACCCCACCCAGGAATCAAACCCATGTTTCTTACATCTCCTGCATTGGCCTGCCTTCTGTGATCTTTGATAGCAGCAAAGAAAATTTGTTTTCCTAATTTTTCAGTCAAAAGCACATAGTAAGTCAGTCACCAGTTTACTTGTCTAGAAAAACTTATGGCTATCTCTTATCTATTCTTTCTATAAACAAGTTTTGACACAAAAGGCTATATATGAACAGTGTACAATATATGAACACTGTACATCTATAATTAAATGACAACTGAGGGGTACTCACATCAAGAATATAAAAAGAACACTGAATATGGAAGTTCTGGACAATAAATATGAATTTCACCCACTATATTTCAAAATACCGACTATACCTGGCTGTAATCCTTCCATTGGGAATTAAACAATGTGACAGCTTTGAGAAGCTAAGCATAACATGACAGAAATCATATGAGCTTTAAAGATCCTCTGACTGCAATTGCTGAACTTTTCATTAATATTCTCATAAATTTAATGCAAGACACCGAGGTCCTATTAGGTAATCTTACAATCATTTTAAGAAGTCTTTAGGGAGAAGGCAAGGGTGGGATATTTTGAGAGAACAGCATCGAAACATGTATATTATCAAGGGTGAAGCAGATCACCAGCCCAGGTTGGATGCATGAAACAAGTGCTCGGGCCTGGTGCACTGGGAAGACCCAGAGGGATGGGGTCGGGAGGGAAGTGGGAGGGGAGATTGGGATTGGCAACACATGTAAATCCATGGCTGATTCATGTCAATGTATGGCAAAAACCACTACAATATTGTAAAGTAATTAGCTCCAACTAATAAAAATAAATGGAAAAAAAAAGAGGTCTTCAGATATTCTGATAGAATATCAATTCAGCATTCAATTATACTGTTTCACATTCATCATAAATATTAAAATCATTTCTTAAAAGCATAATTTCAAACTGGCCATTCTTTTTTTTTCACTTTAATAATTATCTTTATTTTTTTTCTTTTTTTTCCATTTATTTTTATTAGTTGGAGGCTAATTACTTTACAATATTGTAGTGGTTTTTGCCATATATTGACATGAATCAGCCATGGATTTACATGTGTTCCCCATCCCGATCCCCTCTCCCGCCTCCCTCTCCATCCCATCCCTCTGGGTCATCCCAGTGCACCAGCCCCGAGCACTTGTCTCATGCATCCAACCTGGGCTGGTGATTCTGTTTCACCCTAGATAATATACATGTTTCGATGCTGTTCTCTCGAAACATCCCACCCTCGCCTTCTCCCACAGAGTCCAAAAGTCTGTTCTGTACATCTGTGTCTCTTTTTCTGTTTTGCATGTAGGGTTATCGTTACCATCTTTTTAAATTTCATATATATGTGTTAGTATACTGTATTGGTCTTTATCTTTCTGGCTTACTTCACTCTGTTTAATGGGCTCCAGTTTCATCCATCTCATTAGAACTGATTAAAATGAATTCTTTTTAATGGCTGAGTAATATTCCATGGTGTATATGTACCACGGCTTCCTTATCCATTCGTCTGCTGATGGGTATCTAGGTTGCTTCCATGTCCTAGCTATTATAAACAGTGCTGCGATGAACATTGGGGTGCACGTGTCTCTTTCAGATCTGGTTTCCTCGGTGTGTATGCCCAGAAGTGGGATTGCTGGGTCATATGGCAGTTCTATTTCCAGTTTTTTAAGGAATCTCCACACTGTTCTCCATAGCGGCTGTACCAGATTGCCTTTCCACCAACAGTGTAAGAGGGTTCCCTTTTCTCCACACCTTCTCCAGCATTTATTGCTTGTAGACTTTTGGATAGCAGCCATCCTGACTGGCGTGTAATGGTACCTCATTGTGATTTTGATTTGCATTTCTCTGATAATGAGTGATGTTGAGCATCTTTTCACGTGTTTGTTAGCCATCTGTATGTCTTCCTTGGAGAAATGTCTGTTTAGTTCTTTGGCCCATTTTTTGATCGGGTCATTTATTTTTCTAGAATTGAGCTGCAGGAGTTGCTTGTATATTTTTGGGATTAATCCTTTGTCTGTTGCTTCATTTGCCATAATTTTCTCCCAATCTGAGGGCTGTCTTTTCACCTTGCTTATAGTTTCCTTTGTTGTGCAAAAGCTTTTAAGTTTCATTAGGTCCCATTTATTTATTTTTGCTTTTATTTCCAATATTCTGGGAGGTGGGTCATAGAGGATCCTGCAGTGATTTATGTCGAGAGTGTTTTGCCTATGTTCTCCTCTAGGAGTTTTATAGTTTCTGGTCTTACATTTCGATCTTTAATCCGTTTTGAGTTTATTTTTGTGTATGGTGTTAGAAAGTGTTCTAGTTTCATTCTTTTACAAGTGGTTGACCCACACTGGCCATTCTTATAAACTGAAGGAAATACTTCTTTTAAGCATTTCGGCTGTGAGTATTTTAAATACTTTGAAATTTTCAGACATGAAGTCAATTTATTTCTGCTGTATTCTCAGGCTGATGTTGCCAGAGACTTATTGGGGAAAAAAAGGTATTATTTTTAAATATAAAAAATGTAGAGCTCAACTAAATATCAAAACAGCTAAATTTTCAGATTAAAAAAAAAAATGCCAGAAGCTAAAAAATTCAGAAAGTAGTTTTCTAATCAAATTTAAAATGTATTGTACTTAGTACTCTATTTATTAAATAGCAATATCATCCTTGAAGATTTTATAATTCTTGATTCATGAATTAATTCTGGCCTTTTCTCCCATAAGTTAAGTGATATGGAGACAACTATAAATTTGAGAATAAGCTTCATTAAAGCTGACTGTGTGGATCACAACCAACTGTGGGAAATTGTCAAATAGATGGGAATACCAGACCACCTTACCTGCCTCCTGGGAAACCTGTATGCAGGTCAAGAAGTAACAGAACTTAACATGGAACAACAAGCTGGTTCAAAATTGGAAAAAGAGTACCTCAAGGCTGTATATTGTCACCCCGATTATTTAACTTATATGCAGTGTCGTGTTTGTATGTGCTCAGTCGTGTCCGACTCTTTGCGCCCCCATGGACTGTAGCCCACCAGACTCCTCTGTCCATGGAATCTTCCAAGCAACAATACTGGAGTGGGTTGCCATTTCCTACTCCAGGGGATCTACCCCACCCAGGAATCAAATCCATGTCCTTTGCATCTCCTGGATTGACTGACAGATTCTTCACCACTGTGCCACTTGGGAAGACCTGTATGCAGAGCACATCATGAGAAATGCTGAGCTGGATGAATCACAAGCTGGAATCAAGATTGCTGGGAGAAATATCGACAACCTCAGATATGCAGATGATACCAACCCAATGGCTGAAAGTGAAGAGAAACTAAAGAAGCTCTCGATGACAGTGAAAGAGGAAAGTGAAAGAGCTGGCTTAAAATTCAACATTCAAAAAACTAAGATCATGGCAAATAGATGGGGAAAAGTAGAAGCAGTGACAGATTTTATTTTCTTGGGCTCCAAAATCATTGTGGACAGACTGCAGCCATGAAGTTATAAAATGCTTGCTCCTTGGAAGAAAAACTATGACCAAACTATACAGCATATTAAAAAGCAGAGACATCACTCTGCCAATAAATATCTATCTAGTCAAAGTGAGGTTTTTCAATAGTCATGTACAGATGTGAGAGTTGGACCATAAAGACTAAGCTTCAAAGCATTGATACTTTCAAATTGTGATGCTGGAGAAGACTCTTTAGAGTCACTTGGACTACAAGGAGATCAAGCCAATCAATCCTGAAGGAAATCAACTCTGAATATTTATAT
Source organism: Odocoileus virginianus (assembly GCF_023699985.2). Classification (NCBI taxonomy): domain Eukaryota; kingdom Metazoa; phylum Chordata; class Mammalia; order Artiodactyla; family Cervidae; genus Odocoileus; species Odocoileus virginianus. The sequence goes on from NC_069686.1 coordinate 10,797,368, forward strand.
GAGGGACTGATGCTGAAGCTGAAACTGAAACTCCAATACTTTGGTCACCTGATGTGAAGAGCCACTCACTGGAAAAGACTCCACTGCTGGGAAAGATTGAGGGCAGGAGGAGAAGCAGATGGCCAGAGGATGAGTTATTTGGATGGCATCATTGACTCAATGGACATGAGTTTGAGCAGGCTCCGGGAGATGGTGAATGACAGGGAAGCCTAGTGTGCTGCAGTCCATAGGATCGCAAAGAATTAGACACGACTTAGTTAGTGACTGAACAACAAAAGCTGAAGAACACTTCTTTTCTTAATAATTCATTTCTTGTAATCTAGTACCTACACAAATCAGGAACTCAGTTCCTAATAATTTGAAAGACTAAAATTATTCTTTCAGAGGCTATGCATTGCTGATAGAAATTCACCATTCACATTAGTTATTATAATTAAAAAATACTTTTTTCTAATCAGATAGATGAGAAATGATATCTCACTATCATATTACTTTTATTTCTTGCCTACCATCAACATTTTGCTCATAACATTTGTCATATATAGTTTGCCCATCTTGCTGTTTTCTTTTAATTATTTTTAGAATTTTGCCATAATACCTTACAGTTGTATGAATTAAATCTACTTGATATTATACACACACAAAAAAAAAGTTTTGCCATTCAGCCTATTTTGTATTTTCCTACTTGGAAGTAAGGAAGTTAGCATGGTATCTATAACATAAAAACTGGTCATTATATCACATATATCATTACCATTATAATCTTGTGGTAATCCTATAAATGTTATGGATAGTGAACACAATTCTAATTATCTTAAAGAATTACATATACATCAATGTATTTTTCAGAGTAATAGAGAACCAAACTTTCATAGAATTCTTCCTTGAAATTCACTCAAATCTAATAATTCTCAAAAGGCACATTAGATCAAACCAAAAAACTTCTTCCAGAGTCATAAACAGACTAAACTAGAAAACAGGAATCCAGACAGTAATAAAATAATGAACAAACCAGCTCTACCTATGCCAAAGTTAATTTTAAAAGCTGTTTGGATTGATTATTAGCTTGATTTAAGCTACATTTAAACAAACAAACAAAAAACCCACCCAAAACTATATCCAGTCAAGAGTACTCAACTTTAATAAACTTCAAAAGCAATTTTGAAGTTTATTACCTTATTCTCAATCTGTAGATTATTATTATATTTTTTCTTAAGTTGCCATGTTTGAAAGGAGAAAAGGAAATTACCATTTATTATGTTATAGTAAAATGCCTTTAGAAACAGTGAATTATCTAATTTAACCCTCATAACTTCTCTGGAAGGAATACATTATTTTCCAGAGAATTCAGCTGAGGGCCTTCAGACCTGAAAATAATGATACTATGCTATTTATCAATGTGCACAAAACGACTGATTTGGGAGCAACAATCTTTCCATAGCATGCTTCTAGTCTCTTTATGTGGAAAAATACTTGAACTCAGTGATTAATTTGAAGTTTAGAAGACACAAGGTTGGCAGGCAAGAGCTGCCCATTCAACAAATGTTTAGTGAGGGCCTTCAGAGGCCATGGCTGGGAACTGAGAGCCCCGGCCCTTAAAGGGGGGCATTTATAGAGTTACTTAAGAGCCAAACACTTACTTGGGTTTCCATAAAAATCTGATCCCATTCTCTTTCTAACCCAAACTTTTCACAAGTGCCTTGTAAATATAGGTAACTTGGACAAATCCCTGCCATGCTTCTGGTCTTTGATGATCATAACTAGATGTCTTACGTTCCCACATGAAGCAGCTTCTCTTTGAGCATGGTGCTATTCTTTAATAGAACATTTTGGACCTCTTCCCCAATTACAGGATGGCAGGATCCAGTTATAAGAAACCTAGACTTCCCAGACTAACTGCAAGAAGGCTTGTGATGTTGCTGATACTACACACAATGTGGAGATTACACGTAATCTTGACTCTATGGTACCATTTGAAGGTACCAGAATAGGTTTCTTTCCAGCTCCCTAAAGAGCTCCTTTATTTGCTTTTAACAGTGCTTGCAACTACAGTCAAAATCATTCTTTCACCAGATACAGAGCAGAGATACCCCAAGATGTGTGCCTACTTGTTTCTCCTATGAGATGTGTTGCACTTTGTCACTTAGTCATGTCCGACTCTTTGTGACCCCATGGACTGTAGCCTGCCAGGCTCCTCTATCCATGGGGATTCTTCAGGCAAGAATACTAGAGTGGGTTGCCATGCCCTCCTCCAGGGGACCTTCCTGACCCAGGGATCAAATCCAGGTCTCCTGCATTGCAGGAGGATTCTTTACCATCCAAGCCACCAGCCCTCAATTGTCAATCAGGATATCTCTCCAGCACCTTTGGGTGTTTCCCCAAAGCAGCATTACAGCCCACGTACCAAAGGAGACTGGCAGGCACACCCCTCTTCTAGAGACTGTCTCTGGGTACCACCTACTTACTGGTCCTGGCTGGAAAAAAGTTGTCCTAAAATACAAATATCTAAATTCAAAAGGGAATTGCCATGGTAGATTCCAATCAATTCTGTTGCCAATTAAGAGTAAGAGGTCTTTGATGTGAAGACGGTCCTGGGGCAACTTTGGGTGGGTGGGGGCAAAGATCAACCTTAGAACAAATTCCAGTGAGCACACTGGGAGCTATTACAAGAAGCAGCGACTCCACTTGTGGAAGGCAAAGAAAAATCTCATTTGCCATAAAAAGTAGGTAATGTATTGTAAACAGTTACCACCTACCCCATTTCCACCCTATTTAACAAGCAAGAAAAACTTTAAGCCATCAATAAAAAATGTTAAAAGTGTAAAATTTCTTCTTTGGGACTAAAATTTTGATTAGAAAGCCATGAAATTTTTGCAGAACCAATTGTAATTCCCACTAACAGAAATCTCCATATAAGGCTAAGCAACGTGTCCGACTCTTTACGACCCCATGGACTGTAGCCCACCAGGTTCCTCTGTCCATGGGATTCTCCAGGCAAGAATACTGGAGTGGGTTGCCATTTCCTTCTCCAGGGAATCTTCCCGACCCAGGGATTGAACCCAGGTCCCCCGAATTGCAGGCAGGCGCTTTAACCTTTGAGCCATGAGGGAAACCCAAACAATGAAATAGCATATGAAAATCTTCAGTAAATGAAAATCCAAGTATTGCCATTTTGATCATCTCTCTTAATCTTTCCTCCATACTGTTTGCTCCAGCAACATTGTTCTGCTTGTTGTTCTTTGAAAATAATAGAAACCTTTGTGTCAGGGCCTTTGCGCTGAGTGTTCCTCTTAAGCCAACTCTCTCCAGCTATTCACATGGCCCACTGCTTCATCTCCTTTCCGCCTTTGCTTAAATATATCACCTTCTTGAAGAAGAAGCTATTTAAAATCGTAATCTATTTGCCAATTGCTTCCCCACCTAGCACCTACAATCCCCCTTGCACTGCTCTATTTGTTGATGGTATTTATCATGTTATATTAAACTATGAGATTTGTTTACTCTTGTACAAGAAATTGTTCATGTAGAAGGTATGATGTTGGTCTTTAAAGGGGCCTGCTTAGGGGGGCGATCCTTGGCTGGGCCTGAGATGTTTAGAATCTTCCCTATTTTACTTACCAATAAGATTGGTTGCCAAGGCTACAGGCAAACCTCAGAGATATTGCCAATTCATTTCCAGACCACAACAATAAAGTATTGCCAAAACAGTGAGTTACAAGAACATTTTGGTTTCTCAGTGAATATAAAAGTTATGTTTACACTATACTGTGGTCAAATTATGTGTGTAATAGCATTGTCTAAAGAAAAGTACATACTTTAAAAATTCCTTATTGCTAAAAATGCTAACCATTCCCTAAGGCTTCAAGCGAGTTATAATCTTTTTGCAATAAAAGTATCAAAGTTTATTGACCACAGGTCACCATAAAAAATATAATAATGAAAAAGTTTGAAATATTGGAAAATTACTAAAATGTGACCCAGAGACATGAACCAAGCAAATCAATATTGGAAAAATGAGGCTAATGGTCTCATTCCACACAAGGTTGCCACAGGTCTTCAATCTGTAAAACACGATATCTGCAAAGAGCAATGAAGTGAAGTGCAATTAAACAAGGTCTGCCTGTATTTGTGAAAAACAGCGTGATTTACAATGAACACGTTCTTTCCTTCTGGGAGTATGGAATTTGGTAATATGGTGCTGGTTTCAAAGGCACAGATTGCCTATATGACTGGCCCCTAGTTATAACGCTGGATTAAGTCTCAAGTGGACTTCCCTGAGCAGAATCAATGGCATTGCAGACATGTTGCTTCATTTGATCTCTGGAAGAAGCAGCAAGTTCTCTGCAATGTGCCAATCCCTGGGATGAGAGAACTTCAAAGGCTGTACCTGGAGCCCCCCAGACTCTGCCTGAGGAGTCTTTTCCTGCAGATCCTGATATGTGGCCAGACCTGTGAATACAAACTCCTTTGAGTCTATTGAGTATGCCCAGCAAGTCACCAAACATGAATGATCATGTGACCTTCAACATATTATGTTTGTTGTTGATCATATTTCCTCCCCCCTAGAATGTAAGCTCCCCAAGGCCAGGGTTTTAGAAATCCCTTTAGCTCACTGATATATCATTTATCTATATAAAACCTCTTTAGCTCACTAACATATGCCCACTGCCCAGAACAATGTCTGTTGCATAGTGGGCATTCAGTTAATACTTTTTGAATGAATGAGGGATAAAGCAAATGTCCTAAGAGATAGATTTCTTTTAAATAACTAAAATATCAACCTATATTGTCAAAGATCTTTAAGAGATCATTGTATTTATAAAGAGAGAAAACTGCCTGCTAGCAGGAAATACTGCCTTCACGTGAAAGGAAGGAGATGAATTACAAACATTAAGTTGATAACAAACAGCAGATGGCATACTGCCGAAATATCACAAATATGAATGAGAACAGCTCAAAAATTCTCCTCAGATTCAGCAGAAAAGGATACAGAGGTAAACATAGTAAGTGAAAATGAATTGAAATGTCAACAGTCAAAATTATAAACACCCAAGAAGGAAAAATCAGGTTACCTACATTGCATATTGGAGGCTTCCTGTAATTGTTGAATGAATTGAATGAATAGAAATCATATTGGTATCAATATATCCTCTTCAAGTTTTCAGTGAGAGATACAGAGATGTAACAAGTTCCAGTTTGTCCTCCTTCTCTTTTGCTCCACGTCTAGCACTTTTTCCTGACTGCTAACCATGCTAACCAACATTGGCTTCAGTCCATTACCATTCACCCAGATTCTCCCCTCCCTGGGTGTACATGTTGCCCCTTCCATAAAAAGGTAGAATTTGTTTCTCCTCCCCTTGACACTAGGCTAGACTTGTGAATTGACTAAGAATGCAGTGGAGGTGGCTTCCGCCTTTGCAGTCTTAGAAGTATGCGTCCATGCTGGAAAGAAGTCCAGGCTCTCTACCTGGAGAGAAAGGCAATGTGGAGAAGAACTGAGGCATCCGGACAACAGTGAGCACTAAGGTTTCAAACATATGAGAGACCTTCTCAGACTTTCTAGCCCAGTTGCCACAGAACTCCTGGTTGCATAGGATGACGTAAGCAACCTCAACCAATACTACGTGGAGCAGAAAAACAGTCCAACTCAACCTAATTGACCTACTGAATTGTGAGAAATAATTAACTGTTTCTGTTTCAAACACCAGGTTTTGTGGAGGCTTGTTGCACAGCAGTGGAATTCCCAGGTGGCTCAGTGGTAAAGAAACCACCAGCCAAGGCAGGAGATGCAGGAGATGTGTGTTTCATCCCTGGGTCAGGAAGATCCCCTGGAGGAGGATATGGCAACCCACTCCAGTATTCTTGCTGGAAAAATCCCAGGGACAGGGGAGCCTGGCGGGCTACAGTCCATGGGGCCCCAAAGAGTCAGACACAACTGAGTGACTGGGCGCAGATGTCGCACAGCAATACGGAACTGAGACAGAGGAGGTGACTTACACTGTAAAGATGATAGTGTTATTCTCTTTTCCTCATCCCCTTTGGGCCTGAACACAAGCATATTAAGGTCATCTTTGTGAATATTCAGGGATAATAGACAATAACTTTTGAAAAACTAAAATGAGGGGATACTTGTCCTACCAAACACTAAAGAATCTCTAGACTTTAATAATCAAAAGAAAGAAAAGCAATTATCATTTATGGACTGCTTACAGTGTCTAAGGCATTGTTTAACGTATTACCATGACAAATAAATAATGTTATTATTCTTCACATTTCCAGATGAAAATCTGAAAGTAACTTTCTAAGCTTTTACAGTAATAATTATAGGGCATCGATGCTAAACCAGAATAACAGGAAAGATAGCCAACAAAGCTACACATGTATCAAGATAGAGCAGGCCAGACAGTCTGAGGTTATTGAGATGAATTACATATGTAAAAACATTGGACCTGCCCATGCATTTTACTTAATAAATAATCATTGGAATTGAAAAGCCTTCAGCCTTCTGAAAAGTCTCCTAAGGGATCTGAGACAACCATGACTCTCACCTAAGAGAAAGAAAGGTCATGAGAAAAGAATGAAAACTCCATGATTTCAATCACTCTGTCATCTTGCTCCATACAACTGGGTGTAGCAGGGAGAGAATTATCAGGAGAGGGTCAAGCAAGATCTCTGCTTGGCACAGAAACTTTGGGGAGGAAAACTCACCCCTTAGGGAAAAGAGCAGATCTCCTTCATTTACAAATTAAAGCTGAAAAAAAATAAATAAACCTTTGCAATCAGAGAGCAATATCTTCATTTCACAGGAGAAAATGATGCCCAGTGGCTAATGTGGTTTGCTCAGAGTCATGTTTGGTGCCAGGGCTGTTTCCTACTCTCCTCCAGAGTAATTCTTTCCCTATACCCTCTCCACTCCAAACCCACTTGAGAAGCACCCTCTCCAGCCCCAGTCCCTTCACTTTCATGAACTGATAGCAACTTAAAGAAGCAATAGCACCAAAACAGTGTCTGTCTTGTTCACCTCTGTCTCAGCAGCCAACACTAGCCCTCTCCACAGAGCGCACTCCAGGAGCATTGATCTAGGGAAGAATGGGAAACGATGTCTGTCAACAGTTATCTCCACCTCTCCTCAGCAAAGGCAAGCTACAGCATTTATAAAAGTAGTTTTGTTGAATATATCAATCATCTATTAACACAAGTATTAATTTCTACCTATGATTTCTTCCTGTAAGCTCTAAGACAAAATATTATCCTTTGAAACCAAAGATTTGTTTTTCTAGCATAATTATGTTTTGCTTTCACAATGAACATAGTCATTAGATAGGAAGAGTTGATTCTTTTCATTTCTCACCAAGAGGGCGAGATGTTTTCTTATAGTTGATGTTCTGAAGTGGGCAGCCTGCACTTTGCCTGAAGTGCCATTTCATCTGCAGTAATGAGACTCTCGGTTCATGAAGCCACATAAAAACTTTATGTTTCTTTATTTAAAGACAAGTGTTCACCAAAGGCTATGCCAGGATAATACTGAAATTCAAAGGAGATCAGGATGTATGACTGATGAAAGGATTTTCAGGATCATGAGTTTTTACAACACCTTAACAAAGAAAACTCTCCCTTGAAGCCTTCAGACAGGTTGAAATACATACCATGTCATAATATTTTCTTCTCCAAATAATCCTTACACTAAAGAATTAATTGAAATAAATAAATAAATATGTAAAAAAAAATTGATTGTATGCTGCTCATGTTTTCAGGAATTGTTGTATCATCAGCATTCCAGTGTCCTTCCAGTAGAAAGTCATGGATATTCCCTCACCCATTCTTGGCAGAGATCATCCACCAAAATTTCTCCTCAGTGCTACTTGCACAAATTGACTGGGAAGATTCTTTGTTATTCAGGAATTTCTCATCAACTGATGTCCTTTAGATTTCTACAGCATCCCTGGTCATTTGTTGTTGTTTTGTCACTAAATCGTGTCCAACTCTATTATGACCCCATGGTCTGTAGCCCAACAGGTTCCTCTGTCCATGGAATTTTTCAGGCAAGAATACTGGGGTGGGTTGCTATCTTTTTCAAGGAATCTGCCCAACCCAGGGATTGAATCTGCATCTCCTGCATTGCAGGCAGATTCTTTACCACTGAGCCACTAGGGAAGCCGATAGAGACAATAAAAACACCCTCATTTTTCTTGGTTTAGACATTCCACCAGACTACACTTGAGTTCCCCCTGCCAGCACACCACAGTCTGGGAGCTCTCTCAATATAGTCAGCTGGGGCCATAGCAGGGCTCATCTCATTTATTCCCTGTTTCTCGAGGATTAGTGTCCTTCATTGTCTAATATTATGAAAACTACTGTTTCATGTATCTTGTCCAGTTTTTTTGTTTGCTTCAGGCAAAGCAAAAGTCAATATTCAGGTTTTTTTTTAAGTTTAGTATGGAGGTGAGTATGATTCTGACCTTTTTAAAATCAAGATCCAGACTTTGATGGGGATAAGAAAGAAAAGTGACCCGAGGGACTACCTGAGGGGAAGAGGACATTAGGAGTGGAAACCAAGAACAGGAATGCATCAGACACCAAACCTACTCTACCTTCCAATGTGTCCTAGGGATGACCTGAGAAAAGAGCTCCAGAAACTCTAGATTCCAGTGCTATGTCTAGACTTATATTTGTGATTCAGCATTTACAACAATAAAGAGGCAATTCTTCACTCTTTAAGGTGACCTAGCCTATGATACACAAATAAGAAGCTTACCTAAAGCCATCTTCCTTACAACTTGTGTTCTATAAACTGTCCTTAAGTCTATACTTGCTGATGGGCAGCTCGCTGCAAAGCATTAGGACTCCAACATGGAGATAAGGGCATCAGCTCCCACAATAGACAGAATCTATAGGAACCCCTGTGTTTTATATCCCAATTCCCCACCACTCCTCCCATCATCCTCCTCAGCCTCATTCAAATCACAGAGCACCTAATAATTATCTGACTGACCAGAATCAATCCCTTAAAGATGTCTGTCATTCTAACCTACCTAATATTTTACATCTCTTGAAGAATGAAGCAGCTATGTGGATGAGTTTGGGAAAACTTAATGATTTTCAAAGAGATTTTTCCAGTGCGGAGAGCAGAGGAGACACTTACTGAAGTTTTTAATTATTATCTCAATAATAAGAAACAATATAATTCGCATGTCCAGTGATGTTTTCCTTATAAAGGTACCAGGACCCTGGCCTGAACATATGGTAGGTTAGATGGAAAACCTTTGGTAAAATAAGTCACTGATTCATTCCAATGAGATGTGAATCTTCTCTAGTGCCTGCTTATGGTTAAAATTGTTGTTGTTCAGTCACCAAGTCATGTCTGACTTTTTGCAACCCCATGAACTGCAGCACACCAGGCTTCCCTGTCTTTCATTAACTCACTGAGTTTGCTCAAACTCATGTCCATTGAGTCGGTGATGTCATCCAACCATCTCATCCTCTGTCGCCCCCTTCTTCTCTTGCCCTCAATCTTTCCCAGCATCAGAGTCTTTTCCAATGAGTCAGCTCTTCACATCAGGTGGTCAAAGCATTGGAGCTTCAGCATCAGTCCTTTGAGTGAATATTCAGGGTTGATTTCCATTAGGATTGACTGGTTTGATCTCCTTGCTATCTATCGGACTCTCAGGCGCCTTCTCCATCACCACAATTTGAAAGCATTAATTCTTTGGTGCTCAGCCTCAATAAACCAATCCTATCTCTTTATTTGAATAAGAATTAGAATTCTGTCCTCTGAATGTTAATCAATGCAAATCTCCCAGACATTGTTTGAATGAACGGAAACTGTCAGCATGGCTCCATTTAAACAGCATGTTGCTTGGATTTTTATGCAAGACAGAGCAGGGCTGGAATGTGGCAGGTGTGAATAGGCCAGATGTCACACTGAGTCAGATGGTGCTCAGGGGGAGGAGTCTGATGATGCAAACTATTTAGAGGGAGGAAGAAACACCAAATAATAAATATGCTCTTCTTAAAGCAGAACCTCAATTACTGATTTAGAAGGGAAAAAATAAAATAATGCTTAAGAACTGGGTTGACAGAGAAAGTCCACTAGGAAACAGCATAATATAATGAGATCTAATCTGCCCTCCTCTGAAGGAGACGAGCAGTGCCTAAGGTATCATTTCTACATGAAGAGGCTTTTGTGTGGTCTTCTGTACAAAGGGTAATTGCTACTGCCATACCTTCCACATACTTCTGTCCAAATTCATGTCCAGAAATAAAATGTACAGGCACAGTAACTCTTCACATTTTTAGCCATACCTAACTACAGTCTCTTCATACACAAGTTTGTGTTCAGAAGTTTCTAAGACAGTTATAGCCAGGGTATTAACTACAAAAAAGAATCTCCTTGATGGTTGTAACTTTAATCTGATGCTAAAGGTATGGTGTTTGGCAAGCATGAGCTCTTAGCTCCGGTAGGCCCTCCGAGTAGCATATACTCTCCAAACCCCTACTCGGATAGCTAGCCCAGACTAGAAGGTGTTGTTCAGTTGCTGAGTCTTTGCAGCCCATTAAACTGCAGCACACCAAGCTTCCCTGTCCTTCATTATCTCCTGGAGTTTGCTCAAACTCATGTCCACTGAGTTAATGATGCCATCCAACCATCTCATCCTCTGTCACCCCCTTCTCCTCCTGACCTCAATCTTTCGCAGCATCCAGGTCTTTTCCAATGAGTCAGCTCTTCACATCAGGTGGCCAAAGTATTGGAGCTTCAACTTCAGCATCAATCCTTCCAATGAATATTCAGGGTAGATTGCTTTAGAATTGACTAGTTTGATCTCCTTGCGATCCACAGGATTCTCAAGAGTCTTCTCCAGGTGTGCCTCAATTTCTTGTTCAGTACTTTAGTCTGAATTTATGGCTGTTTTGTTTAATGAGGATTGTGATCCTTGTTAATTATTTGAAACTGCTCATTTATGGAAAGATGGAGCCCTCTCTCCTGTAATCTCAGTCGTAATCTGGAATCTGATTTGGAGTAATGTGATGATCTGGAGAATTTGTTACCCCTAGCTTTGCCTGTCAGTCTTGCCTAAATTACCTTACTTCTACCTACCATCTTCCAGATTGGGCCACCATCAGGCCAAAGTTGGTTCTTTACTGCTAATTACCCAACTTGAAGGAAAACCTTAGAGACAAGGCTCTTATCTCTATGTCCACAGAACTCTGGGTAACACATGGATGAGGTTCTGACAGTCTATGAACCCTCAACACTAGTTTTATGTATGGATAGTTTTAGATAGATGCAAATGAATTTTCTTCAAAGTTTCAAAGGATGCATTGCTCAGAAGTTTAATATCCACCATCCAGAAGAGAAGCCCATTCTTCCTGTTCTGGTCCCTCATAGTTCTAATTTCTTTCTGCTCCCTACTGATGAGTGTCACTGAAATCCTGAAAAGTACAGTGAATGAGCCAGACAGAATTATAACTACTGCAGAGCAGTTTTATAAGTCAACTACAGCATTATAAAATGTCCTCTTTACTCCAATTTCTTCTTCACATATCCCACTTGTGGTTAAGAAAAAGCAGCAACTTATATTACTTAATGATACAACATTCTAAGGCAACTTCTTAAAGGATATTTAACTGATTTTCATCCAATTAAAACATTTGTTCAAATTGCACAGGATGCCAGTGGAGGGTATCAATTTCCAAGAATATTCTCTGCCACAAGTTTAATGTTTTTTTTTTTTTTTTCCTTTGCTTGACTGTTACTGCTGTTTTGATTAAGCTATCATGGTCTAAAGGGGTAAAATTCAAATGTAGTCACAGTTGACATTGAAGAACTTAAACACATACTAATTAGCTTCTTTATTTGAATGTCCTCTCATACTGACTTTATGATCTTCTGAAATTAAAACTCCCTTATTAAATCACAATTCCTGGTTTGTCTCATTTTTTTACTGATTCCTTTTTTTCCTTCCACTACTTTTTTTATTGCAGTGAAATACAATAATGTAAAATTTACTATATTGACCATTTTTCAGTTCTTACTGGTTGCTTCTTACAATCCTTACTATGGCTTTCCAGGTGTTGCAGTCAGTGGTAAAGAATCCATTATAGGACATCACTCACAGGTATTAAAAAATACACTATTTTTCCATTAGATTTCATTTTCACCTCAAATGACAAATCTGTTGATATGTTTTTATCAGACATTTTTCTTCACACTGTGCCCAGCTCTTCCCCACTCCTCCCTGGAGATGAAATTAACACAGCTCCCTGCTTGGTTGATTCTGCAGGGAAATTACCAAGAAAGAAGAAAAAGTCTTCTCCTTAAACTTTTCTAAGTTCTTTTTTTTTTTCTTTCAGTTTTTGATTCTTTATAGCCAGAGAGTCAAACTACCCACAGAACCTACCAGTAAAAACCAGAGGTAAAAAGAAAATGGATTTCGTTGCCAGTTACAAGAATGAGGTCAAGGTTTGAAACTCCTTACAATAATACTTTTCTATTTCATTATATCAAAAATGATTGACTATGCATTAAGATAAGCCACGTGTATCTGATTCCTAATTAATAAATATTATCTTTTCATTTAAATTAAATTTAAAACAACTTTCAACAAATGAATTTCTTCTCAATTGAGCTATTTTTGCTGGAGAGAAAAGTTACAAAAGGCAGGGGTATATGGGTACATGTATCAGAATTTTGCTCTATTTTGTCGTTATTGATTTGTCAAGAGAACAAAGAATATATACACATACATTTATATTCCTGTAGGGAACTGTTCAGTATTTCAGCATGAACACTGTCAGTAGAGAGCAGAATGGAGGCTTAGGTGTCAAAGAAGGTAAACAGTGGTGGGAAAGGCAAGTCTATGGGGCTAGCTTTAAAAGTGAAGTTTAAAAAAATTAAAAACAAAACAAATAAACAAAACCATTACAGAGCTTCAGAGCACCCCAAGATGTGGCCATGAAAGGCCTTAGGAAGGCCATACGTCCTGGGAAGAAGTAAGAGCACAACTCTGCATACTCCACTTCCAGCTATGGAATTGTAATCAGAATCATAAATGACTTCAGGATTGAGTAGCCATACAAATAACTGAAACTGTGTACATTTAGTGACAAGGAGTGGTGGCAACAGTGACAAACTAAAGATTCCACATCCAAAAGCCTCCAAATGTAAAGAAAAAAGGTGAAACACTCAGACACTAAGTCATAAAGATAAAGACAAATAGCATATGATGTCACTTAGATGTAGAGTCTAAAACGTGACGCAAAAGAACTTATCTGCCAAACAGAAACAGACTCACAGGCATAGGGAACAGATTTGTGGCTGCCAAGCTCGGGGTGGGGGGAAGGAATGGATGGAGAGCTTGGGATCAGCAGTTGCAAAACATTATATATAGAATGGATAAACAAGGTTCTATTATACTGCACAGGGAACTATATTCAACATCCTGTTATAAACCATAGTAAAAAAGAATATGAAAAAAAGTGTGTGTGTGTGTGTGTGTGTGTGTACATAGCTGTATCACTTTGCTGTACAGCAGAAATTAATACAAATTGTAAAGCAACTACACTTCAATAAAATAAATTTTTAAAAGAAAAAAGAAAGATGATATAAGTGATAGAGTCAGATTTATGTAGTAAAATTTGCCTTGTATTCAAAAGAACTCTGAAGCATTTCATAAGAGCATATGGAGCACTGTCTTTTGGTAGGAAGCTGAGCAGAAAAAGGGGTATGTTTGGGGAAATGGTGGGAAATATTCAAACAATCTGAGATAAGCCCTGAGGCTGAGAGATGACAAGGGTAGGAAGGAGAAGAGCAGCTGCCTCTGGAGCATATAGCCTTACTCTCTCCACCTCTCTTCAGTATTTACCTTCCTATCCCCATAGAATCTGTGTTAAAAGATGGTGAAAGAATGAGCTGGATGAGAAGGTTTTGAGGAAGCAAGAGTAAAAAGAAGCACACTGGTGAGAAGATCCTCGGCTGGAAGAGATAAAAGGAAGGGTGCAGCCTGAGGCCGGAGAACTATGTCTGCATGATCATCCTGATGAAAGAGAGATTCATTATCTGTTTGGGCCAAGTGTCAGCCAAGCAACTCCATGGTCTGTCACCTGGATTCACCGAGGTTACTCTGTAAATATCACAGCAGTGATGTGAACTAAGCATTTCCAAAGAAATATCCATAGTTAGCCACTATTTTAATGATGGTTTCAACCTACTTCCTGCCTTTGTAGCATAATTTCAGTGTCATGTAATACTAGACTCAAAAAACTGAGAAAATATTTTAAATATTCACTTGGTTTCAAATACAAGGTTGTGTGTGTGTGTGTGTGTGTGTGTGTGATTCCTGGTTGGTTTATATTACTGAAATCAAGAAGAGAACTTTTCTGTATTCTTTAAAAAACAAAAAAAAAAAAAAAACCAACAACAACAATTAACTAAAAGGCAAACTCTGTTAACCAATAAACAAATGAATCCAGAAAAAAAAAGACAAGAAAGGGAGGGTAGAAGTTGGTCTCTAGCATTCATTTTTGTAAAACAACAAAATCATATTAACTGGAACCTGTGACCTTCACTATTTCAACATAGAAAAAAGAAGTCAGCATCACTAATTGACAATTCTGCTTGGAAGTCTCTCTTACGATGTTTAACTTGGTTGGTACAAATGTTTTTTGCCAATTAAAGTTGTGCAATATTCTCAGAGAATAAAATATTCTCAGCAACTACATCTTCTTGGAAAAAAATAGTTGGGTTTTTTAAGTTCTTAATTTAAGAATGTTTTAAGAAGGCCTCGCCACTAAATATTCATTTTTTAAATATCATAATTATTTTCTAAATTACTATTTGGGGATGTTGAGAATGAAGACCCAGAAATTTCTCCATTATCAAAGCATGAAACAAATTAAATAGTTAGTAATATTTTGCTACATAATACTTTCATAAGCCTGAGAATTTCTGAGTCACTAAAGCTATTCCTGTTGATCTACTACAAGTTGGTCTTTTGATCTGCTGCAAGTCCAAGTCAGTAGAAACAATCAAGAAACATCAATCTGATTTAAATTAAATAAAATTGCATCAAGTAGCTATGTAAATAAAAGAAACAAAAAGAAATGTGAAGAAGTGCACATAAGAAGAAGTGCAAATGGCCAATAAACATTTGGAAAAAAGACAGCTTAACTCATAGCCCTTAAGAGCATGGGGCTCTAGACTAAGGTTACCTATATTTAAGTCTAGACTGTTATTCCTGGCTGTGACCTTGGGCAAGTCACTGATCTATGCCTTAGTTTCATCTGTAAATATAATCAGATAACATACCTTACAGAGATACTGTCAGGAGTGCAGGAGAGAATTCTCTTAAGGGATTTAGCAAATAATTACCATGGTACATATACTTCATAAGTATTGGATATTATTACTATTATTAAGAAATAAACTTACACTGTTAGTAATCAGGAAGCCACAAATTGAAAGAAGATTTTATTTTGCCATATTAGAGTGGCAAAATTTTGGAAAGGAATTGATGGTACACAGTGTTGGCAAGAGAGTAAAGAAAGTGATACACACATACCCAATTAGTGGGAATCCTTATTGGTCCTGCTTCTCTGGAAAGCAACTGTAAGTGAAGGCAGAAGTGGGCTGTAGGGGAAAAGAGAGGCAAAATACACAGGTGCAATGTACCAAAACCACCTCACTGGGGACTTTTTAAATCATCACCTTCATTTGTGACACTCTACTCTTTGCAAGGCATTTACTGAAAGTTGTTCATTTAGGCATTAGACTTGACAAACCAAGATAAGATCAAAATAAACTGAATATAAAATTTCACTGCATATTTGTGGGAGTGCTCTTTTCTAATTCAATGATAGCACCTTTCTTTTAGTAAATCCCTATAGATCTTTAAGTTGAACCAATATTTAATAAAAAACAACCATGTGGCATCTATTGAATACTGTAAATAGTCTTTGATATATAATACTTCATCTACACTTTTTTTTCTTTCTCTTCTCTTTTTCTGTTGAGAAATGTTCCCAAGACTTCATATATTTAACCTGAATCAAGCTAACTTCATAAATTATGGTGGGGAAATTCTCTTAGTCATAACCTTTTGAAAAAATAAATAAGGCATAAAATAATAAACTGCTAAGTAGCAGCCATGGCATAGTGGAAAGCAAACTAATCCAGTCAGGAAGCCTGAGCTGTGCCATTTTGAGACCTCAAGCAAGTCTCTTAATCTGGCCAAGACTGCAATTTTCTCATCTATAAAGCATAAGACTACTATGACTTGCTGAAATCATAATTCAGGGAAAATATATCACCCCAAAATTGCTGTTTCAATTTCTGAAACAGTTTTCTCCTCCCAGTTTCTGTGGTAATAAAGATATGGCCTTTTTGATGTTTGTCTTGATGTCTTAGTCGAAGAAGGGAAAGACTGTCTATGGATCAGTGTCAAAATCAAATCTTCCAGAATTAAACCTTGCCATCACTGTGGGGAAGGGCTGGGAGGGAAAAGAGGGTTGAGAGAGGGGAAAAGATATGATTTTTAAAGGGCACCCAAGTTCTATCCCCTTCATTTGACCTTTACAAGGAGAAGGAGAAACAAAGGATTATAAATCAAGCCAGATGAATCAGGTCTCTCTTTACTGCCCCTGGAGGAACAAAATCAAGCATGACAGTGGGAAGTCTGAGGGTGGGAGCTGGAGGAAAGCTCAGGCTCAGTCCTTCATCTTAATGTAGCACAAAAATAACCCTCTGATCTTGGGTACTGGGAAATAGGAATGAAGCACAATCACGTGCAGTGGTTGAAAATTTGCCATGACTTGTTCTTGATGTTCTAAGCATGATCCCAAGTGACTCAAGGGCATGTGAGAAATTTAGGTGGAAGATTTGGCTCTAATTTGCTTTAAAAAAAAAAGGTTCAAGCTCTAAAGTCATTTTTCTTTCTTGCTTCTTGCTTCCAAAACACATACACCTATAGTACTACATTTCCACATATATTTCCTGTGATAATCTTTAACTCCTTCAGTCTTCATGTAAGTTCTAACTTTGGGGGCAATGCTCAGGAGCCTGGTCTTTTACTCTTTTGGGCCTTCAGATATATGACAACCTGATCCAGTTAGAGGCTGGGGCTCCAGGAACAGAGTTCTAAGGATTATGTTTACCTCCATGATCAATATCGGTTCTTCGATGCACTTAAAGCCCCCAAAAGGATACTGCCTCCTAGAATTATTGTTTCAGTTGGGGCACTGAAATTGTTTTATAAAGATCCTACATTTCTGAAGGCTTATTTCTCAAACCAAGATGTCCTATGAGCAACTTAAAGTGAGGGTTCCTTAGAACATCTCATTCCCAAGCACTTATTCTGAGTAACTCTGGGGACCGGTACGGGAGGCACAGGGAGTGCTCATTTGGATCATTAAAAGTGATAAATGCCCACCATCTCTTGCTGTAATGGGTTGATGCAATCTGAGAAAGTGTCCCAAAATAATAAATGGTGTTATTTAAAAATTAATTAGCTAATACATAACATTTTGACTTTTATATGTTTTAAGATTCAGAAATTGGTGATGCCCAGTTTGATGTCAACAGGGCAGAGTTAGCTGTAGGCAAATTTATGACAGAGTGAAAGTTTTCTCTGGCACCCTCCAAATATCATTTCTCACTCTGCACTCTGTCTCTTACAAAGGCCCCTCAGCACTCAAATTCCCTCAAGGGCTCCTGGTGGACTGGGTACTCCCATGCAGCGTCCTCTTCTGACCGGCCCACCCCAAGCAGGGCCTCGTTCATGAGGCCCTTACTTCGCACTAGCCTCTAATCAAAACTTAGCTTGCCATATATTCTACTCTTAGTGCATTCTTTTAGCTTTAAAAACTGTTTACTGCTGAGAAGTTAAAGTCTGTTAGTTATTATTTGTCATTAGTTCTGGTTACATTATTAAGTATTAATATATTAAAAGTAAATTCATAAAATCCACATTATTTTTTCACAAAACGCTTTGCAAGAATGTGGAGTAGAAAATGGCAACCCACTCCAGGATTCTTGCCTGGAAAATTCCATGGACAAAGGAGCCTGGCGGGCGATGGTCCATAGGGTCACAAAGAGTCAAAAGCCTTTGCAAGAATTAGTGACAAAGCAGTCTGCAGCAGTATCCCTACTTCAAATGCCTCAAAGCTTCTGTCATGTGTCAAGGCATGATGCCCTGATAAGAGTAAACAGTAAGGCCACCACGAAACAACCCTCTGAATTTACCTGTTTTTTGTCAGTATAAATAGAACATTTTATGGATGAAATTAAAACATCATAGAAAAATAATATTACATCCTGCATTGTTTTCTTCTCTTTTGGAAAATTTTTGGTGATCTAGCCTTTTATTTCAGGGTACCTCTATCATTAGCTAAGGGGACCAGGGTTCTACCCCAAAGACAGAGAAGACTAATCTGGATGCCAAGACTCAGTTCTTGTGGTAATTTTAAAGGATTCTCATAAAAGAGATATCTATATCTCTCATCCTGGGAGAAAAGTGGGAGAAGGTTTCAGATGGAAGCCCTGGCTAGGAATAAAGGTTGCATTCAACCATAACTGTCTTCATTATTGTATCTCTTGAGAATCTAAATACAGCAATAGGGACTAGAAATTATGTGAGTTTGATGGAAGCAAATAATGTTTTTCAGTGAATTACCCTGTTTTTTCCCTAACAATAAACTACATCATTCCAACTATTTCTTGCTCCTTTCTTATTTTGTTGCTTTCACACAGAATACCTAAGCAACAAGTCAGCCTCTCTTTGTACCCCCAGTTCACAAATTAAATTTCTCTTTATTTTAGTTTTTTAGATAAGCAAAAAAAATCTTTCTACTTCTCTTCTTTTTGCAACCAGAATTCAGCTCTCCCAACAGTGTTAGATCATTGGAAATCAGATCACTGGAAATCCAGAGGTTTTAGTCTCAAATAATCTTCACAAAAATAAATTTATAACTGTTGAGACAGTCAGAACTTGTCAGTGAAGATCTTTCAGCTTGTGTCATTTCACATAATGGTAAAAGACTATATCCTTCCCCCTAAGATCAGGAATTAGACAAAAATGTCCTCTTTCACAACTTCTAGAACATTCAAGATTATAGTAGAGGTTTAAGCCCAGATGATTAGGCAAAAAATAAATAAATAAAAGACATCCAGATTGAAAAGGAAGTAACTCAGCTCATCTCCCGTCTTCCCCTGAAAGGGATTTATTTACATAACTTAAAAGCAGATGCCTCAGAGTCAGGCTTCTAACTTTAGTACAGATCTTAGGCTTGGCTGCATCATCCTCAGAGACTGAGGAAACTGGGAGACATCTCTAGCCTTCTCCCTCCATTCTGCTCTGACAATAAAACCAAGTTGCTGGTATCTCCCTGGAAAGAGCTTATATACACATAAGAAACCCAAGCTTTTGCATCTGCCACCGGGGAGACAGGCCTTGAGACTGCTTGGCTCTCATAGCCAATGGAGCTTGTATTCACAAGTCCCACAGTAGCAAACAAAGAAATAGTTCTTAATGGGCACAGAACCATTGCTTGTTTTCTTGGTTATATATGCAATTATCTCAATAAATGCAGAAAACTCATTTGATAAAATTCAAATACTTTTCTGATAAAAATTCTCAATAAACTGTATATGGAGGGATCATACTCCAGTATTCTTGCCTAGAGAATCTCACAGAGGAGCCTGCTGGGCTGCTGTCCATAGGTTCGCACAAAGTCAGACACAACTGAAGTGACTTAGCATGCATGCATGCACTAGAGAAGGAAATGGCAACCCACTCCAGAGTTCTTGCCTGGAGAATCTCAGGGACAGAGGAGCCTAGTGGGCTGCCGTCTATGGGGTCGCACAGAGACGGACACGACTGGAGCGACTCAGCAGCAGCAGAGGGATCATATGTCAGAATGATAGAAGCCTATATGACAAGCCCACAGCTAACATTATATTCAACTGAGAAAGGCTGAAAGCTTTTCCTCTAAGATCAGGAAAAAAACAAGGATGTCCACTTCCACCATTTTTATTCAACAGCAGGGGAAGTACTAGCCAGAACAATTTAAGCATGAAAAAGCAAGAGCAAATTGGAAAGGAAGATATAAAATTATCTCTATTTGCAGATGATATCATGTTATGTATAGAAAATCCTAAAGACCCCAGAGAAAACTTAAAAACTCAATAAAATTTCAGGCTACAAAATCAATATAAAAATGTTTTTTTTTTCTGTACACCAATAATGAGCTATCAAAAAGAGAAAAAAAAACTTTAAGTCCCATTAATAATAGTGTCAAAGAGAGTAAAATATTTAGGAGCAAATTTGACTAAGGAGTCAAAGATCTATACACCAAAAACTCTAAGACTTTGATGAAAGATACTGAAGAAATCATACAAAATTGGAAAGATATTTTATGTCTCTGATTGGAAGAATTAAGAGTGTTAAAGTGTTGATACTACCCAAAGCAATCTAGAGGATCAATGCAATCCCTGTAAAAATTTTAATGACATTTTTTCATAGAAGTAGAAAAAAAAAAATCCTAAAATTTGTTTTGGAACCACAAAAATCCCTGAATAGACAAAGTACCTTTGGGGAAAAAAAATGCCTCCAGCATCACACTTACTGATTTCAAACTATATTACAAAGCTGTAGTAATCAAAACAGGATGGTACTGGCATAAAAACCAACACATAGATCAATGGAACAGAATAGGGAATCTAAAAATAAACCTCACATATATGGTCAATTAATTTAAGAGAAAGCCAAGAATATACAATGGAAAAAAAAAGATATTGTCTTCAATAAAAGATGTTTGGTAAACTGGACTGCCACATGCAAATGATAAAGTGGACCTGTCTCTTATATCATACTCCAAAATTAACTCAAAATGGGTAAGACCTAAAATCATAAAGCTTATAGAAGAAAATGTTGAGATAAACTCCTTGACTTTGCACTTGGCAAAGGTTTTTTGGATTTGATACCAAAAGCAAAGGTGACAAAAAGGAAAAATAAGCTAATGAGACTACATGAAACTAAAAAACTTCTGCACAGCAAAGGAGACCATTAACCAATTAAATTAGGCAATCTATGAAATGGAAAAAAATATCTATAAACCATATATCTGATATATAATTGATGTCTAAAATATACAAGGAAGTCATACAACCTAACAGCAAAATAAATAAATAAACAAACAAACAATTTTAAAGTGGGCAAATGACCTGAATAGACATATTTGTTTTTCAAAAAACACATGCAAATGCCCAACAGGTGCATGAAAATGTGCTGAACATCACTAATCATCAGGAAAATGCAAATCAAAACCACAGTGAGCTATCACTTCATACCTGTCAGGGTGGCTATTATCAAAAAATAAGAGATAACAAATGCAAGTGGGGATATGATGAAAAGGGAAACCTTGTACATTGTTGGTGGGAAAATATTGCCACTATGGGAACAGTGTGGAGGTTCCTCAATAAATTAAAAATAGAATTACCATACCACCTAGTAATTCCATCCCTGGATATAACATCCAAAGGAAAAAACATTATCTCAAAAAGCTTTACTCTAGTGTTCATTACAGCATTATTTACAATAGCCAAGGTATGGAAACAACCAACCTATCCATTGATGGATGAATGGATAAGGAAAATGTGGCATAGGTATACAATGGAATATTATATAGCCTTAAAAGTAGATCCTGTCACTTGCAATAACATAGATGAACCTGAAGGGCATTATACTAAGTGAAATATTGCAGAGAGAGAAAGACATAGTATCACTTACAAGTGGAAATTTTAAAAAGAATAAAAAAGGTCATCAAAACAAAGTAGAAAAGTTACTGAAAGATGGAAGAAATAGAGGTTGGCAAAAAGTACAAACTTTCAGTTACAAGGTGAATAAAATCTGAGGTTCTAAATTTTAAAATGGTGCTTATGTTTAACACTATATTATACAACTGAAATTTTCTATGAGAGTGTAATTTAAATGATGTCACCAAAAAAAATGAGGTGATGGTTATGTTCATAGATTTGATGGGAGAAATCCTTTGATGAGTGTATATTTATATCAAATTATCAAATAGTATGTTCTAGACATCTTATAATTTTGTCAATTATACCTCAATAAAGTTGAAAAAAATTTAGACTAAAAGCAATCCTGCCTTATCAAATATTGAGCAACCCTTCATCCAGTGACAAAAGCAACATAAGAAGCTAATTTTAGTAACAGGCAACCAAGTAAGCATCATCTCTTTTTTTCTCAGTTTTTTAATAAAAATTTCTCTACCTGGGTAACTATCTTAATCTCCATTCTATAGTTTAATATACTATCACTATCCCTTACCACTCAAGAATCTCTCTGCTTCTCTTCTCTCTGAGGAAGGATGAGTATGGCTTAGAGCAGGTGGAGAGCCCTAGTTAATTCCTCAAGAAACTGGTCATCACCCATGAGGTTTAGACATGAGGCATGGTGGAACGAAATGGAAGAAGCAGGATGAAGTCGAGCTGAGAAGGAATGAAATGCACTGCTGGACCGGGCTTCCTGGTAGGAGGTAGCTCTCCTGTTGTTCAGTCGCTGATTCGTGTCCAACTCCCTGCAACCCCATGGACTGCAGAACACCAGGCTGCCCTGTCCTTCACTATCTCCCAGAGTTTGCTCAAACTCATGTCCTTTGAGTTGGTGATGCCAGCCCTCCTGCTTGCAGCCAAATCCAAGTACTCAGAGGAGTTGACAAGCTCTCAGTAAGTCAAGGATGGCATCATTACTCAAGGGAGCTCTGCTGGTGGTTTGGCATAGCTACAGCAATGTCTTCCGTGAACATTTTTGAGAGACAGGCAAAATGCAGTACTCATGAGAGGCCTGGTCAAAACAGTCCTCCAATTATTGACTTCCTGTTGGTAAGTGGCCTCTAGTTTCTGGGAAGAAGGTATCACCACGTGGGCTTAGGAAGCGCCTAGGATTCCCAGCAAAGGGGACAGAGTTCAAGGCAGAAAGAAGAGAAGCTAGAATACGAAACCAAAAAACCAAGATAGAAGTCTCCTCATGTGGAGTTTGCAGATACAATTAGGAGATGAAGGAGACATTGAAAAGTACTGTAGTTCAGCAGTAAGGCTCACTCCAGACATAACAGACTTAGTGCAGAGAATTCTGGGTCAAGTAGCAAGGGTAATATGAAGAACATTTAATGGCTAGGAAGGAATGAGTCCTGACACTCAAGACAGATGTAGTTATAAACACACTGGTCAGAGATACCCGTGCATACCCCTTAATAGTACCCCTTCAAGGCAGAATATTTTCAGTTCAAAATAAATAAACATTTCAATCCAAACCTAAAAAACTAAAAGGGTTTCTCAGTTGGAGAGATGACACTGCTATTGGCATTTTGGCTGGGACAATTCCTTATTATTATTATTATCAACTATTCTTTATCTCACAAAATGTTTATCATCCCTGGCTTTAGGAACAAAACGCCAGTGGTCATAGCCTACTGACAATATCATCTCTACAACCTAATGACATTATCATCTGTCTCTTCCCACAGTGGATGGTACAAATCTTGGTTTGGAACTGCAGCTACACAGCTCAAAAGTAAATGTCAGGTCAGGCTTAATCTAGACATTTGTAAAGTCAGTAGCGTATCTGTTCCCTTCAGTTTGTTCCCCTCTTTCCTCCACCAGCCAGCTCTGCTCTCAGATTGGCCCCCATAGAACAATGGCTCAGCAGTTCCAGATTTCACATTCCCAGCACATTTCCCAGAAGGAAACAGAATCCTAACCCTAGTATTCCCATAAAAAGTCCCCAGATCTCATGGTAATTAGACTGTTTTGGTCCCATCCCATCCTGAAACAATACCAAATCCAGAGAGATGCAATGCTTTTATTGGCCTAACATTGATCACATGCTCCTCTGGTAGAGGGAGGGGCTGAAGTTGACTTCCCCAGGTTGAGGTGCAACCTTAAAGTGAAGATTAAAGGCTGTTGTGAAGGGGACAAGTTGAGAAATGAACACCGGGAATATAGTCAACAAATGTGCACTGTAAGGTTGCTACTAAAAGTGTCAGTGCATGAATTGTTATCAACTACTGACAATATAAAAATATACTTAACCATAATATCAACCAACTGTATCCCTGAGTAGACTGCTGAGTTCAGCTGATATTTATTTCATAAGACTTTCTCAATGAAATTGACATCCTGTGTCTCCTGAAAAGATACCTTGAAAAAAACAGCACATCACCACTTTTGTGGTATTCCTACCATATATGCACATACGATTTGAATCTAATCAGGACAAAACATCAGACAAACCCAAATTGAAGAGCATTCTACAAAATAACTGACCCATACTCTTCAAAAACGTCAATGTTTTAAAAGACCAAACAACAAAAAAATTGAGGAACTGTTTCAGGGTAAAGAAAACAAAACAGACATGACAGCTGAAAGCCATGTGTGATCTAGGATTTCATCTTGCCACTGAGGACTGGTAAATTGGCAAAATTTGCATAAGGTCTGTAGATTAGGTCACAGTATTCTGTCAATGATAATTTCCTGATTTTAACTGTGTTGTGGTTAAGTAAGAGAATGTCTTTGTTTTTAGAAAATAAGTACTAAAATGCTTAAAGGGAAAGAGACATTTTTTACAACTCCCTTACAAGCCTGTATGTATGTGCATGTATATGAGAGTGTATGTGGGAGGGGAATGGAGGGAGAGGAAGAGAGACAGAAACAGAGAGAAAGAAAATGATAAAGGAGATGTGGTAAAACATTAAACTCAGGAAATCTTGCTTAAAGGTATAAAATTCATTGTGCTATTCTTATAATTTTTATGAAAGTATATTTACTTAAAATTAAACTAAAATAAAATTTCAGAATCCATAAATAGCAGCAAAAATGAGGATGTTTCTATTAAAATATTCACTCAATTTGGTAAAAATACATATGCCATTTTTTGGCTACTGTCTCAAGGTTTCTTATTTTTGAAATGCATGATCATAAATATGTGCATGTAAGAAGAAACTCAACTATTTAAGATATAAATCCTACAGTGTGAAAAAGTGAAAATTTTGTGCTTATTTCATGAAATCTGAAATTTTTTAAAAACTTCACCCATTCTTCCAGAAAATCAACTGAAAACTCTTTAGAGATAACATTGACACTTTTAAGAAACCAATCCAAAAAAAACAAAAAACACCCTGCAAATTTGCTAGAACCCTGGGCCCTGCAAAAGTGGAAGAGTCTCACCCAGAGCCTATCTCCAGGAAGGCCCCATCAAATATTTGGTCCACACTGATCACTGCCAAGATGCCCATTGGTACATGACTTACAATGACCACCACTTCCATGCCAGGCTTCAAGTCAAAGAAATTGTCGCTAAACTTTTTCTGGGGTCCCACCACCTTGGGTAGTCATTTTTGCCATTTTACCGCCCCCCACCCCATGCTAAGGTTCTGTCATTGAATGAGGCCCACGTTCCCTCTACTTGTAGACTTACCCAGCTCTGTCAGTCCCTCTCACCAAATGAGGCTTTCTTCCCCTCCGCTACAATATACCCACCTGCAGAGGTGCCTGACTTCAGAAGATAAAAGCCAGCGAAGGCTGGGGGTAAGTTGTTTCTATTTTCAGACTTATCACAAATCTTCCCTGAGGCAAGAGTAGTCTCTATCTATCTATTAATAACTGCAGGCTTGAAATGGAGGAAATATCAATAGAAGGTAAAGGGAGAAAAAACAAAATGAGACATAATTTTACATTCACAAAAGAAGAATCTCTTCTGAAGAGAAAAAAGGAACATTTGTTTGTAATTTCCTAGTAATTTTCCCTAACTTCATAACTAGTTGGCCATTTTTATTTAGCTCTGGAATGGAACGGTACCAGCTACTGCTTTAGGTGGTTGTAGTGAGCACTGTGGGCTTCCCTGGTAGCTCAGCTGACACAGAATCCACCTGCAATGCAGGAGACCCCAGTTCACTTCCTGGGTTAGGAATTTCCCTGGAGAAGGCTAGGCTACCTACTGCAGTATCCTTGGGCTCCCCTGGTGGCTAGACAGTAAAGAATCTACCTTCAATGTGTGAGCCTTGGGTTTGATTCTCCCGTAGCCTCTGCCGAGGTCACCTGTAGCTTCATGGACAGTTGCCCTAATGGTTCTTCAGCATAGAATTCTTTCCCTGAACACTTTCTCTGGCTGCAAAAGCGTGAAAGACCACTGTCCTGTTAGGGGCAATTCTGAGATATGTTCTCCATGCAGTGCAATATGATTACTAGCAGAGGTGACTATTGACCCCTTGAAAGTAGCTGTTCCAAACAGATATGCAACTTACATGTAAAATATGTACTGGACTTCAAAAACATAGTATGAAAAAAAGATACACTATCTCATTAATGTTTTTATTGATTATATATTACAATATTTTGGGCATATTTTGCTAAGTAAAATATAACATCAAAATTAATTTTACCTAATTTTTAAAACTTTACTTACTAGAAAATTTAAAATTACATATGTGGTTTGCATTACATTTCTGTTGGACAACACTGTATACAGTTTATTAAAGGTTCTCCAGCAGAAATGAGCTACAATTGCCCACCCTAACAACCTGATCATTTTGACTCAATATTTTCCCCTTTCCCGAAAACATTAATTTGGGAATTGTGAGACTCTAAACAGGGTTTTTTTGGATGGAGTTTGGTGTAGGTGAAATCATATTGAAATTTGTGCCTTTTGTTCTAGGGGTGGTAGAAAATTTGTATTTGGGAAAAGGCAGGTGTTTGGTTAAATGCATTTTTATAGACTTCTGGGTTTTACAAAGCAAAGGAGAAAATGAGAAGGGATATACTCAAAACAACGAGAAGGATCGACTCTATTTCTTTTTTGTGGGCGTGTGTTCTCTCTGAACAGATTATGATGGTGTGGTTGGTTTTTGCTTTCTTTTGAGACAGCTAGAGATAAAGTGGGGTGTGGGCCCTGGACCCTGAGAAGAAGGGCAGGAGGGAGGGGATATCCATCTGGAGAATATGAGTCAAGCCTCAGATCATGATATCAAGGCAGAGGAAAGGACACAGTTGACCTGCCAAGGAGCCCCTTTGGAAGGGCATGACTAATGGTTTCCAGGAGAAATGGCACCTAATGTTTTGTCTTAGGTTTTCCTTTAGATGATCCTATTCATGTATGCATTAGCAAAGTTTTACAAAATGCCACAGCTGTGCTTTGAGCAATTATAGATTAGAAGCCATGTCTAATGTCTTTGGGGCATAACTAGAACGGGAAGAAAATAGCAACTAGATGAAGTGCTTGTAAGACAGCAATAGCCAGTGAGCAGAAAAACCTGAAGCAGTTATTTCAAGGAAAAACATAATCAACAATCAGCTATTAATAGTAAGAATATACTCATGTTTACTGAGCCAGACACACTTGAACTAACATGTTCTAAGTATTTTTGTGGATTATCTCATTTTGTTCTCATGATAACCATATGATATGAGTCATATTATCACTGCTTTATGGGTAGGAAAACTGAGATACAGAGATGCTTAAGTAACTTGATCAGGATCAAACAGTTACCAAGTGGCAGAGTCAAGGTACAAATCCTGGCAGTCACTTTTGCTTCAGGGCCTGTCACCTTAACCACTATAACATCCTGTCTCTTGTGACAGGTTTGTGGATCAATGACCTGTTCCCTGGAGATTTTCGAAAGTCAGATGGGAAACCTGATAAAAGACACAGTATGTCAGGCTGTTTGCAGAAACTCTCCATTAGATTTTAAAAAATCAGCTTTGACAAAAGCTCTCAACTAGATAGAAAGCTTGAAAGTAGAGAACATATTTCATAAACTTCATATTCCTCATATACCTCTTATTATGACCTCTACTTGGTAATATTTCCTATTTGTTGATCAAACACATAAATATGAGAAATGTCCTTCATTTCTTTTTATCCCTAAATGTCTCAATATGTTGAACACTGACTTTTAAGCCATCCAGACAGCAATTTTCTTAGCACAGCTTTGACTGTATGATAGAATACTTATAGTATTCAAAGATAATGTTAACTAATTTGCTGATTTCAGATACACAACTTTTAAAATACTACCAAATGATATTAAATACGAACTAAATCTAAACCTAAACTCTAGGCAGTGAAATCCCCTTTATTGCTTTTTCAAGATACTGTCATTTTACTTAATCCAAGGATTACAGAACACAAGCTGCAGGGTTCAATAAGACTATAGAGCTCTTCCCTCTGCATAATGTAATCTGGTCATTTTCCTTCACTGAATTGCTTATTCATATGTCCTTAATTCTCATCAAATTGCTTATTCAAAAGAATTAGAAAACAAAGATATTTCTAATATATGGTGCCTAAATGAAGAAGGGAAAAGTTCAGCACTGGTTCCACTATTCCTTCCGGGAACCTGCTCTTTCCTTAGTGATTTCCCCATTTATTTGATATCTATTCCTAAACTTTCTGTTCCAAGGGGTTCTAGGCTTTTGGAAACCAAACTGGGAAGACCAGCAGGCCTTCAACTTCCCATTCAGCCATATATCCCTCCTGAAGAATAAGCAAAGGAAAGTTTCTCTTGTTTGGGAGAAAAGAAAGGGAAATTCCCTGGGAGGAAAAGAAAAAGGTCACTATTTCAAAAGTAAATGTGTAAGGCACCGTGTTTGGCATTTTACATAGATTATTTTAATTCATCCTCAAACAACATGGACCAAAAAAAAAGTCTTTATTTTATTGTTTAATGTTGTAAATGCTACTATTCATCCTCATTTTAAAGAGAAGGAATGTGAAGGCAGATTGGATTACTTAGTGGGTATGATAAACAAGCTTCTCAGATGACCTTCTGGTCTTCACGCCATCATTCCGTATCCTAGTGACTTGATTCTAACAAAGGGGATAGACAAGGTGAGTCAAGATTAGACTGTGCCCTCTCTGATGCTTTCCCAATTGTTCGCTCTGATGGAAGCCAACAGTCATACTGTGAGCTGCCCAATGGAGAGGCCCACGTCGGTGGCAAGGAACTAATGTCTCCATAAGGGCAGCAAGGACCTGAGGCTGCTAACTGCCATGTGAGGAATCGTGGAAGTGCATCTTCTCCCAGTTGGCTCTGAGATGACTGCAGCCCCAGCTAGCACCTTGACTGCAGCCCTGTGAGGGACCCTGAACCCTGGGACAAGGCTAAGCTGCACTTGAGTCCTGACTCCCAGAAAATGTGAGATAATAAATGTAATTTTAAGCATTAGCCTTAGAGTAATATGTTATGTGACAAATTATATACGTGGTAAATTTAAACTTAGACAGTCTGGCTCTGGGCATCATGGTTCAGCCGGTGTGATCTACTGCTCCCTGGTACTTGGGGTCAGCCTCTCAGCCTCTCTCTCAAAGGCCAGCATTTGCAACCAGGCTCAGCGCTCTCCCTCCTGCTTCCCAATGGCCCAGGTAGTGCTGTGATCCCAGAAGGCAGCACAGATCATCTCCTTCTCTTGTAACGAAAGGAAGAGTTCCTGTCCTCTCACTTGTACCACGAGGACATTATCGATCCCTCCTGTTGAATTATGGCTCAGAAATACCTGCTCTTGTCATCATTTCATTTATTCTCTCTGTGTTTTTTTTAGTGATTCTATGCTTCTTTTTTGCTTTTCTTTGCTATTAGACACCATTTTTCTTTTCATCTCCACTTTTTCCTGTAAACGGTTTTCTCCTGCCTCTGCTTTCATTTACAGAAAAAGCCACTATTTAACTTGTGGAAACTTTAACATTTGCCTGAAAAGGACAGCTTTCTGGAAATATCATCAGGAAAAAAAACACAGGTGGAGGGGGTGGGCAAACCCTCTTGTGCAAACCCTCTTCTTCAGTGGGTTTCTGTTCCTCCCCACTTCCCATATCAAAACATCCCCTGTGGCAGTTAAAAGCTGTTGGCCACCCCAATTAAAGTGTTTTCATAGAAACTGTCAGAAATAGTTCCAAGAGCACTTTTAAGTTATTACATGTGGGTTACATAAGCACAGGCAACTTTTTAAAATGTTCAAAATATGATATGAATTGAGTCACACAACAGTCGGTCAAAGCTTTGGCTTTCCAGTGTGACTAACAGGATCATCTGAAAATCAGGCATTCTGGACAAAAACATATCTTAAAGAAAATCAATTAAAGAATATCTTTTGTTCCTGCCAAGAATCTGTACTCCCAGCTTTTCAAAATATTGCTATAATTACTTTGCATTTAGATTAACTCTGTTTTTAAGGATAGCTGTAACAGGACCAATCACATTACAGACTGACTAAGGGAAAGAAAAAGTAATTCTTTATTTGATTTAAACTAATCTTACCTTCCTCAAGAGCCCTCCCCACTGGGTTGTGTGGGGAAACAAAACAAAACAAAATAAAAAACTATTAAGACACTTCTGTAAACCCAAACAGATGGATTTAAACACCGCCTCCCCCCCTTCTGTGTTTCTCATGATAATTCAAGTGGTATGCTGAGGAAATAGTGCTTCCTAGAGCTCTGCAGACATTTAGCAGCCTTGCCCATCCTCACCCCTACCTCCTGTAAAGTGCCAGGAGTAGTTTTCAATAGCATGACGACAACCTTCACTACCCTTATATAGCTCTAAACATGCCCTTGAAGGTTAGTACGTCCCACTCCCCTAAAAAAAAAATAAAAGCAACCTAAGTAGGCTCAGGTATTTAGGTAAACCTTCCTGGTGGCTCAGACAGTAAAGAATCTGCCTGCAATGCAGGAGACCAGAGTCTGATCCCTGGGTCAGGAAGATCTCCTGGAGGAGGGCATGGCAACCCATTTCAGTATTTTGCCTGGAGAATTTCATGGACAGAGGAAACTGGAGGACTACAGTCCATGTAGTCACAAACAGTCGGACATGACTGAGCGACTAAAACTTTTTACTTACTTTTTTCCCCCACCTCCTCCCCAAGGTGGCATCTGGGCTGTACAGAAAAAGGGATTAGCAAGGATCCTGAGATCAGCACAGTGTTCCCAGGTCCTCTGGTCTCCACGGCAATGGTTATTACTCAGCTGGTTGGCCTTCACTGCTTTTAAAGTCAATAGCTCAGTGCCATTCATGAGTTGATCTTGACATGTAAAGTTAACCCTGATAAAGTTAACTCTGACACACAATTAAATGAGAATTATTTTCAAATGTAACATGTGACATAGTTGCACAGCTGATTTGCCCAATTATACTCAGGTAAAAAGAAGGAAATACTCTTATTGGAAAAAGAAAAAAAAAAAAAGTAAGGAGCCTCAGTAAAAATATCTCTTTCTCAATGCTTATGTATCAGTGGGAATCAAATCCCAAAGGCAGAGTTTACTATACTGAAGATTTGAAATAGCTTCAGAAGAAAAGGAAACAGCTCTTTCATATATCTACAAAAAATAAAATGTTAAAATAATGCCAAAATATAGTGAATAAATTACTAAATTAATATTTCCCTCAATAATTTATTAAGTCTTCTGAAATTCGTATTTTGTTAGGCCTTGGATCAAGTAGTTAGCTTTGATGAAATATGTCTGCTTTTGGACAGAAAAGAGTCCTGGGAATCCTAACTTGGTACACTGGTACAGTCCAAAAGTTTCCTAAGCAATTTTACCTTGGAAGATTGTGCCCAAGACTCTTCTTTGAAATACCTGTAGTTCAGACTACATACTGCAGTGTTTTTCACTGAGATTACATTTTGTTAATGACATAATCACTAGCCTGTTTTCTAAAACAGAGTTTCAAGCAAACTTCAGAGAAAAGCAGAAACCTGTTTAATAATGAGACTGAATAGCTGTGGAATTTACTATAGTACCAATAACATCAAAATGAAAGAGAGAAAAATTCTCTATTAGGTATTTCATAAGAGTTTAGTCAATGTTTCTCATGAATCTATTATGGATGTGAGGACAATGACAAATTTCCAGGTTTTTCCTTACAATCTCTGAAATTCTTATATGCACTTAACCCAGGGAAGGATGAGACCTCTTCTGATCTGTCAGTTCTCCCCAATGCAATACTCACAATGCTGCGCTCAGTTGTGTCCAACTCTGCAACCCCTGGACTGTAGCCCACCAGGGTCCTCAGTCCACAGGGTTTTTTAAGCAAGATTACTGGGATAGGTTGCCATTTCCTCCTCTAGGGGGTCTTCCCGACCCAGGGATCAAACCTGTGTCTCCTGCATCTCCTGTTTTGGTAGGCAGATTCTTTACCACCACGCCACCAGGGAAGCCCCAACTTTTACAATAGCAGTGAGCTAATTAAGAAATACAGAACACACCAAACAAACTTAACTATTTCTAGTGTTAGTACTTAATGTAGCAGATATAGGATTGCATCTTTAAGATGTTCAGATCCCTCTTCAAGAAAGGACTCGTGGCCACTAGCTATTAACTCCTTCAGGTTTGGCCTCAGCTTTTGAGCTCAGGTCATGCCCTTCTTTGGGTGGCCTCAGCCAATGACCAAGCAAAATGTGCTATAAAGGCCTAGACTTTCACCCAATGCAACACACTTCTAAGAGCTAATCTTCACTTTGGACCTTACTGTTGCGCTTTCAGAGACTTTGTCATATCTGTATTGTGATCTGTGGACTCTTCTGTTCAGTCTTTTTTCCTGCCCTTTCTTTTCACAGGTGTTATTCCCCCAACACACTTTCTATTCTCCTTTCCACTTCTTAGAGGACCCAACTGGCATATTAGTAGCAGGAAGGACCCAAAAAAGCAAGTGGTAGGTTGAGATCTTGAAACCAGAACCCTCACTTCCTGATTGGCAAAAAAAAAAAAAAAAAAAGAGAGAGAGAGAGAGAGAGTCCATTCCAGGTGGTATATGGGGAACAATTAATACTTGGCACAATATGGTAGTGTGAGAGCTAAAACTTTTCACTGGTAGAGAGCACTGGAATATAATACTGGATGGGGAGAGTTTGTGGACTTTGGGACATCCTCTTGAAATATAGAATTAAACACTCTCTATTCTGAATGGGTGAAGCAAATGTGCTGTTAGCATGACTCCCAGACAGCTGGAGAAAGTAATGGCTCCTGGTGAGAAAAGGAAATGCCTGACTTGCCGTAGCTGACTCTGGAGAAAAGACATAAAAAACTCAGGGAAGTGGAAATGCTGGAGTGAATTTATTATGTGAGGCCAGAAAACCTACCAGAAAATTATTTTGCACAGGAGGACCCAGAGGACACATCATTCCGAAAGGCCAACAGGACTGTGCTCGTAAGAGAGACACCAACATCACAAAGCCATCCGAAGCTGACTTCTATTTACAGCGCAGGGTTGCTGATAGGAGAGCCTTCCTTGGAACTTGGTTTATTAGCAGCAGTGAGGATAATGCGGCCCTGATGCAATAGAGGATGAGCAACACTTAACCCTCAGAAGCTAGGAAGTCACAATTATAGTGACAAGAATGTAAAGGCAGCAGCCAAGAGGGAATTGTGAATATGGTTAACAGAATATGGTGATACTAGGGGCAAAATATGGGCTTCCCTGGTGACTCAGTGGTAAAGAATCTGGCTGCAATTCAGGATACATGGGTTTGAGATGGTGGGTTAAATTTCTGGATTGGAAAGATAGAGAAGGAAATGGCAACCCAGTCCAGTATTCTTGCCTGGAAAATCCCATGGACAGAGAAGCCTGGTGGGCTACAGTCTGGGGGTCAGAACAGTCAGACACAATTTAGCAACAAAACCACTACCACGAGGGGCAAAATATTTGGGCAGCCAATGCAAGTGTTGCTCACATACATGATTAAAAGAAGGAATGGATGGGCAGGAGGCTGAGAGTGATCGTCCCAGTAAACAGTCACACTTTCTAGTCAAGTTCCTGTACCTGTACCAGTTTTCAAACCACTGGCTGAAGACTTAGCTGGGTCTCATGAAGAAGCACCCTGCAATACCCTATCAGGTATATATTGTGGAGACTCCTTTGACCTTTTCTCAAAGGGACTCACTTGCACTTATTTGAATGACTGTACACAGGTAAAGGGAAGTACCCATATATTTTGGGGAGTATTAGATACAGGTGAGAGTTGACACTGATACCTGAAGATCTGAAGCAACATCATGTCTCTTCAATCCCAATTATATACTTTGGAGTAATTTTCACATATTGTTCTTGACCTGTGGAGTAAGAGCTATCATATTTGGGGAAAGTCAAGTATAAGTCTTTGAAACTGCCTTTTCTGCCCAAGAGAGTAAATCTAAAACAATAAATCACAATGCTAGGGTATGGTGGCAATAAAAGATACAGGCATAATAGCTTCCATCACATCTCCATTTCACTTGACATTCAGAAACCAGATAAACTAGCAGAAGAACTGTAGACTACCACAAGTTCAACCAAGTAGCAGCCCCAGTTGCAACTGCCACGCCAAGCACAGTAGTACTACTAAAGCAGAACAATTAGGTAGAATTCACATGTTATGTGGTTGTCCCTTGTGGTACAGCTGGTGAAGAATTTGCCTGAAATGCAGGAGACCTGGGTTCGATATCTGGGTTGGGAAGATCCCCTGGAGAAGGGAAAGGCTACCCACTCCAGTTTTCTGGCCTGGAGAATTCCATGGACTTTATAGTCCATGGGCTCGCACAGAGACACAATTGAGAGACTTTCACTTTCACATGGTGTGTGGCCACTGATTTGGAGAAGGCTTTCTTTTCTACCTTGATCAAGAAAGACAACTAGAAATAACTGTACATATGAAATTGCTAATTATTAATGTCCACATGAAATAAACTGACAATAGCATGCACTGACAGTCTAACCCTATTAGCGCTCCTCTTTCATATACAGTCCAAAGAGATCTAGGTCACCTGGAGATTCTGGATAAGGTCCTTAGGATCCATTATAATAATGAAATCATGCTGCTACAACAGACTGAGGGAGAGGTGGCTAGTGTGCTGAAGGTTTGTGCTATAGAGAGTAGGAAATGAACCCTATGAAGAAGCAAGGTCCTGTCCTTTTAATAGAGGTTTTAATAGTGCAGTATTCTGGGAAGTGCTAGAACATTCTTTTCAAAGTAAAACACAAACTAACATCTCTTGCATCCCCCACAAAAAAGAAGAAAGCACAAGACCTAGGAGGCTGCTTTGGGTTCTGTAAACAATGTACTCCAGACCTCAGACTACATTCCTGGCCCATAATATCTGGTGCAACTTGGCACAAGAAAGGGCTTTGCACCAGGTATGAGTTCTAGTGCAAGTAGCCTGAATTGGACTAAAGGAACTGGCAGATCCTATGGCATTAGAATTGTCAGTTTCTGAAAAGATGCAATATGAAGTTTATAGGAACCTTGGTAGGAAAATCATGGTTCAGGTTTCTGGGGTTCTGGATCAAGGTTGTACAACTTTTGAAAAATAGGTCCTAGGATGCTATGCTAAAGAGGGAGTACTTGACCATGACACTTGCACAGTGCTTAGTCACTCAGTCGTGTTCAGCTTCTTCAACCCTTGCATCTCCTGTTGTCTCCTGCATTGCAGGCAGATTCTTTACCCACTGGGCCATTGGGGAACCTCACTGAGATACTTCGTGGTACAAAATGAAATATATCTTGCTGAACATTCTATGTCATAAATTCTGGAGACCCAGTCACAATTCATCATCAGATGAAAGTATTATATTTGGTGTAGGAGGGTGCCTGTGACCATGATTCCACTGGTTGCACCACATGCTGCATGTCCCAGAAGCTGGTGGCCTAATAAAGCATTGGAATGGCCTGCTGAGAGTGAAGTTCAAGCAGTTGCTAAGAGACAACACTCTGGAAAGATGAGATGCTGTCCCCCAGGAAGCAGTAGACCTTGATATGGCTCAGGGTCCCAAAAAGAAACAATACATGGGGCCAGAAAGCAATGGATTAAACCAGGAAGAGCCCCATTTATCGTCTTCCCAATTATCCACTAATGGACATAGTGTTTCCCATTTCTGTAGTTCTAAATTTGTGGAATTAGAAGTCCTAGTCACCAAAGATGCCATCTTCCTGCTAGGGGACAGAGCAAAGGTCCCACTGAACTAAGCTTCATCTGCTGCCTGGAAACTTTGGCCTTTTTGAGTTCAGGGACAAGTAGGCAAGAAGAAGAGTCAACAACCTGGCAGAAGAAGCTAATTCTGATCAACAGGAGCAAGTAGGCTTCAATGGAGGCAAGTAAGAATATGTCTGGTTACTAAAGTGATCCACTTGGGAACTTCTTCTTTGCCCAAAAGTGACTGTAAATGGACAAGTACAACAACATCTGCCTGAGAAAGGGATTGTTACCTGAGACTCAAGTTTCTCAGCACTTAAGGTTTTCACATTACCAATTTAATTATTGAGACCAGCAGAGGTGGTAGATAAAAGAGAGGACAATTTAGAATAAATAGTGGAGAAGAGAATCAAGTAATGAGTTCAGTTGTGGCTCCTGCACAGACCAACTGCAAAGATGGAAACTGCAGTTGTCCCACAAACTTCTATCTTCGAAGTTTCTGTTCAGGAAGAAAACAGTTCTGTGAATGTGTATGGAAAGTGAATCTCATGCAAGGGGTGGACTGTGACAGATGCAGAAATGTGCTGCTCAGATATCTCTTCAATAAAAGGACTTTTGCCTGTTTACAAGAGTGTGGTTAGGTGACAGCCTCAGATTTTGAGTTGAGGTCACAGGCTTCTTGGGGAGACTCCAGCCAAAGACTAAGCAAGACTGTGCTGCAAAGGCCTTGCCATTTTTATTCCAAGGAGGGACTCTTCATCTTGGCTCTGAGTTACCTATATCCCATCTATTGATAGTTTTCTCCTTTTACCTTTTTTTTTTTTTTACATTCTTAATTCTATCACTGTTTGCTTCCTTGAGGACACAGATGACAAACCTAATCTTTCCCAGTTCCATCCAGCTCCCCTTGGTTCTTTCCTGTTTTGATCAATAATTGTAGGGGTGGTATTGTGCTTTTTTTAGACATGGATACAAATGTTTACCAGATTCATCTCCTATGCCTCATATAAGTAGAACTGAAATCTATCCACTTAAATAGTTTAAGACATCAAAATGTACCTTAAACTATGTCAAATAGCTTAAATATAAAAAAGAATAGATAATACTATTATATAGTAGGAATTATCACAAATGCATCAAAGGTATCAATTAATACAATCCTTAAAACTATTCTAGGGGGTGGGGACTATTATCTTTCCAATCTAACTGATCAGGAAGTGGGCATACAGTGCAAAGTAACCTGTCTAAGGGCAATCGTCCATGAGTATATCAACCGATTCGTGATTTAAACATAATCTGTTCTGTTCCCGTGTCTTCATCTATAATCATTTGACTTCTCTACTTCTAGAAAGGCTTGAGGAGTACCAGACTCTAAAATTATAATACTTCAGTCTTGGAGAAACCAGGCCTGGGTTATACATGGTTGAGGAACTCACAGATACAGTTGTTTTAGGAAAGGTAAGTTTCAAAAAAAAAAAAAAAGCAAAAAAGCAAAATGGCTGTCTGAGAAGTCCTTACAAATAACTGTGAAAAGAAGAGAAGCAAAAAGCAAAGGAGAAAAGGAAAGATATTCCCATTTGAATGCAGAGTTCCAAAGAATAGCAAGGAGAGATACGAAAGCCTTCCTCAGTGATCAGTGCAAAGAAATAGAGGAAAACAATAGAATGGGAAAGACTAGAGATCTCTTCAAGAAAATGAGAGATACCAAGGGAACATTTCATGCAAAGATGGGCTCAGTAAAGGACAGAAATGGTATGGACCTAACAGAAGCAGAAGATATTAAGAAGATGTGACAAGATTACACAGAAGAACTGTACAAAAAAGATCTTCATGACCCAGATAATCATGAGACTGTGATCACTCACCTAGAGCCAGACATCCCGGAATGTGAAGTCAAGTGGGCCTTAGGAAGCATCACTACAAACAAAGCTAGTGGAGGTGATGGAATCCCAGTTGAGCTATTTCAAATCCTCAAAGATGATGCTGTGAAAGTGCTGCGCTCAATATGCCAGCAAATTTGGAAAACTCAGCAGTGGCCACAGGACTGGAAAAGGTCAGTTTTCATTCCAATTCCTAAGAAAGGTAATACCAAAGAATGCTCAAACTACCACACAATTGCATTCATCTCACACGCTAGTAAAGTAATGCTCAAAATTCTCCAAGCCAGGCTTCAGCAATACATGAACCGTGAATTTCCATATGTTTAAGCTGGTTTTAGAAAAGACAGAGGAAACAGAGATCAAATTTGCCAACATCCACTGGATCATCAAAAGAGCAAGAGAGTTCCAGAAAAACATCTATTTCTGCTTTATTGACTATGCCAAAGCCTTTGACTGTGTAGATCACAGTACACTGTGGAAAATTCTGAAAGAGATGGGAATACCAGACCACCTGACCTGCCTCTTGAGAAACCTGTATGCAGGTCAAGAAGCAATAGTTAGAACTGAACATGGAAAAACAGACTGCTTCCAACTAGGAAAAGGAGTATGTCAAGGCTGTATATTGTCACTCTGTTATTTAACTTATATGCAGAGTACATCATGAGAAATGCCAGGCTTGATGAAACAGAAGCTGGAATCAAGATTGTCAGGAGAAATATCAATAACCTCAGATATGCATATGACCCCACCCTTATGGCAGAAAATGAAAAAGAACTAAAGAGCCTCTTGATGAAAGTGAAAAAGTTGGCTTAAAACTCAACATTCAGAAAACTAAGATCATGGCACCTGGTCCCATCACTTCATGGCAAATAGATGGGGAAACAGCAGCTGACTTTATTTTTCTGGGCTCCAAAATGACTGCAGATGGTGATTCCAGCCATGAAATTAAAAGACGCTTACTCCTTGGAAGGAAAGTTATGAGCAACCTAGACAGCATATTAAAAAGCAGACATTACTTTGCCAACAAATGTTGTCTAGTCAAGGCTATGGTTTTTCCAGTAGTCACATATGGGTGTGAGATTTGGACTATAAAGAAAGCTGAGAGCCAAAGAATTGATGCTTTTGAACTGTGGTGTTGGAGAAGACTCTTGAGAGTCCCTTGGACTGCAAGGAGATCCAACCAGCCCATCCTAAAGGAAATCAACCTTGAGTGTTCATTGGAAGGACTGATGTTGAAGCTGAAACGCCAATACTTTGGCCACTTGATGTGAAGAACTGACTCATTTGGAAAGACCCTGATGTTGGGAAAGACTGAAGATGGGAGGAGAAGGGGATGGCAGAGGATGAGATGGTTGGATTGCATCACCGACTCAATGGACATGAGTTTGAGTAAACTCCTGGAGTTCGAGATGGAGAGGGAGGCCTGCCGTGCTGCTGTCCAGGGGTTGAAGAGGGTCTGACAGGACTGAGTGACTGAACTGAACTGAAGTTTCCAAAACAGTAACAAGTAGTTTAACATTTACGTTTTGTAACTTTTGAAAAGTAATGTTTAAGAAAATGCTTCTGCTGATTACCTCAGACTTCCATTTCCGAGTCAGTCAGAAAGTTTTCTCCTGTGTCTCGCCAGCTGGTTGGTACCTTTACCTAAAATCGAGGCATCATCTTATCTACAGAATTAGTTTCTTCTCATTACTTCACTCTGTGGTCCAATATTTTCCTATTCACTTAGGTTTGCAATCTTGGAACCTGGTAGGCACTTAACACTTGTTACAGTTTGTAAAATTTTTTTTTGGTTTAACGATTGTAAAAAGTCTAAAAAGGTGTTTGGTTTCCTTAAGATTTTCACAGAAAGGTGGCTACACTAAGGTCTCCTTTTTTTTTGTCAACTGCAGAGAAATAAGTTTACAGTACATTTTTTAAAATCTTAAGACAGAACTAGGTTGCCGGTGAGCTTCCAGAGCAAACTCTATGATCCTTAATCCAGAAGAACTATAATTCCCGTCGTGCATTGCTGCCTTCTCAGGCTACAACTGAGCCCGTCATTTCCGCCTTCATTGGCGGTGGGTTCTGGATTTTGTAGTTTGTGTCTCTTTTGTCGCCGTCTTGGGAAGGGAAAAGTGTGACCGGATCGACGACTCTGAATCTGGTCTTATAAAACAATGTTTAAAATAAGTTAATACAATAACTTATCAGAGTCAGTTTAGCGTCAGGTTTTTATGTATTTCACGTTCCGCCTTCCTCTCACTGTGGGGCCGGGGAAGAGGAAGTGACGTGCTTCCGGTGTGATGGCGGCGCGGTGGAGCTCCAGGTAATTACCGAACTCCCTAGACTCGGCAGCGAGTCGGAGTTGGGGTTGCAGGTTGCCAGGCCGGGTGGGAAATGAAGGGGCCCCAGGAGGAGGTGCGGGCTCGCTGGTATGGCCGTGGGCGGTTTTCGGGTTCGGTTGGGTCTCCCGCCGCGCGGTGGCCCGCGAGGTTGAACTGTGAACGTCGGTCGGGCCGAAGAGCCTCAGAGAGTGGGATGGGGAGTGTGCGGTGGGATGGAGAGTCCCTGCGCGGACAGAGTAGCCTCCTCGGGAGGTTCCTGGAGCTGTCTCTCCGCGATGGCTTTTGTTGTGGAATCCAGCACCAGCGCGGGTACCCTTTCTTTTCGTGTGAGGTGTGTTTTGGGCGCGGATCAGTTGGAGCCTCTCGAGTCCTTGGTTCGGGGCCCAAAGCCCTTTTCTTAGTGCCTGGGCCCCGAACCATAGGTGTGAGATTAATGAACCGTGGTTTATTAAAAAGCTGTGGAAGTTCTCCTCTCATTCCTCTTTCCTGCGAAGTATTTTTGTGACTGCTTCAAAATTTCACGAGTCATTTCTTTTTCATCATTTACCACGTAGTTCTGAGGACTGTTCGTTCATTATTATCTGTGTTCTTCCTCTGTTATCCTTTATCCTTACATAACTTGTTTTTCAGTCGTTCCGTCGTGTCCTACTCTTTGCCCCCGGATGGACTGCAGCACGCCAGGCTTCCCTGTCCTTCACCATCTCCCGGAGTTTGTTCAGACTGGTGTCCATTGAGTCAGTGATGCCATCCAACCATCTCGTCCTCTGTTGTTCCCTTCTCTTCCTGATTTCAATCTTTCCCAGCATTACGGTCTTTTCCATTGAGTCGTCTTTTCGCATCAGGTGGCCAAAATAGAGTTTCTGCTTCAAGGTCAGTCCTTCCAATGAATATTCAGGACTGATTTCCTTTAGAATTGACTGGTTGGATCTCCTTGCAGTCCAAGGGACTCTCAAAAGTCTTCTCCAACACCACAGTTCAAAAGCATCAATTCTTTGGCACTCAGCTTTCCTAATGGCCCAGTTCTCATATCCATACATGACTGCTGGAAAAACCATATATTTGACTAGACTGACCTTGTCTCCAAAGTAATGTCTGCTTTTTAATATGCTGTCTAGGTTTTTCATAGCTTTTTTCCCAAGAAGCAAGCGTCTTAATTTCATGGCTGCAGTCACCAGCAACAGTGATTTTGGAGCCCCCCAAAATAAAATGTGTCACTGGTTGCTTTGTTCCATCATTTATTTGTCATGAAGTGATGGGACTGGATGCCATGATGTGTTTTTTGAATGTTGAGTTTTAAGCCAACTTTTTCACTCTCCTCTTTCACTTTCATCAGGAGGCTCTTTAGTTCTTCTTTACTTTTGCCATAAGGGTGGTGTCATCTGCATAATGAGGTTATTGATATTTCTCCCAGCAGTCTTGATTTCAGCTTGTGATTCATCCAACCCTGCATTTAGCATGATGTACTCTGCATGTAAATTAAATAAGCAGAGTGACAATATATAGCCTTGAGATACTCCTTTCCCAATTTGGAACCAGTCTGTTGTTCCATGTCTGGTTCTAACTTGCTTCTTGACCTGCCTACAGACTACTCAGGAGGCAGGTAACGTGGTCTGGTTTTCCCATCTCTTGAAGAATTTTCCAGTTTGTTGTGATCCACACTGTCAAAAGCTTTGGCATCTTCAGTAAAGCAGAAGTAGATGTTTTTCTGGAATGCTCTTGCTTTTTCTATGATCCAGCAGTTTTATCTCTGGTTCCTCTTTTCTAAAACCAGCTTGAACATTTGGAAGTTCTAACTTCATGTACTATTGAAGCCTGGCTTAGAGCATTTTGAGCATTACTTTGCTCCCATGTGAGATGAGTGCAATTGTGCGGTAGTTTGAGCATTCTTTGGTATTGCCTTTCTTTGGGATTGGAATGAAAACTGACCTTTTCCAGTCCTGTGGCCACTGCTGAGTTTTCCAAATTTGTTGGCATATTGAATGCAGCATTTTAACAGCATCATATTTTAGGACTTGAAATAGCTCAGCCGGAATTCCATCACCTCCACTAGCTTTGTTTGTAGTGATGCTTCCTAAGGCCCACTTGACTTCACATTTCAGGATGTCTGGCTCTAGGTGAATGATCACACCATCATCAAGTTAGGTGTGTACCTAACTTGATGTAAGTCACTGCTAGCCTACAGCTAGTTTAAGAAAGAAGTGGATTTTGCTAATATAACTGATCCCACTAGTGGCTTTGAGGGCTTCCTTGTTGCTTTTCTCTGCTTCTCTGTTTAAATCTGAGAATCCTAGCATGGGAGGGTAATGGAATAAAAAGGCCTCGGCCTATTAGTTTTAGCAAACCTCCAGACTTTAATAAGCCTGTAGCCTAAATATATTATCTCGGTATATTTATTTCCCAAGTGGACATTGAGAGACATTTCAAGGCCTACAAGGAAGTTCATACCTTCAAAGCCTTTTCTTCAAGAGTCATATACCAGGGGAGGAAGCAGTGATTAAAGCAAACCTTTGCTATTTGTAGTTAAGCTAAATCTTTTCCCATTGAACAGATACGAAAAAAATAGTGTGGGCTGCCTTGCCCCGGGGACCTAAGGGGTCCCTTGATTATGAAATAGGTTGGCTAATGGGAGGGTGAGACCCAGTGGAGGTTCATCTTTAATTTGACTTTGAGCTTAACTCATAAATGGATCAGACTGGAGTTCGGTGTTTTCACCTTGAAAGCTACCCTGTGAGTCCTTTCCTGAATTAGTTTATCAGGACAGGTTTATTCTAGCCCTGATGACAGGAGTCTCTGGTCTAGAATATAGTGCTGTATTTAGGGGCTACTTTATAAACTTCTCTGTGGAGGCCTCAAATTTTATTTAAAATTTAGATTATTATTTACTAAGTGCCTCTTTCATTTAATCATCAGCAAGCCTACCTTCAAAGCTGTGCTGTGAGAATTGAGAGAACATATCTGACCCTTATACTTAAGTACGGCAAGCTGATGAATGCATTTTGGGGAGGGGGGCACAAAGTGGTATGAATGAAGGCATGCAATGTTTTCAGCAGTTAGACCTGTTTTAGTAAGTTGAAGTAACTACACCTTGAGGGTCAGATTTCCTCTTGGATTGGAACTGGTAGGAAAGGAACTGACACTTCTTTCATCTCAGTAGGGAGGTATATTAAAGCTACTCTCCAGGTTAACCAAGGGAGGGTGGCGGTGAAGACAGGTAAGGTTTTGCTCCTTATGGTGCTGTCTTGATACAGTTGATGGCAACAGCTTGGCCATTCCTAGAAGTAGGGGTTGATATGTGGGATGAGACTGTTGTGGTAGTCCATGGTAAAGAAGTTGTCAAATATCATTATAGGGAGTTCTTCATAGGAAGAATTAGGAACAATCATCAAAAGCTTACACGCCTCCTTTTATATTTGATTTTAGAATTGGAACCTATGAAGTAGCAGGCACTGTTATACAGTGGATATATAGCAGTGACCAGGAACTTCAAGGATCCACTGTTCTACAAGGTCTTTCATGCCTCTGAGTCCTTATACGTGCTCTTTCATTGCCTGAATGACCTACTTGTCCTTCAAAATCC
The DNA here is from genome assembly GCF_023699985.2 of Odocoileus virginianus. Taxonomy (NCBI): domain Eukaryota; kingdom Metazoa; phylum Chordata; class Mammalia; order Artiodactyla; family Cervidae; genus Odocoileus; species Odocoileus virginianus. Next base: position 10,841,091 of record NC_069686.1, read on the forward strand.
AGCTTCTAGACCGATTTCTTTCTGTGTTCCCCAGACCCACTTCCTTGCCCTTCCACTTTTCTAATAGTATTGCGTTTATAACATTGCTGTAGCCCTTAGATTTCTCTGCTCTGCCTGATAATAGGAACTCTTATCTCAGACCTCAGTGTCTTGTTCACAGCTTAACATACATCTCCCCTCACAAGATACAGACACTGCCTTTGACCCTCTGTTCTTAATTTGCTTCCAAAGAATTGGGGGTAAAATAAAAAGAAAAAGACCATGACCATCCTGGTTTTTCTCAACCTTTTACTTGCTCTAAGTGCTTTTCTGAACCACTTTTTTTTTTTTTTTTTGGAACCACTTTTTAATATAAATATCAGTTCTTTTCATTCTGTTTTCCTGTTTCTCCCATACAAAGTTTTTCAGTTACAAAAAACCTCACAAAGGAGACTTTCCTCCCAAATGCAAACTTTAAAGACAAAACGAAAAAGGTACTGTCCAGTGGGTGGTTAGATGCACAGGAGCTGTTTCTTTGCCCCAAGTGGTGAGGGTTATGTAGATTTTAAATGTGAAGTGTTTTGTCTCTTCTTTGTTATCATGACAATGGGTATAAATTTAACTTAATCACAGATCAGTAAAACCCATACTGACAATATTTGTTCAGTGAATCAGCTGCTGGGATTAATGAGGAAAGTTGAGTTCTGCTGCTGGCCTCTTGAGCTATGTGAACCAAGTGAAGTGTGAGGTAACGAGAAGGCAAGAAGAGGTGGGCTTCAGAGGGTCTGAGTACAGGTGATTAAAGGCATAGCAGCAGTGGAGATGTCCCCTGTGTGTGTGTGCTCAGTCAAGTCTGACACTTGGTGACCCCCTGGACTGTAGCCTGCCAGGCTCTTCTGTCCATGGAATTTTCCAGGTAAGAATACTGGAGTGGTGTTGCCATTTCCTGCTCTAGGAGTATCTTCTTGACCCAGGGATCAAACTCACATCTCTTGCATCTCCTGTATTGGCAGGTGGATTCCTTACCACTGCACCACCTGGGAAGCCCCAGAGATATCCCTTAAGATTTATTTTTATTCAGTTAACGAAAAGAACTGCCACCAAAGAACTCTTTTCTATTAAAGACTAACATAAGGAGACTGATGGTAGATACAGTAGGCATTGAGACAAAATTTTCATTTTAAAAACTTAGAAGGAAATTTTGAAAGTGTGAAATAATAGTTATATTGTAGTGGAATGTGCTTTTAATTTAAGGCCTGGATTTCTCTCTGGGCAGCATTACAGGTATTTAAAGAATCCTTTTGCTCTGTGTAGGTAGAATGCAATGGAGCCCTACAGGTGTGTAGTATGTTGGGAAAGTCCTTATATTCTGGAGATAAAGAAGACCTGTGAGAAATCTCATTAGAAAGGTCAGAACTATTTTGCCTTCTTCTAAAATGAAACCAGGTATTATCTTATAGGATCTTTCCTAAATGGAGCCTTCCCCCTACTTTTCTCCTGTATACAGTGGCAGAGAGAATGGGGGGAAGTGGGCAGATTTGATTCTGTCTCCTGTTAACTAAGAAGGTAGGATCAGTTAGATTTGATGACTGACTGGGAATGAGGAAATTGTCACTTGGCTAGTTTTACAGGTAATATTTTAGAGGAAGTGCTGGTTTGAGGAGAGGAGGAAATGAGTTCCAATTTGGACTTCTGTAGTTCAGTGGGCTTTTGGTGCATCCACACAGAGGTTTCTATATAGAAAAGATTGGATGAAGTAAAATCGTTCTTATGAGTATTAGCCTAGGATGTGGAAGTGGAGATTGTCTTCCGGAGAGAATGTGGAGAAAGAAAAGATAAGGACTATCCATTTGTTCATTTACCAAGTATTGAGAGACTTCTGGGATTATAATAATGAACAAAATAGACAAAACTTCCTGAGCAAAGATTAAACACTATGGAATGGTGAACTGTTAGAGGGGTGGACAGAGGAAGAGACAGAAGCAAAACCAGATGAACTTGGTATCTTTGATGTAAGTTGAGAAATGAGAACTTCAAGAAGGTGGTTAGCAGTACCAAATACTAGACACAGTGTCATAAAAGAAGGAAGTGGCCCCTGGATTTAGCAATAAGAAAGTCATTATGTAACCTTGGTAAGTACTGTGGAATCCTAAGAGTGGAAACCAAATTGTGGTAAAAGGGGTTAACAAAGGTCCATCTAGTCAAGGCTATGGTTTTTCCAGTGGTCATGTATGGATGTGAGAGTTGTACTGTGAAGAAAGATGAGCACTGAAAAATTGATGCTTTTGACTTTTGAGAGTTGGAGAAGACTCTTGAGAGTCCCTTGGACTGCAAGGAGATCTAACCAGTCTATCCTAAAGGAGATCAGTCCTGGGTGTTCATTGGAAGGACTGATGCTGAAGCTGAAAACTCCAATACTCTGGCCACCTCATGTGAAGAGTTGACTCATTGGAAAAGACCCTGATGCTGGGAAAGATTGAGGGCAGGAGGAGAAGGGGACGACAGAGGATGAGATGGCTGGATGGCATCACCGACTCGATGGACATTAGTTTGAGTAAATTCTGGGAGTTGATGATGGGCAGGGAGGCCTGGCGTGCTGCGATTCATGGAGTCGCAGAGTCAGACGCGACTGAGCGACTGAACTGAACTGAAGAGTTAGAGTCACTTCATGTGAACTCATCTACCAGAAAAGGCTTGGTTGTGTAGAGAAAAAGAATGGAATTAGAGAGGGGGCAAGATAAAGGGAATTTGCCCCATAAATGTCATAATTTATATTCAAGTGAATCAGTAAATAAGTTCAACATATAGAATTTTTCTTATTATTTGGAAATCAATACTGTAAATCCAGAAGTAGCTGATAGAGATTTTGAAACAAAAATCAACAACTTCCTGCTCTCATAGGGCCTGCATTCTAGGGAAAAGGCTGGATCTTCCCATGTACCAAAAAAGACTTTTAAAAAAGTTTAGGTAGCATATTCATATGATCGTTATCATTTTAATTTCTTTGGTAACTTAACACAGACTAATATGGATTGGCTTCATGATGTGGGAAGTGAGTGGGGGTTAACACTCTCTCAGTTTATAATGAGTGATTTTTGGTATGAATGTTGGTCTTGGAAAAGGAAATGGCAGCCCACTACAGTATTTTTGCCTGGAGAATTCCGTGGACAGAGGAGACTGGGGGGCTACATTCCATGAGGTCGCAAAGAGTCAGGCACGACCGAAGCGACTTAACACACAACACCCATTGGTGTCACTGAGTCCTAAAATGACAAGAACTTTTAGATTTTGTCTTTTTTTTTTTTTTTTTTTACTCATCTGAGTCTCACGGTCTTAAGAAGTCCCCAAGTTGGTGCTGTCTTCCCTACATAGAGTTAAAGACCAGTCAGAAATGTTTATGTTGTTTATTCCTCATCGCTTAAAAACCCAAACAATGTCTAATACTATCTGCACAGCTGCTAACCCTTTACTTCTGTGTCGTAACCTTTAGTCATTCAAGTGGTTATGCATCAAAGCACACACCTGGTGTACTGTAGTGTGTCAGGAAGCAAACAGGGAGGACAGATCTGCATTTCTGTATTTGGATTGGTAATTCTGATTTGACATTCAGAATTTGTTCAGATTTTACAGAGGGAATACAGTGCAGATATATTAAGTAATCCCCCTTTTGGGATCCCAGGGCAACATCATCTAGTCAAATACATGTAATATTTCTGTAGTACATCATGTGAAGAGTCACATAAATCTTGAGTTAGTGCATGTCAAATTTTGCTGCCAAATGAGTTTACCAAAAATCTGTATTTTTAAGACATTTTGGATTTCAGAATTGCACATAAGGGATTGTCACTCTTGTGACTTTTCTTGAAAGGTTTTGGCCCTTTTATTTTCTTGATATTGTGAACCTGTGCTGAAATCAAATTACAGTATCAAATTTTTTCTTATGTGGCATATCATGGGGCAAATTTCTTGCTAATATGTATGTATTCAAAAAAATAGCAAGAAAAAATAAGGAACCAGTTTTCTTAAACAATGTTTCTTTTTCCTCTAGTACAAATAGGGAAAGGCCATGGCAATCTTGTCATTAATGCTTAAGAACTGTGGCCAATCTGTTATTCCTATCTGTTCCCTGAAAAGGAAAGTCAGTGTTTGGAAGGGTCATCGGTTTGTGTCCTATTTGGAAATTTTTCAAAGGATTCCATCAACACCACCTTCTATTACATTTTTGTGTTAAGAACAGAGATTTAATTTGAATGCTATTTACTATTATATTTTCTTATTTTGTTTTTTGTTTTAAACTCTGTTATAATGTTTGGAGTTTGCCATGCTTATTGTTACTATATAGAATGCAGAAGAGCAAACTAAAGGAAATCGACTTGTTTAACTTTTTTAAAAAATTTTATGATAGTATATTTCCATAAGTTCCTCTAACATGGGTTGAAGATACCTAAGGGACAGTGGTAAATGTTTTATTTTGAAATAATTGAGAGAGTAGTGCATTAATTAATTGAATATTTTCCTATTTCTTGAACTTTTGAGATAATTGCAGAATATATAATTTTATAGTTCCCAGTTACTAGTCTAAAGCAGTCTTCTTAAAAATCTTATTAAGTATTTTGTTTTCTGATGCTTGCTGAAACAACATCTTCTTATTATAAAATATTCTTCTTGCTCAGGAGAGCAGGTGTGGTTTTGCTGAGTGACTGACTTGTGACAAGGAGAGAAAAATTTAATAATTCGTCATGAAATCTACAGAGTGATGCTAAGAAAAGCAGTGAGAGCTATAAACTCTAGATAAATTACTCTTGTTGCAGGAATTTCCAATTAGTCTATGTATCAAGCATGCACATATTGAACTCTCAGAATTTCCCTGTAGGCATATTCTGTATAAATCTGGACGATGATAGTACTTTATGCATTTTTTGTTAGAACTGGGATAGCAGTCTACAGTATTATCAATTTCACTCTTATGTTTTGGGACATAGAAATGTAACAGATTGTACTTGATTGCCAGAAAAGTATTTGGTGATGTTGGTTGAAGGGTAGAAAGATGAAAGGTGACACTGATCAGCAAGAAAACTCAGTAAACTTAAATGGGTGAGATAGTTTGAAATTAAAGGCATTAAAAATTGCTCTGTGTGTGTGAGTGTAGGATGAGAAGAGAAACCAGGTTTTGTGTGTTTGTTTATGTGTGTAGGATGAGAAGAGAAAGTAGGTTTTAGACCCAAGAGGGATCATCAAGGAAAATACTAGATATTGCACAATAGTCAAGTGATTTATTTGCTCATATTGTACCTGGTCACAGTGAATTCTCGGTATGCAAATTAAATAAAGGAATCTTTAACATTATTCATGTTTTTAAAAAGTAGGGCCTCATTATATTAACATCAAAACCTTTACTATCTGGAACTTTTAATGGATCAGTTTAGAAAAATTTTATGCATAGTATATATAGATTGTATCTTTTTACATTTTATAATTCACCAGTTTGGCAACAGCTTAGTAATGTTGGTATTTTCCTTGGGATGCAGTATCAGATGGTTTGGCATCAGATAAGCTTTCTTGAATCTTAGCTCTGTCACTTACTAGCAGTGATTTATTTGTACACATCACTTCAGCTGCCTGTACCTCAGTTTTCCCATTGAAAAATATGGCTTAAAAAAGTCACGGAAGCAGGGTAACAATGAAGGTTGAGTAAGAATATAGAAATGAAGTGCCTGGTATAGTGTCTTTGTGACTATAACAATTTATTATTTATTTGTTTTTGTTGTTATTGTTATCTGACTAAATTAGACGTTTGTGACTTCTGACACAGGAAATGTAATTAGTTCATCTCAGATATCTCAGAAACATCATTGTAATGTACTGTAGAATTGTTAGTGTAGATGGCAAATTAGTGTGTTGTGGAGCTGCTATATACATTGGCATTCTTCCCTTTGGCTGGTTTTGAACAGCATTGGGCAAGCTGTGTTCACCGTTGTATCATTCCTGTCAGCCGTGGGTCACTAACCATCACATTATTTTAAAATGACTTACCTCGTTGGAAAACATGTTTTACAGTTGAGAAAAATGCTTTTTGAATGCTTATAAGTTATTGGTACTAGAGCTTAGACTATCTCCTTTCTTATCAATTTGGGCACACACTTATAGCTATATAGTGTATACTATATACAATATAGGCTGATTTTGAAATATATCTTATTTTAGGTACATGCTAAGGTAAGTTCTCTTGGGTTGAAAATATGTTTATCTGTGTGGATTTAAGTATTTCTGAAAGTCCAGATCCCACCCTGTTCTCATTCTTCTACCCGGAAAACCATGATGTGCATATAGTACTTTTCAGCAGGTTCATAGTATTACTGGACTAGAAAGTGTCCTCTTCCATTATTTTGTCCCCCATTAAGAGAAGAGACGTCCAGTCTGCCTCCTTTATTTGGAAGAAAGACTGCATAGAGGATATTAGTTAACTGAGTTAGTGCTCATTTCAAGTTAGCATGGATCCTACTATATAAACATACCCCATTATAGAGTAGGGCAAATTGTTCAACTTTGGATCTAAACACAGCCCACATATTACATGTGTTAAGTCTGTTAAGCCTCTTTTAACAGTTGTACCACCCATTTCTTACTTGTTTGTCCCCCATGTCATCGAATTGTTGAAAAAAGTGCTTCATTTGTCTTGCATGTTAAAGCCCATCAATAAAAAATCTCCAGTAATGCACTTAGTGCTCGTCAGATATCTGGTCTAGGCAGGCATTTGTAGACAAGAGAGAACTTGTAAACTAAAGAGCTGGTGGAACAGTAAGTGGTCGTATCTTAAGAACACATGAGTGCATGCCCCCATCATTCTGTGTGGGTCAGATGGGACTGAACTAACTAGAGATAAGAATTTGACTTCAGATAATCCATGTTCCATATGATGACTTCAGTTCACTTCAGTCACTCAGTCGTGTCTGACTCTTTGTGATCCCATGGGCTGCAGCTTACATTGGCATAATTTTTCCCTTTTGCAAATTAGTGGAAATCCATTCTACAAGTTGTGATTTCTGTGTCGGTGTCAATTCTTGGCTGTCAGCAGGGCTGGTTTTCTTTTTCCCATTTTATTAGTACCCCTTCCGGTTACTCAGTCTAAGCTAAAGGATAGATCATTTATCTCCTGTAGATGTGATTAATCGCTGTCTGCACTGTTGTTCAGTGGCCCAGGATTGTATATGAAGTTTGTGATGGTAATAATATCTCTGATGCCAGGCTTTTCTTGTTGTTTATGTAAAATGATTATTTGTCATCATAGCAGCTGCAGAGCAGCGTTTAAGATTGTGGAGATCACACATTGATGATTAAAACATAGACAAACTCTAGGATGAGGATTATTACATTCCTTATTTCTCATAATCTGAATCTGTCATGGAAAATAACCAAATGACTTTTCCCATTAAATTTGGATATGAGTTTCTTTTTTTTCTTTTTAACTTTTGTCAGTATCTGAAGAATTAATTAGTATCATATCTTCAGTTCAGTTCAGTCGCTCAGTCGTGTCCAACTCTTTGCCACCCCATGGACTGCAGCACGCCAGACCTCCCTGTCCATCACTAACTCCAGGAATTTACTCAAACTCATGTCCCTTGAGTCAGTGATGCCATCCAACCATCTCATCCTCTGTTGTCCCCTTCTCCTCCCACCTTCAATCTTTCCCAGCATCAGGGTCTTTTCAAATGAGTCAGTTCTTCACATCAGGTGGCCAAAGTATTGGTGTTTCAGCCTCAGCATCAGTTCTTCCAGTAAACACTAAGGGCTGATTGGATCTCCTTGCAGTCCAAGGGACTCTCAAGTCTTCTCCAACACCACAGTTCAAAAGCATCAATTCTTCGGCGCTCAGCTTTCTTCACAGTCCAGCTCTCACATCCATACATGACCACTGGGAAAACCATAGCCTTGACTAGATGGACCTTTATTGGCAAAGTAATGTCTCTGCTTTTTAATATGCTGTCTAGGTTGGTCATACCTTTTCTTTCCCAGGAGCAAGTGTCTTTTAATTTCATGGCTGCAGTCACCATCTGCAGTGATTTTGGAGTCCAGAAAAATAAAGTCAGCCAGTGTTTCCATTATTTCCCCATCTATTTGCCATGAAGTGGTAGGACCCAATGCCATGATCTTAGTTTTCTGAATGTTGAGTTTTAAGCCAACTTCTTCACTCTCCTCTCTCACTTTGATCAAGAGGCTCTTTAGTTCTTTTTCACTTTATGCCATAAGGGTAGTATCATCTGCATATCTGAGGTTATTGATATTTTTCCCGGCAATCCTGATTCCAGCTTGTGCTTCCTCCAGCCCAGCGTTTCTCATGATGTACTCTGCATATAAGTTAAATAAGCAGGGTGACAATATACAGCCTTGACATACTCCTTTTCCTATTTGGAACCAGTCTGTTGTTCCATGTTCAGTTCTAACTGTTGCTTCCTGACCTGCATACAGATTTCTCAAGAGGCAGGTCAGGTGGTCTGGTATTCCCATCGCTTTCACAATTTTCGTGTGTTGTGATCCACACAGTCAAAGGCTTTGGCATAGTCAATAAAGCAGAAATAGATGTTTCTCTGGAATTATCTTGCTTTTTCGATGATCTAGCAGATGTTGGCAATTTGACCTCTGGGTCCTCTACCTTTTCTAAAACCATCTTGAACATCTGGAAGTTCATGGTTCACGTATTATTGAAGCCTGGCTTGGAGAAATTTGAATATTGTATCTGGAGATAGTCAAAACAAGGATTCAGAATGCCCTGACTAAAAGCCTCCAGTGTCTGCTAATCATTTAGACTTCTGTTGTTTAGTATGGTAACCAGTAGCCACATGTGGTTATTCATGTTTAAATATAAACTTAATTAAAATTATATAAAATTAATTTTCTCATTTCCACTAGGTATATTTGAAGTTCTCAATAGCCACATGTGGCCAGTGACTATTGTATTGGTATAGTGGCTACTGACAGTACAGAAAAAGAACCTGTCCATCAGTGCAGAAAATTCTTTTCTACAGTGCTGATTTAGAAGTGTCAGCTAGCAGAGAGGGGAAAAAAAATAAGAGGATCAAGGACAAAAATAATGCAAATGAGTCTATGGCAGTCACTGGCATCTAGCATCTGTTGAAGGAGAGCTTTGTTTTGTCTTCTGTGTTTTCTCCTTCTGGATCAGAAAAGTCCTGAAAATGAGTCACAGGTGATTGATGGCAGCAGTATCCACCAGCATATTCCCTGCAAAAAGTAAAGAGTACTAGGCAGAGTCTTTTACTTAGATTAGATTCTTTTGAGGTTCATTTTGAACAGTTCATTTCTTTAGCCTAGTGCATAGAGGGAGTCTTGGTGAATGTAATCTGTGGTTACAGTTAATTTGTGGTGGTGGCGGGGTATGTTTGTGTGTGCGTGCTCAGTCGTGCCCTGTGGACTGTCGTCCTCCAGGCTCCCCTGTCCGTGGAGTTTTCCAGGCAAGAATATTGGAGTGGGTTGCCATTTCCTACTCCAAGGGATCTTCCTGACCTAGCGATCGAACTCACGTCTTATTAGTGTCTCCCACATTGGCAGGCAGATTCTTTACCACTCTGCCACCGGGGAAGCCCCAATTAATTTGTATAACAACTTTATTAAAATAGAAGAGAATGGAATCCTCTATTGAGGTATCGTATAGATCATCCCAGGAGTAAGGACAAACGATGAATAGTAAGGACATTAACAGTTCTCTAGGCTTTTAATTTTTACATAAAGTATGTTCCATATCTCACAGTTAATAAGCATATTTAAGTCTACGGGCAAGAAAATTTTTACTGTTTATTCCAGTGTACATATATGCATTTTTTAACTTGAGAACTACATAATCATTGAAACAATTACTGTTGTCAGATACATATCTAGTTTACATAGGAAGACTGAATTCTGATGCAGGTTTTTTCCTTTTCTTGCCCTCTCTCAATTTTTCATGTTTTATTTTCATTTTAAAGATAATAAAAGTGTTTCATGAACATATTTTGTCATCTAGATGACTCCAGTTCAGTGCTTAAATTTGTGTTTGTGATCATGTTATAGCAGATGCATGCATGCTAAAGTCGTTTCACTCGTGTCCGACTCTTTGCGACCCTATGGACTGCAGCCTGTCAGGCTCCTCTGTCCATGGGATTCTGCAGGCAAGAATACTTTAGTGGGTTGCCATGCCCTTCTCTAATTGAGATCTTCCTGACCCACGGATCGGACCACCCATCTCTTATATCTCCTGGATTGGCAGCAAGTTCTTAACCAAAAGCACCACCTGGGAAACCCGTTATAGTAGATATTGTTACTTTAATTATCATGGCTGATGTCCTAAGCTCCAAAAAGCCTGTGCTCTGGCCACCAGGGCATTATGAGTGAGAATTTTCTCCATATAAATTGTGCCCAGATTTCTCAGATTTAAAAAGCACTCATGCTGATTTTTGTTTTTTACATACATATATGTGCTTTTTACATACATGTATGTGCTTTTTACCAGTTAGTTAAGGATTAATATTTGAATTTATGTTTCCGTTTTGAAATGATTTATGTCTTAAGTTCTTCACTACAAAGTAGGTAAGCTGTGAAGTCCTGTATTTGACTCATGATTTAAGACAAATTGATAACCAGTTTCTTGTCCAGAACTGGAAGGCTGAGAAATCTTGAGAAAGAGTTGGATATTGGAATTACCTTGGGGATACGTATCCTTCGTAAAATTAGTGTGCCTAGGTATCCCCCCCCTGCCCCCCGCCACCCCTGTATACGGATCTTCTTTTAAGTAAGTCAGGTGGGCCCTAATATATGTACAAGTAATTCTCCAGCCATGCAGGTTTTCATATTCCACTTTTTTTTTTTTTAACATAGTGACTTCAGGATCTTGTTTTACAGTATTAAGTAATGATCTGAAATGACATGTGTTAAAAAAAGACCCAGCCAGCCACTTTGCTTTATTAGTAGCTGAGTGCTTTGCTTATCATTATAGATTTACTTTTTGTAAATAAATTAACTTTACTTTTTATAAGTTAATCTATAAATAAATTCATAAGTAAGCTCCATGTGGGCAAGGAATTTTATTAGGATTGTTCATTGCTGTCTACCCAGTTCTTAGAAGAATGCCTGGCAAAATACAAGTGTAATAAATGTTTGTTGTTATTGAATAAATATATATATAAATAATACTAGATGATAAGGATATACTAGAATATAATGATGGTGCTAGTAGAGGTTAAAAAAAATACCATTACCTTTGGGCAAAAATTTGTTGAATAAAATTTTTTTAGTTTTATAGCTCTGTACATTTATAGCCGTAAAAACAGGGTCTTTGAAAATAATCATGTGATTTGTGTATGGCAAATACACATTGTGTAAGTCAATTTGAGGAGGCAAGTGGGACCTAAAATCCAGCCAAGACTAGGTTATAATACCTTCAGGGCTGTATCACCTGAAGTGAGGGAGGAGTAGCTTCTGTTTTTTATTTAGAAGTGTTTGTTTATTAATACTTGACATAATTCATAGAGTTAATTAAGTTTGCCATCTTATTTTTTTCTTTTTGTCCTCTGTTTTTTGTTCCTTCTCTCCTGCCTTTATAAATTATTTTTTTAATATCCATTTTAATTTATCTGTAGACATTTTAGTTATATTTACATTTTTTTGGTCATTTCTCTAAAGAACATAAGGTCTATCCTTAACTTTTCACAGGCTTCTTAGAGTTCATATTGTACTGCCTCAGAAAAAAATCAGGAACCTTGCCTCATGTAGGTCCATTTTAGTCCACAAATATCTGCATACATACACTATGCTCTCTCAGGACATTATAGTTCAGTTCAGTCGCTCAATTGTGTTCCACTCTTTGCAACTCTATGGACAGCAGCACACCAGGCCTCCCTGTCCATCACCAACTCCCAGAGTTTACTCAAACTCATGTCTGTTGAGTCAGTGATGCCATCCAGTCATCTCATCTTCTGTTGTCCCCTTCTCCTCCCGCCTTCAGTGTTTCCTAGTATCAGAGTCTTTTCAGATGAATCAATTCTTTGCATCAGGTGGCCAAATTATTGGAGTTTCAGCTTTAGCATCAGTCCTTCCAATAAATATTCAGGACTGATTTCCTTTAGGATAGACTGGTTGGATCTTCTTGCAGTCCAAGGGACCCTCAAGAGTCTTCTCCAACATAGTTTCTACTTTAAACAGATCTGTGTATTTTAGATAAAGGAAAAAGTAGTCTTTTATATTTCTTGAGACAGTTCCCATTTCCAGTGTTACTTTTTCCTTTTTGAAAATCCATGCTTCTGTCTGGTATTATTTCCCTTAACATTTCTTGCAGTGCAGGTCTGCTGGTGATGCATTCTCTTACTTTCTCTTAGTTGTTTTTGTTTGCTTTGTTCAGTCAGAAAAATGTCTTTATTTCATTTTCATTCTTAAGATTAACAGCTTCTTAATCTTTCAGCACTTTAAAGATTATTCTACTGTCTTTTGGTCTCCTTAGTTTCTAAAGAAAAGTCGGAAATAATTTGAATTATTCCCCTTATATAATGTGTTGTTTTTCCTTCTTGCTGCTCTCGGGATTTTCTCTTTATCTTTAGTTCTCAGCAGTTTGATTACTGACTACTATATATAACTATTTGTGTAAGTGTGGTTTTCTTTATATGTATCCTGTTGGGGAGTGTTCAACATTCTTGAATCTGTAAATTTGTGTCTTTCATCCAATTTTGGGGATATCTTGGCTGTTATTTCTTGGAATATTTCTTCTATCCCATTCTTTCTCTTTTTCCTTCTTGTACTTTAATTGCACAATGCCCATTTATATTGTCTTACATATCCCTGATACAGTTCATTAAAATTTCTCTCTCTGTTCTTTAGATTGGATAGTTTTTAATGATTTACATCAAACTTATTGGCTTTCCTTTATGTCCATTTTGCTCTTAAGTCTGTCCAGTGAATTTTTTGCTTCATGTATTTTTCAGTCCTTGAATTTCATTTTTTGTTTTGGGTTTTTCCCCTGAAATTTTCTATATTTTTATTCCTTACAAGCATGTCTTCCTTTTCACTTTTGACTATGCTTTGAAAACCTCTTTTGCTAATTTCATCATCTGGGTTGGTGTCTCAGTATTGGTTTTCTTTGATTGTCTTTTTTCTCAAGATTGGGCCACCGTTATCTGATAAGTTATTTTTTAATTGTATCATGGACATTTTACTGTTCTGTTAAGACTTTAGATTCTGGTGTATTCCTCTGAGGAATGGTGACCCTTTAGGCAATTATTTGATAAAACTTAAGTTGCAAATTCTGTCTCTTGAACCCATCTGTCTCTTGAGTTGTTCATATCTGTGTTCAGTTCCGTGGTCCTGAGCAGGACTCTCTTTAGCATGTGTGTGCGTTTAGTATGTGTATGGGTTCAGGTGTAGTCAGAAATTTGGGAGAGTGTTTTGAGCGCATGGGACTTCCCTTCTCTGGCTCTCTCTGCTCTGGGAGTCCTTGGGCAATGATGTGCTTTAGATTGCAGTTGTACTTTGTAGATTGACACGTTTGTGAAGAATCAGCTGTATTTTGTTTTCACTAATCTAGATAGCATGATAACCATGGTAAAGGAAACTTTTCTTTACTTAGTGATTTATATACCTCCCCAACTGCATTAAGTGATGGCAACTGTGTATCACTGTACTTTATAGTACCTAGATTATTTGTGTATGTGGTCCAGTGAAAAGAATACCTAATCAGGTGTCCTTAAGCTAGATTTCTAGTCCACCTGCTAGCTTGTTTTATAGCTTAGAACATTGCTATAACTTAGAACATTGAAATGACTTATCTGACAGTGTTCTTATCCTTAAAATAAAGGATTGGACGAGATAATCTGTATCATCCTTTCTCCAATTCAAATTAGATTTTTTTCTTTAATTGTTTTCAGTTATTTTGGTGCTGAGCAGTTTTCACTGTATATTCTCTACCTCTTTTAATTTCTTTTCTATTTCACTTTTGTCATTTCCTTACCTTATACCATACCATAAATTATAAACTACTGATAATGCTAATCTTATAAAGTACTTGAATGCCAGTTGTGTATGAACATAACTGTCAGTTCAGCATTTTTCAACAATTAACCAAAGTAATGACATGTCATTATTTTACACACTTATTAGTGTTAACAAAGGTTTATTTTGATATATTTTATAGGTGACATTTGCAGACAGAAAAGGTGAACTGTCAAGGAATTCATCCTGTTTGGTATTTGTTATTTGGGCCAGCTTAAGGAGTCTTTAGATCAACTGGCAAAAGAAAATGAAAAGTAGTGTGGCACAAATAAAGGTAAGTGTTTGAAACTTATAATAACATAAACTTAGAGTCGTTTATCTACCCTTTAAACAAAAATGCATTTATATAATTAGGACAGTAGAACCAGACAATAGAGTTGTGTCATACATACATTGAACTTAATGCTACTTCAACTCTAGATATTTGGCCAGATGGTAAAGTGGTAAGTTGAGAGAGCATACAGGGGTGGAGGAGGGTGTGTGTGTATATATGAGTGAGTGTATGTGTGTGTAAATCAAGAAAGTATATGTGAGTGAGCATGTATATATAAAAGAAAAATAACAGCAGGAAATTTCACCATTCTCCTTAAAGAGCATTATTTCCTGCATGAATGTAAAATGGAAGATGATTATTTTCTTTCTCAGTTGGTCACAGTTTTTGCATGTCTGCCTACAAGTGAACCTCTTGTTGCATAAATGGGCTACTTATTTTGTGCTGTAATTTAGACTTTATACATTTGTTTATTCACCAAATATTCACTGAATTCTTATGATGTCCCAGTGATTGTTTTGAGCACTTTGGGTAAAATGGTGAATAAAACAGGATCCCTTGGTCTTGTAGAGGTTGCATTCTAGTGGTGGAGAAAGCAAATAGATCATAAATTTAATATGTAAGTGGATTATGTAGTATTTTCACAGTGTTACGTGCTAGATTGTGCTATGGAGAAAAGAAATAGGGTAAGGCTGATCAGTAGCAATCAGATGATGAAGTTTTTAATAGGGAGGGGCCAGTGAAAAGGAGCCTTTTTGAGCACACACTTGAAGAAAATGAGTGAGTTAGCCCACTAGATGTCTGGGAGAGGAGGGTGCTTGGCAATGGGAACAACAGAGGCAAAACTGAAGAGTCCAGTGTGGCTGGAGCAGGTGCTGAGAAAAGTAGAATAGCAGGGGTAGTCAGCGTGCTCACAAGAACTGTAACTCCATCTGCTTCAGACCTGTTCCTCTGCCTCTCAGCGGACCTTGCAGAAGAGCAAGCCATTCTACTTCTTTTCGTTTCGGCTACACAGATCTACTTGCCGGTGTGTGTAGTCCATAGATCTACAAGCAGGCATATTACTTCCTGTATCTTGGAGTCAGTAAAGGGGAAGGTGGATTTTTATTTGATTATGAAGACAGACACTTCTTTCCCCTCCTGCACCACCTCTGCACCCCTAAACCTACTTCAGTGTGAGATAGGAGCTCCTCAACAGCAAGCCCCAGGTACCAGGCTTGAGGTGTGGTGAATGCTTGATGGAGTGAATTGATATGCTTACAGACTGAGACAGGCTCTGTTGCCATCTCTTCAAACCTCTTTTGAGTATGAGAACACTCTAGGCCTCCCTCCTAGGTAGACATCCAGCCTGTGCTTACATATTTCCTTTGGCAGGGGGTTCGCTGTCCTGGAAGCTGGCGCCATCTGTCAGCAGATACCTTCATATAGTGTTCTGAAATCTGCCTCTTTGGAACTTGTATTCATTGGTTCACTGACAGCTAAAAAATTAATTGTGGGCCTAGCAGATGGCAGACCGTGATAGGAGTTGGGACCTAAGGAGAAAGGAGACCGTGTGCAGAACTGGCTCTTGACTGAGCCATGTTAGACAGGAGCACTCAGTTTAGTCTGTACCTTTTACACAGAGGGAGAAGTGTTCTGTCTTTCTCAGAGTCCTCTTCCTGTTTCTCTTAGACTGTGCCTCTCCACGTGTTCCTTTTGTCGTCCACATGGGTCTTCTGGGGCATCACCCTAGCGTGGGAAATGTCCCCAGCAAGCTGTTCACAGTGGCTCAACCCTCTTCAGCCAGTTCCCAGTTTCATTTGCCTTCCTCTCTCCATCTTGTTGGCCACCAGGTGGGTTGGGCCCATTCTTACTTCAGATCCTCTCTTAATATTTTGAGGCCTCATCTGTAAGGTTCAGGAGGCTTCGAGGATCCCTTATTTTTCCACTGACTTTACATAGCTTCCTTAGCCAGTTAGAGGCAAGCTCCGTAACTCTTCCAGCCTCTCCTCTCTTTCTGCTCTAGAGACTTGTCCCCTGAGCCTAAGGGATGTTCAGGGCCTCTGGACACAGGCTCCCTGCTCCTGTCGCCACCTCGCATTGGTGTCTGCATTGCCAGAGACTACAGGCGACTACTCAGTGTACCCTGTTTGCTTTGCTTGAGGAAAGATTTGTAAAGGTCATTTCAACAATACATTACCATCAACCACTGCTCTGACTTCGAATCTAACCTCTGTGATGAGGGAAAGAGGGACATTCAGGTTACTATTACTTGGGTCAAACTTTGAAGTTATTTTTCGCTGAGTTAAATGTACTGAAACCGGTTCAGGTTCCCCTTACTCACGGTCACCCTTGGCACTGTGTGCCCCGGTGCTGGCTTCTTCTTGAGATCTCCTGTTGGCACTGACTGTGTGTGCCAGCCATTGATTAACTGGATCGCATTTATGAAATCCTGAGTCACGACTTCAGTATTTTTCATTTCTCCCGCTTGCTCACAACAGGTGTTGTGGAGATGTGTTAAAAATCATTAGCACAGAATTGAGGCCTTCTCCCTAATGTAGTCAAAATAATTGTCATGTCTTGTAAAAGAAAAAGTAGAGAGTGCAGTTTTATTGTTTTCTCTCCCTCCCCGCTCCTTCCCCTTCTCCTCCTCATTCTCTGTCTCACATATAATCTGATGTTTTTAACTGTAGAAATCTTTATAATCATCTCTCTAAGATCTTAATCTCCTTGAAGGTTTTTCCTATCTTTTGTATCCCCCAGAGTGTCTAGGCTGGAGGAAGGGGTGTGTCTTATAAAAAATAAGTAAATGTTGTGTTTGACGTTACCATGAACTGCATGAGTCTTGTGCTCCATATTTGGTTTAGGATCTTGATGTCAAGTTTTATGGAAGCCTAGGTCATATATATTGAACAATTCTGCTTAATTATGCTGCCCAGTGAAAGAATTTTTAAAAGTTATATATATTAGAAACCGGATTTTAAGATGTTTGCACTCAGTATAAAATATAGCCAGACTGACTACCTTAAATTATAAATTTTGATCACATGTTTATTCACCAGCCCACATTAGTCTAATTAGTGTATATTATTCAAAAAATTCAGTACTTAAGGAGATTGTATTAGCAATTAATTTACTTGTGACAGTAGGCTCAAACTGCTGCTAATTAGTCATAACATGAGAGCAAGGCTGCCCTGGTGACTCAAATGGTAAAGAATCCACCTGCAATGCAGGAGACCTAGGTTCAGTCTCTAGGTCAGGAAGATCCGCTAGAGAAGAGAATGGCAACCAGTATTCTTGACTGGACAGAGAAGCTTGGCTACAGTCAGTGGGGTCAAAAAGAGTTGGACATGACTGAGCCACTGACAGCAGTAACATAAGAGGACATTGGAGCTTGTTTACATTTCTTTGCAGTATAATTTTCAATTTTTGAATGTGTTTTTTCCCATTAAGGAAGCAAGCATGTCAGTATGTGGAACAAATTACTCATTATTTGAGTTATTTTTTTCTTAGATTTCAAGATTAAGATTCTTTGAAAACATACTGTATTTCCTTTCAGTTAATTAAAATCTGTTCAGTTAATTAAAATCATTTTAATTCTTAAAAATAAGCTTGTCAATAGGAACATTTTTATAGCTGGCTTAAAAATTTACCTTTTATAAATATTTTGGCATCTTAAATGTATTTGGATTTTTAAATTAGGATATGTTCTTAAACTGGATGATTCATCTCTCTCTTTGTGACTTGTAGCTTCAGTCTCATATCACATTGAAGTTACTTTTTTATATGTTATTTTCAAAGGATTTGGCTTAGGAGCTATATTTTACAAGTCATATTTTTTAAATCTTTACAGCCTACCATAGTGTCATACATGCCATATCAGACACTTAAGTAATGTTTGCTGAAAACAAAAATGAGTTTTCATAAATGTTAGTCAGTTTCCTCTGTTTTGTCCAGATTTGGTAACCTGGACTAATGTTGTGGTTTTCTTAAGCCAAAGGAGATAAGAACATAAGTGCAATGTTATAAAAGACTTGGGCATAACCACAAAAGTGAGTTCTTGAAAGAAAACCTCTGGCCTTTGATCGTGGTTTTCACCAGGAAAGGCCTTTATAAAAATGGTGTCCTATAAATTTAAATCTTATTGAAAGTGAAAGTATTAGTAGCTCAGTGGTGTCTGACTCTTTGCGACCTGTGGACTGTAGCCTGCCAGGCTCCTCCGTCCATGAAATTCTCCAGACAAGAATATTGGAGTGGGTAGCCATTCCCTACTTAGGGGATTTTCCCAACCCGGGGATTGAACCTTGGTCTCCCGCATTGCAGGCAGCTTCTTTACTATCTGAATTTCATTACATAGGAAAAAAATATTAACTAAGTGGCATCGAAAATTTGAGAATTATTTTCTTCTGTTATACATTGAGTTTTTTTTGTTGTTGTTTAAAGACAGTATTTGATCTATAGTAAACAGATAACTGCAACAGACATTTACCTGGGATGGCCTGAAAATTTATTTAGGTAGTATAAATTATTTTTACGTTTAAAAGCATATTTTGAAATAATTTTTAAAGCACTTCCAGTTTTCCAAGATACATATGTCACATAAGTCATTGTCTGTATGTTTTTTTAACAGAATTTTAAAATTTCCCTTCCCTCTTTTTTTTTTCCATTGAAAGCATTCTTCTGGTCATGACAGAAGGGAAAATTATAATTCATATCAAAGGACCTCCTCTCCAGAAGACAGGTAAACAATTCTATGTGTTCTAAATACCTAATGATGAGTTTAAGAAATTACTTAGCTCTTAGATTTCTAATTTTAAGTTTACTAACTTTTTTTGATGGTTTTACAGGCAATATTACTTGAGTGGGGTTAAGAACAGATCATCCTTGAATGACTATTCTAGGAATTTCTAGTAAATAATTCTAGATTTTTATGAAATTTTTTAGGTGAAGGAGAATAATTTTATATGTCAAATAATGCATAGAAGTTTATAAAATGGGAAGTTTAGTTGAAATTACATTATTTTGAAGTGCTTTTACTATTAATACTAATCCTTTATATTTACATGGCTCTCTATAGTTTTCAAAATGTTTTTATATGTATCTTACCGTAATTGTGTTAAGTTCAAATACCCAGAAATGTTACCATTAATGTTCATCATGCCTTCATAGTATGACTTCAGTTATTTCACTTAGTAAGCTATAACCTTGAAAAAGAATTTGTGAAAGGAGAAGCATCCTCTAAGTTCTCTTTCAGTTGTCTGATCTCTTACTCTCTGTGCACTTTGTTCATATTCCGTTCTGCTGTCTCAAAAAACCTTTGCTTTATACACAACAAGTTAATTACTGTGTTCTGCATCTACTTATTGTCCTTCACGGATCACCTCCTCCCTGTATATATTTTTTAGAAAATCTCTCTATAGACATACACACACATATGTGTGTATGCAAATAAATTGTAGATATGCATATGAAACATAGATTATGTTACTGTGTATATTTATCATGTGTGTATTAACTTCTCTTAAGGTTCTCTGATTTTATTGACTTTTGAGATTCAAAAGGCAGATCTTATACTAACTATCCCTGTTTGCTTATCATTCAATCCATTCTCCCATATCTAATAATATGATTTTAAGAATAGGAGCTAATAAAAATAGCCTTTTGGAGTAGAATAACTGGATTTTATGGAGGCCAACCAATGATACTAGTGGTTGACAACCAGTGGCAGACAACCTAATGACACTATTCAGTACTTTGATAAAATGAGCCAGCTAGACAGCAGGAGGATAGCTTTGACCCTGCTAAACTATATATGATATGCAAAAAAGTATCTTCTACTAAGGACAGGATGTCAAGCTTGGTTAAGTGAATTCTAGGAGTTGTTTTGTTGCATACCAGCAGAAAGCTTTTATAATCATGATTAAATGAATAGATGTCAACAAAATAATCTGTTTGTTAAGATTCACTTGATAGGACTTTATACAGTCATAGAATTACATCGAATTACATCACCATTACCAATATATGACTTTTCTAAGTATAACATCATTGTTTTCAACTTGTAACTTTGGTTTTCTTATTTTATGTGTCAGATACATAGAACAAGAAAGATCTCCTCAGGATAGAGGTTACTTTGATTCCAGCAGGTCAGACTATGAGCGTTCAAGGAGAGAACGTTCTTATGATAGTAGCATGGAGTCACGGTTAGTATTGGATATTTTAACTATAGAAACATACTTGTTTAGATTTTCTTTATGTGTAATAATAATGACAGCTAGCAGTAAGTGGATGTTTTTAGGTGCCAGGCTTTCTAATAAGGACTTAATTTAACTTCTTATTGCAATAAATATATGACTTTTATAGATGAAGAAAATGAAGCTTAAAGAAGTTAAGTCATTTGTTCATGTTTTAAAAGTATGTCAGTGACAAGTCCTCGTCTGTCTGACTCTAGGTCTCAAGCTTTTATTCATTATACTGTGCTATATGAGGAATTGACTTATATGAGTTTCTGAGATTGTTTACTGAATGAAAGTCATTTATGATATTGAGTGATCTTAACTTACATAATGGCATAGGGATATTGAGAGTGAAGTTACCATTTTCTAAGTATAAATTATTCTTACTTGAGTCTTAGAGAACTTGACTGCCCACTTTATTAGTCATTTAGTTTCCAAAACTTGCCTACCATGTTCTGTTGTTCACATAGTTCTATATCCCTTTTGATGTCTCTCTCATATCATCTATTCCATGGCTACCCAGACGATACCACACTAGAATTTTAATCAGATTTCTCCACAGTTTGGAACCAAGCACATTATTTGATATCTGCAGTCACAGTTTCGTTTTCACTGCTTACTTTCTAATATGTAACCTGTCCTTATAAATGTCAGATTAAATTAACCTCCAAAAGACAGGTTTATCTGCCGTCACCCTAATGACACTTTAATAAGAGCAACTGCTACCACCATAATTGGTGAGCTAGGCATTCTCAGACCTTCTCAAATGCCATCAAAACTCTTACATACTAGATCCTATATCTCACAGTTTACATGTAAGGAAGTGGCTTAGAACTGATTGTTACCTCTGGTTGCTGTTACCTGTCTGTAGATAATGAAACTGAGATTTGAGCTCAATTCTGACTCCAGAGCCCATGTTTATATCCGTACCCCTGACTGTATTACTTCACTATAATTCTTTGTCTGGTCCAGTGTATGTATACAAAGTTTGATTTGATCCACACACCCTGTAAAGTAGTAAGCACATTGTTTATTATGTAGACTATAAAGGCTAACAATACAAAAACACTTGAAGAGAAATATTTCTGTTTTAGACTCAGAAAACTATTACTTCTGCACTCTGAAGGAGAAACACTATAATTGTATAAGGACACAATTTTACCAGCCAACAAGCAGTCTTACCTGGTGTTTCTCAGAAGAATCATAACCAGTGTCAGTAAATCCCTTCTGTAGCTATTCTCTACAGAGAATAGATATAAAATGAGTTGCTTTTTCCTGTAAATGTAAAATGTTTGACTCAATTACAAAGCAGTGGCTAGATTTCAGAGCACCTGCCTTTGACTAATTGGGGTTTTCTGTTTGGAACCACTTTCCCCACTGCCACTGTTCACGCTGTGTTGGTAGGTACCGACTGTGTCTTCATGGGGCGGTCACTCAGGTCTCTGTGCTTCTGCTGGGGAACAGTTTCTCCACAGCTGCCTGAGTAGGTGACTAGAAACACACTTTTCCATGTATTAAGACATGTTATTTCAAATACACCTTCTAGATTTAGGTAAACTCTATCAAGTGCTTTCCTGGCAGTATAGTGCTAGTTGTTCATATAACTCATGGTTGCACAAAGCTTGAGCAGAATAATCTGAGTTTCTAGGCAGATGTATGTAGAAAACAGCCAAGTGGACAAACGCTCAATGGGGAAAGAGAGCAGAAAGCAAAGATTCATTCTTTCTTGCTATTTCTTGATAGTTTGAAAACATTAAATAATCATTTTACAAAGGATAGTCACCTGCATTAGTAGGGAAGAGATTTTGTGGCTAGAAAATGGTTTGTTTTTTCACATTGTCTAAAATAATCAGAAGCTTCTGATATTTTGAGATTTATAATAAATTGCCAGTTCTATCAGGAAACAATTTCAAATTACAGTTTATGATAATAGTCTCACTCCTAAATTGCTATTATTGGAGGTTAACTCTAGTTTCTCCTTTATACAACTTATCACGTACATCACAGGCCAATTTATCTTTCGAAAACACTGTTTTCATGTTACTATCCCACTTAGAAATTATTAGTGATTTCTAATCACTTGCAGGATAAAAAACTTAGTCTGCTGCTTGTCTTTTAAGATTTCATAGTCTGACTTGAACTCATCTTTCCAATTGCTGTTATACATTATTCTTTATTGTTTTGACTTGTTCTGGCCTAAATAACCTTGCTCAGCTTTTTAGTAGTTATTGTCTTCTACTAGTTGCAGAATGCCATCCTCCCTTCCCCCTGTCCCCTCGCCACCTTGCCCCCAGTGTAAATCCTCTCAACCCTTGATGACCTAATTTAAGTTACATTTTCTCTGTGAGGCACTACCAAACCCCTTTTCCTTATCTGAATCTGTGGCCCCCAAATGGTCTCACTCATTTGGTATGCAGTTCGTTTAATAATATATTTTGTATCATTTTTTCTCCATCAAAAAAATGTATTACAGAAGTAGAGACCGAGAGAAACGCAGAGAAAGAGATGTGGATCGGAAAAGGTCCCGAAAATCACCATCTCCTGGGAGAAGAAGTCCAGAACCATCGGTAACCCAGAGTTCCTCTGCTCAGGATGAACCTACTGCAAAGAAGAAGAAAGAGGAGCTGGATCCTCTTCTTACTCGCACTGGTGGAGCATATATTCCTCCTGCAAAACTCAGAATGATGCAGGAACAGATTACAGATAAAAACAGGCATGTCAATATCACTAAGTGTATAAGGCCAATGACACTCTCACTGAAAAAAGTCATCTATGTTCTAATTACCTTGACTGTTGAGAATTTACATGCAGAGTCCATAATGATAGAGACCTCAGATTATACTTCTTTCCTTCCTGCCTTCAGAAGCTCCATTGGAGCTCTGCTTAATATTTTCCCTGACATTAGCTCTTAAACTCTTTACTTTTTACATGAATGAGTGGAAAAGTCTAAGGAAAGGTCACTTATCTTTTTTTTTCTTTTACTGTTTTCAAACCATTCCTTTTGCAGTTGTATGCTTATTATTCAGTTCAGTTCAGTTGTTCAGTAGTGTCCGACTCTTTGCGACCCCATGAATCGCAGCACACCAGGCCTCCCTGTCCATCACCAACTCCCGGAGTTTACTCAAACTCATGCCCATCGAGTCGGTGATGCTATCCAGCCATCTCATCCTCTGTCATCCCCTTCTCCTCCTGCCCCCAATCCCTCCCAGCATCAGGGTCTTTTCCAATGAGTCAACTCTTCACATGAGGTGGCCAAAGTATTGGAGTTTCAGCTTCAGCATCAGTACTTCCAATGAACACTCAGGACTAATTTCCTTCAGGATGGACTGGTTGGATCTCCTTTCAGTCCGAGGGACTCTCAAGAGTCTTGTCCAACACCACAGTTCAAAAGCATCAATTTTTTGGCACTCAGCTTTCTTCACAGTCCAACTCTCACATCCATACATGACCTACATGACTATGTAGAAAAGTGCAGCTGTTTTCAAGGCCTTTTTCTCTAGTGAAATGAGATAATAACTGGGAAAACTATAGCCTAAGACTGAAATGATCACTCAGTTGCCAGGTAGTCAAGAAAAAGATTGGGATAGAAGATAGGTATGCTTATAAGAAAAACAGATTCCAGTGAGTCAAGAAAGTCTACTATATCTTTCTTGTGTATTTTCATGGCAACTTGAGAGTACATAAGAACCTTATATAAATGAAATATAAATTTGTTGTAAGAATTAGCTTGAGGTAGAAATGTCATTTTTATAAAATAAGTTAAAATATTTAAAATAAAGTATAAAAATTTTATGAGCTAGAAGGGGACATTTAAATGACATTAAAACAATAAGTTTTTCTTTATGTTTCATAGACCAGCACTTGGTAGTGATGCCTGCAGTGTTATGTAGAGAAGGGATTTGGAAGTTGCTTCTGTGGTGTTTGGGAGCTTCATCATCATGCAGGCATGCTGCTCTTATAGGAGACAGTAGTGGGAGTGTTAGTGAAAAATATTTACTGTCTCTGACCCCATTCAAAGCAATCCTAACTGTAAAAGGTTGAAAGCATTGTCATTAATCTCCAAGTCTTTTTTATAATGTGGGCAGAATCCATAATATATGCAATTTTAAGCAGATTCTTAGATAATTTTCTATACAGTTGAACTCTGCCCATAGGATGTAAAGGAGACAGGAGTAGAAGTGTAGTCTTTCCTCAGTAGATACTAAGTCAGGTTAATTGTAGGTTTCCTAATTAAGAAGTACAGTTGTACGTGATTATTGTCTGTTGACCAAAGTTTAATGGAAGAGTTTGTGATTATGTATCAGCAGCATCTTATTGATCAGGCTAGTTGTTAATCCATAAATCTTACTGCTCTATATTGTAGCATACCAAAGGGTTGGGTTGAGGGCAGGAGGAGTTTTCCACCTCAGATGCAGGCAGGAAGGGAATGTGCAATCTATAGAGAATTTAAAAACAGTAATGAAATTAACTGCAGCCTGCTTTTTATCTTCAGTGTTTGCTGAGGACAGTGTCAGTGATAAAATGCGGTTTCTCACCAGTGTAGACAGCTCTTACCACCACCTCCTTGACATACCTGGTATAGCACTCTAAAACAGGAGTTCTTTTTTTTTTTTAATTTCATTGAAGTATTTTGGGACTTCCCTTGCAGCTCAGTTGGTCAAGAGTCTGCCTGCAATATAGGAGATCCAGGTTTGTTTGCTGGGTCGAGAAGATCCCCTGGAAAAGAAAATGGCAGCCCACTCCAGTATTCTTGCCTGGAGAATCCCATGGACAGAGGAGCCTGGCGGGCTACAGTCCATGGGGTCACAAGAGTCAGACACAACTTAGCGACTAAACCACCACCACCATAGTTAATTTATAATATTGTGTTAGTTTCAGGTATATAGCAAAGTGACCCAGTTGCATGTTCTTTTTCAGATTCTTTTCTTTTATGTGTTACAAGATATTGAATATCTTGTACCTGTGCTACAAAGTAAATTCTTGTTGCTTACTTTTTGTGTATCAGTTAATCCCATAATCCTAATTTATCCCTCCCTTGCCTTCCACTTGGTAACCATAGATTTGTTTTCTGTATCTATGAATCTGTTTCTCTTTTGTAGATAAGTTTATTTGTATTATTTTTTTACATTTCACATGTAAGTGATAGAATATTTGTCTTTCTCTGACTTACTTCACTTAGTATAATAATCTCTTGGTTCGTGCATGTTGCTGCAAATGGCAGTATTTCATTCTTTTTTATGGATGAGTAATATTCCGTGCTGTAGACATACTGCATCTTTTTTATATGTTCATCTGTTGATGGATACTTAGGTTGCTTCCATGTCTTAACTGTTGTATTAATAAATAGTGCCACTGTGAACATTGGAGTTCACGTATCTTTTCAAATTAGAATTTTTGTCTTTTCTGAATGTATGTCCAGAAGTAGGCTTGCTCGATTGTATGGTAATTCTACTTTTAGTTTTTTAAGGAACCTCCATACTGTTCTCTGTAGTGGCTGCTCCAGTTTACATTCCCATCAACAGTGTAGGAGGGTTCAAAACAGGGAATCTTAACCTATAGACTTTCAAGAGGTCCATGGATAAAATTCAAGCAGTCCATGAATGTGAATTGGAAAAAATTACATCTTTTTCAATTGATGTAGTTTAATATTTCTATCAGGAATGTAGGCAGCAGACCATAGTATTAACAGATTATTTGTTACAGGTACCTTAAAATACCTTTTATGCTACTTGTGAATTAAAGAAGCTACTATGCCTACTACTACTTTTTGCTATATAATGTGTTAAGAAGTACATAGGATACTATATCAAACTTTTGTTCTTTTCATGCTTTGAAAGCTCTATTTCAATATGATTGGTATCCTTTGTTATCCTTTATATTTACACACATTATTCTAAGAAGTTCATCACCTTTACCAGACTGCCAGAGAAAAATAAGGAAAAGTTGGGACTTTTTGCACCTGAAATCATATTCCATGGAGAAATAATGATAAAACCCATAGAATTTGAGCTTTAAAAGACCTTAGATATTACGTAGTTCAACCTAAAGAAACCCATTTAGACTAAATAATTTACCTGTGCTCTAAGTTCAAAAAAACAAACAAACAGTGTAGCTGTCTAGCATTCAGCTAATAAACCTGTGGGACTACTGCTTAAATATAGAGGTGTTCTTTAATATAGTTAGTACAGTCTTTCAGTCCCATGATTTTGTATGACTTTCTCTTTTTCTATAATTAATACTATTTCTTTATGGTTTAAAACTTAATTTTTTTCTTCTGTCATGCTTTTATGAGAAGGAACATAATACCAGATTTCCTTTTCACAGCTTATATTTAGGTATTATATATTGTAATTTAAATTAAAAATAGTTGCTTTTACCTTAAAACATTTCCTTTAACAGCAAGTTTAGTAAATTAAGTGTTATAAAATAAGCATGTACTGAATCTAACTAATACATGTTATAAATTGCAATATACATGGACTGGAGAAGGAAATGGCATCCCACTCCAGTACTCTTGGAAAATTCCATGGATGGAGGAGCCTGGCAGGCTACAGTCCATGGAGTTGCAAAGAGTTGGACACGACTGAGTGACTTCACTTTCTTTCTTTCTATAGTTCCTTTTGGAGAAGGAAATGGCAACCCACTCCAGTGTTCTTGCCTGGAGAATCCCATGGACGGAGGGGCCTGATGGGCTACAGCCTATGGGGTTGCAGAGTCAGACACGACTAAGCAACTAAGACACAGATACATGGACATAAGGACAATGTTATCCTTACATATCCTTGTATTATTTTATTATGTCATTAAAAGGAATTTTTTATATTAGTATCACATGTATGGAGAATCAAATATGGTTTAGGTATAATCTGTATATCCACATGCTCATATATTTTATTGTTCTTTTGGGTAATTTTGTGAAAATTATTTTGAAAATAAAGGAACACTAAGTATTTTTTGTGTTCTTATAACCTCTTATTGTTCTAATTGTTGACTGAGTTTTCATCTTTATTAAAATCAATTCTTTTTAGCTTAGCATACCAGAGGATGAGCTGGGAAGCCCTGAAGAAATCTATCAATGGCCTGATCAACAAAGTCAACATTTCCAATATTGGTATTATTATTCAAGAACTTCTTCAAGAAAATATAGTTAGAGGAAGGTAAGCATTGGCTATTTTATTTGTAGTATTTCATAGCACTTTTTCAATGGAAAATAATGTCTACATGAAGAATAATCATTTATTTCATTTCAAAGAAAATTTCAAGGAGTATTTAAAATGCAATTATAAATATGTAAACTACTAACAAATAACTTATACTCAACTGTTAGAGCTTGTGTGGCGTTTTTACTGTCTGAGAAGCTTTGATGTCACATAATGATTTTGGCATAGTTATTTATTGACTGAATACTTCCAATAATTTAAGCTCATGAAGAAAAATAAATAATTTCTTTATATATACACAAAGTGATTCTCACACCAGTTTAATTTCTAATGAAAGCAAAGTGGGAATATGAAAGAAATGAGAAAGATAAGTAGTAAATTTTAGAAAAGCAGAAGGGAATAACAACCATTTTCTGTGTGGTTTTTAAGTACTTGTGATATTTTAACTCATCAGGAAATAGAAATATTCTGTATTCTATTTATTTTAAAATCTGAGGACTATTTTCCTATATGACCTTGATCATCAGCACAGAACTTTGGGGATATATATATATATAAAGTGTAGCACGTTGTAGGGGTTAGTAAGGTGACTGGGCGGCAGCCACAGGAAAGCACTCTCATTTTATTCAGAAAGAAGCAGACTCAGAAGTTAGAAGGGTAATTTAAGATGTTACAGTTTATAAGCTGAGTTCTCTTTTTTCATTTTCTACTCTAGTGATTCAGATGTCATACCTAAACCTGATAACTATGAAGACATAGTTTTCTGCCTTTTGACAACCGAATAATTATTTATTATTAAATTGCTAAAAATAACTCTTCAGTTAGTCCATTTTGTATCTCTCTTCTTATCAAATATATACATTGATAGAAACATGTCCATTTCAAAATGAGTTAGAAGGTAGGACCTTTTATATTCCTGTCCTTGTTTTAGCATTATTTTTGCAGTGCTTACATTATGTCCTTCTCTCTCTTAGGAATATTGTTTTCACTTTTATTTTCACGAACAGTAGACTTAAGCCTGTCTTTTAGATGGAAGCCACCCAGATTTGTCTTTAATCGCAGAATTAATTTATATGAATGATGGGCTCATAGTGGAAGTTTTACTTAAAGTTGAAGTCCAATACTTTTGAAGCAGGTCTTTTCTCCCTTTTCTTTTGATAATGTTAAGTGAATTAATATAAGAAGTTAAGAACTTAAATTCATGATTAGATGTAATGAACAGCAACTGGAAAAGAAGATTTCTATTTAGAGAGAAAAATTTTTGAAAAAAATAATATTAAATCTATTTTATATAAGTACAGATTGAAATTTTATTTCCTCAGTTAAAAAAAAAAAATCAGTTTTAATTTATTAGTAAGACAGTTTCTTCCTCTAGATAAGGGTAGTGAAAATTTAGCCCTGATTTAGCTTTTATGATGATTTACAGAGAAGTAATATAGCTGGATTAGTTGAATTTTTTTCCTTCTAATGAAATCAGTGAGTATTGTTGATGCCTGTTCTTTTCCCATTTAACCAGAGGCCTGCTATCCAGATCTGTTTTGCAAGCGCAGAGTGCTTCTCCAATCTTCACCCATGTTTATGCAGCATTAGTGGCAATTATCAACTCAAAATTTCCACAAATTGGAGAGTTAATCCTCAAAAGATTAATTCTTAATTTTCGAAAAGGCTATCGGAGAAATGATAAGGTATATGTAATAGACTTGTAAGTAGACTGCTACAGATAACATACTAATAAACCTTATCAACTGTAAGTCTCAACCTTAGTAAGTGATGTTGATTTCTATTGATCCAGAAATGGCATTTTCACATATATTAATTTTTATTTTATAACACGTTAAAATTACCTTGCATGTTACATATTTTAAGTAGAGTGTGTAAGTAAACTGTAAACTCTATAGATAAATGAAAATTGGTTTTAGTTTATAGATTAACTTTGTCTCTAATTTCCCTTTTCAGCCACTTTGTCTGACAGCTTCAAAATTTGTGGCACATCTTATTAATCAAAATGTGGTAAGTAATTATTTTCACAATTTTGTGCCACTCAGTGGCATTAGACCACAGGCTTGATGTCGCTTCAGTGACATCTTTGTTTTGACTTACAGTCCTTTAGAAAAGTATCCTGAATGATATTTTAATTTTAGAACTATAATAATCAAACTCTTAATACTCTACATGGTTACTTAACTGAATATTTTTCCTTCAAAGACTATAATGTGTTTTTATTTAAAAAGTTACTATTTCTTCTCTTTTCCCTGTACCCAGTGTTCAAGAAAACCTAACAGATGATATTCTTTAAAAAATGCTATTCCCCACAACTGCATATATATGTGTATATTCATACATATAACTACATGGTATATGTATATACTCATATATTCTTAGAATCATTTTATAAAATATTGTGTACTAAATAATTTTAATCTGTTTTAAATGCAAAAATTTATCATTTTTTTATTTAGTTTTTGTATTTTTTTAATTTATCCACTGTTTGAGAGTTTTGATTTATGTTATATTATGCGTCAGTCGCTCACTCCTGTCCAGCTCTTTTCGATCCCATGAACTGTAGCCCGCCAGGCTCTTCTGTCCCTGGGATTCTCCAAGCAAGAATATTGGAGTGGGTTGCCATTCCCTTCTCCAGGGGGAAGTGAAAGTGAAAGTTGCTCAGTCGTGTCTGATTCTTTGCGATCCAGTATTTGCAGGAGTATTGGAGTGGGTTGCCTTTCCCTTTTCCAGGGGATCTTCGCAGCCCAGGGATTGAACCCAGGTCTCCCGCATTGCAGGTGGATTCTTTACCTGCTGAGCCACATTTAAAAAATGAAAACCGTAAAATTGCTCTTGTCCATACTCACAGTTTTCCTTCAGATGTGTATTATTTTTAAAAATTTTCTTTAAGAGGAAGAATTTTGAAGTCACACTTAATCTTATTTCTGTAACATTTAATAATATTTTAATTCTTTGCTACATGAAATTCTGGTATTCACTTTAAGAAAACTTTTAGATTTTAACCTTGTCATATTATTAAAATGATAATTTTCTACTTAAGATCACAGAAACTTAATTTTACATGTCTGTAAACCTAATATCACAGACTACAACAGCACAGATATGTTTCAGTTTTTGAATATATACACATGAAGATATTTTTGACATTGACATAAACCAGTTAAAATGATAAGTATTTTGCATCTTCCAAACTGTGGTACAGGGCAGTATTTTCTTGTCCCTAATGTAAGACTGTTTAACTTTGCCCATCTTCCCAAAATAAGAGCAGTGTTCATTTTTGATATTGTGCTAGATGTGAAGAAGATATTTTCCTAAGTTGTCTATCCATCTCAAGTAAGAATCTCGTTTTTAAAAGGCATATGTATGGTCTTTTAAACATGCTTCCTAAGTCCATTTTTTTTTTTACAGCAAAGCTTTTCAATATAATTTTATTCCCTCTCTACTTGGCATTGTTTATAAAATTCTAAACTTTGGCCATGGCCAGTGTAGAGTTTTAATTTAAATAAAAATAGAAGTATTCAAAACTGTCATTGTATGCTATAAGCTATAGAAAGAAATTTTATGAGAGAATTAGTATTCATGTAGTTTAAGAACTATTTGCTAACAGAATTGCTGAGAGAATGAATTGGGAAATGTATATAGAGTTGTGATCATGGAGAAGGATATTATAAAAAGAATCATGTTACTTTTCTTCATATAGTAGTTATGAAAATATCTCAGATTAAAAATTAGTACATGACTTTTAACTTCTATTTTGAGGTTAGTTATGACATTTCCTAAAGATAATATATCTTTCCTATATAGAGAGTATAAGGGGAATATTTCTGCTGGAGATAAATCATCTGGTTGTATCCAGTGTAGTAAATTAAGATTTTTGGAAAAATCATCAGGGAATTCTTTGCAGCTGCATAATGGAAGTAAAAGAAAAATTGTATCCCATATTTAGAGTATTTTTATATATATTATGAAACTTTGCTCATTATATGTACAATATCATCACTGTAAAAACTAGATTTACTAATTTTTAAAATTACCATCTGTAGTAGATTAATACATGTGAAAGCATTTTCTGTGTCTTCTTTCTATTCAAGGCTCATGAAGTTTTATGCTTAGAAATGCTCACTTTGCTTCTGGAAAGACCGACAGATGATAGCGTTGAAGTAGCTATTGGTTTTCTTAAGGAATGTGGTCTCAAATTAACACAAGTGTCACCAAGAGGCATCAATGGTAAATATATATCCTTGGTTTGAGATTGAGCTTTTGTTTGCGTATTATTATATGTAGTGCTTATTTTATTTTCTTTGTGTTTAACTTTAGCTATATTTGAACGCCTTCGAAACATTCTCCATGAGTCTGAAATTGACAAAAGGGTTCAGTATATGATTGAAGTGATGTTTGCTGTAAGGAAGGATGGATTCAAGGACCACCCTGTTATCCTAGGAGGACTTGATTTAGTGGAAGAAGATGATCAGTTCACCCACATGCTTCCTCTGGAAGAT
Source organism: Odocoileus virginianus (assembly GCF_023699985.2). Lineage (NCBI taxonomy): Eukaryota > Metazoa > Chordata > Mammalia > Artiodactyla > Cervidae > Odocoileus > Odocoileus virginianus. Next base: position 10,873,243 of record NC_069686.1, read on the forward strand.
GACTATAATCCAGAAGATGTTCTTAGTAAGTCAGGGGTGGGCATTGGGAAGTGGCATACAAACAAATGTTAATATCGAAAATAAACAATAACTTAACTTGTGTTATTTATTTTTGAGATGTTTTCAAGATGGATCCTAATTTTATGGAGAATGAAGAGAAGTACAGAGCTATTAAGAAGGGTATGTAAAACTTTAAAAAATAATTTCCTTTTAAAAGAAGAAGTTTATTTAATTGTATGATAGTGATAGAATGGTATAGATCACTCTGACCCCTGCCTATTGAAATCTTTTCTCTATGAAGCCTTTCTCTTTGCACTGTTTGCCCATGCATTATTTTTCTTTTTAGTGCTTATCCACAGTATTGTTGTTGCTGCTGTTTAGTCTCTTAAGTCATGTCAGACTCTCTTGCAACTGTATGGACTATAGCCCACCAGGGAAGTCCTATCCATGGTGTTATTTCATTTTAAATTATTTAACTCATTTTCCTGCTTCTCTTTCTCTCTTTAATTATGCAGCTTTTCAGCGTCATCCCTCTTAAGAAATATTCATGTATTACAGTGGCCGTTATTTAACTTCACTTCCATTTAAGAGTTGCTGCTTAAATTGCCACCAATTTAATATTTGATTAAGTGCTATACTGTATTATAAAGTTCTGTACTTCATTATTTCTTGAGGGCAGGTTTATGTCTTTCTGATAAAATCAATCACAGTAGCTTAATATACTTAATGGATAAATTGATTATTATATATCATAAGCACTGTTTGTATAGGTATTGGTTTATATTTTGTTTCTGCCATTACTAGCTAAGTCACCTAGAGTAAGTTATTTGTTTGATATAAGAGTAAATGTTTGTGTAAGGATAAATAAAATACAGTACTTTATATTACCAGAGAGCATGTATTTAGACACTGGTGCTTTTTTTTTTAATGTGTGTCATTATTTTTCTTCTAAAGCTAATGTTCAGAGCTGCTTACATCATTCTAATTTATAATTATTTATATTATTTTACATATTACAATTCTGTAATAATTTTATAAGGTTATTTCCCTTGAGTTGTGATTTTACCTAACAAATACTTACAGCTCTGAAAGCTCCTCGGAAGTTAGAGCAGAGATGTAGAACTCTGTCATTGCCGCGTTCTGTGCTTTAATCATGCTTAGAAGTAGAGCGTTGAAGGGGAAGTAAAAGTGTATGAAGCTTCCCATTTTATACATTATCCTGAAATCTGGTACACTAGGGACATTTCACTGCGATAGCCAGATTCCTTTTTCTGTAATAAATTTAGTTTCCAAACATAGAGAAACCACTTGAATCTATTGTCTTCTCGTATGGATTTCTTTTTCTGTAGTCTCCCTGCTATGCAAGCATGCTAAGTTGCTTCAGTTGTGTCCAACTTTGTGCGACCCTATGGACAGCAGCCCACCAGGCTTTTCTGTCCACAGGATTCTCCAGGCAAGAATACTGGAGTGGGTTGCCATTTCCTTCTCCATAGTCTCCCTAAAAGATACCGATAATTTTGTGAAATTCTTATTATACCTGGTATAGAGGTTTTTGGTTTTTTTTTTTTTTTTCCTTTTTTTATACTTGGGAATTCCCCACCCATTTCTTTATTAGGTTCTTGGCAGTTGGCCAAGAAAGTAGTACTTTTCTTTACTATAGCATTCCTTAAACTCTGGTCTCAAGATCCCTTTATACTCTTAAAAATTATTGAGAATTCCAAAGACCTTTTGTTTATGTGGGTTGTATCTATTGACGTTTACTTACTAGAAATTTAAATGGAGAGTATGAAAAATATTAGGTCATTTCAAAATAACAATAATAAACCTAGTACATATTTGCAAAAGTTACATGTTATTATAAAAATAACTATGAACAAAGAAATTTAAGAAAAAGAATGGTATGTTGTAAATATTTTGTGCAATTTAGTGTCTGGCTTAGTGGGAAACATTTGAATTCTCATATTGCTTCTGATTTCAGTCTGTTGCAGTAGGTTGTTTTGATTGAAATATATGAAGGAAATTTAACCTCACCATAGATATGTAGTTGGAAAGGGAAGAGTATTTTAATAGCCTTTTCAGAATTATAATTGTGTATATTTCTGTTTAACACTATTTCAATTAAATATTTAATAGCTATTAGTTTCTTAATGATTTAATTGCACTGTGAAACCTGAAATTATATCCATTAATTTTCCTATTTTGTTAACATTAAAATATGTTGGCCTGTCACTTTGAATGGATATTTTTACCCAAGCATGATTTTGTAACATGTTTCATCAGTCATTTGGAAAATACTGATGCACTAAGTTTTTCACATCTTCCAAGTATTAACGTGTTAATGTTATCAAAGTTAAATTGACACGTTAATATATTCTCAAGAAATCACATTTATTCATATTAACACCCATCTTTATCAGAAAACTCTTTAACATTTTGGGAAGCTGGCAAGCTCATAGAAATAGATATATGTTTTCTAGAATTCTGATTTTCTCTTGAAAACTCATTTGATCATTGTGGCAAATGTCTGAAAATAACTGTTGGTTATTTTCCTTGAAATAACAGTATTACTTTATATTTTAGAAAATATCTGGTAAATACCTAATGACTCTAGTTTGTTTGCCATTGTTTCAAGTAAAAATGAAAAATATAAGTAATTCATCTTGCACCTCCGTCACGCAAGTGTTTTTCCTTGAGATAGCCATCACCATTGTGCATTTGTCTTTTAACAGAAGTGCTATCTATAAACTTTGTATTTTCTTACTCAGACTACTATAAATGCCGATACTCAAGGGCTAGGACTTAACAAAATTAATAATTTTATATTTTTTCTTCGAAGGCGTTCTTAAATGAAGCTTTTTTCCTTCTACATTAATGTGGCAGTAAAAAGTACAATGAGTACTTGTGCAGCTTGATACCTTGGTTGTGCTCAGGATGCAGCAGGGTTTAACTCCTGTTGCTTTTGCGTCTTTTTTTCACATGTCAGCACAGTGAAAAGGCAGATATCTTGGTATTACTCTGAAAATAGTTTGACCTACAGACCACCTGGCAGGTGTCAGTGATTTCCTCCAGGATTCACAGACCATACTTGGAAACCACTGCTTTATTTAGTTACTAAAACCCAGTTGTCGTTGCCTAGATGATTTTAGTAAGTAGATCCTAAAGTTAAGGGATAGGAGACGATGATGTAAACAGCTAGACAATCCATTTGACCTTCATTCTTTCGTAAAATGTTCTTCTAGAGTTGGCATTAAAAAAAATGACTGCAGCAGGAAGTGGGCACAGCTTTAGTAATTAGCACCTTAGAGTGACCCAGGTGTACTTGTGTTTTAGGTCTTAGAGCATTTGGGAAAACAGCAGGAGTGCCGTTCTTCCTCCTGTTGAATACTAAATAGTTTCCCCTTTTAAAGGTCTGTCTGAGCCGCATTATAAACTAGACACTGCAGATCATTTCTTGAAGTCACATTGGTTAGAAATATTCTTGAAGAGATTTGTATGTCAGCTAAGGGCTGAATGACAACTCTCCGTTTTTGTAAAATTACTTGCTTCTCTAGTATGTGGATCTCTGCTAACATTATTACATGCGGCTCCTGATTTATACTATTTAGTTAAATATAAGGAAATTAGAATTTTTCTAAAAATTAGTTGGCCCCAAAACTGTATTAAAATCTGTCTGATTACAATAAAAATGCAAAGGGGGATTGTTGGCCAGGTTTGTAAAATCTTTTGTCAGACTGATGGAACACATGCCGTTGGACAAAATATGATTCTAGTTTTTGTCATTTGTTTATTACCGTTAACATGATGATAGATCTCATGTAGTCTTTTACATCATAATTTTGAATAGTTCTGAATGTGAGTTGTATTTTAAGAAATGATACTCCAATGAAGTGGAGTTACCGGTTTTTTTAAAGGCCTTTAGACTTCCATTTCTATTGCACATATGAAAATTCTATCGATTAATTATAATGTTCTACTTAATAGGTATACATTTTAATAAAAATCTCACTACTATTTAAATTTCATTCACTACCTAAATGTGTTAGTCACTCAATCGTGTCCTACTCTTTATGACCGTATGGACCGTAGCCCTCCAGGCTCCTCTGTCCATGAGATTCTCCAGGCAAGAATACTAGAGTGAGTTGCCATTCATTACCTTCTTCAGGGAATCTTCCCATCCCAGGGATTGAACCTAGGTCTCTCTCATTCAGGCAGATTCTTTACCATCTTAAACACTAAATTATGCATTTTTTTCCTTCTGTCTTTTTTGTCTTTCAGAAAACTTTCCCAGGCTAAATTCTTGTTTTCTCTTGCTCATCTTTGCTTTTTATAATAGACTTATCTTCTTGCTGGGGATGAACTAGTAATATTTTGACTCCATTCTCCATGATGCTAATTTCTCTCCCTAATTGTTATTCCAGTGCTCCTGCTCTTTTGGAAAACCTTCATCTACTTTTTCTTTGTTCTTCTCATCCCTTGTTATTTCATGGCTGCTTTCTGTCTAGCAGAAGAATTATACGTACGGTTTGCTCTCTAGTCTAATTAATTATAGTGCTCTCTGAATACCTAGGTAATAATATGAGACCTGTGTGTTCATCTTTGTCGGTTGATAAACTTTACACCACTCTGGGTTGTAGTGAACTGAGAATTATCTTCCCAGAATGAGATACGTTTATATCCCTTGCTCATTCATGTTTTCCTAAACTTAACTTTGTTCTTTTAGAAATTCTTGATGAAGGAGATAGTGATTCAAACACAGACCAAGATGCTGGAAGTAGTGAAGAGGAGGAGGAAGAAGAGGAGGAAGAGGGAGAAGAAGATGAAGAAGGTAAAAGTGTAGCTGCAAGTAAAATTGTAACATATACGCCCAGAATACTCTAATGTAATCCTCTAAACAGTGATTCTTAACCTGGGGAGTATTGGGAGAGATGCTCTGTTATCTAGTGGGTGAAAGCAAGGTTGTATTAAACATCCTATGAGTCACAAGATTGCCCCTCACAGCAAAGTATTATCCAGCCCAAAATACCAGCATTGGCAAGGTTGAAAGAGCCTGCTGTAAAAGTATGAAATAAGGAAATTCATTTTTTAATACCAGCATAATTTAAATTTGATGTTTTATGACTTTGATTATGAACTATGAAAAAGGTGCATTCATGTTGAGTACATGTGATTTATGTTGCTGTGACGTGAATGTGACAGATGCGAGTGACTAGATATTTGCTCTTCATTTTGGAAAAATAGATTGGGGAAGCCAAAAGCTATATTTGTGCAAAAGCAGGCATGATGTCCTACCTCTTCAGCTTTGATTATATTATTTCATAGGAAAATAAGCTCAGAACTTTACTTTGGTTAAGTCTCCATTAAAACATCAGAATATATATACACTGGTCACTATTTGCTTATGTTACATATTTGAAAATATTAAAAGTATAACTTTCCCTTCTAGGGCATAATATATTTTAGTTCTGTCTTAGAGTATAGTAGCTCTTCTACAACATAATTTATAAAAATATGTTTAATTTTTTTCCAGTGTCTTTTTCCTTTAAAATGTCTCCTAACCAAGTTAACATTTAACTTTAGAATTTGTCTTATGTGCAAATACAGTTCAAATAAAAACTATTAAATGTTTATAAAGTTTTCATGCATCAGATAAGATAAAACTTCAACAAATATTCATATTTGTATTGGACCCATCCAACCTGTCATGTTGACCCAGTGTTCTCTGAACCTGAATTTGTACCCATAATTTATAGTTCTTCCAAATTATAAAGATAACTGTTTATAAACATAGAAATAATGTTTTCTCTAACAACAGCTTAAGTGCAACCTTTTATAATGTCTAAATGAGCAGGTGACCCAGAAACCAAAGTAGTTTTCTTGGTTTGGCTCTGGACTTCTTTGAGCTGGAAAAATTATTAAAATACTCAAAGATACAGCAAAAGACTAGAAATAGTTATGTTGAATTCTATAAACATCAATACTAACTTACACTGTAGAAGAGAATATTATATTAAACTCATAGATTCTAAAAAGATTATGAAAACATTACTATAAAGGGATACATTTTCAGTTCATTTATTTTTATAGTTTTATAATTTTGTTATGTTTAATTTCAGGACAAAAGGTGACTATTCATGACAAAACAGAAATTAATCTAGTCTCATTTCGTCGTACCATTTATCTTGCTATTCAATCAAGGTAAGATACGGTAGCTCAGTTTATCCTAATTTTTGACAGGGGATGGGCAAGAAGATGGGATTGTTAGAATCTGGTGACAGAAAACTGGACATTGTTGCAAGGATTCTCCAACTGCTTATCTCTCTGCCACCATCCCAAGTCCCAGATTGTAGATTCCTACTGTTGTTAGGAATCTACAGGAGCAATTTGTCTTTACTTTTAACTGTTACCTAATTAAAATTTTTTTAAGTTATGTCATTTCTTATAATTAAATATCACTAACAATCTGAAAACATTTCTGTATTACAGAATTAGCACAGTATTGTGTAGTGGAAGTTTAATGTTTTATTTTTTTCTAATTTGCTTTCTAACTCTGGCTCTTAAGGAGAGAAACTCTGTTGTGATATTTGGACACTGATTTGTTGTGCAGATGGAAATGAATGTGAATGGAAGTAGGAAATAGACTTAGGAAGGTTTTAAGGACTCTTTGAAATAATATTAAGCAAGAACTGCTATGATGTCATGAAAACAACCTTTTCCCTTTGAAGTCTGTGAGGTTAATTTTAAAGAGAAATAAATGAAAATATTAAATGCTGAGTACATCTGTTTTCAATGGGAATCAACCTATTGATTTAGTGGGCACCATGTTTATATTTTACAGTGGAGAAGGAATATTTTCCCTGTTTTGTTTTGTTACTAGGTTTTGTATATTTCCATTTAGTATGATGTAATAGCAAAAATGATTCATAAGTAGGAGTCATCTTGTTTTCAGTCAGTCTGAAAAGTTTTTGGCTTAGATTCATCTTCAAAAAGAGAAATGTTAAACAGCAAAACGTTAGTTAGAAATTTTTTTGCTTTACCCATACATGTTTCTTTGCCTTTCACATGAAAGGAAAAAACTAATATTTTCTTATACAGACTTAAAAGTGGATAATGAGAAATTTTTGTTATAAGTAGCTATTCTTAGAGCTTTAGAGTTTGACCTTTTGTTTGTCCTTTTTTTAAGAAATTCAATGGTAATCAGTTGTAAAGAGCAGATTCATTGTTTTAATATTGCTGTTAACATTAACTTTGAAGAGTCACAGTGGAGCTCTTTGCATGATTATTTTAAAGAAACTTCATTTTTTAGGTGATCTAACCTTGATAATAATAACCTCTGAATCACACAAAAATGTTTGAAAAACTAAAACATTAGACAAGTGATCGACACTTGATACATAGTGCTACCACTTCTAGTAATAGTACAATAAATACTCTCATGTGTTATTTGTTAAATGTTCTCAGCCCATTCATTTGAATCAGTTCTAATGAGAAAAAAAAAAAAATGTTCTCAGCCCCTAAATGCCTAGTAAAAATAATTTTAGGAAGTAAACACAACTTTGATAAAAAGGTATTTAAAGGACATGGTTGGGAGACTCAGGTAATGGGATTATAAAACATAAAAATGTTATCAAACAAATATTTTAGATGAATAAGTAACATTGTTGGTCATTAAAACAGCTAAAGTGTTTTTTTTTTTTTTAAGCAACAGTACTCAATGATGATTTCAGTTAGATACACAGTAAGATTTTTGGTGGAAATTTAAATTGGTGTATTCCTTTTGGAAAGCTTTTGGTAGCATGAATCAATGGCTTAGTTTGATTGCCATTTGACCCTTCTTTTTCATTATATTTCATAAAGAAATACATATTAACAGAGAATTATACAGAGAATTGTTTAGTGCAAAAAAAGAGAAAAATCTTATTGTTCAATATGAATAATCAAAGTGTTTTCATGTTTAATGCCACTATTAAAAATTAGGTTAATGGAGAATTAGTATTGATGTAGGCAAGTGGTCTGATTTGATGTTGGGGATAAAAAAACTAATAATATAGAATATATGGCACCATGCTGATAGCATTATCTTAATTGTATAAGTAGGTGTGCAGGTTCTAGAAACAATACACTAATGTATCAACAGTGATTATTTTGAGAAGAGGTTGGATTATTTATATAAACTGTTCACTTTTGGAAATCTTGTGAACAAAACCAAGTTCTGGTGACTGAACTATTTGGGGATTTTACTTTTTTAATTTTCTTTCCTTTTATACTTGTTGACTGACCTCACCAATACTCTGATCTTTCTACTGTTCTGGCTGCTTAAACAGTCCTCTTTTATTTATGCAAACATTGAACTACACAGTTAACTTTGCTATTAAAAGTTGGACATTCCAGGTTGTTCTTGGTTATAAGTGATGTTGCAGTCTGATGTTGTATTACTGGAGTAATGTCCTTAACAATTTGAAGTTTCTTAGATTGGAGACATCAACAAACCATTGAAAACTGGCATTATGTAAAATCTATTTTCTTTACCCTTCCCTCAGTCACTGTTAATTCTGGAATATGTTTGGTTTAAAATAGCAAGCAAAGCTAATAATTTCTTTAATATTTACATTTAGTGCAACTTCAAAACAAACATGGTAGGGAGTCACCAAATACTTTTTAAGTCAAACAAGAACACAGAAGATACTGTCATACATTCTCTTTGATTCTTCACTTATTAGACAAAAGGAAAGTTGTAAGAATTTTCCATGAACTACTTGACTTGTTTTTCAGAAAGTATAGGATTTTTTCCCCTAAATACTAATTCTGTTTAAAAAAAAAAAAAAAGAAAATGTCACATTTTTTAAAATACTTTTTGGTATTGCTGCATTACTGAAGTTTATCAACTACAGTTAGCTATTTTAATCTTAGTGCTAGTTATTATTTAATATTACATGTTATGAATGCTCTTTCTTGATAGATTTTTTTTCATTTTTTAGTTTTTTTTTTTAATTCCATTCTACCATCCTGAATTATTACCCTTTTGTGCTTGTGAAACCCAATAAGTAATAAGCTGAGGAGTACTGATGAACTATAAAACTAAATTCAGTGGGTGATTATTTTATATTGCTGTTATCAAAAGATACTGGCATTATTCCTGAATCAGGTTCACACTGAGTTTGATAATTATCTAAGCAAAGCATATTGAAAATATTTTTCATGCAATTTATGTGAATGTTGTACAAAAATAAATTCTTTGTAAGTGATTATAGTTATTTACTGTTTTCATACTATTTATATAGTGTAAAAGCCTTATATTTGGGTATGAATCAAGATAACTTGAAAGTGTGGTGATTAAGCTCTGGATGTCATGCTGGGCTCTTGAAACATCTTTTATCTCTTCCTAACTTGGATCAGGGAGAAGTGGAAATATTTAGCAGTATAATAAAGATTTGTGTACTTTCTATGTCTATGAATTTGTACATTCTGGACTTTTTATATAAATGGAATTATGCTATATGTGGCCTTATGTATGACTTCTTTCACTTAGCATCAGTCAAGGCCCCCCCATGTCGTAATATGTATCAGTACTTCATTGTTTGTAGAGTTAAAAACCTTATTTTTTTATGTATACAATACAATAATATGAAATTATAGAAGAAAATTTTTAGACAATTATTAAGGTAAGATTCTTATATATGAAAGTGTTGCAACTTAATTATGCTGCTATTTTTAACCTAACTATTGTGACCATTTTATCTCTACAGTTTAGATTTTGAAGAATGTGCTCACAAGTTGCTAAAAATGGAGTTTCCCGAGAGTCAAACAGTAAGTTAGTACTTTTTTTCTTTTAGGAAGTATCTATGTGTTATAAAATGTGTATGTGTATGTTATAAAAATGTTTAAGATAGTTAATAAGTTTCATGAAATGAATCAGTAACTCAGTGCTTCATATATGCTGCTCATTCCAGTGATTTGAATCAGCTGCTTGTTTGAGGTGTGAGAACAGGCGGAAGTCTCTCTGAACCACCATACTTCACACAGGTTTCTGAGTGGTTGCTTATAAATCAAATGGTGCCTTAAATATAATAGGAAGTTTGTTCCTTAATGCAGTACCTGGTCCATCTGCTTTATGCACTAACGCGTTCTTTTGTCATAGAAGCTGTAAAGATCACCATACTTCTTGTTCCATTACTTTAAGTGGATATAGAAGAACCTGTTCCATTTTTTTTATTCATTAATTCATTTAACAAAATGTATTCAGCATATATGGAGAAGGAAATGGCAACCCACTCTGTATTCTTGCCTAGGTAATCCCATTGACAGAGTCTGAGCCTGGTGGGCTACAATCCGTGGGGTCGCAAAGAGCCGGACATGACTTAGCAACTGAGCACATTCAGCGTATACTATATATGTCAGGCACTCTGTAAGGTGTCAGGGATTCCGCTTTCCAAAAAGTACATTTTAGCCCCCTCTTAACCCATGGGACTCATAGTCTTATAACTCAGTACATAAACTTAACTGTGCAAAATATGGAACCCTAATACCAGGGATAATAAAGGTTAGACTGAAAAGATTATCTTAGGTTTGTTTTTTTTTTTCCTAATTCTTTCCTTATGTATATTGCTCCCTGCCCACCTAAATTTTGGATGCTTGAAATTTGAAGCAAAGGCTTTCAGGGTTTGGTTTTTCATATCTTGATTTACATGTAGTAGACTCAGCACAGGTCCAGAGTCAATGTGTCAACTCTAACAGGCTGTTTGATTTCTGGTTCTTCTAAAAGATCTTGACTGAGCTGTTGGCATTACACGGAAGTCCTTTGACTTAAGGCCTTAAATATGTTCTATTACAGGGATTGGCATACTATCCCAGGTCCACTGCCCATTTTTGTTAATACAGTTTTATTGGAGTGCAGCCTTACGCATTGGTTGATGTATTGTGTGTGGTTGATTTTGCCCTATAGCAGCAGAATTGACTAGTCGCAGCAGAGAACATGTGGCCACTAACAGCCTGAAATACTTGCTGTCTGGTCTTTTCCAGAGAAGGCGTCCCAGTCTTTGTTTAAGAATGTAGATTAGTTCTTGAAATGCCATGATATAGAATTTTGAGAAGAGATGATTCTTTACAAATTAAAAAAAATTTTTTTTCCCTCTTAAAATTTATTTATTGATATATTAATAATAGTGTCCTTATATGTATTATGGGTATACCTGATGTATTATCATTGGGAGGGAATAAATTAGTGAACTAACCTTTAAAATTATAAGTGAAACTAAAATTATGGTATGATCTTGTCACATTGTTTGCTGAATATAATTTTTATTAAAAATTTTATTAATGCAGAGGATAGTTGTTCTAGAATTTAATGTTACCATTCTTTTCCCTTGAAACCACAGGCCAGAATATTTATTTTTCCCTCATATCTGAAAGATTATTTGCTAGGTAGATCATTCTTGCTAGAAATTTTTTTTTTTTACTTCATGTTGAATATGGCTTTTCATTGTCTTCTTGCTTGTAGCATTTGTGCTGAGAACTTCAACATATTTTGATAACATTTTGGGGGAGTGTCTTAGTGAGTCTGTTTTCATGCACTCCAAAGAATCTCCTAAAATCACTATGATATTTAATTAAAATGTTAAAACATTTAATCATTTTATGCCACAAGAATTAACTCTTATAATTGCATTTAGTCTCAGAAAGTAATTTGTTTTTCAGGTCGTGCTGACTTTATTAGCAGTGCTATCAGCATATTACCATGTTATATTGTTTAAAACCTGATTAAGTGTTACTTTACTGTAAAATACAGAGTTGGTAGAAGTTGAAAATGCATTTTAATATATTGAATTAACATTGTGTGGCAGAATTCAGAAAAGGTTATTTAGGTTTTTTAGTACTATATTAAATTTTGACAAAGTGCATCTCTTCAGAACTTAGACATTTATAAACATTTTAATTGAGGCAACTTGTGAATAACCTTTAAAAAAAAGTAGTACTCGAGCAGTATAATTACATCTAAAAATAACCTTATATGGTGAAGAGAGGCCTTTCATTAGATAGTTTTATAAGTAGATTATCAGCTTCTCGAATAGCACTGTCCAATAGATCGTTTTGCAGTGATGAAAGTATTTGTATTCTTCCCTTTTTAGTACAGTGGCCACTATACTGGTCACATGTGGTTTCTGAGTACTTAAACTGAGACGTATGACTAAGAAACTAAAATCTGAGTTTTACATAATGTTGAGTGATTTAAAGTTAAATAGCTCTGTATTGCTGGGGGCCGCCACACTGGAAGCACAGTTGTCAAGTGTTCTGTGATGCTTCAGGGCTCCCCTTCCTCCCTGCACATGGATCAGTCAGTTCACTTCAATTCAGTCGCTCAGTCGTGTCCAACTCTTTGTGACACCATGGATTGCAGCGCACCAGGCTTTCTGGTCCATCACCAAGCTTGCTCAAACTCATGTCCATCAAGTCGGTGATGCCATTCAACCATCTCATCCTCTGTTGTCCCCTTCTCCTCCTGCCTTCAGTCTTTCCCAGCATCAGGGTCTTTTCCAGTGAGTCAGTTCTTTGCATCAGGTGGCCAAAGAATTGGAGTTTCAGCTTCAGCATCAGTCCATGCATTGAATATTCAGGACTGATTTCCTTCAGGACTGACTGACTGGATCTCCTTGCCGTCCAAGGGACTCTCAAGAGAGTCTTCTCCAACACCACAGTTCAAAAGCATCAGTTCTTTTGCGCTCAGCTTTCTTTATAGTCCAATTCTCACATCCATACATGACTACTGAAAAACCATAACTTTGACTAGATAGACCTTTGTTGGCAAAGTAATGTCTCTGCTTTTTAATATGCTGTCTAGGTTAGACATAGCTTTTCTTCCAAGGAGCAAGCGTCTTTTAAATTCATGGCTATAGTCATCATCTGCAGTGATTTTGAAGCCCAAGAAAATGAAGTTTCTCACTGTTTCCATTGTTTCCCCATCTATTTGCCACAAAGTGATGGGACCTGATGCCATGATCTTAGTTTTCTGAATGTTGAGTTTTAAGCCAACTTTTTCACTCTCGTCTTTCACTTTCATCAAGAGGCTCTTTAGTTCATCAATTTCACCATAAGGGTGGTGTCATCTGGATGGTGTCATCTGGTGGTGCACATGGATATTTCCAGTAAATGCATATGGACCTCATTTTTAAAAATATGTATAATAATTACATATTAATAGATTATATCTCATTATCAAAGGACAAAAATGTCAGAATTCCTAATTGAAAATATAAAGGTAAAATAAAAGTGAACTGAAAGAGTATATAGTATAGTATATTTTATAGGCTTGCTTTCTGTTTATAGAAAGCAAATACATTACAGTTAATGTATTTATAAAAAAAATTATTTTTAAACTTTCTGATAAGTTTTGTAGAAAAATATCTTTAGTCAGTTTAGTAGTACTCAGAATTAGGGTTAGGGTTATTCTCTTTTTCATTTTGTCTCCATTGATTTGTCCATATTTCCTGAGTTTCATCATCTATGAAATTGCTGTAATTGATACATATTTCATTAGGGTTATTTCAGGAATTAAATAATATTTATTCATTATAAGTAATTTGTGATCTTGGTATTTTCCGATCTTGGATTAACTCTTGCATTTCATAGTTCAACAGAATTTTCACAAAGGAGTTTTCAAGGCACAAAAATAACTGATTGGACAGTGTGTGGAAAGAGCAGTTATGGAATGATTCCATCTATTTGTTTAGATTCATCTGTGGACAGATCTATATGCGTAACATTTATTTTGAGGCTAAAAATCTTAGCCACAGAGGTCTTTTTTGTTGTTGTTCTTTTAAATGTATTTTCTTATCAACAAGGCAGTCATTATCTTAGCATTGAAGTTGTGCCCATTTATGCTCTATAAACCCACTCCAGTACTCTTGCCTGGAAAATCCCATGGACGGAGGAACCTGGTAGGCTACAGTCCATGGGGTCGCAAAGAGTCAGACACAACTGAGTGACTTCACTCACTCACTCATGCTCTGTAAAGACCCACCATGTTTTGCCTTTTCCATACTAACAAGATATATTCTTGATGATTCGGTTTAAATGTTGTATTGGTGGTTTGTATTTAAAAGATTTCTGTATAGAATCTTTTTAGAATGCGATATATTTAGTTTCTTTTTGTTGATGTATTTGTTTCCTCTACTAGGTTTTCTTGAAGTGGTTTATGCTTATATGAGTTTAGAATTTTATAAGCAGTCTAATTAGCATAAATGACATGGAATTTCTGTTAGCCAAACAGAAGACTTTAAAAAAACTATAGTCTTGACATAGATTGAATTTTTTGTTTTGTCTTCATAACTCAACTTCACCAAGTTTTATGTTTTTAAAACCTTATTTAAAAATTCAGGCTATCTTTGTCATATTGATAAATTATCACACAGCATGGATTCGTTGTGTTTTGAATCATTAATGTAATTTTTTTCCAAACAGAAAGAACTCTGCAACATGATACTTGATTGCTGTGCCCAACAAAGGACATATGAGAAATTTTTTGGCTTATTAGCGGGGGTGAGTTCCGACCTCATTTTTCATGTTGGATTTTGATGAAATCACAAGGGTAATTCTGAACATGAGTATTGTGAATTAATGTGTCTGCTTTGTTGCCTGGTTTAATATACTAACATATCTTTGCTGAAAACAAATCGTTCTTCTCTTCCACAATTTTCCCAATCTCTGTAGCTTCCTCCCTTCCCACTTCCAATTTGTAGTTCTTTAACATTACGTATCATTCTTCCATAGCTTTGAGGCATTCTAATACATGCTTTGTAACAGTTTCCCAAAGAGAACAATTAAATGCTGTCTTTTCAGAATTTCACAGCAGTTTTTGGTCAACTACATGTTCAGACAACATAAATAAAACATGAGCTAAAATAATTTTTTTGAATCCAAACTTAACCCATAGAGAAGTATATTTCTCATATATAAATGTGTGTATCTGTGGTCAGCCATGTGTATAACTCTGTTTTAGCATATAAATCCCAGGTAGATAGTGGTGGTATAAATTAACTTCTTTTTTAAGCATTCCATTATACAGCAAAGAAGATTGATATGATATACAAATACTTATTAACTTTTGATTGAATAAAATTAGGATTTAATATGCTCATAATGGTGTTGACATTTTTATTTTTAATTTATTAGCGATTTTGCATGCTAAAAAAAGAATACATGGAATCCTTTGAAAGTATATTCAAAGAACAATATGATACCATCCATCGCTTGGAAACAAACAAATTGAGAAATGTTGCTAAGATGTTTGCTCACCTTTTATACACTGATTCACTTCCATGGAGCGTAAGTACATGAGTTAATATTTGTTCTTCTTTGCTAATCCCCTGTTATTCCGAAATAAATATTATTAAGTATAACATAGCCATACTTTTCCAATGTAGGCAGTGTACTTTAAAATGACATGTGGAGCAAACGTCTACTATAATGGCACTCTTTGAGGTTATATTCATATAACATGAGATCAAAAAGCTAACTTAGTGTATGAATGTAAGAAATAACATTTTGAATGATATTAATAGTCTAAATGTTACAGTGCTTTTTGAAAGCGATACCTAGGAATGTTTTCAGAACAAACATAGTTTTTTTATCTTCTCCGTGTGCATTCATGTGTGTGCACACTCTTATCCATGTACAGCACAGTTTGGTGGCACATGATCCTCTGAGTTACTGCCTGTTTCCTGATGGAGTAACTGTCAGAAGTTCCTCTGGTAAGGATGTGAGAGAAATGACTGTTCTGACAGGATGTATTTTTCTTAGCCAGCTCTGAGTTGTATAAGTGTTTGGGAGGAGTTCCTGTAGTCATAGTTAGAACAAGGAAAGATACTCTCGATGGGGAGATGTACTCTGGGTTGGAATTTGAACTGCATTCAGTAAGCTGCCACTTAATTGTACAACCACTGTTCATTCAACAACCATTTGTTTAGTCACCAACTCTGTGCCCAGAAGGAGACACTGGGCTTCCAAAATGAATTATATATGGTCCCTGCTTTCAAGGAGTTTAATACCATATAGCAGAAGAGGTAAGATGCCCATGGTAATAATGCAGAATAAAAGTGGTAGATTAGGCTGAAGGAATTGAAAAATTCAAAAGAAATTATATCCAAGAAGAGAGAGATCATATTGTAGAATACCACAACCCAATGGTAGAATGAAGCAGCATTGTTGAGCTAATAAACATTGGATAGATTTTTGTAACACTTTAAGTACTAAGTATGTCCCACTACTTTTATAGGCATTTATAAGCTAACCTAGCAGGCTATTAAACTTTTTTACTTTGTTTTTTTCTTCCGTCTCTGGGAAAATGAAACCAAAGTTTTAAACAATTGAAATAGTGAACTCCTGGAACACATGATCCATTAAAAACTGGAGGTTGCTTTTACTTTTTTTCACCCTAAAATATCTGTCTATGAGCTTTAGTTTTTAAGCCCTAGTCTTACTATGCTGAACAAGCCATCATTCTTGGTCTTTACCCTTCTCATGTACATGTATGCACTGGACATACAATATGATAACATCCATTTTGATGACTAGGTTTTAAGAGCTAGTAATCTTAGCATTATATGCTAAAGACAGTATTCCTCCCTGCTATAAAAAGCACATTGCTCAGGAAAGAGAATGAACTTTACTTCTGTAGCATCTTAACATTTTGAAAATTTGTATAGAAAAGCAGTCTTAAACTTTCCCAGGTAATAATATGTATCAGCATAATGGAAGATATTTACAGATAATTCTTATTGAAGATAACAAATCATAATTTCAGGAGACACTGAAAGTTAGAGATACTGGTCACTTTGCCTTACCTTTTGAATACCAAAATAATAATGTCTTTTTTTAATTGTAATTTTTAGGTTCTTGAATGTATAAAACTGAGTGAAGAAACCACTACGTCATCCAGTAGAATTTTTGTGAAAATATTTTTCCAAGAGCTGTGTGAATACATGGGTCTTCCTAAACTTAATGCAAGATTAAAGGATGAGTAAGTTTATTATTAAATTTTAAATTAAACACTTTTTATTCTTACTTTTATTCTCCTACTTTAGCAACCATAAGTCTGCTGTTAGTTGTAAAAGTATGTGTTAAGTCCTTAGGACATTCTTCATCTGTTAGTCACTGCTCTGAGTCTCGTGTTCTGTGTGACAGGCGACAATGTGAAACTTCTAATGATCATTTAGTTCAAGTAGAGAAAACGCAGATTTCATGCCTCTCTTAATTTAGTTAGAACATGCAAAATTATTTTTCCATGCTGACTGGAAGTTTCCAGTAATGAGTATTTGTAGTTTTATTTCATTTTTACCCTACGGTTGAGGCTTAGAATGATAATGTTTTATTATCAGTGGATAATTGTAAACATATACTGCTGACGGTCAGTCCTATAAGTCATATAACTTTTTAGATTATTATGCGGAACTCGGGCTTTGTTCCAGTACCATTATGTAATCCCCATCCCAACTTTCTTACTTCGCAGGTATTCAGATTGCATATTACCACTTACATTGACTTCCACTCCGTTCATACTCCTGAAATCCTTTGAGAGTGTTCTCAGTGATCACCTGCCAAGTCCCCCAGTCTTTCACAGTCCTCGTGCCTCTTGACCTCTTGGTCTCACTTACACTGTTGACCGCTTGCTTGCTGACTCCTCACTTTATTCTCATTCTGCCTTGCTCCTCCCAGTCTCTCTTCTTTGGCCTGCCTTGCTTATGTTCGCCAGAGGTCTGTCCTGAATTCTACATGCTCTGGGTCAATCCATTTGCTTCTCTTAGCTTCATATCCTTATTCATTGGTCCTTGTCTACTTGCCAGGCTCTGGGACTCCTTCTCCAGCAAGATGCACTCTGACTGCTCAAACATTGCCCAGCTTATTAAACAATAATAATAAGCTGATTCATCCCCCCTTACCTCTATTTCCAGAGCTGGGAATTCCTTCTCTTGTTCTGACCAGCAAACTCTTAAGCATTCTTCTTATATTGTTACCTTTTTCTATGAAAGATGGTTTTTCCTAACTCCGCTGCTTAGTCCACTGAGTGTGTCACTCAAAACCACGTGATATTGCTGTTTTTCTATTTGTTCCCCTCCCGAGAAACAGCAGTTCCATACAGTCTTCACCCTTGATTTCTCTTGACTGCTTTTCCCCTTCTGCCAGTGCCTTGCACAGTACTATGTAGACATGAGTGTGTGTATGTACACCAGAGGAGGGCTTTTTTTCCTTTTTTTTTCACTTTTCTGTACATACACTCAAATATAAATACACATATGTATCCATAGATTTTATGTGTTATATATGTATAGCTATTCTGACTGTATATGAAAGTTTTTTGTTAAAAAAAACCTCTCATATAATTATAGAAATCAATTTAATTTCTTTATTTTGGGCCACACCTCGTGACTTGCGTGATCTTAGTTCCCCTATCAAGAATTGAACCGGAGCCCGTGGCAGTGAAAGTACTGAGTCCTAACCAGTGGACCATCAGGGAAATTACTGGAAGTCAATTTTAGTAAACTGTGACTTGACCCTACTCATGTCATTTAGATAGCATGCAGCCTGACCTAATCGGTGATTTTTAAATCATTTGCTTATATTTCATTTACTAATTTAATATATAGAAATTCTGAAAAATGACTGTATGAGGATTTTGCCTTTTTATCTCTAGGCAATCTGTTCTCTTTTGTTCATTTTCTTTTTCAGAACTCTGCAACCATTCTTTGAAGGATTATTACCCCGAGATAACCCAAGAAACACTCGATTTGCCATCAACTTCTTTACTTCTATTGGGCTTGGAGGTTTAACGTAAGAATTATTATCAGAGTTTTATTCAACTTACTTATCTCAAACTTATCTCACAGTTCCTTTGAGGCAGAATCTAACAGTGGTTATGTTTTTAATTAGGGATGAATTGCGTGAGCATCTCAAAAATATACCAAAGGTCATTGTGGCACAAAAACCAGATGTTGAGCCAAATAAATCCTCCTCCTCTTCCTCTTCCGAGTCCTCCTCCTCAGAGTCTGACTCCTCTGCCTCTGATTCAGACAGCAGTGACAGCAGTTCAGAGTCTTCTAGTGAAGAAAGCGATTCTTCATCCACCAGTAGTCAGAGCTCAGCCTCAGGTACTGAAACTCGTTTATAATTGATCGTGCTCTTTTCTAACAAGTATGTTGCTGGTGGTGTTTACAAGGGAAGAGAACATTTGATTGCTTATTTATTTTAGAGTTCACTTGTTTAAAAGCCACAATTAATAATATAAATGATCATCTATCACTGTTGCAATCTATACTGAATTCATTATTTATAATGTTAGGATTATCTTTTGTAACCCTCTTCATCAAAATGAAGATACTCCATTGGCAAATATTTGTTTGAGTGCTGGCTGAAATGCCTTTCATAATGTCTGTCATCTGCTTTGCAGGAACTTTCCTGATGGTTGTATTTTAAAGAAATTTTAATTTTTTAGTATTAACAGTGAAGCCTTATGTTAGTAATTGACACATACCACATATTCAGTGCATGCTTTATAAATGAACAGCTGTGTAAATTTTCATAGACAAACCATATCCATGTAGCCAGGACCCCAGAAACCTTCCCTTGTTCTCCCCTGCTCACTACCTCTCCTCCCTTCCACTGGCTCATGGCAGCTCCTGTTTGATTTGTAATTCTCTAAACTGGTTTTGCCTGTTTTTAACTTTGGAATTATGTATTATGAACTCTTATGTCCAGTTTATCTTTCAACTTTATGTTTGTGAGATGCAGCCATACTATTACATTTAGTTATTTTTCATTCATTCTCACTGCTGTATAGTTTTTTCGGTATGTATAAGTATTTCATAGTATATTTAATGTTTATCCTTTTTACTCAATGGAAATTTAGATTTATAAGTAGTGTTTCCGTGAATGCTATGATGCATATCTTTTGGTGACGTGTGTGTGTATGCGTATGCACATTTCTGTTGGATATGTTCCTGGAAGTGGAATCCCTGGTTGTAGGGTGTGTGTGGATACTGCTGAACAGCTTTCCAAGTGGTTATTCCAGTTTACACTCCCACCAGCCATGTATGCGGCTTCCCCAGTGGCTCAGCAGTGAAGAGTTTGCATGCAGTGTAGGAGCTGCAGAAGAGGTGGGTTCCATCCCTGGTTCCAGAAGATCCCCTGGAGGAGGACATGGCACCCACTCCAGTATTCTTGCCTGGAGAATGCCATGGACAGAGGAACCTGGCGGTCTACAGTCTATAGGGTCACAAAGAATCGGACACAGTTGAAGCAACTTAACATGCAGGCAGCCACGTATGAGAGTTACAGTAGCTCTCATCTTCAGTAACATTTTAACCATCATTTTTATTTTAGCCATTTTGGTGGGTATGCAGTGGTATTGCATTGTCATTTTAATTTGCATTTCCTTGATCACTAGTGAGGCTGAGCATCATTTTGTGTATTATTGGCCATTTGAATATTTTCTTTTTGTTAAGTGGCTATTCCAAGCTTTTTGCCTCCCCCCACCCTTTTTTAATTATTTGTCTTTCCTGTTTATTTATAAGTGCCTTTATGTATTTTGGGTATGTCTCTTTTGTCACATGTATACATTGCAGATGACTAGCCGTGTTCTTGTCTCTTAAGCCCTGTGAGGCTACCGGAGCTCTGCCGGTTTCTTCCCTCGGCAACAGCCCTGAGTCAGCAGATGCTTGCAGGAAGAAGGTGACATCAGCTCACTTCTCTGTGGTTCTGCCTTCTCTTGAATCTTGGCCCTTCTATCCTCCTTTTGTTTTTGCCAGCCCACTGGTGTCTTCTTTACTTTTTATTTTAAAATGATTTTTGACTTATCAGAAGATTACAAAAATAGTACAGAGTATTTCCATGTAGCTTTTACCCAACTTTCCCTAATGTTAATATCTTCCATAACTATAGTTCAATTATCAAAATCAGGAAATTAACATTGGGAAAATACTGAATTTCACCAGTCTTTCCACTGATGTCCCTTTTCTTGTTCCAGGATCCTTCTTGCCTTTAATTGTATTTCTCTTTAGCTTTCTATATAACCCGTGATAGTTTCTCTCAGGCTTTTGTTGGTTTGAATGGCTTTGACCCTTTTCAAGTCCTTGGGTCACTTACTGTGCACATTGTCACTCAATGTGAATATCTGTCTGATGTTTTCTCATGATTTGAATGAGATTATTCATTTTAGGCCAGGGTACCATAGAGATGATGTGTTGTTCTTACTGTGCCTTATTGAGGAGTTGATAATATTGATATGTCTTGTAGGTGATATTAACTTTAATCACTTGGTTATGGTGGTATCTGCTGGATTTTTTTCATGGAAACCGTTTTTCTGTATAAATTAATGTTAAAGGGAGATAATTCAGTACAATGCAGATCTCTTTTTTTCTCCTCTTTCAGTCTTCTGTTTTTTGCACCCATCTTTGGATCTTATCTGCAACACTTGTTACTGTAATGTTTGCCAAATGGTGGTTTTTCTATTTGTCTCTTTTCTTTTTTCTACGTTAAATAATGAAATTTCTCTTGTTAGAAAGAGTTGTGCCCCTGCCTTTATTTATTAATAGTGTTAATTATATATCAGTGTAGACTCATGGATATTTATCTTATTCTGTGGGTTAAAGTCCAGTGCTGTCATTTATTTTCTTGTCCAGATCATTTCAGCTTTGGCAATTAGAAGTTCCTTCAAGTTGACTCCTGTGTTCTTTTGACACACTCCCATCCTTTTTTTCTTGAGCACTTCCTTCCTTATAGCACCTTCCTTATAGCATCTCAAGTTGTTTCAGATTTTTAGTGCCTTTAAATAGCGGATGCTAAGCTTTTATCAGGCATTTCTAGTTGTTTTCAGCAACATTACTGGTCTTTGACAATCTTCTTCATCTTCCTTAGAAGAGGAAGTGCTGTAGTAAAGTATTTTTTCGAATATGCCATTTTCTAAAAAGGTCTATATTGTTTTCCCCAGGATCAACTCTGCTTTCTTTCACCATAATATCTTAATTTGAATAAGAGATAGTCTGATTGCCCAAAATGCATGTCATTTCTTGGTTTTTTAGTGTGTATTTCAGAGAGGCAGCACTTCTCCTCACAGCCTTATTAGTAGGTTGGTCAGGCTAGTCTTTACACACTTGTTTCTCTTCAGAGCGTTTTACATACTATGTGGCATCCAGAATTAGGGGACTCTCAGTGAATTATTGGAGAAGGCAGTGGCGCCCGACTCCAGTACTCTTGCCTGAAAAATCCCATGGACGGAGGAGCCTGGTGGGCTGCAGTCCATGGGGTCGCGAAGAGTCGGACACGACTGAGCGACTTCACTTTCATTTTTCACTTTCATGAATTGGAGAAGGAAATGGCAACCCACTCCAGTATTCTTGCCTGGAGAATCCCAGGGATGGGGGAGCCTGGTGGGCTGCCGTCTATGGGGTCGCACAGAGTCGGACAGGACTGAAGTGTTGCCTCCCGGTCCGGTGATTTATATTGTTAGAGCAAGGTCCGGTGATTTATATTGTTAGAGCAAGATTCCATTTACTCACAGGAAGTTTTATTCTTAAGTTGAAACATACTAACATTGTTCATTTACCATTCACCTCTAAAGAATTTGTTATTTCATGGTATCTGTTTTGAGAACAGATGATAACACAGCATGAACTGCTGCAGTAAGGAAGCTTGCTAATTCAAAATTAATTTGCCTCATCATACAATTTCAGTAGAGAGCTCTCAGTTTTATTAACATATTAAATAGCATAAAAACAATATGAACTTATACCAAATTAGAAAATTGTAAAGCAAACACCAGAGAGGAAAGTGCATATTATTGTAGGACTCAGGTTTTGGTGTCAAGAAGCACAAGTGTGGGATGCAGAAGGGTCAGAGAGAGGCATTGATTCTGCACAGAGCCAGATGGTTTCTGCTTGGATTGCTGTAGTTCAGCAGAACTGCTTGATAGGAACCAGAGAAATTGGTCCTTTGTGGAAAACCAGGACCCGTGGTTTGCCACGGATAGGCATTTGGCAGGAGAAATAGACGCTGCTACATTTGAGTGGAGGTAGGACAAGGATAGGCAACTTTCCACCATATTTTCTTTTTCCATATGAATTTGACAGAAATTGTGGTTATCTCAGTACTTTTGATTATGTATCCAAAGCAGATAACACAAAGTGGTTAAGTGTGTTTTATAGCTTAAAATGGGTAAGATATTTCATTCTAATTAATATTTATATTTGTGGACAAACTAATAAAAGTTTCGAGGCCTTAGAAGAGTTTTCTTAACAATCAAGCTTTTATGGCTCTCATAAAGCCTATGATTAGATCTCAACATAGCTTCTCTTTGCATAATTACCACTTCTCTGGTAGTAGGACTGTTATTTCTTGTAGGCAGAGGTTTGTATTTGAAAAATATGTATTCCTATTTTTACACAAACCCAGTCATCCCACTCAACCCACCTTTTAGGAAGTGATGTTGCTGGCATGTAGGATCACTGTGTTTTAATTATATATCATATCTGACATTATATTTCATACAACATAATGCATATGGGCTGAAATTTCTGTTTTGGATAAAATTTGTAAGTGGAAATGTACCACTTTAGTCATTTCATTAAAACTTTTACATTTGCTGCACCTTATTTTAAAACATTTGTTTATTGTTTTAAGGATCAAAGCAGTTACTTCAGTAACTAATGTATTATATTGTATATGCTTAAAAATTATGTTTTTTGTATACTGTTCTGTGTCAGATTTTGCAGTCAATTTGACTCTTCATCCAGTTTGTCTGAATTAGTAAACAAACCTATAATGTTTTTTCAGTTGTGAAATTGAGATTAAAATATAAGCTAACTGTATTTCATTTTACACATGCAGCTAAAAATGTAAGAAAGAAGGGGCATGGGAACCACAGAAGTAAAGAAGTAGATAAATTGATCAGGAAACAAGAATTGAATGATAGAAAACAAGAAGAAAGGAGGCCAGAGCATCAGCACCAGGAGACAAGGACTGAGAGAGAGAGGAGGTCAGAAAAACCCAGAGAGAGAGATTCAAGAGGCTCTGGAACAAAATATGCTTCAGACAGAGGGATTCCTTCTGAGAGAAATAGCTACAGCAGAGCCATGCATGACAGAGACCAAGAAGCACTCATGGATTTGCAACATAATCATGGGGATCCCAAAAAGAAAAGAGAGAGAAGAAATTCTTTCTCTGACAATGAGCACAGACATCGAAATAGAGACAGTGAGAATTTTAGAAGGAAAGATAGATCCAAGTCAAGAGAAAAAAATAAAAAACATTCAGGTTCTAGAAGTGATGAAGATAGGCATCAGAACGGTGCTGAGAGGCGCTGGGAAAAATCTAGCCAATACTCTGAACAATCCGGAGAATCAAAGAAAAATCAGGACCGGCGAAGAGAAAAGTCTCCAACAAAGCAAAAAAAATAATTCTGCAAAATCACAGAAATTGAACATGCCTTATATTCAGTTGAAACAAATTATTTTTTACATCCATTGACAAACTTTGTAGAGAATTATTGTATAAAGTACTGGTTTGTATTTGTACATTTAAAAAATGTTTTCATATTAATATGTTGTATAATTGATACATCTCAAGGCCTTCTACATGAAATTATTTGAGAAGTTTCACCAGAGAGGGTTATAATTCTTGCCTATATTTTGTTAATAAAACAATCAAATGCTCATTGAATTGATGATTTTTTTATCAACAATTTTTTTTTCTGATAATGTTTCTGTTTATAGAATTATTATAATGAATTGTTAGTGGCTTTTTATTTGTAACTGAAGACCAAAATAGATAAACCTTTTTAAGGTTTTTGCTTTGTTAATGAGATACTGTAAACTTTTCTTAGGAGTCATGCTTTTTTTAAAGTAGAGGAATTATTTTAAGTTTTATTTTATATCTTTAGCAAAATATGTATGTATAATTTTTTTTCAGAAGTGTTTCAGTGAAGCTAGGTGTATGTTAGGCTGTAAACAGATATACAGCTATCTTATTTAATAATTAGGACTTCTTTCATTGATAACATTTCTTTCTGGACTCTTAGGTTAACTTTTAATTGAAATTCTTTGTGATTAGTGCTTTTTCTCAGCCTTGAAGTTCTATCACTGTTGGTAAGTTAATATGTATTTAAGTTTTAATGTGGATTAATAGGTTATTGGAAAACATGCAGTCATGAGAAACATAGGCAAGACCAACTGTGAAATAATTTTACTTTTTTTATAAGAATTTTAGGGGTTGCTATCCTTGTAACTCTCACCAGTTACCATGTGACCATATTATTTATTACTTTTGAAATAAAATATTGCCTCTGAAATTTTAGATTGGCTGACATTAAACCTCATTTACTAAATAAACTATTTGTACTTGCTCACCTTAAGAGTATATAAAATCCATTTTAGCCAGTGTCCAGATTCAAGAATAATCTTAAACCATTTTAAAAAATCAAACCATTTTAAAGTTTGGCTTTGGGGCATACTCTGATTTATTTAAGAACTTGAGTACAGGGGCTTCCCTGGTGGCTCAGTGGTAAAGAATCCGCCTGCCAATGCAGGAGATACGGGTTTGGTCCCTGGTCCTGGGAGATCTCACAAGCCATGGAGCAATTAAGCCCGTGTGCTACAACTATTGAGCCTGTGATCTAGAGCCAGAGATTGGCCACGACTGAGCCCATGTGCTGCAATTACTGAAGCCTATGTGTCTAGAGCCTGCGCTCCACAGTACTAGAAGCCACTGCAATTTGTAGCCCACACACCACAATAAACAATAGCCCCTACTTGCCACAGCTAGAGAAAAGCCTGTGCAGCATCCAAGACCCAGCACAGCCAAAATAATAAAATTATATATTAAAAGAAAGACTTGAGCATAAGTACAATAAAGTCCATGTCGATAAAGACATACTATGTTCTCTTCCTCCTCTCCCCCTGTCCCCTGAGCATTAATTGAATATGGCAGTTTGGAAAAATTAACTGTGGTGGTTAGAATCACACCGTAAGTTGTGATTAGAATGGACTGTCACAGATGTACATTTCACGGAACTGTGAATCTCAGCAAATAGGATTTAAGGAACATACAGCCTGTAAGTCCTAAAGGAAATAAATGAGTTAATTTTTTTAACTTTATTATCTAATTATTAGGTAATTAACATTAATCTTTAGAGGTGTTAACAAGGAAAATGGACTAGAAATTTTATTTTCTCATTATTTCATAATTTCTAAGTGTAAAAATGGGAAACCATTCTTTTTATTGAGTACTTAAGACCGTAAAGAGTTTTTAAAGTAGATTTTTTTTTTTTAATGTAACTTTTATTGAACTGTGTTGCCAAGTCTGTTCTAGGAATTAGAGATAAAACTGTGAAGAAAACAAAGTCTCAACTCTTAGATAGTATCATTGGGAAAGAGACCAGCAAAAGACAATGAACAAAGAAATGTAAGTGTACCCAGTGGTAATAAATGCTATGAAGAAGAAAGGAAAGGAGAGAGTATGATAATGGAGGCGGACAGAGGGTGATGATTCTACCTAGGAAGGTTGGAGAAGATCTCTCATAAGGTGGCATTTAACTGAGGCAGAAGGAACTGCTGAGGCATAGATGTTTATTTATAGTAAATATTGCCTGGAAATTTTTGTTAACATTTCCTGTTCTACTTAGTTCAGCTTTTTTTGCTCCTCAGTATTTTATTAATATTTACTCTTACAAAAGCAATTAATGGAACACCTAACTGCCTTCAAGCAGAGGTTTTTAAGAGTAAGGGAGTCATATCAGGGCGTAATAGGTAAGAGCCTAGGTAAAGAAGACACTATCTGCCTTCTGGATGCATTTCTGCAGCATCAGATATTTGTTCCCATCCACTGCTTGCCACTCAGGCAGATTTCCCACTTTCATCCTTTTTAATATGCAGATAAGAAATTTATTTGTTATTCCTAATATTTTATTTCTTAGGATTAATATTTTGTAAGGGCCAGCTGAGTTACAGATATTTTGCATGCATTGCTCATTGTTTTTCAGCTTCCTTGCTTCTCCTCATCCGTCTCTACCTTTCACATCCCTAGCCACCCACCCCCATGGTCATCTCCTTCACGTAGACTTCAAAATCCATACAACCTCTGAAACCTCTCCTTCAAGCCTCACACTTTGACCACTGCCCATCCAGCTCCTCTGCTTTCATGCTGCTATCCTAGAGTCTTTTTACTTTATCACGTTAGAGTTCTTGACTTTGGTATTGTGTTATCCCACTCCCTCATTTCTTCACTTCCTTGTTCTGGAGTCCATCATTTGATGGGTGAAGTAATGAATAAACCGATTTTCACAAAATAACCCTGTGAGAATTGGTTTTGTCTTCCCATATTACAGAAGAGAAGAGTGAAGTCCAGAGAGGTTAATTAGGTTCAGGCCAGAAAGCTAGGAAGTGGCAGACCAGATTTTAACCCAGATCAGCTTCATTCTGGTTTGAAAGAAGTATTCAAGTACCAGCTCTGCCACCTAACAGCCGTGTGGACTTGGGCAAGTTATTTCATCTCTCTAACCTTCACATTCATCTTTAAAATGTTTACTGTGCCCATGTTAGACAGTTGTAGTCATGATTAAATGAAATAAGCAGTCAAAGTTATATAGTAATATATAGTACAAAGTGGGCATTCAACAAACACTGGTTTTCTTTTTCCCCAGCATCTAGCAGAGACTGAGGGAGGAGATTAAGGCTCATTGGCTGACCCGTGATTGCTCTATTATATCACTGTAATCTCTGTGCTTAGTTGCTCAGTGGTGTCTGACTCTTTGTGACCCCATGGACTGTAGTCCACCAGGCTCCTCTGTCCCTGGGGATTCTCTGGTCAAGAATACTGGAGTGGGTTGCATGCCCTCCAGGGGAATCTTCCCACCCCAGGGATCAAACCCAGGTTTCCCGCTTTGCAGGCGAATTCTTAACCATCTGAGCCTCTGGGGAAGCTGTAAAAAAGGAGGAGGGGTTGTGTTAGAAGAGCCACACAGAAAATTAATGGATTTTTCTAGAGTCAAAATGTGACAAAGAGTAATTCTCTGTCACTTTCCTCCTACTGTAGTACTTCTTTCCCAGATGTCTAGATTCTTTTAATGGAAGAAACCAGCTTCTAATCCCCCTGATTTCACATTTCCCAAACGTGTTGTCAGAAAGAGGGGGAAAAGTTTTGGTTATCTCTGGTTAATTATAAGTGATTTTTTTTTAAAATGAGTGAATTTTTTGTTCTTGATTTGAATACTTTGTTTATGCCATTGTCCCTTTGTCATGTTTACTCAACTGATGTATTTTTTCCCCTAATTCATGTCTACCTTATAATTGTATGCTTTCAGGCACCAAGATCTTTTAGAATCCTGATTCTTTTTCCTAATCCTTTTCTCACTTTTTCCTGTGTAATCATCAGATGTCCTTTCTCATCTTTCAGATTCTTTCATTCTGTCCCACGTTTATTCCACTGAATGTTTCTTAAGTCAGGCAAACTTTAATGTCGGCTGATATTTTAGGAGAGAACCCAGAGTGCCTGTGTGACCTTTAGGAAACCACTGTCGATTCACTGAAATACTTCCAAATGGTTATCCTGGCTGTCCTTATTCTCACCTCTTGGGTCCCGTACCCCAGCCTTTTGTCCCTGAATATGCTCTACAACTTCCATATATACCCACCCTCATGTTTCTGTTTAAATGTCCTTTAAAACTTTTGAGTGCATTGCATATCTCCATTTAGAACATGATTTCTTGAAGATAGTCCTACCTGTGCATTGTGTGTTTTCTAGAGATAAATGTGAGGACATCGCTCTACCACTGTGACTTACCCTGTTTACCATGCTTTGTGGTGTGAGATGAAGCTTAGTTCACCTTTGGCCAGCTTTACACAGCTAGAAGAAGAAAGGAGATAGCTGCCCAAAGTCTCATAGGGTGTGCCTGTCTGTTGTGTATGTACAGAAGAGCACAGGCTTGCTTTAGAAAGATTCCAGTTCATAAAGAGTAATTTATTACCATTTCAATTAAGTACTCTTTGGCAAATTTAAATCTGACTTTTATTTCACTTCTGCCACTTGCTGGTTGTTGACTTTCAGACAAATCCTTTAACCTCTGTGTCCCAGTTTTCTCATCTGTAAAATGGATTCATAATAGTAACTCCCTCAAATAGTGAATGCTCTCAGTGGCATACTTAGAATAGGACCTGGAACTAAGTGCTCATTGTTACTGTTTGTATTGTTATTGTTACTAAAGCTGACATAGTAGCAGTTGACCAGGAACTGCAAAATCAAGTACCTACAGGGGTACAGGTGGGTCACAATCAAACGTGGGAAACGAGTCATTTAAAAGCAGCAGCAGGAAAAGAAGGACCGAAGATCGACACATCTGCCTGGTTTTGAAGAGAATAAGAATTTTGTATGTAGCTTTTGATTGTTAAATGTTGATGATGACCTCATGTAAGTTTAAAATAACCGAGATTATTGAAAGTCCAAACAAAGCTTTTGAGTATCTGGTTTGTGATTCTACTGCAGTCCCTCAATAACAATCTGTCACTTAATTTTGGAAAAACACTACTTACTGTACAAAAAAGATCATTGTTTCAGTTCTTGCTCTCAATCATGTTGGGAGAATAGGCCCTTCATCTTTCTTGAGAAGCCTCGTCTACTTTGCTAGTCTCAGCAATCCCCTCTAGATAAGATTCCTCTCAAATTTTTGTCAAGTTTGAGTTCTGCACATCACTGGCCTACTGCCCATAATGTCATGGATCCAAAATAAAATTCATTTTTCCTCAGATCTATATCTTTTCTAACTTAACTGCAAATGATTCCACCCATCTCCCATCACCTTTACATTTTCAAAGCTGTTCCCCTATCCTTAAATCACCAAAATTTTATCAGTTTCACTTTTGGAAATCTTTGCCAATATCCCACCCAAACTGCCACCACTGCAGTCCTGGCCCTTTTAACTTTGGAGAATAGTTCACTGACCATCTACTGTGTGCCAGGCACTATTCTGAGGATATTTGGTTTTGTGCGGTCTCTAGGTCATATCCGACTCTTTACCACCCCATGGATGCCAGCTCCTCTGTCCAGGGGATATAGTGAAGAGCAAACAAACTGGGGACCTGTTTTCCATTGAGGCTAAATTCTTGCAACAGAAACCAAAGATAAAGTTTAGAAGTAAAGACTTGTGCTTAGAAAACTGTTAGCTATTCAGAAAAGTCAAAAGAAGAGTACAGTGACCACCTATATACCACCTACCTAGGTTCAGATTAATCTAAAGCATTATTTTTGTTCTGTCCTCCCCTTAGACACTGAAGTCCAATGACTCTTCTAGTATTTCTTTAAAGTTCAGTCTTCCTCAATGTTTGCTTTAGGAGCTGACCATCCTTTGAGCCCTGCCATGTGACAGGCCTGATTTTTACAACCATAAGGTAAGAGCTATGACAGTTTTATAGTTCACACACTCAACTGAGACGTCAACAAAGCCAGGACTGCATCCACCACGTGATCACACACACGAGGTGAAATAACTGTTTCCTTAAGGTTACCCTGCCACAAAAACCCAACTGTAGCCAAGCCGGCTATTTAAAAATACCACCCTTTCTCCTCTCTAGACTTCTACCTCCTTCCTACCCTCCACCTAAATTATCCCTGTTAGCCCATTCAAATTTTTCAAGATTCAACGTACATCCACCTCGCTACTAACACAGAGGTTGCCCTGATACAGAACCCAACAGTGGCTTTTCCTTCTGTACTGTCTGATGCAATTCAAGGCACACATAGTAAAGGTCTTATAATTAGCATTTATGTATTATAGAATGAAATCATTTTTATTTTTTGTCTTATCCCACCTAAGTAGATTGTACATTTGTCAGTGACAGAAATTTTGTCTTAAGCATTGCCTTTTTGCCTGAACCTTGCCATAGACCAGTGTTTCTTTACCTCAGTACTATTTGCATTTGGGGTTAGTTAATTCTTTGTTGTGGGGGCCTGTCCTGTACCTTGTAAAGCATTTAGCTCCATCCTGGCCTTATCTGTTAGATTCCAGAAGCACAAACTCCCAGTTCTGACAATGAAAAATATTTTCAGACTGCCAAATAGGCCCTTGGAGGCTTCAAGATCATCTCTAGCTGACCACCACTGCCATAGACATAACACTTAAGGAAATACTCTTCAGTGGATCACAATGATAGTCCTTATTCTGGAAACTTCACTATCTTCCTCTTATATAAAGCTGTGTGTACTTACACTGCCCTCTTATTTTTATGAGGGCAAGATTTGTTTTAAATGGGGAACTCAGCAGTTTAATAAAGTGGTAGGCAACAATATTCTGGGTTTTTTTTTGGCAAAATATTCTGATATCTCATTCTAAAGAATACATTCTGGTCAACATTTTTAAAGGTAGCTTTTCTGCAAATGGAAGCATGATTAGCCTGTTAATATAATTATCTCATATGGATTCTTTTTTTTTTTTTTTTCCATTTATTTCTATTAGTTGGAGGTCAATTACTTTACATCACCACAGTAGTTCCTGTCATACATTGAAATGAATTAGCCATGGATCTACATGTATTCCCCATCCCAGTCCCCCCTCCCACCCCCCTCCCCACCCGACCCCTCCGGGTCCTCCCAGTGCACCAGGCCCGAGCACCTGTCCCATGCACCCAACCTGGGCTGGCGACCTGCCCCACCCCAGACAATACACATGCTCCAATGCTGCTCTCTTGAAACATCCCACCCTTGCCCTCTCCCAGAGTCCACAAGTCTGCTCTATACATCCGAGTCTCCCCTTCTGTTCTGCATATAGGGTTATCGTCACCATCCTCCCAAAGTCCATATCTCACTGTAGCTGTTTATTATTAACCAACACATTTTAGAAATGGAAAGCAATCGGCTGTTACTATTGTATTATTTTTAACCCCATATTAGAGACTTGTGCATGCTAAGTTGCTTTAGTTGTGTCTGACTCTTTGTGCCCCTTTGGGCCGTAGCCCGCCAAGCTCCCAAGTCCTTGGGATTCTCTAGGCAATACTGGAGTTGATTGCTGTGACTTCCTCCAGGGGATCTTCCTGACCCAGGTATCAAACCTGAGACTCACGCCTCCTGCTTTGGCAGGAGGGTTCTTTACCACTAGTGCAACCTGAGAAGCTTATCCAATATCCAAACACCTTAATTTTTGATCAGACATTTCAGTGACAGTCAAATGGTTGTTTAAAGTGAATTAACTATTTAATCAGTCATTTCATGCACTATAAGACCTAAAAGATTGGGCAAATTGGGGCTGAATCTCCTGTGAATTAGCTTCCCTCCTAGAAAAAACCCTGAAATGAGAAAACTTGCTATGAATTAGTCCTCTTGAGTTCCATAATTTATATAGCACCCTGTTTGCTCAGTCAGAGATGTGCCCTTCTCTAATACTGTTTTTATGGCCAATATATGAGAAGCCCCTTTGAGGGCTCTACTGAACATTTGCTGTTGTATAAGGGTTATTCCTTCTCTCTGATCAGATAATTCTGGTAAACGTGCCAATGAAAGAACTCCCTGGCCTGGTCATACAGAATACCTGAACCCCTGGGCAACACCATTGGTTCTCAAGTGAACCTGTGACCTAAACTGGATCACTCACAGCCTTCTCCAGTGGCTTTTCAGCTTGGAGCCTGAAACACACAGCCATGTCTAAGGGCACACAAAGCAAGAAGGTGTTTATGGAAGCTGGAGCATCTGCTGCCCTAAGTAGAACGCCACCCTGCAATAGAGGACGAGTACAGCTCTAAAGAAAGCAGTGCAGACAGAAGAGGAGTCCTAACAAGTTTGAGTCCTTAAATAAATTTAATTGTGGCCGACACAAGGTCTCCTGGTTACATGAGCCAAAAAATTCCCTTTTCTACTTTAGCTACTTTGATTTAGATTTGTACCACTTGCACTAAAAGCGTGCCAAGTCGCTTCAGTCATGTCCGACTCTGGGACCCTATGGACCATAGCCTGCTAGGTTTCTCTGGCCAAGGGATTCTCCAGGCAAGAGTGCTGGAGTGGGTTGCTGTGCCCTACTCCAGGGCATCTTCCCGAACCAGGGTCGAACCTTTGTCTCTCAGTCTCCTGCATTGCAGGTGGGTTCTCTACTACTAGCACCACCTGCACTGAACGCATCTGTATTAATTCAGGGTGACTGCTGTTGATGGGCAGGCTTGATAAGGACAGCTCTTCCCACTATACTTTTGCTTACATACTTCTACTTCATAGCCTCTCCTGAGTATATGGAAATAAATATATACTCAATAAAGATGACCTGTGGAAAAAATATAACAAAGGACCTTTACAGAAATATCTAAATGAGTGATTTTAAATGAGGTTAATTTTTAATGACATTAATTTTATCACTAGTGCTCTAGTTTTATAACAGAACCTCAGTTTTCCTATAGCACTCACCTTAGGCTTTGAAATGTATTGCACAGATGTAACAACTCACTTCACAACCAAAAATTGGCTCCGTATTGCTAGTGAAAAGGACTAACTGCAGCTATTTGGGGAGCTGTAATGCCTCCTTTAAACCACAAAGATACTTGAGCATATCACCTTTACAACTAATGTATTCTCCCAATCATTTTACAAAATGAAATACTGAACAGTAAAGACTTCGAAGGTTTGCAGTTTCTCACACAGTATAAATGCAGCCTGAGAATCCCATTATACACAAATACATGCAGATACACTTCCTCGAAATA
This sequence comes from Odocoileus virginianus, assembly GCF_023699985.2. Classification (NCBI taxonomy): domain Eukaryota; kingdom Metazoa; phylum Chordata; class Mammalia; order Artiodactyla; family Cervidae; genus Odocoileus; species Odocoileus virginianus. The sequence continues at coordinate 10,906,947 of NC_069686.1, forward strand.
CAGGGAAAAAATGTAGAAAAGATTTGCATTCCTCAAGTTTGAGAACAATTTTGCTTATGTCCTTAATATTATTTTCTGTCCAAAAATGAGGAAGTGAAGTTCTTAAGGATAGTTGTCCAAAGAGGAGAAAGAGAGGAGGGGAATTTGTGTTTGTGGTTAATGAAAGGTGCTGTATTGCTCACCTGGGCTGGAGACAAGTATTGGACAGTCTGTAGGAGAGGTGGGAGGCACTGGAGAAGAACAAGAACTAATGAATAAGAGTCTTCTACTAGTGCAGACATTTCTTGGAGGTCAGAAGTTCAATTTTACATTCCTTTAACCCCAGGTCTCTCTCTCTCATATATTTTATAACTATATTATAATTATATATATCAAATCTATCTCTTAGAGTTACTCAATAGGCATTTGATGAGTGAATGGATAAACAGATTATTTTGACTTATTGCTAGGCAGAATGATTTGATATGCTTTGGGATTCTCAGGTTTTTATGAAATTTTAAATGCAAGATTAGCTATTGTTAATATAATTGGAGTCCAAATGTAGTATTTCATTTGGTAGAGCAAGAGAAAGTAGAAGGTAAGAAGGCATTAGATAAAACCCTAAAATGTATATATAAACGTAGTGGGAGTGTAAATGAGTAAAATCAGTTTAGAAAATTGTTTGATAGGATCAGCTAAATTTGAGCATACATGTTCTCTGTAAGCCAGCAATTTTACTCCTAGGTATTTAATAGGACAGTGGAACACTGCATGTTGAATCGGGGGTGGTTGGTAAAAGGGTACAGATTTTCAGTTATAAGATAAAGTCTGAGGATATAATGTATAACATGGTGACTATAGCTGATAACACTATTGTATAAATATTTGCTAAGAGTTTAGAACTTAAGTGTTCTCATCAAAAACCAAATCAAAACAACAACAACAAAAATAGATTGTGTGTGACATGAGAGTTGTGTTAATTAACTCATCCAGGGGGGAGTGGTATTCTTTCATAGTATACACTTTGTACACTTTAAATATCTTACAATTTTATTTATCAATTATATCTAAAAACTGCGGGGGAATTACAAAAAAAACACTGCCTGCTAGGTACTTAGGTACTTGAACAGTAAGAACACTGCAAACATTTCAGTCTCCTTTCTCAGCAGAAATGTGTGTACACCAAAAGACATGCAGAAGAATATTTAGAATATCCACATTCATAATAGCCCAAAATTGGAAACAATCCGAACATTCGTCAACAGTAGAATGGATAAACAAATGTGTGGTTTTTCATACAGTGGAATGCTATACAGAAATGAAAATGATAAAACCGTAGCTATATTCAATAACAATAGTGGCTACCTTTGGGGAGGAGAGTAGAACGATGTTGGGAGAAGAGACAAATGGGACTGTTGGGGTACTGGTATAGTTTTACTTCCAGACATCAGTGTTACAAAAGTGTCTTCATTTGTGCTGATGCATTGACTTGTTCAGTTCAGTTCAGTTCAGTTCAGTTGCTCAATCGTGTCTGACTCTTTGCGACCCCATGAATCGCAGCACACCAGGCCTCCCTGTCCATTACTAACTCCTGGAGTTTACGCTTAACTCATGTCCATCGAGTTGGTAATGCCATCCAGCCATCTCATCCTGTGCCGTCCTCTTCTCCTCCTGCCCCCAATCCCTCCCAGCATCAGGGTCTTTTCCAATGAGTCAACTCTTCGCATGAGGTGGCCAAAGTATTGGAGTTTCAGCTTCAGCATCAGTCCTTCCAATGAACACCCAGGGCTGATCTCCTTTAGGAAGGACTGGTTGGATCTCCTTGCAGTCCAAGGGACTCTCAAGAGTCTTCTACAACACCACAGTTCAAATCATCAATTTTTTGGCACTCAGCTTTCTTCACAGTCCAACTCTCACATCCATACGTGACCACTGGATAAACCATAACCTTGACTAGATGAACATTGGTTGGCAAAGTAATGTCTCTGCTTTTTAATATGCTATCTAGGTTGGTCATAACTTTCCTTTCAAGGAGTAAGCGTCTTTTAATTTCATGGCTGCAATCATCATCTGCAGTGATTTTGGAGCCCAAAAAAATAAAGTCTGACACTGTTTCTACTGTTTCCCCATCTATTTGCCATGAAGTGATGCGACCAGATGCCATGATCTTAGTTTTCTGAATGTTGAGCTTTAAGCCAACTTTTTCACTCTCATCAAGAGGCTTTTTAGTTCCTCTTCACTTTCTGCCAAAAGGGTTGTGTCATCTGCATATCTGAGGTTATTGATATTTTTCTCGGCAGGCTTGATTCCAGCTTGTGCTTCTTCCAGCCCAGCGTTTCTCATGATGTACTCTGCATATAAGTTAAATGAGCAGGGTGACAATATACAGCCTTGACGTACTCCTTTTCCTATTTGGAACCAGTCTGTTGTTCCATGTCCAGTTCTAACTGTTGCTTCCTGACCTGCATATAGGTTTCTCAAGATGCAGATCAGCTGGTCTGGTATGCCCATGTCTTTCAGAATTTTCCACAGTTTATTGTGATCTACATAGTCAAAGGCTTTGGCATAGTCAGTAAAGCAGAAATAGATGTTTTTCTGGAACTCTCTTGCTTTTTTGATTATCCATTGGATGTTGGAAGTTTGATCTCTGGTTCCTCTGCCTTTTCTAAAACCAGCTTGAACATCTGGAAGTTCATGGTTCACGTATTGCTGAAGCCTGGCTTGGAGAATTTTGAGCATTACTTACTTGTACAGGGCTAGTATTTTTATACTTTTCTGTTCAGTAGCAAAAGCAAAAAGAAAACATATACAGATGTGTAAAATCTCCTACAGGTGATTTTGACCTTCCTTCCAACTCAAATACAACTCGAATTATTGCCTCATATTTACTATAAGCAAAGATGCATGAGGTAGGAGATTGCATCGTGGCCACAAATTTGTCTAATCTCTCTTTACACCCTTTATCATCGTGTTATGCTCTATTACTACACTGTTGGGTCCAAAGAGATACCCAATACCGAACCTGGTATTTATCTGAACCCTAGTTAGAATTTCAGTCTTTTTACAACAAGAATATATAATTTACCCCTCTGCAAGAAGTTTGAATCTAGGGATGTGATTTGCTTTGGCTAACGGATTATTAGCAAACATGTGCTGGGAGGCTTAAAAAGTCTTCTCATTGGGGCTTAGAGTCTCATCAAGCTGGAAATCATTTTTCCACCAAGTACATGAGTCCAGGCTAGTTTGTTGGGTAGCGAGAGGCCATGACCACAGCCTCCAGTGAGTCCTGCCCTGGCTGTCACAGACCAGACGAATCACCCAGCAACCCCTCAGAACTTTAAGAACTAATAACTTTTTGTTCTTTTAAACACTGGTTTAAGAGTAGTTTGCTTCACAACAAAAGCAAACAGATATATACAACAATGATCTGAACTTTTTGCTCAGCAACTAGTATAGTAAATACATTTCACACACATAACAAATGTTCTAATAAGGGCAATTTCCTCTTGTTCTTCTAACCTTTCTTCTAAGTGGTCAGTTTTATAACATAAACCCTCCAATATTTAGCTTTAGAAATGTTAAAATATTTTAAATGTATTGTTTTTATCATTATGTTGTTTTGTTTTACTAGAGCAGCCTTCTTGAAAGCTACAGGAATGATCTTCATATATGGTAAGGTTTTACCCCCAAACCATGCTAATCACTGTTTCCTATCTGTTTATTTTTTTTTTCCATTTATTTTTATTAGTTGAAGGCTAATTACTTTACATCATTGCAGTGGTTTTTGTCATACATTGAAATGAATTAGCCATGGATTTACATGTGTTCCCCATCCCGATCCCCCCTCCCACCTCCCTCTCCACCCGATCCCTCTGGGTCTTCCCAGTGCACCAGGCCCGAGCACTTGTCTCATGCACCCAACCTGGGCTGGTGATCTGTTTCACCCTAGATAATATACATGTTTCGATGCTGTTCTCTTGAAATATCCCACCCTCGCCTTCTCCCAGAGTCCACAAGTCTGTTGTATACATCTGAGTTTCTTTTTCTGTTTTGCATATAGGGTTATCGTTACCATCTTTTCTAAATTCCATATATATGTGTTAGTATACTGTAATGGTCTTTATCTTTCTGGCTTACTTCGCTCTGTATAATGGGCTCCAGTTTCATCCATCTCATTAGCTCCAGTTTCCTATCTGTTTAGAAAATAATGATCAAAGCTGTTTTTCAGCAACTGGGATTTTTTTTTTTTTTTTTTTTAAGGAATATGTTTCCTGTCAGAGAAATGTTGAACGAATTTTCTACTGAGGGTTGTGGGATCCACTGTTAACTTTTGAAGGAAAGATATGTCCCCATTTAAAGGTAATCTTTTGATCCTTTCCAACCTCCTGATTTTAGTTTATGCCACAAATGCAACATAAAGAAGCAAGCCCAGGAAAGTTGGCGTATCTCTGTGCAGTGTAGTGGGACTGCTGATAATTTCTATAATGGTCCTAACTCAGACTTGTTGCTTATAATTTGAGTATTTAGGAGACTTCTATATAATGAATGATTTCTCTTAGCTGTGTGTGGTAGCCCCTATCTCTTAGCTGCTATCTTTCTGATGTGTATTGCTAATCAGAGATGCAGGATGAGGGGGACTCTGGTGAATAATTAACACAATTGTATGGCTACGTTAAGAAAACTCACCCAAGGATATGTTCTACTGAGAGAGGCTCAATAGCACCATCATTAAACAGCTATTAGGGAGTATTGCAGAGAATTCCATCTCTATTCTTGATGTTTCTACTGGTCCCAACTACTTTAAGTTTAAAAACAGGTAATAACAAGTTTGTGTGGTGGATGTTTTGAAATATTAACTGATATGTTTTCACTTTCATCTCCCTCCCATCACTTTCTGTTACCCAGTTTACCCTTTTTAGCATTTAAATCATTAGGCAGGTGACCTGTTGTCCTCAGTGGGAGTTGCCACAATAAACAAAGGTGTCAAGTCTTGGCTTTTGAGTTTCAAAAGAGTAAAGCTGAGATATTTGGAAGAATTTGTGATGAGGAAGACTTAATTTTTTTATCACTCCCTTCTAAGATAAAGATTCTCTGAATTTGAAGGGAGAATAAACACCATGTAAATTTGAAATTCTGAGTTAGAGAGTCCTGTAACCTGCTGCCCTTTTGGGTTTCGTGGGAAGGTCACAAACCCTGAAGAATTCTTTGTATCATCATAGCACTGGAAAATACATTAGAAATGTCTAAATACAATGAATAGACAAAAGAATCTTAGGAAGCCTTACAGATTCCTCATGAAACTCAACCTGCAGAGGGAAGGGAAAGTGAAGTGTTAGTCGCTCAGTCGTGTCTGACTCTGAGATTCCGTGGAATGGACTGTAACCCTCCAGGCTCCTCTGTTCATGGAGTTCTCCAGTCACAAATACTGGAGTGTGTAGCCATTTTCGTTTCCAGGGGATATTCCTGACCCAGGAATCGATCCCGGGTCTCCTGCATTGCAGGCATATTCTTTAGTGTACTTTTCTGTGAATATGACACGGAAAACCTGTGGACGTGTAGTTTGGGGCCTCATAAGAGGCAGAAGGCAGAGCAGCGTATTTAGTGTGAAATTTGCAGTAGAAGGTAGGTGAGCACTGACTCACCACAGGATTTGCCAGTGTAGAAGAGTGGTGATCACTGCAGTTCCAAGATGGATCCAAAGCACTAAAGAATGAGAGACTCAGTCCAGGGGAGAAAATGCGGAGCAGGAAAACCATGACTTTATTGGATTTACCCTAAACTGGCCATGTTAACTTTTCTGTCACTAAATAAAATAGAGTTCAAAACAGAGGGTTGTTAGATGAGAACAAAACTGCACATCCTGTGACGTGAAATGAGGCTGTAGGTATCATGCAGCACCATATCATAAGGAACATTGTCATCTGTGCTGTGGGAGCCACTGAAGGGCTTCAAAGTTGGCTACAGAATCAGCTCTGTGTTTTAGGAATTATCTCTCAGCAGCGTACACAGTGCACTGGAGAACAAGCAAGACTAGAGGAAGGAGCTTTGCTGACAAAGTAGGATGGTGGAGAGGCACCAGAAGAGGAGACTCCATTGTTGAGAGACTTGATTAGGGAGAGGTTCACTTGTATCAGATATAATTTCCATGATGGTACATGAAACTTCAATTATATTGAAAGTAACATCATACAAGAAAAGATTGAGGACCTCTGGGTTAAACTCTAAGTTAATGTGATCATGGTCCTGCCTGGGGAAAGGGGAAGTAATAAACTTATTCCAAGAACTTAATATTGTATAAGATTTAAGAGGGTGCTAGTGCTAAGTCACTTCAGTCGTGTCTGACTCTTTGCAACACTATGAACTGTAGCCCGCCAGGCTCCTCTGTCCACGAGCTTCTCCAGGCAAGAATCCTAGATTGCTATGGAGAACAGTGTGGAGATTCCTTAAAAATCTGGGAATAGAACTACCCTATGACCCAGCAAACCCACTGCTGAACATACACCCTGAGGAAACCAGAATTGAAAGAGACACATGTACCCCAATGCTCATTGCAGTACTGTTTACAATAGCTAGAACATGAAAGCAACCTAGATGTTCATTGGCAGATGAATGGATAAGGGAGTTGTGGTACATGCACACAAAGGAATATTACTCAGTTTTAGAAAGGAACACATTTGAATCAGTTCTAATGAGGTGAACTACCATATATTAACACACATATATGGAATTTAGAAAGGCAGTACCAGTGATCCAACAGGCAGGGCAGCAAAGGAGACACATATAAAGAGCAGACTTTGGACTCAGCAGGAGAAGGCAAGGATGGGACGGTTTGAGAGAACACCACTGAAGCAAGTACATTACTATATGTAAAATAAATGACCAGTACAAGTTCAATGCATGAAGCTAGGCACCCAAATCTGGTGCTCTGGGACAACCCAGAGGGATGGGGTGGGGAGGGAGATGAGAGAGCAGTTCAGCATGAGGGGACACATGTACACCTGTGGCCGATTCATGTTGACACATGGCAAAAACCATCACAATATTGTAAAAATTATTGTAAAGTTATGACCAACCTAGACAGCATATTAAAAAGCAGAGACATTACTTTGCCAACAAAGGTCTGTCTAGTCAAAGTTGTGGTTTTTCCATAGTCATGTATGGAGGTGGAATTTGGACGATAAACAAAGCTGAGTGCTGAAGAATTGATGCTTTTCAATTGTGTTGGAAAAGACGCTTGAGAGTCCCTTGGACTGCAAGGAGATCCAACCAGTCCATCCTAAAGGAAATCAGTCCTGCATATTCATTGGAAGGACTGATGCTGAAGCTGAAACTCCAATACTTTGGCCACCTGATGTGAAGAACTGACTCATTGGAAAAGACCCTGATGCTGGGAAAGATTGAAGGCAGGAGAAGGGGACGACAGAGGATGAGATGGCTGGATGACATCACTGAGTCTATGGACATGAGTTTGAGTAAGCTTCGAGAGTTGGTAATGGACAGGGAGGCCTGGTGTGCTGCAGTCTGTGGGGTTGCAAAGAGTCAGACCCGACTGAGCAACTAAACTGAATTACTCTCCAATTAAAATAAATTAAAATTACCAAGCCCAACCTCAGTACAGGGGAGAGGGCTGGAGATTGAGTTCAGTCATGTGGCCAGTGATTTCATGAATCATATCTCGGTAATGAAACCTCAGTAAAAACTCTGGACATGAGGCTCGGTGTTGGTGAGTACCAACCAAGGGCTTCCTGGTTGGTGAGTACATTGACATCCCAGAAAGGTAAAGCTCCCTGACACCATGCGTAAAGTGTGTGGGAGCTCTGCCTCCCCCCTACCCTCAGTCCTCACCTATATGTGTCCTATATAATAAACTCTTAATTGCAAATTTAAAAAAAATTAATACTTGAGTGGGTTGCCATGCACTTCTCCAGGGAATCTTCCCAACCCAGGGATCCAGCCTGAGTCTCTTATGTCTCCTGCATTGACAGGCAGGTTCTTTACCCCTAGTGCTACCTGGGAAGCCCAGGATTTAAGAGTCTTATTTAAAGACTGGTGCTGGCCTTTCACATCTAGTTATGATATAGGCTATAGAAAGTCCTACATAACAAGAACAATCTGGATAATGTACAGATTCATAGTTTTTTTGTTTGGAGGGCACAGAAGAGAGCTGAGGATGCAAAGAACCTAAGAAACTACAATGAGAGAAGAGCTCCCCAGATGCCCTATTCTTGGTGGAATAGCTGGAGCAGGAGGAAGCTGGTACAAAAGTATGTAAGAAGAGTAGGGTTAAGTTTTTTAACACATTTTAAAAGTCTGAGAAAAGGCCAGTGTGGTGATTCAAAAACCCTGAGATCTCCATACACAAAGACAATTTACTCTCACCCATCAGAGTGAGACTGTTTAAAATATCCAACTCTTCAAGATAAAGAGTATTTATAGATGGAAGAGGGACATTTCATAATAGTAAAACAAAACAATATGTAGGTACCTAATTAAGCTCTTAAGTGCTTGCAGTATTACAGTAGACAAATTTAGTGAGGGATTTTAGCACCTCAGTAAATGATAGAGAAAGTAGAAAAAAAATCAGTAAAGATACAGAAGACTGGAAAAACAGTATCAACTAACTGGATTTACACATCCGTTTCAAAACAGTACCACCAAAAACAAGAGAATGCAAATTTTTTTCAATTGCATATGGGAAATTTGTCAAGATAGACTGTATATGGTACTATAAAGCAAGTCTCAATAATTCCAAAGATTGAAATCTTTGGGGTTTATTTTCTGACCACAATAGTATTTTTTGTTGTTGTTGTATAGTTGATTTACAATGTTATATTAGTTTCAGGTATAGAATATAGTGATTCAATATTTTCATAGATTATATTCCATTTTAAATTATTACAAAATAATAGCTATATTTCCCTGTGCTGTGTAATATATCTTTTTTGCTTATTTATGTTATACATAGTAGTTTGTATCTCTTAATCTCCTATCTTGCCCCTCTCCGTTTTCCCCACTGGTAGCCACTAGTTTGTCCTTTCTATGTCTGTGAGTCTGTTTATCTTTTGTTATATGTTTTATTTTTTTTATATTCCACATAGGAGTGATAACAGAGTATTTGACTTTCTCTGTCTGACTTAGTTCACTTAATATAATACCCTTTAGGTGCATCTGTGTTGTTGCAAAAGGCAGAATGTAATTTTTCATGGCTGAGTAGTATTCCATTGTGTATACACCACATATTCTTTTTTTTTTTCATTTATTTTTATTAGGTGGAGGTTAATTACTTTACAATATTGTAGTGGTTTTTGCCACACATTGACACGAATCAGCCATGGATTTACATGTGTTCCCCATCCCGATCCCCCATCCTGCCTCCCTCCCCACCCCATCCCTCTGGGTCTTCCCAGTGCACCAGCCCTGAGCACTGTCTCATGCATCCAACCTGGGCTGGTCATCTGTTTCACCCTTTATAGTATACTTGTTTCAATGCTGTTCTCTCTGAACATCCCACCCTCGCCTTCTCCCACAAAGTCTAAAAGTCTGTTCTGTACATCTGTGTCTCTTTTTCTGTTTTGCATATAGGGTTATTGTTACCATCTTTTAAAATTCCATATATATATGCATTAGTATACTGTATTGGTCTTTATCTTTCTGGCTTACTTCACTCTGTATAATGGGCTCCAGTTTCATCCATCTCATTAGAACTGATTCAAATGAATTCTTTTTAATGGCTGAGTAATAATTCCATTATGTATATGTACCATAGCTTCCTTATCCATACGTCTGCTGATAGGCATCTAGGTTGCTTCCATATCCTGGCAGTTATAAACAGTGCTGTGATGAACATTGGGGTGCACGTGTCTCTTTCAGATCTGGTTTCCTCGGTGTGTATGTCCAGGAGTGGGATTGCTGGGTCATATGGCAGTTCTATTTCCAGTTTTTTAAGGAATCTCCACACTGTTCTCCATAGCGGCTGTACTAGTTTGCATTCCCACCAACAGTGTAAGAGGGTTCCCTTTTCTTCACAGCCTCTCCAGCATTTATTGCTTGTAGACTTTTGGATAGCAGCCATCCTGACTGGCGTGTAATGGTACCTCATTGTGGTTTTGATTTGCATTTCTCTGATAATGAGTGATGTTGAGCATCTTTTCATGTGTTTGTTAGCCATCTGTATGTCTTCTTTGGAGAAATGTCTGTTTAGTTCTTTGGCCCATTTTTTGATTGGGTCATTTATTTTTCTGGAATTGAGCTTCAGGGGTTTCTTGTATATTTTTGAGATTAATCCTTTGTCTGTTGCTTCGTTTGCTATTATTTTCTCCCAATCTGAGGGCTGTCTTTTCACCTTGTTTATAGTTTCCTTTGTTGTGCAAAAGCTTTTAAGTTTCATTAGGTCCCATTTGTTTATTTTTGCTTTTATTTCCAACATTCTGGGAGGTGGGTCATAGAGGATCCTGCTGTGATTTATGTCAGAGAGTGTTTTGCCTATGTTCTCCTCTAGGAGTTTTATAGTTTCTGGTCTTACATTTAGATCTTTAATCCATTTTGAGTTTATTTTTGTGTATGGTGTTAGAAGGTGTTCTAGTTTCATTCTTTTACAAATGGTTGACCAGTTTTCCCAGCACCACTTGTTAAAGAGGTTGTCTGTTTTCCATTGTATATCCTTGCCTCCTTTGTCAAAGATAAGGTGTCCATAGGTATGTGGATTTACCTCTGGGCTTTCAATTCTGTTCCATTGATCTATATTTCTGTCTTTGTGCCAGTACCATACTGTTTGGATGACTGTGGCTTTGTAGTATAGTCTGAAGTCAGGCAGGTTTATTCCTCCAGTTCCATTCGTCTTTCTCAAGATTGCTTTGGCTATTCGAGGTTTTTATATCTATATTTTTATATCTATACTTTATATCTAGATTTTATATCTATATTTATATGTATATCTTTATATAGATATATATAGATGCTTATATATATATATAGATATGTATAGATATTTTTATATCTATATGTATCCATATTCTATCCATATATCTTTATATATCCATTCATATCTTGGACACCTAGTTTGCTTCCATAACTTGGCTATTATAAATAATGCTGCTATGAAGATAGGGGTTCATGTATTTTTTTGAATTGATATTTTCTTTTTTTTCAGATCTATACCCAGGAGTAGAATTTTTGGATCATATGGTAGTTTTATTTTTAGTTTTTTAAGGAACTTCCATACTGTTTTCCACATTGGCTGTGCCAATTTACATTTCCATCAATATTTCAAGGGTTCCCTTTTCTTCATATTCTTGCCAACATTTATTATTTCACAGTAGAATTAAATTAGATATTAATAACATTAAGATGTCTAGAAAATCCTCAAATATTTGGAAAATAAACAACTTATTTCTAAGTAACTTATGGACCAAGGAGGAAATCACAAGAGAAGTAAAAAAATAAAATGTGTGGCATGCAGCTAAAGCTGTGCCTACAGGTAAATTTCTATCTCAAATAGCAATGCTTATATTAGACAAAGTAATTTATAAAAAACCTGTATATTATAAGCTTGCAGTTTATTTCTTTATTTTTTATATTTTATATTTATATTTTTATAATATAAGCTTCACTAAAAGTTATATTAGGGAAAAAAGATATAGATTAAATGACCTATGTCTTTAACTTAATGAGGAACTTGAAAAATCAGAGCAAATTTATCCCAGTGTAAGTAAAAGATCTAATAGGAGTTGAAATCAGTGAAACAGAAAATGGACAAAAACAAACAAACAAAAAAGAATGATTTCAAAATTTGCTTCTTTGAAAAGATTAATAAAAATTGTTAAATATCTAACAGAACTGATCAAGAAAAGAGAGAAAGTGCAAATAGCCAATACTAGGAATAATGGAGGGGATATCATTACAAATTCTGCATATATTAAAGACAAAAAGGGATATTATAAACAATCTTATGCCAGTAAGTTAAAACTTAGATAAACAGGCAAATTCAATATAGATACAAATTATAAAAACTAACATGATAATTTGTAGAAAATCTTGATAGACTCACACCTGTTAAAGAACTCAAAACCTCTGTATGAAAATTCCCAAAGTTTCAGAAAATACAGAAAGAGGAAACACTTCCCATCTTGTTTTATAAGGCTAGATTTCCCTAATATCAATCAATACCAGACAAGACTATTCCAGTCCACTACACACTCAAATGGCTAAAATGAAAGTGACTGACAATACCAATGTTGTTAAAGAGTGGATCAAACAAAATTCTTATACATTCATGGTGGGAGTGTAAAATGGTACAACCACTTTGGAGAACTCTTTGGCAGTTAAAAGCAAACAAAAACAATATACATTTACTTTGTAATCTAGCTGTCTCACATCTAAGTATTTAATCTAAAAGAAATTAAAACATTGTTCACCAAGACCTTATACAAAAGTATTCCTAGCAGCTTTACTTGAACAGTAATAACTAAAGTCTGGAAACAGCCCAGGTGGCCAACAAGAAAATGGATAAACAGTCCGTGGTATACAATAGAACAAAAAGCAAGAAACAGTTTTTAATTTTGCTGAGCAAAAGAAGCCAGACACAAAAGAATGATTCTTGAAAAATCAAATCCAATCAATGATAATAGAAATCAGGGCAGTGGTTGCATGAGGTTACAAGTTGAGGTCTGGGCACAAAGGAAAGTTCTTGGCTAATGATAGTGGTCTATAGCTTTATAGGTGTTTGGGTTACTCAGGCATATTCATTTGTTAGATTGGATTGAAGTGTATATTCAATATCTATTCATTTCATTGTATATGATTATACTTTAATAAATATGACTGCAAATTAAAAGAAAACTTAGAAGCAATTTAGGCCACTTAAAAATTGCAAGCTAAACTGAATTTTTCAAATAGGAAACAGTATTCACCCTTAAGAATCAGTTACCTTATTTTTTTAATGTTAGAAAAACTGAAGCACCTTTCAAAGAGATTTTAAAAATCTCATTGTCTCCTTGCATGATTTTGCAAACTGTAATTTTTATGAAGTGAAAAGTCATTCATTGGTGTCTGACTCTTTGCGACCCCATATAGTCCATGGAATTCTCCAGGTCAGAATACTGGAGTGGATAGCCTTTCCCTTCTCTAGGGGATCTTCCCAACCCAGGGCTCGAACCTAGGTCTCCCACATTGCAAACGGATTCTTTACCAGCTGAGCCACAAGGGAAGACCAGTTTTTATAGTAAGCTGAATTCAGCACATTAAAGAAGTCTTTGTCCCTTCTCTTTAGGATTTGATTATTCAACTAGTTATTAAAAATTATCTATCTAAAAACATACCACTGTCAGTGTTTCTCTTACCGATGGGCCATATTCTAACCTTTTCTTTCTATAAACACATTAAGTCAAAATTAAATCAATCTCATTTTTGCCACAGACTCTGTTTGCAGCAAGTTTAATTCTCAGCAGTCTTATAATTTTATCAGTCCCAGATCTCTAGTTAATTTGTCACTAAATATAATTAAGAAACTGAAGTAATTCAGTTTAAGAATCTTCATAAGTTCCAAAGAGTAATTTAAAAGCTTCCTTAATTCATTGGAAATTTGATATTATGTTTTTATTCACCAGAGAAAAAAACAGAACCCAAAGGAGTCTTCCCACTCTGTAATATTTTAGATCTTTGTTTATTTATCTGTACATAAGAGAGAAAATCCTAGGTAATAGGATTGTCTGAGTTTGGTATTGTATGCAAAGAGATTCATCATGTTGTGAAACCATATACTTCTTTTCCTGTATTAAGTATGTTCATCATATAGTTTTACTATAAATTGAATATAGTTTCAAGAAAAAAGTGAAAGTATCAGAAAATATGGGAAAATAAAAATACTTGTAGTTGCATGATCCAAATGCAGCTATAGTTAACACTATGGAGTATTTCTTTTTAGGCTACTTTAATAGATTAATAAAATATTTTAATAAATATTGACAATATAAAAAGGAGCACTTAAAATATATTTTAAGGCATAAAGAGTAACAATAAAAAGGAATATGTGTGTATCCACTGCCAACATTAAGAAATAGAATGTTACTAATACAATTATCCTGTGAACAACATGGATTTAAACTGCATGGAATCCACTTATACACAAGTTGGTGATTAGTTGAATCTCTGGATGCAAAGGAACTCTGGATTTGGAGGGTAGACTATTATGAATTAACCTCCCATTGTTCAAGGATCAACTATATTTTTAAAGCCCTATGTGCCCTACATGAGTCAGTGCTTCTCTCCAATAACCATTATTCTGAATTTAATATTTATTATTCCCCTGCCTTTATTTATGGATTTATCACATGTATGTCTCCCCCTCCCCGACATTCTACCACATTGCTTAACCTCTCTTACATATTTGCCACTCCTTCTAACACTATTTGCTGCAACCTTGATACTTTCTTTAGATCTGCCTTTTGATTTTTCTAATGCTTTCTTCAGCTGTGTCTAATATTCTATTTAACTTGTTCAATGGGTTTTTCATTTCCATTACTTGATTTTTTTATTTCTAGAAATACTATTTGTTTTCCTCAAATCTGTTTCTTTCTTCTATTTTAATAGACCTTCACTCTGTTCTCATATTTATAGTCCTCTGTTTAATGTCTTTAAATATATTAAACTTGTTTTCTATTTTGTGCCCAATTTATATATTTTAAATTTTTGCAAATCTGTTTCTGCTGTTGTTTTTTACTGTCTCATTTTCTTGGATGTTTAAAATGTAGGCTAATATTTTTTTCCTGGTGCTAATTTTTGAGTCTTAGTTGTAAGTGTATTTCTACAGAAAGGGTTTGTATTTGAATCAACCAAGAGTCTGGGAATACTACCAACTGGGGCCACTTTTGAATTTCAGTTCAAAATAGGTAGTATGAGTTTCAGGCCCTAACATTTTCATGAGGGTAAGCTTGCAGTTAAATTTTCAGGGAAGATATTTTATCCCCCACCTAGTATCAAGTTTGTTTTCTTTCTTTTTAAAAAAATTTTATATATCTTGTTTATTTTTGGTTACACTGGGTCTTCGTTGCTGTGTGATGGCTTTCTCTAGTTTCGGCGAGTGAGGGCTCATTACAGTGGCTTCTCTTGTTGGAGCACCAGCTCTAAGTCATGCGGGCTTCCGTAGTTGGTGGCGTGTGGGCCCAGAACCGTGTGGAATCTTCCTGGACGTGGGATTGAACCCACATTTCCTGCATTGGCAGGTGAATTCCTAACCGCTTGTCCACCAGAAAAGTCTCAAGTTTGTTTTCTTGATGATTCCTACTGTGGAATAGGTTTACTTCTGCTTCTCTTTTACACTAAATATACTGTTCTCTGGAACCCAGCTTTCAGTTCAGTTCAGTTCAGTTGTTCAGTAGTGTCCGACTCTTTGCGACCCCATGAATCGCAGCACACCAGGCCTCCCTGTCCATCACCAACTCCCGGAGTTTACTCAAACTCATGTTCGAGTCGGTGATGCTATCCAGCCATCTCATCCTCTGTCGTCCCCTCCTCCTCCTGCCCCCGATCCCTCCCAGCATCAGGGTCTTTTCCAATGAGTCAGCTCTTTGCATGAGGTGGCCAAAGTATTGGAGTTTCAGCTTCAGCATCAGTCCTTCCAGTGAACACCCAGGACTGATCTCCTTTAGGATGGACTGGTTGGATCTCCTTGCAGTCCAAGGGACTCTCAAGAGTCTTGTCCAACACCACAGTTCAAAAGCATCAATTTTTTGGCACTCAGCTTTCTTCACAGTCCAACTCTCACATCCATACATGACCACTGTAAAAACCATAGCCTTGACTAGACAGACCTTTGTTGGCAAAGTATTGTCTCTGCTTTTTAGCATGCTGTCTAGGTTGGTCGTAACTTTACTTCCAAGGAGTAAGCGTCTTTTAATTTCATGGCTTCCCAGCTTTACATGGGGTCTAAAGTTAGACTCCCTGTGTCCTATAGACCCTAGGATTTGTCTCCTAAACTTTATGCTCAGTAATGTGTTGGTAACTGCTTAGGAACTGGCTCTCTGAGAAAGAGTTCCTTTATTTGTAGCATTTCCTTGTTTCTGTATTACAAATACTCTCATGGCTGATTTCAAGTGACCAAGTTGGAATTATTGAATCGTTGCATAGTAGCCAGCAGCATCACTCCACTGCTACATGGCTCTGAAAACAAGCTCAGTTCACCAGTGTTTGGCATATCCCTCAAAGGGGAAGACATTTGAGTACGCACTTACCTCCTTGGAGTTCTTTGAATTTGTTTTAGGCTTCTGTGTATCTCTACCAGCTTGGTAATATGTTTTGTTTATATAACTTTCTATTTTGTATTGGAATATAGCTGATTAACAATGTTGTGACAGTTTCAGGTGAACAATAAATCCACTTAGCCATAAATATACATGTATCCATTCTTCCCCAAACTCCCCTCCCATCCAGGCTGCCACATAACATTGAGCAGGGTTCCATGTTTGGTCGTGTGTTTTAAAAGGAGGGGTTTTATTTTTATTTTAGCCCAGAATTTCTTTTCAATAAAAGGGATATTTAGGGTACATGTTCAGCTTTATTGCAAAAAATAAAATTCTGTTTTCTTCCCTTTTAAAAATATGGTGTATTGTTTTTATTCTGAAATTGTAAAGATAATACATGTTAGTTATAGAGAATTTGAATAGTAAGCAAAAGTGCGGAAAAAAATATTAAAACCGTCCACAAGTTCATGATCCAGAGCTAAGTACTTTTTGGTACTTATATTTCCTGTCCCTCTATGATGAATGTACATGTGCATACCTCTGTTTATTTCTATGTAATTTCCATCATGCTGTATCTACCATTTTATAAGCTCATTTTTATTTATAATATTTAATGAATTTTGTGTCATTAAATATATCTCTGCAACCCATTTTTATAACTGCATAGTGTTCCCTCATGTGAGAGTGAACCATAATGGCAGGTGATTTATATTGTCTCTAAGTCTTTATCAGTATAAATAATACTAAAGGAAAAGTAAGAAGTGTGCTTCTGGTCAGTTACGTTTTCCGCTAGGCAATGCATTTTTTTTTTCCCATCTTGGAATTGAGACATTCTTCCTCTATCATATTAGACCATTTTTCTCTTTTCTTATTTCTGCCTTGCTCAGCCCTACCTCATTCTGCAGCAGCTCACTTTTTCCTGCTATATCTCGAATTCTTCATCATTAATAATTCTTTATAGATCTGTGTTTTTGCTTTGTCAGCCCAACATATTAACCATTTAAAAAAATGGTACGACGAAGGGATATATAGTTAAATGCAGTTTTTTAGAAGGCTGAAGGAAAAATCTGCTAAATTTTTTCCATTTCTATGTTCACTAAAATCAGTTTTGCTCCTGGATATTGATGGCACTATTAACTATTGATATGGCCACCTTGTAAACTATCCAAAGTATTCCTTCTCAGCAAATAAAACCATTGCCAGCCTATTGTGGCCAGCTTGGCAAAGGCACAGAGACGGCAGAACAGAAGCGGTCCGTGATGCCAGTGTTCACAAAAGGAGTGAGTCATCACTTTATGAGAAATTACAATGGAGGTCAGTCCTTGCTTACTGAACACTCTTCATTTCTCCTGCTGCTCTGATACTTGTTTTCACAGATTCTCTTTTGGGGTAAATCTTCTACCAGGAAAGGACAAAGCAAGAGGAAGTAAAGGAATGATTCCATAGTGACCCCTGGAAAGAAAATAAAATAGTTAATATAACACAAACTTGAAGTAGGAAGAGTAGATCGTATTTTCCAAGAGATCTGTGGTCAAAAGGACATTCGAGACTGTTATTTTTAATAATTCAATAGTAATGGATTTTGGAATATATGTTATATTAAAGCTAATTCATCTAAAAAATCAAGTTGTGGAAATAAAAGCAGCCTCACTTCTATGATAGAAATAGTTGGCAATCTCATATAAAATCAGAAGCTATTAAATGTCAGACTTTAGTTCTAGAAGGATTGCAGATAATATTTTTGACTAAATTCAATTTTCCATTCTCCAAAGTGAGTGAGATACCTAGAAGAGGTCTCTTCTACCCAACTCTTTCTCCCCTATTCCATAGTAAGTATTAAATATTAGTCATATTGATGATATTCAACCCCATACTCAGACACATAATATATAAAAGTGATATATATAGTCTATTCAATCAATTCTTGTTCACCCTTTATCCAGAAGCAAAAATAATTTGTTAATATCATTCTCCCTAGCCAAGTCCTGATGTAACATTGCAGCAGATGATAAGAATGTAGATTTTTCTTAAGATGATTTGGATTTGAATACTACACTGTCACTAGTTATCTTTGTGACCTTGGCTAAATTGTTTAATTATTTCTTCCATGTCTTTATTTGTAAAATGGGCATGATGAACTCTACTTTCCAGGTTACCTTCAGGATTAAATGAGATAACATGTGTAAAGTACCTAGTACAATACTAAGATAAATGTGCTAAATACCTTATTAACCATCAGCATCTATTTTAAATGGTCACACTCTATTGAATTTATCTTGTACTTGCTGAGTGCTTACTTATGAGATAGTGGTTTGGTAAACTAGAAGAGTATAGAGCACATTTTTAATATATTTATTTTTAATAAAAGTTGTATACACTTAAGATTTATAACAGGATGACATACACACATATATATATAGTGAAATGATTACTGTAGTCAAACTAACATACATTCTCCTCACATAGTTATTCTTTTGTGTGTCTGTCATGAGACTGCCTGAAATCCACTGTCTTAGCAAATTGCCGTTGCTCAGTACATTATTATTAACTATACTTATCATGTTGTACATTAGATCTCTAAATATGTCTATTCTAAATAACTACAACTCTGTACTCACAGACTAGCATCCCCCTATTTCTCCATTCTACAGTCCCTAATAAACACCATCCTATTTGCTGCTTCTGTATATTTGACTTTTTAAGAGTGCATATTAGTAAATGTCTGGCTTATTTCACTTAGCATAAAATTTTACAGGTTCGTTGCAAATGGCAGTCTCTCTTTTTTTAAGCTGAATAATATTCAGTAGGTAGGTAGGTATATACACAGATAATCTCAAATTTTTTATCCATTCATTCACTGCTGGACAATTGGGTTGTTTTCCATATCTTGCCTATGTGACTTATGCTGCAATGAACATGAGAGTACAGATATCTCTTTGAGGCATTGATTTCATTTCCTTTCTTTGATTTCATTTCCTGTATACCCAGAGAAAGGATTGCTGAATCTTTTGACATATCTATATTTAGTTTCTTAGAGAACTTCAATACTTTTTCCTTAAAACCTTTACCCATTTTTATCCCCACCAACACTGTACAAGAGTTCTCTCTATATCCTCACTGATAACTTGTTATCTTTTGTTTTTTGATTCTAATATGAGAGATACTAGTCATAAGCTTACCTTCATGGAGTTTACAGTCTAGTTGAAGAACAAGTTTTACATACTTTAAACATGTACTTGACAATATAAAGCAGTATATAATTAAACATGATATACATGGGAAAAGCTCTGATTTAGAAAAGGGAGTGAAATTTGTGTGGGCTGGAGAAGTAGGCAGATCTTTTGAAGGAGATTTAACACTCTTAATAACTCAACTGTTGCTCTTAATGAGAAGAGCTGAGGCTTTAGTGTCAAATAGGAATGATTTGAATTCTGACTCTGCCACATCTAACCAATTATTTAGCTTCTTCATTCCTCAGTTCCCCTGTCTGTGCCATGAGGAGGAGTAGCCATAGGGTTGTCTGGAATGTTTAGCAAGATTGTGCATTAGAATGATGAGTGCAGTTCTTGACCTGTGCTGGGTGCTTTCTGAATGTGGTGGTGATATAGAAAATGCTGTAAATGAAAACTGTTAAGGAGAATGAACATAGCAGCTACACAAAGATCAATTTTTAACGAGCCCCTATTTTGTTATTTATGTAGTTGGTGTGATTTTAAAAGAAGAAGATGGGAGTTTAATAAAGATTGTGATGATCATACTTTGTTATTCTTTTTGAACTTTTTAATAAAATACCAAGGTTTTTTTAGGCTAAATTATTAAATTTAAATAAGCTTCAGAGCCAAAAGCCATCCATGAATCATTTTCATTCTTTGTAGGGTACACAAATTTTTAAAAACCTTCTGTACCATAGTGTTAATTTTAAAATCAATTTATTTCCTAAAGCTCTGTTTCTATTAATTTTTACTTTATTCCTTTCCCTTTAGATATAATTCTACTTTATATAATTTTGTCTTTTTTTCTGAAATTATATTTATTTTTCTCATAACAACACCTACACAGTTGAATACAAAACACAAAAGCCATCAACAGTGCAGTTATTAATATGCCTACAAGATAAACATGATTGAATTAGAGGTATTTATATCTCTGGTGGATAATCCATAGGCAAATATGTTGAATAATAAAAACCTTCATTGGTGTTCTATTAAATTAGTGAAAATCCAACGGTAAATATTAGTATAACATAAAATTTGAATATTCATTATATTCCTTCCACTTTTGGATTTTTCTCTCATTTGAGAGAAAATATTCTTATCATTTCCATAACCCTGGCTGTACCAAATCATAAAGAAGCCATTTTAAAGAATAATTTCATCATCAGAACTTTAGCTCCTTTCTTTAAAAAAAAAAATCAGGATTACTCTTTTAAAAGTTTGGATGACATCAGCATTTACTTTGGAAACTGAGAAGTAATTAATTAATCACAAGTTCATTAGTAGTCCTTATGTGGATGAAAGGAAATTCATCCAGGAGACAGAAACCAATCATTCAGGGTTAAGACACAGCATGGGTAAAGGAAAATGAAGAAAATTAAATCAGTCGTGGGCAGGACTGGAGCTAAGAGCTTTGTATGCTAGAGAGTAAAGGTGACTCTTCAGGACATTGTGTAGACAAGGAGCAAAATGCAAGGAGCCGTCTTAGTGAGCAGAGTCTGCACTGGCACCATAACTGGACCTTGTAGGTGCTGCTTTGACAGGAATTCACAGTTGAGATCTCCCCTTTCACTGTGGCAGTCCAGATATTTCTTAGGTAGCCTCATCATTAATGTTGACTTTTAGGCTGACCTAGCCGTGGAGGAGGGCATGGCAACCCACTCCAGAATTCTTGCCTAGAGAATCCCATAGACAGAGAAGCCCGGCGGGCTACAGTCCGTAAGGTCACAGAGAGTCGGACACGACTGAAGCGACTTAGCACAGCACACAGGATGGGATATTCACAGTCCTAAAAGGAAATCTTTGATTTCTGTGTGGGTGTAAAAGTCAGGGGAAATCTTTTCCATCTAAGGAATCTAAGTTTCTGTGGACCAAGTACAGGCTGATTTCTTAAGCTTTTTATTATTCTTTGGGAATTATCTATCTCTGAGGCAAGTCCTTTCCAGTAATAGTTGTGTCCTTGAGTTTGGCATTGACAATTGTTTCTAAAATCATAGCTCTAAGATACTCCTTGGTAATCCATTAGACACACAAGGAGAAACATTACTCTTTCAGGTCACTGCGACTACATTTATTGAATTTCTGTTTTAAGGTATTAAATGCTTAGTCAGTCAACCTTTATTGAGCACACATTGAGTATCCCGCACTATATTAGATGTTGTAGACAGGCAGAAAAGGTATAATAGATGAGGTTCATTCCCTGGTCTAATTTCAATCCAGGAAAAATAAACGTAAAAGACAAAAGAGCTCTTGAAATGAAACATTAAAATGTAAAAATTAATGTAGCACATTTTGTGTATGTACCACACTCCATCATTCATTTAACAAATAGTTGTTGTACAATATGATGTATAAGACCCTAGGATAGTGCTATGATGTTGTAAGCTTTGAATATATCACAGCCTGGCCTTACATTGCTCATAACCTAGGAATAATTATGAAAAGTAGACAAGTAGTTTAAAAACTTACAATGTACTGAGTAACTGGACAGGCTGAGATGGATACAACTAAGAAAAGCACTAGAACAGGTGATATTTGTGCTGTGCCTTAAAAGGCGAGGAAGCTGCAGTGGGAGAACATGCACAAAGTGAGTCCCCACGGAAGGAAAGCTCAGAACAAAAGACAAGTATAGCCTATCTGTGTTAGTCATCTAACGCTGTGTCACAAATTTCCCCATAACTTACTTGCTTAAAACTATTGTAATCATTTGTTATATCTCATGGTATTTATGGATGAAGAATTTGGGACTGGCTCGTCTGGCTGGTTCTGCTTTGGAATCTCTCATAAGGTTGTATTCACATCCTGACCAGGGTTTCTCTCACCTGAAAGTTTGACTACGGTTGACGTACATGCTTGTAAGATGATCAAATCATGTGACTAGTAGGTTGATGCTAGCTCTGGTCAGGGTCCTTAATTCCTTTTCAACTAGTCTTTCCATGGGCCACTTGAGTGGCCTCATAGTATGTGGCTATCTAGGGAGAAACCCAAGAGACTAAAGTGGAAGCAGTAATAAAGTTTCTAACCTCAGAAGCCACTCTGCTGTATTTTATTGGCCACACAGACTAGCACTCATTTAATGTGGGAAGGAGCCTTATAAGAGGATAGCGATTGGGAGGTGAGGACATTGGAAATCATCTTGGAGACTGATACAAGACTACCCACAGTGAGGATGATTTTAAAATAATATATAACAATTTGCAAAATCAGGTGATACACAGATATGTGATTCAAAAATAACTTTTAAAATAATAAAAATTATGTGCAGCGTAATTGGTTTTCAACTCATTTGTAGATATCTATCAGGGATTTCTTTGTCTACCTTCCCAACTAGTTAATGTGGATACCTTTAGGGTAAAAATGATGTCTTTTTTTCTGTGTTGTTTTCTTCAGTACCTAGAACACTGCTTGGAAAATTATAAACATTTCATATGTATTTCTTGAAGAAGTGAATTAGTGAATATTTGAATGAATATGATTCAAAAGATAAATTTAAAATATCAAAACCACAGGGTGAAGTCTTAATCCAGGAGAATGTGAGAAGCTACAGAAGTGAGCTAGGCTCTGCCCTGAATCTAGAAGAGAAGGTAAGGTGGATAATTAGATTGTAAGTGTCATCCAGGCTAGCCAAGGCTCCCCCTGGCAGACATGATTATTCCAGTCACTCACAAAGTCCACCTTGTGGTATAAATGAGGGAGTGGTTGGATGAAATAGACTGCAGAACACAAAGAGAGTTTAGATGATTAAATCAGATCTCTGAATTCCATCTCTGAATTAGCCAAACAAGTCTTGCCTCTGAATGTTGTCACTGGGGACACAGCATGTTTACTGTGACATATTGCTATTCTTCACCTTTGAATGTCTTTGGTGAAAATGGCAAAGAATTTGGAGTCAGTTATTTATCATATCATTTGATCTTCACAACCTTAGTCCCTGGCCAGGCCAGTTGTACTGAAGTCCCAAGTAACCCTATGGTTCAACAAGAAGCAAAGAAGCAAAGTTATGGCATAACTGCCATAAGGCAGTTGCAGCCTGGTTAGGAGGCCTGAGTGCTGAAGGCTGCTAGGCCTGCAGCCCCCACGCAGCCATCCCCTTTCACAAAAGTATAAAAGGCAGTGAGCACATCTGTGGGATCTTCGGACCTGGTGGATTTCTCTCTGCATGAATGCCAGGACCCCACATTTTGGGAACATGTAAACAAAGGAGCTCTGGGAGCCAAATCTACTCACACCACTGTGTACCCCTCATCTTGCCCATCCCGTTTGCCTATTAGAACAAGGGCAAAGCAGTCTTAATGGAGCCTGAGTCAGCATTCCCCCAGCCCTCGATCCTGCACCAGCTGTCATGGCCTGCCCTCACCCCACCCCTGAGCACAGCACTAAATAAATTAAACCCATTTATGTTCACTATAAAGGTTCTTGGAAGCATGGAAGGCTACATATTATCCTTTTGTTTTCTTTTATTTTATTTGAAGAAAGTGTTTAGAGTTGTCCTGCATAACTCCATTAAAATAGAGGCCTGGCGGAGTACTTTCTCTCTACACAGATGCTACTGTCAGCAGCTGGCAGGGATGGCATTTGACAGGTGAAACCCCCCTTCCCACTCACACACTTTCTTCCTGAAGTGTGCTGAGGGCTCCATCTTCTCACAGAGGCAGCGTGGCTGAGCAGAGACGAAGCCAGAGAGAACACAAACGCAGCCATTGTGCTGGCAAGAAGCGGGCCCAGGTTACCGTAAATGGGACAACAGCTAAAACCAAAGCTCTGTGTTTTCTCTCAGTGCTAACAAGACTGGAAAATGTTTCACAGGAAAGGGCTGAAATTTGGTTTTAACAGTATTATTATCACTTTATGAAAGAAAGAGTGTCCCAAAGCAGTGATAAGACAGCACATGCCCAGAGCTGGAGACCCGGCCAGAAGCGGCTGCCTCTGAGACTGAACTGAAGGGAATCAACATCTATTCATACACGCCCTCACCCACACCCACGCACCCTTGCTCAACTCTTACCTGCAGCCCACTCTGTGCTGGAAATGGATTGACAGACTGCTCTGTCAGACCTTACGCAAGGCTGACAGGCGCTCAAACCTCTCAGACTGATGTGCAGAGTGGGAGTTTGCCCAAGGGGTTAAGAGTTGAGGTGTCACAGCGTTTCTCTATGCACGAAGAAAATGTGTGGCGTTGAGATCTTAACAAAACAAAGCAGATTTGGGTCTGTAACAGTCAGGATTTTCCGTGTCCTGAGTTCCCGGTCAGATCTGTTCCCTTTCTGCCCTCCCAGCCCCCACAAGCTTTGTCCCACAGGTGAATCCCCTTTTGTCCTTATATAGAGTGTTGGGGAGGAACCCCGTTTAAATAATGCTGATTCAGCACCACGGCACTGATGCTGTTCGTCCTTTTTAAAAACATTTTATTTCTTTATTAATTTTTGTCCATGCTGCATCTTTGTCACTGTGCTGGCTCTCTCTAGTTGTGGTGAGCAGGGGGCTGCTCTTCATTGCAGCGTGTGGGCTTCCCATTGCCGTGGCCTCTCTTGCTATAGAGCACAGGCGCACAGACTTAGTTGTTCCATGGCTTGCGGGATCTTCCCAGAACAGGGATTGAACCCGTGACTCCTGCATTGGCAGGCAGGCTCTTCACCACTGAGCCACAGGGGAAGTCCCAATGCTGTTGGCTCTTAGCTGAGCTTGGTGAGGCAGGCTTGCAGTGACTGCGATCCTGCCACAGAGTCTCAGCATCTCAGTCCTAGGTGTGCGTCTCTGTCCCAGGTCTCCCGGACTTAGAGCCCAGGTGATTCCGGGTTGTAGGTTCTGTCCCAGTTCTCCCACCTGGCCACTGACCAGGTGATCTCTTCCGAGACTTGCCTCAGCCTCTTGAACTTGGGCGTTGCTTATCCTATTTCTCAACTCTGATGCTCATTAGCATTGCCCAGGAAGGGCCTTTGTTTTGTTCTTTTTATACTTTTCCCCGCTTTATTGAGAAAGAATTGACATATGTCACTGTATAAATTTAAGGTGTACAGCACAATGGCTTGATTTTCATACATTGTGAAATGACTTAGCACAGTAGGTATAATTAACATTCATTTTTTTGTTTTTTTTTATGATGACAGTATACATAATATAAGATTTACCATTTTAACCACTTTTAAGTGTACGATTCAGTGGCATCAAATACAGTGTTATGTAACCACCACTAGCATCTGTCTCCAGAGCTTTTTCATCTTCACAAACTGAAATTCTGTGCCCACTAAACACAGACTCTTCTTTCTCTCCTCCCCCTAGCCCCTGGAAACCACTCATTTACTTTCTGTCTCTATGAATTTGATTATTGTAGGTACTTCATAGGAGTGGAGTCATACAATATTTGTCCTTTTGTGTCTGGCATTCTTTTACTTAGCATAATGTCTTCAGGTTCCATCCATGTTGTAGCATGTGTCAGAATCTCCTTTTTAAAGCCTGAATAATATTCCATTCTTTGTATATATCACACTCTGCTTATCCACTCACCCACTGGGGGACATTTGCCTTGTTTCCACTTTTTGGCTGTTGTGAATAATGTGGCTGTGTACGTGGGTGTACAGATATCTTTTTGAGTTCCTGCTTTCAATCCTTTGTGTGTATAGCTAGAAGTGGAATCACTAGGTCATATGGTAGTTCTGTGTTGTAGATTTAAGAAGTGCCATACTGTCTCACACAGCAGCTGCATCATTTTACATTGCCACCAGCAATGCACAAGGGTTCCAGTTTCTCCATATCCTTGCCAACATTTGTTATTTTCTGTTTGTTTGTGTTTTTTTTACAATAGTTATGCTAGTGAATATAAAGTGGTGCCCAGGGAGTTTTAAAAATTTCCATATCCTATGGGCCAGTCCTAGAGACTCTGGTTTAATTGAGGTGAGGCCTTGTAAACAATATTTTTTAGAACTTCCCCAGGTGATATTAGCATGCAGTCAGGGTTGATAACCTCCAACGTGTTCTTGGCTTATGCTATCTGACTTCTGTCTCATATTCCCAGGCTGCCTTCCTGATCTCACATGAAGATACAAAAGCCTAGAGAGACTTGCCAAGTACACACAGCAGTAATTAACAAAGGTCTATCCAACTCCAAACCCTGTGTTCTGTCCACTGTACCCCAACTGTGCCCTAAAGGGTGACACAGGATTCCCAATGCAGTCTGCCAGAATAGATCACACTAACTCATTGGATCTGGATTGTGTGGTATATTCGTTTCTAGGGCTACCATAACAAAGTACCATAAACTGTATGGCTTAAAACAATAGAAATTTAGTTTCTCACATTTCTAGAGGACAGAGATCTAAAATCAAGGCATTTGCAGAGTTGGCTCCTCTGGGAGACTCTAAGAAATCCTTCCATGGCCCTCTTTTAATTTCTGGTGGCAGCTGGCAACCCTTGGCATTCCTTGGCTCATCACTCCAGTCTCTGCATCCATCTTCACCTGGCTTTTCCCTCTGGTATTTGTGTCTTCTCTTCTGTCTTCTATAAGTATATTGGTCATTTGATTTCAGGCCTGCCCAGAATCCAGGATAATTTTATCTTGAGAATCAACTTTTTTATATCTGCAAAGACCCTTTTTTCAAATAAGGTCACAGTCGCAGCTACCTAGAGTTAGGAGTTGGACATATTTGGCAGGGGTTGTGAAGGTAGGCGGGCTTCTTAAGTGGTGCCATTGGTAAAGAACCTGCCTGCCAAAGCAGGAGACACAGAAGATGCAATTTCCGTCCCTGGGTTGGGAAGATCTCCTGGAGGAGGGCACAGCATCCACTCCAGTATTCTTGCCTGAAAAATCCCATGGACAGAGGAGCCTGGCAGGCTACAGCCCACAGGGTCACAAAGAGTTGGACACAACTAAAGCGACACAGCATGTGTGGGAAGGCAGGCAGGGGCACAGACATTTTATTACAAGGAGTTTTCTGTTTGTCTTCTAATTGCAATCAATTCCATTGAGTCAAGAGTTCAGCATATGCCAAAACTCAGTCTGTTAGGATCAAGGCTAGGACTGGAATCAGATTACCAGTGTGGCCACCTAATCCTTGCCTCAGGCCAAGGAGGCTGCCTGATGTTATCATCTGTCCTAAGGGTCTCTGGAGCAAAGTGCAGTCCCTAAGGTAGATTTGAGGCTGCCTAGGTGCTAACGAAGTAGTGCCACGACCCTCCAAGGTACCCGGAAACGTCCAGAGTAGAGCACGTGCGTATTTTCTCTCCCATGATAAAAGGATCTTCCAGAGCAACAAGGCATTGAGGCTGCTTTAGGATGGAAGTGTCTGGGGCAGAAAGCACCAATCCCTGGGCGCAGCTCTACTGATAGTATTTACTGCCTCCCAGTCAGAGATCCAAGTCTCCTTGGATCTCTCTCTCTGTATCTTACTTAAACTTAGCTCATATAATCTTTGGTGTCCACACTGCCCCCATGATGCTTTTGACTCTTCTTGGAAAGGAAATGACAACAACAAAATAAACCTCCTTATAGAACAGGCTGGGGCCCGTGGTGAGATGGGAGGGCTCCTTCCCAGGCTGTCTCACTCTTCAGCTAATTTACTGTCCTGTTTGGATCAGAAAGGCCCATCCCTAAAGGTCTATCCCTCCAGACCCTGTATAATCTTTCAGCAGTTTGGGGGGAAGGAAGTTACATTTTGACTCATAAATACCTCCACAACGTGCCAGAATCAGGGCAGCCCCACTTTTCCTACTGCATGGGCATCTCCTGAGCTGAGTTATTTTCAGTTTTGACTCCTTTGATAAGGTGTCTTAAGTGAGAGCATTTTGTTTCTTAGCTTTACAGAGAATTGTACTCATTGTTCTCGCTCATTTTCTTTTAATGACTGGAATGATTTTATTACAAGCTCCTTTATGAGTGAATACATCTGAGAATCCAAATGCTGTCTCCCAGTGGACGCAGCCATTTTTAAAACTGTCAGGGATTCTACAGGCGGAGGTTTTAAGAAGTGAGAGAAGCATTTCATCAACTCTTCATGCATATTCTTCTGACTGCCAAGGAAATTAAATCTGTTTTCACCTCCTGAAAGCTCAGCACATGTTTATAATATAGACCTAATATGTGTTTAATGCTAATCTGCAATCAGTTTACCCATGGTGGTGAAAACCTTGCAGTATATATTTTTTCCTCCTTAGAAGTTTTCCCTTAGCATATCCATTGATGATCTAACTTATGGGTCTATATCCTAAAGGTTTTGTAAATTTACAATTTTTAATTGAAATGTCTAAACTTGTCATTTTTATATTTTAATTTCTCCTGTTAGGATGTTTGGTTAATTATACAGAAATAGTAGAAATTCAGGGGAAGATCATATTAATCTTTGCTTCCGAGTGCTTAGAGGAGTGCCCGCTTCATAGTAAGTATCCCACAACTCATTAAAATGCAGATATGCAAAGTGGGTTTGTGCCTTATATGCAACACATAAGTTTAATCTCCCCCCAAATTTCATTTTATCCATTTTTAATACTTCTGTTTGTGTTTTATTGTAAGCATTCTCAAATCTTAGTAGGGTATTTTTGTTACATACACACAAAACAACATGAATATGAAAGCTGTAGTGTACAAAAGGCCAGTAGATACATGCAAAGATGTTCTATCTTGTTGATAATTAAATAAATGCAAATTAAAACTGTAAGATAATTTTGTCTGTTTGGCACACATGTAAAAGTCTGATAACATTTTGAGCATTTTGAGCTGATGAGAGCAATGCCATACATTGTTGATGAGAATTGAAATAGGTATATGAATTCAAGAATGAAAATGTTCATTTCACGTAAGAGAGTCATCTCAATATTGGGAATCTAGCCTACAAAAATAATTGCACAAATCTGTAAGTACACATGCACAAAGAACTTTGTATTAATGAATAATTTTAATCTCAATGCTATCTGTAGAAGCATGAATAAGGACACTGTGGTTCAGACAATGGCAAATGATGCAACTTTTAAAAAGAACAAACTAGATCTACATAGCCCAGAGGGTGGTCAGGGTATATTTCTATGTGAGAAAATTAGTTATGAAGCGATATGTATATAGAATAATCCTGTTTTTATTAGAAAAAAAGTGGGTGTTTATATGTGTGTAAGTGTGTGTGTGTGTGTGTGTGTGTGTAAGAGTATAGGTATAAAGATAAAAAGAAGTGTAAGATTGAGATAGTGAAACTCCCCTCAATTTTTATTTTGTTAAACTTATACTTTTTAAATAGAGAAATAGAAATAATTCAGAGCATATGGCTTAACTTGATACAGTGATTATTAGAATAGCATATGTTTTTATACATACGTATACTTTTAATAGAAGTTTACTTACTTTTTAAATCATCTGTAGAATCATTGAGATCTGGAAGGCTGAAAGTTATACAGTCATTAAGAAAGGGAGGAAAAAATGAGTATTTTAGGGAGAGAAGGACTTCTTGGAAAGTGCTAGCCCTGAGAAGATTGGAGAGAAGAACATTCTAGGCAGAAGGAAAAATGTAAGAGCCTCCCAATTGTGTGGTCAGATGATATGGAGAGAATTGTGTCCCCTCCCTCCCCTCAATTCATATTTGAAGCCCTAACCCTCCATGCGTCTAAATTTGGGGACAGTGCCTACAAAGAGGTAGTTAAGTTTAAGTGAACTCATAAGGGGAGGCCACAGTAGGCTGGGATTGGTGTCCTAATGTGTTCTGTATCTTTCCCAGCTATGTGAGAAGGTGGTTTTCTATAACCCAGGAAAAGAGCTTTCATCAGAAACCAAACTGGGCAGCACCTTGATCTTTCCTGCTTCCCGGTTTATGAAAAGATAAATTTCTGTCATTTAAGCCACTTAGTATATAGTATTTTGTTATGGCATCCCAAGCTGACTATGATCAGGTTTAAGATCAGTTTAAATTGGAGCATACAAAACTTCCTGAGAAGTTGAATGTACAGAGTAGATGGGAAAAGATCAAAGATAACTCTGAAGCTCTTTGCCTGAGTGACTGGGAGAATGGTGATACATTACCTAAGATGAGAAGAGTGGGGTCAGGAGAGTACATGTGGGGAAGGAAGAAGGATCAGGATTTCACTGTATATGTATTCATTTTAAGATTTCTGTCTGTTAGACATTGCAATAGAGTTGGACATACAAGTTGGGGCCCAGGGATGGAAATGCTAAGTTGGATGTCACCAGCAATTATATTGAGTTGAAAGCTGTGGAATGGAGTGAGATGATGCAGCAAAATCTGTTGGTGGGGAGCCTGGAGGCATTGCAACAGTCTGAGAAGAATCAAAGACAGAGAAACCAACTAGGAGAGCACCAGAAATCCAGAACAGCCAGGTTACTGCCAAGTGCTGCAAAGAGGTTAAGTGAGATGAAAACAGATTGACGGTTGGATGGGCAGATGGAGGTCACAGGGCGTCTAGATGACAGGAGTTTCAGTAAAGTAGTGGGAAGTAAAATGCTAAAAGGCTAAAGAAGAGAATGAGAGGTAAAAAAGTAAAGATGAGTCTTATGTGGAATTTTGCTCCAATTACGAGCAGAAGAATGAGTATGGACTTAACAGAGAGATTCAGGTTCAAGACACTTTTTTTTAACTTTTTATTTTGTATTGGGGTATAGCCAATTAACAATATTGTGATAGTTTCAAGTGAATAGTGAAAGGACTCAGCTATACATATATATGTATCCATTCTCCTCCAAACTCCCCTCCCATCCAGGCCACATAACATTGAGCAGAGTTCCATGTGCTATACCTTATTGGTTATCCATTCTGAATATAGCAGTGCATACAAGTCCATCCCAAACTCCCTAGTTATCCCTTCCCCCTGGCAACCTCAAGAGACAATTTTTAAAAATATTTTTATGATTTTTAAAACATAAAATGGTAGACCCAACGGTATAATAGACTTCCAGTACCCATCAACAGCTTTAAGAATTAGTAATCTTGTTAATATGTACTGCTATGTACTTATCTATCCCATATTGTTTGTAAGCAAATTCTAGATATTATTATTTCATCTATAATATTTGAGAGTGTAGCTCTAAAAGATAAGGACTGTTTGCAAACAAATATAATCAAAATATCTTTGAGACCTAAAAAAACTGGTCATTGTCCCTTAATATCAAATATCTAGTGTCCAAAGTTCTAATTATCTCATGAATGTCTTATTTTTGAATAACCTGTTTGAATTAATTTACAAACAGTATTCACACTTTACAATTTCTTTCGGTTCAGCATTGTTATATCTTTTAAATTGAGTCTAAAGAGTCTCTCCAAAAGGGAGGGGATAAATGTATACATATAGTTAATTCACTTTGTTTTACAGCAGACAACACAACTAACACAACATTGTAAAGCAATTGTGTACAATTTAAAAAAACCACTACAAAAAAATAAAGATTCTCTCTCCATCTTTTATCCACCTTGTTATTTATTTTCAAAGAAACTGGGTTGTCTGTAGAGTTTCCTACAGTTCGACTGAACTTCTGTAGTTTTAACATATCCTTCTTTTGTATTTTGCAAAAACTGATAGTTAGATCCAAAAGATTTATCAGATTCAGGTTTAAATTTTTTGGCAAGATTATTTCATAGTGTGCTGATCCATAAAGAAGAATATAATCCTTTGTTGTCTCTTTTTGTGATGTTAACATCAATTGGCACTCTCCACCTAGAATTTTTAATTCATAAGAGATTGCAAAACTGGTGACATTCTACTTTTATCCTTGTTTCTATATTTATTGGCTGGAATATATCCCTCATCCCTTATTTGGTTACCTACTGTTACAATTTGTCTAGACAAGATAGAATAAATGTTTGATTCTTTTTAATAGTTTTTTAAAGTAAGTTGTTTAGCTAGTATACTCTAACAGTGAATAATTTTAAAAATAATATTAACTCTTGGAATTAAATACATTTAATGCATTTCAATACACTGTAGTTTTTATCCTTGTTGATGCTCAAATCATTGCCATTTGTACCCAAGGGGGGGTTCTTCAGTTGTCCCCAGAATTCTTTTGCCACACCCTGCTAGTTAAGTTTGTTGTTTGTCTTACGGTTTCCTACTATCTGGTATAACGTGGTATTCTAGGCTTGTCTTGTACAGTTACACTGGAATCAGCCATTTCTTCAAAGAGAAGAATTTTTATTTTAGATTTGACATATTGAAGTTCATTTGTACATGAATGGGAATAATCCAGATTAGAGGAGACATCTGTAGAAGTACCATCATTGAGTAGGTAAGAAGGGATGGGGTAGGTGGAAAAGTTGGTTTTTGAGTGGAACATGTAATTCATTGTGATGGTACATTGGGCAAAGCAAAATTCTGTGAAAATGTAGGGGCCATATGGATGATTAGAAAATAAAACTCTGCTCTCACGATTCTGGATTAAGTGCCACATTTTCCCACTTATAAATTCTACACTCAAAGGTATAAAATTCAGCTAGTCATTTCTTTGATCAGCAAATATGTTGAATACTTTTGTTTTCCTATAAACAACTTCCACAATCAAGAAATCACAAGATATTTGACTAGCAATACAATAAACTTTGGAGATATTCCATAGATTGCTAACAATTATTTCAAACTCTAAAGAAAAATACTTAACTCTTAAGGTTTTAAAATTGTTTATTCCTCGATATTTTTCTCTTAATTTCCAAGCTGGGTGTTTATAATATTTACCCCTAGTATATTTGAAAATTGAAAAATATTGACCTTGTGGTTTCTCTGCTTTTGCTGCCAATGGGAGGATCTCTTAAAAGTCACAAAGTTTTCACCAATGACTGTCACTGGCATACAAATAGCTCCTCTGTCATGTCTGACTTGACTAAAAGGGTCCTCCCATGGCACCTACTTTTCCTTCATACTCATTGCTGCTGGTAGATCTATGCCATTCCTTCCTTTGCAAGAGTTGTGACATGATCTCTTCTCCCCATTTCCTTTTCATGTTTGTTTCACTATGAAACTGTCAAGGAATGTCCAGATACTGTGTTTAAAAATGCAGACTCCTGTCACCTTTAGGCCTAGTATAAATGGGCCGCATGAGACTGCCACTCTCTCTCTTCTCCCCACCATAGTGCCTGCTTCCTACATTTTTGGTTCACCTGGACTGGGAGCAGTTTGGAAGAGATATGATGAATCTGTCATTTTGAAACCTGAAATATGCATTTTAATGCCATTCAAGCAAGAGACTACAAAAAGAAAACCTTAGAGCAAGACCCTGAGGATAGAAATAGAGGGAGAAAAAATTAGATGTGAAAGAGTATTCATAACAAAGCTTACAGGTTTGAAATAGTGCTTTGAACTAGGAGTGAAAGAGGAAACTGTTCTCCGTTCTGTCCTTTCTTTGTATGACATTCTATGCTGCTCTCTGGCACCAGAATCCTGAAATTGAACTACTTATGAATGGTGCTAATGTGCTACAGGTCACCAGCATCAGAGTTCAAAAGTATCATTTTGGAGAATTTAACTAAAATAATTAGAGGATAAGATTTTATTCTAACTTTTTATTAATTTTCGCATTGCCTTTCAAACTATCAAACTATCTGATGAGCTGTTTTTCAAAGCACAAATTAGCATCCAGTGACTCAGTTTGCAGAAGTATTCGCTCTAGGATTCCTTTAAAATAGGAACTTTTTTATTGTTTGTTGCCAGACCATTAACTACTTGACAGAGAATCTATGGGTGAGTTAGGCAGCCTAATGTACAAAAGTTGGAAATTGTTAGACAAAGATAGATGAGAAATGAATGTTAAATAAATTATAGGGAGATAGGAAAATAGAATTGATTTATTGATCTATACATTTTAGGAATAAATCTATTTGTGAAAGTGAAATAGAGCCTTAACTGCTGCTCACCATGCACAGAGTATAATTTTGTGGGGGTAATCAAGTGTGTCCTCCTTACAACAATGGAAACACTTACCATTGTTCCCTTATTCCAGTCTATTGATTTATCTGCATACTATTTGACATACTGAGTTGAAATGTTTATATATCTGCATGTTGCTTGTGAAAATGCAGTGTCACTGTCATATATATCCCAGAGAGTTACTAAACTTTAATGAGCTTCAGTAATGATAAATCTTATAGCCATAGCATAAAATAAGATGGTGAAGTAAGGCAATTATCTAGGTAATTTGGGAAAATGCAGGCTTACTTCACTTAATGCTTCTAGATATTTTTAAAATGTCCCTCAAGAATTTAATTTAAGATTTATACCACTGAGTGATTGGAGTGGGGCTGAATTTTAGCAACCTTATCCATGACTGCTTTTGTTCTAAACTGGCAATTAAATCACATGTATTGAAGGAAACTCTCTCATTTTACATGACTCTTTGGCTAAAGGTTGAAAGCCAGTAACTACTTCATAATGCTTATTCAATTCAATTCAAAAATATTGAATTCTTAGCATCTCTGCTAGATACAGAGATTACTGAGTCTCTAGTTTCATAGAGTTTATGATCTAGTGAGGAACACTGAAATAATATAACTTATAATGTGATATACTCTAAGAGTAATGTCTAAACAAAATTCCACGGGTATAAAGCAAGTAGAGTGATTTGCTCTGAAAAGTCTTTGTGGAAAATGTAGCTTTTAAAGCTAGCCTTAAAGGATGAGGAGGTTTTTCAATAGGCAAAGATGTTGGGAGTTAATTTTCTGAAGAAAGAATACAGAGGCAGGAAAACATCCTTGGAGAATGGGAATATGGTATTTGGAAATATGATCTGGGACCAGGGTTTGGCAACATGAGACAAACCTGAACCTTCCTAATTGGCTGTAAGTAGCTGGGAAAAGGTTTTAGAACATAGATGGTTCTGTTTAAGGAAGGTAACTCTTAGACCAGTTTGTGGGATTAGAAGGGGCAGAAGCTGGACTGTTGGAATCAAACAGAAGACTCTTGCACTTGCCTAATGAGAAGCAAATGAGGCTCTGAATTGTGTAGGAGCAATGGGAATGGAAAGAGAGGGTGGTTTCTAGATTTTACCAGGGTAGGATTGTGATAACCTAGGGACAGACTGGGTAGCACGGGAGTAGGGGTGATGCAGAAACCTCCTACATTTATGCAGAGGAAGAGAAAGAAAAATAATCAGAAGGAGCAAGTTTGGAGGAAGCTCCACAATATCTCAGAAACCAGATGAGGAGAGGATTTCAAGAAGGAGGGCAACAGAAACAAATGATTCAGGGAAATACAGTTAAGACTGGGATAGAGAAGAAGTATGTAGATATAACAATCAGAAAGTTGCTGTTTGTTTTTATTAAGGTGATGAAATTGGAAGCCAATAAAGGAGAGTTGTTATCTTGGAGGAAACAAGACTAGAGAATTAATTTTTGAGGAGAGGTGATGAAGTGTAAAGGAGAGAGGATTATCTCTTTGAGGAGAATAAGATTGGAAAGGAAATTATATTAGAATAAGGAAAGCTGATTCTAAGGAGACAGTGAGCCCCAGTGAGCTATGTCTCTCAGTATTCATGTCCTTGTGTGGCCTCTTCTCTTCAAATCTGGGATGGCCTCGTGACCAACAGAATGTGATGTCCTTGGACAGGCTTCCAAGTCCAGGCTTCTTCTTTAAGAAGACCTGGCAGCTTCTGCTTTTAGACACTGGAGAAGTCAGCCTACTGTGTAAGAGGTCTGAACCTGAAACCATCCTGCTGGGCGGGAAACCCACACTATCCACATGGAAATGTCAAAAGGACAGAGAGAGATGTCCAGCCAGCTGAGGCACCAGACATGAATGTAGACGCCATTTTGGGATTTCCTGCCCCAGAAGATGCCACAAGGATCTCTGAGCACCCCTGCTCTACTCAAACCACAGACTTGTGTGCAAGTAAATGACTGTCTATTTTAAGCCACTAAAGTTTGTGAGTGATTATTAGGCAACAGTAGATGACAGGAACAGGTGGCTTTTTTTTCCCCCTTAATGTTAGAGAGGTTTGAGAGATGGAATAAGGCCCTAAAGAAGATGAAGGGAGACAGGATCAAGTGGAAGAATTGGTCTTGGAAGGGAATGAAGACATTGCTTTTTTGAGACAGAAAGAGTTAAGGAAAGGATGGGTAAAATTAAAGTTTGACAGGAATGGGAAGGAAATGGGACCAATTCAAGTTAGACAGTGAGGTATCATGTTAAGAATGAGGACTGAATGAGGGGGCTGAGAGCTAAAGAGGGGGAGAAAAAGTTTCATTGTAAGTGGGAACAGGATTTATCCTGGGAGGAGTAGACCAGGGGCAGACCTGTAGGTGCCCTGATGAGTGTGGTGGTCATGAGCTTGTAATGAAGCCAAGAGGTTTGTGGTATTTTGTACCCACCCTTACTGAGATTGTCTTCCATCAGCAATCAAAAAGCCTACTGTCTAGGTGGGTCATTCCTATTTGCTTTAGGAGATTTGGACTCTATAAACAAATGGAAATTTTTTTAATTTGTTTACAGTAATTGCAAACAAATGAAAAAAAAAACCTAGAATTTGTTTCAAGTGTTTTCAAATCTTTTGGAGACCCTCCCCACTTTTTTAAAAGAATCCATAGACCTGCTGCAAATGATATTTCCATTTGCAATACCAGAAATGATTTCATTAACAACTGCTGAATCATATACCTGAGATTACAGACAATGCTATTTATACCAAATAAATTGAGTACACATCTATTTTAGCTTCCTGGCCTATTTTCATACTTCCATCCATTTGGATTTTTGTCCCATATGTTGTCCTCAGCACTCTGTCTTAAACTGCTGTCTAGTTATAGCTCAAAAAACAAAAAAGCTGCTGTTCCAAATGGGACTTTATTTCAATAGGGGGCTGTACTTTCTTTTAAGCTATTACTTAACTGACAGATACTGTGAAGCTTGGTCAGTTTTTAAAGCTTTCTGTGATGGCAAAAAGAAAAAAAAATTAGTTCTTATATCCTTGAATTGTACAGAGTAACTCTTCTTTGTAACTCCTTATACA
The DNA here is from genome assembly GCF_023699985.2 of Odocoileus virginianus. Lineage (NCBI taxonomy): Eukaryota > Metazoa > Chordata > Mammalia > Artiodactyla > Cervidae > Odocoileus > Odocoileus virginianus. Next base: position 10,944,284 of record NC_069686.1, read on the forward strand.
AAAGGTAAACTACTGGAGGAATCTGGAATAAGGCTGGTGGTAGACGCCAAAGCTAAATGAGCCAATCACGCTGAGACACTAAAAGGAGTTTACCACGTGCCATAAAGGCCGGTTGCTTCCTCTTGATCCCTAGGCTTGCTTTGACCGCCAGAGACTCCCCAGACCTCTCATTCCCCTAAGCCTCAAATTCGTGGTTGACTTTGAACTTCTGATCCTACTTATTTTTGTGCCAGGACCTAACTGCATTGTTTCTCTCAGTTCTAGTTGTTCAGCCTGACTCAGTGACACGCTGCAATCAATGGGCCTGGCGTCTCACACTTTGACATCCCTCCCACTGACTAGAATGTGCCTGCACAATAAGGAAAGAACTTGCCAAAATGCAATATCCATTGACCTGTGCCAGGCAAGGCCTAGTGTTATGGTTGACCTGAGAGGTTACCCAGTGGCATTCAGGTAATTCTAATAGCTACTAAAATAGGTTTGTTCACCAGAAAATTTCAAACAGGCCCTTTAAAATATGATAAAATAATGTGGGTTGTCATGTCAGGGTTGCTAAATAAAGTTCCAGACATTCAGTGAGAAGATCTAAGTTAGCATTCATGGTTCTTTCAATCATTAGCTGGGAAGCAATTTAGGACTCCTTTATGTTCATACCTATATGCTGGAAGGTGTGAACATATTAATACATATTAGGACACACATGGACTCACTACTAAGTTAAATGAATATCAGGCTGAAGGAAATTGAGGTTATAGTCCGTGGTATGTACCATGGACAAGTAAAAGAAGTATTTCAACTGAAACAAAACACATTTTTGCTATCCCAGTCAAACTACATGCTAAATAGATTGGGAAGGAGAAAATAGAATCAAACAAATCTATGGCTTGGAAACAGGATTGGCATCAACATAACCAGGGAAATGCAAGCCAGACTGGAGATGTGCTGAAAACCAAATTTTCTAAAGGCCCTGGAGACTTTGGCATATAGTATCAAGCAGTTAAATTCTAGAGCTGTTTCATTTGTGCCAGCTACTTACCATCACCAACATCAAACTTGCATAACAACACTGCAGTTTTACTGCTGAAAATGAACTTTTTTTTGGCTTGAAAATGTGTAGAGGGTAGATGGCAAAAAAAAGATCTGAACTGCTGTGCAAAAAGCTAAAGGGAAACATTTATAGGAGGAGGCTTGAGCATAAAGAACTTCCCAAAGACATTTGGCAGAATGATTTCCATGTAAGGGATTGCCATTACCTGGCTTGAAACAACAGGCTAAGGGCATTCATTTCATATGAGGCCTTCCAAAACAATAATTAGGAACAAGATGTCCCAAAGATCATAATGAAAAGACTGATGATTATAGAAAGCCACAGGGAGACAGATATTTCCTGTTACCTGATACAAAAACACAGCTTTTCATACAATGCTTGTAGTGACTACTGTTATTTGCCACCTTGATGCCCTCTTCCGGGCTGAGGTGTTCTTTTCCTCAGCTGTGTGGGACACTGGCTGCTGTTGGCTTATAGCTGATTACCTAACCGTCTGCTAAGAAAGCTGTCTTTCTCCAGGTCATGCTCCCTCCCTCCCTGACACAACCTATAGCTACTGACTGTCCGTTAGTGGGTACAGAGGCCTGGGCCCCTAGTCCCGATTCAGGACAACTCTGAAGGACCATCACACTTTCGAAGCTCCACTGGAGGACAACAGGCGGCCTCCATTCACGTTGCTTCTCACTCTGTTCTGTTATCTGCTTTCCTCCTTCTCCAACAGGGGTTCTTCCAAACAGCTCTCCTCAGTAAACCTCTTCCAGTCACATCTCTTAGAGTCTCTTTCTCCAGGAATCCAGTCTAAGATGAGGCTAATCTGATACCAACACTGTTGGTAAATTGCCAACATATATTTGTTCCCAGCCTTCCTTTCTCCTCCTCCTCCAAAGAGGAGTCAGATGTTGTTTGCTTCATTTCTCCCCCTTTAGCCTACTCCGGGCACCATACTTCTTTACAGAGTTTTGATAAACTGAAACACAACCAGGTAAAGAAACAGAACAAAGCCAGTGCCCAGAAGATTCCTCTGCCTCCTTTTCCAGTCACTGCAGTCTATCAAGGATCCTTACTTCTTAACTTTGTACTTCTTGGGTTTTCCTGCTTTTTTGTAGTGTATGTAATTGGATGCATAGCTATATAACTTTTGTATCTGGTTTCTTTTACTATATGTTTTATTTCTATGATTCATCCTTACTGCTGCATGTATTTGTAAGCCTTTCATTCCTATTGCATAGCCTTCCATTCTATGAATATTTCACAACTTGCACATAATTCTTTTGGAAGCACTGTTACTATAACCAGTAAAAATCTAACTTCCATTGCTTTGTCTGAATCTCTAGGGCCAGTAGTTATGTACGGATGTGAGAGCTGGACCATAAAGAAGAGTGAGTGCCAAAGAATTGATGCTTTCAAACTGTGGTGCTGGAGAACACTCTTGAGAGTCCCTTGGACAGCAAGGAGATCAAGCTAGTCAGTCCTAAAGGAAATCAACCCTGAATGTTCTTTGGAAGGACTGATGCTGAAGCTGAAGCTCCAGTACTTTGGCTACCTGATGCAAGGAGCCAACTCATTAGAAAAGACTCCGATGCTGGGAAAGACTGAAGGCAGGAGGAGAAGCAGGGAGAAGCAGAGGAGCCTGGAAGGTTGCAGTCCATGGGGTCGCAAAGAGTGATACAGGACTTAGCGACTGCACAACAAAAACTGGGGCCAAACAGGGCTTTCTGAAGGGAGAGGCTGACTTTTCCCAGGCTTTTCATCCCTTCAATGACAAAAAGCCATCCTGGCCCACTTTGATAGCACAGAGCTACACTGTTAATACAGTAGCTCCTAACAGACATGTGACTACTGAATATTTGAAATGTGGCTGATACAAATTGAGAAAAGCATCTACTTCTGCTTCACTGACTATGCTAAAGCCTTTGTCTGTGTGGATCACAACAAATTGTAGAAAATTATGAAAGAGATGGGAATATCAGACTACGTGATCTGCCTCCTAAGAAATCTGTATGCAGGTCAAGAAGCAATAGTTAGAACTGAACATGGAACAACAGACTGGTTCCAAATAGGGAAAGGAGCATGTCAAGTCTGTATACTGTTACCCTGCTTATTTAATGTATAAGCAGAGTCCATCATGTGAAATGTTGGGTTGGATGAAGTATAAGCTGTAATCAAAACTGCTGAAAGAAATATCAGTAACCTCAGATATGCAGATGACACCATCCTTATGGCAGAAGGTGAAGAACTAAAGAGCTTCTTGATGAAGGTGAAAGAGGAGAGTGAAAAGGCTGGCTTAAATATCAACATTCAAAAAGCTAAGATCATGGCATCCAGTCCCGTCAATTCATGGCAAATAGATGGGGAGACAGTGGAAACATTGAGAGACTTTATTTTCTTGGGCTCCAAAATTATTGCAGATGGTGACAGCAGTCATGAAATTAAAAGATGCTTACTCCTTGGAAGAAAAGCTATAACCAACCTATACAACATATTAAAAAGCAGAGACATTACTTTACTGACAAAGGTCTGTCTAGTCAAAGCTATGGTTTTTTCCAGTAGTCATGTATGGATGTGAGAGTTGGAACATAAAGAAAGCTGAGTGCCAAAGAATTGATGCTTTTGAACTATGGTGTTAGAGAAGACTCTTGAGAGTCCCTTGGAAAGCAAGGAGATCAAACCAGTCAATCCTAAAGGAAATCAGTCATGAATATTGGAAGGACTGATGCTGAAGCTGAAACTCCAATACTTTGGCCACCTGATATGAAGAATTGACTCATTGAAAAAGACCCTGATGCTGGGAAATATTGAAGGCAGGAGGAGAAAGGGGTGACAGAGGATGAGATGGTTGGATGGCATCACTGACTCAATGGACATGAGTTTGAGCAAGCTCTGGGAGTTGGTGACGAACAGGAAAGCGTGACGTGTTGCAGTCCTTGGGGTTGCAAAGTGTCAGACACGACTGAGTAAACTGGCTGACAAATTGAGACATGCTGTATGTGTAAAATACATATCAAGTTTCAAAGATTTGGCATGAAAAAATAATTTAAAATATTTCAATAATTTTATATTGATTACTTGTTGAAATAATTATGATTTTGACTGAATGAGATATACTATTAGAATTAATTTTGTCTTTTTTTACTTTTAAAAATGTGGCTATTAGAAAAATTTAAATTCTATGGATGCCTTCTATTATATTTTTATTGGGTTTTAGGGATCCAGATCACTATCTTACACAGATAGCTTCATTACTCTTCTGCCTGAAGTCAGATGTTGGACCAAGTGCTTTTCCAAGCTTTTTTGTTCATAAAATTTCCAAAGGTGCAAGTGCCATTGGAACCAGTACATGGATGCTCAAGTCCCATCAGCAATTTGAGGTCTGTCCAAGTGAGAACCAAAAAGCTTGCTGCCTTGGAATGTGAGGTCTGTGTCTATGCCTCGGTAGCCAACAAGCTTGGGTATTGCATTAAACACTGATACCACTTTAATTAAAAACGTGACAAAATGTTGATTATGAAAGCATACGAGGCTAAAAGTCATGAGAGACTTCACATTTCCTGCCTCCATAGGGAAACCACTTTTCGCTTCAGTTCACACTGTTTATAGCTGCTGTTGGTTTATATGGAAAATGTGGCAACTAAAGTTCAAATGATTTATATACGGCAATATAATTTATATGGAGTCATTTTGGAGGCCAGCTGAATGATGAGAATGTTAATTAATTTTAAAGTTTTCAACCACGTGTCTAGGTTTTATCATCCATAGACTGCATTTTAGATCAATTCCAAGAATTCAGATTAAGATGGTCCCACAAGTCCCACAGTAATAAAGAAATTAAGATGATCCTAGTGAAATAGGAATATAAAATGTAAGAATTTTTTTTTAATGAAGATATGGTTCCTAAGAACTTAACTGAATTACAACATTCTACTTACACATGAAGTTTTATTTGGATTTACTGCTATTAACCTGGAAGAATTCAGGACTTTTGAACATTTTACCAGGCAGAGAGATTTTTAAATTTCTCAGCACAGCTGAGTTTTCTTATTTTTAATGCACATCTTCCTATTCTTCTCCAGTGTCATTATTACTCACTGTTGGCAAATACATCCACGTACTTCTCCTCTTTAAAGTCATAAGAGTTTTAAATTATTTAAAACCTATAGGAATATGACCTCTTGATTGTGTATTGTATTACGTTTCTAATCCCAAATTGCTTTAATCCTGTAATTAAAACTGGAGCAATTTAAATCATTGCACTGATGTTTTTGTGATTTTGTATTTTAATTGCATTTAAATGATGAATATTTGATGTGTATATTTGTCAGGCAAATAGGAGTAAGCACTCCAATTCCCCCCAAAACACTTAGCTACAATCTAAAACTAGGAAAGCCTTGATTAAAAGAATTAAGAAATTAGGCACAGCATGTAAATGTGTCCAAGGGGCAGATTCAAGAACTTCATTCTAAACACCTTTCTGAGAAAAAGAAAAACCATGCTGATTTCAGAAAGGATTAAAAATTGAACAGGCCTAGAGTTTTCATCAGGAAATGATCTGGTTTTAGAATTGCTATTATTTTTTAAGCTACTTTGGGGACTATTTTAGAAACAGCTCAGCTTCTGTGGAATGATCCTCTGAGTAAAGCACTGACTAGAATCTGTTTTTCTATCATTGGATCCTCACATAAAATCAGCCCCATTAAAGTCCCTCTCACATAGTCTTGAGGAGGAATATAAAGCGTTTCTTGAGAGCAAGAATGAGAGGTGAGGAATGAATGTCCAGGGCACTCGGGGGCTCGCCACCCACAGAGCAGCCTGCTGTGGTAATGAGTTCGCACAGGGCCGCTGAAGGCAGAGAGGATGCAGGCATTTGGCAGCCTTCTGCAGGCATGGAATGAATGTTGACACAGAATCCAGAAATGTTAGAGCTGGAAAGAGGCCTTAGGAATCACTGAATCCAGCTCTCTTTGTGAGGAAGCCGAGGTCCAAAGGGGAGGTGACACGCTTGGTACTGATTCAGAGGTGTGCACAAACACACACACACATTCACTCACTCACATGCTCACACACTCCTGGCCCTCTGTCCTCAGTAAGTTCTCCCAGGGTGATAGTCTCGTCAGGAGAGGAGGGAGCGCTTCTCTTTATTTTTGTATTTTATTTTATCTTATTTTTTCCCAGCTTCATCAAAGTCTGATTGACAAAAATTGTATATATATTTCAGGTGTACAACATGATGTTTTGATATATGGATACGTTGTGAAATGATTACAGTCAAGCTACTTAACATGTCCATTAGCTCACATAGTTACTTTTCTGTGTGTGTGTGATGAGAATACTTAAGGTGTATTCTCTTAGCAAGTTTCAAGTACTCACTGTATTATGAACCACAGTCACTATCCTGTCCGTTAGGTCCATAGATCTTATTCATCCTATAACTGAAAGTATATCCTTTGCTTGGGGAAAATTTTTCATTTCTTCACCCCCCAGTAACCACTCTTCTACTCTCTGTTTCTGAGTTTGACTTGTTTGTATTTCACATATAAGTGAGATCACAAAATATTTGTCTATTTTTGTTAAGCATATTTCAGCTAGTGTAATGTCCTCCAGGTTCATCCATGTTGTCACCAGATGACGTGATTTCCTTCTTTCTTAAGGGGAAATAAAATTTTCTTGTATATATGTTGTTGTTCTTGTTCTGTAGCTCAGTCATGTCTGACTCTTTGCAATCCCATGGACTGCAGCATGCCAGGTTTCCCTGTCTTTCACCATCTCCTAGCTATCCAGCCAGCTCATCCTCTGTCATCTCCTCCTTCTATCTTTCTATCTTTTTTCTTCTATTTTTCTTCCAGCATCAGACTCACTGGGTCTTTTCCAATGAGTCAGCTCTTCGTATCAGGTGGCCAAAGTATTGGAGCTTCAGCTTCAGCATCCATCCTTTCAATGAACATTCAGGATTGATTTCCTTTAGGATTGATTGGTTTAATCTCCTTGCAATCCAAGAGACTTTCAAAAGTCTTCTCCATCACCATAGTTTAAAAGCATCAATAATCTTCTCTGTATATATGTACCAGAGAATATTATTTTTGGTAAGGATGTAGAGAAAAGGAAAACCTTATAGATTGTTAGTAGAGATATAAATTGGTATAGTCATTGTGGAAAACAGTATGGAAGTTCCTCAAAAAGTTAAAAATATAACTACATTATGATCCAGCAATCCCACCTTTGGGTATATATACAAAAGAAATAAAATCACTTAGAGAGATATCTGCATTGTCATGCTCATTGCAGCATTATTTGCAAGAGCCACAGTATGACCACAATGTAAGTGTCTGTTGATTGAGCCAAGAGCGCTCTACATGGACCTGCACCCTCTTTGAAAAGTCACTTCTGAGAAATCCTTGAGGCATTTTTTCAGGTCCATTGTTTCAGTCTTGAGGGACAGGAGACAGCTCATTTATCTTAAGCTCACGGTTGTCAATAATGTGTCCTATGCAAAGAAGAGATGCACAAAGGACCTAGGTGGCATTCGTGCCTCCTGCCTCCTTCTAGGTGTGCGTGTCTGCATTTGTGTTGTCCTGCTCCTTACACACATGCATACACACAGGAAAGGAAGGCTTCACCAGGAGGGTGAAGTTGTTAACTTCAAGCAGGAGAATACTCCTATTTGATACTCTTGTCTGATTCTAAAGTGAAATATCCAGCCAAAAATATTCCACTTGATTTTGAAGTTTTGAAAGCCTTTGAGGTTTGATTGAGAAGTCCAAGTTTCTGCCACCTATAGGGCCCTCTGCTCTGTTCACCTCTCCTGTCTCCCAAAGCTTCACACCCTCATCCTCACTAGCACAGTTGTTTCTCAGCCTTGGCACTATGGACACCTTGGGCCAAGTCAGTCTTTGTTGGGGGCAAGATGGGTTGGTGAGGCTGTCCTGAGCATTAGAGGATATTTAGTGGGATTCCTGGCCTCTACCTCTAGATGCACCCGCCTATCTGAGTCATACTAATGCAAACTGTCTCCGCACATACCCACCCAAGACCCACTGCTCTAGTGTGAGGCCAGGGGCTGCCTGTACAGTCGATGGTGTCTGCCTGCTCTTATCCCATCCTCAGGAACAGTACCTGTGGGACACCTTACAGAGGTCTGCAGCAGCGCCCACCCTCTGTGCGCACAGGGCAGAACTTAACAAGTTCCTCTCCTGGTCGCTGTGGCTGCTGCATTTTCCTGTAGCGTGCTTAGAATTCCTCTGAATGAAGATGCGCTTATTAAATACGATAAGATTCTCCACAGAGCTGGGGAGTAGGGAAGACTGGAGCCCTGGTTGCCCTTCTCAGAGGATCCCCGGCTCTCTTGCCACTGGCAAGCACTGTTCTGCAAGGCTGAGCCCTGGCTCCCCACTAAGGGAGAGGTAGGCTCCTTTTTGCCTAAGAGCCCAGTCTCTGATCCACAGGGGCTGCCTGGTGATGACACTTCCCTCCCGGAAGGCACAGTGTCCCCACACCCCCGGTGCCATGGATGACCAATGTGGCTCACGCTGGATGAGTTAGGGTTAAGGATGCAGCTTTGTTAAAGCAGTGTTGATTTCAATCATCCTCCACAAATTATCCAGTTCTTTCTGAGCTAACTCCTTGGGTGAGAACAAGTTCACAAACCAATCAGGTTAGAGAGGAGTGTGTGGGAACAGGAAAAGAGTGGGAGAAGCATTTTACACTTTATTAAAATAAAGATCTCAGCACCTCTTTTTTCATACAAAAACAAAAACCAATGCATATAATGCCTGCTTAAACTCTTCCTTCTTCTGGACCATTTCCTAGCAGCAAAGATGTATCATTTTATAGTTTTGTTTTTCTTTAACCTCAGTGTTTATGCTCAGATTCATAGGGATGTTGGTAGGTTCACTGGTATACAGATGAGAAAAATATCAGCAAGCAGAATATTTCTCCTCCTCTCTCCTTAACATCCTCCTTTATATGCTGGAACAGACCTTCGTGCTTACAAAGAGATTTGAGAGGCCATTCCAGGTGAGTGCAGTGAATAAATGGTAGAACAGAGGAACACCCACTGATACAAAGTGGGGGGGGACCCCCTTCTTTCCAACATTGCTAAATCTGTTTGCATAACTCAGTGCTTCTCCGGGAGCTAGAGCTCCTTGCTGGGTAACAGAGAGGCTGCGGTGGGGTCATGGAGCTCATGCCCAGAGGATACCTCCTGCAACTGTTTGTGGCATCTCCAAAGGCAGATGGTTGAACGGGATGAACCCTCTCCCTAATACTGAATTCTGTTGCTAGCTGTGTTTTCCAGCTCCAGTCTTATGTCTGCTCTCATGTCAGGAGGGAGATTAGATTCTGATTACTGAGTTGTCAATTACAGTGTGTTTATAGTAAATAGAGGTGGTGGAGCCTGAACTCTCAAGATTTAAGGAATGTTAATGAATCTAAAGATGCAAAATATTTTTCACAAAAGAAAGAATTTTTCCTTTCAAAGCAGATATTCTGAATCCCAACTCTATAGAGTCATCCATGGATAGGCTTCCCCCCTTACAATTGAATGTGTATCCATTTTCCTGAGACAGACTATATCTTTCATCAGATTCTACAAGATCCATAATTGATGAAATGTTAAGAAGCACTGTTTCAGAGGCAGTCATGAAGGTGCTGTTTTTTTGTTTTGTCTAGAATTTTGACTTGTCTTTTGCTCTGTGTGTGGGTGTTTTGATATTGAATTTTCTGAGGCTAGATAGTTTCACTGGTGTTTCTCTATGATATGTTTTCCTAGATGGTGAGCCAATTTGGGGTTGAAAGATCTCTGGAGATTCAACTCTTAACTGTAATTTATTTAGGTCTTATAGAAAGTTTTTCCATTCGAATTTAATGGTGACTCTCTGTGTCAGATGATGTGAGGTTGAGAAAGGTCCTTGGCAAGAGGTGGCCAAAGGAGATGCTCGTGGGGAGGAAGAAATCTAAATACTCGGGATGCACAATGACTTTCGTACCTTTCCTTAAATATACCTGAGGTAATTGTGTTCATTTTTGTCCGTTAAGATTACTGCCCCCATTTATCTTCCCTGGAAGAAGTATGACATCAAATGCTATATCGAGAGCAAGGAGTGAGGAGGACTGAAGATCACAAGGGTGACTCCAGGCCTGGGGAAAGGCCTCTGTCCTCCCACACTGCTGCCCTCGATAATCAGTTTACTACTCCAAATGCTGCATCTCTTCATGAAGTCCTGAACCTGGGCTGGGGAGCTAGTTCATCTTCTCTTCTCTAAAAGGAGAGGGATTCCTCACCAATCCATTCTCTGATCTCAAGCCACAAGGGCTTCCTTACTGTTTTTAGACAGACCAGACACTTCCCAAAGATCAAGCAGTCGAACCAATCAGGCAAGCTGGTTTAAGTGGCCCAATAGCCCCTACATTTACATCTATCAAAGTACTTGTCATCTCTATACCACAATCTGTTTATAAATTGACTGTTCTCTCCACCAGGTTAAACTCTGCAAGGGAAATGAGGATTGTGTCTTTAACTCAGAGATGAGGCCTGAGGCATATAGCAGATGCTCAATAAATGTGGAGAACAATGAGTGAATGAAAGAAAATACAAAAACACTAAGGCCAACTATTAAGGCAGATGTGAATAGCCAATCACAGAATAAAGAATTTCTTTGTGAAGATGTATTTGTTATTATTCAAGAAATTTTATTTAAGAAATCCTCTGGAGAGTGATGAGTGGGGTAGGAAAGAAGTCTCTAAAGATTTCTCTGGAAGCAAAATTAAGCAGGGAATGGAAGCTGCTTTGGATAAAGTGCAGACAGATGTGCCCAGGTAACAGAACGGGGCAGAGTCATTATAGGAGTCAGAGTGACGGTGCAGTGAAAGTTCAGGGATGCGGCGAATGTAGACCATCTTAAAGCGGAGTGCTGGGTTATGGGAAGCAACAACTAGCGTCAGAGTCTGAAGAAAAACAGTGAGAGAGACTCCAGGTTGGTGTTCTGACAGCCCCAGGTTCATACAGCGGCTTCAAGCTTTCACATGGGGCTTTCGATATGCCATCTTTCTCATCCACACAGCAGTTTTTCAGCCCCAGTTGAAAAACCACTGTGACCTGATGGTGCCTGGTTGGTGCATTCTCTCAGACCAGTTTACTCTATGGCCTCGACCAGCTTCTAATTCAGTTTTGCAGTCCTCCAAAACTGATTTTAGCTAACCAAAATTTCATGATGATTTTATTATAAAAGCACACCCACAATTAGCACATTTACTTTCCCTGACTTTCCTCAGCACTATAGCTTTGCAAATGGTATTTCCTTTATGAAAGTATGAGGCTGTATCACTTTCTTTCTGTAAAATTGTTACTTGTGTTTAAAAAGCTAGTACTTTTTACCTGGCTCTCTTGATAAAGAAACTATCTACCACATACAGAACCCCTATGGTCAAAATTTAGGAATCAGAAGATGTATATCAATCAAGAAGCTTCTGACTCAATGCAGAAGGCTTTATTTTTTCCTTCACAGTCTTCTTCTAAGCTTTCTCTTTTCATTAAATCACAATGCCAGGCTAAGTCAGGGTCATGCTGTGCTTGTCACTGTGGTTTATAGATCAAATGAAAGCCAGTATTAATCATCTTGCTTGATTTTGGAACCTATTAATTTCCCAAGAACAGTCCCCCAATGACACAAGTCCTTTATTCTGTGATCTGATGTGGTGTCATTTGCCTTTCCTCCTCTTAAAATAAAACTTAGAAAATGTTAGTTACATAAAATCATTTTAAAGTTAATCTTTACTTTTCCACTGGCCAAGCAGATGAAAGTTCAGCTCAACAAAAGTCTACTTGGCTCCTATTTTCGTCAGGAATCTCTAGGTTTGGCCTACTAACCAGAGAGAAACAGGAGTCCCTGTTTATTGTAAAGGATTTTCTGGAGAATGGATTAAGATATATTCTCATATCTAGGTTGCTTAAATTTTTTTGGTAATGGAAAAAGTTTTTTAAGTTCTTCAGAGTCTTAAGGCTATCTAAAGACAGGGATGCTTACAATAAAGTCCTCAAGATATTTAAGTTCTTAGGAGAAACTGTGTATATGGGAGACCCTCCATAAATACTGTTCAGTGAGTCAGTGGAGTTGAGGACGGGACATGCTCTCTGTCCTCATCTTATCCCCAGAAAGAAGAGGATGGTTAAGGAGCAGGGGATACTGTCAGGTAAAGCACAATACGTCCTGATTAGAACCATTGTGTAGCTAGTTTAACACAGGGTCGCTTTGTTAAAGCTTATTTCTGCATCGCATATCATCAGTGTATTCTCTGGTAACAGAATATGCACCCTTTGACTTGACTCCAAATAATGTCATTAAGTAAAGATTCCATGTTGTGGCTTCAGAGATATGTCACATGTTTGTTCATTACAAGGTTAGTACACGTATTAAGCTGTAAAGAGAATTAAGTTAGAACTAGACAAACAGGTTAGAAGTCTACAACTAGGATTTTTAACCCAAGGGCAATTCTGTATGCATACATTATCATATAAAGTCTAATTTATGGAAGTTGAAGTGACCGAGAACAAAATTAATCTAATTATGCACCTGGTTTTCATTTCAGCTTTTCTTTGCCTCTTTATTTACTGTTGTGTTTAATGTTAGTTTCCATTTTTAGCTTTAAGAGAGGGGAGATGTGTAGAAGATACTTGTAACATCTGTAGCAATGGACAGAAGAGTGAATAATAATAGGAAATGTCTACGTGCCATCTGGTATAAACACAGATGTGTGTTTTCTTTAAAAATAACAATCCTGCACTCTAAAAAAGGAAGATTTACAACACTCTACAGAAAGCGAAGAACCCATTCTTGAGTGGCTCTTTATTACAGGAAGTCAACCTGCCTGTTAGTTGCCCATTTATTTCTAAGACTGCACTGGTAGGCCCTGCTCCTTTTCCCTTTGGATTCTGAGCGCAGAGGTCACAACACTCTCCAGCACTCATGGCAGCACCAGGCAAATTTTTTCACACCAGGTATTGCATTTCTTTACATCTTTATGCACTTAATATGGTAAATCCCAAATTAGGATAGTCTGTGTTTCCTCTGAAACCTCATCATGGAATTCAAAGGCTTCAGAGAAAAGGGTATAAGGTAAACTGAAGGAGATTAGGCATATTTTATAACATCACATAATTTTAAACCTTAATTATACAACAATTTCTATATAATAAGAGAAGATACTCTGTAAAACCAACAAACCACATATAGGGAAGGTTGTCTTTTCCTTAAGCCATTATACATTTAGTGCCAATAACAAATTTACCAAACCTACTTCATTTTGTAGAGAAATGAATTTGCGTTTTTGCTAGGCATCCCACACTTCTCAAATTCAGATGGGCCACAGTGTATCTTAACATAATAAAAGGCTCAGGGGGTATGTCCATTGAGAGATTGCTGACAAGTTACATTTCTCCAGAAATGAAAATGTAAATGTAGTTACCAATGTTGGTATTTTGAGACCATCCCAAGGCAATTTGGAGGACTTCCAGGGGCACCTCTCTTTGAAAATCACAGTATGATGAAATGTCTGATGAGCATGGAAAACAGTAAAAAAGAATTATGAAATACCTTCTGTCATGAATGTTCATCAGCTACACCCACCAAAGGAAAGGACAGGACCCAAGTTGCGTGGATGAAATGTATGCTTAGAAAGATGCAGTCTCTGTTTTGAACTTCAACTTTTTACCTTTCGATGCAGTGAATCCATTTGGCTTAACTAACATAAATATAATATTTTCAGAGCCTCCTGATTTTCTACCTTTCTTTCTATGAAAAATAAATCAAATTGAAAGGCACATTTTTGCTACTCAGGAGTATTAGCCTTAGATAAGAGCCACTACCTGCTGTTCTATTGACTTCTGGCAGTGTCACTGTAACAGACAAGCGACATAACTGCAGCTTTAAGTTTTGCTCGAAATTCCACTTGCAGGTGCAGTTTTCCCTCATATGGGAGCACATGAAACCTATTGGTACATAAAATTCTCACTGAAGTTAGAAGACATTCAACAGTAGCAAAAATAGGGTACTCAGTCTATAACCTATTGGCCCGCTACTTTTTGTTGGCTCTGTTTTCTAACTCTGATTCTTTTCTAGGCTATTCTTTACTTGGTAGGTACCTGTTTTGTGCTCATTTGATGTATTCAGGATTGAGCTGTAAAACTGACCTTTTCTTCATCCTTGGATTGTCTCGAAAAAAATGACACACAAAACAAAAAGCTACCACAATTGGTCTCAGAGATAGAATCCATTTATCCTCTTGCTTTCAAGATACAGTTTTCATTGTTTCAAGCACTTTTGACAAATGAGCGCTAGAGGAAAAGTGCTGACAATTTCAACTTTATTAGTTCAAATGTTATTTTCTCAGTTTAAAAAACTTACAGAGCTTATCTGGAAAATAAATGATGCAAGGTAGTTGTTACAGAATAATTACATAATTACAGATTTACTCTTAGAAAAAGGATAGCAAATTGCCCATGCATTACATTAAATGAATATTAACTCCTTCTATATGATATAGTTAAGGCAAACCATATGCTGTTTGGAACTTACAGTATGAGATTCCCTTGTTTGACACTGCTCTGCTAGACTGGGCATAAATGAACTGGCTGGGGCAACAAGATCCCCACATTACTGCTGAAGAGCGTTGCCCTGTTGCCTAGGTAGATAAAGATTTGGAAGATGTGACAACTTTTAAACCAATGCACGTATGCTCAGTTACTAAGTTGTGTCCAACTCTTTGCGACCCCACGGACTGTAGCCCACAGGCTCCTCTGTCCATGGGATCCTCCAGGCAAGAATACTGGAGTAGATTGCCAGTTCCTCCTCCAGGCGATTTTCCCAACCCAGGGTTCAAATACATGTCTCCTATGTCTCTTGCATTGGCAGGCAATTCTCTGAGCCACTGGGAAGACTCTCTAAACTGATGACAAAGCTATAAATATCAGGGAAGCACTACCAGGATTCCTAGCCTTGAAAGTAACTGTAAGAAATGGGGTAAGTTCTTTTAAACAAAGATTGCTGTCTGGCTGCAAATCTGAGAAGACAAGGTAGCAAAATTTATGCCTATCATAGAGTGAGTGACTAGTGCCTGGCCTTGAAGAGTCATTACTGTGTGTGCACAGGACAAAAGCCAGTGGTTTTTCTTAAATTGGCTTTTCAGCTGGCTGTACAGACACTTGTGCTGATCCACTTTCTGGGTAAAAAAATTATGGCCCAGCACTCACCCACATGGGCTTCCTTGGTGGCTCAGCAGTAGAAGAATCCACCTTCAATGCAGCAGATCTGGGAGATGTGGGTTTGATCCCTGGGTTGGGAAGATCCTTTAGAGAAGGGAATGGCAATCCACTCCAGTATTCTCGCCTGAAGAATCGCATGGACTGAGGATCCTGGCAGGCTACAGTCTGTAGGGTCCCAAAGGGTAAGACACAACTGAAGCAATTGAGCCCCTGTGCACACACACACACACACACACACACACACACACACTCATAAAACCAGAAGAGTCATTGAAATAAAAGTTTAATAAGCTGACACTTATTTTCTATTTTCAGCGTATGCCATGGATGTACTCTATCTGAAATTATTCTTTTTGAAAGTATATCTTGTGAAATTATTCTCATTTGTCCATAGGTAATAAAGAAATCTATAAGAAATCTATCTATAAATTATAGATAAATCGAAGATATGTATTATTTATCTATGTAGAGATAAATATAGATAATATGCCTATTTTCTGTTTAAATGAATGTGAATCATAACTCATTGGGAGTCTGTGAGCACAGTGACATTTAATCCTTCTATAGTAGGAGAAAGATCTGATGTGAGCTCCAGCATTTCTCACCTTCCAAAGGGGCTCTTGCTGCTTTGCCTGCATTCTCTCAACACCAATGCACACAGTTTGCACAGAGTTAATTTACACTTATTATTCTAAGCATTCTGACATTTTCTCTTTGGTTCATTATGTATTCTCAGCTTGAATAAAAACTCGTACAACAGGGGCCATAACAGCTTGACTCATGCGTCTCCTTCCGCAGCTCATCCCAGTATCTAGTCTGGTGTGTCCATTTCACTGGCTGGCTGATGAATGTTGCTGACTGTTAATACAATGGCAGTACAATGCAGGAGGAATAGAATTTGATTAGCTGCATGGAATTGTAAGTGTAGGTTCTTTTTCCTAACTGAAGTGTTATACTCTATAAAACTGGTTGAACTAAAGATTCAGATTAAAAATATAATTAACATTGTTGTATGTTATATAGGAAAATTAAGAGGATAAATGCCAAGAGTTCTTATCACAAGGAAAAATATTTTTTTCTCTGAATTTGTATCTATATGATGGATGTTCACTAAATCTATTGTGGTAATTGTGGTATTCACTCTGTGTGTGTAATTCATTTCTTGCATGTCAGTCAAATAATGCTGCATACCTTAAACTTACACAGTATTTCAATTATATCTCAATAAAATTTGGAATGAAAAAATGTATAAACTTTATGACACTCTTCACTATTCATTTGTTTATCCATACATGCCTCAAATATTTATCAAGTGGCTACTATTTGTAAGACATTATTTTAGGTGCTGGATGTACATAGTCCATGCCCTCAAAAAACGTGGGCTATAAGAAAGATAGGGCTTCCCAGGGAGCTGAGTGGTAAAGAACCCACCTGGCCAATGCAGAAGACACAGGAAATGTGGGTTTGACCCCTGAGTCAGGAAGATCTCCTGGAGGGGGGACTAACAACCCCTTCCAGTATTCTTGCCTGGAAAATCCCACAGACAGAGGAGTCTGGCAGGCTACAGTCCATGGGATCACCAAGAGTCTGACATGACTGAGTGACGGAGAGCACACACGCACGCACACACACACACACACACACAAAAGATAATGGATTTTTCTCAACCAGTAGTCAAATTGTGTAATTTTGATTTGACTGATACAGATTTCTTGTGTATACTTTGTTTCCTTCAATGTCATTCATTACACAATACCAAAAATGCAATCAGTGGCATCTCATTTACTCCCCACTGAAGGCAACCTTTGGACCTCAAGTGCATAGAAGTAATCATAATTCTGGGTTCATGAAAACTGTCATCATTGGCTCATTGAAGACTCATCCATCTATCTACTTACCTACCATATCCCAGTTGATCCATAGACGGAATATTGTACTGAATATAAAACATCAATTGCAAAGTTACTGTAATTGAGGCAGCAATTTAAAATGTCTATGGTAAGGGAAATTACTTGTTAATTGATCAGAGGAATAGAGCAGAAAAACTGAAACAGCCTAGTACAACATTTTGTGTATGTCAGAAAGGATATGGTAGATCACTGGGGAAAGGAAAGACAATTGAATCAACTGAGCTAGGAAAATATATGGATCACCAATATTAACCGCACATGGATTAAGAACTTAAATGTCAAAAGCCAACTTAAAACTTTTTGAAGAAAACATAGGCAGGTATTTTTCTAACCTCAGTAGAGAAGTATTTCTTAAGATATAGGTGTAATAATCTTAAAGAAGGAGATTGATAAATTTGACTACTCTAAAATTAAGAACATGTGCTCATCAAGTCATCTTTAAAAAAGATAGAAGACAAGCTAGGGAACTGGGCAGAAATATTTGCAGCTCACATAACTGACAAAGATCAGAATCAAAATCATGTGAAGCAGTCCTTCTAATTAAAATTGATAAACATGCCCCTTTCCTTCTAGTCTTCCCAGCTTTCCGCTGATATCTCATTTTCCACTGACTCTGATGCCCTCATCCAGCCAGCAACAACTAGATGTGATCTGAATGAGTTGTTCATTTCTACCTCAGTACCATTTTCTTCAGCTGGAATACTGCCACCATCAGCTGGACCATGGACACATTATACACTTCCCTGAGCAAAGTCCATCACTCCCGAGAGCCTTCCTTGACGATTCCAACTCACCATTGCTTATTCCTTCAGAATTCATAGAGTCCATTTATATTTGGTTGCCATATTTAAATGTATCTTTTTGAATTCTGATTTTTTGAGGTACTTTTATCCTGTTAAAGTTTCTACCTTTATGCTTTCCCTGAATTTAAGAACTCATGTCTTCCACTCTTCATGGCCTTCCTTCTGCCTGGCTCTTCCATCCCACAGCTTAGCACAATGTTGAGCACATGATGGGTACCCAGCAAGTGGCTGGCTGATTGAAAACATAAAGATTTTACTCAATTTCATCATAAGCCCTTCCAAAAAAAGAACAAAATTAAGGTGGTTTTATCCAAGGAAATAAAAAGAAAAGACAGCAGTTCACACAAATAAAAGCCTAACAGGGATCTTAAACCAGTTATAGAGACATATGGAAGAGATTTTAAAATACCCATTTACAAAAAAATGGTGAAGGAGGAATAAAACAATGTAAGCGAGCCAAATTAAGGAAAAATTACATATTGGAATAAATAAGCAGCAAGTTTCAGAAAACACTTTGAAGGCAAATAAACGTTCAAATAGGATAGCAACAGATAAAAGTAAATGACTAGGCTAATTAGGACTATAAGCAAGTGATTGTTTAGAAGATAAAAACCCAGATGTGTTTATATCTCTTACTTTAGAAAAAGCAGGTGGAGAGCTACCTTTATCAGACAACATTATTCCCCCCCTAGGACAACAGATGTAGGCAGTTTAAAAAAAGTTACCTGCAAACAAATTAGATGAGGCAGCAATTCTAGATAGGCTGTGTTCATATTTTTTATAAGAAAGGAATAAAATGATGAATCATTCATTTAGATATTTTTAGATGATACCAGGATCATAACTGTTTCAGAATGATTAGAATATAACAAGGTGGAAATGAATCCATTAATTAAAGATCATATAAGTTGAGAAGGGGGCGTCCCTGGTTGGCTCAGGCGGTAAAATATCTGCCTGCAATGCAGGAGAACGGGGTTCAATCCCCGGGTCAGAAAATCCCCTGGAGAAGGAAATGGCAACCCACTCTAGTATTCTTGGCTGGGGAAGAATTCCGTGGACAGAGGAGCTTGGAAGGTTACAGTCCATGAGGTTGCGAAGAGTGACATGACTGAGCAACTAACACTTTATAGGTTGAGAAATCAACAATGAAATTAGTTTCAGTATTTAAGATGTTCCAATTTCTTTGATTACTCGAAAATATTTGAATGAAGGTGATTATTTGTCAATTGAAACTTTACTAAAGCATTATCTTTTAGTAGTGAAATATAATAAAAGGGGAGTTCATCTGCTCTTCAGCCTAGGGCTGTTGAGTTAGGCACCAAAAGATCTTATTGCAAAACTGGTTCACGTATAAGGTGCTTCTGTGACAGGAAGCCTGAGGACAGCATTTCAGTAAAACCAGGCAACATTTTTCCCATCCAGGTACCTAAGGTCAGCATGTATTTTGTGTTGAAACCTAGACAGCAACAATTACTGGGCAGTAATTCTATGCCCAAGTGCTGCATGACAAGCTGTCAGGTTAAGACAGTCTGAGAAAGAAATAGGTTTTCAAACATTCTGCATTCTGTATGGCACACAGTTGATTAATATAGATGCTTCCAGTCAGCCAGTTAGTCATCCACAGAAGGTACAGGGTTAAAGAAGCATGTCAGCTTTAGAATCTAACAATATGGGGTCAAGTCCAGGCTCTGTCATGTACTTGCTGGGTGACCCTGGATTGGTGGCTTTCTCTTCCTGAGCCTCATCTGATGAATGAGGGTGGGAGTTTGTGGTTGTGATGGAATATATCTCCTATAGGGTTATTGTGAGAATTAACTTTGAATATGCATGTGAAAATACCTTTGCAATGATTAGTATCATCTTAAATGAGAAAAATCAAAGCACATGAGAACTGGAAATCCTTGAGATCTGGGAATCGATAAACCATTGATTTTATTGGAAGTGGAACTTTGAGGAGATAATGGATCTGACTGAGGAGAAGGTAAGAAAGTTTAAATAGCAACTGGACTCTATATTTTCCAAGGAGGTTTTTTGTGTATTTGCCTCCTGTAATAGATTAGACTTTGAAATCAGAGATTTGTATCTTATTTATTTCTATATCCCTAATTCTAAACAGAGCTAAGTAGCAGGGTATCTTGTACACATAGTCATTTAAATTATGAAAGAAATGTTGATGAAAAAGTAAAACTGAAAGAAGACAATAGCTTCAGGTGAAACAAAGTCAAGAAAAGCCTTTCTGTTTTTTAGTTCTTTTTATTTTGAAAACAGGAGACCCCTGAATACGTTAATTGTAAGAGGGCAGCGTGAGTAGAGTAGGAGAGATCAAAGATTTTTCAGAGATGCACATATTATCTCCAGTGATGGAGACAGGCGAAAGGAAATGAGATCAAGACTCTAGAGGTGATTGAACTGAAGAAAGAAGAGAAATTGGCATCAAGTGTGCATGGAGGAGTCCTTACCCCAGAGAGATGAATTTAGAGGAATTCTGAAGTGCTCTTTGTGGTGAGGAAGAAAGTTGACACCCTCAAGTCAGAGGGTTTCTCCCTTCCAGGAATGCAAGAGTTAAGCTTTTCTTTCTGGATAAGACAGTGGGTTTTGAAACGGTTGAATGTTCCATAAGAATTTAGTATGAGATAAGTAATGGATAGTTGAAAAGGACCTGGTGTAAGGGTATCAGTATATCAGGAGTGATGAAAAGGAAGATTGAGTGTGAATTACAGCTTAGCAAAAAAAGACTGGGAGGGCTTAGTGACTGGATATTTAGTTGTTATTATTGGTGTATATGCAGGGCAAGAGTGGTATGCTGGTGCCTTGCCCAATTTTCACCTTGGATGAACCAACCCGAACATTATGTTTTATCTTTCAATGGAAGAGGATAAGCAGGAAGCCTGTATGCAACTTAAAACTTGCTTAGAAGTAAGCTTTTGAAATAGAAATGAGGAAAATGTGTATATAAATTTAGAATTGTGCTAAAGAAGAAATATTTCATAATTGGACCTCTAGAGGTGGCAGGGTTGTTTTGAGAAGAACGAGTTCCCAGCAGTACAGATGCTCATCTAGGTTAAAGGATGCAGTGATTGGTTTGGATTAAAACAAATGAAATTTAACTTCATGATTCTTGGAATAAGCTTGAATGGCATTCTTGAGCATTATCCCCGCTAAAAATGAGTGTATACTACTTCATGCCCAGCCAACTAATTTTTGAAAAGCACTTATTACTTTTATAATAAGAGTTAATATGTGCATATTTTATGCTTATAAAATGTTTAGTTAATGTATAATAGGGCAATTCATTTTAGATTCCTCTGTTACTAGTTTTGGTTGCTCAGTCATGTCTGATTCTTTGTGACCCCATGGACTATAGCCTGCCAGGCTCCTCCACCCATGGGATTTCCCAGGAAAGAATACTGGAGTGGGTTGCCATTTCCAATTTTTTCTTATTCAAAGTACAATGTAACAAACATCTTTGTACATGCTGCTTTGCTTGGATATGTCTCTAGGATAATGAGGGACCACTGTGTTGAAGGATGTGCACACGAATCAGGTAACTTCCTGAGAGGTTATATCAACTTACAGTACCATCAATAGTGCATGACAGGAAGCATGACTGTTTGATAGTCTCATGTAACACATAACCACATCTTCAGTATGATGTAGAGAATAAAAAGCACACTCTTTGTCTCAGGCTTCTAGACAAGGAAAACTTAACACGTTGAAAGGAGTATCAGATGGTACAAAACACAAAATACAATAATGAAGATATATCCAAGTATTTATCGTGTGACATATAATGTGCTTGAACTGTTGTGTCAACCAAAACTTTTGTAAATCAGTTGATATGGATGGGTTTTGCATTTCCTTCAATCTTGCCTTGCATTGACTTACCTTGCTTAGTTGTGATCATGGTATGTTACAGTTCTTTTTGCCTTTCCTCTTTATATCACAATCAATAATTTCCCACGTTACTAATACAAAGTCCTAAGAAATATCATTAAAAATAACTGCATAATATTCCTTTAATGGGATATGCTTAACTACCCCCTTTAGGTTGTCTTCAGTTCTTCTTATCATTAGTAAGGCCCTGATAAACATTTTTCCATGGCTCATTTTCTCCACATTTAGCATTATTTCATTAAGCTATAGTTCTAGATTAAAATTACTAAACCAATAGGAATAATCATTTTAAGAGTTTGATAAATATGACAAAGCACTGCTTATAGAAGAAGTTGCACCAATGAATAAGACATCCATTTCACCATACCTTTGCCATATTGCTTTGTCTTTTTATAACCTCTGAAAAACAAGTAATTTGATGTTATGGGATGCTGTTTTCAATAAATGTTTTTAATTTTTAGTGAGCATGAACATTGCATATCTCTGCCCTTTGTCCACACAAAAATTGTCCCTTAATTTACCAAACTTGGTTATTGTTGGATAAACCTTTGCTGTGGGCTATGACCTGTGAATTATAGATTGTTCAGCAGCATTCCAGGCTTCCCAGGTGGCATTACTGATAAAGAACCCACCTGCCAATGCAGGAGATGCAAGAAACGTGTGTTCGATCCCTGGATTGGGAACATTCCCTGAAATAGGAAATGACAGCCTGTTCCAGTATTCTTATCTGGGAAATTCTATGGACAGAGGAGCCTGGCAGGCTACAGTCCACGGGGCTGCAAAGAGTCAGACACGACTGAGCGACTAAGCACACACAAGCAGAATTCCTGTTCTCTGTTCTCTACATACTAGATGCCCGCACTCCCTAACTCATAACAACTAAAAATGTCTCCAGACACTGTAAATCATACAATTGGGAAAAAAATCAGACCTTCTGAAGAATCTTATTTTTAGCAAACAAATGTTCAATAATGTAGTAAACTGCCTGTTTAGTTGATCTGTTTTGGAAGACCAGATGTTTGTCTCTAAAGTGAGAAACCTTCACTCAAAAATATGAAATAAGTGCAATGAGTTCAGGCTAGAGAGCGAAGTGTTAATAGGCTCATGGAGGTCAGTTTAGAAGATTTCAAGATAGTGCTAAAGCAGAACAGATAGGGAAACAGAAGCTCAGGGAATTTAACTCAACTGCCCAAGCTTGCTTTCCAAGTAACTGGGACTATAATAGAATTCAAGTCTTTTTTTCAAGCTAAAGTACAGTTGAGGTACAATATTATATGAAAGCAAGTCTTTCCACTCCTATTCACAATGTCCATGCCCCGCTCCCCCACCCCCTCCCCAACCAAAGCCTTAGGTCTTTTCTTAATTCCACACTACCTTGCATGCCATCCCTGCTCTCCATTATAATCCCACTGACTCTGTTTTGTTCAATGAAACTTTTTCAGAAAATCTACCTGAGCTACATATCCCCTAAGATATGACTTTAATGGCATGGAGCTCTTCAGTTAACATTTGATGTTTAAATGATTGTCACTTGGACTCCAGGCTTGATCCCAATAGTTTAAAAATTCTTGGAGAGTACTTGGATAGAGGGCTGTGATCACAAAAGACACTCACAAAACACTATTAACTAGATAGCTTCAATAGCATCTTGAAATATTTTGTTAAGGATTAACATGGCCCCTTACCTTCAACTAGCCAAGCAGTGCTAAAGCCTGATGCAGACTTGTGCATTAAACACATAATATGGGCTTCCCTGATAGCTCAGTTGGTAAAGAATCCGCCTGCAATGCAGGAGACCCCAGTTTGATTCCTGGGTCGGGAAGATCCACTGGAGAAGGGATGGACTATCCACTCCAGTATTCTTGGGCTTCCCTTATGGCTCAGGAGGTAAAGGCTCTGCCTGCAATGTGGGAGACCTGGGTTCAACTCCTGGGTAGGGAAGATCTGCTGGAGAAGGGAAAGGCTACCCACTCCAGTATTCTGGCCGTGACAATTCCATGGCTGTATAGTCCATGGGTCACAAAGAGTCCGACACGACTGAGTGACTTTCACTCTCACTTACTGAAATGATTGAATGAGAGTCTGAATCTGGCTTCTTGAACATCACTTCCTCTGTGCAGCAGAGAGTCAGGTCTTGCTCTTTGCACTGTGAATGTGTGAATAAGAATGGAAAATCACTGGCTGCATTCAAGCTGGCATAGAGTGCCTACAACTGGTTTGATTCAGTCCTAGGCATTGCAGGTTGGGGTGAGGGAGGGGTGAATGCAAAATATAAGAAACAGTCATGGGCTCTAAGAATCAGACAATAGTATTGAAAAGATAAGAGATAGCAACCATTTGCAAGGAGCTTGTTTAGAGAGGTTCAGATGATTGTCCAAAACAGAAGGATATTGAGAGCTCAAAGACTACAATGTATTTGGAATCTGTGAAGAAACAGGGTATTTCTCCTCTGCTCTCTCAATTTGTTTCCTGGAAGTTTTCCAGCCTTAAGTTCCCTAAGCTGAAAGTGGCTTTGGAAGATGGAGAGATGGCAGTTGTAGTCAGTGAAACACAGAAATGAGAAACTCTTTCCTCTGCACAGAGATTTTGAGCTTCTCTTTGTAAGGAACTATATGTTAGGTATTATAAAGGACTACAGAGCAAGTAGGATATGATTTCTGCTCCCAGTGGAGCTTACCGTCTAATCAATACTTTTGATTAACCTCAAGATGCAGCATATAAAGAGCTTTTTAAAGATAAGAAAAACTTGAAGTAGAACTTTAGCTCTGCCAATTTGTGACCTTGTGTATATTGCAAACGTATGGTTTATTGCTTTTCTCATCTGTAAAATGACATCAATATTTCCCCCTTATAGGATTCTTACTATGATAAATGAGATGATGCATTTATAGTACTTGGGACACAGTATTCCTCAGTAAACTCTGTCTGGCTATTTAGATACTGAAGGCTTTTGAAAATTATTCAACACAGTAAGTTCAACACTCATAATTTATCTAAAATTATGACACAGTTAAAGTGCAAAACTCGTGAAATCATGCAACTTTAAATCAAAAAGTTTTAGTCATCAGGGAGTTTCTCCGGTTATCAGGTGGTTATGAGTTAAATGCACAAGGGCATGGATGAAATGCTAAAAGTAAGAAATAGATCAACGTTTTTGAAAGGAGTATCACCACATCTTCAGATTTACAAAAAGTGGAGGGAAATTATAATTGCAAATGCAGTCCAAAGAAGATTAATTATTTTATATCCATTTCAGAGCAAAGAGTCAAAGGGGAATATGTGCTAACTGAGGTAATAACCTTGCAATGTCATCAGGGAAGGATTTGGGAGTATTCTGAAGTCATGCAAACTTCATCGTGGGTCCCAAGGCAGTGCTGGATTAAGTTTCAAAGGGACAGATGCATAAGAAGAGTCACAGTTACTACCTCAAATCTGGGGTTAGGGTGCAGGAGGAATACTTTTAAGTATCGGTCAGCTCTGGACATAAAAATGTTATTTCCTCAGAGAAGGGGGCACAGTGCCACAGCAAAGCACCAATCCCACTAGATTTCAAGAAAATAAGCTTTTATGAGGAAAAGGTAAAAACAGACAGATCTTGGTCACACATAGGGAAAATAAATAATTTTAAAATATCAAGATAAATCATAATGTGCTCAATGTGAAAAGGGAGGACACATATTAGCAAGAAAGGAATTTCAATACATGGCTATTCTCTGCTAAGAACATTCAGGTAGAAAAGAAAGATGAAAGGGAACTCGATCTTTAATTAAAAAATAATTATAGGCTAAAGGACAATTCTTTCTCACAGAATAGAACACTAGTGAGTCACATAAAAACAATTCCCTAGAAGAGGGAGAAAAAAAGGCTAGCATATCTCCTCAAGGATGTCTGAAATTTAGCAATGGGTTTTATATCCCTTCTTCTAAAGGCGGATACTCCAATTAGATTTAAACGATAATACAGTTAGGTTTAGAAATGGGATAAATGTAAAACACAAGTTGACAATTCAGAAATAGCCTTAAGATTTTCATTTAAAACAACTTCCTCCACGTTTTTATACTCATTTTTTTAGATATAAATGTCTGGATCAAAATTTCTGCATGAAACCAGTTCATTAACCTTAAAGAGCTATCTGTCCCATCTCATATGTTTCATCAAATGTATGAGAGAATGAGAATGAAAATTATCTGATTAAAAAAAATTCAACATTTTGTGTTTCAACTCATTGTTATCTATCTTGAGTAGGCAGACATCTTAAGTAAGTAACATCAGTGGTTTTGAACAAAAACAGAGTTTTTTGTTGAACTTGAGTTGGAGCTTTTAAGAACAAATGTCACATTCATTCCATTAATTTCTGATAATATGTGGTAGCTGAAAGATTTTGTGGTATTTGCAATATTTATGTACCCTTGTATATAAATATAATTTAGCAGCCTATTCAAAAAAAATACATAATCTTCACTCTAGTTGTAAATTGCTCTGAAAATCCCATATAATATATATATATATATACACACACACACACAAATATATATGTATAACTTTTCTGGTATTTCTAAGACATTTTAGATCTTATTGCCTAATATGGAGACAAATCTCCTATTTACTTCCCAAATAGTTGTTAAAATAAATCACAATGAACATTTGTCAGGTGTTTTTATAGTTTGAAAAATACTTTCCTGTTTGCTTTGATCCTTAGGATAACTCCTATGATGAAGGTATATTTATTTTCCCGCGTTACAGATGAGGAAATGGAAGGCTAGAAGGAATGAAGAACATCAGGCGGCTAGTGGTCAGTACTAAGCCAGAGCTCGTCATACTCATTTAGCACTAGAACTTACGCTATCCCCATTATATGACCCTGGGGCCACCTGCAAGTAGAGTTATCAGGAAAGATTCATAGTGCAGATTATTGAAGAGCTCAACAGGAATTGTCAGACACTTGGAGGGGAAGTTTGCAGAACACCTCAAAAGCAATAGAGGAAAAGCAAACTATGAGCAAGACAGCTCTCAGCCAATGGTACCTGTGTAGTTTTCAGAGTGTTTCAGATACATTATATCTTTAGAGCAACTCATTGAGACCAGGCTGTTATAACTAGCCCCATCTCGTGTGCTCAATCAGGTCTGACTCTTTGCGGCCCCATGGATGGTAGCTCGCCAGGCTCCTCTGTTCATGGAACTTTCCAGGCAAGAATCCTGGAGAAGAGGCTTCCCTGGGGGCTCAGTGGTAAAGAATCTGCCTGCCAATGCAGGACCTACGGGTTTGATCCTGATCCGGGAAGGTCCCAGATGCCACAGAACAGTTAAGCCCAGGTGCCACATCTATTGAGCCTATGCTCTAAAACCTGAAAGCCACAACTACTGATCCCATGTGCTACAGCTACTGAAGCCCACACAGGCTAGAGCCTCTGCTTTGCAACAAAGAGCAGCCCCCACTCGCTGCCACTAGAGAAAGGTTCGAGCAGCAGTGAAGACCCAGCACAGCCACAATAATTATTAAAGAAAAAAAAAGAAAGAATATTGGAGCAGATTGCCATCGCCTACTCCAGGGTATCTTCCTGAACCAGGGATTGAACCCACGTCTCCTGCATTGGCAGGCAGCTTTTTTTTTTACCACTAGCACCATCTGGGAAGCCCTGTCTTATGGATGAAGAAACCAAGGTTTGTAGGTTTGAAAGTGAGAGCTGAATTTGGAATGTGAGACTTCCGGGCTTCCCTGGTGGCTCAGATGGCAAAAAATCTGCCCACATTATTCAATCCCTGGGTTGGGAAGATCTCTTGGAGAAGGGAATGGCAACCCACTCTAGTATTCCTGCCTGGAGAATTCCATGGACAGAGGAGCCTGGCGGGCTACAATCCATGGGGTCGCAGAGAGTCGGATATGACTGAACGACTAACCCCCACACACACTCTTACTTCAGTTTTCTTGTGTGTCCACCATGTGGTTTTCAAAATATGGCCCCCAATTCTGAGACCAGAGAATTGCTGATGGCTGCAAAGCAATCTAAATAAAATGTCTATAGGGCCTTGTTTTACAACATCTTATTTATCCATTTCTTATGTATAGGCTCTATTCATTTCTTAGAAAGTAAAACTATGTGATTGATGAAGTCTTCAAATGTGTTGATACTTTTCTTGCTAATACCAAGTTCTTTATCCACTGGAAAGTATAGATTTATAAACAGTTAAAATGAGTTTGTCTGCATAAGTTCATCAGTGTACAGGAAGCAATACATCACACACCTCATTGACACAAACAGTAGAAACAGGCTCAAATTAATCCCTTTCTGCTATGTTTCTTCTCAAGGTTTAGGGACCACTTCTTGCTGCACAATCCCTCTGTGTTGCAGTTATCCTAGGGCTAACATTCTGAGTTGGTTCACTTCATTGCTGCCAGGAATGAGCAATAATGGTTCTAGGAAAATGATGGTGAGCGAGTTTGAGGATAGCAGGACCCCCTACATCAGATCTCACTGGAAAGGCACAGGCAATGCCAAGATATGCAGTAGGCACAAATCTGCAATCAGAAAATCTCTAGAGAGCTGTTGTTTTTATGTATTTAAATCTCGTGGGTTTTTTTTTTTTTTTTTAGTTTACTATTGTTTCCAGTTGAAGTGCATTTCAAAAGGAGGCATTGCAATTATTCTAGGGCTTGAATCCAGAGGCCTAAATCCTGCTCTGGCTAGGGACATTAAGGCACAGCTTATAGTCAGTTATGTCACAGGTGAAAAACTGAGAGTTATCTGTACCTATTTTATTCTTCTTTCAGCTGTTGTTAGGAAATGCAGTCCTCAAACTATTCTCTACCATAAGTCTTTGCTCTAGGTGATTACAAATAGACAGGGAGGAGAGAAGGATATAGCCGCAGTGTGCAGGACATAAAAAAGGCACATGCTGCTAAACTGCACACACCACAGGGAACACTTCTCACAGGTGTTCCACTCTGCAGAGGTTCCTCATTTGCCTCCAAGTGCAATCTGAGGTGTTGGCTTAAGGTTTCAAAGGCCCCCTCCCCCTCGCCCTATGCTTGAGGTACCTGGAGACACCAATACTTATCGAGGCTCAGTAGAAACCTCACTGTTCCCAGCTCTGAAGCACAGGGCGGTGGAAACTGGGTGTTTTCCTCTTGGAAGGCTTTTGCCTCCGGAATTTCCTGCCAGTCCCAGTCTGCCAGAACCCCACCTTACTGACCTTCAGGGACTCATGAAAGACTCGTTTTCTATATATCCTTCAGTACAGGGAGAGACCTTACAACCATGATTTTGTAAGAATCAGCATAGCTCACCGTATTCTGGGTTACAATGGCTTAATTTTGGTGCTGGCTTCCTGTTGCAATATCAAATAGGGTAAATTTTTCAGAATAAACATACCAAATAAGTGCCTGCTCTTAGTAATGAGGAAGTGAGAATGCCTACCCGGACGTGAAGATATTTGGAATTCTAAAAATATAAAAAACTTCGGTCAGATAACGCTCCTTCTCACACTGGTACCTCAGGTGCCTGCAATAACCCTTAATTCCTAGGCAGGCAAAAACCGCTCCCTTAAAGCTCGAGGATGATGCGCATGTGTGCTTGACAAATCCCAAACCCACCCTGGAGAATAGCACTGGCTTTGACTGGACGCTCACATATTTACCCTGGACTGTTACGCCAAGGCATTAACAGCTGCTGGCTTAATTATTGATGGAGTTAGTGTCAATCATCTGAGAAGAGAATAAAAGAATAATATTTTAAAATCATCTGGTCTAAAAAAGAAAAAAAAATCTGCTGTAAAATACAGCTCTCTTGTCATTTATTCCTCTTGAACTTCTCCAGCCAAAGGAGTAATCTCAGAAAACTGCTCTTCTAAAATTATTTTTCCTATCCCCTTAAACATTTTCTGTCCGAGCGCTCTCCCTTTCAGAACCCAGCACTTGCTATGTTTGCATTATTTTCGCAAGATGCCCTACATCAGGGGAACCGATGATAAGGTACAGTTTTGACGACTCAAGCACCGAAAAGAAATACAGAAGAGCAAGAGCCCCCCTTTTAAGAGCCCTTTAGGTCCGCGGCGAGCTTGCGATGCCTTTAGCGCTGCGGGCCTTCCCGGCTCCGCCAAAAACGCGGAGGCTGTTTGGTGTGTCTTAGAGTCGAGAGCAGGTCAAAGAGGAAAAACAAATAGTTGTTCTGATGATCTCCAAGAAGAGAGTTTCACTCTGGTAGTATTTGAAAGATCCCGCCCCCCACTCCCCCCGCGCCGCTGGATAGCCCGGTTTTGGGACCTCTGCAGTTGTCAAGAAACTGTTTTCAGGGACCGGGGCCCCGAGGCCGAAGACCGCGAGGACCCCCCTCATCGGGACCCGGACTCCTCTCCCTGGCGGTGCGCGCACGCCTGGAAAGGCGGGATTTAAAGGCGGCGATGCTGCGGGAGACTCTGCAGTGTCAACGAACCCCCGAATGGTCCCGCCTCATTCGCCCCAGGGTGTGTGCCTGGCAAGTCCCCGCCTGGTGAACCGTCGCCAGCTCCGGTGCGCGGGAGAGGCGTTGGCGGGTCCGACCCCGGGGGTCCGCGGCCAGGCCGGACGCCGGGCGTCTGCCGAGCCAGGCCCGAGCCCAGCCCCGGCCCGGCGCGTCCCGCGGGCTCCGGGCACACGCCCCTCACCTGGGCGAGGCAGGGCGCGCAGGCGCTCAGCGCGGGGGCCGCGGCGGGAGCCTCAGCCCCGCGCCCGCCGGAGTTGGACAGTTCCGGGGCCGCACCCGGCCGAGCTGTGGCCGCCGCCGCCGCCGCCTGGGCTGCCGCAGACCGCTGGAGAGCGTCTGCGCGAAGCCCCAGCGCAGCCCCGGCGGGACCGCCGCCGCCGCCGCCGCCGCCCGAGAGCGAGCAACAGCTTCTGGGCTGGAGGAGCCACTGCCCCCACGCACCAGCGGCCCGCGCGCGGAGGTAAGCTCCGGGCGCCCAGCCCAGCCGGGCCGGGCGCCCCCCGAACGGGCGCCGCCTTCCCACGGGCCCCCGCCCGCCTCCGCTGGGCGAGCCGGCACCTGGGCGCGCCGCCCGAGGGAAGGGCCGCCGGGAGCCCCCCTCCCGATGGAGTTTGCACTTTGTCTCGCGGTCCCACTTGTAGAGGAGGATGCCCGGCGGCCGCTTGCCCGGGCTGTGGGCTGAGGCTCCAGTGGGCTTCTGGAGTTAGGACTGGGTCGTGGACGCCGGAGGAGTGGAGGCGTCCTCAGTGGGGCCTCTTGGGGTCCGGTGCACCCAGACGGAGGGAGGGTGGAGCAGGGCAGAGGACAGCATCCGTCTGTGGCTAGCCGCAGGGCCTCCGCCACCGGGGCTGGACGCCTCTCCCTTTAGTACAGGGGAATGGGTAGTTTGGGGACAGAGGTGTGGGAGGAAGATAGCAATTGAAGCTTGGGATCCAGAAAGAGTTCTCCGGATGAATGAAGGTGAAATGGGGGCGGCGAAGCAGAAAGAAGGTCTCCAAAGTTTGTACTTGCTGGGAGCCCTAGGAAGAGTGGGGGTGGGGAGCTTCGGTTACCAAGCTGGAGGGAAGGTGTCGGCGCGGGATGGGAGGACGCTGGGACTGCGGAAGGGACAAGGAGAAGGGGAGGGGGAGGACCATCTGCTTTGCCACTGTTGTTTGCGGGGGCCCGTGGGGAGAAGGAGAGCTGGCAGGACGATGATTCCCTGAATACTTCCACAGGCTCTGGAGGACATACAGTTTTTATAGTGAACCTGGTTGGTGGGGGGGTGCAGCGGGGATGCTGTGGTCCTTCAAGGAAAATAAATTGCCTTCAAGCCCCCTCTGCCCCTAAGTACAAAATAAACAGTTTTGGAATACCCTCAAAAGTTCTTGGATTAGAGAACACGTCTTCATTTTCTTCATTTTCATGCAGAAATGTGTTTGGTTCTCTTTGGTTTTGCTTTGCTCAAGAGCATCTCACCAAGGTGAATGCAAACTTAGTTAAGATGTAGCAAAGGATGCTCAAACAGAGGAAATAAAACCTGTGTGTTGCAGGACCCAGCCTAAAGGTTAGAAACTGGCAGCTACAGAATAGTGCATGAAGCTGTAAAAAAACAACAACCAAAAAAACAAAAAACAATGCATTTGTCAAATTAAAAAGAAGGTGTTTTTTTTCTCCACAAAGTAAACTATGTGTTAGATAAAGGATTTGGCTGGAAAGAACTTCCTTTAAATATTTCAGGGCCCAGTTTCTCGGGTTTTCAGAGTTCTTTCATCTTATTTTGATGCCATATGTGCAATGAGCGTATGTGCTACCTCTTCCCTGTAACAGATAAATGCCCTTAGAATGCAAATATGCATTGAAAGTTATGTTGTTACCTTAGCTTTTTAAGGTGGAAAAAATATTTGACTAAAGTGTTGGTTGTAGTTCAGATTTTATATTCTCATAAATCAAGTATTTGTAGATTTATAATTTACACTCCTACTCGTTTCCAGAAGTGATCTGAGGAAGCTTGGAATGAAAACCACAAATCAAATAGCTGTTCTTATAGATCTCCTTTACCTCTCTTGGATACATTTGTAGTAAAAATGCGTTTGAGAAGGTGAAATCTCCTAATAAAGGCAAAATTACTGTTCTCTCTGGAGTCATCCTCGTGATATAAATGTTTTGCAGTATAATTCCTTATGTATTCCACTTGCATTGTATTGTTTTACATTATGTAAGTGACGATCTCTTTAAAGAAAATTAATAACCATTAAACAGCATCTATATTAAAGAAAATAATGTTGATATTATGCAGTATTTTACCAATATATAGATTCACATAGCAAAAAAAAAAAACAAACAACAGTGAATTTAATGTGTTCTTGAATTGAGGCAATCAAGGGAGGTGTCTCCTCTCCAGTCAAACCAGAGAAGGAGCTGTCATTAGTACTTGTCACCCAAACATGGCCAATTAGTGAGACCTGTCAGCAGTTGGTAACTTTATAAAGTGCAACTATTATGTGAGGATTCATCAAAGTATATCAGGTGTTCTCAGCATTTTTTTTCTCAGGCTGGTGACCTGGCTCAGAGACAAGAAAACCAAAAAAATCCTCCAAAACAAACATGATTCCAAAAGGTGAAATGTCTACATAGATAATGCTTTGTGGAGCTCCCACCATGGAAGAATCTAAAATCCATGGACTACCTCCCCAGCTTTAGATTTTTTTTTTCCTTCCAGCTGAGTTTGAAGATATCATTGCTCAGTTTTAAACAGGAACAATTTATGTTTTAAAAGAATGAGCAGTGAGTTTACTTCTCACTGGAGCAACTGCTTTATTTGTGAAAATCTTTGTTCACGGAAATAAAGAGCAAAATTGGCTTTCTGCTGTGCCTATAAAATCCCATGTCTTCGAAGAGCTAAAGAGAGAGGAGAGTTTGTCCCGCTGCTTTTTATTTGCTTCTGGGTTTTTATTGTGACCCCACCACCACCCCACCATTTCAGTATATTTTACCACCTTCCCGATTCTTGTCTCTGTTCCTGAGCATACAGACTTTGTATCCTCCTTTTTCTGTTTTTTTCTTCTGCAGATTTTTCTTGATCTTCTTTTCTGTATAGATGACCTCCTTTTTACTCTTTTGCATGTGACTTTTTATTCAGTGGTGTCCTCTTATTAGTGCTAAGTTATTTCCACTTTCTCTCCTAAATTTCATATTGATTGACATTTACACCACCCACGAGGTGACTTTATATTATTCTCAGGTGCTTCAAATCTAATAGGTGTAGCTGTAATCAACATCTTTCTCCTTACATGAACATGGGTGACTCTCTGTCAATTTCTATACTTCTCGGTCACCTAGAACCTTTCTAATATATTTTCTTCCCACACATAATTCACAGACAAATACTGTCTCCACGATGCCTCACGATGCCAACTTCTCTACCTTTTTATTGCCACTGTGACTGTCTTTGTTCAGACTCCACTTATCTCCTTCTAGAGACTACCAGGATGTCTTCCTGACTAGTTTCCCATCTCCAGCCTCTCTCATTTTCAATCCATTTTACACTCGGTTTGCAGAATAAGCTCCTTAAAGCAGAGCCAAGTTCAGTCACTGGCTAATAAACTCCTTCTCAGTGCTCTACCAAGGGACATATAAACCTCTCGCTTGTCTGACATTTCAGGCCATTTGCAGTGTAGCCCCAGAGTAGCTCCACATTTTTAACTTTGATCTCATAGATTCATTCATTATTTAATTTATTCAGCAGATATTTGAGTACTGACTACATGCCAGGCAGAGCTATAAGTAATAATTTTAGAAACAATACAACACACCTTGTATATTGCTCAGTGATATGCTTCAAATTTGATTTTTCACTGGTGGGGTCCACTGTAAGAATATCTTATGTGGTTGATATGGGGCCCCGGTAATCCCGCTGGCCTCCCTTTCCTTAGTCTCTGAGGCATCATCACAGACTCATGAGTTTCCGTGAAGTCATTTGAGAATCCCTGCTCTAGACAAAGGCAGTGTTCCCTTAGTACACAGCAGTCTTCTGAATTCTGCATCTTTGCTTGTGCTTTTTTCTGCCTGGAACAGACCTTTCCGCTTCCCCATTGCCATTTCCGTCTGTCAGAGAGTCCATGCAATTGCTTCCCAGTTCCTGACCTCCCTCTAGACTTCAGCTTCTGCTCTGCCAAACCTGGTCACTCTTTGCCTGACCTCCCCTTGGAGCACAAGCCCTGGTCTTGCTTTGGTGCATCGCTTTTTGTTTTCTGCCCTAAGGGCACCAGGCTGACCGCGCCTGGCCTCAATCCTTCATTTCCAGAAAAACCCAGCTCAGGGCCTGGCTTCTCATGGGGCCACAGCAAATAATTTAGTCAGATTGAGGTCTACTTAGCTCCTTAGTTCTTTAGTCCACCTTCCGCCTGCAACAGTTGTTTGTTTTTTATGCATCAGTTTGCTTCTTACAGTAGGGCCAGTGCTTTGCAAACTTGAATATGCATCTAAGTCATGAGGGGATCTAATTAAAATGCAGCTTTTGGTTCAGCAGATCTGGCAGGGCTGAGAGGCTGCATATTGTCATGTTCCTCGATGATATTGAAAGAGCTGATCCTCAAACCACACTTTGAGTTGCAAGGTAGTAGTTGATGCTTCCCTGGTTTGGGGGTTTCTGGCCCTCCCTCCCTGCCAAGTGATTTTGCTACAGTTACTGTTTGCTTTGATATTAGATGATTTTGAAAATACTTTAGGTCTCACCATGCTTCCTGTATGTAGCTGAATGGAAGATGCCATTATTCCCTTGTATTTCCCCCTTGTTGTGTTGATAAAGTATCATAATGGCTAGTTCTCCCTATTTTATTTTTTCTGGCCAGTTCCTTTGCTTCGTTATGTATTTCTCCTCCTTTCCCATTGTTTTCGGATTCTGTCTGTTTTCCTTTCTCATTCTGCTATGATTTTTGATGTTGTTCCTTTGCTCTCTCTGGTTCTTGAAATTCTCTTTGGATGTCTTGGCTGACTCGCTGCCCCAACTGTTTTCCAAGTGCTTCCAATTTTTTTTTTTTTTCCCCTATAAAAGGAACACTGACACAGGGTGGGAGATTCCAGCTCTCGATCTTTACTGCTCACATGAGACGTTGGCAAAGCTGTTACTTTTCTGGACTCCTCACTGTGGATGGAGTGTGCGTTACACAGCTTCCTGGGTCTGCTTCAGCACCAGATGCCATGTGGGGTCCTCACGTGGGGCAGAAGCGCAGGTTGAGGGAGGAAATAAAGATATTCTGATGATGCTGTTGTTGGTGCCTGCTCCCATCTAGTGTTTCTGTTCCAGATTAATAATTTGAATTTGTGTTGTTCTCTCACTACTCAGAGAAGGATTCATATTTCTTAAGAAAATAACTATTCTTTGGCATTTGCTAATCCAGTTGTTTTCAACTGTGGCTTCACACTAAACTAAGGAGTCCTTGAAAAAAAAAAATCCTGGCATTCTTAGCCTATCTCAAGGGAATGATTTAATTTATCAGTATTTTTTTTTAAGTGTCCCCAAGTGATTCTAGTCTGCAGCCTGGGTGGAGAACTACAGAATCTGAGGGCAGTGAGGAGTGGTGCTCAAGAACATAGCATCATGCTGAGTCAAACCCTGGCTGTGTTCCTCACCAGCTTCGAGAGCTTCGGGATATTACTTAAACTTAGGTTCTTGATTTCTTTGTCTGTGAAGTGGGCTGACTTGGTTGTTGTGAGGAATATATGAGAGCCAGAGATGCAGTACCGTGTGCATTGTGGTAGTTTGTCATGACAATTATTCTATTACATTTTATATCTGTTGAATCACTAAAGGGTCAGTCATCCTGCCTTAACAGTTAATACTCTCAACTTCTGCTCAACTTGAAGATATTCAGCACAGCATAATCACTTTGAAAGGAAATTTATGAGCATATTTTTCGGAACTCAGTGGAAAAAATACAGCAGAAGGCGTACATATTAATAAAACCAATCACTTTTTTATATTTGATGCATTTGGTATGCCACATCAACTGTATGATCTCATAAATAGTAGAGATGAATTAAAATACATACAAACTGATACCAAAAGATGACCAGGCTTTCCATACATACTTCCAGAAAAATGACTTAGCCCTTTAATAAAGACAGTTCTATCATCAACAAATAGAAAGGATTGAAATTCATGAATCTTAGAGAGCATTTTATTTTAGAAATAAATATGAATGTGCTAAACATTTACATTTCTAAGTTTATAATGTGAAATGAAATTTAAAAATAAGATAAGCACACACAGAGTCTGTCTTATGCAAGCTAAAGTTAGTCAAGTTTTCCTTCTCTTTTTGGCTGAGATTCTGAAATAGCCATTATACTGTTATGTCATCAGCCAATCAAAATTGGATAAATGGACATAACTGATATTAATTGAGAACCTATATCCCCCCCTTTTTTCTGGACACATGTGACCATAAATAAAAGGGGTATTCACTAGTTCCTGTGGGCCTGGCATAGGGACTCAATCATGAATATCTGGAGTTGTTAGGCTGATGGACTTTGGGTTTGAAAGAGATGCAGATGGGTAGTATTTTTCATCTTTTTCTCTTGAAATAGAATGTTTTATCTCTGCATTGTTTACTTTTTGATTAATAAGAGTAGTTTTCAATGAATCTTCACAAATGTTTATTCTTCATATTGTCATTGCATTTTAGAAAATAACACAAGTTAGAAGATACTATGAAATTTTTAAAAGAACTTTTGAGTCACGCTAGGGGAAGGACCATTGTGAGAGATGATTAGCTAATTCTTTTCAATCTTTGTTTTAATATATTCATGTTAAAATTGTGTAAAATTCTACATAGAGTTGTGATTTTTGATGTGTGTTAGTTAAAATATTTGGTCTATTACGTATGGTATTCAGAATCTGCAGACCTGGACTGTTGGTTAACTTAAACTGTTTACTAATCATTAGAGTTCAGATTCTAATTCATCTTAGGCTTAATACATTGCTATATCTGTGAAATATTAGTTAGGGATGTGGAAATGACTACTATTCAGTCAGAGAAAATTATTGTGTGTCTTGGGTTAAAAGGAATTATTTTGCAATATTTATCCTTGATAAATTGGAGAAGTAAGACCCATATAGAATCTTGGATATTTAAAATCTGAGCCTAGGAAAAGATCAAGGTTACAAATAAGGGTAGAAAACTTCTGCTGATATTAACACTAGAATTTAACTTTCACACAGAATTGCGTGGACTCTATGATGTCCTTCAATTTGATACTCTCAGTTTGGTTCAGTTGCTTAGTCATGTCCAAACCCTTTGCAACCCCATGGACTGCAGCACGCCAGGCTTCCCTGTCCATCACCAACTCCTGGAGCTTACTTAAACTCATGTCCATCGAGTTGGTGATGTCATCCAACCATCTCATCCTTTGTCGTCCCCTTCTCCTCCTGCCTTCAATCTTTCCCAGCCTCAGGGTCTTTTCCAATGAGTCAGTTCTTCACATCAGGTGGCCAAAGTATTGGAGTTTCAGCTTTAGCATCAGTCCTTCCAATGAATATTCAGGACTGATTTCCTTTGGGATGGACTGGTTGGATCTCCTTGCAGTCCAAGGGACTCTCAAGAGTCTTCTCCAACACCACAGTTCAAAAGCATCAATTCATTGGCACTCAGCTTTCTTTATAGTCCAACTCTCACATCCATACATGACTAATGGAAAAACTATAGCTTTGACTAGACGGACTTTTGTTGACAATTTTTCTGCCTTTTAATATGCTGTCTAGGTTGGTCATAGCTTTTCTTCCAGGGAGCAAGCGTCTTTTAATTTCAGGGCTGCAGTCACCAGCTGCAGTAATTTTGAAGCCCAAGAAAAGAAAGTCTCTCACTGTTTCCATTGTTTCCCCATCTATTTGCCATGAAGTGATGGGACCAGATGCCATGATCTTAGTTTTCTGAATGTTGAGCTTTAAGCCAACTTTTTCACTCTCCTCTTCCACTTTCATCAAGAGGCTCTTTAGTTCTTCACTTTCTGCTATAAGGGTGATGTCATCTGCATATCTGAGGTTATTGATACTGCGCCCACCAATCTTGATTCCAGTTTGTGCTTCCTCCAGCCCAGCATTTCTCATGATGTACTCTGCATATGAGTTAAATAAGCATCAGGTAGAATATAAGTTCAATAAGCGTCAGGTAGGATAATCCTTTGGAGAAGGCAATGGCACCCCACTACAGTACTCTTGCCTGGAAAATCTCATGGACGGATAAGCCTGGTAGGCTGCAGTCCATGGGGTTGCTAAGAGTCGGACACGACTGAGCGACTTCACTTTCATTTTTCACTTTCATGCATTGGAGAAGGAAATGGCAACCTACTCCAGTATTCTTGCCTGGAGAATCCTAGGGACGGGGGAGCCTGGTGGGCTGCCGTCTATGGGGTTGCACAGAATCGGACACAACTGAAGTGACTTAGCAGGATAATCCTTACCTGTTCCTCCTCTTGGAGGCCAAAATAGAATGTGATTTGATACTTTAGAGGTGGGAGAGCTCCCTCACAGTCTTAGGGAGAGGTATTACCTTGTATGTCATGAAAATTGTGATATTGAGAATATAAATAGCATAACATGCTATAGGTTGTGTACACATAAACATACCTGTTTTAAGCACCAGTATATTTTGATTATATGTATATGAGATGATTTTACCTTAATCAGTTGGTCGTTATGCATGGTATTTAATAATATTTGGAGATGCTGATGATTAAAGAAAACTTCCCACACTTGTTACACTATTGAAGGTGGGAAGTAGTATAGCCTAATGGTTAAGCTCAGCTTCTGGCGTCAGACTTTGTGAATGCAAATTCCAGCTTCTCCAGTCATTAGCTGTGTGATTTTGACCAAGTTATCAGCCCGTTTGTGCTTTAGTTTCCCAAGTCTAGGAGACAATGAGAGAAACTTTAATGGGATTATTGGCAGGTAAAAGTGAGATAATACACATAACACACTTAGCAAAGATCTTTGCTACAGAACCACACAAAGTTCTACAGTACCCACAAAGCTAGCCATTATTATAAATTTTACAGCTTAATAATTAATATCAACTACTTCATAGATACACTCATTTCTTTGCCAAGAGAATTTTTGCAACTCTGATTTTTGAGCCTTCTGTTTGAAACTGACTTCTTATTTTTTAAATTATATATGTCTGTTCACGTGTCTATTTTTCCTTGTTGACTTTAGGAGAACAGTGAAATGGAAGGGTGAACAGAGGTGGAATTGTAAGCACTACAGGAACCCTTGAAAACGTGTAACCGTGTGAAATGCAGGCAGATTTTTAACAGCAAAATATATAACTTGGTTTTAGATCTTTGGAAAGACCAAGTGACTTAAAACATTGCTTCTGCATGAATGTGCTTTGTGAACCCTGTATGCGTGTGTAAACCTGGAATGTTTGGAAGTGACCCAAATCAGAGCAAGATCCAGGTACAGGAGCCAGGTTATGTAACCAGTGTCTGTTTAACCAGGGTGGACTCATTCAAGGACAGTCTCTCTCAGGCACCCGAGTTGTAGTTGAATAGCCACCTGGATCCTCCTGGCTTCACATACATTTATCTTAACACCTGAATTGGATTTTCTATATTGGAATTTAGACAACAAAATAATTAGCAAGAAAAAAACATAATTGGTGGATGACATACAGCCTTACCAAAGAGTTTAAGTCTGTATGTACCTAATTACTACATGTATGGTTCTCCGTGCTCAGTCTCAC
This sequence comes from Odocoileus virginianus, assembly GCF_023699985.2. Classification (NCBI taxonomy): domain Eukaryota; kingdom Metazoa; phylum Chordata; class Mammalia; order Artiodactyla; family Cervidae; genus Odocoileus; species Odocoileus virginianus. The sequence continues at coordinate 10,984,365 of NC_069686.1, forward strand.
TTCCGCAGAAATAAAAGTGTCAAGACTCAGAGTGTGGAAGGTAACATCTTAGTCTTCTTGCATGGCCTTTCTTTTGTGTCCCCAGCATGTGGCCGCCAGGCTGGTCCTAAGACCTCTGTATTGCAGTGACTCTTGGACTTTTAGCATGAAATAAAACCTGGAGAGCTTGCAAAAAATGCAGATTCCTGGAATTCATCCTTGAAGTTTCTGACTTAGAAGTCTGAGGATAGCATCCAGGAATATAAATATATATTTTTTAAATTGAAGTGCAGTTAATTTACAATGTTATATTAATTTCAAGTATACATCAAAGTGATTCAGTCTATATATATGTATATATATAATATTCTTATATAAGATACTGAATATAGTTCTGTATGTTATACAGTAGATCCTTATTGTTTACCTGTTTTATATATAGTAGTGTTGTATATATTAATCCCAAACTCTGGAATCAAAACTTTTTATCCAGATATTTTCTAAGAATCACAGTTGATTCACAGACCACACTTGGAAATCAGTACTAGTTTTCTAGAGGAGCACTAGTTTCAACCTGGGATGCGTATCAGAATTACGGTGGCTCTAAGTGAAGTCCAGTGAAATGTGCTCAGCTCTGTCCCTCCACGCGGCATTAACCACTGCTGTGAGCCATCCGTGCGGAGTCTGTCATGTGTGAGTTCTAGAGAACCAGGCTACTCTCATTGGCTACCCGCTGGCCTTTACCCGCAGGTTTTCATCCACTGTGATTCTCCATGGTGATATGGACCACTGGCCATGACCTCAGTATCGCTGTGAGCTCGCTTGTGATACTCAGATTGCAGGGTCCAAGCGTAACCCTACAAAGTCTAAAAGGAAATGATGGGAGGTAAGGTCTTGGAGCCAGAATGTCTCCCCGTTCCCCAGATGACAGTTGTGCTTTGGTGGAGTTCTCTAGCCCGGGCTCTGTGGCGCTCCGGACCACCCCAGGGGCTCCGGCAACCTCTTGGAGTGTAGTGACTGTGTCATTGATACAGAGACCACCACGACTGCTGAATGTCAGCAGTGTCTCTCCCCTTGCACAGCTCCACGCCTCTCCCTTCTGTGCCTCCTGGGAATGCCACTTCCCCTGTCCTTGTGGTTTTCTGGTGGGAAACACAGGCTCCTTCTCTCTGGTCTCTTCTTGTCCACCACCCTCTTCCACAACTGCCAAGTAGAGGCCAGATGGCTATGCCAAGTATGCGGACGTGATGGCACATGTTCAAACTACCACTGTCCTGGCAGAAGGACCCCTGTAAGCCCTTCATACCCTTGAAGTCCTTCTTGCCTCCTCGAATAGAGCGTACCTAAGCAAGCTTTAAATTTGTTGAGAATTTCACAGGCTCTCAGATCTATTGTCTTCTTTTACTGCATTGGCAAAGGAACAGTATAACGTAGTCTTGGCTGGCAGGGGGATAAGGCAATCTGGTCTTTAGAAATATCTGATGTCTTGAAATGTTTCTGAATTATCAAGAATTAAAGCAAGAAAAATGTTTACTGTGTTTGGGTAATAGTTTTGAGTCTTCAGTGTGTGTACTTCAATAGACCCATTTAAAAATGCAAATTATAGAATGTTTTAGTGTTGCTGTATAAAATAATGAAGAAACTGTATAAAATAGTGAAAGGAGGGAGGGGGCATATGGATACCTATGGCTAATTCTGTATTGCTGTATGACAGAAACCAGCACCTTATTGTAAAGCAACTATCCTCTAATTAAAAATAAATTTTTAGAAAGTGACATTAAAGATGATGAACAACTCTATTGCTGATTATTTTAAAAGCCAGCAATAGTGTTCTGTCTTGCTAAAGAGCTCATTAATTTTAATTTTCTTTATTTAATTTTTGGCTGTGCTTGGTCTCTCATCGTGGAACGTGAGCTCTGGGCTCGGGGCTTCAGTGGCTGTGGCACATGGGCTCTGTAGATGCACCACACAAGCTTGTTATGCGTCAGCCAGTGGGATCTTCCTGGATCAAACCCACCTCCTCTGCATTCGCAGGCAGATTGTTCTTAACCACTGGACCACCAGGAAAGTCCCAAATAACCCTTTTTTTTTTTAAAATAAAAACAAAATCTATAAGACCGCAGGGAGTGATTGAGGGTTAGGTTTAACATCCTCTCATTGCAAGATCATGTTATGTTGGAGTCCTGCATCGTGCCTGACTCAGCTCTCCTAGATGACCCCTTCTTTCCTCAACGATGAGAAAAGCTCACTGGTGACTTAAGGGAGCAAGGTTTGTTGAAGGTGAGTGGTTGGCGAAAAGATACACCTGCCTGGAAAATGATAGCACCAAGCAATTAGATGAGAAAGGGAGTTATGCGTATGGGAGAGAGCAGTTTCTAGGTCTTCTTCAGAGGTAATTACTGGTCTTGTGGCAGTTTATTTTCTAACACTAAGGGGAAAAAATTAAAAGGCAACATCTGAACTGTTCCGTCTGGCTAATAATGGTTGTTGTTGGAGAGGCCCTCCCTCCACAGGATGGAGTTTTGTCTCTGGGGCCTGTGCTTAGTTGGGAAGATGGTGCTACACCTGAGGTCTTTCAGGCTAGCCCAATTCTTTGTTTCTGTCAGGTTCTTATTATGACATTGCTGCTGCTGCTAAGTCACTTCAGTCGTGTCCGGCTCTGTGCGACCCCATAGACGGCAGCCCACCATGCTCCCCCGTCCCTGGGATTCTCCAGGCAAGAACACTGGAGTGGGTTGCCATTTCCTTCTCCAATGCATGAAAGTGAAAAGTGAAAGTGAAGTTGCTCAGTCGTGTCCGACTCTTTGCGACCCCACGGACTGCAGCCTACCAGGCTCCTCCGTCCATGGGATTTTCCAGGCAGGAGGACTGGAGTGGGGTGCCGTTGCCTTCTCCATATTATGACACTAGGAGCATGATTTCAGCACTGGTTGAAGCCACTCTCAGCAGCCCAGCATGAAGAAGGGCCCAGAGCAGAATCTCTCTGAGCCCCTCGCCCCATCCCCATGACTGCTGTTTCCTAACCTCCTTTAGCGACAGGACGGGGCGCACCAGCTGGTGCAGAATAGGTGGCTTTGAGCAGACGTGGCAGCTGCCTGCAAACACTTGAATGGATGACGTGTGGACAAACTAGATTCATTTTTGGGAAGTCCCAGCAGCCATGACCAGATTCAGTGGGCAGGCTGGCAAGGAGGCAGATTTGAAATCAGTACGGGAAGACCTTTCTAATGATCCAGACTGTCCCGTAACAGCCTTGAAGTTTCATGTTCATTCCTGGTGTCAGTGATGAGAAGACCAGCCACCAAAAACAACAACAAAAAATGGGAACTTCTCTGGTGGCCCAGTGGCTAAGACTGTGCTCCTGGTGCAGGGGGCATGGGTTTGATTCCTGGTCAAGGAACTAGGTCTCACATGCCTCAACTAAGAGTTCACATGTTCCAAGTAAAAAGATCCCACATGCTGCAACTAGGGATCCCACTTGCCATTATGAACATTGAAGATTTCATGGGCTGCAGCTAAGACCCAGCACAGCCAAATAAGTAAATAAAAACATACCTAAGGTATGCAACTATCATTAAAAAAAAAAAAAGAGCCGACAGTGAAGGAGATCGGGCACTGCATGGAAGTTTGAATGGGTTGATCACTGCAATCAGTGCCCTTCTTGGCACTATTGATAAACCATTTAACTATAGGCAGTGGAGGGGAACATATAAGAAAAAAGGTAGAAGAGATGTGAAAGAATAGTTACTATGTCTTTTTGCCCCAGATTATTAAGCACATTACTTTTATTGAGCATCTGCTATGTGCCAGGGCTTCCCTGGTGGCTCAGCTGGTAAAGAATCCACCTGCAATGCTGGAGACCTTCATTTGACCCCTGGATTGGGAAGATCCCCTGGAGAAGGGAACAGCTACCTACTTCAGTTTTCTGGCTTGGAGAATTCCATGGGATGTGTAGTCCATGGGGTCACAAAGAGTCGGACTCAACTGAGAGACGTTCCCTTTCACTATGTGCCAGAACGTTATATCATTCAAGAGCCAAAAGGCACACGGTCCCTGTGTGTCCCCTCTCAGCCAGAATTCTGCAATTGTTTTTCTGCCCCTCACATGAAGGTCAAGCCCTGTGGTCATCCTCAGTGACTTCCCATAGGCTGCCCTGAGTACTCATCATATCTGAACTAAACTCCTTGATAATCTTTTCATGTTCTCACATTGTATTTTCTGTTTCTCTCATGGTGCTTGCAACATTAGATTTTAATGGTCAGTTTGTACTGATTGCGTTGATTTTTTTCCTCACTAGACAGTAAGCTCTTTGAAAGCAGATCCTTAGTCATCAAATTAATGACTGAGTATCTAGTAATAGTGAATTCTAGTATCTATTGACTGAGTATTTGATTACTACTCTCATTTCATCCTGTTCCCAAAAGAAATATCTAAGAGGAATTTATCCTCAACTTAAGGACCTGAGAGGAAAAATACTGGAATACTCTTTATTCTCCTGGCCCTGCCTTTCCAGTTCTAATCACATCCTAACTGCCTATCCCATTCATTCTATTCCAGGGGAAGAGCAGAAGGTACTAAAGAGAATGAGGTAGAAAAAAATGCCTAATATTAGAGAAGGGAAAAATCATTTTTTGTATAGCTCAACTATATGTATTGCCTTCAGCATCACTACTGGTAGGATGGGGAGAAAATCCTGCTCCTGATATTAACTAGCTGTGTGAACCAGAACTAGTCCTGTGACCACCTTGCTATTTCTTCTCAGTAAAATGAAGAGTTTGCCCAGGCAGCTTTCAGGGGCTCATTCTGGTCCATGCATGCATGCAACGTTGCTTCAGTTGTGGTCTGACTCTTTGAGACCCAATGGACTGTAGCCCGCCAGGCTCCTCTGTCCATGGGATTCTCAGGCAAGAACACTGGAGTGGGTAGCCCTGCTGTCTTCCAGGGGATCTTCCCGACCCAGGGATCAAACCCTGTCTCCTGCATTGACAGGTGGGTTCTTTACCACTAGTGCCACCTGGGAAGCCCCTATTCTGGTCCAATACACTGTAAATCATAATATCTTTTCCCTTCCAAGGTTTTCTGAAGTTCTTCTCCTCTTCGTAGTATTCTCCTGAATAACCAAGAATACAGAATGATATTGATGGGAAACAATATTGAGAGGTGACATTGGAATAAAACTGCGTTTGTGATCTGACACATCCAGACTGAGTCCCTGCCATATGACTTTGGGCAAATTATAATCACCTCCAAGCTGGAGATTCGTGTCCTGTAAAATAGGTGTGCTGTTCTACATTTCATAGGATTGCAGGACTCAGTGAAATAATGGATGTGAAGTGCTGGCTCTATACCACAAACATAGTGAGCTCTTGGAAGATGATAGTAGTTCTTATTTGGAAGTAGCCCCCTCTCTGTCTTGCTCTTCTGGCCAACCCTGAAAGATACCCACACACAAGTCCTAAAGAAGTTACTGGGCATAGGTTTTCTCTGTGTGTGTGTGTGTGTGTGTGTGTGTGTGTGTGTGTGTGTGTGTTTACTCCTCAGCATCATTCCTCTTCCATCTAGAATTAGTAGAGGACAGTCAAGGTCCCTTCCTGCTGGGGCAGCCTGCTCCTATGTGTATAATGGCCCAACGAATAACCCATTTCACAGTGATGGGGAATATATTTATTTTAACATTTGCATAGAAGACAAGAGTGCTGCTGGAAGTAGGTGTGGGGTCAGCTATCTTAATATCATGTATAATATCACTCTCAGATTGAGATTCTTTTATTTTGAAAAGCTTTGACTGAGCAGCAGTGACACAGCAGCTCCCAAGCCTGACAATAAAGAGACACCTTATAAAAATTTATGAAGTTCAGGTTGTAAAAAACAAACCACACACAGCCAGTCGTAGCATTTCTTATTAAAATAATTTTAAGTTCGTTGTCTTCAATGTCGCCTATAATAGAAGCTTGTGCCATGGCTAGATACCTCAACAGGCTGTAAACTTTTATATGGGCTTTTGAAAAGGGATGATAGTTTTATGAGATATGATTTTCTCATCTCACCAAATTAGATTATTTGAGATAGTGTCCCAGGATGTAAAATTTCAATCCTGAGTAAATCTGTACCTCAGAGACTCTGTGCAGCCTGCTAGCAGAGTGGAAATATAGTGTAATAAATCTGCCCTGAGCCCATTTCTCTCCACACAGCCCCATAATTCATTCTTTGCTTGGTACCCATGACCACTTTTTCATGGCTAATCAGTCTGTATTCAGACTGGCTTCTCTCAAGTGCAAGGTGTGTGCGTGCTAAGTTGCTTCAGTCGTGTCGGATTCTTTGCGACCCCATGGCCTGTAGCTCCCCGGGCTCCTCTGTCCGTGGTATTCTCCAGGCAAGAATACTGGAGTGGGTTTCCATGCCCTCCTCTAGGGGATCTTCCCAACTCAGGGATCAAACCTGCATCTCTTACATCTCCTGCATTGGGAGGTGGGTCCTTTACCACTAGCACCTCAAGTGCAGCACATCCTCCTTGGTTCAGATCGCATCTCTGTCTTGGCATGCTCTACCACTTCTGGGTGGTTTTCGAGAGCCGTGTGCCATCAGGGGCCCAAGATGTTCCTAATCATGCTCTGGTTATAAGGTGGCCTGTTTGTTTACATTATACTTTTTAATTTTATTCTTCTGGTATTCTTGGCTGTGCTGGGGCTTCAGCGCTGTTGGACTTTTCTCTCATTGTAGCAAGCAGGGGCTGCTGTCTAGTTGCTTTATGCGGGCTTCTTAGTGGAGCAACTTCTCTTGTTGCAAAGCATGACCTCTAGGGTGCGAGGGCTTCAGTAGTTGAGGCACGTGGGTTCAGTAGTTGTGACTGCTGGGTTCCTACGGGCTCAATAGTTGTGGCACATGGTCTTAGATGCTCCACAGTGTGTGGGATCTTCCCAGATCAGGGATCAAACCTGTGTCAGGCAGATTCTTTACCACTGAGCCACCAGGGAAGCCCTGCTGCAATATACTTTTAAAAAGATATTCTGTTTAAAATAGATTAGATAACAGCGTCTCTGAGGACACCTCAGAGATGGGTCCAGTGGGTCCAGTGAGTATTTCAGTTACGCTTTCCTGAGTCTTCTCTGAGGGGACAGAGGAGGAGCTGCCACTAACACAACTAGTTTCTTTATTCCGGTCCCTTCCACCTTATCTATGAGGAATGCCTCTCCATCACTCCTAGGGTGTCTCTCTTTCCTTCACTTCAGCATTGTATTGGTTCAGTGGCACCATCATCAAATGCTGCCGCAAAACCAAGAGTGGCTGCAGGTAACTTTTAAGGACATGGGGAAAAAAAAAAAGAAGTGTAGGAAAATTTCCTCCAAGGTGGAGTCGAGGTTATCAGACTGAACTGGGAATTAAACACATCATTTCCAGTCCCAATGCCACTCTTAATTATTTTTGTGATATTGTCCAAGGGATTTATTTTCATTGGCCCTCACTTCTGTCATGTATAAAACAAGCAGCAGCAATGGCACCTTTTAGGAGAGAAAATTCTATGAATTATAAATTATACAGAATGGAAAATTGTCTTCTCTTCCTCCCTACAATTTAACAACTTACTGTCACAAGATTATGTTAATGGACCTGGGACTTTGGAAGAAGAGTTATCAAGGGCATTGTGCCACCCCACAGGCTGTAGGTTGAGCATCACTCAGAAGTGAAGTTGTGTAGAAGGCTGGTTAGCAGTTGTAACAGCCCAGACAAGGAGCAGGGATCTAGAGCAGCAGTGTGATGCAGAATACGAAAAGCGAATGCTCTGCGGGACAGGAAACTGGCGACGTCAATGGCATCCAGTTTGTTAGTTTTAGGGGAAGAGTTATCTTCATGTCCTTCAGTGATTTTTAAAGACAGTTCATCAAGGAGCTCCTTAAATTCTTTTTCAGAATGCTTTCACCTGAATGTATTCATTCACCTTCTCTTCAGCTCTGAATTTGCTAAGAGCCTCTATTTCTTTTTTTTCAGGTACAAACATATATATATATATATTTCCAGGTTATTTTCCATTATAGGTTATTATAAGATATTGTGTTATATAGGAAATTCTGCCGTTTACCTAGTTCTTGTCTAGCTTTATAGGGGAGGAAGCTGAAGCCCTGAGAAATGCACAAAGGGGTCCAGGCCTGCAGAGGAGCAGCGCGGGGCACTCGGCAAGGACAGGGCTCCCAGCTGCTTCAGGCTGGGCCGTGGACCAGCAGCATCACTCAGAGCTGCTGAGCCTGAATCTCCATCTTAAATCTCTGGTTTGCTGCATTTGCACATTAAAGTCGGAGAAGGACAGTCATGAAGTGTAATCTCCCTGTCTACTGAGAGTTCCTTTTTAGCTCCACGCTTCTGAACCCGGTGCAGGCCCTCTGGGTTCATGGAGAAGCCGATAGATAAAGGGAGAAGCATGCCCAAGGTACCATGGGATGGCTTCCCGGATTTTATATGTGAAATAAAATAGAGGTATCTAACCCTCACCATCATTTTGAGGGCTTATTTAGATAAATATAAATAGATAAGCAGGATATGAAGTACTTATATTTCAATTTAATACTTTCTAAGTTGGCTCCTGAGCAAACTCTCTTCTAAATACCTTATATCGGCAGAGTCCCATGTGAAAGTATGTAAATATAACAGGACAAGTAAGCAGCATATCTGATTAGACATCTGAGTGATTAGAGTGATTTAAGGTAAATCTTGGATCTCTGTCTCTAAAATGACTATAGGATTCTAAAGCTGTTAGACCACCTAATTTCCAAATTCTGGAAATAGCCATTCTAGATGTTTTACAAGAATATGACTTTATTTTTATTTTTTTTTATAAATAAGGTAATTTAATCATCACAACAAAAAGCTTGAATATTCTATTATCTACTAGCTAAGAATATGACTTTAAAGTGCAAACATCAGAATAACTGATTAACACCAAATTTGAGAAATAAACATATTACTCTTTTGGTAGTCAGCAAGTCATTAACTCATCCAAGAAGATGACTTTCCATAGTCAAATAAAATAATGTATTTAGTTCCAACCATGTGCAAGTGTGGTCAATGAAGATACTGTCTAAGAGGAAAATCTTTGAGCTGTTCTCTTTGTCTTTCATCATCTTGCAAAAGAACCGCTGACTTTGAAAAAGTCCTGCCAGGCACACTACATGACAGCTCTTGATAGTGCCAAGATAATTGAATGGGACAGATGAGAGTGAGTCACTTGTTCTGAGATATCCAGGACCAACCACCTTAAACATTTTTCTTTGAATTCTAGGGCACCTGATACCAAGTCGTAAATATGGGACAATGGATGCTTTAGTTCTTGCGTTCCTCAGGAGGTCTCTATGATCCCCCCCCCCCATAGGGAAACTCTTGCCAGTTCCCTAGTGTGACCATCTGAAAGGGTCACTTGTGCACATGTTACATCATTCATGGAAGCCTAGGAAATAGAACAAGGGCTGTAAATCTTTACAAATCTGATTTGAAAGATATGGTGTGTGTGATCTATACAGTTCTTTTATGTGAGAGGCAGATGTGACATGCCCTTTGTGTGATGGTTTTATCTTTGATTCCTGTCCCCATCAATTTTTGTGGCACTTGCTCTCGGCTTTACAGGTAGAATGACATTGTTGTTTTGGCTGGAGTATTCTGGGTTGACAGCCTTCACTGACTGCAGCCCCTCCCCTGCTGAGATTTTCCATATCTGGAGGCTGGCATTATATTATGCCACAGTGTGCAGCCCTGGTTCCTTTATTATTTCTGTTTTTCTCTCTTACCTGTTATATTCTCTCTCACCATTCTTTAGATTGCATGGTACCCAGTCAGATCATGTGACTCCCCAAAGAAATAGACATGTCAGTCAGTGGCTGCCAGAGCATACCAATTATGTAGACAAAAATATTCTAGTTTATTCCTTGAGAGTTTCAAAATATTAACACCTTTAGGGGTGTTAGGGTGGTTTCTGGATTGAGATAATTAGAGTAGAGATAATCAATCTTGTGTGGTGTTGGAGTAGTCAGTATACTTTTGACATAAGAAGAAAGGAATACCTCCAGTGCATACATGTTGTACATACATATTGTACATGTCACTAAAGCAAGGTTATAAAGAAAGACTATGGAATATATGTCTTCAGTATGGTACTTCAAGTTGAAGAGTTTACAGACTGTGTCTTTCGTGAGTTATAATTTTACCCAATGCTGTTTATATTTGAAGTATTCTTTGTTATCACATTTTTATTTAAATTCTGAGAGTGATAGGGCTTGACATAAATAGTGTTACATTTTTAAGACCATAATTGAACATCCTGTACATGTTTGCATGCTAAGTCGCTTCAGTCGTGTCTGACTCTTTGCGACCCTATGGACTGTAGCCTGCCAGGCTCTTCTGTCCATGGGATTCTCCAGGCAAAATTACTGGAGTGGGTTGCCATGCCCTCCTCCAGGGATGTGCGTGTTTACATGCCTGTGAAGTCATGTTGATTCTTTGTCCTTTCTCCCCTCACTTCTTTGCACTGCAGCTGCTAAGTCACTTCAGTCGTGTCTGACTCTTTGTGACCCCATGGACTGTAGCCTACCAGGATCCTCTGTCTATGGGATTCTCCAGGCACGAATACTGGAGTGGGTTGCTGTTTCCTTCTCTTTGCACTGATATTAAGCCATATAGTTTGATCTTATTCAAACCATTCCTTTAACTGAGTAATTATGATGTTTTCACCTTGGTTTCCTTCCTTTTTCTTCTTTCCCTCCTTTTTTTTTTTTTTTTTTAAGAAATTCACTTTATGTTCCATGTAGGAATAACAATAGCCATAGCACCCAGGGGCCATAGGCTGCTTTACTTGGTGTGATAGTTTTTAAGCACTTTACATGCACTGTTCCACTTAATACCAAGGCAGGCGCTAACATCATCCCCATTTTACATATGGTGAAACTCATGCTTCAGAATTCCAGGGACTTTTCTAGGTCATAAGGCTTGTGACTGATAGAACATGGTCTTGAATCCAGGCTTCAGTGACTCTAGAATCTACCTTCTTTATGACAACCATAATGCAAGAGCAGAAAGGCAATCTAAACATCATCTAGTTCAAATTATTCTTTTCACAGATGAAGAAATAAGTCAAGAGAGGTTACATGCCCCACACTAGGTCATACAACTAGCAAGTGAAAGGGGCAATTTCAATTGGTGTCTATCTTCAAGGAGGTTATGTAAGCATATTCCACTCTAATAGGATAGCTTGGACCACGTCCTCTCTGGACCAATCCACTGTAACAAGGAGTATGGGCAAACTGTACAGAATTGTTCAGAGTGGCTGCTCCCTCACGCTCTTCTGGGAAGCTGGGAAGATACAGAAATAGGATCACTATTTATGTTGTCTTCTAGGCTGTAAGCCTGTTTCTAGCCAGATTCTCTCAAAGTTAGGAAGTCTCAAGTCCCTACTAAGGAATTTTCTATGTTATTAGGACCCCCTTCTCATTCTGGGCTTCCTAGGTGGTACTAGTGCTAAAGAACCTTCCTGCCAATACAGGAGACATACTGGGACTCTAATTTGATCCTTGGGTTGGAAAGATCACCTGGAGGAGGAAATGGCAACCTACTCTAGAATTCCTGCCTGGAGAATCCCATGGTCAGAGGAACCTGGCAGGTTATTGTCCACGGGGTGGCAAACAGCCGGACATGACTGCAGCGACTTAGCATGCATGCTTCTCCATTCAAAGTAGATCAAATCCAGGAGGAAACCAGTCTGCCTTCGTTCTTTGCTCAGTCCGCTCTCCATGCCCTGCCTCTAGGTTGAAGGTGGATTGAGTTTGACAGATGGAAAACCAGCAGCAGTCCTGAGACTGGCTGCCAAATGGGACAGAGGAGGCAGTGATCTGATGGGTTCTGGCATTAAACTGAAAATGTAGAACATTGATGCACAAATGAAGGCAATGAATGGTGAGCTTCCTGAGGAGAGTGATTTTTTCACTACTGAAGGAACCATCTTGAAGGTTTGGAAAAGGGAAAAGACAGCTGCTGGGTAAGGTATTGCTTTCTAGATCATGATTTAACTTGTAGAAGGGCCTTCAGCATAGATGTGTGTCCCAATTGGACTTGTTTTTTAATAGTGTATTTTCCTGACCACGAAACTGGACTGATTCAAGAAAAGTATGAGGAAAGAACTTGCGATTCACTGAGACACACATGTAGATGCAATGGTGGTTCACTTGATACAGTTGTGTTTTACTCTAGACATACATTTCCCTTCCCTTTCCAGGCCTCTGTGCTGTCTTTGCCTCAGGGCACAGTTGTACAGTGGAGATGAAAGCAGAAGCTGCCCAAACTAGAAGAGAGATGGGCTCTGGTGTTCTAAAAACTCTTAGAAGGGACTAGATCCTCTAAGGGAAGAGCAGTAGGGACCTTGGGGAAGGATAAGCAGGACAGTGTAAAAGAACAGAAAAAGAGAGGTGAATTTCCTGAGGTTAGTGGATTCAAGCTCTGTTTCTTGGAGCACTCCAGGACTGTAGTGGAATTTGATCATAGGGAACCTAGGTATTTTTCTTGCTGAGTGCTGTACTTAGTCACTCAGTCATGTCCAACTCTTTGAGACCCCATAGACTGTAGCCTGCCAGGCTTCTCTGTCCATGGGGATTCTCCAGGCAAGAATACTGGAGTGGGTTGCCATGCCCTCCTCCAGGGGATCTTCCCAACCCAGGGATCGAACCCAGGTCTTTTGCATTGCAGGCAGATTCTTTACTGCCTGAGCCGCCAGGGAAGCCCAGGGTATTTTCCTTACCAGCCTTCTAAGGAATCCTGCAGTATGTGAAGCAGGTCCCCCAGCACCAGAGTCCATGAGACTTCTTTCAGAAATGCAAATCTAAACATGTTTCCCAGAAAAAAGTTCCTTCAGTGACTTCCTGTCTGTAGGAGATGCAGAAAAGTATTCTAGGCAGTCACGACTGCCCGTGTAAAACTATGAAGATCGTGGCACATGTACTCTGCACAGGTAACTTTCTTCATCTGGATAGCTAGGTTGTTGAGCAGCTGGAGGGATGGGCACTGACTTCATGGGTGGCCTTGACTGCCATCTGGCGGAGTCTCCATAGGCCAGTGCTTTCAAATGTTTTCTTAGGAGCATACATACTTTTTAAAATAATAAAAATCTTGCACAGAAACCATGAACTCTCATGCCATGCCCTCCCCTACATAGCCTTGCCACTCTTGAGATGTCTCTGTGTGACCATGACTATGGATAATAGGGAACCCAGTATCTGATCAGATTTGGGATTTAAAATGATGACCATAATGGTAGTATGAATATACATCGAGGAGTAGAGATAGATCATGCTAAACGGGATGCAAAGAGACCAAGGTAGTGAGAAGAAATTTGTGAATACAAATTGGTAGGTCCAGTGGTTAAGACTCTGTGCTCCTAAAGCAGGGGGCCAGAGTTTGATCCTTTGTCAGGGAATTAGATCCCAAATGCCACAACTGAGACCTGGCACAGCCAAATAAATAAATAAAAATAAATTTAAAAAAATTGGAAATGTAAAAATATCTTGATTTACCTGTGAATTTCAGTTTTTATTGTGAACCTTATTTGATTTGATGGTTGAAATTTAGTTTTAATTCATGGTTACACTCCTACTCTGAATTAGATCAAATTTTAGGGGAGTGTTTTAATACCTAGTAAAAACCACTTCTTACTCAATGCTTAATTATGGAGGGAGCAGGACTTTTAACAATTTCACACATTTAATTACTGTAGTAATCCTGTATAACCTGTACTATTATTATCTCTGTCTTATGTATTAGGTTTATAAAATTGAGTACTTTGCCAGAGTCCAATAGCTCTTAATGATTAGAGCTAGGATTGGAACCCAGATAGCCTGCCCCCTAGTATATGCCAGTATCTTTGTTCTTAACCAGTGAAGTTATGATGTGGAAGCATCCATGGGGAGGGTGCCATTTTGTCCTTGAGTATGATCAGTTCTTTCTGGCAACTCTTGCCGTTGCATTTTTTTTTCTTCATCCCATCTGGTTCTCGGGCATCATTCATGCAGGTTGCTCTGGATCTTCTGGAAGGATTCATTCAGCTATTCACAATCTATACCACATTTGTAAGAAACTCTTTGAGGCTGTCTAGGACTGCATCTACCTAGAGCAGTGGTCTCAACTGCACTTTTGCCTCCAGGGAAATTTGGCAGGGCCTGGAAATGTTGTTGGTTGCCCAAACTGAGGGTGGGGATTACATTACTGGAATCTAGTGGGTAGAGGCCAGGGATGCTAATAAACATCCTGCCATACACAGGACAGTCCCACAACACAGAATTATTGGGGACAAAATGTTCACAGTGCTAAGGTTGAGAAACTCCAGCATAGACGTGACATTACATTTCAGCCATTTCATTGACAAAGTCTTGCTTTATTCCCAGCCCTCCATCTTCCCAGGAAGGCATAGATTCCCTTGGTTCTTAGGTCCACCAAACCTTCTGTGTTTGTTGTGACTTTCCCCTCCATCATGGCTCAGTTTGGGGCTGTTAAGTGGGCTGACACCTGGCTCCCTTTTCAGGTACCCACTTAAGTTGAAACACTCTGTTTACCTTTTGGCTGTTTCCCTCTCCCTTCCTTTTATCTCTTCTGAATGTAAGAAGTTTTGCTCTTATTCGTCATATTTTTTCCAAATCTGTTGCTCATGAGTTCCCCTAACATTTGAAACAAACTGTAAGAATTGATTACCTTTTCTTCTGCTTTATGCTATATAATCTCTGTCCTGGGGGCAATAAATACAGAAAAGTCAGCAGACTGAACGAAGTTTTACAGAAATGCAAGGAAAACCTTCATTTGTCCATGTCAGCATTTTGCAGCCTATATTCTGAGGTACCCCACTGTCCCTGGAGAAGTCACTAGATTTTTTATGAGAAGGAAGAACTAATGCATGTGTCCTCTCCTCTCTAGGAATTCACACGTGGGTATAAACAAACCATTTACCTTTGTTTATTCCATGACTTTCACAAAGCATTTGACCAGAAAGCTTTTCTTTTTTCATGGAGTCCCTAAGAACAGCTTGTACATAATTTTGAGAAATGCAGTCTATGTGATAAGTGTGACCTTTATCTCAAAGCATTGATGGAGAAAAGAGGACAGTCCTAGAGATGTTAGAAGTTAGACTCAACAAGACTTGATGAATGAATGGTCCTGGGAGGTAAAGAAGCAGGAGAAATCTTTGAGAGAATGATAGAAATCTCAAGATTGAAGGAACAAACTTTGTATCATTCTTTATATATCGCCAAGTACTAGGCACCAGGGATTTTAAAAAGTGCAAAACACAAAATGACAGGCCTGGACTTATCTCCCTCCTGAATTACTGTGATGGCTTACTAAATGGTCTCCTACATTTCCTTCAGTGATGCTTCTAATCTCAACATCACAAAGTGACCAAAGGAACCTTTCAAAACACAGATGTAATCATGGCATTGCTCTGATCAAAAAACCTCTATGACTCAGTTTTGTACAGAGACAACCCAGATTCCTTGTCATAATGTTCAGAGGCCCTTGTTAAAATCTTCTTGAATATGGATTTAGCTTGGGGTGGTGAGAAATGAGCAGCAGCTCTTATTAAACAGATCTTGCCTTGCACAGCCAGTGCCTATGTGCTGTGTGCTTTTAGGGAGTCTGGGGGACAAGACAAGCTGTCCTGGGGCCCTTGCATCTGCTCCTGCCTCATGTGGATGCCTCACTTCTGTATGTTTTATAAATACATCTTGAAAAGTGAAAGTGAAAGTCGTTCAGTTGTGTCTGACTCTTTGCGACCCTATGGACTACCCCATCTCCTGCCCCATCCCACCCCTCTAGGTTGTTATAGAGCCTCTGTTTGAGTTTCCTGAGCCATACAGCAAGTTCCCATTTTTATCTATTTTACATACGGTAATGTGAGTTTCCATGTTACTCTCTCCATACATCTCACCCTCTCCTCCCCTCTCCCCCATGGTGCCTAGTACTTGGTCCCCTCTCCCCATGTCCATAAGTCTATTCTCTATGTCTGCTTCTCCATTGTTGCCCTGTAAATAAAATTTTCAGTTCCATTTTTCTAGATTCCGTATATATGCATTAGAATACAGTGTTTATCTTTCTCTTTCTGACTCACTTCACTCTGTTAATAGGTTCTAGATTCATCCACCTCTGACTCAAATGCATTCCTTTCTATGGCTGAGTAATATTCCATTGTGTATATGAACACAACTTCTTTATCCATTCATCTGTCGATGGACATCTAGGTTGCTTACATGTTCTAGCTATTGTAAATAGTGAACAATAGTGAACTGCAGTGAACAATGGGATACATGTGCCTCTTTCAATTTTGGTTTCCTCATGGTATATGCCTAGAAGTGGGATTGCTGGGTCATATGGTGGTTTTATTCTTAGTTTTTTAAGGAATTGCCATACTGTCTCCCATAGTGGCTGTATCAATTTACATTCCCACTAACAGTGCAAGAGTAACCCCCTTTCTCCATACCCTCTCCAGCATTTGTTGTTTGTTGTCTACAAACAATTTTTGACCATTCTGACCAGTGTGAGATGATATCTCATTGTAGTTTTGATTTGCATTTCTCAAATAATGAGCAATGTTGAGCATCTTTCATGTGTTTGTTGGCCATCTGTATGTCTTCTTTGGAGAAATGTCTGTTTAGGTCTTTTTCCCACTTTTTGATTGGGTGGTTTGTTTTTCTGGTATTGAGTTGTTTGAGCTGCTTGTATATTTTGGAAATTAATGCTTTGTCAGTTGTTTGATTTGCTATTATTTTCTCCCATTCTGAGGGTTGTCTTTTCACCTTGCTTCTAGTTTCCTTTGCTGTGCAAAACCTTTAAGTTTAATCAGGTCCCACTTGAAATTTACTTTTGTTTTTATTTCCATTACTCTAGGAGGTGGGTCATATAGGATCTTGCTTTGATTTATGTCATTGAGTGTTCTGCCTATATTCTCCTCTGAGTTTTATAGTTTCTGGTCTTCTATTTAGGTCTTTAATCCATTTTGAGTTTATCTTTGTGTATGGTGTTAGGAGGTGTTCTAATTTCATTCTTTTACATTTAGCTGTCCAGTTTTCCCAGCATGATTTATTGAAGAGGCTGTCTTTGCCCCATTGTATATTCTTGCCTCCTTTGTCAAAAATAAGGTACCCTTAGGTGCATGGGTTTATTTCTGGGCTTTCTATCTTGTTCCATTGGTCTATATTTCTGTTTTTGTGCCAGTACCATGCTGTCTTGATGACTGTAGCTTTGTAGTATAGTCTGAAGTCAGGAAGGTTGATTCCTCAAGCTCCATTCTTCTTTCTCAAGACTGCTTTGGCTATTCGGCATCTTTTGTGTTTTCATATGAATTGTGAAGTTTTTCATTCTAGTTCTGTGAAAAAGGCCTTGGGTAATTTGATAGGGATCACATTGAATCTGTAGATTGCATTTGGTAGTATAGTCATTTTCACAATATTGATTCTTCCTAGCCAGGAACATGGAATATCTCTCCATCTGTTTATGTCATCTTTGATTTCTTTTATTAGAGTCTTATAATTTTCAGTGTACAGTTCTTTTGTCTCCTTAGGTTAAATTTATTCCTAGATATTTAATTCTTTTTTGTTGCAGTGTTGAATGGGATTGATTCCTTAATTTCCCTTTCTAATTTTTCATTGTTAGTATATAGAAATGCCAGTGATTTCTGTGTATTGATTTTGTATCCTGCAATTCACTGGTTAGCTCTAGTAATTTTCTGATATGATCTTTAGGGTTTTCTATGTACAGTATCATGACATCTGTAAACAGTGAGAGCTTTACTTCTTTTCCAATCTGGATTCCTTGTATTTCTTTTTCTTCTCTGATTGCTGCAGCTAGGACTTCCAGAATTATGTTGAATACTAGTCGCGAAAATGGACACCCTTATCTTGTTTCTGTTCTTAGAGGGAATGCTTTCAACTTTTCTCTACTGAGAATGTTTGCTGTGTGTGTGTGATAGTCACTCAGTTGTGTTCGACTCTTTGTGACCCCATGGACTATATAGCCTGCTAGGCTTCTCTGTCCATGGAATTTTCCAGGCAAGAATACTGGAGTGGGTTGCCATTTCCTTCTCCAAATGTTTGCTGTAGGCTTATCATATATGGCCTTTACTATGCTGAGGTAGGTTCCTTCTATGCCCATTTTTTGAAGTTTTAATTATAAATGGGTGATGAATTTTGTCCAAGGCTTTTTCTGCATCTATTGAGATTACCATATGGTTTTTATCTTTTGCTTTGTTAATATGGTGTATCACATTGATTGATTTCTGTATATTGAAAAATCCTTGCATCTGTGGAATAAACCCAGCTTGGTCATGGTGTATGAGCTTTTTGCTGTGTTGCTGAATTCTATTTGCTAAAATTTTGTTGAGGATTTTTGCATCTATGTTCATCAGTGATACTGGCCTGTAGTTTTCTTTTTTTGTGTTGTCTTTGTCTGGTTTTGGTGTCAGGGTGATGGTGGCCTCATAGAATGATTTTGAAGTGTTCCTTCCTCTGAGATTTTTTGAAAGAGTTTTAGAAGGATAGGCATTCGCTCTTCTCTAAATGCTTGATAGAATTCTTCTATGAAGCCATCTGGTCCTGGGCTTTTCTTTTTTCAGAGATTTTTGATCACAGCTTCAATTTCAGTGCTTATAATTGAGTTGTTCATAAGTTTTATATCTTCCTGGTTCAGTGTTGGAAGAGTGAACTTTTCTAAGAATCTGTCCATTTCTTCCAGGTTATCTCTTTTATTGCCATATAGTTGTTCATAATAGTTTCTTATAATCTTTTATATTTCTGTATTGTCTGTGGTAATCTCTCCTTTTTCATTTCTAATTTTGTTGATTTGAGTCTTCTCTCTTTTTTTCTCAATGAGTCTGGCTAACGGTTTGTCAATTTTGTTTATCTTCTCCAAGAACCAGCTTTTAGTTTTATTAATATTTACTATTGTTTCTTTCATTTCTTTTTCATTTATTTCTGCTGGGATCTTTATGATTGGATTTTGGGGGGTTTTTTTGTTCCTCTTTTTCCAGTTGTTTTAAGTGTAGAGTTAGGTTGTCTATATGATGTTTTTCTTGTTTCTTGAGGTAGGATTATATTTCTATAAACTTCCTTCTTAGAACTGCTTTTGCTGCATCCCATAGGTTTTGAGTTGTCATTTTTTTCATTGTCATTTGTTTCTAGAAATTTTTTTTATTTCCCTTTTGATTTCTTCAGTAACCTGTTGGTTATTTAGAAACATGTTGTTTAATCTCCATGTATCTGTGTTTCTTACACTTTTTTTCTTATAATTGATATCTAGTCTCATAGCATTATGGTCAGAGAAGATGCTTGATATGATTTCAGTTTTCTTAAATTTACTGAGGTTTGATTTGTGACCCTAGATGTGGTCTGTCCTGGAGAATGTTCCATGTGTACTTGAGAAGAAGGTGTATTCTTTGCATTTGGATGGAGTGTTCTGAAGATATCAATGAGATCCATCTCATCTCATGTATCATTTAAGACTTGTGCTTCCTTATTGCTTTTCTGTTTTGATGATCTGTCCATTGGCGTGAGTGGGGTGTTAAAGTCTCCTACTGTTATTGTGTTACTGTCAATTTCTCCTTTTATGTCTGTTAGTGTTTGTCTTATGTATTGAGGTGCTCCTATGTTGGGTGCATAGATATTTACAATTGTTATGTCTTCCTCTTGGATCGATCCCTTGATCTTTATGGAATGTCCTTCCTTATCTCTTATAATCTTCTTTATTTTAGGTCTATTTTGTCTGATATGAGGATTGCTACTCCAGCTTTCTTTTGCTTCCCATTTGAATGGAATATATTTTTCCATCCTCTCACTTTCAGTTTGTATGTGTCTTGAGGTCTGAAGTGAGTTTCTTGTAGACAGCATATATATGGGTTTTGTTTTTGTAGCGATTCAGCCAGTCTGTGTCTTTTGGTTGGAGCATTTACTCTATTTACATTTAGAGTAATTATTGATGTATGTGTTCCTATTGCCATTTTCTTAATTGTTTGGGATTGATTTTGTAGATCCGTTTTCTTCTCTTGTATTTCTTGACTATGTAAGTCCCTTTAACATCAGCTGTAAAGCTGATTTGGTGGTACTGAATTCTCTTAACTTTTGCTTGTGTGTTGAATGAGATCCTTGCTGGGTACAGTAATCTTGGTTGTAGATTTTTCCCTTTCAGTACTTTAAATATATCCTGCCATTCCCTTCTGGCCTTCAGAGTTTCTGCTGAAAGATCAGCTGTTAAGCATATGGGGTTTTCCTTGTATGTCGCTTGTTGCTTCTCCCTCGCTGCTTTTAACAATCTTTCTTTGTGTTTCAGTTCATTTCAGTTCAGCCGCTCAGCCATGTCTGACTCTGTGACCCCATGGACTGCAGCACGCCAGCCTCCCTGTCCATCACCAATTCCCAGAGTCCACCCAAACCCATGTCTATTGAGTCGGTGATGCCATCCAACCATCTCATCCTCTGTCGTCCCCTTCTCCTCCTGCCCTCAATCTTTCCCAGCATCAGGGTCTTTTCAAATGAGTCAGCTCTTCGCATCAGGTAGCCAAAGTATTGGAGTTTCAGCTTCAGCATCAGTCCTTCCAATGAACATTCAGAACTGATTTCCTTTAGGATGGACTGGTCTAGTCTTTGTTAGTTTGATTAGTATGTGTCTTGGTGTGTTTCTCCTTGGGTTTATCCTGTATGGGACTCTTTGTGCCTCTTGGACTTGATTGACTATTTCCTTTTCCATGTTGGGGAAATTTTCACCTATAATCTCTTCAAAAATTTTTCATACTCTTTCTTTTTCTCTTCTTCTTCTGGGATCCCTGTAATTCGAATGTTGGTGCACTTGATATGGTCCCAGAGGTCTCTGAGACTGTCCTTAGTTCTTTTCATTCTTTTTACTTTTTCTGCTCTTCAGAAGTTATTTCCACCGTTTTATCTTCCAGCTCACTGATTCATTCTTCTGCTTCAGATATTCTGCTGTTGAGTCCTTCTAGAGTATTTTTAATTTCCGTAATTGTGTTTTTTGTTTCCGTATGTTTATTCTTTAACTCTTCCTGGTCTTTGTTAATTGATTCTTGCATTTCCTCCATTTTGTTTTCAATCTTTTTGGTCATCTTTACTATCATTATTGTGAATTCTTTTTCAGGTAGTTTGCCTTTTTCCTCTTCATTTATTTGTTTCTCGCTTGTTCCTTCATTTGTGCAGTATTTCTCTGCCTTTTCTTCTTTTTTTTTAGCTTATTGCTTGAAGTCTCCTTTTCCCAGGCTTCAAGGAAAGTTGAATTCTTTCTTCATTTTGGGTTTTGCCCTCCTAAGGTTGGTCCAGTGGTTTGTGTGAGCTTCCTATAGGGTGAGATTTGTGCTGAGCTTTTGTTTGTTTGTTTTTCCTCTGATGGGCAAGGCTGAGTGAGGTGGTTATCCTGTCTACAAACCCTGATGATTGGGTTTGTATTTTTGTTTTGTTTGTTGTTTAGATGAGGCATCCTGCACAGGATGCTACTGGTGGTTGTGTGATGCTGGGTCTTGTATTCAAGTGGTTTCTTTTGTGTGAGTTCTCATATTTGATACTCCCTAGGGTTAGTTCTTCAGAGAAGGCAATGGCACCCCACTCCAGTACTCTTGCCTGGAAAATCCCATGGACGGAGCAGCCTGGTAGGCTGCAGTCCATGGGGTCGCTAAGAGTTGGATGACTGAGCAACTTCACTTTCACTTTTCACTTTCATGCATTGGAGAAGGAAATGGCAACCCACTCCCATATTCTTGCCTGGAGAATCCCAGGGACGGGGGAGCCTGGTGGGCTGCCGTCTATGGGGTCGCACAGAGTTGGACACGACTGAAGCGACTTAGCATCGGCAGCAGCAGGGTTGGTTCTCTGATAGTCTAGGCTCTTGGAGTCAGTGCGCCCACTCCAAAGGCTCAGGGCTTGATCTAGTTGAAGACTTTTCCTATCTCATTCTCTGTTCTCCTCAAAGACGGTGATCTTTCTGAAGCTGTTATTGTTTCATTCCTTTTTGAACCTCCCATCTTCAGACTTCCTCAAGAAAGGCCATTCCTCTTGTGGCTCATTGTCTGGGAAAATTTCCATTTCATTGGCTAATGATTTTCCATGAAAGTTAATGGCCAAGAGCTTTGAGTTGGTTTGGGTGGTGGAAAAACTCCATCTACACACAGTTCTCTCTGGTGAGGTCCACGGGGTTAGGTGTGGTGAAAGGTTAATGGTGGCAACAGAGGTAAGAATCTTGAGATGGCTCAGTGACTATAGCTTTGGCAGCTGGTCTTTAAAGAGCGCCCCCGCCCGGTACCAAATTTTCAAGTAAAAGAATCTTTTAACTGACTACAAGGTAAGCAGTTCTCTTCTAGAGTCAGGGGAGAATCTTCTCTAGGAGAGGAATTCTCCATGAAGAATCCAGGTAGAAATGTCATTTCTAGATAGTCTTCCTCCTCCAGTTGGTTTATAGTACACTGTGTTCTTTAAATTAGGGCAGAATATGTTGCACTGAAGCTAAAAAGGACTTCAGTGTGAAATTTGCAAAGAACAGAAAAATGCTATTTTTTCTGTTTACAATAATAACTGATATTTAGCTCAGTCTGTTTCTTTTTGGTTAATATTCTTTGAAGCAAAAACATGTATACATAAATATGTGTGTGTTTATATATGTATATATATATACCTTATAGGTAGGTTTATATAAGTTAATTTTACCTTCCATAATTCTAGCCATGAAAAAAAAAAATCAAATTACTGATTCTTTGTTAGGAAAGAGTGAATAGTGCTCAATGTGATAGACTAGAGGTATCATGAAGCTCCTGGTATTCTTGTTCGCTATTTTTTGCTTATAGTTCTAGCCATATAGATATTTATACATCTATCTATATATAGCCTTACATCCCATGGAAGCATGTGCTTTTCTTTTCCTGAGGAATCTTCTTTTGGAAACAGCAGAGCAATAAGCATTTCCTTTGTAGTTGCGGAGGGGATGGGACCCTATAAATTATAACAGTGATGCTGAGGTGAGGTGTAGCAAAGAATAATTGCCACACCTTCCATGTGATCAGAAGTGAGGTACTCCATATACTTGAAGACTGAGGTTAAAAAGATGCACTATTGTGCAAGCAGGGTTTGCTGTGAAGCTTTTCTTGTTTTGTGCCTTCTGAAATACCAATGTTGTTGTAATTAGTGGTTCATGGTGGGGCGTAAGATTAGGAAAGATCCAAGGAATCTTTTAAATATGTTGCCCAAACTATGTTTTTCTTTCTTTCTTTTTGGTGCTTATTTGATCACAGAGAGAAATGTGTATCATGTTATTTGGAAAGAGGATTTAAAACCAGGTGCAGCTGTGAAACCTCGATCTGTATACCTCATCAGTTCCCACCTTGTTTGCCTCTATGTTCACAGAGGGAAACTTTTTTCTATTCTGGGACTTGAATAGGAAATATTGGAGATTTATATTTTTAAAGAATTAGTAAATAAGCTGTTGGTCTATTTAAAATTTTAGTTTCTTTTAGCTATAATTCTGAAGTAGACTTAAAAGTTGGCAAAGTCCTAATCATAATGCTACGCTGTAAAAAAGTACCTTATTTTTTTTAGGTTTTAAATTATAGTACTGATAGAAGGTTAGTACCTTTCTTCTTTTAAAAACTGTAACCTAGTATTTATACCTGACTGTGCTGTCTCAGTGTGTTAGATCTCAAGCTCTATTTTATAACCATAAAGATCTTTAAATTTAGGAAAATAGTCTTGATATTTATCACAGCATTTCAGTAAAATAGTGATATTTTTTCGAATGTGAAAGTTCTCTGTTGTAAGGAATGCAAATGTAAAATGCATAAGCTTGAACACCCTCACCTTTTAGGTGAAGCAGTGTATTTGGAGGAGGGAAAACCACTGTGAGTCAGGTGTCTCCAGGTCCTGCTCTCAGAATGGCTTCTGACTTGTTTACTGACCTTGACCATCGTGGTCTAACTCCCTTTTCATTTTCCCTCTTGACACATGGAATTTCTTTGTACTAATCTGCTTTCCCTGAACATACTTTGGAGGAAAGGTGTTGTATAAATACCAATTAACAATAATATTGCTTATCTCAAGAGTGAACTTCAATCTGAAATGAGAATGCAATTCACTGGTATTGTTTGACCTTGTAATCCTTACCCAAAAAATAAATAAATAAATAAATAAAGAAATAAAATCTTAAGTATATTTTAATGAAGTACTCCGGATAAATGAAAGTTTATTACCGTATGAGAATTATATTCAATATGGAGTGTTTTTAAATATGAAAATGTGTTATAGGAAGTTGGCAGCTTGAAAATCCTTGCTTTATTACTTAGCAAATGATTCTGGGTTTCATCATATTTATTGTCAGTCTCAGGTTTTGGGTACCTAGGAATTCAAAATTATATGCTCAGCTGACCCTTTAATTAGCTCTCATTCTGTCTTACATGATTTATAGCCTGGTGGCTCACATATAAAAATGATGTATGATTTAATGAAGTGAAAAGGCAGAATAGATTCCCACCTTCAATTGTTTAATGCTCTCCTCTGGCTGGTGACTAGAGTGCTGTGGCCAGATGAGGCAGCAGTTACATCCCCTCATTCATTTATCCTTGCAAGGACTGGAAGATTCATTTTTGCTATGATATGTGGTTGTTTGCAAATATTCTTTTGTTTCATTACAAAACAAGAGCATTGATTCAGGTATCTTGAATTAGTCTTAAGAGAAATACGAGAGAGGCTATCGACTCAAATTCTCTTCATTTTGCATTTTTATTTTATTGCTCTAAATGCAGATACTGTGGGGAAAGCAATACAGTGTTTAATCCACAGGGTTGTGCAGTGCGTTAGCACCACCGGTCCATTAAGTCTAAGTGTTTATGGAATACACTAGGTACTGACCGAGGCCCTGGGTTACAGCAGTGGCCAAGAGAGATGAGGCTGCTTCATGGGAGGATGGATAACAAACCAATAAATAAATGCATAAATATGATCATTTCTAACTTGTGCCATAGGGTGAGTGAATGAAGAGCAACTTCTAAAAGATGCTTTCAGAGTGCATGCAGGGAGTGCAGGGTCGCTCTAGAGCTGGTGATGGAGGGAAGGATGCTCCGGCGAAGACCTACATAATATGACGTTTATAGTGCATGAGGATCTGGAGACAGCGCTCCAGAGCAGGGCACACAGGGAACTCAAGTCCAAGGAGGAGGGAGCTTGGTGGTCATGAGAACAGAAAAAGGGAAGCAGGGATGAAGATCATGTACACGAGCAGGAGAGTAGGAGTTGAGAGCTGAAGGGGGCAGGTAGCGCAGCGCCCGGCAGGACACAGTAAGGAAGGCCCTGCGTTCCAGCAAGTGTCACACTCTGAGGCTTTTTCTGAGGTTCTCCCAGCCTTTGTGCTCCCCAGCACCCCACAGGCACTGTTGCCCCCTGTTATTTCTGCCCAACAAGACGTGGTCCTACTTGAATAACAGAGAGTATAGAGTTCTGGGGTCAAAGCATGTATGAAAAGTGTCCCATTAAATACATTAAGGATTCCCATCCTCTCCCAACAATTTTTTATTTTGAAAAATTGCAAATATGCAGAAAAGTTGCAAAACCACTCTTGTAGAGTCACCAGTTGGCAATAATTTGTCACCTTCACTTTATCCCTTTCTCTTTGTGTGCACACTTGGGTTTTGTTTGGTTTTGCTGAAGCATTTCAATGTTTGTTGCAGACATAACTTTTCACCATCAACTTAAATACTTCAGCATCTATCTGATTATGTCCAAGAAATTTAGCAATATAATACTTTTACCTACTGTATAGCCTATATAGAAAATTTTCATATTGTTCCAATCATGGCCTTTGTAGCTGATTTTTTAAAATAGTATTGATATTTTTGAAGCATATAAGCCAGATTTTCAGAATCTCTCTCAATTGAATTTGTCTGATGTTTCCTCATGATTAGATTCAGGTTAAATATATTTGTCGAGAATGCGCCATAGGTGTGTATCAAGTGGCTCATGATCTTGGTTTGTCCTAATGTTGATGACATTAAACTTGATCACTGGTAAAGGTGTCTCTGCCAGATTTCTGCACCGTAAGGGTATCTTTTCCCTTTGCAATCAATAAGTAATCTGTGGCAAGATACTTTGAGACTCCATGACTATCTTGTTTCCTAATTGCCTTTCACTTAATGATATTAGCATCTTCAGATGCATCTTTCTCGAACTGGTTGTTACTCTGGTGATTGTGCAAATGATGACTTTCTATTTCTTTTGTTCATTCTATAGTCATTGGTTAGCTTACTTCTGTAAAGAAAACTTTTCCTCCTCCTATCCCCATTTTTAAAAAAAATCAGTATGGATTCAAGGATTAAAAAAAAAAAAAGTCACGTTATAATCCAGTCATGTCATTAGACATCTTGATGCTATAATTGTCCCAAATTTGACTAGTGATAGCCCCTTCAAACTAACATTTTTGATCCATTTTTGAGTACTTTCTTTTTTCTCCAGTATAGAAACAGGTTTTAGGCAATACTTTATGCTTTTTCTTCCCTAGACAAGAATCAGTGATTTCTCCCAAATGTCCTGGTTTATTTTAGTGGAGAATGATATTTAGAAACCAGTACCTTGGAACTAGACTTGTTTTTGCTACCAGCATATCATAGTTTTCAGAGGGAGGGTGTTTTTGCTTCTGGAAGCATTCAGCGGACAGAGCTAGTAGATACATGCAGAGAATCATCAATTCTTACTAATACCTTAAATTCCAATCCATCACAGCAGCATATTTTCTCCTCCCATTCTGTCTCTGTATCTCCTTTCTCCCACAGAGAAATTCCTGGTTCTCAACAATATCAATATGTTAATATTAACTACTTTGTAGTAAATTAACCCCCTCTCCCAAATTTTAAAATTGTGATATCAATCTCAGTACCAGCAATAAACTCACTAAGTCCAAGATCACCCCACTCTTCTTTTTGCCCATAGAAAATATTTCATTGAGGATGTAAGTCATATACTGCATTCAGAAGTTACCTCCATTTTTCTGTATGGTTATCTTGTCTGTCTGACATACAGTTAGGTTTATTTGTTTGTGTTTTAAATCAAATTTAGTTTCTTCCATCCTTATTTAAATTTAAATTATTAATATATAAAGCATTAGCATGGTTTAAAAGTCAAAACTGTATAGAAAGATGTATTCAGTACTTCCAAGCCTTAAAAACACCATTAGTCATCTTTAACTTTAAGCTCTAATGAGACAGCAGGGTAGATACTTACCATTAGTAAATAGGGCAGCTGCATCAATGTGACATAATGGGTATCAATACACTCATAGAACTTTAAAGGACCATGCAATAATAATTCTTCTTGCTTTGATTCTAGCATAAGTACTTTCCCTTGTTAATTGTTAATCTTCTAACTTTATACCTGAGAATTTTATATATATATATTTTTAGAAGGATACTGTGTATCTGTGTGTATGTATGAGAGAGAGAGAAAATACTGATGTGTGTGTTTTCATTGTTTTTTTAGGTAGTCATCTTCTATAGAGCAGTGCTTTTCATGTGTCTTATTTGTGAGGTCTAAAATAGTTTCAAAGAAAAAGAAAAAGATCATTTTATTTATATGATTTTCCTTTGTCTTCTCCTGAGATAGTTAAAATATGGGCACATTTGGGGAAACAAAAGCCTGAAAAAGTGAAAAGGGTATATTCAATTGGGTCTAAATCAGTTAAAATTATATAAAGTGTCTGATTGTTTAATATTTTTGTACATACATGTAAATATGCATGTATATTTCAGTTTTTTGTCCAGTGTGATATACTTAGAGAAATGTGAAATAATGGATTGAACACATTGAGAGAAGCCATAGAGTAACTTTGAAAAACTTTTTATATAACATTGTTGTTTGGGGCCCAAGCCAGAGAAACTTTGAATGAATAAAAAGTTTCTTGTTGAAGGTCGTGGCAGCAAAGTCACTTCTACTCTTGGCATGGTTTGTTTACTCATGCAACACAAATTAATTGCAGTTATGGCTTGAATATTTTCTTTAAGCGAATCTGTAATTCTTGGATGCTTTGATTGTTAGTGTTGAGTGTGATGGTTATTATAACATGTATATTTGACAATTTAGGTGAGCAATTTCAGTGTCAGCCCACAGAACATGTACACCCTGGCATCTTGCGGAGCATTGGGTTTGAATTAGCAGTCTTTCAGAACTGGAGTGCTGGGTTGCTTGGGGTCTCCTTTTGTTTTTCTGATTTGCTAATCTAAGATCGAATGGGTGGTAAAGACAGGAGGTCCCAGAATAGCATGATTTCCTATCCTAAAAATTAATCAATTTTAAAGCCCACGAAACTTCCTCTTACTTATCCAGATTTCACTTTTGAAAGGTTTATGTATATTAAAAGATTCGAATACTGACCCTGGAAGGGTTAAGCACCTTTCAGCCATTTATACTGTAGTCTGATTCATTTTAATTTGTTTACTTTCCTTCTAAATCCTAGAGGAGCTGCAGCAAGACTGCATTTTTAAAAGAAGAGGTGAATATCTTGTAGCACCTAGGGAACTTCAAGGACCGTCCTGGGAGGAACGCCCCGTGAGGTGTGGAAGAAGTGAAGAGGGGCAGGGATTTGGCAGTGGAGGGGAAGAGTGCATTGCTCGGAGGAGGGAGATCCCTCTGTAAACAGAGCACAGGCCAGAATTTTTTTTTTCTATTTTTCAGTTTTGCACAGGGCCCTGGTTGTCCAGAATCCAGCAGGAATTTATCTTCCTAATACTGACACAGTATAATTAATCTGACTATTCTGCTGCTTTGAGATTTGTCTATGGAAAGAGGCTATGCCACCGAACCTCAGATCCACCTCTGGATGCTGCTACATTAAGGCAGGCTTGCCTAAATTAAGATGAAACTCTATACTCTATCATAATTTCTTCATGCCTTATGACTGAGTTTTTCCATCAGAAGAATTAATAATCTTCAAGGTCACATGTACATGAATCAGAGCACTAGAAGGTACCCAGAGATTTTCATTGTTAGTCTCTTTAAGTCCACTTCCCAAGAGACAGACCTGTTTGGCACAGGAGTGACAGGGCTTGAACCACAATTCAGGTCTCTCCCGTCTCAGCCCAGGGCCTACTCCCTTGCCTGCACACCTGTGATTTAGTGTAACTGAACTGACCTTTCTTTTTCTCTTGAAAGGAACATTTGAGCAAGTTTCTGGGTCATGAAAGCATTGATACCTGCTTTCAAGAAAGACTACTTGTAGAAAATTAGAGATCATAGTTTCATTTTATGCAGGTATGGTTAAGTATATATAGGTCACAGGTTTAAAAAAACACACACACACAATTTAGATGATAAGCCCATTTTTTTACCATGTGTTTTTTCACGTGACCTAATCTGATAAATTTGGAAACTTGGGTGCATGTTCATATAATTTCATTGCATCTTCCCTTTGCAGTGAAATGTGAAGTAGCACTGTGGTTAAGAGTGCACAGTGGGATGCATACCTGCTCACCATTTACTAGCTGTGTGAATTGGAAAAGTTCCTGTTTCCTTATTTGAAAAACTAGGGTAACAGTACATATCTCATCAGGTTCTGTGAGGGTTACATTTGAAAATGCATAAAATGTATAGCATAGTGCCTGGCACTTTGTAAATGCACAATAACTGTTATCCACTACCACCACCATCATCGTCATCATTGTCATTATTATTATTATTATTGACACTGCCTGGAAAAGAAAGTCTGTAAAGACCAGGCCTCTTAAATTCAGGACTCAAGTGCTAGTTCTCTTGTTTTCTATTTCATCATGTCATACTGTATTTTCAGATATTTTAACTGCATTAAGGCTTAAATCAGTTCATTTAATTTTTTTCTATCAGCAGACTGTTTTTTAAAGTTTTAGGTTTATAGAAAAAATCAAGGAGAAATTAGAGTTCCCTATATATACTCTTTCACTCCTCAGTTTCCCCATTCTTAACACCTTGCATTTGTATGGTTTCTTACAGTTGATGAACCAACATTGATACATTACTATTAACTAAAATTCATAATATACATTAGGGTTGACAGTTTGTACTGTATTGTTCTATGGGTTTTGCCAAATGCATATTGTTATCCACCTTTGCCATATCAAATATAATAGTTACACTGACCTAAAAATCTTCTGTGCTCTACCAATTTATCTCTCTCTCCTCTTCCCAACCACTGAAAACCACTGACTGTTTTACTGTCTCCATAGTTTTGCCTTTTCTAGAATATCTTCTAGTTGGAATCATAGAGTATGTGGCCTTTTCAGACTGTTTTTTTTTTTTTTCACTTAACAGTATTCATTTAAAATTCCTCTGTGTCTTTTTGTGGCTTAGGAGCTCATTTCTTTTTCTTGCCAAATAATACTCCATTGTATGGATATACCACAGTTTCTTTATCCATTCACTAATTGAAAGACATCTTAGTTGCTTCCAAGGTTTGGCAATTATGCACAAAGCTGCTATAGTCATCTATATACAGGTTTTTGGGTGAACATAAGTTTTCCACTTATTTGAGCAAATACCTAGAAGCACAAATACTACATCATATGGTAAGACTATGTTTAACTTTGTAAGAACTGTCTGTATTTTTAAGTAGCTTGCCATTTTGTATGCCTCCTGGCAAGGAAGGAGAGTTCCTATTGTTCCACATCCTCACCAGCTTTTGGTATTGTCGGTGTTCCAGATTTGGCCATTCTAATAGGTATCTTGTAGTTTGAATTTGCAATTCCCTGATTACATATGCTGTGGCGCATCAGTTCATATTCTTATTTACCATCCGTATATCTTCTTGGTTGAGAGTATCTATTCAGATCTTTTACCCCTTTTTAAATTGTGTTGTTTCTTATTGTTGTGTTTTAAGAGAGTTTTTTGTACATTTTAAATACAAATTCTTCATTAGATAAGTGTTTTGCAAAAATATTTTCTCCCAGTGAGACTTGCTTTTTATTCCCTTAGTATTTTCACAGAGCAGACTTTTTTTTCAGTTCAGTGAAGTTCCGCTTACCAGTTTTTTTCCCTCATGGATCATGCTTTTGGTGCTGCATCTAAAAACTACCATCGAATCCATGATCACTGAGATTTTCTCTTATCTTCTAGAAGTCTCATTGTTCGGTGATTTACAGTTACATCTATGATACATTTTGAGTTAATTTTTGTGAAAGGTATTATCTAGATTTATTTTTTTTAATGTGGATTCCAGTTGCTAGTTCATTTAATTTTTCTCTAGTAAGTGAATTACCACTATTCCTAAGAAAGACATTTTAATCACTGAAAACCAGGAAAAATAATTTCTTCCTTTCAGCAAACAGTCTCTTAACCTATCTGGAGAAATATTATCAACAATGTAGAATTGTTTGTCAGCAAAGCGTTTTGGTATTTGGTCTTTTATTATATTTTGGGATGCTTTGGAAAGACAGTGGAATGGTGCACATGATTTAAAGCTGGTTGTATTTCTTAACTAAAACCTAGTTATTCAGTATAATGTTTTGTATATTTATTGTTCAAGTGCTTTCACTCTTTCGCAACTTCTTTTTTTTAAATCTATTTATCCTTTGAGTTACTGGTTTGGGGGATTGTTGAAATGCTTGCCTCACTCCTCCCTCCCTTTCTTCCCTTCCTTCCTTCCTTCCTTCCCAGTTTCCTCCCTCCCTCCCTTTTCTTCTTTCTTTCCTGTCTCTCACCTTCCCTTTCTCCCTCTTCCCCCTCCTTCCTCTTTCTTTCCTTCTAAGTCACTGTACTTGGCTAACAAGTCTCAACATTATTGATCCTAGGAATAAAAACGTGAGATGATCACTGGGAAAAATTCCAGGCACAGAGTCCAGACAATTCATAAAACCCATATATTTCAAATCATGCAAGCTTTGTGAAATATTTTCAGAAATACAGTTGCCAGGGATTTTGTTATGTAGGCCCCTTTAAAGGATAGGTTTTCAAGTACTTGAAGCGATTTGTGTTTTTCAAACTCTCAGACTTCATAAAAACTAAGAGCCATTTCTTCTCCAAATGTTTCCTCTTAGGTTCTTTTCTACCTTCTTTTTAGCATTACTATTGCCACTCACAGTATGATGGTTTGCTTAATGTTAAAGCAATCATCTGAAAGATAAAATTGAATAAAGGGTTTATTCTTTTTAAAATTTTACTTAATCAAACTGAAAAGTAGAAATAGGTTTATGTTGGACTTTTAATAAAGAGTTTTTAGTGAGAAGGCCTTTGTTCCTAAATGGTTTGTGGTATGATGCACTCACAGTGAAAGAATTAATAATCAATTTAATAAATAATGTTTGCATTTTGTCCATCTGCTCTTTATAGGATGTATTTTTACTCACTTTGTTCTTTTGTGATTTCCTACCTATTCCTATCTTAAATCTGCTTTGTTTGAAAGTACCTATGTTACAAACAATAAGTATATAAGGCAGACCTGGCACTTCCACAAGTATATGTACTTTTGTCTCCAATACACAGGGTGTTCATTGTAGCATCATTTGTAGTAGAGTGAACTGGAAAGTACTCAAATGTCAATTTATAGTAGACTAGATAAATAAGCTGTGATGTATTCACAGAATACCATAGATCAATGGAAATGAATGATTTATAAGTACAACAAAATCAACAAAATTCACAAAAGAATAAATACTGCATAATTTCACTTTTAGGAAGTTTAAAAACAGGCAAATCTAACAGGCTGTTAGTAAATTAAGGGCAGCCTGAAGCATTTATCAGTCTCTCACGGTGTGCATGCATGCTTGGTTGTGTTTGACTCTTTGCGACCCCATGGACTGTAGTCATCTAGACTCCTCTATCCATGGAGTTTTCCAGGCAAGAATACTGGAATAGGTTGCCATTTCCTTCCCCAGGGGATCTTCCCAACACAAGAGTCAAACTGCATTTCCTGCTTTGGCTGGTGAGTTCTTTACCACTGAACCACCTGGGAAGCCCCATTTACAGTATACGGGATCATTTTATCACCTAATTATATGTCTCTCTATTAGGTTTTAATATCAATAAAGGTAGGGTGAGTTTCCAGTTTGTCTTGTCCACTGTAGTACTTAGAACTTGATGGGAACATAATAAGTGTTGAATGCATGAAGAATTTGAATGTTTTGAATTGATCCATAAACCAGAAGTCAACTAAATTTTTCTTTGATGTATATCTTATGAATTTCTAGCTTTAAAATTTACCTTTCTTATTGCATTATTTATAGATACAAGAGCAGTTGATATTTATTTTTAGTATACAATTTTTGGGTAGGTGCTAGGCAGTGAGAGGAATCAGGCAGAGATTTTATTCTCAATAATTTTTAAAGTGGATTAAAACAAAACTAACCATCAGCTTATTTTAGATACAGATCTCTTATGTGCATTGGAGAAATATTTTGCAGCTGACCCCTGTTTTAAGGGAGGGTGCTGCATGCTTTAAAGGCACCTTACAAGAATATTTTTGCTTTTCAGCAGAGCTTTCCATAGAACCTTTGCTTCATAGAGATGGATGGGGCTGGGGAATGGATATCTGAGTATTTTGGCATGAGTGAAATCAGTCATCAAGTTAGAGTTGAAATGCCATCTTTTTGTTGTTAACAAGCTTGTCTTTCACATTCAACCCTGAAGAAAACCCATGAGTACATCAAAGCCCTTGCCTATTTTGCTGTTGTTTCATTTGTGGCTTCACAGGGTTGCATTAAGAAACAGTGTGCTATCAGCCTTTGTGGAAACACTCTTTCCCTTCCTAATGCCTTTAGAAAAATTATTCCCATATTAATTTAAACACTGAACTCTATTCCTGTGAGGCAGTTTCAAACTCCAAACTCTGTCACATGTGCGGGTGATAGCTACCCTTTGGATAGCTGGTTTGTGAACTCCAGTTACTTCTTTATCTACCTATCCTTGACTAATTTTAGGCTCTCATTTCCAAGTCATGTGACTGACTCACAGAGACAATGTAAAATTTAGAAAGGAACATTCCCCCAAAATTAGTCTCACTGAAGTCTCACAAAGCTGTGAGAGGAAATGGCATCAGGATTTTGACAGTGAATTCTAGGATCCTGGGAGGAAGGGGATGACAGTGAAAAAGAAGAAAGTTGGGCTGGCAGATGGTGAAAGCCGTGAGTTAAGGAAGGGACGGAATGTTGCCCTCAATTACACTTTATCCCCCACTCCTCTGCACTTCCTTGAAAATGACAGCAAATCTCAAAAGGCTTATGGGAAGGCAGGACTTGACTACAGTGTAATAAAATGGCAAAGGGCTCATTTCAGAATGGTTTGGTGAGTCATCTTGTGGGCACTTCTGCTTTAAAACATCATTAGTGCTTAACTGATAAAGTATGCCTAACTAATCTGAGCTTCAAGATTAACGCTCAAGTGATTTAGAAAAGGGGAAATGAGATGCTTTTTAAGCTTTCTTTATTATTTTAGAATAGTAGGGGTAGTTTATTTTGTTAATCTACAATCTTTAGAAGGAAAAGAATTGTGTTTTTGTAATAACATATGTTAGGCTAGCAAAACAGCGCTTGTATTAATGCTCAAAACTTCCAAATACTTATTTTTAGACTAATTTAAACTAGTGAATTTAAAATTTATTTTAACTTCCGTCACTTCAAAAAAAAATTTTTTTTTTTAAGAGGTAAAAATGAGTAGCTAACCATCAGAGACTGGGCTGGCTTTGCTTTTGTAAATGGGGGATTAGGATTTGTCTGTCCTATAAAGGACACACAGCATTTAGATTAAGCATAATCTGATTGTACTGCAGTACAAAGGCCATTCAAGACAGCTCAGTGTCCAGCGTCTGTAAACACCATATGACCACTGATTGGTCTGGGGAAGGGTATTAATAGAAAGATAATGATGAGTTTTAATCCAGATCCCTAAAGCACAACAGTTGTGGCTGAAAATGAGTTTCCTTTCAGACTTTAGAAGTGATGCTATATTTCTAACAACATGATAAATTGAACTCTTTTTTTTTTTTAACTCCCACAAAGAATGCCTATTTAACTTTCCTATTATTTAATTAGGTAGTTTTTTTGTCCCAGATTTCTTTAGAATATAATGTAGATGTTTGACATTTATTTAAAATTAAACTGACTATATAATTTATTATCCAAAGCAGCACATACAGAGGATAAAAGTGGGTATTATTAATAGTACCCAGGGAAAAGGCATAAACCAGGAATCTTCTGGGTAAACCGGCATGGATGACCACCCTACTTAAAAGTCATATTTTTAACTTTTATTTTATATCCTCCAATAAAATTGTAAAATCACAATTAGGGTATTAGAGAACCAAATGTCCTTTCCAAATGTGATTCAAAATGTATGGTTCCTTAGTAGTGAAAAAAAAAAGAATATAAAAACAATAACAAAAAGCAAAATACGGGTCTATGGTCACAGTCAGTTCTCTAAATGTGAAACTTACTTAAATCTGATGCATAAACTGTATTTTCTTCTCATCTTGTGATTCTCAAGTGTATTGTTTAGCAAGCACGTACTCATTGTTTATACTGTTATATATTTGAGTTTCACTGATATCATTATTCATATTTCACCTATGGTACAGAGACTGTCTATGGTACAACAGACTGGTTCCAAATAGAAAAAGGAGTATGTCAAGGCTGTATATTGTCACCCTGCTTATTTAACTTATATGCAGAGTACATCATGAGAAATGCTGGGCTGAATGAAGCACAAACTGGAATCAAGGCGAACTATCAATAACCTCAGATATGCAGATGACACCACCCTGTGGCAGAAAGTGAAGAACTAAAGAGCCTCTTGATGAAAGTGAAAGAGGAGAGTGAAAAAGTTGGCTTAAAACTCAACAGTCAGAAAACAAAGATCATGGCATTTGGTCCCATCACTTCATGGGAAATAGATGGGGAAACAGTGGAAAGAGTGGCAGACTTTATTTTTTTGGGCTCCAGAATCACTGCAGATGATGACTGCAGCCATGAAATTAAAAGATGCTTGCTCCTTGGAAGGAAAGTTATGACCAACCTAGACAGCATATTAAAAAGCAGAGACATTACTTTGCCAACAAAGGTACATTTAGTCAAGGCTATGGTTTTTCCAGTGGTCATGTATAGATGTGAGTTGGACTATAAAGAAAGCTGAGTGCCGAAGAAGTGATGCTTTTGAACTGTGGTGTTGGAGAAGACTTTGAGAGTCCCTTGGACTGCAAGGAGATCCAACAAGTCCATCCTAAAGGAAACCAGTCCTGAATATTCATTGGAAGGACTGATGCTGAAGCTGAAACTCCAATACTTTGGCCACCTGATGCAAAGAGCTGACTCATTTGAAAAGACCCTGATGCTGGGAAAGATTGAAGGCAAGAGGAGAAGGGGACAACAGAGGATGAGATGGTTGGATGGTATCACCGACTCAATGGACATGTGTTTGAGTAAGCTCCGGAAATTGGTGATGGACAGGGAGGCCTGGCGTGCTGCAGTCCATGGGGTCGCAGAGTCGGGCACGACTGAGCGACTGAACTGAACTGAACTGACAGAGACTGTCATGTTGTTCTCCGTATGACAATAAAAACCTGGCAACTATGAAGGATTTAATTTTAGAGTCAATATTTGTGGTTGACTCTTCTCTCTTCCAAACGCAGTGCCCCCAGTTCCCTAACCATAGAGTTTGATTAACACAGACCAAAGTAGAGCTCTACTTCAGCTTCCAAAGGGCCTTGATTAACTCAAACAATCAGTGTTTCCCATCCCATTAGCCGCATTATTATTATTTTTGTTAGTGATACTCTCATGGTGTAGGCATGTACAACTAGACTGGGTACTAGCATTTTAACTGAGCTACTGCAAACAGACTCTGACTTTCCTACTGGAAGTAATTGAAACTGTAGCTTTAGGAGGTACTGCAGATCTTCTGAATATCAGATCAAGCCTTAGAGTGAGTAAAACACCCTAAATATAGTATTAGTGATATTGTTCAGCTTCTGGATAAAGCCAAACTCTGTCACTGGGGTTTTTAGTTCCAAAAATCAATAACTTTTCTTTTTCGAAAATAATCCTTGCTGCAGTAACTTTTATTAATAACTTCTATTGCTCAAGATATGAGTTGGAGTTTCAGTTACTTGCAACCAAAGACTTCCTAACTAATACTAGATTTAAAAATAATTGAAAACCATTTAACTTGCAAATATTTGGGACCATTATTTGAGAAGAGGACTGGCAGGTTATTTTTATGACTGATATAGGAAGGTCTTTGAGTCTGCATATTGGTTTGGGAAAGAAGAGACAAGATGAGGAGTGAAAAATGCAAGAAAAGTTGCCCTAGTAAGGATAATTCAGTACAAAGAGAAACAATAGGAACAAGGAGAAAGGAGTGTTACAAGGACAAAGGAGTGTTAAGAAAAATGTTACAGACATACTTGACAGTGAACCAATTTTGACAAAAACTAAGAAGTAGTTAAAAATTGGACTCAGCTTTGTGGCTTTGGGTGGCCTAGACAAGATAGCCAGATATAAAAGGTCTAGTCATAGCAAGTACACTCATCTTTTTATCTGTAATTGTGAAGTGTTAGTCATTCAGTCATGCCTGACTCTTTGGGACCCCATGGACTGCAGCCCACCAGGCTCCTCTGTCCATGGGATCTTCCATGCAAGGATACTGAAGTGGTTTGCCATTTCCTTCTCCAGGGGATCTTCCCAACTAAGGGATCAAACCTGGGTCTCCTGCGATGCAGGCAGATTCTTTACAGATGGAGCTACCAGGGAAGCCCCTTTAATCTGTAATGAAAATTCACCTATTTGTGGGGCTTGCACTGCAGCTGTGCAGTGGAGCATTGCAGTTGTATCCAGTATTCTATGGTAACTGGAGAATTTGATTTATGGGGGCAAGATCCAGGCAGAAGAATGGGTTTTACTCTCATTACCTCAACTACTTTATCTCTCTTACGGAGTCAAGGTTAGTAAATTGAAATACTTCTTTGGCTAGGGCTTTATGACCAGTGCACAGTTATCTTTTGATTCACTGTGAATTTTGAGCTCTTGAACACTAGATTATTTTTATTGTCTTTTTTTTTTTCCCTTCCCAAATGGAGAGAACCCATCTGTAGAGGAAATTTTCCATATACAGGCTAGAACTTGCTTTTTCCTCTTGCAACTTCTAACATTATGTAACCACAAAACTTCACTGTCCTTTTCTCAGAAACTTTTTGCCAGAAGGCTAAGATTGGTGTCATGCTTTATAGATAATAGATGGTTTGCTCCTAGAAGTCTAGAATTCCTATTTTGATGTGTTCATTTTTGTGTGCAAGAGAATAATTCTTTAGGATGGAAAAGGTATTCCAGTGTCCTGATCTTTTTAAGGATTAATGATTTGGGATCTTTGGCCTTTTACTTCAGGAGAAGGTGTCTAGCACTCTGTTCTATTTTTATAGCCATGTGAAATTCACATGTGAGCTTCAGTTATTGATTAAAGTTAAAAAATCTACGAAAGTTGGGTTCAGCAGATAGAAATGACATTCAAAACACAAATATCCTTCGTGGCTTAAGAATGGTACCCTCCATGAGTACTGGACTCCCCCAATGTCTATGTTGCTGCTGCTGCTAATAGGATTACACTAATGGACAGAATTTTTTAAAAATTATTTTTAATTGAGGGATCATTGCTTTACAATACTGTGTTGTCATATACCAGCATGAATCGCCCATAGGTGTGTATGTGTCCCCTCCCTCTTAAAACCTCCCTTCTGCCTTCCACCCCCTCCTACCCATCTAGGTTGTCATGGAACCCTGGTTTGAGTTCCCTGAGCCATCCAGAAAATTCCCATTGGCGACCCATTTCCATATGGTAGTGTGTATGCTTCCATGTCGCTCAGTCCATTTGTTCCTCCCTCTCCTTCCTCTCCACTCCCCACCATGTCTGTCAGTCTGTTCTGTATGTCTGCCTGAATGAGATAGATAATATTTTGATTTCCATCAATATCTTTATGCTCTTTTTGGACTTTAAAGTACGTTGCCAAAAAGAAGATGGTTTTACATGTTAGTCTGTTGCCTTTATTGAAAAGCTAGTTTTGAATAAACTGGTATCCAAATCTCCATTAATTTAATAGCTGTGAATCATGCAATGGCCTCACACTTGGACGATATATGGTTAATAGGAGTGACAGACAATCCTCTTTGAAGAAGGGACATAAGAAAGATGGAGAAGGATAAATCATATTGACCCACCCTGCTACACTGTTCTCACACTGTCACTGTGCTCGGTCAATTTTTATTTAACTCATTTGTTGTTGTCGTTTAGTCAGTCATCTCCAACTCTTTTGCGACCCCATGGATTATAGCCCTCAGGCTCCTCTGTCCATGGGATTATCCAGGCAAGAATATTGGAGTGGGTTGCCACTTCTTTTTTACAGGGGGAATCTTCTCGACTCAAGGATGGAACCCACATTTTCCTGCATTGCAGGCGGATTCTTTACTGCTTAGTCACTGGGAAAGCGTATAATATGCATTTCATAAATCCATTGTATAGGAAATTTTCTTTCATGGAAACCCAGAATATTAATTACTTAATAGAATCATATAGGCTTCTTTTGAGGTGACCATTTTCCTCAAAAAGAGGAATTCAATATGTGTACTGCTGTTATTTTTCTACAGGAAACCTGTATTATTCAGCAGAACACAGTGAATTTTGAGCATATGTTATCAGTGATGAATTATCTCAGCTTCATCTCTTTGGACACAATAGAGGCACAGTTTTTCCTTGCAGTCTGTTTTGTCACTCCAGTCAGATAATGAATTATGAACTATGCCGTTTCATTAGGATAGTAAGAATTAAGAGAGGATGTTTTCCTTGGGGACTTCTGCTTGGAATATATCATTAATCATATTCTATGAGAACTATAGTTAGGGCTGAACTGAGAAGGCTAGCTTATCTGACACATACCCGGGGGAAAACAAGTTGTCATTTAGTCTATCTCAGCTAAAGTGTATCTTAATAAAGTTCCTGGTTAAGGAATGACATCTTAAAATTGCTCTTTATTTCTATCTCTGTCAGATGACTGGAGAATCATGTGTGAAGCTGTGACATGTTCTCACAAAAAGTAGAAGTCATTTGACAAGAGTATTGTTTTTAGAGTGGATTTTAAGTCAAGGGCTATAAGATGTAAAAATAACTGGCCACTCAGTTGGAGACTTTAATTATTTTCTCAGTGGCCTTGACCCTGTTCGCCATCTTAAACTCCCCATTCTTCTTTTGGTGGAGGAAACCCAAATACCTAACAGGATATTTTAAATGATTAACATGAAGATTTCTAATATTAAATGGCATTAAATTACCCCAAATTTTATTAATTTTATTAATTACCTCAATTACCCCATGAGGATCTTATTAATTACCTCAAATAACTCAGCTTGTGTTTCTTTGCTTTAAATGATAGATGGAAAAGAGAAGGAGGGTGTTCCAGAGGGAGAGAGAATGCTATACTCTGATGAACTGGAGTTGGATCTACTCGCCAGTTATGGCATGATGCAGGAGCTTCCAGCAAAGATGAACAGTCTTTCATTCAACAAGTACTTTGAGTGAAAAAGAAAAAAAATGTAGAAATCTTGTGCTAAAAGTTCTGTTTAAGATCTTCTATTTGTTTTGATAGATTGGACTGAAGTGCACAAATAGGAAATTTTGTATTTGTTTCTAGGTTGCATGCCTGCTAAATTGCCTCAGTCGTGTCTGGCTCTTTGACATCCTATGGACTCCTTGCCACCCATGGGATTCTCCAGGCAAGAATACTGGAGTGGGTTGCCATTCCCTCCTCCAGGGGAATCTTCCTGACCCAGTGATCAAACCCAAGTCTCTTATATCTCCTGCATTGACAGGGGGGTTCTTTACCACTAACACCATGTGAGAAGACCAATTTCTAGGTTAGAAATATGGAAAAGAGACATGGAGTAATAAATTGAGACTTATCAATGTCTAATCATATCATTAAGTCTTTAATATTTTAGATGGAGCACCCCTCTCAATTCACAAAACTCTTTTCCAAACTTAAAATATTCACAGAAAAAGAAAACATCCCCCTATATCACAGAAAAAATTAAAAACACAACTACAGACTTTTAAGAAAGTAATTAAAAAGGAAAATTGTGTATCAGTTATGCTGTGAACCAAAAGCATATTTACAGATAATTTCATAAAACCTAAGAGATTTTATTGTTTAAAAGTAAAATCAGCGCGAGGGCTCCATAGCTCAGGAGTTAGAGCACTGGTCTTGTAAAAGTAAAATCTGAAAATAAATGAGTGAAACATTTAACTCTAAATATTTGGGAGGGAAGGAAGTCCTGAAACAGAAACAACAATAAACTGAAATTAATCAGGAAAAATAAATTAATGATAAAGACAAACATAGAATTTAACGTTAGAAAACAGGGAAATAGTAGCATTGATGAATCTAAGACTTAAAATCAAACAATGAAATAAACATTTAGTCAATGGAATAAAAGGGAGTGAATGAGAAAAACACAAATAAATACATTTAAGAATAATGAAAAGACAGTGACTACAGTCAGAAGAGATTAAGAGTTATGCCAATACCCCATGTAACTTTATACAGATATACTTGAAAATCTTGGTGAAGCTTTCTGCATGTTAATTCTCATTAACAAAACCAGAGCTGCATAGGAAAGTGGAAAAGATACTTTAAATATTATAGAAAAATATCAAAGTTTTATAACATAGCTTTTGCACCTCAGGAAAACACATTAGTGGAAAATTTTGAGTGATATGTAAACATACTTACACACATTCACATGCGTATAATTCACACACATATACAGGTATTTATTCTCCTAGGTTGTTTGAAAAGTCTAGAGACATGAAGTAAACTTGTTTTCAACAATATGCTAGTTATATTTAAAAAAAATATTCTCAGTACATTTTTTCTTAACCTCTAGATACACTTTCAGGGTAAGTACCTGAAGCAATATGTCTAATTGTTAATTTGAAAACAGTACAGTTAGTATACTACAGAGTATTCATACGTCTGTAAACACAGACAAAAATAGTATATTAATAGAATCTCAGAAATTTTGGCTGCTGTTGATAAAACATTCCTATTTTCCATTTTTTTCCCAGGAAGGAGAGGCCAAAATTATTTTTTGAAAAGAGTCTGAGCATCTCATATGTCTCCTTTCCAGGGGGACTACTAAAGAACCTTTGGATTTTACCCTCAGAGAGAGCAATAAGTTAGGTTGCCCAAGGAGAATGAGGGTTTGCGACTTGAAAGAATCTGAAGGGTCCCACCTTAGAGTTATGGGTTACGAAGCAGAAAGGGGAGTGACAGGGGTCCACTCTTGCTCCCATGGGGGAGATCCTCAGAGGTGATAAGACCTCTGGGTGATGGCTAGATGATGTGGTGGAGGGGGA
This sequence comes from Odocoileus virginianus, assembly GCF_023699985.2. Lineage (NCBI taxonomy): Eukaryota > Metazoa > Chordata > Mammalia > Artiodactyla > Cervidae > Odocoileus > Odocoileus virginianus. Next base: position 11,026,721 of record NC_069686.1, read on the forward strand.
AGTGGTATCATGAGGGAGGCCGTTGTGTTTTAGGCAGTCAGAGATGCCAGGATCTGTACTGGCATGGAGGGAGTGCAGTTCACCTACCTTTGACCTGTCTTTGACATGTGTGTGTGTGTGTGTGTGTGTGTGTGTGTGTGTGAGAGAGAGAGAGAGAGAGAGAGTGTGAGAGTCGCTCAGTCGTGGCCGACTCTTTGCAACCTCATGAACTGTAGCCCACCAGGCTTCTCTGTCTGTGGAATTCTCCAGGCAAGAATACTGGTGTGGGTTGCCATTCTCTTCTCCAGAGGAACTTCCCAACCCAGGGATCGAACCCTGGTCTCCTGCATCGCAGGCAGATTCTTTACCTACAGAACTACAGGAAAGTCTGTAGTTTAGACACCAGCATCTCAATAGTGTGCACATAGACTGAGAGCCACAGCCTATCCTTCAGTTCAGTTCAGTTCAGTTGCTCAGTTGTATCCAACTCTGCAACCCCATGAACTGCAGCACGCCAGGCTTCCCTGTCCGTCACCAACTCCTGGAGTTTACCCAAACTCATGTCCATTGAGTTGGTGATGCCATCCAACCATCTCATCCTCTGTCATCCCCTCCTCCTCCTGCCTTCAATCTTTCCCAGAATCAGGGTCTTTTCCAATGAGTCAGCTCTTCGCCTCAGGTGGCCAACGTATTGGAGTTTCAGCTTCAGCATCAGTCCTTCCAATGAACACCCAGGGCTGATCTCCTTTAGGATGGACTGGTTGGATCTCCTTGCAGTCCAAGGGACTCTCAAGAGTCTTCTCCAACACCATAGTTCAAAAGCATCAATTCTTCTGTGCTCAGCTTTATAGTCAAACTCTCACATCCATACATGACTACTGGAAAAACCATAGCCTTGACTAGACAGACCTTTGTTGGCAAAGTAATGTCTCTTTTAATATGCTGTCTAGGTTGGTCATAACTTTCCTTCCAAGGAGTAAGCCTATCCTTAAGTTTGCTGAATTTCTTGGTACTTTTATAAGACCAAGGCAGGATGAAGTATGAAATAACAAATATTGTTAGTAAACACCTACTTGGAACTAGGCTTTATTTGATTGAGAAAAATAAAACAATGTGGCGTTAGATGGCATTAGATCATGGAGACAATTTTTACATGTGTGTCCGTGTATTTATAAATGTGCATATATTTATGTACATGTATCTATGAGATGCTGGCAGAAAATGCTCTGAAATAGTAGCTAGTTCTCGGGTTTATCTTGGGATGTTTAAGACCTGACGAGCATTAGGCCAGCATTGAAGATGAAACATCTTTTCCATTGGCCTGTGTGTGTATGTCCCCTTCCAGTCAGCCCTGGGGATCAAGGCAGAGTGAACTGACCTGAAGTGTGCTGTGGTAATCAAAATTCAGTTATAATCCAGCATACTGTGTCAGTGCTACATGGTACCCAGCTTCAAATGTTGAAATATTTCTGGCAAGGGTGTATTTTATGTTTATGTATAAAATGCTAACATACTACCAAGGGATTTAATTGTGACCATTCAGAAATAATTTATCTGTTAGACCCTAATTTAAAATAAAGTGATGTTTAATCAAGAGACATTAATCAATTGTAATACAGATTTAAAGAGCCATTAAGTGAAGGAAAAATTAGTTCATTATATCGGGTTATTTTAAACTGAAAGAAAAATAGCACTCTGTTAGCTTATAAAGTGGTAATGTTTAAAATGACTGAATTTTTCATGTCTTCCCACTAGATTGTTTTAGGATATTTTTCACATCTAATTTCTATTGAGTTTAATTTAGATATTTGAAGGTACCTGCCCTTATGTAAAAATGTTTTAATAAAAATATCTGTGCTTTCATGATTTTGGGAAAACATTTCTATTACACAGTATATAAGGAAATGAAAAGATTCTAGTTCTTCCTGCCTATCACACACACTCACATACTCACACTCATTTATTCTGCCACACATGTATACCATTCTCTCCCTAACTCCCATATGCATTTGCTTCCTCAGGCACAAACAGACATTCATACTCAGGCAGATAAACATATAATTTTTCCTTCTCTTGCTCTGGTGGGCACACGTATACATAGTCTCCTTTTTTTTCTCAGGCCAGAAGACACACAGACATATCAATTCAGTTCAGTTCAGTCGCTCAGTCGTGTCCGACTCTTTGAGACCCCATGAACCGCAGCACGCCAGGCCTCCTTGTCCATCACCAGCTCCCGGAGTTTACCCAAACTCATGTCCATTGAGTCAGTGATGCCATCCAACCATATCTCATCTTCTGTCATCCTCTCCTTCTCCTGCCTTCAATCTTTCCCAGAATCAGGGTCTTTTCCAATGAGTCAGCTCTTTGCATCAGATGGCCAAAGTATTGGAGTTTCAGCTTCAGCATCAGTCCTTCCAATGAACACCCAGGACTGATCTCCTTTAGGATGGACTGGTTGGATCTCCTTGCAGTCCAAGGGACTCTCAAGAGTCTTCTCCAACACCACAGTTCAAAAGCATCAATTCTTCTGTGCTCAGCTTTCTTTATAGTCCAACTCTCACATCCATACATGACTACTGGAAAAACCATAGCCTTGACTAGACAGACCTTTGTTGGCAAAGTAATGTCTCTGCTTTTCAATATGCTGTCTAGGTTGGTCATAACTTTCCTTCCTAGGAGTAAGTGTCTTTTAATTTCATGGCTGTAGTCACCATCTGATATATGGACCCATTCAAATTCACATGCACATATATTCATACACAAACACAGGGTAATGTTTGTATATATATATATGTTTGTATATATATATATATATATATATATATATATATACACATATATATATATAGTTAAGCTCTCATTCTCTTTCTCTCCACTGCTAATATCTGACTTTTCTGTCTTCAGTTTATAATCTCTTGATCTTTGACTTAGATGTGGGTGGCTCAGACCAATTACTTCACATGATTGCATTTGGAGTGAGACTGATGATTATGATACAGGCTTATTTTTATTATTTGCATGTAAGTTTAGGAGAAGGCAGGCACTTCATGAACTTACTGTGATTTCACATGCAAAAGTGAATATTGAGGAGGTTATGTAAGTAGATGAGAAAATTTCCTTTCATACATATTTATTTATTTTTTTCAAACATATGTCTTGAGTCGACAGGGTCAGTTGAGAAGTTGGCAAAGAATATATCATGAAATTCAAGAAACAACTTTTTATTTTGCTGTGTTGAAGGGAAATGTTCTTTCTGTGCACTTAATGCTACTTTTTATTACTTTCAGTGATCGTGATAGTTGACAAATTATGAAATAATGTGCAACCAAATAGGATAAAAAGTTAGTATTTTGATGGAAAACTGAGTGGAAAGGTGGGCAGTTGACTTTTCATTTTGAAATTTAGAGCTTTCTGTTTGTGAATCTATAAGGACAGATATGTGTCATTCTCCTGCTTTCAACAGAGTTGGAAATGCCCACTGTTCTTCACAGTGAAAGCTTCATTTTTGTGTGTAAAAGATTGGAAAGCGCCATCTGGGACACATCATATGTTCATGTTTCTCCAAGAGAATCTGGAAATTATACTTCTGAGATTTTGTTACTAATGAAGAAGAGAAAGGGAAAGAAAATTTTCCATAAATTATACCTGGTCCATTTCTTGTAAAAATTGAAATGAGAGAATGACAGATAGCATATAATATATTATATCTGGGCTTCCCTGGTGGCTAAGTTGGTAAAGAATCTGCCTGCAGTGCAGGAGACCTGGGTTCATCCCTGAGTTGGGAAGGTCCCATGGAGGAAGGCATGGCAACCCACTCCAGTATTCTGGCCTGGAGGATCCCCATGGATAGAGGAGCCTGGCAGCCTGTAGTCCACAGGGTCACAAAGAGTTGGACATGACTAAGTGACTAAGCACAGCCCAGCATATATATCTGGAAGGAATCAATATTTCTGAAACTTCATATGTAAACATTATGAACTTTTATTTAGATATGTATTAATGTTTTGTTTGGTCAATTTCTTGTTATTGCTAGTTAGATAAGAAACATTTGGGAAAGTGTGCCTTGGACAGACATTGAACTTGTACTTGGGGAAGCTCTTACCTAGTATGGTCTTTTGAGAAATTATTCATTTCCCATATAGAAACTTAAGCAGAGGGAAGTACCTCTTGCTCTCTGCCTCTCTCTCCCCATTCAGACTGGCAAACTCTCCTTGACCATACCAGTAACTTCCTTTTAAAAAAAGCTACACCAGTTTGTTTCCTGTTATTTACAACTAAGAACCCTGAGTTACATAGAAAATTTCAGAGTGAAATACTTAATTTCCTATGTCAGCACCCAGTACAGTAACCTGGCACATAGTTGGTATTAAAAAATACTTTATTCACTACTTCACCTCAATATTCAGATGTTTATGAGCACCTACTACATATTAGGCCTTGAGATTATCACAGTAAATAAAACAAATATATCTGGCTCTGAGACTTTTATTTGGGTGTGAAAATGAACAGATACTCAAATGTATATTAGGTGGGGATGTGTGCTATGGAAAAAATACATTAAAGTAAATAAAGCAGGATGGGGGATGGGTTGCTAGGCTTTCCTATAGGGCAGTCATGGAAGACCTCTCTGAGGAGGCCTTCCTTCTCAGAGGCTGATGTGGAAGGACTCCTGGGAAAACCTGGGAAAAGAGCACTCCAGGTAGAAGGAATAGCAGATACGAATACTCAGAGGCTGAATAGCAGAAAGATGCTTGGCATCTTGAGTGAAGCGGAGAAATGTGGAAGATTCTAGGTCTGTAGACATTGCAGGAATTTGGTAGACCTTGGCCTTTATGGCCTTAGTCATAAGGATTTTAGTTTTTACTTTGAAAGAAATGGGGAAGCATTAGAGAATTGTGAGCAGAGGAGAGGTATGATCTGATTTTCGTGTTTTAAAGAATCACACTGGTTACTATGGGGAGAACAGCCTGAGGGGGTTAGGAGATGAGAGAGAATGTTCCTTGGGAAACCAAGGCATTCCAGGTGAGAGACCTGCTTGAACTAGAATGAAGGTGGCGAGATATGATCAGATACTGGAATGATTTGAAAATAGAGTAAATAGGATTTGTAGGTCTATTAGTAGAAGACAAAAAGAGATGGAGACCCTAATGATGACTTCTAAGTTTTTAGCTTGAACAACTAGATGAATGGAATTTATATTTAGTTAAATGGGCAAGTAATTGGGGATAAAGAGTAGTTTGGAATTTGCTTGTGGACAATTTGATAGACGTTTATGTAGAATAAGCAGTTCTGCATGAGTTTGAAGTTCAGGTAAAAGATTGAAACTGCTTGTGTGTGTGTGTGTATAATTTAATATATAGGTAAGTTCTTGGTGTATGAAAAGTGCTTAAAGCCAAGAACCTGCATGAGATCATCCTGCAAATGAATGAATACAGGGAAAAGGCACAAAGTTTGAGCCTTAGAGCACTTGAATATTTTCAAAGAAGTCTTATGAAAGGTTAACCCTTACAGTAGAAATAAAGGGATGTGGTGTCCTACAAGCAAATGAATTATAATTTTTAAGAAGGAGGATTTCCTAAATGTGTCATAGGCTTCCGTGGTGCTCAGATGGTAAAGAATCTGCCTGCAATGCGGGAGACCTGGGTTTAATCCCGGGGTCGGGAAGATCCCCTGGAGAAGAGAATGGCTACCCACTCCAGTATTTTTGCCTGGAGAATTACTTGGACAGAGGAGCCTAGTGGGCTATATAGTTCACAGCATCACAAAGAGTCAGACATGACTGAGTGATGTAGCCCCAGGGACTGTAGCCTCCCAGGCTCCTCTGTCCATGGAATTCTCCAGGCCAGAATACTGGAGTGAGTAGCCATTCCCTTCCAACCCTGGGATCGAACCCAGGTCTGCTGCATTGCAGGTGGATTCTTTAAGGTCTGAGCTACCTGGAAAGCCCAAGAATACTGGAGTGCGTAGCCTATCCCTTCTCCAGAGGTTCTTCCTGACCCAGGAATCAAAGCAGGGTCTCCTGCATTGCAGGTGGGTTCTTTACCAGCTGACCTACCAGGGAAGCCCCTGAATGCGTCATAACTGTAAAATGTCAAATAACCTGAGGACTGTGAGTTGACCACTGAATTTGCAAATGTCCAGGACATTCGTGATTTGGTGGTTAAGGGCTTGTTGTTCGGTTGCTCAGCCGTGTCTGACCCTTTATGACCCTATGGACTACAGCACACCAGGCTTCCCTGTCCTTCACTGTCTCCTGGAGTTTGCTCAAACTTATGTCCTTTGAGTCGGTGATTCTACCTAACCATCTCATCTTCTGTTGCCCCCTTCTCCTCCTGCCCTCAAACTTTACTCACATCGGGTGGCCAAAGTATTGGAGCTTCAGCTTCAGCATCAGTCCTTCTGGTGAATATTCAGGGCTGATTTCCTTGCTGTTCAAGGGACTTTCGAGTCTTCTCCAGCACCACAGTTTGAAAGCATCAATTCTTCGGTGCTCAGCTTTCTTTATGGTCAAGCTCTCACATCTGTACATGACTGCTGGAAAAATGATTGCTTTGACTGTATGGACCTTTGTTGGCAAAGTGATGTCTCAGCTTTTTAATACACTGTCTAGATTTTTCATAGCTTTCCTTCCAAGGAGCAAGTGTCTTTTAATTTCATGACTGCAGTCACTGTCTGCAGTCACTGTCTGCAGTGATTTTGGAGCCCAAGAAAAGAAAATCTATCACTGTTTCTACTTCTTCCCCCTGTTTGCCATGAAGTGATGGGACCAGATGCCATAATCTTAGTTTTTTGAATGTTAAGTTTTGAGTGACATTAAATGGATAGCAAAATCAGAATCAATCAGTGAAGACATAGCATAGATATGTTAATAGATTTTTTTTCTCTGAAAAACAAGATAGAACTAAATAATTTGAGGATAACAGCATGTTTTTAGATATTCACAGAAATACCAGGGCAGTTCTTTTCACTATTTTTAATTAGGTCCCTCTCCCCTTCTGCTTTCATAACCCTTATCATTCTTCTCAAGGAGGGCATGGCAACCCCTGGCAGTATTCTTGCCTGGAGAATCCCATGGACAGAGAAGCCTGGTCCATAGAGTTGAAAAGAGTTGGACATGACTGAAATGATTTAGCATGCACGCATGCATGCGTCATTCTTCTCAAGTTCCCTAACCACCTTCTATCCATTTCAGTCTCAGTTTATGAGCTTGCCTTGTGCTTGACTTAGGTGGTCACAGTCCCCTGAATGTTCTGTCCCCATTCTCTGCTTATAAATCCATTTGTCTTTGCTCCAATCGGGTACTTCTTCCTCACAAGCATCAGTACAAAGATGCTCCTCTTAGGTAGTTCTCTTCACCTATATGTCCCTACCTATATGGATCCTTATAGCATCCACCCCTTTCTTTTAGACCTTCATTCTCTCCTTCTCTCTACTACTACTTACAGCTCATAAATCTTTGTTGATAGTTTTTCCATCTCAAAAATACCAGGCATTGTCAAGTTTATGGTTTCACCTAGCTTGATAAAAACAGGAGATGTGTTATAAAGTATTTTGGAAATAAGGAAATGAAGAAAATAATCATCACTGGTAATCTGACTTCTCAGAGGTGATCATCATGTGTGTTTATATTCTGTGTTTTTCTATATGTGTTTTTGCTGATTAGAATCCAAAAAATACATAAAATCTTCCTTTTAATTTGCCCAATGATGTATTTTAAGACTTTCTGCATGCCATTAAACCAGTAGGAGAGAGAACTACTTTAAGTAGCTAGAGTATTCAATACTGTGGTTATGTTGTGATTTATATATTCATTATTTTCTTAGAATTTTTACCTAGTTTCTATTTTTGATATAAATAAAATAAAGGTGAATATCTTTGTAGATAAATCTTTTACTGCATTTCAAATTATATACTAGGCTAGAGTGTAAAAGAAACTGTGGCATCAAAGGATACACTCTGTTTTATGATTCTTATTAGATGTTGCCAAATTCTCTTTAGAAAATGATTCCGTTCATTTATATGCCTGCTTGGAAGTTTGAGCGCTGGTGTCCTCAGATGTCTTTCAACTTTCAGGACATTTGAACAACTTATTTGTGACCCAATCTTTGCTAATTGAGTAGCTTAATAAATGTTATCTCATTTCTTAAACTTTGAATACTAGAGAGGGGAAAATCACTTTTTAATTTTACATTAGTGTTTTTTTTCTTCTGTGACATTTTCTTTCATAGTCTTTGCTTAATTTCCATTCCCAACCTTGGAATTTTGGTACTTTTTTGTTGATTTGTATGATTTATTGTATTGATGCTATCAATTATCTCACTTATTAGCTGCAGTATTTTTTTTCTAATTTGTTGCCTTTTGCTTTTATTCAAATGCATAAATTAAAAAATTTATGATTTAATGCAAAATAAATGCATAATTAAATCATTTAATTAAATTAAGTAATTAATTTAGTTAAATAAATGGCAGGAGATAAGAGCCAAACAGACCCAGGTGGATTTAAGAATTTGGTTTATGTTCAAGGTAGTCAGTTCGTAGGGAATAAATTTCTAAATTTGGTGGTAAACATTGTTGGAATTTTTCTCATACTTCATAAATTTCATGTAACCTACAGATTCAAAAATTAAAAACACAAAACAAAACATAAGATCATGTGAAAGTTGAAATTTATATAGTCATGAAGTAGTGATGATCCATGTAAGCATGACCATAAAAGTAGAAACCACTAGGGTAAATATTTTAAAATGTGACTAATTTGAAACCTGGCACTTGGCAAAAAAAATTAGCAAAGATAAAATACAAATGACAAAAAGGCAAAATTATATATATCATATATTGAAACTGTTTTTAATTTTGTAAATATTTTTGGACTGCTCTGTTAACAAATCAATAGATTCCAGGTAGGACCTTGATTAAAGAACATAAAGGGATAACTTTTCTAAGTTAAAAAAAACCATAAACCATGACTGATACATTTTTTAAAAATCCAACTTCACTAATTTTCAAGAAAAGTAAAATAAATGCATAGATATAATATTTGAAAATATATAAATTTAGTTTGCTTTCTAGTACTTTCAGAATATGAGTTACCCTCTGAGCCAGAGTCATCTATTAATCGAAAGAATTTTTACATTATTAAAAACAGTAGAAGAAAAAAAGATTTCCAAAATTTGCTTTTGAAGCCAGATAATTGAAAGAGGAAAATTTTGTTTGTTTTTAATTCCAAAAGGTTCCTTTTGATGGAATAAGATATGTTAAAACCATTTCAAATGTTGATGATGACAATAAGTATCAATATTGGCACAGAAAGTTCTGTTCAGTACAAAAATGAAAAACTTTAAATTATAAAACAGCTGTGATCCCACTTGTATGATAGTAAAAAAGAAAATCTCACATAAAAATATATAATCTCACTAAAAATATAAAAATTATTCTCTAAAATGTAGCAGTATTTTCCCTGGATGGTGAGGAGAATCAACAAGCTTTCTTGTTTATCCTTTTCATGCATTTTTGTATTTCTGGATTTCCCACATATTACTTTTATGATTGTAAAATAAAGATATTTACATTTTGAGAAAAACCTGCCCTTTTGTTTTTAGTCACTATTCTCTATACTTTGTTTTTAATTTAAATAAATAGTGACCTTTCTTTGAAGTATTTTTTTTTAACTCTTGCTGTCTGAAATTTATTTAATATATTGGAGTGAGACTATAAATCCTTCTAAGTAGCCAGTATTCTAAATAGCTGAGTAATTGTTTTAGTACCGTGTATTAGGTATTATTGATTTTGCTGATGCTCCCCTAATCAAAGATCACTAACTTCTATTCTGTGTTATCTATTTGGAGATAGTTCTGATTCATTAATCTGGCTGCCCTTGTGACATTATCTCACTCTTTTAATTATTATTTCATTACATTCACTGTGTCTTAATACAGATAGGACACATCTTGCTACTTCCTTCTAGAACATTCTTATATATGTGTTTTACCAGATTATTTGTTTTCTTTTCCCTTAGTATTTTATATCTTAAAAAAATTTTTTTTATTGGAGTATAGTTGCTTTCCAATGTTGTTAGTTTCCTGCTGTACACAAAGTGAATCAGTTACAAGTATACATCCATCCACTCTTTTGTAGGTTTCCTTCCCGCTTAGGTCACACAAGGCACGGAGTAGTGTTCCTGCGCTCTCCGGTAGGTTCTCATTAGTTACCTGTTTTATCCCTGGTATCAGTAGTATCTTCACGTCAATACCCAACCCCCCACCCCATCCCGTGTCCCACTCCCTCCCTAAGTAACTATAAGTTTATTCTCTACATACTAGGAGCTTAGCCTTCATTTCCATGTGCTTTTTAATCAAATGTATACTTAATAAAATTCAAAGCCATGACTGAATCATCATAAATACTGTAGCCTTTATGACTGATTCTTTGCTCATGCTGTAAGTAGCTCTTGATTATTAGGTTTTCTAAAATTTCTATGACAAATTTGTATTTTACCCCACATTTTAATAAAACTTCCAGATGTTATATCTATGCCTTTTTAAACAGCTCCCATCTGTAGCAGTCTGGAGTTTCCTGTGATTAAATTTTTTTTTTAGCACTCTTGAGTATAAGAAGACTAAATGACCTCTTTGCTTTGTATTTTCTTGCTCTTGGACTTTTTAATGTATGTTTCCTTTCTTGACCATATTTTCATGCAATTTAAATTGCTATTTTTTTAATTTTAATTTTTATTAAAAAACATTTTTTTCATTTATTTTTATTAGTTGGAGGCTAATTACTTTACAATATTGTAGTGGTTTTTGTCATACATTGACATGAATCAAAATTGCTATTTTAATGGCTGCTAAGTGTGGTATTACAGTGTTTGCATGAGGATACCTCAATCACAAGAAATACAAAGATAGAAAAGAGTTTTTCTGAAATCTTGAGTTATCTTCCTGAGACAAATCTCTTTGAGTGTCATATTTTTAAATCTGTTGTTCCCTATACCCCAGTCTCAGAATTTGTAGCTAGATCACTGTGTATTCTGGAATTTAGATGATAGGATGGACATGTGCAGAGTAACAGACCAGTAAACTCATAGCTGAACACAAGCGCCTTTTTTTTTTTTTAAACCCCTGAGCTCTTTACCTTTTGGTGCTCCAGAGGCCTTAATACATAGTTTGATAGTTGATCTACTTGATTCAAAATTATTAACCCTAAATGTTTTTTCTTCTGTGTGGAAGAAAAACTACCAGCACCATAAAAAGATGGTGAAACGTATTTTACTCTTGTAAACATTTCCCCTGCTATTATCTGTCCTATCATATTCTGCCCGGTGAGGACAAAGACATTGCTGATATTTTCATAAACGTTTTGCCACTCATTTTATTTTCCTGTTAATTATAATACATATCTTACTTTGTTGTTTTGTGTAAAACTAGTATGGCAGAAAGTGAAGAGAAAATAAAAAACCTCTTGATGAAAGTGAAAGAGGAGAGTGAAAAAGTTGGCTTAAAGCTCAACATTCAGAAAACTAAGATCTTGGCATCTGATCCCATCACTTCATGGGAAATAGATGGGGAAACAGTGGAAAGAATGGCAGACTTTATTTTTTTGGGCTCCAAAATCACTGCAGATGGTGATTGCAGCCATGAAATTAAAAGACGCTTACTCCTTGGAAGGAAAGTTTTGACCAACCTAGATAGCATATTAAAAAGCAGAGACATTACTTTGCCAACAAAAGTCTGTCTAGTCAAGGCTATGGTTTATCCTGTGGTCATGTATGGATGTGGGAGTTGGACTGTGAAGAAAGCTGAGCACCGAAGAATTGATGCTTTTGAACTGTGGTGTTGGAGAAGACTCTTGAGAGTCCCTTGGACTGCAAGGAGATCCAATCAGTCCATCCTAACGGAGATCAGTCCTGGGTGTTCATTGGAAGGATTGATGCTGAAGCTGAAACTCCAGTACCTTGGCCACCTGATGCGAAGAGCTGACTCATTTGAAAAGACCCTGATGCTGGGAGGGACTGGGGGCAGGAGGAGAAGGGGACAACAGAGGATGAGATGGTTGGATGGCATCACTGACTCGATGGACATGAGTTTGGGTAAACTCCGGGAGTTGGTGATGGACAGGAAGGCCTGGGGTGCTGCCATTCACGGGGTCACAGAGTCAGACACGACTGAGCGACTGAACTGAACTGAACTGATGTTATTACTATAGTTGAAACACTTCATTTTGTTAAATATCTAAAGGGAGGCAGGATCCAGGAAAATTTAAGGACCTAGACTCAGAGCCAACAGTTGCTCCTGTAAAGCAATGCATTTCTCAGAACAGGACTTTGATGAAATATATATGAATCACCTGTTCTGTTATTTATTTTTGGAATGGTCTCTGTTATACCACATTTCATTTGTTTTTGTATTTTTATTATGAGATACTTTAAATGTAGAAACAAGTATACAAACTAGTTTACCACCCTGCACCTGCCACCAATTTTATTAAACCTCAACACATTTGCCTTAGTTTTTTCAAAGCCAGCATTACATTACAGATATAGTTGAAATTACTATGTGCCCTTGTATCATCCCTTTCTCCCCAGAGGTAACCATGCCTTGGAATTTAGCATTGATCATCTCCATTCATCATTGTGTACTTTACTAAATACTCATACCTCATTTGAGAATATATATGATATTTTTCATGTTCAGTTCAGTTCAGTCTCTCGGTTGTGTCTGACTCCTTGTGACCCAATGGACTGCACCATGCCAGGCTTTCCTGTTCATCACCAACTCCCAGAACTTGCTCAAACTCATGTGCATTGAGTCAGTGATGCCATTCAACCATCTCATCCACTGTCACCCCCTTCTCCACCTGCCTTCAATCTTTCCCAGCATCAGGGTCTTTTCCAATGAGTCAGTTCTCCCCATAAGCTGGCCAGAAGTATTGGAGCTTCAGCATCAGTCCTTCCAATGAATATTCAGGATTATTTCCTTTAGGATTGACTGGTTTCATCTCCTTGCAGTAAAAGGGACTCTCAAGACTCTTCTCCAACACCACAGTTCAAAAGAATCAATTCCTCAGTGCTCAGCTTTCTTTATGGTCCAACTTTCACATCCATACATGACTACTGGAAAAATCATAGATAGCATTGACTAGACAGACCTTTGTTGGCAAAGTAATGTCTCTGCTTTTTAATGCACTGTCTAGATTTGTCATAGCTTTTCTTTAAGGAGCAAGCATCTTTTAATTTTATATCTGCAGTCACCATAGGCAGTGATTTTAGAGCCCAAGAAAATAAAGTCTGCCACTGTTTCCATTGTTTCCCCATCTATTTGCCATGAAGTGATGGGACTGTATGCCAGGATCTTAGTTTTTTGGATAAGTTTTAAACCAACTTTTTCACTCTGCTCTTTCACTTTCATCAAGAGGCTCTTTAGTTCTTCTTTGCTTTCTGCCATCAGGGTGGTGTCATCTGCATATCTGAGGTTATTGATATTCTCCCAGCAATCTTGATTCCACCTTCTGCTTCATCCAGTCTGGCATTTCGCATAATGTACTCTGCATATAAGTTAAATAGCAGGGTGACAATATGCAGCCTTGACGCACTCCTTTCCCAATTTGGAACCAGTCCGTTGTTCCATGTCCAGTTTTAACTGTTTCTTCTTGACCTGCATTCAGGTTTCTTAGGAGGCAGGTGAGGTGGTCCAGTATTCCCATCTCTTTCAGAGTTTTCCACATTTTATTGTGACCCACACAGTCAAAGGCTTTAGTGTAGTCAATGAGGCAGATGTTTTTCTGGAATTCTTTTGCTTTTTCTATGATCCAGTGGATGTTTGCAATTTGTTCTCTGGTTCTTCTGCCTTTTCTAAATCCAGCTTGAACAACTGGAAGTTCTTGGTTCATATACTGTTGAATCATAGCTGGGAGAATTTTGAGCATTACTTTGCTAGCATGTGAGATGAATGCAATTGTGTGGTAGTTAGTATTCTTTGGCATTGCCTTTCTTTGGGATTGGAATGAAAACTGACCTCTTCCAGTCCTGTGGCCACTGCTGAATTTTCCCATTTGATTTAGGTCATACCTGAATGGTCTAGTGGTTTTCCCTACTTTCTTCAATTTAAGTCTGAATTATGCAATAATAAGTTCATGATTTGAGTCATAGTCAGCTCCTGGTCTTGTTTTTGCTGACCATATAGAACATTTCCATCTTCAGCTGCAAAGAATATAATCAATATGATTTCACTTGACCATCTGGTGATGTCCATGTGTAGAGTCATCTCTTGTGTTGTTGGAAGAGGATGTTTGCTATGACCAGTGCATTCTCCTGGCAAAGCTCTGTTAGCCTTTGTCCTGCTTCATTTTGTACTCCAAGGTCAAACTTGCTTGTTACTCCAGGTATCTCTTGACTTCCTACTTTTGCATTCCAGTCCCCTATGATGAAAAGGATATCATTTTTGGTGTTAGCTTTAGAAGGTCTTGTAGGCCTTCATAGAACTGTTCAACTTCAGCTTCATCAGCATTAGTGTTTGGGGCAATGACTTGGATTACCGTGATATTGAATGGTTTGCCTTGGAAATGAGCAGAGATCATTCTGTCATTTTTGAGATTGCACCCAAGTACTGCATTCAGACTCTGTTGTTGACTATGGGGGCTATGCCATTTCTTTTAAGGGATTCTTGCCTACAGTAGTAGATACAGTGGTCATCTGAATTAAATTTGCCCATTCCAGTCCATTTTAATTCACCAATTTCTAAAATGTCGATATTTACTCTTGCCATCTCCTGTTTGACCACTCCCATTTTACCTGTATTCATGGACCAAACATTCCACATTCCTATGCAATATTGTTCTTTGTAGCATCAAGCTTTCCTTCTGTCACCAGTCACATCCACAGTTGGATGTTGTTTTCACTTTGGCTTAGCCTTTTCATACTTTCTGGAGCTGTTTCTCCACTCTTCTCCAGTAGCATATTGGGCACCTACTGACCTGGGGAGTTCATCTTTCAATGTCATATCTTTTTGCCTCTTCATTACTGTTCATGGGGTTCTCAAGGCAATAACACTGAAGTGGTTTGCCTTTCCCTTCTCCAGTGGACCATGTTTTGTTAGAACTCTCCTCCATGATTTATATAAAGCAGTTCACCACATCATTCTTTAACTTAGTTTTAAATTTAATATTATTTTCATATTTTCTCTTATGAAGCTAGTACTTCTAATTTATTCCTCTCAACTGCTGAACAGTATTCCATTTTATGACTATCCCAAATTTTATGGATGGAGATAAATCTATCTCTGTGTATATATTTGCTTTTACAAACATGATTGAAATGGACATTTCTCTACTTATTTCCTTGGCAGATATTTTCTCTACCATATATATCTAGAAGTGAAACTGCTATATCATAGAAAACACACATCTTCCATTTTAGTAGATTTTGGCAAATGCCCTGAAAGTGTTTGCACCAATTTATAAGCCCTGTAGAAGATAAGTCACTACTGCTCCATATCCTCATAGTGCTTATTGTTGTCAGACTTTTAAATAGTTGCTATTCTGCATATAGTGTGAAATAGTATGTTGCAAGTTTGTATGGCCCTGATGACTAGCAAGATTGATTGAGCACCTTTTCATATGTCACATGTTTAGGGGCAATAATAACATGATTAAGAGCTGGATGTTAGGTCCAGATAACTTGGATTGGGGTCCTAACTCTTCTGGGTGACCTTGGGCTCATTACCATTTTGTGTCTTATTGGAAAAATTGGGATAATAATCACACCCACATCATGGGTTTTTCTGAGTTGATACGTGAGAATCTCTCACAGCTGTGTCCAGCCTAAATAAAGATGACGATGTTGAAATAAAACATCACTAAGACGTGATAAGTGTAATTCAAAGAATTTGATTACATTAAATGTCAGGTTGCATAATTGAAAGGTTAATGGCTGTAATCAGCCTGATTATGGAAAGATTGGAATGGAAAAATTCTGGAGCCTGGGGGACATCCCCTTCTTTTCATCCTCTTGATTCACTCACATTATCCTCTTCCTCTTCAGAAGATAACTTTAGCTCAGAGTCCAGATGGAGGGTGAGGAGCCAACTACCAAGCATGTAACCTCCAATTTTTTAAAAAAGTGATGAGTATGTTATCTTGGAGTTTTATTGAATTACGTTGTTGACCATTTGTGTTTCCCTTATGCAAGCTGCTTTATCATCTTTCCCATGTTGTATTGGGTTATTTGCTTTTTCTGATTAATTAATAGTTCTTTATATTTTGAACACTAATTCTGACAAATTTCTTTTCCCAATCTCTGATTTGTCTGTCAACTTTATGATATATTTTTTGTTTGTTTACACAGAATTTTAAATATTTGGTGTGATTAAATGGAGCAATTATTTCCATAATGATTTGTATTTTTATAGCTATTTTATTTTAAGGTTTTTTCCTCCATAAACAATTGTTAAGGATATTCTCCTGTATTTTCTTCTGTTATGAAGGTTTTGTCCTTCATAACAAGATTCTCTCTGGAATTAATTTTTGTGTCTAGCAAATGTTGGAAAGCTAATTGTCAATCACTATTTACTATCTAGTTTCAGCGGTCTCTTTGGCCATGACATAAAATGATAGTCTCTTGGTTACTGTGTATTTATGATAGTAGAAATAGGAGGAGGAGCAGCAGGAAGAAGAGCAGGAGGAAAGGCAGCATCAGTTAACCAGTCTTAACATTCTATGTGCTTTACATGTGTTGACTCAGTTAATCCTTAACAGAGCCCCATGCCATGAGTGACGCTCATGATCTCCATTTTATCTTTAAGGAAACCGAGGCACAGACAAGTTAAGTGAATTGCCACAAAAATGTGTAGGTGGAATTCAGACCCACTGAAGCTGAAATCAAAACCCAGGCCACCGTGCTTCAGACTCCATATTTATAACCACTCTCTTGCCCAGCCTCCAAAAAACCATGCTGCTGATAAAAACAAATTCCCTCTCCTCCTTGTTGTTAAAAAATAAACAAGTTAAGTCTTGGCTGACTTTGGCCACTTTCTCTGTTTCCTTTGTTTTTATTTTTCTTTCAATTATCAGAAGAATATGGTATAACACAGGGTTCTTGGTACAAATTATAATAGTAAATCATCTGATCATTATTTTGGGGTAACATTATACCCTTTCTATAACTTACTTCAAATCACAAAGGGTTAGAGATGGCCAAGATGACAGGCTGGGGTTGACTTTTGAATTTACACCTTTGTTTTAGTGATTGTATATTGTTACTTTTCTTGGAATTTATCTTGAAAAAGAAGAGATTTTTCCTTAAGGCCATAGTTACTAGTTTTGAGACTCTCAATAGAGGAGACTGACATAAAAATAAATAATTACAATACAATTTGACAATTTGTTTGATTACAGAATAGAATTATGGGAGCTTAACCCAAGAAATACCTGTCTAGGAGTTTCATGAATGATGTTTTGATATTGCTATAATAAACTACCTGTATTATTGATAAAACAACCAAAACACAGTGGCTTAAAGCCGTTTTATTATCATTTCAAGCCACTACAATTTGTTTTTTTATTATTTCTTATGTTTCCCTGTGCTTACTAAACTCAGCTGGGAGCATGGTGATGCCTAGGCCTGCAGTTTTCTGGGGCTTGACTGGGCTGGACCATCAAACATGGCTCATTCACATGGCTGAGGGTTCACCTGGCACCAGGTAGGAGCTTGCTGGGTACTAAACAGTGCGCCTTGGTTCCCCCCCCCCCCCCCACCCCGTAACATCTCCATGTGGCATGGGCTTCTCATAGCATGGTGGCAGCGTTCCCAGAGCAGGAGGAAGAGGCCTGGGTTTGAGAGCGCCAGTATGTACTTCTACCATATTCTAGATTGCAGTCCAGTCCTAGTGCCAACACAGATTCAAAAGTAGGGCATTGAATTGCCCACCCTTAATATGAGAAGTTGCATAAGCAACTTTATAAGCTTTATAAGCCAGAGGAATTGTTGGAGGCCCCCTCTGGAGACTATCAACCAGAGAGGCCTTGCTCAGAAAAGGAAATTTATGCTGAATTTTGAGGGATGAGGGAACCTCTACCAGGGAGAATTAGAGGAAGAAGATCCACAGAAGGTAAGAGTAGAGACATGAAGGAGTATCATATGTATGGATAGAATTTTTGTGCTGTGGAGTTATAAGGGATAAAATTGGTAAGGTGTGTTAGAAATAAGAAAATAATAATTAAAATTCATCAAGAGGTTATGGTGTGCCAGGCACATCTCAAGGATCTTTGAATGACTTATTTATCCTCATGACAACCCTATGAAGTCAGGAGTACTGCTACCTTAATTTTAAGATAGCTTGCACATTGTCATATAGCCTGTAAACATCAGAGCTAAATTTGAACACAGGTGGTGTCATTAGAGATTTACCCGCTCAACCACCATACCTGTAAATTATTTTTTAAAATGTGTGTGACATGTTATATGTTGTCTCCCATGGATTGTATATATCATATTAAGAGAATTGGGTTATAAGTAAGAAACTGGAGTGTGATTCCACTGGTATTCAAATTGCTGTGTTTCTAACACTGGTCCAGATGTCTCAGAAGCAGTTGAGTCTTGGAGTCCCTCAGATGTTGGTAGTGGCTCCATGGTTTCAGGAGGTCTAGGTCAAGCAGAGAGGCCTTCTCTCATCTTAGGTACATCCTTTGGTAATACCAAAGGCAGTCTTGCTGGGAAAGCTGGGCCCAGCAAAGCAGTGGTGACACACACACCGTGGTCAGGGCCTCGAAGTCTTTGAATGAAATCCACAGAGAGAAGGAAGAAGTTGGTAACAGAAAGAGACCCAATGACAGAGAGAAGCAGAGATGGCGATAAGTGGAGTAAGGATTAGCAGACTCAGGGTGGTTATCTCGTTTTCATTGCTCTTTTGAATCCCAAATGACTTTCCAGTTTTCAACTCATTTTTGTCCCTCCAAGCTTGAGCTTGGATGTCATTACTGAATATTCATTGACAGGACTGATGCTGAAATGAAACTCCAATACTTTGACCACCTGACATGAAGAACTGACTCATTGGGAAAGACCCTGATGCTGGGAAAGATTGAAAGCAGGAGGAGAAGGGGACAACAGAGGATGAGATGGTTGAATGGCATCACTGACTCAATGGACATGAGTTTGGGCAAGCTCCGGGAGTTGGTGATGGACAGGGAGGCCTGGTGTGCTATAGTCCATGGGGTCACAAAGAGTTGGACACGACTGAACAACTGAACTGAAATGAAGCTTGAGCTGAATGGTTCCTAGGTTTCTGTGCCTTTCAACTGAATGGTGGGAAAACACCTATCTTGCTAATTTCTAAATACAGCCTATGGTCAATCTCTATTACGTGACATAACCCAAGTGAACCTCTATTCTGATAATCAGAAGAGCCCAACTAACATGGATATTTAGTTTTTATCAGATGCTCTGTTACTGGTAATTTTTTTGAGGATAGAGACTGACCCTATTTACATCAGGACTGTCCTTTATACAGTATCTAGCCCAAAGCTTTGCACTCATTAAATGCTAAAAAGTTGATATTTGATCCTTTTTTCTGTCCATTGGGATTTTGAATATGTTTGTTGTTCATGGGGCCATAATGATCTATAAATCATCATATACAGTTTATAAAACTTGTGAGATGTATGCTTCCCTCTCTGAACAATTCATGAGAACAAAGCATTTGTCTAAACACAATTTGAGTTTTAAAAATAATTTCGTATAAACATCTGATGTTTTTATTAAGAAATCTTTTTTATATTTAGGGAGATCTTTATTTAAGTATCAGGCAGACACATACATGTACTGGTAGAATGTTCTCAACAGCTTATCACCACTGCAGGCGGAAAGACTAGCCACTTTGAAAGTACATTAATAGCATGTTGATTATTTTTTCTATTTTTTGTTAAGTAAGATAAAACATTATTTCAAAAATGTTCATTCTTACTCTTTATGTGTTACCTTAGCAGACAAATGTCCTATGTCACAAAGATGGATGTTCTGAACCATTGACATCACAGATCCTGATTAACAACACAAACTCTGGGGCCAGATACCCTGAATTTAAATCCTAGGAAAATCATGCATGGCTTTGGGAAAGTTACTGAAACTCTTGTGACCACATTTTCTTCATCTTAATATGAGGATGATAAAAGTATCTCCCTCACAAGAGTATTCTAAAAATTGATTAAGCTAATACATGTGAAGTACTTATATCAGTACCAGCACATAATCATAAGACTTAGATACTGTGTTGCTGTTGTTTTATTATTTACTCTTAGTTTTTAAGGCTAAAAAAGGCATTTTCATTTTAGCTCTCTTTTACAGTAGGTTGATCTGTCAGAACTTTTGGGTGGCAGTAATAAAAGCAGAATCATAAATCTTCTAATAAGCAGTGTTATATAGTAGAGAACACTATTTCTGGACTCTTTGCCTGGGACCAGTCATTTCACCTCCCAGAAATGTTTGTCAGATTTGTAAGTTGTAAGTAGGGTAGTTTGAACCCATATGATTCAGCTTCACAACGGCTCTACTTTGCAAAGTGTCAGAGGTGACATGATGGCAAAACACGCTATGGAACACTTGTAGAAATACTTGAGGACTGATTTTGTGAGTTTTAATTTGTGTTAAAAATTCGTCAACACATCTCCAGGAAGGCAAATCCTCCCAAGACATATGGAGACTGTTTTAAGATTGGTTTCATGATTCTGATTGGGACTTTTAATTTTATCATTGGCCACTTCAAAAGAAGGAGAGAAATCTAAGGTAAATTAGCTAAAATAAGTCCTTCTGTTAAGATGTAGAAAGCAGAATGCCAATTTGAGAGGGGAAGGAATTAATGTAGTAAATTGAACTAGAGACATTAACAGAAGGGCTTAGGGAGAGGTGAAGTTAAGGAATGTAGCATGAAAGAAAAAATGGATGATTTAAAAGGATGAATTACATAAAGAAACATTCCCAACAGGATGCATAAGGAAGGGTGTGAAGAGAGCTGCATATTTTAGAGACTGGAATAAGCAGTACATATTTGGAGGGTCTTGGAGTATATAAAGAGATCTGCTTAGCATGGCAGCCAGCTGCTCACCTCTCATGAAAGAAAAGAAGAAATGTGCTTAAGCTGAAATGTAAGGGATTTTGGTTTGACTTTCTAAACAATATAGATTGTTAAACATTGATCTGAAATGTGTTTTCTCAACCCTGGTAATACTGAAAAATGGCTTAACTGCTAATCATCCAGAGATGTTCCTGTGCAAAGACAAAGTATGGATCCAGGACTACTTCTTAGCTACAGTTTTATTTGCTTTGTGTTTTAGCATTTCAGAGAAATTTCTTACTTCAAGTATGCAATCTTCTCTTGGACTCTTTTTCCCCCAACACTCTTAACTTTTGTATCTTTCATATGCTCTATAATTTTGTGTATCACCAGAGGATAAAGCATCTGCCTACAATGTGGGAGACCCAGGTTTGATCCCTGGGTCAAGAAGATCCCCTGGAGAAGGCGCTGGCATCCCACTCCAATACTCTTGCCTGGAAAATCCCATGGACGGAGAGCCTGGTAGAGTACAGTCCATGGGGTTGCAAAGAGTCGGACACGACTGAGCGACTTCACTTTCACTTTATTTCCATGCTTTAGTTTCTATACAGTGCTGTGATTTTGTGACTGCGTTAGATGGCTTCCTCTTGAATAAATGATATACCTGCCTGCTAAACACCTGAAAGTGGGATGTGCATCTGATGCTCATTTTTTTATTCCACAAATTGTTATGTATGAATCTTGGAGGTTCAAAGCTGAATGAGGCATAATTTCTATCCTGTTCGGACTTACTGTATAGGGGGTTGAAGACAGATATAACTCCAAGTAAAATGTAAGCAGTGACGGAAGAGAAAAACATGACACAGAGAAAGGAGAGTTAAGAGATCTGTCTTGGGAAGATGTGTCTGTCAACAGATACACCTGTAAGTCCCCTTGCAGGGAGCATACCGCGGGAAGTTACTGGGGCCTGTGTCACTGGGAAATGGGACAGACCAGCCCTGATCTGCAGGGATCAAATGGCCACTCCTTGATAAGTGATGGCTCCTCTGTCGGCAGCTGCTGAACCACGCAGGAGAAAGTCCAGATTGGGGGAAGACTAGTACCTGTGTCTGCCGCTTTACTTACCGAAGATATTTTGAGATTAAATTAGGTGATAAATGCAAAAGCATCTAGCATAAAATAGGCACTTAAGAAATGTATATTTAACGAGTTTCTTCAACAAGAGAAACCCCTTGTCAGTGGTATGGGGGAAAAGTAGAGGGAGCACATTTCTCGATTAATACAGGCTTTGGAGATGTAACAACCAGATGTAAGATGTAGATTTTACTCAATCCTAATTTAAACATAGCAACTCTAAGATTATGTTATGAAGCAATAGGAAAAATGTTAAGAACCAGGTAGCATATAAAAGCAAAATGCTTACTGGCAGTTTTGCTGGGGTGGAAGTGCCGCTGTGGTTATGTGAGATGTCCATCCTTTTTAGAGATGTATGCTGAAGTGAGATTTGCTTTCAATAGATTCCACAAAGAAATGAAAGGAAAGTCATGGACTGTAGCCTACTACACTCCTCTGTGCATGGGATTTTCCAGGCAAGAGTACTGGAGTGAGTTGCCATTTCCTTCTCCAGGGCATCTTCCTGACCCAGGGATCAAACCCGAGTCTCCCGATTGTAGGTAAATGCTTTACCATCTGAGCTACCAGGGAAGTCAGTAAATATAGGAGGTTCTTGATGTTGTTAAATCTGGTTAATGGAAATGTGGAGGCTCATTGACCTATTACCACTGCTCTTGTGTATGTTTGGAAATTTCATAACTAATTCCTCTGTCCTCCTTCCCCCAGTCAGCTCTTCATGAGTGGATTGGTGACTTAGACATGGCTGGCAGCATGCAGGATTTAAGTGAAAAGAGGAAAATAATGTCTAACCAGGAAATTTAGAGCTAAAAAAATTTATATACAATATTGTTTTTAAAAATGTTAACATTTTAACTTGGGCATAACCCTTCAATGAGCACCCCAGAAGGTAGATTGCTGTTTGAAAGCAGAGAGGCAGATTTCTTTCACTTCAGTTATAAATAGGAACCATCCTCAGGGTTCATTGACAGGAATGAATGATTTCAGTGAGTATGATTTGTAATGACCAGAAAAGGTAACTATAAACATAGTTGATTTTTAATACAATATCACAGATCTCCTATTTATTCCTGTTGCTTTATCATTTGCTGAATAACATTCAAAAGGTTAAATCGTATAATTTTCTTTATTTAATGAAAAAAGTTTTAGAAGTTTAAGAGAAAAACTGATTCATTTTAGTGTTTTATTTTCCCTTAACACAAAATGTACATATATTTCCTTTCCAACTTAGATAATGTAAAAGCTTTGAAGATGAATTTTCAGAAATGAATTTCTATCTGAAGATGTATTTCCTGTATTGAATAATCAGAGTTGGAGTTAACAGTCACTTGAGATTAACAGATTGCCTTTTTAAAAAATATTTTATCTACTTTCAGAGTTTCAGCTCTTGAGTGTCAGATTAAAATTCTGAATCATGTTTGATTCCTCTCAGGATTGAATGTCAAATCCAAAGACAGATATTTATAACAGCGTTCTGTTCAGGCAAAAAGTCAGTTTTTAGGCTGCAGCATGGATGATTATAAAGCTCTTATTCACAATTGGATGTTGCGATCATTTTAAACAAACAAATTAAAGCTTTAAGATTTAATTTTAGTAAACCAGCCATTTAATTTCCTGTTTTATTATGCTTTTACATTTTCAGAGTGCTGTGGGGTTTATATGTTGCATTCAAATAATTATTTCTTTCTCACAACAACATTACCACACTGATACTACTATTTCTGCTTGACTGATAATACTATTGAAATTCTAAGTGGTGAAGTGACTTGTCCTAAGTCATCCAGCTAGTTAGCAGCTTAAATAAAACTTCCATGCATATTTTTCTGGTTCCAAATTTTTCCATTATAAAATTCCTGTTCTAAATGTCTGCAAACAAGAATCTGGTTAAAAAAATAACTTACATGCATTCTAGAGCTCCTTATACATATTTCAAGATTTTACTAATGGGCTATGTCTTCTTACAAATGCCTAGAGGAGTGAAGTGAATTCATGTACTAATTTTCAGCAGATTTTTGTATGAAGAAATACAACACTGGCTCAAACAGAAATAGCCAGCTTTTAAGAGAAATAACTTTATAATTATTCCTTTTTAATATTGACACCTTAAGTGAGAGTATAAGGTATGCTTATAAGACTAATCTTACTTTTAAACATGAAACAGGATGCCTTTTCATTAGACTACCATGCAGAATCTTGTGTGTGACAGTAACATCTGATAATCATTGCATTATCTTTAGGCAGACTATGCAGTTGTTTAAATCTCATAAGTTAGGAAAATGATAAGATGCAGGAGCTATTGAGTGAAATAAAGATGGATAGATGTATACACAATATCTGGAGTAGGAAATGACAACCACTCCAGTATTCTTGCCTGGAAAATTTCATGGAGAGAGGAGTCGGGTGGGCTGCAGTTCATGGGGTCACAAAGAGCTGGACACGATGGAGTACACACACACAAACACACACTTGTACAGAGTATAGTACCATTATCATTCTTCTAAGCAAAAGGTATATTTGCTTACTGGAGAAGGAAATGACAACCCGCTCCAGTATTCTTGCCTGGAATTCCATGGACAGGGGAGCCTGGTAGTTTGCAGTCCATGGGGTCATAGAGAGTCGGACACGACTGAGTGACAAACACACAACAATATTTGCTTATATTAAAAATAGAATGAAAAACATTATTAAATATAAAATATTACTGTACATGAAGAAGGGGACAAGTATATAGGTTAAAATTTCCTGAATATACCTGAATATATTTCCTAAAACTTTAAACCACAGTAATTTCACTATATATACCTATAGGTATATACTCTAAGAACAAATCACATGCAGAAATTACTTACTTATTGTGAATATATTGTTCAGTTCAGTTCAATTGCTGAGCTGTGTCTGACTCTTTGCAACCCCATGAACTGAAGCATGCCAGGCTTCCCTGTTCATCACCAACTCCCAAAGCCTGATCAAATTCATTTTCATCAAGTCGGTGATGCCATCCAACCGTATCATCCTCTGTTGTCCCCTTCTCCTCCTGCTTTCAATCTTTCCCAGCATCAGGGTCTTTTCCAATGAGTCAGTTCTTCACATCAGGTGGCCAAAGTATTGGAGTTTCAGCTTCAGCATCAGTCCTTCCAATGAATATTCAGGACTGATTTCATTTAGGATTGACTTGTTGGATCTCCTTGTTGTCCAAGGGACTCTCAAGGGTCTTCTCCAATACCAGTTTAAAAGTATCAATTCTTCGGTACACAGCTTTCTTTATAGTCCAAAACTCACATCCATACATGACTACTGGAAAAACCATAGCTTTCACCAGATGGATCTTAGTTGGCAAAGTGATGTCTCTGCTTTTTAACATGCTGTCTAGGGTGGTCATAGCTTTTCTTCCAAGGAGCAACCGTCTTTTAATTTTGTGGCTGCAATCACCATCTGCAGTGATTTTGGAGATGAAAAAAATAAAGTCTGTCCCTGTTTCCATTGTTTCCCCATTTATTTGCCATGAAGTGATGGGAACAAATGCCATAATCTTAGTTTTCTGAATGTTGAGTTTTAAGCCAACTTTTTCACTCTCCTCTTTCACTTTCATCAAGAGAATCTTTAGTTCTTCTTTGCTTTCTGCCATAAGGGTGGTGTCATCTGCATATCTGAGGTTATTGATGTTTCTCTCTGCAATCTTAATTCCAGTTTGTGCTTCATCCAGCCCAACATTTTGCATGATGTACTCTGCATATAAGTTAAATAAGCAGGGTGACAGTATACACCCTTGACATACTCCTTTCCCAATTTGGATCCAGTCTATTGTTCCATGTCTAGTTCTAACTGTTGCTTCTTGACCTGCATACAGATTTCCCAGGAGGCAGGTCAGGTAGTCTGGTATTCACATCTCTTGAAGAATTTTCCACAGTTTTTTGTGATCCACACAGTCAAAGGCTTTGGCATAGTCAATAAAGCAGAAGTAGATGTTTTTCTGGAACTCTCTTGCTTTTTCCATGATCCAACGGATGTTGGCAATTTGTTCTCTGGTTCCTCTGCCTTTTCTAAATCCAGTTTGAACATCTAGGAAGTTTAAGGCTCACGTACTGTTGAAGCTTGGCTGGGAGAATTTTGAGCATTACTTTGCTAGTGTCTAAGATGAGTGCAATTGTGTGGTAATTTGAGCATTCTTTGTCATCGCCTTTCTTTGGGATTAGAATGAAAACCGACCTCTTCCAATCCTGTGGCCTCTGCTGAGTTTTCTGAATTTGCTGGCTTATTGGGTTCAACACTTTAATAGTGTCATCTTTTAGGATTTGAAATAGTTCAACTGGAATTCCATCACCTCCACTCTCTTTATTTGTAGTGATGCTTCTAAGGCCCACTTGACTTCGCACTCCAGGATGTCTGGTTCTAGGTGAGTGATCACACCATCGTGGTTATCTGGGTCATGAAGATCTTTTTTGTATAGTTCTTCTGTGTATTCTTGCCACCTCTTCTTAATATCTTCTGCTTCTGTTAGATCCATATCACTTCTGTCCTTTATTGTGCCCATCTTTGCATGAAATGTTCGCTTGGTATGTCTAATTTTCTTGAAGAGATCTCTAGTCTTTCCCATTCTATTGTTTTCCTCTATTTCTTTGCATTGATCACTGAGGAAGGCTTTCTTATCTCTCCTTGCTCTACTTTCGAAGTACATTCTAGTGGGTATGTCTTTCCTTTCCTCCTTTGCCTTTTGCTTCTCTTCTTTTCTCAGATATTTGTAAGGCCTCCTCGACAACCATTTTGCCTTTTTGCATTTCTTTTTCTTGGGGATGCTCTTGATCCCTGCTTCCTGTACAGTGTCACAAACCTCTATCCATAGTTCTTCAGGCACTCTGTCTATCAGATCTAATCCCTTGAATCTATTTCTCACTTCCACTGTATAATCATAAGGGATTTGATTTAGGTCATACCTGAATGGTCTAGTGGATTTCTCTACTTCCTTCAATTTAAGTCTGAATTTGGCAATCAGGAGTTCATGATCTGAGTCACAGTAGGCTCCCAGTCTTGTTTTTGCTGACTGCATAGAGCTTTTCCATCTTTGGCTGCAAAGAATACAATCAATCTGATTTCAGTATTGACCATCTGGTGATGTTCATGTGTAGAGTGTTCTCTTGTGTTGTTGGAAGAGGGTGTTTGCTATGACCAGTGCATTCTCTTGGAAAAACTCTGTTAGCCTTTGCCCTGCTTCATTTTGTACTCTAAAGCCAAATTTACCTATTACTCCAGGTATCTCTTGACTTCCAACTTTTGCATTCTAGTCCCCTATGATGAAAAAGACATTTTTTTTTTTTTTTTGGTGTTAGCTCTAGAAAGTCATGTAGGTCTTCATAGAACCATTCAGACTCTTTTGTTGACCATGAGGGCTACTCTATTACCTCTAAGGGATTCTTGCCCACAGTAGTATATATAATGATCATCTGAATTAAATTAGCCCATTCCAGTCCCTTTTAGTTTACTGATTTAGAAGGGGCGAAATCATGTGTACAGTCAAACCCTATACCTGCCAGAGATGCTCAGAGTGCTCAAACAAAACCTGTGCTCACCAGGACCCAGAGACCCCACAGAAACTGAGCCAGACCTGCCTTTGACTATTTGAGTGCCTCCTGTGGCGGTACAGGTCAGCAGTGGTCTTCCACAGGGGCAGGGACTCTGTGTTCAGCAGAGCTGGGTTATATAGCGTGTGGCATAAGCCCTCTTGGAGGAGTTCACCATTAACCCTACCATAGAGCCACTGAACAGATGACCCACAAACTGCACAACAATTATACCAAATAAATTCTTGCACTGTTAAGAAAGTTCTAGGACCCAAAACAGATTTCCCAACCTGGAGATCTGGCAAAGGGACTGAGAACCCCCAGGGAATTTAACTTTGGAGGCCAATGGGTTTTGATTATAGACCTTACCCAGGACTGGTGAAACAGACTCTTGGAGGGCACAAACAAAGCTTTCTGCATACAAGGACCCAGGAGAAAGGAGCAGTGACCCCATAAGAGACTGACCCAGACTTGCCTGTGAGTGTCCAGGAGTCTCCTGCAGAGGCATGGGTCAGTGGATGGCCTGCTGCAGGGTTGGGGGCACTGAGTGTAGCAGTGCCTGCATGGGACCTTTTGAAGGAGGTTGCCATTATCTTCATTACCTCCACCATAGCTTGGTCTCAGGTCAAACAATAGGGAGGGAACACAGCCCCGCCCATCAACAGAAATTTGGATTAAAGATTTGCTGAACATGACCCTGCCCATCAGAACAAGACCCAGTTTGCCCCACAGTCAGTGTCTCCTATCTGGAAGCTTCCATAAACCTCTTATCCTTATTCAGCAGAGGGCAGACAGAATGAAAACCACAATCACAAAAAATGAATCAAATGGATCACATGGACCATAGCCTTGTCTAACTCAATGAAACTATGAGCCATGCCATGTAGGGCCACCCAAGATGGATGGGTCATGGTGGAGAGTTCTGACAAAATGTGGTCCACTGGAGAAGGAAATGGCAAACCGCTTCAGCATTCTTCCCTTGAGAACCTCATGAACATTATCAAAAGGCAAAAAGATATGACACTGAAAGATGAACTCCCCAGTTTGATAGGTTCCCAATATGCTACTGGAGAAGAGTGGAGAAATAACTCCAGAAAGAATGAAGAGATGGAGCCAAAGCAAAAACAATGCCCAGCTGTGGATATGATTGGTGATGGAAGTAAAGTTAGATACTGTAAAGAATAATATTTCATAGGAACCAGGAGTGTCAGGTCCATGAATCAAGGTAAATTGGAAGTGGTCAAACAGGAGATGGCAAGAGTGAACATTGACATTTTAGGAATCAGTTAACTAGAATTAGTGAACTAAAATGGACTGGAATGGGCAGTGTATGGACCTTATTCAGATACAGATTCAACAACAACAGCAAAAAACTGTTAGGGAAAAGAAACATGCATATGGCAATTGGGGAACTCTGAATGTTGGCTGGATATTTGATGATATTAGGTAGTTATTCATTTTAAAGTGTGATAACAGTATTGTGGTTATGTTTTTAATCCACATTTTTTAGAGACATACTGTAATATTTATGGATGAAATGATATTATTTTAGAGATTTGCTTCAAAATAATCTGGGAGGGGGAGAAATGGCAGTGAGTATAGATGAAAAACAAGATGATAATTGTCAGAACTGAGGAGGAACTGTAACATTCTCTCTACTTTTGTGTATGCTTAACATTTTTTAACAATCAGATGAAAAAGGAATGCCACTTAAGATCAATCTCAGAGATCATATTGTCGTAATAAGTAGTCATTCCTGTGAAATGATTATTAAGAAGGGCCTCAGGTTAGGGATATTTTTTTACCCCATTCTCCAAAATGTACATCCATTCACATGACAGGATGTACTTATGCTGTACGGTGCTAAGTTGCTTCAGTTGTGTCTGACTCTTTGCGACCCCATGAACCTAAATACCACGTTATGTGACAGACAGCTGTTCCAGTAGTTTGCATGTATCTTTTTTTTTTTTTGCTCCATATTTACCAGAATTTTATGAGGAAATTCTGCTGTCTTCATTTTTCAGATCACACTAAGAGATCAAATATTTTAAACCAAGACACAGCTAGTAGAGGGAAAAGCCAGGCTTGTAATGCATCCCTTTTGGCTTTCTGTATCGGCATGCTCCCCCTACTCTGTTCGGTCCGAGCAGATAACAGGAATGGAGATTTTGAATGACAGTGTGCTGTTATCTTTTTTTCCATTTTCTAGATCAGCATTTTTTTTTTTTTTTTACCCAATTTCAAATCTTTTGTATTTTGGCTAAATAAGAGACTCAAAAGCTAGTCAGCCTACTCAAAGGCAATACTAGCCACTATTTGGATCTTTAATTAATAAATGAATCTTCAATTAATTAGTCTTCAATTATGTAATCTTCAATTAATTCAATTATTGAGGCAAGCTGTTCCCCTTCCCCACAAGATGGGGACAAGCACAATTTTGGCTTAATATTCTTCTTAGTCAGTTGCGCCAAGGCGGTTTTCCCTCGCGTGGGGTGTGAACGGTGTGCTGCTGTTAGGACGGGGAAGGGTGGTGCAGTGTGCTCAAAGGTGAGACCTCATCATCATGCATGTATGCAAAGGAGAGGGGGCCAATGGCAGAGGAGACGTGGCATTTTCAGCACTAAGAAATGAAAATAGTCCCTGGATAAAACTGTGATGTTCACCAGGGCAATGGCTCCCTCATTTAGGATCTAGGGGAGCTTCTAAAATCTTTTTAAAAGGTGAATGCTCAGGTCATCTCTAGATTGTCAGAAGGTTTTGCATAAGTCATCTCTTGATGAGTAAATTAAAAACCTCAAGTGAGTAAAATCCTCTCCATTTCTTGGAGCAGTTATGAAATTTGTGATAATTGAAGCTTTATTGTAAGTGTGAAGCAGATCACTAGTCCAGGTTGGATGCATGCAGACAAGTGCTCGGGGCTGGTGCACTGGGATGACCCAGAGGGATGGGAGGGGGGTTCAGGATGGGGAACACATGTAAATCCATGGCTGATTCATGTCAGTGTATGGCAAAAACCACTACAATATTGTAAAGTAATTAGCCTCCAACTAATAAAAATAATTGGGAAAAAAATGAAGCTTTATTGGTAAAGTAGCAGCCCAGCATGATGACAAAATAAGTTTTTATGCTTCAAGCAGATCAGTGACTAATTCCAAACATAATGAGCATGGCTTCGTTTATCTCTCACTTCACTGAAATGGAGGCAGCTTAGATGTTATTCCTGAAAGTCATAATACATATGAAATATGTAGTAAAGCAATCCTTTAAGGATGGTAAAAGAGGTACTAGGAAGTTCAATTCCTAGTTGACCAATGCATATTTAGAAATTTACTACAAATTACCTCAAGATTGGTATAAGAGTACATGCCCTTCAAAACTTAAAATTAGTCCCCCCCCCTTTTTTGTGAGTGTATTTCCTCATACCACCAGAAAGGATAGCTAAGTTAGACCCTTCATAGCTTCAGTTTCATGGGGAAAACAGGGAAATAAGTCAGCATGGTCTATAGTAGTCTGTTCTTTGATTCAAATCTAAAATTTACCTTTATGCCTGGAGACACTTCTGACTACTACATAGTTGTTGAATAGCTTCCTCATATATGGAAGGTCATAGATATTTTCAGTTAAATTAGGAATTGCCCCACATTTTATAGTTATTTTTAACAGGGAGTTAATGTTAGCTCTTTTGATATTATTTACAAAAATTTTGTGTCACTTACTAAGCTCTGTCAATCCAAGTTGATATCACCACTGCTCTTTCATTTCAAAATATTATGTAATAACAATCCAAATTAGAAAAAAAATAAAATTGGTTGACTCATAGGATATAAAAAATGATAAAAGGAAAAGTGGAATTTTCTTCTAGATAGTTAAACATATCTAAACTTTTAAAATTAGTTGCACTTTCTAATCTTGAAAGAGAAGCTGTAGCTTTATACAAGATTTATATTTTCCCTATATATAAATACTCTACATGAGATTTAGCACACACACCATAGTGCAACCATAGATAGTGAAAATACACCAACACCTTGTAAAACTCACCACCACAGTTAATCACAACGTTCTTATCTACCCCCACTCCCTTTTTGCCTGTAGGAACTGGATCTTACCTTCCACACATTGACAACTGATGGAAACCATCTGGGCTAAAGTCCCTCCTGTGTCTCCAACTTTTTCCAGCAGTGTTTTATATCCACATCTTCCTTCAGAGGCCTTTTCTTCCCTCTCTAGCTTCCTCTGGAGAAGGGCATGGCAACCCACTCCAGCACTCTTGCCTGAGAATCCCATGGACAGAGGAGCTTGGCGGCCTGCAGTCCATGGGGTCGCAAAGAGTCAGACACGACTGAGCCACTGAGCATGCGTGTGTAACCTTCTCATCCACTATATTCTACATCCCATCTCTACCTCCTCCTTCTAGGAACTCACTGCCATAGTTACCTTTCTCTTTTTCAACTATAGGTTCTTTGTATTCTATCTTAAAAGTCATTCAAGTCTCTCCTTTTCACAAAACATTTCAATTGCCCCTAATGGCCTCCTCATTTCTTAGAATCTTTTGATGTGAGATCTATAACTATTCCCTCTTATTCTTTATTCTCTCATTCATTTTCTTTTTAAAAGCACTCTCCACATGTAATCTTTCCATTACATGCTTTCATGACTCTTATCTTGGCTGTATCTTTACCCTTCACTTCTCTCTTGTTTTATGCCATTTTTTTCTCCTTTACATCTGATCAGATCCTGACTAGTGGCATTTCCATCTCATCCAAGAAACTTGAAGTCAGTTTTATCCTTCTTTCCTCTATTCTGATTGCAGATTCAAAATATTAATATCTTGGCCTAAAATTGTAGACAAAATGTGTTGGATTTTTCCCCTCCATACAATTTTAAATTTCTTAAGACTATGGCTTATACTTCTCTCCTCCACCCCTACTCCCAACAGATCTAGAGAAATACTGAGAGTCTAATTGTTATTAAATATTAGAGGTATATTCTTTTGGGGAGAAAAACTCACTTCAGTGGCAGGTGAATGACAGCATTTCAGAGCCATTGACCTACGAATATGCAGCTATTTTATTAGCATTCTCTTCAATATATGCTCATTGACCCTTTTCATGGTATACAGCATTTTATTAGGTAGTACAGTTTTTGTAATGAGGTTTTATAAATTTTAGACACCTCCAGAAATTGAAAATCTGTTTACAAATTGAGCCATGGCCTAGATACATTTTTAGACCAAACAACACAGGCCTGGGTGCGTAAATAGTAAGTATCGTCTAGTTAACTGTGTAAACACAAGTGAAGATTGGGTAGGCATGATGGTGAGATGTCACTTAGAGGATGGTATGGAGTTAAGCAAGCTCCAGAAAATGATGAAGATCAGGGAAGTCTGGCATGCTGCTGTCTGTGGGGTGACAAGGAGTCGGACACGACTGAGCGACTGACAACAGTAATCAAGTTAACCAGAGTGATTTCTCTGGGGAGAGGATTTCAAGTTTCTTCTGACTTGCAATTATAAAAACTGAAGACTGGCCCAGTAAGAACAGCTTGAGTTCAGGATCAGAGACAGAAGGCACAGAAAGGCAGAATGGAGATAAATCCAGAGATGTAGGCTTAAACTAGAAAACAGGTTCAATCCAAGATTTTGTTCTTCCCTCATCAAACTAAGTTATTGTTGTATCTATAAATATATTATGTGATTTGCTCATATGATGGCTAGCATTGACATAATGGTTACACTTCTCATTTTGAGTTTTAAAATGGAAAGTAAAACCATCACATGTGCAAAACATTACTTTCTTCCTATTTTCTGAAAATTGTTCTCCTCCACTCCCCACCCCCAACATTTCTGCCACTCTTTCTTTTACCTTATCATCCACCCCAGTTGCCTGCCATTGTGGCTGTTGACCACTAACTCTTATGCTGTAGCTGGATTTCTTGGTACAAGTTCAGTGTCCCTGGGGTGGTCGTTATTGGTGGAGGAGGAGGGTTGGAGTTGAAAAAATGTGTTCCAGATACATAGCCTAGTTTCTGCTAAAGTGGGAGCTCCCGATCAGTGTTTCTCAACACGTGGTCCTTAGAACACCTGCATCAGAATCACTTAAAAATGAAGATTCTGGGACATGCCCCAGGCCTTATTTGATTTATGTCAATGGGAATCAGCCGGAGAATCTCCATTTTAAGCAAATATGCCAGATGAGTCTTACAGAAACTGAAATTTGAAACGTTCTGGGATATATTTTCATCTTCCTATCTTCTTTCCTATATTTCTCCCTCTTTTATTTTTTTACCGCCCCCCTCCCCACCATCTAACAAGACAATGTGCGTGTGTGCATATGGTGTAACAATTTTCAGCTATTAATTGCATTGTATCCCTTGTCAGGTTATTTGCACCTTTCAGGGTTTCATTTTTCTCTTATGTAGAAAGAAGGTTGCCTACTTCTCCATTCACTGCTTAGAATAAAATATTAAGATGGCATTAACCACTTGGTAAAGGCAGACACACAAATAGTAACTATGATAGAAATAATTAGAGTTGTAGGACTCCCTCTTTATTAAGAACAAGATGCAGTAATGTTGGTGCGTGGCTTGTAACAGAAGGTAAGTTATTCTAGGGCAGATCTAAGGTACAGTGAAGAGGACACTCGCCTTGGATGCAGACTTTAAGTCTTAAGAGGATGCCAGAAGTTCAGCTTGAAGGTAAATATTTTATTTCAACATTTCAAAAAAATCAAAGTTAATTTAAAAAATGCACAGTTAACCAAATACCAAAATTTTAAATAAAGATCAGTATCATGATATTTCCTTCTGCATCTGGGTCTAATATGGCTTGCCATGGCAATGTTACTGACCTAAAATATTGCATTAAAACATTGTTTATGTTGATCACTCAGTTTTTTTATGCCTCCTTAAATTCAACATCTTAAACAAGCGCCTCATTCCAACCTCACTGTACTCCTGGCCCTGGCTTATCTCTAAGCTGAGTCATTTCAATGTTTAATTAATTAAAACAGAAAAGTCCATTTTTATGTACTTTCTGCAAGAATCTCCATTTAAACTTTTAAGTGACATTTTTACAAATACTCTATTTTTGATACAAATATCGGGAAATGTCCAGATTTTGAAAATGTCATTATAGATGTCAGGGATTCAAGTAAGTCTCAGTAAGTAACTTCATTTTGTAAATAACAGTGTCACCTAAAGATTCTAAGAGGTAGAAGAAGAATTAACAAGACTATAAATCTAGTGTTCAAGGCTCATTTGTTCTCCACATGAACTAGAAAACTAGGAGTCAACAAAAAAGGAAAAACGTTCAAATATATCAGAGTTGG
Organism: Odocoileus virginianus; assembly: GCF_023699985.2. Taxonomy (NCBI): domain Eukaryota; kingdom Metazoa; phylum Chordata; class Mammalia; order Artiodactyla; family Cervidae; genus Odocoileus; species Odocoileus virginianus. Next base: position 11,061,752 of record NC_069686.1, read on the forward strand.
CCTGGCAAAACAAGGGATTGTGAAAGGGGATTTTTGTATAATTAAATGTTGGTTTGCAATTTGAAATATTGCCAGCTGCCTCCCACTCAATCACCAAGTGAGAAGAGAGGGAATAGTCTCTCTGTGATACCCAGAACTGAGAGCCTCACTTGGCTTTTCCATGAAGGATGAGCTGCAGGTCGGAAGGATCAGAGCACATCATTTTTCCCAAGGCAGTACAGTATTGCCAGTAACTTCAGTTGGACATTATAATTTCCCTTTTCAAGAAGAGTAAACAACAGTAGCCCAGATGAAATTGTGTAAAGTTTTGGATTTTAGAAGAGGGAGACATTTTAGAGGCCATCTAGTTCATTCTCCTCCATTTACAGAAGAGGAATTTGATGCTCAGGCAGGCGAGTGGTTTCTCAAGGTCACTCAACTATCAAGTGACTGACGGAGCTGTCCCTTTCTTCCACACGATGCTGGGAGCAATTGTTAGGGTGAGAAACAGGGGAATGGTGCAACAGAAAGTGGTACTGGTCTCCTGTTCCTTGTACATAAGTGGCTTAGAAATCCAAGGGGCGAGAGTGGAAGGAGAGAGAGGGACGAATTTAAGAGAATAGCACTAACATACATACACTACCATGTGTAAAATGGATAGCTAGTGGGAAGCTGCTGTGACACAGGGCGTTCAGCTCCGTGTTCTGTGATGAGCTCGAGGGGTAGGATGTGGGGTGGAGTGGGAGCAAGGCTCAAGAGGGAGCGGATATATGTATACTTATAGCTGGCTCACATTACTTACAGCAGAAATTAACTCAACCTTGTAAAGCTATTATACTCCAATTAAAAAATAAATTAGAAAAAGCAAAAAGCCAACCCTTCCCCCGCAAAAAAAGCAGAGACAGCTATAAAAAAAAGAAGGCTTTATACCTGGTGTCATGGGACTCTGAAGCAGGGGAGACATCCTTGTATAAATGCTCAGGACCAGCTGAACACGTAAGTTTCTTAGTATTCCAAGAAATTCTTTCTTTCTTTCTTCCCCATTCTGCCAATTATACAAATGCCAAATTTATTGAATTAGAGTCTACAGGGATAGAACTTGGACACAGGGATTTTGAAACACACTCCCCAGGTGTTTTTGATGCTAGGCTGCATTAAACATAGTGGCATTAGAGATTCATTTCTTTTTGACAAATATATCATTTTTATCCAATAGCAACTTAGAATTAATTCAAGGGAAGGCTTGCATGAGGATGCAAAATGAAGTATAAGAATCCTAGAAAAACAGTTTATAAAAGGCAAAAGAGAGGAAATCTTCAAAAGCAAATATTGACTTTTCAATTTTGTTCAGTCAGTGTAAGCATAGGAGGAGCTTAGATCTAGAATTAGCAGTCCTACAAGGAGTTTTCTTTCTCTGCTCATAATCAGACTAAGCTTTTGAATGCCCCACTTTGAGCTACTTGGGAATCTTATTTATATGATCTTATTGTCATGAGGCATAATACTACTTATTTATCATCATGGAGTGGTTTCAAGAAAAAAATTGGTTTTTATCTTTATTCCAGACTCAGATGTAGAGAGTTGAATTAATCACCCTCAAGTCACAGCATATAATATTTATCCCTGGATCCCGAGAGGCTCCTTTCTTGTATTTATTTCTTTTGTGTTCATTTCCCCTCTTTCTATCACCAAAAAGGCATACATTCTTGTATGTTTGGCATGAGTCCTTTTAAAACTGTTCCGCCATACTGTGAATATGCTTTCTGTTTTAGTATATCTTACATTCCTCAACTGGGTCATTGAGGTGAGAGCAGAAAGAAGGAAAGAGCTTATTATATGCTCCAATGCATCTTTCAACAGACAGACATTTATGGGGATTATTGGATGCTGCTTTTCAAAATATTTATACTCCTCTCTTAATATGACTTATTTGTGTAATACCATATGAATTTCACTTGTTGATGTGAACATAGTGCCCCAAGAATTCAGATGAGCAATTCTCATCTAGCCCAGGGAGTTGGTTCCTACCCTGCATTGCCCCAGAATGCCAGATACTTATAAATAAAAAATACCTAGTACTCATGTATGTAATTTGAAAACATAAAGTTGGTCTACAATCTGATGTAGTCACCAGTAAATAAAAGTGTATTTGAGTATAAAAGTGTATTAAATTGTACGCTGGCTGTTCTTTTTTGAGTCTTTTCTGGTTGTCAATCAGAGTGATTTTAACAACTTCATAACGCTGAAATTAAGAATCCATCCTGCTGCAGTCATCAAGACAGTATCATACTGGCACAGAAACAGAAATATAGATCAATGAAACAAGAAATAAAGTCCGGAGATAAATCCATGCACCTATGGGCGTCTTATCTTTGACAAAGTAGGCAAGAATATACAATGAAGAAAAGATATTCTCTTAAATAAATGGTGCTGGGAAAACTAGACAGCTACATGTGAAAGAATAAAATTAGAACACTTCCTAACACCATACACAAAGATAAACTCAAAATGGATTAAAGACCTAAATGTAAGATCAGAACTATAGAACTCTTAGAGGAAAACATAGGCAGAATACTTCATGACATAAATCACAGCAAGATCCTCTACAACCTATCTCCTAGAGTAATGGAGATGAAAACAAAAATAAACAAGTAGGACCTAATTAAATTGAAAAGTTTTGCACAGCAAAGGAAACCATAAACAAGGTGAAAAGACAATCCTCGGAATGAGAGAAAATAATATCAAATGGAACAACTGACAAAGGAATAATTTCCAAAATATGGAAGCAGCTCATGCAACTCAATACCAGAAAAACAAACAGCCCAATCAAAAAGTGGGCAGAAGACCTAAACAGACATTTCTCTAAAGAAGACACACAGATGGCTAACAAACACATGAAAAGATGCTTTAACATCATTTTCATTATTAGAGAAATGCATATCCAAACTACAATGAGATACCACCTCACACCAGTCCAGAAGACCGTCACCAAAAATCTACAAACAATAAATGCCGGAGAGGGTGTGGAGAAAAGGGAACCCTCTTGCACTGTTGGTGGGAATGTCAATTGATACAGCCACTATGGAGAGCTATATGGAGATTCCTTAAAAAACTAGGAATAAATCTACCACGTGACCCCACATTCCCACTCCTGGGCATATACCCTGAGGGAAACTGTAATTGAAAAAGACACATGTACCCCAGTGTCCCCTGCAGTACTGTTTACAACAGCGAGGACATGGAAGCAGCCTAGATGCCCATTGACAGATGAATGGATAAAGAAGCTCTGCTATGTATATACAATGGAATATTGAAAAGTGAAAAGAAAGTGAAGTCGCTCAGTCATGTCTGACTCTTTGCGACCCCGTGGACTGCAGCCTACCAAGCTCCTCTGTCCGTGGGATTCTCCAGGCAAGAATACTGGCGTGGGTTGCCATTTCCTTCTCCAGGGGATCTTCCCGACCCAGGGATCAAACCCAGGTCTCCTGCATTGGAGGCAGACGCTTTAACCTCTGAGCCACCAGGGAAGCAAGGAATGTACTTGAGTCAGTTCTGATGAGGTGGATGAACCTAGAACCTATTATACAGAGTGAAGTAAGTCAGAAAAAGGAAAATAAGCATCGTATTTGAAACATATATATGGAATCTAGAAAGATGGTACTAATGAATCTATTTGGAGGTCAGCAATGGAGACACGGACATAGAGAACAGGCTTATGGACACGGAAAGGGAAAGAAGAGAGTGGGGTGAATGGAGAGAGTAGCATGGAAACACATACACTACCATATGTAAAATAGATACCCAGTGGGAATTTGTTATATGACTTAGGAAGCTCAAACCAGTACTCTGACAACCTAGAGGGGTGGGATGGGGTGGGAGATGGGAGGGAGGCTCATGAGGGAGGGAACACGTGTATACCTTTGGCTGATTCATGTTGATTTATGGTGGAAACCAACACAATATTGTAAAGCAATTATCCTTCAATTTAAAAACTCCATCTAAAAATAGTTTGGGGAATGTACTGCATGAACATTTTATAGAGTAAAATTAGCAATTACTCTTGGGGGCAACTAATAAATTTGGTTTTCACTATTTTTCTAGTTTTTCCTTAGAATAGAATTAAGTCAAAGCTACCCTTTCTTTCAGGGGGAAAGGGAGAATATAAAGATTTTAAATGTCATCAAATGTATAACATAAGAAGCAGTGGAGATATTTGGCAAAGAAACACTGTAAAAAATCAATTTTAAAAGGGCAAAAGACCATTTAAAAGAAAATCAATATGAAAAGAACAGGTAGTCAGAGTGACAATAAATTAAAAGTTCAAGCAAAATCAACATTCTTGCCATCAGACTCTTATCCTGCACATTTCTTTTCTAGGTCATCTTTACCTGCCTTCTCTGTTTTATATCAATTCCAGCTAACAATGGGGTGATAATGTTATGAACCTGGACATTCCTATTTCATTTGAAACCTGAAGAGCTGGTCTTGCTCCCAGCAACATCAGGACACTGACTTTTCAACAAGATGTTTTTTTCTTTTCACTTACGAGCAGTTTCTGGCTTTGACTCTCACAATCAAATTCTGACGCTCTCGATTGCTCTGGTATTTGAGTCTTTGTGGCCTGTTCTTCTCATCAGGGTCTTTTATAAACCTGACTTTCTTCTCAGTAATTGGGTCATCTTCTTCCTATGGTACCTTTGGGATTAATTTCTCCAGCAGGGCTTGCAAGGTCATTTCCTGGCAGCCATATCTCACCCACCGAAGCTATCAGCTCTGGATCTTGATCTGGTGTTCTCAGTTCTTAATGGAACTTTGGGATTGCTGTTTTCTTTTCATGTTACTCTTAAGTCTATTATGTTTGCTGGGTGCTTTGTCCTGATACAACACAATCCCTTGTCTAAATCTATCTTTGTTCCCTATTAGTGGCAGTAGCTTGTAACAGGTTAGCTACAAGGGCAAGATAAGAACCTGTCAAAAGACCAGATACAATTACTCAGAGAAGGTACTAGCTTCAAACTCACCAATGTCTCCATATTAATGATTGCTTATGCATGTATGTGTGTGTGTGTGTGTGTGTGTATGTATATACACACATAGAGAATTGAATTTTCAAATATTCCAGACTAAATTTTAAAATATTATATCAGAAGACAAAAATGAAAATCACAGTATTGTCAAAAGTTATACTTTCTGATGTGAAAAAGCAATCATCAGGGTTGGAATCTTAGTAAAGTTTCTATTCTCTCTAATTTTGAGTACTCATGGACGTGAAAGCTGCATCTGCTGCACAATTAATACAACTTTTTTGACTTTTTGAAATTAAAAATGATACCTAAGCTTTGCCCAGTGCATTAATTATAGCACCATTCCTTTATCTGACAGTTGTTCAGGGTTTCACAGCTGTACATCTTTTGGCTTTCAGAACAATCATTGGAACACATCTCTAGCATCCAGATTTTGTAGCTGAAAAGAGAATTGGTTGGTAAAGCTGGATGGAGGTTGTTTACTGGATGTGTGTTCTACTTCTCTAGAGTCAGAGCAAGAAAGGAAAGCTGGGCAGCTGCCCTTCTGCCTCTGGTAAGATTACACTGGAGTGGTCTCCAAGACAGAGCCCAGTCCCTCTCAACAAGTTGAAGAGAAGCATGGTTCATCACCAAGGTCTTTCGGAACAAATGTTTCACTGATGCCTAGCAAGAACCTTTCTTGGTTTACCTCCTCCTCTTCCTTGAATTTCAGTGTAACCACCTAGTAGTGGCCACAGCCATTGACACAGTTGTCACATATGCCCTTAACTATATTAAGAGAAATTGTACTGGTTTTTAGGCTTCTTTTATTCTTTCTTCTTTTATGTATCCTGCTTAAAATGATGACACCTACAAAATTATTTTTAAAGATTAAGAACTTCTGTAACATTGGCCTAGGAAGGATTTTTCTAAGCAAAAGGCAATGATCATAAATGAAAAGATGAGTAGATTTGATGACATGAAAAATAAAAGCTTAAGTACATTTGAAAATCATCATAGACCAAATAAAAAGGTAAGTTAAATAGAAAAGTATTTGCAATATATGAGAGAGAGTTAGTTTGTTTAATATATAAGAATATCTTTTAAATCAATGAACTTCCATTGAAAAAGAAAAAAGGAAAGGTCATGAATAAGAAATTTACAAATAAAAGCTATAACACATGGTTAATATGTATATGAAAAACTGCCCAATTATGCTAGTAATCATAAGTGCATTTGAGAACATGCTGTGCTTGTCAAATGGACTAAAGTTGTTTAAACAGCTCTCTCAGTGCTGATGAGGGTGCAGGGAAATAGTCATCATGTACTACTGAGAGAAATTTGAATTGATAAAGCTTATTTAGAAGTCAAATTGGCAATACATATCAAAAGTGGACTAGGGAACTCTGCTTTCTAGAATTTATCCTAAGGGAATAACCACGGATATGCATAAAGACACAAATTTTAAAAAATCCTTTCTAGGCATGTTTAGCATAGTAAAAAAAAAAAAAAGTGAAAAAAACACTGTCATACCACCATCCATAGGTTCCAGGGGAAATGAAATGGTTCCAGTGATCCTTAATTCCCTAGAATTTGAAAGTGTTTGCAAGAAATGGCTACAAAGGCCTTAGGGGTACTTTAGATTCCCTGGTCATACTCTTGTCCTCATATCCAGGGAATGAGACTCCAATTTGGCTAAATTATCTCTGTAGGGGGAATATTTTGCTGTCATCAGGACTGATACTAAAGATAAATATTTAATGCAGAGAAAATATTCATGATGTGTTAAGTGGAAAAGCAAGTTATAAATTGTGTACAGTAATCAGGTTTTTATAAATACATAGTTACAATTTTTAAAATCTAGGAAAGTGTACTCTAAAATGCAAATCTCTGGTGCTGGGTGTGAGGGAAATTTAATTTTCCTTCTTTTTCTCTTATTTCTCAAATATTCTGTGTTGATCACATTACCTTTAAAAGCATTAACTAAAGTAGATATACAACTCAGAACATATTATAAATGTACAGTTTGATGAATTTATATGTACAGCTGGTTACACACCTGTGTAAATACACAGAACACCATTGGTCCATTTTGTATTCACTTGAAGTCATTCACCTCCTTCCTCATCACCACTAACACCTCCAAAGTGATGACTGCCTTGACTTCTAGCATGGATTAGTTCTACATGGTTTTGTACTTCATATAGAGAGATGAAATCATACTAGTTAGACTTTTGATCTGGCTTCCTTTGCTCATTATCATAGTGAGATACATCCTCCTTGTTGCATGTAGTTGTAAATCATGAATTCTTATTGCCATATGTCCTTCCTTTGTGGGAATTAATATATTCCCCAAGCTTCCCTGGTGGCTCAGATGATAAAGAATCACCTGCAATGAGGGAGACATGGGTCCCACCCCTGGGTTGGGAAGATCTCCTGAAGGAAGGCATGGAAACCCACTCCAGGATTCTTGCCTGGAGAATCCCTATGGGTGGAGGAGGCTGGTGGGCTACAGTCCATGGGGTTGCAAAGAGTCAGACAGGACTAAATGACTAAGCACAGCACATTCCTTCATGGGAATTAATGTAATACAATGTATTTACTCATTTTACTCTTGATGAGCATTTGTATACTTTATAAGTTTGGGCCTATTATGAAGAGTGCTTCTAGGAACATTTTAATGAATATTGTACATTTGGTGAACATATCTGTTGGATATATACCTTCAAGTAGAACTGCTGCATCTTAGACTATGCTTCTGCCCAGCTTTAGTAGATACTACCAGTTTTCCAAAGTAGTTGTACCAGCCTGTGTGGGAGCCCTTTAGAAATTCCTCAGTTTGCCATAGCTCCTTAGGTCTCTTAGGTGTGAGCCCCATTGGTCTTCAAAGCCAGATGGTTTGGAAGGCTTGTCTATCAAATGCTGATCCTAAAAGTTGGAGTACCTGATATGGGGTATGAATCTTTCACTCCGAGCTCTCGGTTTTGAGTCCCCTCTTCATCATACATTGCTGTACCCACCTGTAACCAGATTGAATCTCCACCATTTCTACTTCTTTTGTTATCCTTTTCCTCTTGTTTGCCCAATATGAAGGGGTTGCTCTGCTGATAAGATTATTTTCAGAGGAAATTGTCCCATATGTAGCTATAGATTCAGTTTGTCCATAGGAGCAGTAAGTTAAGGATCTTCCTAAAAGATGATGCTATTAAAGTGCTGCACTCAATATGCCAGCAAATTTGGAAAACTCAGCAGTGGCCACAGGACTGGAAAAGGTCACTTTTCATTCCAATCCCTAAGAAAGGCAATGCCAAAGAATGTTCAGGCTACCGCACAATTTCACTCATTGCACATGCTAGCAATAGCAAAGTAATGCTCAAAATTCTCCCAGCCAGGCTTCAATAGTACCTGAACTGTGAACTTCCAGATGTTCAAGCTGGATTTAGAAGAGGCAGAAGAACCAGAGATCAAATTGCCAACATCCGTTAGATCATAGAAAAAGCAAGAGTGTTCCAGAAAAATATCTACTTCTGCTTTATTGACTACACCAAAGCCTTTGACTGTGTGGATCACAATAAACTGGAAAATTCTTCAAGAGATGTGAATACCAGAACACCTGACCTGCTCCTGAGATTCCTGTATGCAAGTCAAGAAGCAACAGTTAGAACTGGACATGGAACAATGGACTGGTTCCAAATAGGGAAAGGAATTCATCAAGGCTGTATGTTGTCACGCTGCTTATTTAACTTATATGCAGAGTATATCATGCAGAATGTTGGGCTGGATGAATCACAAGTTGGGATCAAGATTGCCAGGAGAAATATCAATAACCTCAGATATACAGATGAGACCACCTAAATGGCAGAAAGTGAAGGAGAACTAAAGATCCTCTTGATGAAGGTGAAAGAGGAGAGTGAAAAATGTTGGCTTAAAACTCACCATTCAGAAAATTAAGATTATGGCATCTGGTCCTATCACTTCATGGCAAATATATGGGGAAACAACAGAAACAGTGAGAAACTATTTGTCTGGGCTCCAAAATCACTGCAGATGGTGACTGCAGCCCTGAAATTAAAAGACATTTGCTTCTTGGAAATTTGCCAACAAAGGTCCATCTAGTCAAAGCTATGGTCTTTCCAGTAGTCCATGTATGGATGTGAAAGTTGGACTATAAAGAAAGATGAGTGCCAAAGAATTGATGATTTTGAACTGTGGTGTTGGAGAAGACGCTTGAGAGTCCCTTGGATATCCAACAAGTCAATTATACAGGAAATCAGTCCTGAATATTCACTGGAAGGACTGATGCTGAAGCTGAAACTAATACTTTGGCCTCCTGATGCAAAGCACTGACTCATTGGAAAAGACCCCGATGCTGGGAAAGATTGAAGGCAGGAGGAGAAGAGGATGACAGAGGATGAGTTGGTTGGTTGGCATCACTGACTTGATGGACATGAGTTTGAGCAAGCTCTTGGAGTTGGTGATGGACATGGAAGCTGATGTGCTGTAGTCTGTGGGGTTGCAAAGAGTTGGACACAACTGAGTGACTGAACTAAACTGAAGGCTATTTTGAACAAGATATTTTTAATACAGAATGCTATTTTGAACCAGATATTTTTAATACAGATCAGGGTTTAGAACCACGGAGTTATCCTTGGCACCAATCCCTCTCTTTCCCCAGTCCCATTCAAGCAATCGCTAGGTCCTCTTGATTTTTTTTTTCCTCAAAGTTTTTGAATCTATCCACTTTTCCCCTCTGGGGTCACCATCAGTATCCACCAACCATTTTCTCTTGCTTGAATGATTTCTGAATGTATCCATATTCATGTGACCACCTCCTTACTTTGCACCACATCTTTTATCCACTCTGAAGGCCAAGTGATCTTCTCACAGGTCAAACCTGTTCATCTCAGTCGTCTAGTTTAAAATGCTCTGCCCCTTCCCTAGACCAGCACCTCTCTTGGGTTGCAAGGATTCTCATCCTGGCCCCAGCTTAGCTCATCTCATTCCCCCTCGCTCTTTCTGCTCTGGATGGACTGGGCTGCCTTCAGTTTGTCAGACCTGCCATATTTCCTCCTCCTTCTTGACCTTTGCCCTTGTGATCTCCTTTATCTGGAATGTTCTTCCATTTACTCCTGTTCGTCCTTTAGTTCTTACCTCAGACATTACCTCCCCTCAGACTGTGTGGACCAGGGCAGCTCCCTGCTAAAGATGTTAACTGCATTGTTTCTCTTCTCTGCACCAGAGGGGGAGAATTTAACTCTTTGTTAATCAATATGTAGGTAAATGTAGTCAATCTAAGAGCTCAGCTTCTAATATATTTACATATTTGAACTCTTAACAAGTGTCTGTTATCCAACCATAGCTCTTTGAAACCAATATATGCATTTTAAAAGGCTAGAAATAAACAGCAAAGGTAGTTCACTTTGAATGACAGAAGTGTGGAAGATTTTCTCCCAGTCTTTTCTGATCTTTGTATTTTCCAAAATTTTTAGAATTGATGTAACTTGCTTTTAATTGGTGAAAAGTGCAGTAAGTATAAAAGTGTCTAGATAGTATGTATAGAGATTATGACTGGAAAGAAATTACCGTGTGTTATGTGATCCCTTTAGATTTACTCTGTGAAGTCACTGAGTTGTGTCCGACTCTTTCCGACCCCATGGACTATACCCTATCAGGATCCTCAGTCCATGGAATTTTCCAGGCAAGAGTACTGGAGTGGGTTGCCATTTCCTTCTCCAGGGGATCTTCCCAACCCAGGGATCGAACCTGGGTCTCCCGCATTACAGGCAGATGCTTTACCGTCTAAGCCTTTACTCTACACCCTCCCATGTGGCAAAAGCCAGAGACTACCATTGTTGTTTGTAAGCTTTTTAAGATGACCTGAGAGTTAAATGAATGGAGATAATATTTCTTTCGTGGTGGGCAGGTCTGACTCATGTGGACATCTCTTGAATTGCTTGCATTCCCTTCCATGCCTGGAAGGTGTGTTGGAAAGAATCTCAAGGAGCCAGGAGAGCTGCTTCCAGCTTCATGCACAGACTCAGATGTTGAGCTGCTGGAATGATTCCAAGGACTGCTCAGGAAAGTGTTTAAAGTAGCATTCCTGCCCTGGCAATGCCAGGGGAGGAATGGAGCTGCAGAGTCTGCCTTTGTCCAGGTCATCATGATTTGAAGTTCCCTCTCCTGTGTTCTGTTGCTGTCTCAGGCCAGGCAGAGGGAGAATGGAATCCAGGCTTTCTCACTATAAAGACTGTGTAGCCAAGTCAGTGAGTATTTCTCTCTCTAGGGCTTGATATGTATACCTTTTGGTGCATCAGTTCAGTTCAGTTGCTCAGTCGTGTCTGACTCCATGTAACCCCATGAACTGCAGCACGCCAGGCCTCTCTGTCCATCACCAACTCCTGGAGTTCACCCAAACTCATGTCCATTGAGTCAGTGATGCCATCCAACCATCTCATCCTCTGTCGTCCCCTTCTCCTGCCCTCAGTGTTTCCCAGTATCAGGGTCTTTTCCAATGAGTCAGCTCTTCGCATCAGGTGGCCAAAGGATTGGAGTTTCAGCTTCAACATCACTCCTTCCAGTGAACACCCAGGACTGATCTCCTTTAGGATGGACTGGTTGGATCTCCTTGCAGTCCAAGGGACTCTCAACAGTCTTCTCCAACACCACAGTTCAAAAGCATCAATTCTTCAGTGCTCAGCTTTCTTCACAGTCCAACTCTCACATCCATACATGACCACTGGAAAAACCATAGCCTTGACTAGACAGACCTTTGTTTGCAAAGTAATGACTCTGCTTTTTAATATGCTGTCTAGGTTGGTCATAACTCTCCTTCCAAGGAGTAAGCGTCTTTTAATTTCATGGCTGCAATCACCAGCTGCAGTGATTTTGGAGCCCCGAAAAATAAAGTCACCCGCTGTTTCCCCATCTATTTGCCATGAAGTGATGGGACCAGATGCCATGATCTTAGTTTTCTGAATGTTGAACTTTAAGCCAACTTTTTCACTCTCCTCTTTCACTTTCATCATGAGTCTCTTTAGTTCTTCTTCACTTTCTGCCTTAAGGGTGGTGTCATCTGCATATCTGAGGTTATTGATATTTCTTCCGGCAATCTTGATTCCAACTTGTGCTTCCTCCAGCCCAGCATTTCTCATGATGTACTCTGCATATAAGTTAAATAAGCAGGGTGACAATATACAGCCTTGATGTACTCCTTTTCCTATTTGGAACCAGTCTGTTGTTCCATGCCTCATTCTAATTGTTGCTTCTTGACATGCATACAGATTTCTCGAGGCAGGTCAGGTGGTCTGGTATTCGCATCTCTTGAAGAATTTTCCACAGTTTGTTGTGATCCACACAGTCAAAGGCTTTGGCATAGTCAGTAAAGCAGAAATAGATGTTTCTCTGGAACTTTCTTGCTTTTTCAATGATCCAACAGATTTGGCAATTTGATCTCTGGTTCCTCTGCTTTTTCTAAAATCAGCTTGAACATCTGGAAGTTCACGGTTCACATATTGCTGAAAACTGGCTTGGAGAATTTTGAGCATTACTTTACTAGCATGTGAGATAAGTGCAATTGTGCGGTAGTTTGAGCATTCTTTGGTATTGCCTTTCTTTGGGATTGGAATGAAAACTGACCTTTTTCTGTCCTGTGGCCACTGCTGAGTTTTCTAATTTTGCTGACATATTGAGTGCAGCACTTTCACAGCATCATCTTTTAGGATTGAAATAGCTCAACTGGAATTCCATCACCTCCACTAGCTTTGTTTGTAGTGACGCTTCCTAAGGCCCACTTGACTTCACATTCCAGGATGTCTGGCTTTAGGTGAGTGATCACACCATCGTGATTATCTGGGTCATGAAGATCTTTTTTGTACAGTTCTTCTGTGTATTCTTGCCACCTCTTCTTAATATCTTCTGCTTCTTTTAGGTCCATACCATTTCTGCCCTTTATTGAGCCCATCTTTGCATGAAATGTTCACTTGGTATCTCTAATTTTTTCTGAAGAGATCTCTAGTCTTTCCCATTCTATTGTTTTCCTCTATTTCTTTGCTTTGATTGTTGAGGAAGGCATTCTTATCTCTCCTTGCTATTCTTTGGAACTCTGCATTCAGATGCTTATATCTTTCCTGTTCTCCTTTGCTTTTTGTTTCTCTTCTTTTCACAGCTATTTGTAAGGCCTCCTCAGACAGCCATTTGACCTTTTTTCATTTCTATTTCCTGGGGATGGTCTTGATCCCTGTCCCCTGTACAATGTCATGAACCTCTGTTCATAGTTCATCAGGCACTCTGTCTATCAGATCTAATCCCTTGAATCTATTTCTCACTTCCACTGTATAATCATAAGGGATTTGATTTAGGTCATTCCTGAATGGTCTAGTGGTTTTTCCCACTTTATTCAATTTAAGTCTGAATTTGGCAATAAGGAGTTCATGATCTGAGCCACAGTCAGCTCCTGGTCTTGTTTTTGCTGACTGTATAGAGCTTCTCCATCTTTGGCTGCAAAGAATATAATCAATCTGATTTTAGTGTTGGCCATCTGGTGATGTCCATGTGTAGAGACTTCTCTTGTGTTGGTGCGTCACCAAAAAACAAATGTTAAAATCAATATTTGCCTAAAGTTAAGGCCCAGTACCATCATTCAAAATGACTTTTGAGATATGGAAGCAGAAAATTGTATCATATAATAAATTTGAGTATTATTGAATTACTGTCTCTTTGAGGTAATAATTTTGATCTCTCCAACCTAGAGTTCGAGCCCAGGTCTCCCGCATTGCAGGCAGATTCTTTGCCAGCTGAGCCACAAGGGAAGCCCAAGAATATAGGAGTGGGTAGCCTGTCCCTTCTACAGCAGATCTTCCCAACCCAGAAATTGAACCAGGTTCTCCTGCATTGTGGATGGATTCTTTCCCAACTGAGCTATCAGGGAAGCCCATCATATAATAAATTAAGTATTATTTAATTACTATCGCCTTGAGGTAATAATTTTGAGGTAACAATGCTGACCTTTTGTGTTATTTTCAGAAAGTGAGAAGAATCCCAAGTAGGATCTTTTCCCCAAATGATTCATTCCTTAATGGAATTAAATAAATAAAAACTAAATATTATGCTTAAAGATGGTTGGTTTAACATCATGAAAGCAAATATAGCACATAATTCTACAAAGTTTAGAATCATGGTGTGATCTAATTTCTATCATTATTTGATTTATCAGATAATAATATTTATACCTCAAAATAAGTACATATTCTGTCTATTGTTGTAGAACTAGTGCTGGATTTAGTTGTCAATTTCTCTATTTAACTGATTGAAATATTTCAGTAATTATTTGTGTATGAAATAACAGTTTCATAATTAACACTAATTATTGTAACTTTTTATTCTTGCAATAAGAAACATGCATTTTTACTTCTGATAGAATCTCAGTGTACTAAGCATATAAGGATATTTCAATTCTAGTTTTATTTGAAATGTAAATATATCTATTTGGAATTGATCTTCTGGCACTAAGAGTAAAATAGGTTCCTTGTTCTCATTATTGACATTGTGATACTATTTGTGCATAATGGTAACTTGCACCACTCAGAAGATTAAAGGTGTCAGTGAAGACATTGATCTACGTAGACATACAACTATGGGGTCTTCTGAAAGCCGAGACCCATTTAACTAGCAGGTCTTGTTTGAAGCTGTACTTCAGCTGAATTAATTATAGCAACTATTTTGTTTTACTAAACGTTTATGGAGCATCTTCTAAGTGCTAGCCTTCTAACTGGTTTAAGATACAGAAATAATGAATGAGCATAAACTAACCTTGTTTTACTTATCTTTAGGTAACTCAAATGCCCCCGTCTATTTACCCTTCACATTAGCTTATCCAAAATAGTTCAAATCTCTACTCTCCTTGGGGGTAAGAATTCCAGTATTTTATCAGCTTGCCCTTCTTGCATGATTTTTTTGAATCCCTGAGATAGCCCAAGCTAGTGGCTAATTGACATCTTAACTAGTTGTCTGGTTCTAGACCATGCATCATTCTTTCGCCAGTCCCTGACATCCTTAAGCCCCTTGCTACTGTTCTCCCATGGATATCTTTAACCTCAGGTGTCACTCCAGACCCTCACACAATTTCCTCATCAGCTGTGATGTTTGCATGGTTTCACTGATGACTTCAGAATTTTTTTTTAAAAAGGCAACACAGATAGAGAATTTGACATTTGTTCCTAGATGTTAAAATTCTCTGAGTTCACAGACCAAAGCCCTCCATAGGTATTCTCTCTTGTTCTGCCCAGTCTCAGGCTGGTCTCTGTCTCGGGAATCAGTTTACCTCCCCACAAATGGAATACCTGAAACAAGTTTCTCATATCTGCATACAGGTCCCCTGTCCCCGAGTCCCAGAGGCAGTCACAGGCTGTATCTACTTCCTGCTCTCATCAATCTTGTAGTAAGACTCACGATGGAACAATGTTTTCCTTTTGTGGTAATCCTACCCTTCCAAAGAAGTGTGGTCTCTCCATAAAATATTCATGACAAGAGCAGTACTTTCCCTAAAGATGAGTTTATGAACCTGAAATGATCCCCAGTTCGGTATAGTGTAACAGTATGGTACAATTTGAAATTCAGCGATCTCAGACCATTCTTGTCTGTAAGGTAAGATGTATTTACATTCTTCCTGTGGCTTCCAATCTTTACCTCTGAATCAGCTGCTTTTTCTTTAAATTTATTACATAAGATAATTGGATAGCTACACAGGTCAGGGCCAATTTTAGAGAAAGTTGTTAGCATAAAATTTCCTGACGCGTTGCATCTTGGTTATTTAAAAATCACTCTAATGGCAACCCACTCCAGTATTCTGGAAAATGCCATGGACGGAGGAGCCTGGCAGGCTACAGTCCATGGGGTCGCAAAGAGTTGGACACGACTGAGCGACTTCACTTCACTTCACTTCACTTTTAGATAGTTACTGACTCTCCCATCAGGGCTTCCACGCTGGCTCAGCGGCAAAGAATCCGCCTGCAGTGCAGGAGACGCGGGAGGCATGGGTTTGATCCCTGGGTTGAGAAGATCCCCTGGAGGAAGAAAGGACAACCCACTCCAGTGTTCTTGCTTGGAAATTCCATGGACAGAGGAGCCTGGTGGGCCACAGTCCATAAGGCTGCAAAGAGTCGGACACGACTAAAGCAACTGAGCATGCACACGACTGTCCCATTCTGTCTTTTCCCCCAAAGCAGTAACTCAAGGAACAACTTTCTTATTCCTTGACCTGTACCAAAATATCTTATTCTGTCATGGATGTTAAATGCTTGGCCATCTAACCTGATAAAATAGTACAAAAAAGACATAGAATACTTGGTCTGATTGTCTTGACCTCTCTTACCTGCATGTAAGCCCACCAAACTATCCAGGGTACTGCCCACAGCTCTGTTTAAAATTGGATACCTCTCAAGGTCCTTCTCCCCTATGCAAGTGAAGCATGTAATTTAAGATAGTCTGATAAAAACACTTTAAAATGGAAGGTGGGATTTTTTTTTTCTTTTCTTAAACTATTACCTTCCCCTTAGCCAAAAGGATGACATTATAAATGTTTATCACCACACGTAGCTTAGAAATTGTATCATCTCAGACCAAAAGTAGATGCTGAGATTCTGATATCTTGCTTCAACACTACCTCTAGATCCTTTTCCCCAAACCTCTGGAATTAAATATATTCTGATTGCAGGTGGCTGTTAACAGGGGCTGAACTTATTTTTCTCCTAAGAGAGAAGAAGTGTGGTAAAGCCAGCACAGGATTAATCAGTTGGGACTTGGTGGACAGAATGCACACCCTATCCGCAGGCACTGTGTCCTCCCTAGAGTGGCCCACAGACACGGTGTTGGAGGCTTGGGAGATCATCTGTAAATGAGAAAGTAAAATAGGGATCAAAGTTATGAAGGTTCTGGCATTATGCAGAGGTTGCAAGGGAATTCTCGAATAGCCATTTATTTCAGGTATCTTTAAAATGTAGTGGTACCTTTCTTACCACTTAAAACAGGTAAATAAATTTAAAGCACAACTTATTTCTAGGACAAATGACAATCAGAAAGCATTGGTAAGCTGACTATATCTTTTATAATACAAAGAAGTCATTTTTTAGATTTCAAATGTAAAAGGGAGCATATGATGTAAATTCTGTTTCTGTGAAATACCATGCATTAATTAGGAACATGGGCAAGTCCACCAACCTCCAGATAAGTTAAACTTTCAGATGGAAGTGTCATCATTACTCAGCTGAGTCAAGGATATTCATTGCTTGAGGTGAAATTTAACACTTAGATTTCAATGATTCAATGAGATGATGCCTGACCTCACTTTGCAAAGTTAAAAGTTATTGGTTTTCCTTATGTTTTACAATAGATTAGTTTTCTAAGCAAGGCATAATATTTTAATGACAAGTTTATTTTCAAAATTATTCTTTTTATCATTTAGTTCAGTAATTTTTATGATAAATTTTAATATTTTAGGACAGGGTACAAAGTAATATGTTTGAACATAGCTTTTATATGGCACTAATATTTTCTAAAGGTTTATGTGGAAAAGGGCTTTGTGACACCATAGCATTTTCGATTAGGGACTAAAGCAAAAAATATTGATATATGGGCAGTTCAAATCACATTTCAATTGTAACGGAATTATTTTTTGTAACTCAGCTATAGGAATTGCTTAAACCTGATTTTTGTGTAGTCTGAATAGGTTTTAAGGTTTTAAGAAAATGGTCTATTTGAAGAGCTGAAAGGAGTAGATTCATTTGGAAAGTTTTGTGAAATAAAGAGTTACTTAAATTGGTGGCATCAGGGTAAAGTATTTATGAACCAAAGAGGTTTGACACATCAAAATTAGTAACATTCTAACAGTTCTGTGAAGGTTATGGTTTGGCATATAGTAGAATGCATATGGCAGTTTACAAACAGGTGTGTTAGTATAAAGAAGTTCTTGGCCTACTGTATACATGAAATCAATATCTCTATGGTCATACCCTGTAGTATATTTTATTTTCTGAATTTTAAACATTTAACTGGTGAATGCTCCAAATTTGGACTAGTCTTTAGTTGCTTCTCCCTAGAGCTGCAAGCCAAATTGGATCAATCAGCTGCTCAGACCAGTGCCTTGGAGTTTTTCCCACAGGCAGACTCCCTCACGAGCTCCGATCCTCCCTGTGTCTGAACACTTCATCCCTCATAGCACGCTAAGGTCCACCTCAGCCAAATCTTTTTCATGGATACCCCTTTTCTTTAGTTTTTGCCCACATATTCTTTGAATATTGTTCTCCTCTTTCCTCTATGAGAGTATGTTTTTCTTTATTCTAGTTGAGAACCAAAAACGTTGTCATAGTCACACCGCTATGTACAAAACACTGGTAATATTGGTATTAACTAAAATGAAAAAGTTGCATATGTTATAGCGGAACTGAACAAAATAAAAAGCCAAGGCTATCTTCATTGCCCAAGGTTCTTCAGGTACTGGAAAGGCTCCTTTAAAATCTTTACTTAGATTATAAATTATCATTTTATCCTTATCTAGATAAATGAAAATCGGCACTTAAACCAAATTTTATCTTAGTCTGTTTTACTTTTTCTATCTCTCAATTATTGGATTACCATATATAGTATTTCTGTTATTTTGTATTTCAGATGTTCTGCATTTCAGCCTCATCAAAGACTAAATTGATGTTTATGGGCTAATCTGGACACCTAAAAACAATTTGCTTCACTACATCTATAAGAGGATATGTTCAAATTCTCACTGGCTGACTTATAAAGGGGCTTTTGGAATACAACCCAATGTAAGTTTCAGACATAATGTGTTTTAGTCCTTGTTGTTCAGGTGTGGAGGGGTGTGTGTGTGTGTATTATATATACCTCCATGTGTCTACACATATCCTTTCTGACAGTATGGATTCATAGCATCCTTTATCCTTTCCTTAAACAGATATTTGAATGTCTGTTATGTGAAAGATGCAGTTCTAGGCCCAGGGGATATCCAGAAATGAGGTTTATGCTCCCCCCCGCCAGAGGTCACACTCTGTTGGGGAAACAAACATAAACCAAATAAGTGCACACACACATATGCAGTGCACGGGATGAGAGGTGTGCTGAAGGGAGGTCACTTAAGCACTGTGTCAGCATGTAGACAGGAATCTGCTTATTTCCAGGGAAACCTTTCCTGGAGAGAGTAATGCACCAGCTAAGGTCTTGGGGTAGGCAGGAGTTAAAAGAGCAAAAGAATTGAGAGGTGATGGGAGAAGGAGACAAGGATGGAGTGGAAAAGGCTCCAGACAGCGGGAGCACGTGTGCACAGATCATGTCTGCTCAGCTAAGTACTTTGGGTGATTTTTTCCCAAGCATGACTCCTGAGTAGCTGGGAGACTTTAGCTTAAACCATACCATGAAAGCTAATCATAATACTACAAAAGAAGAAGGCATATATTTTACAAGCATTTGTACCTTTTTTAAGGTATGAAGTATTCCTTAAGCCCTGACAACTACTCTGAAGATGGAATTATGAATATGGCAACTTTTCTAAGGGGCTTTGAAGAAAAGGGGATAAAGAACGACAGGCCTGCGGACCAGCTGAGTAAAGAGAAAAAGAAGATTCTCTTCTCCTTCTGTGAGGCGTGCAACATCCAGCTGAACTCTGAAGCCCAGGCCCAGGTCCATTACAATGGCAAGTCTCACCGCAAGCGAGTCAAGCAGCTAAGCGATGGACAGCCCTCATCCCCAGCCCAGGGCTCCGCGCCACCACCCCCAGCCAGCCCCGGTACCCACAGCAGCACAGGTAGGTGGGGGCCTGGGCCCGCGTCCTGCTGGGAGAGATGCTCCTGCTCTAGAAAGCGAAGGCTTTAGAGCATGGCTTATCTTCACCTTAAAACTACCACCACAATTATGTTCTTCTTCCTACAGGTAAAATACAAGAGCTGTTTGTTACTTCTCAGGATACTTTTTAAAATTGCTACTAATCTATATTATACTAGGCACAAATATATACACACATATATATATATGCGCACACACACACAAATATATATATATACACACACACACATACAATTTGTATGTTGGATTGTAGGCTTAATTCTCTATCTCCATAGTATGCAAACATTCCTTGACATATTTTGAAGTGTGTTTCAAATGGATGGTGATGTACATTTTTTCTCCTCTCTGCAAAATGAGGCTTTCTTTCGTCTCCTTCCTCTGCTTTCCATTGAGTAGCTTACTATTAGATTGTATATAAAAAGCTCCAGCTTTATTTATAACACCCTGTGATGCAGGAAAGGAGCATTCATCTTGTGCGCTACAAGCCTTATATTCTTTTAGGGAGTTGGCAGCAGCATGCCGGCCGTGTTCTAACAACGGGAACAGGCATCGCCAAAACCAACAAGGCTTACCTCTGAGGTCCAGTGCCACGGCAAGCTCTGTCCCTGCCTCTTGCCTGTCACCCTTTCCTGTGGGCTGGGCAGAGGGGGAGGCTTAGGGCTTTCCACATTCCTGAATCTGCCCAGATTTCTTCACAGTCTTACACATCCTATATCCTTGGACAAGGCTGCTGCCTCCCCATTGCTGGTCTTTGGGTTGCCTCATCTGTCACACAACTAAAGAAAACGTGAAGTGTGCTGTTTTCCATGGTGAAGATTTCTGTAGAAAGTCGGTATCCTCCACAGGTTTACCTGGGAGGCCAGAATAATCCTCCTCCTAAAAGTGGGAGAAAGCTCCAGATTCCTCTCTAGCAAGCGTTCGCTTTGGTAATGAGGCTTCAGCTTGAAGTGGGGTGCTGAGTGCGACCCTTTGTTGGGATTCACTCGGTCCTGTTACACAGTGTTTGATTTCATGAAGTTATATCATGATCCATGTTGAGCTCCAGCAAAAATGGCTTGTGTGTGTTTGCTGTAATCAGTTTTGTGTTTCAAGCTAAACCTAACTACTGTTTACCCAGTATATGACTTAATTTCATTATTTTCCTCAGTCCATATTTATCATGTTGTGAAAGAACATAAAGGGACTTACAGGATATAAGATAAAAGACACATTTATTATAATGTGCTATGCTTAGTCACTCAGTCATGTCTGACTCTTTGTGACCCCGTGAACTGTAGCCCACCAGGCTCCTCTGTCCATGGGGATTCTCCAGGCAAGAATATTAGAATGGGTTGTCATGCCCTCCTCCAGGGGATCTTCCCAACCCAGGGATCAAACCCAGGTCTCCTATACTGCAGGTGGATCCTTTACCTTCTGAGCCACCAGGGAAGCCCTTTATTATAATTCTGTTTACTTATTATGATGATAATTTTTATAAATATTTGCAGATGCATTAATGTACCTGTATTTACATGTTAAAAATACAGTTGGTATTGTTGAAGCTGAAACTCTAATACTTTGGCCACCTCATGTGAAGAGCTGACTCATTTGAAAAGACCCTGATGCTGGGAAAGATTGAGGGCAGGAGGGGAAGGGGATGACAGAGGATGAGATGGTTGGATGGCACCACCGACTCAATGGACATGAGTTTGAGTAAACTCTGGGAGTTGGTGATGGACAGGAAGGCCTGGCATGCTGCGGTTCATGGGGTTGCAAAGAGTAGGACACAACTGAGTGACTGAACTGAACTGAGGGTAAAAACTGATGACTCTCTTGTATCTACATCAGAGGGTAAATAACCCTGAATCCAATATCTGTGTTTAAATGAAGGTTAACCTGTGGTTTCTAAAAGAAGTAATATTAGTAGATAACATTCATGGAACATTTTCTGTGGAGTATGTTTTGTCCTTAAGATAAGAACCTTATAGGAATTTTCTCATTTAATCTTCTCATGAACCCTGAGGTAGGTACTAAGATTATTCCTAATTTAAAGACTAGGAACAGAGGTGCAGAGATAAAATTTATTCAGGTTTATACAGCATGGAAATGGCAGATCATAGTTCCAACCATATTTAAGGAATAGTGAGGCCATAATTCTTCATCACTACTTTGCTGCTGTCTTCTACTGTGTGATAAACTCAGATTAAATTCAGACCCATGTGCTATAATATATTTGTGGTCACAGACAGTTACTGTCATGGTAAACTACCTCTCTCTAATGGGTTTTGAAAACAGATATTTGAAGCTCCAATTCATGAATTTTTCCATCTTTCTCTCTTGCTAATGAAATATCCAGCTGATATAAAATACATTTAGCTAAGATGTATACAGAATATTATGGCTATATTCTATAAATAAAACATAGCTCATTATGTAGTATAACACAGTCTATTAATAGAGAGTAAAATGGGTGGGAAAATGAGATAGCTTTTCAAGTTTTACTTTAGGCAGAAAGGAGAGTTTTCATTTACTGATAATATAGTCAGTGATTCATTTTCAGAAGACTTGGGTTTAGCATGTGATGAAGGCAAGTCACTTAACATCTGAAATTGGATAGCATTAATCGTCCCATCTGAAAAAAAGTAAGGATAATAATCTCTCCTCTTTGAAATAGGAATTGGACATAGATGTATGTACAAAGATGATTATGACAACCTATAATTTGAAAATACAAACTGTATCCTGAATGTCCAATAGAAAAAAGGTTAAATACATATTATCACATTACAAGATGATTGATAGAAACCATAGTCATTAAAAGTTCTGTTTACTGTAAAGCAGTGAAAGGGGAAACTGCCCACGGTCTCATACCAAGTGAAACAACAGGAACTGGAGCGGAATATACTTTAGGGCTCCTATGTGTGCATGTGCACTTGATTGTTTAGAGTCTCAACTCAATGAAGAGCAAGCCTGACATGGTTTGGTTTATTTCCAGTCCCTTTCCTCAGTTTTGACCAGTTGAATATCTGTTTCCCACTGGAATTGTGGAGGTGTGGGGGGGTGGCCTTGCCCTACAGCCGTGACAAAATTGCGGGGCTCTTCCTGATGCATGCGTGCGTGCATGCTTCGTTGCTCAGTCGTGTCCGACCCTCTGTGACCGCATGGACCGCAGCCCTCCAGGCCACTCACCTAGGTAGTTGCTCTTCTGGTTGTGGGTCCCAGATGCTCCAAACAGAACCTGTGGATGAAGAGCTCCCTTCGGTCCCATAGGCATGGGGAGTCCCTGAGACTTAGCTGTGTCTTCCAGCTTCCCCTAAGTTGGTAGCAGAAGACTCTCTTCCTCCACTGTGCGTGCCTCTGTCTCCTGCACTGAGTTCTCCCTGGCAAGGTTGTATCCTCCTCTCTCACCTCTGTGCCAGTTCTTGGGGCCTGAGGTCATGTGCAGAATCCACCTGACAACTAACATTCTTCTTGAAAACCTAGAGCTTCTGGGGCCCAGGCAGGTGGAGGTGGAGTAGATGGAGGCGGGGGGCTTCCCTCCGCGTCTCTTACCTGCTCAGGCAGCACCGGGGAGACCGGCAAGTTCAGTGACCAATCAGGCACTTCATCAGGGAACAAAACGCCAAGCTCCCCTTTGCGCTTATCACTTGGCTCTAGGGACTTATAGTTGGCCCTCAAAGAGGAAAGGTAGACTGGAGTCCTAATCCCCAGTACTTCAGGATGTGACCTTGTTTGGAGACAGAAATCTTTACAAAGGAAATTAAATTAAAACAAGGTCATTAGTGTTGACTCTAATCCAGCGTGACCGTTGTCCTTATAAAAAGGGGAAATCTAGGTTGAAAGGTGCACACATAGGGAAGATGATGTGAAAACACAGGGAGAAGGGAACCATCTTCAAACTGAAGGGAGAGGCCTGGAACTGACCCTTCCGTCAGCAAGAACCCATCCTGCAGTACCTTCGTTTTGGACTCCTGGCCTCCAGGACTGTGAGATGATAAATCTGTATTGTTAAGCCACCCAGTCTGTGGTATGTTGTTACAACAGCCTGAGCAGATTAACACAGGGAGGGAAAGAGAAGCACACCTCCTCCCCAGAGGAGAGTTGTAGACATAGCCTTCCAACAACTGTTAACTTCAGAGGGAACGTCCTCTTCTCTCTGTCGGTCTTGTTATGGTTTTGGGGTTGGCAGGTTAGGTGTGGGGTGCACGGGGTGGCAGCTGGGACTTGAGGCAGTTTTCTGAATAAGAGGGGACTGACCCTCAACCACTGGCAGTTCTTTCACTAAATTTAGTGTGTTCCTTTTGGAAGAATAGGAAGATGCTTAGAACGTACCTAAAACTATTTTAGAACACTCTGGGCTACAGAAGGAAGAATTAGAGGGGAAGCAAAAAGAGCTTAAATAACGTCCTCTGTGTGAGAAGGATCCCTATGCCTTTCCCCTTCCGGAACCAAGGAGATGTGGAAATAACAGAGAACCACAGATAACGCTTGGTTTTGAACAAAACAGTTGCAGGCTTCTATCCCTTTTGAACGGTCGACAAAGACTGGTGTTCCTGGTCCCTAGCAAGGCGAGCAGATGGACCTGAAGCAGTCTTCTGACTGCTTGTGAGCTAAGTGAGCCCAGAGGCTGCTGGATGAGCCTGAAGACCACAGAGGAGCTTCTGAGAGGAGCGAGGAAGCAGCTTTTCCAGCATCTGGAATTGGAGTCGTGGCAGGAGAACGTTTCCCGTGTGCCATGAGCAAAGTGCAGGCCTGCCTGAAGGTCCCTCATAGTTGTTAACAAGGGAACACCCTCACAGTGCCAGAAGATAAATATCAGACAGGAAGAAAAATCTCTCAGCAGATGCCTGTGTGCATAAGTGACAACCAGGCCATAAACTCTCCTATCTGAGCCTTGGCACTATGTAATCCTGTAAGCACCCTCTGTTCCTGACTGCACGTCTAGATGGAACTTCAGGGAAGGAGATACCCCATACTGCCTGAGAGTCAGTTTCTGTTACCACACGTGATAAGTTTTGTTAGAGACAAAGGAATTTATCATTAGCAGGTTTACCCTTAAAGGTCAACCAAAGGAAGTTTTTCAAATAGAAAGGACATGATAAAAGAATAAACCTTAGAGCTTCAGAAAGGGAGAAACAATTGAAAAAGCAGAAATAAACATTGTAAAGCAATTATACTTCAATAAAAATTAAACAGAGAAAAAGCAAAAATATAGGCACATACAATAACTGTATCAGTAAGGGTTCTCCAGAGAAGCAGAATCAATAGGGTATGTGTGTGTGTGCGCATGCACATGTGCACACATACGTATATAAGAATATTTATTAAAGGAATTGGCTCATGTGATCATGGAGGCTGACAAGCCCCAAGATCCGCAATCAAAAAGCAAGAGACCCAAGAGGTCTGATGGTGTAGTTCCAGTCCAAAAACTGGCAAGCTTGAGATCAGGAAAAACTGCTGTTTCAGTTTAAGTTGGAAGGCAAGAAAAAATTGATAGCTCAGGTTGAAGGCAGTCAGGCAGGAGGAATTCCCTCTTTCTCAGGGGAAGGTCAGCCTTTTGTCCTATTCAGGCCTGCAACTGACTGGATGAGACCCATCCAAAAAAAAGGAGGAATTTGTTTTATTCAGTCTATAGATTCAGATGTGAAATTCAACATGAATTGTAGTAATATCTTTTTAGATCTGTCTCCTAGAGTAATGGAAATAAAAAGAAACAAATGAGACCTAATTAAACTTAAAAGCTTTTAAAAGCTTTTGCATAGCAAAGGAAACCATAAATAAAATGAAAAGACAACCTACAGAATGGGTTGCAAATGATGTGACTGATAAGGAATTATTTCCAAAATATGTAAATAGCTCATACGGCTCAATTAAAAAAAACAACAACCCAACCAAAACATGGGCAGAAGACCTAAATAGACATTTCTTAAAGAAAACATACAGATGACCAAAAGGCACATGAAGAGATGCTAAACCTCACTGACTATTAGAGAAATGTAAATCAAAGCTATCTCACATCAGTCAGGATGGCCATCATCAAAAAGTTTACAAATAATAAGTATCGGAGAAGACGCGGAGAGAAAGGAACCCTCCTATACTGTTGGAGGAAATGTGAATTAGTACAAATGGAGAACATTGTGGAGGTTCCTTAAAAAACTAAAACAGTGCTACCATATGATACTGCAGTCTCCCTCATGGACATATATCTGGAGAAAACCATAATTTGAAAAGATAAACGCACCTCAGTGTTCATTGTAGCATTGTTTATAGCAGCCAAGATATGGAAGCCATCTAAAAGTTTCAGGTAATTGTGCTGTTACTCAATACCTGAAATTTTTATATTGTAATCAGCTATACTTTAATAAAAAGTTTTAAAAATTATATTCAGTACAGCCTTACTTTTAAAGTTAACTGATTCTTTTAAAAAAATATAGATAGCCTCAAGTTTCTTGTGTTTATTTCTCCAACATTTTGAGATCATCTTAACTTTTTTAGACAAAAGAAAGTCATGGAGAACTACTTTCACTTTAAAAAAAAAAAATTCTAGACCTCTCCATAAGTTCCCAAAGGGAATCCATTGGATAAATCTCAGTCTAATTCCATGTTTTTTTTTAATTTGGGGGATTAATTTTTTCTCAGCTACTCCCTATGTTCTCTTTTCACTGCTTAAAATTAATGGAAATGTGGACTTTTTTAATAATCCTTCAAAATTCATTAATCAATAGATTTGTGGGTAGTATATTTTACTGAAGGTTTGAAATCATGATGGAATATGGTAGATATAGTATTATTAAATCATTTATACAACAAATCAATAAGAATTTATACAGTTACATATGCATACACTTGAGTGTGTATATGTGTTCATCCTAACTAAAGACATTCCTATAATGAAAATTTCTTATTTGTTAGCTTTTTCCAACATATTTCATAAGCCCTCTTTATTACTCTGTGATTCCTGTGTCATCGTGGTAAACTAACTAACTGCACGGTGCAAGGCAGTACAATCTGTTATGCAAGTTTGTTCATATAATTCTTGTTCAAAATGTTTCCGTGTTCTTCATTGCTTTCAGAATAAAATCTACATTTTACCTAACATACAATGTGAAATTCATCCAAAGATAAACTCACAGAAACACCCAGAATAACGTTTGACCAAATATCTGGGCATACTGTGACCCAGTTACATAAAATTAATCCTCACATTATTGTTTTCCTCATAAGCTTCTTAAATCATGTTTGATGACTGAAACAAAACTTATGATGCTCAAGAAATTAATAATTATAAATAGGTAAGTTAAAGGAGCCTAATGGAAGTAAAGTTTCTATACTTTAATTTGAAGTAGTTAAATGGTGATGCTAGTAGATTGTCACAGTTACAGGTATTAAAATACCCATACTTATGACAAGTTGTAATATAATCAACCACTATGAAAATTTTAGAAAGCAATACAATAAGAGAGAATATAAATAAATTAAGGTGGATTCCTAAAAAATGTTCAAATAATCCATAAGATGACCAAAAAATGAAGAAACATAAATGAGAACCAGAGGACATAAATAGAAAACAAATAATAAAATGTCAGACTTACCACTAACATGTGAATAATTACTTTAAATGTAAGTGACCCAAATATACCAGCCAAAAGACAGAGAACTTTGAAACAAATTAAAATAAAAAAATTACCCAGCTATATGCTGCTACAAAAAACTCACTTTATAGCCAATGATGTAAGTAGGCTGAAAGTAAGAGAATGGAAAAGAATATGCCATGCAAACAGCAATTTTAAAAAGGCAGAATTACCTATATTAATATGTGATAAGGTAGACTTTAGAGCAAAGAAAATTACTAGCCACAAAGGTAGACATTACATTATGATAAAAGGTTCCATCTGTTAGGAAGACATAATGATTCTAAATGTTCATATACCAAACAAAAGTTTCAAATATACTTGAAACAAAAACTTATAGGGCTGAGAGAAGAAATGCATATAATCCTTAATTGAAGACTTCAACACCTCTCTCTCAACAACTAATAGAATTACTAAAGAGAAAAGCATCAAGGGTATACAAGATCTGAACAACTCGACCAACCAACAGCATCTAACTAATTTATACAGCGCTCTACCCAACAATAGTAGAACACATTTTTTTATTTCAAATGCCCGTGGAATATTCACCAGGAGACACCATGTTCTGGGTCATAAGACAAACCTTAACATATTGAAAAGAATTGTAATCATGCACAGTATGTTCCCTGACTATAATGAAATTAAACTGGAAATCTATAATAGAAAACCAACAGGAAAATTAAACAATATATTTCTTAAGTAATTCATGAGTGAAAGAATAAGACCTGAAGGAAATAAAATTATTTAAAAATATTTTAAAATATTTTAAAGTAATTTAAAAATATTTAATAAAAATTTTTGAAAATGAAAACCATTTTTTTAAAAACATTTTTAAATATAAAAAATATTAGGATGTTAATAAAATAGCATTGAGAGGGAAATTTATAGCACTCAATGCTTATTTTAGAAAATGAGAGAAGGTCTCCAATAAGTAAGCCCCTATCGTAAGAAACTAGAAAAGAAGAGAAAGTATATCCCAAAGCAAGTAGAAAGAAATGATAAAAATCAAGAGCAGAAACCTCTGAAGTGAAAATAAGAGAGCATTAAAGAAAAATCAATAAAACAAAAAATTGGCTCTTTGAAAAAGATCAGTGAAGTTTACAAGCCTCTAATAAGACTGACAAAGATGAAAAAGAAAGACACAGAATAGATGATACTACTACAGAATTTGCAGCTGTAGGATTCATAATTACAAAGCTCCCCAAAAGAAAGTTCTAGATCCACAAGGTTTTACTGGAAAATCATACCAAGTATTTAAAGAACACCAATTGTGCACAGTTTCTTTCAGAAAATAGAAGAGGAATAAATACTTCCAAATTTATTTTATGAGCAGTATTACCCTGATATCAAAACCAGACAAATAAAATGTAAAAAAAGAAAACTACAGACTAGTATCTCTCATGAACTTAGACTGAAAAATTCTCAACAAAATATAAACAAACTGAATCCATCAATGCATAAATATAATTGTTTACCATGACCATGTGAGATTTATTCTAGATATGCATGACTGGTTCAACATTTGAAAATCAACCAATATAAAATACCATATCAACAGTTAAATAAGAAAATCATGTGGTTATATTGACTGTTGCAGTAAAAGCATTTGAGAAAGCCCAACACTCATTTTTGATAAAAACTCTCAGCAAGTTAATAACAGAGGGGAATTGCCTCAATTTAATAAAGAACATTTACAAAAGTCTCAGCTAACATCATTTTTATGGTGAAAGATGGTTTTTTCCCTGAGATCAAGAGCAAGGTAATAATGTCCACTTACCCTTCTCTTATTCAGCATAGTACCTGGCATTCTGGGCACCACAGTAAGGCAAGAAAAAAATAAATAAAAGGCATACAGATTGGAAAGGAAGAAATCAAATTTTCTCTCTTTGCAGATGACAAAATGGTCTATATATAAATCCCAAAGAATCTATGAAAGTTTATATGATAGACTTAACTGAGAAAAATCAGTTGCATGTCTTTGTATGTCACTAAAAATGAACATATAAAAACTTAAAGGTACACTATCATTTATAATCACCCCCAAAATAAAATATCAGTACTTAAATATATACTTTATAAAACATGTACAGAATCCATGTGCTGAAAATCACAAAATATTAAGAAAAGAAATCAAAGAGCTAAATGAGTAGAGAAATATACCATGTTCATGGATAGCTAATGGCAGTTAACCATAGTTAAACTGGCAGTTCTCCCTAAGTTGATCTATAGGTTTCACGCAATTCCTATTAGAACCCAGCAGGATTTATCGTAGACATAGAAGAGCTTAACCTAAAATAGCAAAGCACAGCTGTACAGCTAAAACAATCTTGACCAAGAAATAAAGTAGGAAAAAATCTCTGTCCAATATCAAGGCTTACGGTATAGCTGATGTAATCAAAACAATGGTGGGGTTTCTTTTGGTTGTTTGCTTTGTTTTTATGGAGGAATAAGGGCTTTCCTGGTGGCTTAGATGGTAAAGAATCTGCCTATGATGCAGGAGACCCAGGTTCGATCCCTGGGTTGGGAAGTTCCCCTGGAGAAGTAAATGACAGTGCACTCCAGTATTCTTGCCTGGAGAATTCCAAGGACAGAGGAGCCTGGTGGGCTACAGTCCATGGGGTTGTAAAGAGTCAGACATGACTGAGCGACTAACACGTACACATACTGTGGAGCTGTAGACACGTAGATCAATGGATAAAAAAAAAAAAACTACAGAATCCAGAACTGTAGATCCTCACAGATAAGCTCAATTGACTCTGGACAATTCAAAATCAATTCAATGAAGGAAAAATAGTCTTATCAACAAAGGATGCTGGAGCAATAGCACATCTATAAGCAAAACAAAAACAACTCCTAAGACAAACATTTACACCATATATAAAAGTTAACCAAAATGGATCATAGATTTAAAGTAAAGCATAAAAATATCAAAACTTTCAGAGAAAAAAATGGAAGAAATTCTCTGGGACCTAGGGTTAGGCAAAGAGTTGTGACTTGACACCAAAAGCATGATCCAAAAAAGGGAAATTGATAAATTAGACTTCATTCAGAATTAAGAACTTTTGCTTGGTAAAATACCATGGGAAGATAGTGAAAATATAAGCTACAGATGGTAGAAAATATTTACAAACTGCATATCCAACAAACAATTTAGTCACATGAAGAACTCTCAAAACACAAAAGTGGGGGGGGGAAAAAAAGGCAATCCAACTAGAAAATGGGCAAAAGATAGGAAGACAAATTTCACTGAAGATTAACAGATAGAAATAAGTGCATGAAAAGCTGTTCAACAGCATTAGTCATCAAGGGAGGTGTGAAAATAAAACTACTAGATGAATAATAAGCTATTGATACTTGCAACAACTTGGATGAATCTCTAGGGAATTATGCTAGTGAAAAAATCAATTGCACAAATTTATCAATACATACTATGAATGCATTTTTTGTATAACATTCTTGACATGACAAAAGTTTAAAGGATACTTAGTGCTTCCTGAGTGTTACGGCTTCCCTTCCCTGACGGAGGGCCATGGATATGATTATACAAGGTCACATGAGGGATCCTGTGGTGGTGGATTGAGGACTCTACAGGGGTGACACACACAAGCACATGCACACGTACACGTGAATACACACTGTTGTTGCTCAGTCCCTCATCGTGCCCGACTGAGACAGCAAGGACTGCAGCACGCCAGGCTTCCCTGTCCGGCACCCTCTCCCAGAGCTTGCTCAAACTCATGTCCATTGAGTCGGTGATGCCATCCAACTATCTTGTCCTCTGTCGTCCCCTTCTCCTTCTGCCTTCCATCTTTCCCAGCATCAGGGTCTTTTCAAATGAGTCAGCTCTTCGCATCAGGTGGTCAAAGTATTGGCACTTCAGCTTCAACATCAGTCCTTCCAATGAATATTCAGGGTTGATCTCCTTTAGGATATACTAGTTTGAACTCCTTGCTGTCCAAGGGACTCTCAAGAGTCTTCTCCAACACCACAGCTCGAAAGCATCAATTCTTCAGCACTCAGCCTTCTTAATGGTCCAGTTCTCACATCCATACATGACTACTGGAAAAATAATAGCTTTGATTAGACAGACCTTTGTTGGCAAAGTAATGTCTCTTCTTTTTAATATTCTGTCTAGGCTTGTCACAGCTTTTCTCCCAAGGAGCAAGCGTCTTTTAATTTCATGGCTGCAGTCACCATGTGCAGTGATTTTGGAGCCCCCAAAAATAAAGTCTGTCACTGTTTCCATTGTTTCCCCATCTATGTGCCATGAAGTGATGGGACTGAATGCCATGATATTCATTTTTTGAATGTTGAGTTTTAAGCTGGCCTTTTCCTTCTCCTCTTTTACTTTCATCAAGAGGCTCTTTAGTTCCTCTTCAGTTTCTGCCACGAGCATGGTGTCATCTGCATATCTGAGGTTATTGATATTTCTCTCAGCAATCTTGATTCCAGCTTGTGCTTCATCCAGCCTGGCATTTTGCAACATGTACTCTACATATAAGTTAAATAAGCAGAGTGACAGTATACAGCCTTGATGTACTCCTTTCCCAATTTTGAACCATTTTTACTTGAAGTAAAACTGGGGAAATCTTTGTAGGATTGGTAGATTGTATCCATGTCAGCATCCTGAGTGTGATGTTATTCTATAGTTTTATAAAATGTTACATTCAGTGGTAGTGAGACAAAGTGCTCAAAGGAACTCCCTGTATTATTTCATATAACTGCATGTGAATCTTTAATTATCTCAATAAAAATTTCAGTTAAAATTGTAATAAAGATGTTACAATTCTAGTAACATCATCAGATATAATGAACACAGATTTGGGGGTTTTAGTTTTTAAGAATTATCAAGTAGCTACAGAGAGTAATAAAATACAATCCCTTTTCTTAAGTGTCAGGAGAGGTCAGATAAGGGAATGACAATGTGATATCCTGAGAATAGTGACGATCTACAGATAATGTAAATGTGGCACAGAGAAAGGAATGGTTGACTTTGTAACAATCAGAGAAGGCTTCCTAGAGGACGTGATATTTGCAGTAAATTTTATAAAATGAGTTTCAGGTTATTCAAGGAAAAAACAACATTCCAGGTAGAGAGGGCAGCAATGTGAGTGCATGTTGGGTGAACTATAAATAGTTTATTATTGCAATGAAATATGTGTAGGGGGAAGGAAGGAACATCCATCTGGCAAAGTATAAAGGAGTTGAAACAGAGAGAAGAGTCATCCTTGTCCCATGGGGTCAGAGGCATGGGAAAAACATAGTTGCCCAAACACACATGTAAAGAAATCAGGGACAACTGCTGGAATTCAGAGCTTTTCTAAGTTCTCTTGTTATCCCACTCTGGTTTACATCAACCAGAAGCTTTCCCAACAAGTTCAAACATCCTAGCTTAGGTGTCATTTCCCCAGGACCTGCTGAATGCACAGACACCTTCCCAATTTCAGACAAAATTGACCACCTTTCTTTCCCATCCAGAGTGGCTAGTGACCCTCATCCTGACCTCTGCTCTCAAAGACTGAGACCTATTCTTCATCCTGAGTGCCCATCGCTGTAATATTTCTCTACCTTCTTCCAGTCACCATTCTCATTCTCGGAGGTGAATCTGAACTTAAGAATTATAATTAAGTTGATGCATTGATAGCTGATCGTTTAACCCAGTGAGTCTCGAATTTTAGCATGCGTCAGAATCACCTGGAGGATGTGTTCTAATGCGGAATACTGGGCTCCATCTTTAGAGTTCCTGATTCAGTAGGCTGGGGATGGAGCCTGAGAACTTGCATTTCTAATAAGTTCCCAGATGATATGGAAGCTCCCTGTCCAACATCAGGCTCTGAGAACACTAACCCAACAAGGAAGATTTATACCCAGAAATGGAGCTTCTTACTTTAAATAAATTTGTAATTGGGAAATGGTCAGGAAAGAGAAAGGTGGCCTCTTCATTCCTCGTCTTTCTCTGGGGCATCCACTGACCCATGGGAAAAAGAGGGATGATGTCATGGAAATAGAGCAACATAGCCCCACCAATCCCTCAACCAATCTCCACCCCTCACTGGGAAGCTGTCTGAGTAACTCTGGGCCTCTTTAAGGATCATAAAAACAGTGAAGGCAGCCTGAAAGACTGCTGCTTGGTGGGTGAATGCAGCTGTGTCAGATACTTATGCCAGATACTGTGCCAAGAAGGTTATGTCAGTTGAAGCCTCTCAACAGATTTTCAAGGCAGACACTATTATTATAATGGACAATGCGAACGAGGAATAAAGAGGTTGGGTAGCAGCCCAAAGAGGCAAGGCCGGAGCTTGGAACAAGGCAGTCTGATTCTGCAGCTTGATTCTTCACCATGTTGTTACTGCCTCTCATCTATGGAGATCAGCTGGGCAGAATTAGCCTAGCATGTGCTTATAGTTACTCCTGCTCAGAGAATTTACCTGATGTGCAAGTTCAGTCAGAAAATAGGGGCCCTAAGTTCTCTCTGGCTGCATCCTGTCTATGTGGTAAGGCTGGGTTTCACTGTTCAGAGGACTTCCCCCCTTCTCATTCACTGATATATGAGACTCGGACACTCTCCCCTTTCCAGCTGTTTAGTTACTAAGTTGTGTCCGACTCTTTGCGACCTTGAGGACTTCAGCGTGCCAGGCTTCCCTGTCCCTCACCGTCTCCTGGAGTTTGTTCAAATTCATGTCCATTGAGTTGGTGATACCATCCAACCATCTCATTTTCAAATTAGAAGCAGGTAAATCTCCAGATAGAGGAATAAATGTTAACTTCACATTCTGTTCTCCTTGGGGAGGGTATGTGTCTGTCCTGGAGAATCCAGCTGCCCCAAGGATTATGTTGGGGAGGATTGATTTCATTCTGGGCTTTAAGGATCCATATTTCCTCAGAATGGCAACAGATTCTCTCTTAGGGGCTGACCTGTGATCCTGCCTTTGGCAATGGATGGTACCTGTGAGATCAGACCAAGAGCACGGAGGTTCTGCTGAATTGTGGGAAGAGAGACACACCTGTGCTTGATCTGAGGTGCACTGGAGATAGAGTTATCACGAAAAGATTAAAATAATGGCTCTAGGCCTCACAAACCAACAAGATAAGTATGAACATCCTCCTGTTACAGAGGGAAGGAGATCTGGAGCCTTTTCCTAAGGCCGCACAAAAAGATTCAAACTCTAAGATCCATCTCTCTCTCTACATTACCTCTCATAATTCTTTTACAACAAATTTTTCACAAAGTAAAAATGAAAAGGATTCAGGACTATTTTCTTATCATCAGTGTTTACTTTTTCCTCATTGTTTACTAACTAAATGCCCATTTTCTCTCCCACCTTCAATGAAGTCAAGCAAAGAGAGTGGGGAGAAGTGATTCAAAGGGAGTAAAGAGAATGTTTAGAATCATAAATTGAGAAAAAGCTTGACATGTGTAAAAAGCTGAGTTGTGCCTGAAATTGAGTAAGAGGATTAGAAAGAAAGATCAGAGATTTGGGGAAGATTGGCAGAAGGCTTTATAATTATTATTATTTTTTATTACATTTAAAAATTTTCATCATGATTCTGTGGGCCAGAGACGGGGGCTGGTTTTGGCTCGGTGGTTCTCATCTGGGACTCACTGGAGGCTGCAGGCAGCTGACGCATCACCTGGGTTTGGTCGTCTCAGATGGCCTCAGGCACGTCCAGCAGGTGATGCTGGCTGCAGGCTAGGTCACTCTCAGCAGTAGACTTTCCTCTTGGAGGTTAGGCTAGGCTTCATCACACGTGGGTCACAGAATCATACTGCTGGGTAGCTAGAGGGGAAGCCGCAACCACAGGGTTCTTTTGGTCCACACCAGTCACAAGACCACAGCAGATTCACCTGGTAAAAAATGAGACTCTGCCTTTTGGCGTGAGAGGTGGCATCTTTTGTCTGGCTGAACTGAGTAGATTTTAAGTTGAGGACGCTGTGGGGGCAGAGCGGAGAAAGTAAGGATGGATTTTGTAACAGGAAGTGGAGGTAATGGTTTGGGGGTGGAAATGGAGGGCAAGATCTGAGAATGGATTGTCAGCTGGAGCATTTTATACTGTGTTCTTTTTTTTGCTGCCATATTCTGTGCTTCTCTTTGATGCCTCCAGGAGCTTCAGTTTTTGGGGTTTTTTTTTTCTTTCCTTCTTTTTTCCAGTCAAAGAGAACTTATTTTTAATCTAAGAGGAAGTTATTTTAGCCATAAAATATAAGAATGACTAAACAAAGAAATGTGTAAAAACATAGGACCTGTGTGCTTTTGTTATTGATAATCCCTTACTCTCATTCCTATCTACAGTCAAGAAACAGCTTCTAGGGACAGAGCACTGTGATAGGTATTATGACTATTACTATGTGTGTGGAGGCTTTTAAAGTACATAAGTCACATTTCTTACACGGAAGCTCATATATATTTAAAATGTAAAATTTATCTTCAAAAGCATTTTCTCAGACATTGTTGAACTTTGTAAATTAAACACAAAACTGTAACACTCTAAAATTACCACAAGATGGTGCCACAGTATACTGAAAAGAAGATATTTGCCTTATTCCTCATCCCACCAGATTTGCTGGAACTTATCAATAGTATGGAAAGCGATGTACAGAGAGATGAGAATGTATGTGGGTCGGGACATGCTCATTTGACAGACTTTTTTTTGAGCATCTTCTGTGCTTTAGGTAGAATCTGTAGGAGGAATCAGGGTGTGTGTGTGTGAGAGAGAAAGAGAAATGAGGAAGGGGTAGGGGAGATTTTTCTCCAATTTTTAGAAATTAAACAGACTACTTAAATATCTTAATATCTCTCTTTGGAAGAAATTACAGTCTATTCTAAAATATATTAACTACAAAGTGTTGTGTGATAGATGCAGAGATAGGACTAGATTCATCAATATGATAATATCTTTTCCTTTTGCAGGAGAAACATATGGTTTTAAACACATTCCTTTTCTTCATTTTTGATGAATCAGTATGCATTTATAACTTAACTATGAAATCTTTTGCAGAATGTAGGTGCCGTAGTGAATGTATATTAGATTAATTGTGTGTCAGTGAGTATCAGTGAGTTTCTCTCAGTAAGGACACTAGGTAGATAAAGCGTTTTGGTGTGTAGGTAGGTGAGTTAAATTATTTTCAATGCACCTATTTCCTTAGACCTCTTAGTTATAAGTCCACAACATCTCTTCATGGAGGAATTACTGTGTAACTCATTTATTAGATAGAGCCCATGTGATTTCTGTAGTTTTGCAGGAAGGGACAGACTTGGAAGGGGAAAAAGTCTTGGTCAAAATATCACAGATGAGATCATTGAAAATAGAGGATATGATTTCTTTGGTATAAATCCCAGATCCTTATGAGAGAGTATAGGAATTATCTCTTGGAATAATTCCGACCCAATGATGACACAGTAGAGAGAATATTTATCTATTTTTCTGACTCTTTGTCTTATCCAGTATTGATCACTGTAAGTTTCTAAGCATTTTGCAGAATTGTAATTTAATTCTTCCAAATAAGAATAGAGTTAGTGGCCCATATCTGTACTCCCCAGGTAATTTGAATTGAGTTTTATATTGTAGGACTTAATTGAGGTTGAAATTCCTTATGAGTGAGGGTACAGCAATTTGGAATAGAATGAAGTCTCAAGTTATAATTCCAGACCTCCAAAATGTTTTAAGATAGAGCCTAGTCATTACGGATTGTGTCAGAAATCTAGAACTATATCTCAGGTCACCTGAAAAAGTCCTTATGGAACAGCTCTATATTCTGTACATGTGGTATAAAAATGTTAAAGAAGGATGTCGATTATATAAGTACAGAGCCCTAAGGAATTGATATGTAAAGGAGTTTGAGCGGAACTTCTAAAAAAGGATTTAATAGGAGTGATTGGCCCTATTTTAGTGAAGGACAGATAGTCTTTTGCTTTAAGAATACTTTGGACTATGAACTTTTACATGTATCATATGTATTAACAGATAACTTGTTTTATATCATCTTGGGTTTCAGTCTTTAAAGAATTAAGATTTAAAATTTTTAGATTTTGAAATTTAAAGACTGTCATGATAAGTGTCTGGGTGGCTGAGTGATCCGAATCATCAAAGACACCCTAAATATGGGTGTCTTACAATGGAATACATGTATGATCTATTTTAAGCTTATCTAAGGAGAAAGGTTCAATAGGAACTAAGATCGTTGAGTTCAGATTCTCACTGGGGGGTGGGGGGATGGTCACCCTGACTGACCACCTTTCTTCACACAGATGTTCTGCTTTCATGCCTTGTTGGCATCACAGCCCAGGAGGCTGTTGGACGTTGTTCCAAGTTAGACGGCCTTGTACAGTGGTTCAGCTCACCCTGGGGGTGCTGTCCCTCCCTGGCAATCACAGTTTTTCTGGATCCAGTTCTTAAGGCAAGTTGAGAAACATGTTTGCACTTCTCCTGATCACATGAGGAGTTTGGAGGAACTGTGTGGTCTGGGTATAGTATTTTTTAGGGGCTGCATATGATGGCATTTTCCATCATGTTGGCCCGCTTCATTTTCAAGGGGCTGTCTCTGGTGAGCCTGTCTTGCAGCTCAGAGATGTTGGCCCACATATTCTGAAACTTTATCTTTCCTTAATGTGGACGTGATGTAAAGAGATGTTGATTTTATTCCTGGGCAGTTACTGACTCCAAATAATCAGTTACTTTTAGAAATTGCAAGGATTTCATCATACCACCAGGGCACCATTTTGGTTGCTAAAGAAAGATTTGGCCAAATTATGTTGTACTGTCAGATATGAATAAATGCTATTGCCTTTTTGCACAGGAACATGACTTGGGATCGTATTCTAGATACTAACATTATAGGCACATATGCCATTGTACTTTGTACAGTGAATAGGAAGACCATTTTTCTCCCAAACACCCTTAGGATTCCTCCCCACTGCAAGTCTGGTTCCCAAAAGGCACTCAGGAAAGGCCTTTATTTGAGGGGGTAACTGTCATTTTGGGGGACTTCCCAGGTGGTGCTAGTGGTAAAAAACCTGCCTACAATGCAGGAGACATAAGAGACACGGGTTTGATCCCTGGGTCAGGAAGATCCCCTGGAGAAGGGTATGGTGACCCACTCCATTATTCTTGCCTTGAGACTCCATAGACAGAGGAGCCTGGCGGGCTACAGTCCATATGGTCGCAAAGAGTTGAGACACGACTGAAACGACTTAGCAGCACACACCTATAATTGTTAATTTTTTAAAAATAAAAGTTGTATATATTTAAGGTGTTCAACGTAATGAGTGGATAAACACATAGTGAAGTGATTACTAGAGTCAAGCTAATTAAATATATTTGTCTCTTCATATATTACTTCTTTTGTGTGTAGTGAGAGCACCTGAAATCTAGTTGTCAGCAAATTTCTAGTTCATTTGACCCTTGAACACTATAGGTCTGAACTGCATAGGTCTACTTATGTTGTTCAGTCGCTTAGTCGTGTCTGACTTTGTGACCCCATGGACTGCAGCATCCCAGGCTT
Source organism: Odocoileus virginianus (assembly GCF_023699985.2). Taxonomy (NCBI): domain Eukaryota; kingdom Metazoa; phylum Chordata; class Mammalia; order Artiodactyla; family Cervidae; genus Odocoileus; species Odocoileus virginianus. Next base: position 11,100,685 of record NC_069686.1, read on the forward strand.
ACCTGTCCATCACCAAGTCCCAGAGCTTGCTCAAACTCATGTCCATTGAGTTGGTGATGCCATCCAACCATCTCATCCTCTATCATCCTCTTCTCCTTCTGCCTTCAATCTTAGCATCAGAGTCTTTTCCAGTGAGTTAGCTCTTCACGTCATGTGGCCAAAGTATTGGAGCTGCAGCTTCAGCATTAGGCCTTCCAGTGAATATTCAGGATTGATTTCCTTTAGGATTGACTGGTTTGATCTCCTTGCAATCCACTTATACGCAGGTTCTTTTTGCTAGTAAACCCTACAGTACTAGACGATCTGCAATTAGTTGAGTCTGTGGATACAGAGAAGCTGTGAATATGAGGAGCCTCGAATATGGAGGAGCTTCGGATAAGGAGGACTGACTATATAAATTATATTTGAATTTTCCACTGTGAGGAGGGTCAGACCCCTATCCCTGGCATTGTTCAAGGGTCAGCTATGTTCAATACAGTATTATTTTTGTCATCATGCTATACATTAGAGCTCTAGACTTGTCCTTCCTATGTGTTATAACTGCAACTTTTAATTTTTTGAAAAGATCTCATAGAAGATGGTGAATATTCTGTAGGTCTGAAGTCTTAAGTCCAGTGTCAATGCTTTGCTGTGTTAATACTCTTCAATTTACTTAGTATAAAAAAGTATTTATTTGGGAAATAGACTCATAGGAAAACTCCAAGTAAACACAATATAATATTCATGTGTCTTAAGAATATATTTTTAAAATGGGCTTTAATGTTATGCAGTTTGAATATAGATTATAGAGTGTTACTTTTTTTTCTGTAAGTGATTTTAAAGGACTCCTGTCCCAAATAGTGTATAAAATAAAATATGAATGTTTACTTCAGAAGATAAAGCTTTTTTTTTTTTTCTGACATTCTCACATGTGATATTTAATATTGTGGATGTGTTTTGGGGAACAATGAGAAAAGGGTGAGATAAACCAATGTTTTATGCTTCATTCTGAAAACACATTTTCCTTTTAAAATTTCCTTTTGAAAATTATAAAGTATAGGTTGCTAAAAGAAGTATTTATGTCAAGTCCCTTTCAGTCTATATTACTTTTTACTATTATTTATTATACTACTCTTTATTATTATAGAGTAAAAGTCCCTTTTGCTCTCCATTGCTGAGTGTAGAGCAGGTCCCCAATGAGTGCTCGGCACTGTCACCGTTTTATCTCACAATGCCTTGGCAAAGGAATTCTGAATGGCTTCTTCTCACCTTCTGTTCCCACGTTCTAGTTTTGTCGTCTTGCATTATAGCGACATCTCTGCTCTCCTTTGTGTCTCAGTCTTAATAACACCTTCTCGTATTTTTTCCTTATCCCGTTAAAGCAGTGCTCATCTCCAAATCTCTTGCCTAAGCCATAGAACACTGCTGAGGTACCGCTTTCCAACCCATAACCTTATAGTAGTTTAGGTAAACAATTTGTACACATTCATAATCTCTTACCTGCAGTTCCCCAAAACTAAGAAACTCTGAAAATTAGAAGGTTTTGTAATTTATACTGATGGCAAAACCTGACCTGAACTGATGTTAGGTTAACAGTAGTCTTTATTTATCCTGTCTAGTATTAATATGCACATATTTTGTGGCAGAATTGTTACTATGTCTGATTATAGACTGTTGCCCTCAACTCTACTGGAAGTATTATATAATTCACAATATAAGCAGAGTGTTATCTTTATAAAATCTGAAAGCATTTGAATTCTGAAATGCATCTGGCACTAGGGATTTTAGATAAGGGATTGAGGACCTATAATTAAATATTTTGGTTTTTATTTTAAGCTTTTTTCTTATTACCAGGGAGTTGCATGTATTATATGAGTTCTCATAATAATATGAGCTCTAGGCACACAATATCTCATAGACTATCTTCTAAGACAAGAAAAGTACAGAAGAACAGAGAGAGATGACATGAAATAATTTCTGAATCAGTGATACCCAATGCCATTTCTCATAGTCCATTCAGTTGTTGTCCTAGGTTATTCATGAGGCACTAAATGAATGGAATTCAGGCGGCAAAAGTGATCGTAAAGATTTAGTACATTCTCTTATGACTTGAGTATGTGTAACCACTTCCCCCTTCAACACACACATGTGCATCTCCACTCATATATGTCTTTAACGTCTTCAAGGAAGAACAAGCAGCTAGTGTCCTGTAAGGAGGCAGTTCCACACCTAGGGACATGAGACTACTCAAGGGAGTTTGATGTTTAATGTTGCTCCAGTGTGCTGTGTTCTGTAAATATGTGTTGTGGCATGGTTTTTATTTTTATACAGATGTTTTAGATTACATACTACTAAATATATCTACATCTAAGAGCTGTATTATAATTGAATACAGTTATCTATAGAAGATCTGCAAATCAGGAATTGCATTTATTAGATCCTGATTTGCTCTGCCTTTAGAGTCTCAATGAGAACCTAAAACTCATTTTTAAAACTTTGAATAGAACCTTAAATATGTGCTTTGTCAGTGCTGCCTACTAGGAATTTCTCCCAGTTATGTTTATGATTTTTTGGGTAAATGTTTTATGTCCCTTTTACTTTGCACTTTGCATGCACATGTCAAAGCTCTATATTTTGTTATCTCAAATCATTGCTGCTATTTTCTGGGATTTAGCCACCTTGTGCCTTTTAAAAACTATGTCAACTGGCTCTTGCATCTTATATTTTACTAATAAAAGAGGAAGGCTGGTGAGAGGTAAAGGTATAAATTTGAGGGTGGCTGGGTTAGGGATGTATGGATTTAATGAGCTGTAGATTTAAAAAACATAACAAGCAGTGAGAGACTATGGGGTTAAAAATATTCTCTTCCTTGTATGTGTATTTTCTCATTACACAGACTAAATATATTTAAATGTTTATTGTTTAAAAATTCATCTTAGAGTAAAATTGATAGTATTTTGCCCTGGCATAACCTTGCACATTTTTACTATTACTATTTTAATTTGGGGACAGGCACTCGGGGGTTAATGGATATTTAACTTGCTTTTTAACATTTGTGTCAAATATATGAAATTTTGTTGTTGTTGTTAGAGTTGTAATAGCCTCTAGTGATTTCATTTGTCTGTAGAAAAGTCCCAGGGACCTACAGCTATTTTGTTTTTCTGTAGCTTTTATGATAGGTCCTTATAATATAGACCACTGATTTCTTCTCTGTATTTTGCTCATTGTTGAAAAGCCAGAGCTATTTTTAACATTTACACAATTTCAATAGACGATTTCTTCATGCCACAAGGTTTGGTGCTAAATCTGTGGAGCCTTTCATAATCATATCCTTTTCGTGGTTTGCTTGAATTTGATCACAGTGGCTGATTTCATGCATTGATAATGAAGGCTTAGGTTGCCTGTTTCTCAGCATAAACCCACCTCAGACTTGTAGGTTGACAGTGCTTCTGGCTTCAGCAGGCGTGGAGATATAGAATTGAAATGGCTGTTTTCTTTACAAATGACTCAGAGTGTGCTTGTCCTTCCCTAAAATGTTGCCAGCGTGTAAAGGATTTTCAATGAGCAGTGCAATAAGCCGGCATCTGGGGAGGTTTGGAGCTGCGCTGATATAGCGTAGAGCTGTCACACAGATCATCAGGGCTGGAGCCAAGTCTCTGCAGCCCCGTGTGTTATACTCGCCACATCCTGGAAGTTTTGTTTATCCAACGTGGTTGTTCTTGAAGCTGGTGGAAGCCCTGCCAAGATGTGGAGTGGACTTCCAAGCAGAGGTGAGCATTTTTATTCTAAAACTTGGACATTGGGCTCTGGGGTGTCAGTAGCAGATTCTTTTGAATGCTGTGTTGAATCCTGTGGAGTTGTCAATTGTTGTTTATCACGTCACGCTTACAGATCTGAAGGGGTAGCAGTGAAGAGCCATATATATGATTCTATAATTTTGGGGGGAGTAACTCCTTAAATGGATGGAATAGTGTTCTTTTTATTCTGTGCTAGCTGTTTGCTGAGGACATCTTCCCAGTAGGTGACTTCCTTTGCATTTTAAACATTCGGAACAAGTCAGTGATATTATGTTATTTGCTGTCATTATTAAAAGTAGGCAATTAGCAGTGTTATTATGTACTTCAGGTGTATATAATAAAGGCTATGAACTAAATGTACTTTGTAGAATCATTGCTGTGAAAAATATATAGCAGGAAACAGCAGATATTTATGAGATAACTAAGAAAGTAAGTGAAATAGATTGCATACTGGAGTTGGCACCTTGTTAAGCTTGACATTATTAATAATTAAAAGTTATGACCTGTCGTGCACTGGACAATCTAAAGTAATTGATTTTCAGAGATGTTATATTAAATGAGAGGAGGAGAAAATTAGCAGCATTTCTTCATAAAGCATGTTTCAATTAGATGTGACATTTTAAATGTAGCAGATTTTATCATTTAAATGTAAATAAAGGACTGACACTCATATGGGTAGTTAAATGAGTAGATAATCACGCTGAGACAGGTCTGATGTGGCTTTATCAGTATAGAGTATTTGAACACTAGCCTGATAAGGGCAAACTCAAAGTTAGCTTCCAAGTAGATGGAGTCCTCTTGCTTAGGCTCTTCTAAACTCTTAATTCCTACGTGGTGAGAAGCTGTTTCTAAAGAAGAAAGGACTGTGACAGTTATGATGTATTCAATAGCAGTATGCTTATTAAGTGCCTGTTTAGTATGTTAGGTCTGCAGAGAAATCTATTTTTATTTGATTGGAAGCTAGCATGGCCCATGGGGTATGTATATGTATATGTGTGTGTGTGTGTGTTCCTGCTAAATTTATTCAAGGCAGCTGTTTTATAGCTTTCAGCTCTAAAGTTATAGATAAGTGTGTATTTGTTTGACGGAAGATTCGAGAACCCCATTTACTGCCAGTACATGTAAAGCTTGGCTAAGCACACACATCAGGAGCAAACCGTTTGTGTTCGCCAATCTGTCTCAGCAAGTCCCAGGGCCACTATCTTGCTTGAAGCCACTGTGTGCTTTTGAAAGCATGAAATTAGTTTTATACTGAGCACATGGTTTCTCATTTAGCAGCTCTTTTTATGGTAATGGTCAATTTATGGTTCACTGCCAGGATTTCGGTGTTCTGTCAAAGCTGATAGCTTCTGCTAAGGTGTCTCTAGGAGATAAATTTTTGTGAAGCAGAGGGAGGGGAAGACCTCATTAGACTCTCAAGAAGAGACTCTTACCTTCAACCCAGTCTACCTTCCAGAATGCATTGTCATTCCTCCAAAGTTCCTTTATGCTGTTTGATCCAGGACCTACAGATTTAAAGTTGCTAACATTTACCACTTTGTATCTTACTTGACATGTGACATCAAAATGGCCATGTTCTGAAATGTAAAGTATTTGTTCATCTTTTCGCAATGCATTTGTATAAAACCACTCTATTAGTGCTGACTATATCGTGTCATTCATCATTAGGCTTATCTGATTGTTTGTTAACACATTCTAGAGCACTGTGGGAGAGGGGAAGGCTTTTATATATTTTCTAGTTGATATAAACTACCCATACTTCATTATACATATATGTGCTATGAAGAGGGTTAGTTAAGGAACAAAATTACATTGTCTGAAGATACATTAAAATGTTAAAAAAATGTCTTCTTCATGCAACTGCCTCATCTTAAAAAGCAAAAGCTCTCAAATGCTAAAATTATAGAAATATTAAGAATAGTTTTTGTTCTCATAGAGTGATAAAAGATGAAATGTATAAGCAAATGTTGTGAGAATGATTTCCTCAGCATCTTCTTTCCATCAGAAAATAACCCTTGTTGAAAGTTTTGCTGGTAATAATGCATTTAGAAATAGAGGTGATCAAAATTAACTACTAGGACATTTAATAAGATGTTTATGTTTATTCTTTGCATGGTAGAAATAAATCTAAACAGGTGAATTCAGACACATTGAAATGGTGCTATTATACTTTTTCTTTCATTTGATTTTGACAGTGGAACTGCAAATGCTTTTAAAATCTTGCACTTACTGATTTTTTTTCTGGTTAATTCTTGGATCATTGCCTAGGTTAAGCGATCTCACATGATTAAGGATTCAAGATAAAATGTTATTTATTGAAATGCAGGGGTGTATTACGTGCCATTACAATTAGAAGATCTTCTGTTTTTAGATGAAGCCTAATTTTAAACTATTTTTCTTCTGTCCTTTGGGAATGTCATGTCACAAGTCATCATCAGATAGTCAAGGGTATTTCATTTTAGATTTTGACTTACAAATAAGTGTCTTATATTTCTCACTTCCCCAAAGCCCATGAAACAAATTGGGTTTGTGAGTTGAGAATTAGAAGGTTAAAAGGGCATTGAGATTTTTTTCTCTGAAACTCCTAATAATGTAATGTGTTTAGTACACGAAACCTTTAAGAAGTTTTAGAACGTCAGAATTCTCTTAGAATAGTGAAACTTGTCATATTACACAGATCATGGAAAATTCATTAGAGGAAGTAAAGGATAATTTAGCATATCTGCCTGGAGTCTTAGTAGCAATTTCTCTTCACAAGAAGGATTTAGAAAATTATGATGAGTTATGATGAATCTCAGTGATGTACCTGCATTTTTTCACTTTCTATCAAGAGATAGCAATCTTGAATTGCCTTTAGCAGATTTTAAAAATGATTAGTTATGAAATATAGCAGATGAAGTCAGCCTGTGTTAGTTGAGAAGCAGAATCAAAGTGTTCTTCAAGTTCATTGAGTTTTCCTGTTGTATACATTCAGTAACTAGCTTGGACTATCTATATACTCTGAGTTCCCTGGTGGCTCAGTGGTAAAGAATCCACCTGCCAATGCAGGAGATGTGGGTTCAATCCCTGGATCAGGGAAGAGCTCCTGGAGGAGGAAATGGCAACCTACCCCGGTATTCTTGCCTGGGAAATCCCATAGATGGAGGAGCCTGGGGGGCCATGGTCCATGAGGTCACAAAAGAGTTAGATGCGACTTGGCAACTAAACAACAAATCTATATACTCTGTTGTTTATTTTGAGGTATGTTGCTATGGTGATGAATAATTTTTAATATAAATATGTCCCATAAAATATTTAGGACATATAAGTGCTATAAATTATTTGTTATTTAGCTGAAATGCAAATTTGAGTTACTGCCCTGTATTTATTGGAGACAACCCACTCCAGTATTCTTGCCTAGAGAATCCCGTGGATGGAGGAGCCTGGTGGGCTGCTGTCCTTAGGGTCACACAGAATCAGACACTACTGAAGCAACTTAGCATGCATGCGTGCATTGGAGAAGGAAATGGCAACCCACTCCAGTGTTCTTGCCTGGAGAATCCCAGGGACAGAGGAGCCTGGAGGGCTGCCGTCTATGGGGTTGCATGGAGTCGGTCACGACTAAAGCAACTTAGAAGCAGCCCTGTATTTAATATGGGAATCTTACCTGGCTTCTATATAAGAAGTTGAGTTTCTAATTATTACCTAGAAAACTGGGTCTACCAAAGCTCAAGTGGAGGTTTCTCTTTTCTGTAAAAGTGATCAGTGTCTACTGTTAGAGTTTATGCCAGGAAACTCCTATGATAAAGTTTCTGTTTGAGAAACTTCAAATGGTATAAAAAATAGGATTGTTGGAGCAGAAATCATGAGTAAGGCTATGAAAGCTTCCTTGTCATTACTGAGATAAAATAATAAAGACAGCACATTGAATAATAACTGTCAGTAAGATTTTAAATAAATCATGAGAATTATACAATTAATTTCTAATTGTTGAAATCCTTTGCCAACTAGGACAATTTCAGGATTTTTCTCACTCAACGGGTTTGAGATACTTATAAATTAATTTTATTTTGTTGCATAATGAGAGGTCCCTCCTTCAAGGCCCTTCCACCCTCCGTCTGAATTTTATTCAGTATTAATTGGCCTTTTGATTTTAAGGCTCATATTTTGGACTGCTATTTCCTAGGTTTCTCAGGGAGGCAGTGTATCTTGAAAACTTGACTTAGAAGGATCCTTGGATTTTTCAATGTACCACAGCTGAGTAAAATAGAATAAACATATTTATTGTGTGCCTACTATATGCCTTATATAATATCAAAATATTTATAGGCAGGTTTTTATTGAATTCTTATTACAACTTTATATTAGTGCACTATCCATTGTACAGATGCTGAACTATTTATCAAAAATCTTACTCCTAACCTAGAGTTACTCTATCGTGTCTCTGAATGTCACTCTTACACAACTGGGCAACCTGCCTAGAGGAGAATAAAGGCTCATCTTCATATATCTCACTAAGACTGTATTGCAAAATTCTCTTTGCTCACTTAGCCTTTTCCATTACTTTTCTTCTCTCTTTTCACTTCTTAATATCTCACTCCCCCACCACTATTTTTGTAAATATCCCCAACAGGAGTGACTAGACATCAGTATCTAATTTGATTCTCAAAATGAGAGAAAACATATGGAGAACTGAATCCTAAAAACTGTAACAGAATTTTGTGTTAGAATATCTTCCAGGTGATTAGTCAGTAATGTAGAGGCAATGTTCAGAGTAATTTCTTCAAGCTACACTTTTTATACCCAGTCTAAAAGGCCACCTCAGTTCTGTAGTCAGGTGACATGTCAGACCAGGAAGCCTGTTTTGAGCCCAGATGGATCAATTGAGTGTGAGAGCAATTAACCCAAGTTTAGAAATGGATTTACACTGCTAGCCCAATAAGGAACTGCTTAGTAAATCATATCTTCTTTCAGTTAAATGGTAACTCCCTTGCCCCCATGATCTAGTTAATTTATCAATGTCTGTTGTCCTAGGACAAATTATAATTGACTTCCAATTTTTCATGCCTGTTAATGGTATACCACTATTTCAATTTGGTTATTTTGGATATCAAAAGATAGTATTTTTGGCCTCCCATCATCAATCTCTTTTCTACTTTTGCCTAGTTGCAAATGTTACTGTAATGTTACACAACTTCTAATTGTTTAAAATAATATTGGTGGCCTTTTCTGGCATCTAAACTGTACCATTTGAGAAAAGATTCTGATTCCTCCTTACCTTAAATAGCATTATGTTCTAGTCTCCATATCAGCTCCAATGTCCTCCTACTTACGTCAGTCCTATTTGGCTGTGTGGTCTGTTTGTTATGGCAAAATGCCAATGTGAATCAGTAATTTAAATTTGTATCACTAAATACCTTCAAAAAACTTTTTTTTCTATGAAATTGTTCTCAAATTATAAGAAAAGGCATCGGTGGTTAAGTAAAAGCTGCCAGTAGTTTGGCAGACTCCATATCTATTAATTTCCTAAAAGATGGTATTATCCAATAGCTATATTTTCTTGGCAAATGGCAGTTGAATGATAAACACATGCCTCCCACAGGGAATGCCTGTTCTGTCAGAGTCAGGACACTTCTGTCTTATTTCACCCAGGGAGTCTGCAATACCACCAGGGCATTTAGCTGAACATCCTTTTGCTGACATTTCAGAACTGGTGTGTGAATTTCACTTGGAGATCTATGGTAATTCTAGTTCTATTTTTTTCTCTGATTCATTCTTTGGTAGTGTTGATTTTTTAGAAGATGATAGAGGAAATGGCTTTATATCCAGAAATGTTGTCTTTATTTCAGTAAGTTAAAGTGGTGTTTCTTCACTCAATTTTTTTTTTTTTTTTTTTGGTACAGGAGATACTGGGAAAAGGAGTCTGAGTTTTGAGTAATTTCATCACTCAAATATTCAGGAGCTAGCATATTCAGAAATGAATCCACGGGGGCTTCTTTTTCTGATATCTGTGTGTATTTTATGTACTTTTATTATTGTACAACCGCTAATACTGCATCCATAATAAATTAGTTAACTCTTGCTTAACTGGAGCTTTTGGATTTTGTACATATTTAGGTACACAAAGTACCTAAAAAAAAGTACCTTTTTTTTTTTTTTTGAGGCAAGGAATATTACTTTATTCAGAAAGCCAACTGGCCAAGAAGATGGCAGACTAACATGTCAAAAAACCCATCTTGTTGGGGTCAGGATGTCAGGTTCTTTCATAGAAAAGGAGAGGAGTTGAGGACGTGTCGTGTCTGGTGTCTGACTCTTCTGACCCTGTTGGCTGTAGCCCACCAGGCTCCTCTGTCCATGGAATTTTCTAGGCAAGAATACTAGAGTGGGGTGCCATTTCCTATTCCAGGGGATCTTCCCAATACTGGGATACAAACTGCATCTCTGTGTCTCCTGCATTGGCAGGCAGATTCTTTACCATTGAACCACCAGCGCCACAGTTGGGGAATTGTTGCAGGAATGAGCCAATTCTGACTCAAAGATCTGTTTCTTTGACTTTAACCTTTTTTTTTTTTTCCGTTACTTTTGTTATTAGAGTGCTGCATAGTGGTCTGCCTCAGGGAAACTTGCCCCTCTGCCTGAAGAGATTAACACATTCCTTCCCTGAGGTTGGTCTTTCCAGGAGATATTTGCAAGATAATGTTTTTCACTTGGGCTTCCCGGTGGCTCAGTCTGCAAAGAACCCACCTGCAATTCAGTAGACCCAAGTTCAGTCAGGGTCAGGAAGATCCCCTGGAGAAGCCCATGGAGTTCCAAGGAGTCACACCGCGGGAGCACACATCACCCCAATGATGCAACAGTTCCCCCGCTGTCAGTGTCTGATTCGCGGTCTTGTGACAGCTGGTTCATCTCACTGGTTCATCAGATGAGTCTTTCTGGGAGTGCCTTCTATTGGTGCCAGTGTTCCAGATGTTGAGATTTATTCTCCTTTGTTCCCATTTGGAAAGTGTCTACTTTACATCTGTAGACTTAGAAATATTGGACCTCAAACCTAAGAGGAAGCATCTCAAGGCATTTAGTGCTTTTTTATGTATGGGAAGATGGGAGAGTCAGGGCTCATTAAAATTATTTCCTTGGTGTGAGGTGCACAATCATTTTTATGCAAATAAGGAGAACAAGCAGTGGATGCCATTCTGTGTACCCAATTGTTAGAAACCTTGTACTGGGTTGTGAATCATGCTTTAATTGGGGTAAGGAGAAACATGAATGGTTTGGAGATGATCTCTAACACATATTTCTTGCTTCAGAACCTTTACATGTTTATACTCATTTAATCCGTATAACAACCCTATATAAGTACTATTATACCTATTTACAGCTACAGAAACTGAAGTTTGGAAAGGTTAGGTTACCTGCCCAAAGTCATACAGATAACTCAGCTGGCATTTGAACCCCGGAAGCTGGACTCCAGAATCCATGCTTTTAACCATGTCCTAGACTAGCTTTCTAGAAGATATTTAACAAAATCTTTCTTGATGTCATCTTGTGAACACAATAGAAAGCTGTTGTCTGAATGACAGTGGACTTTAGTGGGTTTAAAACTGCTTGAACGCCTGCTCCAAAGTGTGCCGTGCTAGGTCGCTCAGTCATGTCTGACTCTTTGAGACCTTGTGGACTGTAGCCTGTCAAGCACCTCTGTCTGCGTACCTGGCCAATGTTAACTTAAAGTAAAGCTCCAGGACTCTGCAATGCCTTGGTGAGAACATTGGTTACCGTGTCTTTAAATTTATGGATGATATAAAACTGATAATAATAACATAGGAAAATAATAAAAACATAGGAAAATACAACTAATATAAATCTTGATATCGAGGCCATGTCCTATACCATATAAAGTAGAATCTCTGACCCCAACCCAGAAATCAGTATTTTTAAAGCTCCCAAGGTGATTCTATAACAATCTGCAGACCTACTTAGAACCATTGTTTTAGAAAGATGAACCAACTCCAACATGATCAATTTCAACTATAGTACATGGAAAAGGGAGTGAAAAGAGATGTAGGAGATGTAAACTCATATAAAAGTCAAAACCATGTTATGATTACCCCCACCCCAATCTTAATGGTGTCTTGGGTGGGACAAAAGAACTGGAGTATATATAATAATGAAGTTTGCTCAACTGGCCAGAGCATGCCTGGACTTTGAGAGAAATGCAGAGTTTAGGTGCTTTCATTTGAGAGGGACCACCATGGCCAAGGTGCACTGAATACTTTATCAAGGAGAAGAGATCAGTAGAGGATTTACTGTATCACAACATACACATTATAGTTTTTAAATTAAGCTTTCAGGTAAAATTAAGATCAGTGAAATGGACTTTTCAGGAAGGAAGATTTTCACTTGATATAAAGAACTTTACAATAGAGCTGTCTGAATATGAAGGGATTCCTTTTGGGTATATAGAATACATTCCTCATTGATGATATTGAAGCAAAAAACACAGAATATGACTCAGGTGTGTGATAAATGAGGATAAGGATTGGATGGATGGTTAATTTAGATGAGCTTCCAAATTCAGACTGTATATTTCAATGACCATGTTTAAGTTAATATATATGAGTGACCATTTGTTGATTGCATTAGTTCTGCTTCCAAGAAGAGTGGCAGAGCACAGAGATAATGGAAAGAATTCCTTTGAGGTTCAAAGCCACGTTTCACCACAGCTTAGCTGCATAACTCTGGGCAAATTCCTTCACTTTCCAAGCCTCAGTGTTCTCATCTTTAAAACAAGAATAATAATAGACTCCACTACATGGATTAGTAGTAAAGATTGAGTGAGAATAAGGTATATAAAGTTCTTTGCATGACAAGTTGAAGGAAAACAGAAATATGAGATAATCAGAAGGTATCATAGGAAAAGCTGAAAGGTTGCCTAGTGATGACTTTATGATTGGCATGTGGCAAGTATTTTAATAAATGTAGTCCATTATTATTTACAAATTATTCTTTGCTGTGTTATAGCTGTCTTCTAGTAAAAATTAGGGTCTGAGAGATAAAACCTAAAGAAGGTTGGGAGACAGTGACTAGAGTAAAGGGACCCAAATGGAGTGGCACAGCATAGAAGGTTTTGGGCAGGTAGATGCTACATGAAGAATTAGAATTGAGTGGGAAAGAAAGGGTTATTGTAAAAGGGAATCAGAGAACCTTATTGCTTATGACTCCGCATCTATTTCCATCCATTATTTCATTTGATCATTACCATAACTCTGGGAAGTATAGTAGAAGTAGTATTTGCTCACCATACTAATAATAAATCAGATCAACAAAAGGATAAGTAGCTTGCTACAGAGAACAGAACTGAAAGTCGAGCATAGACCTCCACTCCACAGCTTCTGTGCATCACACCAACTCCCTTTGTCTGGTTCTGTGTGCAGCCCAGCGTGAATGGTTATACTTCAGTGAGAACTTACAGTAACTATAACCAATGTGTTGAGGTTTGGAAATTAAGGGAATGTGATCAGTGAGTTGAGTTTAGTCCAAAGATAAAGTTTTAAAGCTTTCCTGTTGATTGGAAGACAGCTTCTAAAGGTTAGAATGATAATTAAAAACTCAAGTAGTAGCTTTACCAGTCAAGGATGTTAACATCATTATCACATTTTATGGGATCTGAATACTTAAAGGACTCCCTGTGTAATATAATTAACTATCCTTAACACACCTCATACTAAAAGGTGAGCATCTTAAGCATGGTATAACAAATCCAACAGTTAATAGAAATCACCATATATTAAACGTTTAATAGTTCAATGAGTCGAGAGAGGAGAAATTGTAGCAGACTAAAGTTTGTGCTTTGATTTCAAAAGAGCTAAACAATATCTGCAAAATGGAGAGAGAAAATATGCTGTGACTTATTTTTTAGACAAAGTTGTAAGTCCCCAAAACATTGTTGTATCAAGCAAGACAAAATTTTGTAAATTATTCTGCATACTCTTATTTCAGTATGTGTATTATAAGCATAGATGTGCCAATTAAAATAATTTTTCAACTAATCAGAACCTTTAATTATTAGCTGCAATTGCCACAGTTATGCTTCTTTCTGACTAAGGTGTTATGTTTATTATTCTTATCACAATTGAATATGTTTATAAAATGCAAAAATAAATAGTTAAGGTACATTTCAGAAGCAAGCTCTTTGACCAGAGTTAAGCATTTCTATATCCAAACAATATACATGTTCTATTATGTACTTACCACAATGTGTATTAATTAGTATTTTAATCCAAACAGTAAACATGTTCTATTGTTGTACTTACCACAGTGTGTATTAATTATTATTTTAATGTCTCCCTCCTCTGCTGGACTGCCTTGGGGATGGGAACTATGTCCTAATTTCAGTAGTGACTCTCAGAGCAACACTTGGCACATAGTATATACTATCCTTTCAACACTGACTAAAGGATAGGATAATTGAATACAGAATCTGTGAATTCTTGTGGCAAACTCTATAAATTACTTGATATTGCTGCTCACAAAAATGTTCATTCTTGAATTAAAATTACAGTGAGATACTATTTTTCTTACCTCTCAGATGGGCAAAATCAAACCTTATAATGTCACAGTGAATTAGCAAGTATGAGGGCATAGGAGCATTCTCATGCATTGGTGATTGAGGTGTAAATTGGTTCCTGTATTTGCAGGGCCATGTGGCGATAACTACCGAAACTTAAAATATACAGATCTTTGGCCCATCAGTTCTACTACCTCAGATCTGTTCAACATATATGCTTGCACATGCATACAAAGATACATAGAGCAATACCTTTTTTTTGCATGTATCTGTATACAAATACAAGATTTTATTATAACACTATTTATAATAAAATCTAGAAAAAAACCCAGTGGTAGGTGATGATAATTATGGTTCATCCATGTTGTTTGATATTGTCTTAGCCTGGGTACCATATAGACTGGCTAACTTATAAAGAACAGAAATTTATTTCTCACGGTTTTAGAGTCCCAAAGTCTGAGAACAGCGTGCCAACAAGATTGAGAGAGGGCCCTCTTCCAGATCCTAGATTTCTCACTGTGTCTTCACATGGCAAAAAGGTGAGATCCCCGTTCCTTTTTTAAGAACATGAATCTCATTCATGAGGACTCTACCCTCATGACCTAAGCACCTCCCAAAAGCTTCACCTTTGAATACCATCACACTAGGTGTTAGGATTTCAGCATATGAATTTTGGAATCACACAAACATTCAAAGCTTAGCAGATATTACACAGTAATTTAAAATTAGGCACCTCTACCTACTGTATAGCATAGGAAACTATATCTAATCTCCTGGGATAAAATATAATGAAAAAGAATGTATATGTGTGCATAACAGAGTCACTTTGCTCTATAGCAGAAATTAGCACAACATTGTAAATCAACTATACTTCAATGTTTAAAAGTTAAATGAATAAACTAAAATACATAATAAAGTAAAATAATAATTGATGTGGAATAGTGTACAAATATAAGTAAAACAAACAATATGTGTAAAAGATTTATGTGTGCTTCCCAGATGACACTAGTGGTAAAGAATCTGCCTGCCAGTGAAGGAGATGCAAGAGACAGCAGTTTGATCCCTGAGTCAGGAAGATCCCTTGGAGAATGAAATGGCAACCCACTCCAGTATTCTTGCCTGGAAAATTCCATGGAGAGAGGAGTCTGGTGGGGTGTTGTTCGTGGGATCACAGAGTCAGGCATGACTGAATGACTGAGCACACACATACATACATATACTTACAGAGAGTGATATATAGAGCAAGGAGGAGGGAGGGAGGACAGGAGGAAAAAGAGGGGAAGAGAGAAAAGAAAGATGAGATAAATGATTTCATGAGATAGATGATTTCATAGAGAGACTGAAGACTGAATTCAAAGTGGAATTACTTTTAACAATAGTTCCTTTTGTATGGTTTGAAGTAGACTTTATTATACCCTTTTGTATATTTGAACTGTTTAACATATACATAGTTTACTTTTGAGAATAAGAGATCTATTCATATAAAAATAAAAGATGGTAGAAATGAAGGGGAGATGGAGGGAATATGATGTGATCAAAAATTATCACAGGAAAAGCTCATCTTGCATGGTTGCAAGATGATGATTTCACGGTTTCAAGCTACAGTTATTGTATGGGAAAAGATGTAAAGCAGGAGCCATTTCACCAAGTAATTGGATGATGATCCAATATGTTGCCCTTCCCCCACCCCGCCAGTCAAGGCGAAAAATTGGTGTTTGGTCAAGTTCTGAGCAGGTATTTCCTTAACTCTCTATGATTATTCCTAGTGCCTAACTGATGATTTGTTTTTCCTTCCAGAACTTGCTAGAATACACTTCTCAAGTATTCATTATTTGAACACAAATCACTTGAGTGTCCCTCTCATAAGATCCTTCCACTCATCTTATTCCTAAGTGTTCATTTACAAGACCAGGGCCTTAGGGGATTTCAGCTTTGTGAAATAAAAACTTCAAAAATATCCCAATGCAAGTCACACTACCATATTAAAAGGAATGGAAGAGAGAGAAAGACCACTTTAAAATATTGGTAAGGCATGCCTTGAATCCACAAATAACAGGATTCAATGCTGCACTGAGCTAACCCTATTTAGTAATGGGTTGGTTTTTAAATGTCATACATTTTGTTCTCTGAGAAACTCATAACTCTGGGTGATCTTACCTTTGGGGTTGAATACAAAGTCATGATAAAATGATGGGCAGTTTATTATGAATTCCCTTGCTTTGAGGGGTTTAATGCTGAATTTAAATTTAATTTAACACATTTTCAAAATCTCAGCTGAGCTAAAGTGGGAGTGATTTTATCTTATATTCAATATCAGCTTGCAGAAATGTGGCATGACTTAATTAATATTGTGATCAGCTGACTATTGATTAACTGGGCCTTTTTCCTCCTGTCTTCTAATTGGCCTAAATTGACTGTACTGCTACTTGCTAAAAATATACTATTAAAAAATAAAATATACTCTTGTTTTCATTTGAAGATGATACTACTGGATTTTCACAGAGCTGTAATATGTTGATTATATATATATGTGTGTGTGTGTGTGTGTGTGTGTGTGTGTATAAAATGATCCACAGATAATGACTGGCATTTATGCATTGCCTACCCAAGATTAAGGGTAATGTTTGTGTTTGTGAATCTGTAGCAGAGCCAGTTAGACAAGAAGGCCATGATATTACTCTCATTAGCCCATGCTCTAATTGGCTGAACTAGCTGGACACAATCCTAGTTGACCTATGCTAATAATTCTATGGATTTTCGTCTTTCTCTGTCTCATAAAAATTACAGCAGATTCAGAGCAGGGAAAGATGAGTTCCAAACTCCACATTAGAAAGTTTTAAGAAGTTTAAAGACATGTCCAATGTCCAAGAATCAGCACAGGGATCATAATGCCCAAACCACAAAAGCTGAGCATTTTTACGAGGAAAGAGAGATCTTAATCCAAATAAGTAAGTTTCATTCCTCAATAGGCATTATCTCCTTATGTAAATATTAGTGCCTAATAGTGGCCTGCTTGTGGTGTCTGGAGGTTAGGGTGGCTGTGAATAACTTTCAGGAAATAGCATTTTGGAAATCAAGCAAGCTATTTGCAGAGGGCCAGGTGTCCAGGTCTCCAGGCACCCCTATGAATCAGTTGGGGAGCTTTTAAATAGTACCAATCCCCAGGCTCTGCCTTGATTAAATCAGAATCACTGGCATGGGGGTGTTTTTAAAAGCTCTTCAGTTTGTTTTTCTAAAGCTTTAAGAATCAGTCATTAATGGGGTTTGTGCTTGACTGTGCAGGTAATGCAGTCTTCAAACAACAACCACAAGTGAGTTAATTGTGAAGGGACTGTTTAGAGTTTGTGATTTGGCATCAGGTTGCCACAGGTTCAAACCTAACTCTTGACTCTCATTAGCTATGTTCGAATGTTCTCTAACCTATATAAAGTCAGTTTTTGTAAAGTGTACCTCATTGGGCAGGAGTTAATGGTCAAATGAAGTCACAAATGCTTCA
Source organism: Odocoileus virginianus (assembly GCF_023699985.2). Lineage (NCBI taxonomy): Eukaryota > Metazoa > Chordata > Mammalia > Artiodactyla > Cervidae > Odocoileus > Odocoileus virginianus. The sequence continues at coordinate 11,118,497 of NC_069686.1, forward strand.
GAGCCTGGCTCAATGCTTGAAAACATGGTAATTGTGAAAAAAATAAAAGCAGGGGTATGCCTTTATAAGCTTTTACTCTTGACTACCTCTTTTGTACAAAATGGGAACAGCATTAGCCAGGTCTGAACATTATAGGTTGAAAGCAAATGTATGCATGTTTTCTTGAAGAAATGGATATAATTTGGTTTCCTAAATGTATTTCTAAAAACTTAATTTATTTTAAATAGTAATGATTTCCATCCTGAAGTCCAAGTTACATTTTTACAGTAAAAAGAAGAAAAATGATCCAGTAGACTGAGTTATAAATATTGGTGCCTTAGGACATGCTGATTGTTGTGGAAAACCATGGGGTGGCAGGGATTCTTTCAAACATAATTACACATTTGAATTTATTTGCTTCCCTTTTATCTTGTTATCATCCTCTTTTTGTAGCATAAAGTTGTTTCTATTACTTCATACCAAACATCTTGTCTATAAATGACTTTCCTAAACATTCATTTACTTAATCAAGTGTTTATTCAATAGTATTTTTTAAGCATAAATTTTGACCTAAATTCTTTTATCAGCATAGGAGGTGTATCCAATTGACAAATGAACTGGGTTGCAATAATTGATTTGTAAGTTAATTAGTAGCTTTGAAGTATTTTTTTTATTAGACTTAATATTTCAAATTAGGTCTGTGCATGTAAGTCAGCTAGGCAATAAGGGGGTAAAAGGGGAGAGGAGATTATCAGAAGAATATCACATGATGTCCATAGGAAGAAGTGAAATTTAAACTAGTAGTAGAAAGTAGTAAGGAAGAGGGACCCAGAAGTTAGGTGTTAGGGCCCCTAACACCCAGGGCCCCAGTTAGGGCCCCAGAAGTCAAGGTGTATACTGTAAGGGTTCTGTTTTAGCAAGACCAGTATTTAACTGCTTTTCTAGCATTGAGTTTGCATGGAAGAAAGTCCTCTTGGAGCCTAGGAAACTAAGAGAAGAAGCTGTTTAAAATTCTTTATAGGTGATATTTATATGATATATCATCAAAATGGAACCTTTTTAAGAGTTATTAATGATTAAGCCAGAACCCAGGCGTAAACTTGGGCTGCCTCATACTGGGATGTGTGGTCATTCTCATAAGGGTGTGGCCATACTTAGAATTTTCCCAGAACAGCTTTAAATAGATAAAACAAGAATCCAGATATAGTTAGATTTAACAATTTAGAATTAACAATTGATGCAGTCTTAACCTTGGAACACCAGTATTCAATCTCCTGCCTTCCTGATTGCTAATAGTTATGTGACCCTTTAGAATATTTGGGAGATTAGAGAAGACAAGTTTTCATATAAGCACAGTGCAACTTGAAAATAAGAATGAAGTTGGGTAAGGATCTGTACTGGTTAGTATCTCTTAACTTGAAAATACAAGGCTTATCCTCTTGGTTTTTATTCAGATGTTGTCCCTATAGTCTTGAAAAATACTGAAAGGTTTACAACTGTTTACATATTTCATTTTTTAAGACCATTTTTCACTTTTAACATGCTTTTCCCGTGGAATTTCCAACTAGATTGGGCCTACCTCCAGCTATCTCAAACTGAGTTTAATCACCAGCAAAGTTCTATTGATTGTCAATGATGTTTACTTGATTAATTCAGTTCTAGCTGTGTTGCCTTTTTACCTATGTCTTTCAGCATGTCCTAGAAAATTAAATGTTTCCTTTTGGGATTTTCATTGAATTTGAACTGAAAAGAAGGTTCTTTTCTTTTCTTTCTTTCTTTTTTTTTTTGAGTAGAAAAGAATATTCTCATTAGTTTTCTTGAATCTAATTTTGACCCCAGTGTATATATTTTATATGAACTACATTTCTTGAAGACATGTTTTAACTCCACTGTGTTTTTTAGGATTTAGTTTATTCTCTGTCTGATACTTGAAAGTGTTAACTACTTGAATCTTTTCAGAAGACACTGAGGGTTAGATTTAAGAAAAATTTGAAAACTATTTGTGCTACCCTTGTTTTAATGATCTTCAATAATTTTCTAACTTGATCTTTTATCAGGAATTTCTAAATGGGTTTTAAAGATATAAATACATAAAACTATAGGATTGTTTTTGAAGCATGCGTGTTTATTTGCTCAGTGTGTCTGTCTCTTTGTGACCCCGTGGACTGTAGACCACCAGGCTCCTTTGTCCATGGAATTTTCCAGGCAAGAATACTAGAGTGGGTTGCCATTTCCTTCTCCAAAGCATCTTCCTGACTCAGGGATCTAACCCACATCTCCTGTGTCTTCTGCATTACAGGCGAATTCTTCACTTGCTGAGCCATGGGGGAAGCCCATTTTTGAAGAGTATATATCAGTTGATTTCTTTTAGTCTTGCCATAAATTATCGTTGATTTTTTTGTTGTTGTTGTCTTTCCAATTGAGTTTACAGGTGTTGTGTTTTGCAATTTGCTAAACAGTAATAAGGATTTCTGATGACATCAGTTTGGGGAGAAGAAAGTATGACTTTTTGAGACCAGGTAACAGTAGACTTAAAACAAAAGTTATTTTTGAAAGTATTTATACGTACAATAATGCTATTTTGTTTTGGGCAAAAAAATGATTGACTATAATAAAGAAATTTTTAGTCTTAAGAAAAATTCATAAATGTGGCTCTTTCACACTGACTGCTCCCTTCTGTATGAAAGAGGTCATCATGTGGTGAGGAAAAAACAGATGAGTGTTGAGTTTTTTGGAATCTTGTCTTGAGGCTGCTACCACTTGTCTGTGACACCTTGGGTAAGTAAGTCATATAACTCTCTGGGCTCCAAAGTTCTTCTCTCAAAAACGAGAAGTTCAGGCTATATTTTCAATATGCTTTGGCTCAGTGGTAAAGAATCCTCCTGCCAATGCAGGAGACAGAAGAGACATGAGTTTGATCCCTGGTTTAATAAGATCCCCTGCAGGAGGAAGTGACAACCCACTCCAGTATTCTTGCTTGGAAAATTCCATGGACAGGGGAGCCTGGTGTGCTATAATCCATGGGTGGCAAAGAGTCAGATGTGATGGAGCGCATACACATACATACACACACAAGAACTTAAGCTGGAAAAGCCCAGGGATATGTTTCATGTGACATTTCATAGCCAATTTTTTTATGCTTCACATAGATTTCTAAAGATTGACTGCATTCGTAGTTTTAAAAAAGAGAAGAAAATATGTAATGTGTTTTCAGTTACTCTAAATGTGTTTCTCTAATGGGCTTCCCTAATAGCTTAGATGGTAAAGCATCCGCCTGCAATGCAGGAGACCAGGATTCAATCCTTGGGTCAGGAACATTCCCTGGAGAAGGAAATGGCTACCCATTCCAGTATTCTTGCCAGGAGAATTCCATGGACAGAGGAGCCTCGAAAGCTATAGTCTGTGGGGTCACAAAGAGTCTGACATAACTGAACGACTCACATACATACACACAATATGTCTAGCTGCTCTAAAAATATGAATAACTAAATGAAAGATTATTAGTGAGGGACCTTAGCTGCAAGAGTTTAATCCTGTGCATTTTGTTCAGGCAAATATCTCATTGACTTTTTTCTGAAAGAGTTAAACATAACAAAAGAACATTTGCTCTCTGAGAAATGGGGATGAACTGTCTTTGTTTTAAGATCTAGAGCATTTATTGTGATTGTGATATCCTTCAGAAATATCTTGAAGTGCCTGTATTGTATGTTGTCATCAATATGCAGGCATTTTACTACTAAATATCCTAATCTAGACTTCATAAAAAATACCCCAGTGATGTGATCAGTCACCCAGTGAAAACCTGCTGCCTCTAAGCTAGACTAAGCATCTGCTCACAAGTAAGATTTCCTCCATGTTCAAAATAAATCTTTTTAGTCACTTTATGGTAGCTCTGATATGTTCCATATGGCTTAAATACGTACATTTAGGTGTGACATGGTGTTTTTCCGTGGTGGTTATTCAAAGAAATTTTTATTTAGATGTGTACATTGGTTACATTTTTAATCATATAATTCCCAATGTATCCTTGTTCTACATGTAATTATAAATTTATGTAAACAATGTATCTATGCAGAAAGACTACGTGATGATAGTCTACTTAGGTAGAGTATAAATATTTTTGAGTGGTGGATATGATTAATCCTTCTGCCTCTGTTAGGTCCATATTGTTTCTGTCCTTTATTGTGCCCATCTTTGCATGAAATATTCCCTTGGTATCTCTAATTTTCTTGAAAAGATCTCTAGTCTTCCCCATTCTATTGTTTTCCTTTGGTTCTTTGTATTGTTCCCTTATAAAGGCTTTCTTATCTCTCCTTGTTATTCTTTGAAATTCTGCTTTCAGATGGGTATATCTTTCCTTTTCTCCTTGACCTTTCGCTTTTCTTCTTTTCTCAGCTATTTGTAAGGCCTCCTCAGACAACCATTTTCCCAATTTCCATTTCTTTCTCTTGGGGATGGTTTTGACCACCACCTCCTGTACAATGTTACAAACTTCCGTCCATAGTTCTTCAAGCACTCTGTCTATCAGATCTAATTCCTTGAATCTATCTGTCACTTCCACTGTAAAATCATAAGTGATTTGATTTGGGTCATACCTGAATGGCCAAGTGGTTTTCCCTACTTGCTTCAATTTAAATCTGAATTTTGCAATAAAAAGTTCTTAATCTGAGCCACAGTCAGCTCCCAGTCTTGTTTTTGTTGACTGTATAGAGCTTCTCCATCTTCATCTACAAAGAATATAATCAATCTAATTTTGTTATTGACTATTTTGTAATGTCCATTTGTAGAGTCATCTCTTGTTTTGTTGGAAGAGGGTGCTTGCTATGACCAGTGTGTTCCCTTGGCAAAACTTTGTTAGCCTTTGCCCTGCTTCATTTGTACTACAAGGCCAAACTTGCCTGTTACTTCAGATATCTCTTGCCTTCTTATTTTTGCATTTCAGTTCCCTATGATGAAAAGGATATCTATTTTTGGTGTTAGTTCTAGAAGGTCTTGTAGGTCATCATAGAAACATTCAACTTCAGCTTCTTCAGCCTTAGTATTGGGGCTTAGACTTGGATTACTGTGATATTGAATGGTTTGCCTTGGAAACAAACTGAGATCATTAGCTGGCATTACTCTGCTGACAAAGGTCCATATATATAGTCAAAGCTATGGTTTTTCCAGTAGTCATGTATGGATGTGAAAGTTGGACTATAAAGAAAGCTGAGCTTTGAAGAACTGATGCTTTTGAATTGTGGTGTTGGAGAAGACTCTTGAGAGTCCCTTGGACTGCAAGACCAAACCAGTCCATCCTAAAGGAAATCAGTCCTGAATATTCATTGGAAGGACTGATGCTGAAGCTGAAACTTCAATCCTTTGGCCACCTGATGCGAAAAGCTGACTCATTAGAAAAGACCCTGATGTTGGGAAAGATTGAAGGCAGGAGCAGAAGAGTACGACAGGATGAGATGGTTGGATGACATCACTCAGTGGACATGAATTTGAGCAAACTCTGGGAGATGGTAAAGGACACGGAAGCCTGGCATGCCGCAGTCCATGGGGCTGCAAAGAGTTGGACACAACTGAGCGACTGAGCAACAACAAATGATTAATTCTTAAAAGGCCAGAAGTAATTATTTAAAACTGTAGCAGTCATGTATTTTCAGATATTATTTTCCCAATTATATAGGACCTTTCCCAAGAGTTTTATTATAAGATGGTTCATTCTGTAGGATCCTAATATTGCTTAGCTAACACAACTTTCCTTGAAAGTTCTGTGGACCAGAAAATAAATCATTTGTGTTTTACATTGTTTGCAATGTTAATTTTGGAAGGATAATAGTGATGAATATATTAAGTAGGATAATTCAAGTTAGAGTTTATTTTAATATATTTTGAATTTATAAAAGTAAAGTCATAGAAATTGAAGGATTACCTGAAAAATTTCTTTTGTTCTATACTCACCATCTTACAGCTGTGATCTATTTTTAATGTTGAACATTTGTTCATTTCATTTGCACTGATCACTAGGGCCTGAGTGTTCCATGAAACATACACATGAAACTTTATGGCTACCAGAAGATTAATATTTCAGAGTAGAATGGCATGCTTATTAAATCACACATTGTGGGGTACTTGGGCATGTTCTCGTCTTTATTTTGTATTAACTGTCTCAGTGTTCAGTGTTCAGTTGACTTATTCAACCTCTCTGTGGTTTAATTTTTTCACCCTTAAAGTAATAAAAATGATATCTGCTTTACAAAGCTCCCAGAGATGTTATGTTTATTACATAAAATGATGTCTGTGAAAGATATTTATAAAGCACAAAACAATATTTTTCTAATATTATTTGTTCTTCCTTCTAATCATAATTGCAAGCCAATTATTAAATAGAAATAGCCTGTAATTTTCTGATATGAAGGAGTGTAATGCATGTCTTAAGAAGGTGAAAAGAGACAGTGTCCTACCTCTTAGAACCCAAATGATGGTAACTAACTTATTGGGGCAATGAACAGACAAAAGATTTTAATAAAGGAAAAATACAGAATATTGTTTTAAGCTGACCTTCAATACCATTTCTTTAACTTATTTGATGCTTGTTGTAAAGAAACTTGAAAAGATTGCTGAGGAGAGAGAGTTTGAAATGACCACAGCCTTATCCACAAGAATACAAAAGTGGGAATTACAATTTAACTCTAGGGAGATAAGCAGGCATGATAACTATAAGATTTCATTTTAAGAACATGATACGTCTTTTGCTATAGGTAGTATGCTATTGTCTAGATTATCCTTTCATTTTCAAGCAGTTGTACATAGATAAAAACTTATACATTTAGAAAAATATAGAGTTCTTTATCTGAAGCATCTCATCCAATTGAAACATATTATAGTTCTTGCTATCAGATTTTGTTTTAGCCTTTTTCAAAGAATGTTCACAGTAATTTCGTGTTAAATTTCTGTGCTCCCAGTTGCCTGTTTTGCACCATTTCTTGTCAATTTCACACTGTAGAGCAGTGTGAAACTGACAGAGCTAAAGAAATGGAGAACATTATGACTGCATACCAAAAATACACGGTGTAAAGAGCCGGCACCTTAACTTATAGCAGCCAGGGGAGAAAAAATGCTTAAAATCATCATCTTATGTATGTGTATCTCAAAGGAAAATGGAAACGTATATATACTTACATACATATATGTACACATATACATAAACATGCATACACACAGACATCCACATATATGCTGGCTAATTTTAAGGTAACTGAATCTTTTGATATGGACTATCTAAAGTATGTCCTAGGAAAATGTAGTTAAAGCAGTCTTTCATTTATGAGTAACCTTTTCACTGGGTAATTTTAAGGTACTGAATCTTTTGTTATGGACTATCTAAAGTATGTCCTAGGAAAATGTAGTTAAAGCAATCTTTCATTTATGGAGTAACCTTTTCACTGAAAATTGACAACTCTAGACTAATTTCATTTGACATTTCTAAATACTTAGGTATTTAGAAATTAGATTATTTGATTGAACACTATGCACTGAACTATTAGTCACAGAAGGCTTTTTCTTTACCATACTGAAATTTTGAAAAATATGTTTGTATAGTTTGTGATGATAGGTAAAATTAAATATTCATTCTTTAAGTTTGTTGCATATGCAACTATGTTGCATAGTTTACTGTATACAGTAGTGATATTAATTTATTGTAATATTCATTTGCTTACATGTTTTGTGAAAATTTTCTCAAATTATATATGTATATATGCCTACTAATAGTGACATAAATTTTGAATTCATTTTCAAGATATATGTTGACCATTAAAGAAGCCTGTTTGATATTAAATTTTTTAATGATTTAGAGTACAAAAATCTCAGGTTAAGAATTTTCCGTAAAAATAATTCATTTTTATGCACAAGCACTGTTCTCTGTGTTAAGGACAATAGATACCATCCCTTCCTCCCTTAACTTCGCAGTTACATCTGAGAGGAGTTAGTTATTTGTTAGAATTTGGCTTAAAGAGTCAAAATAATTATTGGCCTTTAAAAAACAGCCTTCACTTTAATATTTCTGTTTGGAAAAGCATTGACTTAGCCTCATCTGCTAGTCTTAAACTGAAATATGTTTGAATAATGTTCACTAAGCATGATCTCTAATATTATAAATATTATGATGAGTCAATTTATATGAGTGCATTTCTATTCTATAAAGTCTTACACATTATTTTCTACATTTGTTAACTATTTTCAAGGCTTATTACTTAATGGAGAAAATTATAGAGTGATTCTACTGTGGTAGGTATTTCTATGAGGTAATCTAGATAATATAAGTATTTTTGAGTGCTAATTCAATTGAACCTTCAAAAAACTTTATAATACTATAGAATTTATCACATGATAACTAAATTAATGTATATCCTTTGTTAGGTTTCTCATGACTTAAAGTTGCAATTTTAATTTTCACTAAGACAAGATTGTACTAATGGTCATTCAGTTCAGTTCAGTCACTCAGTCGTGTCCAACTCTGTGACCACATGAACCACAGCATGCCAGGCCTCCCTGTCCATCACCAACTCCTGGAGTCCACCCACACCCATGTCCATTGTGTTGGTGATGCCATCCAACTATCTCATCCCCTGTTGGCCCTTTCTCCTGCCCTCAATTTTTCCCAGCATCAGGGTCTTTTCAAATGAGTCAGTTCTTCGTATCAGGTGGCCAAAGTATTGGAGATTCAGCTTCAGCATCAGTCCTTCCAATGAACACCCAGGACTGATCTCCTTTAGGATGGACTGGTTGGATCCCCTTGCAGTCCAAGGGACTCTCAAGAGTCTTCTCCAACACCACAGTTCAAAAGCATCAATTCTTCTGAGCTCAGCTTTCTTTATAGTCCAACTCTCACATCCGTACATGACTACTGGAAAAACCATAGCCTTGACTAGACGGACCTTAGTTGGCAAAGTAATATCTCTTCTTTTTAATATGCTATCTAGGTTGGTCATAACTTTCCTTCCAAGGAGTAGGCGTCTTTTAATTTCATGGCTGCAATCACAATCCGCAGTGATTTTGGAGCCCAGAAAAATAAAGTCAGCCACTGTATCCACTGTTTCCCCATCTATTTGCCATGAAGTGATGGGGCCAGATGCCAAGATTTTCATTTTCTGAATCTTGAACTTTAAGCCAACTTTTTCACTCTCATCAAGAGGCTCTTTAGTTCTTCTTCACTTTTTGCCATAAGGGTGGTGTCATCTGCATATCTGAGGTTATTGATATTTCTCCCAGGAATCTTAATTCCAGCTTGTGCTTCCTTCTGCCCAGCATTTCTCATGATGTACTTTGTATATAAGCTAAATAAGCAGGGTGACAATATACAGCCTTGAGGTACTCCTTTTCCTATTTGGAACCAGTCTGTTGTTCCATGTCCATTTCTAACTGTTGCTTCCTGACCTGTATACAGGTTTCTCAAGAGACAAGATTTGATGCTGTAAAGAGCAATATTGCATAGGAACCTGGAATGTTAGGTCCATGAATCAAGGCAAATTGGAAATTGTCAAACAGGAGATGGCAAGAGTGAACATCGACTTTCTAGGAATCAGCAAACTAAGATGGACTAGAATGGGTGAATTTAACTCAGATGACCATTATATCTACTACTGTGGGCAGGAATCCCTTAGAAGAAATGGAGTAGCCATCATGGTCAACAAAAGAGTCCGAAATGCAGTACTTGGATGCAGTCTCAAAAACGACAGAATGATCTCTGTTCATTTCCAAGGCAAACCATTCAATATCACGGTAATCCAAGCCTATGCCCCAACCAGTAATGCTGGAGAAGCTGAAGTTGAATGGTTCTATGAAGACCTACAAGACCTTTTAGAACTAACACCCAAAAAAGATGTCCTTTTTATTATAGGGGACTGGAATGAAAAAGTTGAAAGTCAAGAAACACCTGGAAAACAGGTAAATTTGGCCTTGGAGTACAGAATGAAGCAGGGCAAAGGCTAACAGAGTTCTGCCAAGAGAACGCACTGGTCATAGCAAACACCCTCTTCCACCAACACAGGAGAGTGAACATCACCGGATGGTCAACACCGAAATCGGATTGATTATATCCTTTGCTGCCAAAGATGGAGAAGCTCTATACAGTCAGCAAAAACAAGACCAGGGGCAGACTGTGGCTCAGATCGTGAACTCCTTGTTGCCAAATTCAGACTTTAATTGAAGAAACTGGGGAAAACCACTAGACCATTCAGGTATGACTTAAATAAAATCCCTTATGACTATACAGTGGAAGTGAGAAATAGATTTAAGGGACTAGATCTAATAGAGTGCCTGATGAACTATGGACGGAGGTTCGTGACATTGTACAGGGATAGGGAGCAAGATCATCCCCAAGAAAAAGAAATGCAAAACAGCAAAATGGCTCTCTGAGGAGGCCTTACAAATAGCTGTGAAAAGAAGAGAAGTGAAAAGCAAAGGAGAAAAGGAAAGATATTCCCATCTGAATGCCGAGTTCCAAAGAATAGCAAGGAGAGATAAAAAAGCCTTCCTCAGTGATCAGTGCAAATAGAGGAAAACCACAGAATGGAAAGACTAGAGATCTCTTCAAGAAAATTAGAGATACCAAGGGAACATTTCATGCAGAGATGGACTTGATAAAGGACAGAAATGGTATGGACCTAACAGAAGCAGAAGATATTAAGAAGAGGTGGCAAGAATACACAGAAGAACTGTATAAAAAAGATCTTCATGGCCCAGATAATCACAGTGGTGTGATCACTCACCTAGAGCCAGATATCCGGTAATATGAAGTCAAGTGGGCCTTAGAAAGCATCTCTACGAACAAAGTTAGTGGAGGTGATACAATTCCAGTTGAACTATTTCAAATCCTGAAAGATGATGCTGTGAAAGTGCTGCACTCAATATGCCAGCAAATTTGGAAAACTCAGCAGTGGCCACAGGACTGGAAAAGGTCAGTTTTCATTCCAATCCCAAAGAAAGGCAATGCCAAAGAATGCTCAAACTACTGCACAATTGCACTCATCTCACACGCTAGTAAAGTAATGCTCAAAATTCTCCAAGCCAGGCTTCAGCAATACGTGAACCGTGAACTTCCAGATGTTCAAGCTGGTTTTAGAAAAGGCAGAGGAATCAGAGATCAAATTGCCAACATCTGCTGGATCATCGAAAAAGCAAGAGAGTTCCAGAAAAACATTTATTTCTGCTTTATTGACTATGCCAAAGGCTTTGACTGTGTGGATCACAATAACTGTGGAAAATTCTGAAAGAGATGGGAATACCAGACTAATGGTCATAGAATATACTAATTTTTCACATAATGTATAAACAGTGACATTTGTGAGTACTTGATTTTACTGCTTTATTGTTTTGGTCTAAATTGATAACCAAGCAAAGAAACTTAGTTTAATTAATAAATTAAGGACATAGAGTATTTATAAATATAAAATATCTTCAAAATATATGTAAAACATAGATGTAGTTTTAAAAAATAAACTCCCATATACCTATCACCTATATCAAAAATAAAACCCTACCTCAGATGCCCCCTACTTTTTTCTTATTTCCCAGAGGTAATTTTTCTCTGGAATTGTGTATTAACTATTACCTTGCTTTTCTTTATAATTTACTACTAAATATGTATATGACTTCAGAAGATGCTTATTTTTTTTATCTATTGTTATATAATCTTCCACTAATATAGCTTTTGAATTTCATATTGTTTTGATATGTAACCATAGTTCATTGACCTTCAGTGCTTTTTTTCCTTGTCTTCTTTTATATTCAACACTCCAATTTGCTTATCTGTTCAACTGATGATGTATGTTTGGTTACCATCTTTCTCAGTTTGCCTAGAAGCAATATTGTTTTGAACATTTACATATATACCAATATACAGATTTGTCTAGGCTATATATTTATCTTCTGTAGGGAATATTCTCTCCAGGAAGTGGAATTTAGGTTATATGAGGTTTGCATGCTTAACTTAAAATGATCATTTTAATCTATTTTTTTTCATGCTGAAGTGCAAGAATAGTACCACATGCATAGTAAATAGTCAATTACTATATATTAAATGAATGAATGAATGCCAAAGTAATTCCCTAAGTTGAGATATCAATTTTACACTCTAGTCAAGAGACAATGAGCATTCTGTTTTCACATCCTTGGCAACACTTGAGACTGCCTTTAAAAATTGTTTACAATCTGGTGGTTATGAAATGCTTTCTCATTGGGGATTTAGTTTGCATATCCCTGATATCTAATGAGGTTGAACATTTATTCATGTTTATTGACCATTTATGTTTACTCTTTTGTGAAATACCTATTAATATTCAATGATCATTTGAGTTATTTAGATAACTATTTGTTATAGTTATTCATGTAGTATAGATACTGGGACTCCCAGTAGCTCAACAGTAAAGAATCTGTCTACGATGCAGGAAACCAGGGTTCAATCCCTGGGTTGGGAAGTTCTTCTGGAGAAGGGAATGGCAATCCACTCACGTATTCTTGCCTGGAGAATTCCATGGACAGAGAAATCTGGTGGGCTTCAACTGAGTGACTAACATACACACATAGATACTAATTCCTTTTCAGTTTTATATGTTGCAGACATAGTTTCAGTTTATAGCTTGAGTTTTCACTGGTTTTGTCTCTTGAAAAAATTAGTCCTTAACTTTAATATAATCATATGTTTCTTTGCCTTTATTATTTGTGCTTTTTAAATCTTTCCCTACCCCAAGGTCATATAGGTTGTAAACATATTAATCTTCTACAAAAGTACACATTTGTACTGAAATTGTTTTTGCACAATCAATTTTATGCAGTTTTCTTTCATCTATATAGATGACCAATTGTTCCAGAGTTCTCAGTGAATATTTTCTTTTCCCCACTAGTTTTTAATATTGATTGTGTTAAAAATCAGGTTAGTTTATTTGTCTGTCCCTAGCCTACACTATCTTAAAATCTGCAGACTTCTGAAATGTATTTACAGCTGCCAAAAATCCCTCCTTATTTTTCTTCTTCAGGAAGTATATCTGTCTTGGCCATTTGGCCTTCTGTACAGCTGTTAAGCATAATCTTAATGGGATCTAGGAAGGAGTGCCTGGACAGCTTTAAGAACTTCTGCTGGAGGTGTATCTGATGCTCTCATGTGGACATGCTCTCTTTCCTCTGCTGTATCTTTCTCAGTAAACCTGGTGGTATTAAAGACTTTTGTGTCCTGTTTAAGTGTGAACATCAGTTTAAACCCACGCTGATCATACAGAGTTGGCGTTGCAACTCCCATATTTATCAATAGCTTAGCTCATCCCTTCTCCTTGAAGCTCAGATGGCAGTAAGATAGTATTGTACTTTGTCTGCCATTATGACCTTGGAGAAAAGGCAGTACAACATGCCGCCTTAAGGAGAAGGCTGTGATATATTTATAATGGAAAAGAAGGGGGAAAGACTGCCTCTTTTATTTGGGTGCAGTAAGGGTTGGCAAGAGGCTTCCCTGATGGCTAAGTGGGTAAAGAATCTGCCTGCAATGCAGAAGACAGAGACTTGGGTTCAGGTCCTGGGTTGGGAAGATCCCCTGGAGAATGGAATGGTAACCCACTCCAGTATTCTTGCCTGGAGAATCCCATGAACTGAAGAGCCTGGCAAGCTGCAATCCAAAGAGTAGTGCATGCACTCAAGGACCGGAAGAGGCAGGCAAAGTCAGAGGAGCTCAGAGGTTTGTGAACATAATGGTTGCCTCCTTCTCATCTTGGTTGGCTCATGGAATCAGAGTCATAGTGTTCAAATATGTAAATGGCAAAGTCAATACAAGGGTCCTTTATTTTTGATTTCCTTTGAAACATGGGGTCAGATCATAGATGGAAACAGGAAGAGGAGACCCACTGGGCCACACTGTATGTAGGCAACATGTAGAAGCCCAAGAAAGTGGAAGTGATGGACGGTGTGGTTACCTGTGAGAACCACACAGGCAGGAGTTCCTGGAAGTTCATGGTAAGCTGCTTAGTGAAGAAGATGCCTGAAGAATACCAGATCAGTTTTTAAAAAGGTACTGTTTTTAAAACACATTGAGTTGCAAAGTGTAAGTGAATTTGTAACCTTCCTACATCATCTCCTGGTCTGTTACTGTATGATTCTATGATTGATTATCTTTAAAATGAAAACAGTGATTTGTAAATAAACAATATACCAAAACAGTTATTTAAGAGTTAGAAATTCATAAACTTCAGTGTTTATTTTGATGATTTAGTGTGTAATGAAAAGCAAAAGTACACTTAAGTGTAACTCAAAGTAGAGATGTTAGAATTGTACTATAATGGAAGAAATATATATTTTTTGATCATAAAGTCAGGGACACACTTTTAAAACCTACTGTTCAAAACAAGTGAAGCTAAAAGTCTTATTATTTCAGAGTTAACATGCTGTGGATAAATAAAAATTTAGATAGATGCATTCTGCATTAAAAAACAATACCTTTGTGTTAGTAAAGAGTGTTCTTTAGAAATGCTTGCACTTCCTATCATATTATACTTAAAATATTGCTATAATAATGAAGTCTCATTAATTCAGCCTTTGTTAATTAAGACATTATGAATGTCACTGGCTTAGCATAGCATAAACATTAGGCTACCTATCAAGAAACCTATTTGCCAAGTAATTTAATAGCAAAAATAAGTCTTCAGATGACAGTATTAATCTGTGTGATGAAAAGTTGCTTTCAAGGATTTTGATACATGTATGCATATAATAACTCATGATAAATTAGACATTTAAAAGCATATTCTGTAAATGTCCTTTTGGGAACAGTGTGTTAACTGGAAGTTCTGAATAGTTGTGAAAGTTTCTAATTTAATATAATCAAAGATTTGGTAGTACTACTTCCCAGGCTCAGTGGCAAAGAATCTGCCTGCCAATGCAGGAGACACAAAAGACGTGGGTTCAATTCCTGGGTCAGGAAGATCCCCTGGAGTCGGAAATGGCAGCCTACTCCAATGTTCTTGCCTGGAAAATCCCATGGACAGAGGAGCCTGGTGGGCTGTAGTCTATGGAGTTGCAACAAATTGGACATGACTGAGCATGCATGCAAACTTCTCTTGATGGTATTGGTTTCACTTGGACATTCCCTTAGTCTGAATTAGTCATGGAAATGTCAACCCACCCTAGTGTTCTTGCCTGGAGAAGTCCATGGACAGAGGAGCCTGGTGGGCTACAGTCCATGGGATTGCAGAGTTGGACATGACTGAAGCGACTTAGCATGCACAAATTAGTCTTGACCATGGTTTTATATTAACTATCTGAAAAAATTTCTAATTTTTTCCATAAACATCCTATGTTTCCATACATTGGGCTTCCCAGGTGGCGCTAGTGGTAAAGAACCAGCCTGCCAGTGCAGGAGACATAAGAGATGAGGGTTTGATCCCTAGATCAGGAAGATCCCCTGGAGTAGGAAATGGCAACCCACTCCGGGATTCTTGCCTGGAGAATCCCATGGACAGAGGAGCCTGGCAGGCTGCAGTCATACATTAAATGACTAAAATCTCACAGTTTGCTTGTTTCTTTTTTGGGTATGTGAACCAAATGAAAATTAATGGGGAAACATAAGTGACTCAAAGTAAATTAATAAATGAACTTTCATGAAATACTTAACCATGTAAAGGGCCACACAGTGACTAATTGACTCTGATTTACCGTCTCTTTCTGGATCAGTGTTCACAGTCAGAGCAGCATAGTTCAATTCTGTTGGACTAATAAACTATTGAGCACTTCTGTGATTGGGCTCTGATCTCAGGCCTGGGCCTACAGAGATAAAATATGCCCTCTTGAGGCACCAACCAACCTTCATTGGGGAAAACATTGATATTTGGCAACAGTGATAATCTGAACCCAGTGTGGAGTGCTAAGATGACTGTCCAGACTGGAGTCCATGATACCACAGATAAAGGACTTAGGTGCATTTAATATGCAGTTAGATTGTAAAGGTTTTTATGTTTGATTAGTTTTGTTTCTAAAACACAATATGAGCCAGAAACAAATAACAAATGCCTAAGGTTTCATGGGAAGTGACATCCTGGTTAGGACTGGGCCTCACCCTCTGCAGTAAATTTTCTATAGATTATTTTTCCTCTAAAGTTTAATGTTTTAGGTTACATAGCCATTGCTTACTTTTTCTAATTACAGAAGGAACACATGCTCCATCTTGAAAAACACAAAATAGTAAATAAAAATTTCCTGTAATTCTACTATTCAGATCTAGCTATTGTCAACATGTCGATGCATGTCATGTGTCTTCTCTAGTATTGGAGCGAGGATCTCAAGCCCTTTATCTACATCTGTACTTGAGGATATACTTTTTTTCCTTATTGATTTGCAAGAGTTCTTTATATATTATCTTCACTGTCAAGCATATATAAAATATAACCTTTCAGCTTGTCATTTGCATTCTGATTTTATATTTCTGTCTTATATATTTTATTTTAAATTTATGCTTTGATATTTCAATTTCATATAAGACATATGAAATTGAATTCCATTTTTTCATTTATGAAATTCTGTATCTGGTGTTATATTTTACCACTCAATGAATTCATAAATATCTCTATATTTTCTTCTAGTCATTATTTTTTACATGTAAAGCTTTAAATCACATGGAATTTAATTTTACTTTGGCTATGAGTTTGCTTTCTCTTTTTCCTCTTACTTAATCACCCAGCACAATTGTTCAGGTAATCTTTGGTTTTCTCATTGATCTTAAATACCTCCTCTACCATATAATTTTCTATTTTTTATTCTATTTGGGGGACTTCCAACTATTTTTCTTTGATCTTTTGTCTGATAGCTGACATTATGCATTTGAAAATTATGATATTTTCACATAATTCACATATGATAGTCACATATGATATATCAAATAATTTTACATATCACAAAAAATTATGATATTTTTTTGTTGGATTAGTGAGTACAGATACCCTATAGAAATGACTTGCAGTTAATAAGATTTGTATTTTAATTCTGCCAGGGCTATTTTAGTATGAATTATTCTTTGTATTTTGTCTTATTTAAAACTTATTAGTTTAACACAATTACTAGTTTTTTGTGTGTGTGTGTTTCCCCCTCTCATGAGTGCATGGTATTTTCATATTGATTATGTCAATGATTATGTTGTCAAATCTGAGAAATTGTCAAAATGATGGAGATGTTTATGAATTCATTGTTATTAAAATTGACATTTTGTATAGTTGCTACATAAAAGCTAAAGCAAAACACTCTAATGTAGCAAAAGAAAGAATGTATCACTCAAGTGTATTTGGGTCTCTAAATGCTAAAGATTCAATTCAGCAAGTAAGAAGGGAATTTATTATCTAACAACAGGGAGGAGTTAGGCAGGGTGCACAGCTGGCTCAAGCGGATCAAATAATGTTTTTAGCCTCTGTCTCCCAGGAATGCTTTTAAATGCTGGTTTGATTCTCAAACAAGGTCTTTTCATGTAGGAAAAAGGTGATTGCAGCAGCCTCTAACTCCTTTTCTGTTTAGCATCCCCAGTAGAAAGAAGATTTCTCTCCCTTAACAGCCATATATCAACCCTAGGAAATTCTCATTGGCCCCTCTTGAATTGTGTGATCTTTTCTGGGTTCCATTGGCCTTTCATGGGTTACATAAGATCTGAGAATCAGTAACTCTGAGTAGCAACATTGATTAGATCTTCTCTGTGGGGATAGCCAGGCATGGATGACAGGCCCTATGACTGGACCTAGAATGGGGAAATCCCCTAAGTGACCTTAAGATGCTCCAGTGGGGGTGGAAAATATGTAGGCTCACAGGCAAGGTAGATTTGCTATGACCCCAGTGAAACCTCAGCTCTAAAGCCTTTTATGTGCATGGACTCCTTCCAAAACTCTGGGACAGCCTTTCAGTATGGTCACAGGAGCATATATTTTATGTATATTTTAACCACAGTCAGTTAAGAACACTGTCTTCCAGCCCTCAGATTGGGAGAAAATAATAGCAAATGAAGCAACAGACAAAGGATTAATCTCAAAAATATACAAGCAACTCCTCCAGCTCAACTCCAGAAAAATAAATGACCCAATCAAAAAATGGGCCAAAGAACTCAACAGACATTTCTCCAAGGAAGACATACAGATGGCTAACAAACACATGAAAAGATGCTCAACATCACTCATTATCAGAGAAATGCAAATCAAAACCACAATGAGGTACCATTATACGCCAGTCAGGATGGCTGCTATCCAAAAGTCTACAAGCAATAAATGCTGGAGAGGGTGTGGAGAAAAGGGAACCCTCTTACACTGTTGGTGGGAATGCAAATTAGTACAGCCACTATGGAAAACAGTGTGGAGATTCCTTAAAAAACTGGAAATAGAACTGCCATATGACCCAGCAATCCCACTTCTGGGCATACACACCAAGGAAACCAGATCTGAAAGAGCCACATGCACCCCAATGTTCATCGCAGCACTGTTTATAATAGCCAGGACATGGAAGCAACCCAGATGCCCATCAGCAGACGAATGGATGAGGAAGATGTGGTACATATACACCATGGAATATTACTCAGCCATTAAAAAGAATTCATTTGAATCAGTTCTAATGAGATGGATGAAACTGGAGCCCATTATACAGAGCGAAGTAAGCCAGAAAGATAAAGACCAATACAGTATACTAACACATATATATGGACTTTAGAAAGATGGTAACGATAACCCTATATGCAAAACAGAAAAAGAGACTCAGATGTATGGAACAGACTTGTGGACTCTGGGAGAAGGCGGGGGTGGGATGTTTCAGGAGAACAGCATTGAAACATGTATATTATCTAGGGTGAAATGGATAACCAGCTCAGGTTGGGTACATGAGACAAGTGCTCGGGCCTGGTGCACTGGGAAGACCCAGAGGGATTGGGTGGAGAGGGAGGTGGGAGGGGGGACCGGGATGGGGAATACATGTAAATCCATGGCTAATTCATTTCAATGTATGACAAAAACTACTGTAATGATGTAAAGTAATTAGCCTCCAACTAATAAAAATTAAAAAAATAAAAAATAAAAAAAAAAAAAAAAAGAAATTACTTTAGATTTAATGCAAAGAAAATGTTTGCCTATATTTAATCCATAGAGACCATATAAAATATTGTCTATATTTGAACATACTGATAACATTTTTAAACCAGGAAATATACTTTTCAGAATGTGTGATAAATACAATACAATATTTTAATGTTAAAGTGAAAGAATAGTATTTGATATAAACTTAGAAAAAAAAAAAAAAAGAACACTGTCTTCTTCATCTCTTAACTTCCCTTCCATCTTCCCTTACGATAGGTGGCCCAGGAGTGGCCACCCAGCATGTTTGGGATCTAGGTAAGGAGAAGTTAAGTTGGGGATACGTTATAGTTTAGGGGGATATCTTTATGTGTTTCTTAGCTCCTTGCATAACTAAATTATTGATTTAAATAAATTAGCTATCGTGGTCTAGCAATGACTTCTAAAAATACTCATGTTGCATACTGGGCCAAATTGTTTGGTGGAGCAATATTGCACTATGAATATCTCTTAAAGCAACACATTATATGTAAAATAGAAGGTTAAGTTTTAAATGTATAAAGGTAGAAGCTGGTTGGTAGAACAGTCTTTAGTCATCTGAGGTGCAGCTTTCAAATGGAGAATTTGGTTCTTACTGTATACATACATTCACACATAACACATATGTATATATTCAATAATGCAGCCTATATGATTTTAACCATATCATACAACTTATAAGCTATTGATAATTAAAATACTCATCTCATGCTAGAGGAATGACTTTTTTAATTTGTAAAAAATAATCTTTGTCATTTGAGGTAATCAGTGAATAAATACAGCCCCCAAATATAGTTTAGAAGTATTACAGATATGTGTCAGGTGGTTAGTTAATATAAATACATTTTTTCTGGATATTGGTGATGGTAGAATTTGTTAGCTTTTCAAAATTTGGTTTCTGTTGTCATTTCTTTTCTCAGTCTAATACTTATTTCCATAGTTAATTTTATATTTTTAATTTTATATTCCTTTTCTTAAGGAGAATCTCCAACTTTGTATAAGTTTCTGTCTCTACAAAATTTGGATTGTAATCATAGCTACAGCACTCCACCATAGAGGGTATGATTTGAAATTATAAGGCATTAAAAAACACAACAGATACATAATGTCCCATGCTTGTCTCTTTCCTACCCTCAAAATTATTTTTGTAAGCATAATGAGAATCAGGAAATGATTCAGTAAAAGTGAAGCAGACAACCTTTTCATGACATGGTAGATCATGCAGTTCCTTTCAAATCTGCATCAGTTATGTCATTTCCCTACCTATTCTCCACACCTCTCCCAATACCCACCCCTTCCCATCCATCGAATCCATCTATTTCTTTGTCTTGGCAGAATAAGATAAAAGTGATGTTCTTAGGCAAAGGATAATATTTAAGGAAAATCTAAAGAAAACTGGTAACTATCCCCTCAGAAGTTTTAAATTTTGTAAATATTCCTTTAACTCCATTCACTTTCATGGAGACAAAAATGGGAACTTCTTCGCTTTGAGGAAATAGGTGAAAGATCACTTGGAAGTAATCTTTTCTAATTGTATATAATTATTAATGCTTTTAGTCTATTTTTTAAACTATTGAGAGCCTAAAAATTTTTAACAGTTTGTACCTATTACTACTGCTGCATACAAACCACCCCAAAACTTAGTAGCTTAATATAGAGTAGTCATTTTAGTTCTGTCTCAGAATTTTTAAGGGCTTCCCTGATAGCTCAGTTGGTAAACAGTCTGCCTGCAACTAAGGATTCCTGGGTTGGGAAGATCCTCTGGAGAAGGGGCAGGCTACCCACTCCAGTATTCTTGGGCTTCCCTTGTGGCTCAGCTCGTAAAGAATCTGCCTGCAATGTGGGAAACCTAAGTTCGATCCCTGGGTTGGGCAGATCCCCTGGAGAAGGGAAAGGCTACCCACTCCAGTATTCTGGCTTGGAGAATTCCATGGACTATATAGTCCATGGGGTTGCAAAGAGTCAGACATGACTGAGTGACTTTCACTTCACAGAATTTTTATGGTTCAGTAATTTGGGAAAAGCTTGGCTGGGCAGTTTGGCCTCATAGAATCTCATGTGGTTGCAATTAGGCAGTAACTGAAACTGGGGCAACTGGACATGGGCTGAGCATCTTTGTGTGTCCATCGGTGTAGTCTCAAGGATTCTCTGCATGGTCTCTTCAGGAGGGCTCGTTTGGGCTTCCTCACTGCATGGCAGCCTTAGGGGAATCTCACTCTTTATGTTGTGGTTTAAGGGGCCAAGTGTAAGTGTTTTAGTTTTTATCTCAGCTATATCGCCTTTTATGACCTAGGCATTCATTGTCACTTGTCATGTTCGATTGGTTAAAAGCAAGTCACAAACTCACCCAGAATCAGAAGGAAGGGAATTAGGCTCTTGCTTTTGATGGGGGAATGGGAAGTTCCTAGAGGAGCATATGGGAAGTAAAGACATCTTTGGAATATGTGATTTGCTATGCATTTTTATATAAATCAGATATATAATTTATAGGCAATATTTTAAGCATAATCTAACTCAAGGATTTTTAATGCTCCCATTTTCTCAACAAAATATGGAGACTGTCTAGATGACCTTGCAATAGAACTATATTATGACATAAAATGGAAAAACAATCAAGGATTACATGTAGCTTTATAAGCATGTGAGATTTATTGAAGGCATATTTTTTCATAACTGAGATTTTACAAATGGAAAAATAGGACCTATTTAATTATTAAGACCATTACTCAAGCCAAAATGTTACTTTCAGAATGCCTGTCCCCAAACCTAAACGTTCTCTATTTGTATGTTGCCACTAGAACACTGACTGGGCAGTTCTTTATATTAATTCTGTAGAGATAAAATTGTGACTCTTCTCTCCAAATGACTATAAAGAAAGCTGAGCACCAAAGAATTTATGCTTTTGCACTGTGGTGTTGGAGAAGACTCTTGAGAGTCCCTTGGACTACTGGGAGATCCAACCAGTCCATCCTAAAGGAAATGAGTCCTGAATATTCATTGGAAGGACTGGTGCTGAAGCTGAAACTCCAATACTTTGGCCACCTCATGCGAAGAACTGACTCATTGGAAAAGACCCTGATGCTGGGAAAGATTGAAGATGGGAGGAGAAGGGGACGACAGAGGATGAGATGGTTGGATGGCATCCCCGACTCAATGGACATGAGTTTGAGTAAGCTCTGGAAGTTCATGATGGACAGGAAAGCCTGGCCTACTGCAGTCCATGGGGTTGCAAAGAGTTGGACATGCCTGAGCAACTGAACTGAACTAAACTATACATTCACAAACATTGCCCACTGAACTTAGAAAAATCATGGGTAATTAGGATTGACGGAGCAGGGTGTCAGACAAAGTTTCTGAGTTGGTTCTTAAGCCTTGCATTGCATCATAAAGTATAAGGCACAGAATTCAACAATATTGAAAAACAGACAAAATGTGTGTGTGCTAAGTTGTTTCAGTTGTGTCGACTCTGTGCAACCCTATGGACTGCCGCCTGCTAGGCTTCTCTGTCTGTGGGAGTCTCCAGGCAAGAATACTGGAGTGGGTTGTCATGCTCTCCTCCAGGGGATCTTCCTCACCTAGGGATCGAACCCAAGTCTCTTATATCTACCTGCATTGGCAGATGGGTTCTTTACCACTAGCGCCATCTGGGAAACCCAGACAAAATATGGGCATAAATTATTTAAATGTGCACACCACGCAACATTTTTAGTGAAGGTAAGACAAAAGCAGAACAGTAATAATTAACTCATTATCTACCCATCATAAACTAAAAGGAGATTTTGCATATATCAACATCAATTTAGTACATTATCATGCAGAACAGAGAAATTTTGTTTCTGTGTTCTAGCTTTTATGATGTGCAACTGTGATAGACTCTGAACTAAATTATTTCAGAGAGTTCTAGGTGCCAGGAATACATTAGTTTTCATTCTTAACTCAAGGAACCAGCTATAAATGTGATTTTGGTTCTAATGTGTTCTTAGAAATTCCCTCTGTTTAGAGCCACCTACAGTCCCCATGCAAACACTTTTCTAAATCTTAGAATTGAGAAGAAATCTATACATTTGTGGTTCTTTACTCTGTATATGACATCTAAGAATGAAATATTAGACTAAAGAAGAGTAAATCTGAAAGAGTAGACCTGGACATCAAAGGTGGAGTAGGGATTCTGGGATTATCAGTGATTAGAGAAGGAAATGGCAACCCACTCCAGTATTCTTGCCTGGAAAATGCCATGGATGGAGGAGCCTGGTAGGCTACAGTCCATGGGGTCGCAAAGAGTCGGACACGACTGAGAGACTTCACTTCACTATGAATTCGGAAGTTATCAACCACAGTGGTGGGACATGGCCAGGCTGTGGAGGGGATTAGTTGGTGCATAGAAGTACAGAGAGTTGGTAGAAGTACTATCATGTCAAAGTCATCCTTATTCTTTTGAGTGGGTTATTTGTCTCAGGAGTTTGCACATGTGTTTGCATTGATCACCTCAGCAGTGATAACTGGTAACTTGGGTGTGCATGGTTTAAGGCAGGAGGGATAAGCAGGAACCTTATAACAAACGTTGCAAATGAAGAGAGCTATCAGTATTAGACTTTACATTCAGATTCTATTTTTTCTAAGTGTGAAAAGCTTTTAAGATTTGTGGGGACCATGGATATTGTTCTACACTTCAGTCTTCTTAGGGGTAATACTTTTGGCTGTTGCCCTAACCCTTTAGTAGCCACAAATTTTGACCCTCACAGCTGTACCTTGTAGCATACCACACGGTTTATCCTGTATCTTCTCTATCTAACTTACCTCCTTTGTTAAAGAGGCATTATTGCATGGTTAAGAATAAAATAGACTGCTGTGTTCGAAGCCCTGATCCATCATCTACTTATTGGACATCCTTGAGTAAGTGACATAAAAGGTCTTTGCTTCAGTTTCCTTATGCATAAAATTAGAACACTTTTTATATGTAGCTAATATGAAAAATGTAAAATAGTCTTTACTTTATCACCTTGTCATGGAATCAGCTGAGGTAATGTTACTAAAGTAACATGCATTGGCACATGTGCTTAATAAATGTTAATTATGATCACTGTTATTATTGTTACTTTAGTCACTCACTTCCTCCCATACCCCTCCAACCTCTCCTTTACCTTATTCTTTCTAAGTTTAATCCTCAGCAGGTTTGCTTGACTAGCCATGGCTCCATGTAGGCCAGAGTAAAATGACTTGCCATTTCACTTGATTTTCCATGTTTAGCTCAGTCAGTAAATCGTCTGCCTGCAATGCAGGAGACCCAGGTTCAATTCCTAGGTCGGGAAGATCCCCTGGAGAAGGAAATGGCAGCGCATTTCAGTATTCTTGCCTGGAGAATCCCATGGACAGAAGAGCTTGGCAGAAACAGTCCATGGGGTCACAAGAGTCGGATACGACTTAGCGACCAAACCCAGCCAACCAACCAACCAATGTATTTATCATTCTATTCCTGTGACTTAGAACCTTTCCTGACATTACAAATATTTATCAAAGTGTATTATTTTTATAATGTCTATTATGGAGGCTAGATTGTTAAGAAAATTAATACGTTTTAATCTTACCTAATGTAGGTAGGAAGGACTAGAATTTTAAAAGATTCTTATACGTTGAGTGGGCCAATGTGAGCATTTATGAATCAGAGAAGAAACAGAGACACACAGCTCAGGATTTTAGTAACCCTTAGAGAGGGCATGGCAACCCTCTCCAGTATTCTTGCCTAGAGAATCCCAAGGACAGAGGAGCCTGGTGGGCTGCAGTCCATAGAGTCACACAGTGTTGGACATGACTGAAGCAGCTAACAGCAGCAGAGGTCATCTAGTCCTATCTCTCACTCAAATGGAGGCATTCCTTTTACTTATTTACTAGGTTAGACAGTAATTAATATTTATCAATCACCTATTCTGTGTCAAGCTCTCTGTGTTAGGCACTGAATTACCTGATAAGTAAAGCAAATTTGGACTTTGTCCTCGTAGAGCTTACAGTGAAATGGGTAAGATCAATATTAATTAAAGAATACTTTTCACGGTGGAGGATATGCTTAAGGAAAAATAAGAGTAAATAGCAGGAAGAATGGTTCTAATTGGGGGTTGGGGAGCAGTTATGGTGATCAGAGAAGTTAGCTGAGATGGAAAATAGGAGTTAACTGGTTAAAGAAGGAAATGAGCATTTTAAGCAAAGGCAGAGAGTGTTCTGATGCATCTGAAGAGGTAAAGCCCACTGATGCTAGCGCCAAGAGGAAGTATAACAGGGATTAGAAAGTATGTTGAAGAGGTGGATATAGTTGAAGAACTACTTCTCTTTCTTTCAACCCTGTCATTCTGTTTCCCACTTCTGAAAATATAATGGATTAGAAGGAGGGCAAGAAGAGTTTATAGGGAGATCATTAGGAATACAGTGTTTCCCAAATTTTAACATTCATATAATCCCCTGGAGAGGTCTTGTTAAAATGCAATCTGATTCATTATTTCCAGTGGGGTTGAGAATGCATTTCTAATAAACTCCCAGTGATGCTGGTGCTTCTTGTTCAGAAATCTTTGAGTAGTAAGGACCTAGATAAAATATATACATACATATGTGTGTGTGTATATATATATGTACATATATTGCTAATCACTGTATGTATATATATATATATGCATGCTAAGTTGCTTCAGTTGTGTCCAACTCTTTGTGACCCCATGGACTGTAGCCTGCCAGGCTTCTCTGTCCATGGGATTCTCCAGGCAGGAATATTGGAGTACTGGAGTGGGTAGCCATTTAGTTAGTAACTATGAAGACCTTAGAGGAGTATCAAGTTGGAGTTTTGTTTTGGCACTTTGAAGCTGAAGTGCTTTAGAAACTCCCACATGGAAAAGCCCCCAGAAGTGATTCTAGAGCTCACTGAAGTGATCTGGACTGGAAATATAAACTTGAGTCATCAACACATAGATAATAAATTAAACCCTGTAGGAAGATCTCCTAGGAAGGGGATATAGAGTGAAAAAAAATTAGGAGCCATGGATGTGAGCTTTTAAGAGCATGAACATTTACTAAGTAGTTTAATATGTTTATCTCCTAGCACCATTAGCATATTCTTCATGAAATATTTTGAATGTTTAAAATAACATAGAATAATAGAATAACCCCATGTACCTACCACACAGCTTTTTTGTATATTAATATTCACCATATTTATTCATATATTCAAGAAATAAGACATGACTTGTAGACCTCACCCTGGAGGCAGATACTATCTCAAATTTGTTGTTTGTTACTTTTATATGTATTTTTATACTTGAGATATGTATGTATCTCCATCTATCTGTGCAACCATGAAATATATAGCATTGCTTTGCATGTTGTCAAATTTTATAAATGCTATTCATCATGGATTGAATATTTGTGTGTCCCCCACCTCCCACCCCAAATTTATGTTGAAGCTCTAACCCCTAATGTGATAGTAACAGGAGGTGGGGCTTTGGGGAAGGCATTTGTTTTTAGA
Organism: Odocoileus virginianus; assembly: GCF_023699985.2. Taxonomy (NCBI): domain Eukaryota; kingdom Metazoa; phylum Chordata; class Mammalia; order Artiodactyla; family Cervidae; genus Odocoileus; species Odocoileus virginianus. The sequence continues at coordinate 11,145,074 of NC_069686.1, forward strand.
TGAGATCATGAGGGTAGAGCCGCTATAATGGAACCAGAATCCTTCAAAGAAGACTGAGAGGCAGCAGAGTTCTCCCTCAACGCACATGCAAAGAAGAGGTCATGCACACAGCAAGATGGCAGCCAGCTACAAGCCAGGAATGGGACATTCATCAAGAATCCAATCTGTAGCATCTTGATCTTGGTCTTCCTTGCCTCCAGAACTGTGAGAAATAAATGTTGTTTAAGCCTCCCACTCTATGGTATTATGTATAGTGAGCCTGAGCTGTCTGAGACACTAAGAAGTGAGGTGCTGCTGTAACAAATACCAAAAAATGTGGAAACGGCTTTGAAACTGGGTAATGGATAGAGACTGGAAGAGCTTTCAGGTGCATGCTGGGAAAAACAGAAGTTGCCATGAAGAGACTGCAAAAGGCAGTTCTGGTAAAAGCTCAGAATAAGAGCTCAGAAAGAAAGGAGAACTGAAGACATCTTCTTAGAAAATACCTAAATAACCATGAACAGAATGTTGTTAGAAAATTCAGTGATGAAGTCTGACTTCTTCTTCTGATGAAGTCTCAGATGGAAACCAGGAACATGTTATTGGACAGTGGAGAAAAGGTGACACTTGCTATAAACTGGCAAAGAACTTGGCTGAATTGTGTTAGTAGTCTACAGAGAACATGCAAGTGTACACGTTTGTGTACAGAGAGCATGCAAGTGATGAAATTGTTTATTTAACTGAGAAGATTCCTAAGAAAAGTATTGAAGGAGCAGCTTGATTCCTCCTAACTGCTGGGGGAAGAGAGAAATGTACTGAAGAAGAAATTGCTAAGCAAAAAGGAATCAAAATTTAAAGATTTGGAAAATTCTTACCCTGCCCATACTGCAAAAAATGAGAAAGTGTGTTTTGAAGAGACCACCAAGGGTGTGGTTGAGTGACCCTTTTATAAGAATATTAGCATGAGTGTGAAACACCGCTTAAATCAGTCATTTCCACAGTAAGCAGGAATAGAAAATAAATTATCTGCCAAGACACTGCCAGTTTGAACTAAAAGGGGCAGAGAAAGCAGGATGAACATAAGGAAGCCTGTCAATTTAGATCCTATAGGACCAAATCATAGAACTCTTCGGTTGTGAACATTCACTATTCTTTAAGACGAGGGAAAAAATGATGCCAAAGGCAATTTAGAGATCGCCAGAGCTCCCTCTTCAGTTTCAAAAGGGAAGCCGTCATGTTGGTTACAATAGGCCGGGCAGGGGCCACTTGGCCAAGCCCCCGGGGAGCACAGTCCCTGCCAGCAAGAGCCGTGAGCACACTGCAGCTCCCTCTGTAGTGGGTCCTGAAGGCAGAACTGCTGCCCCATTAAGTCTGAAAGGCAGAGCATCAAACCAGAGGGGATTATTCTTGAGCATAAAGATCCAATGGCATGTACCTTGAGCAGTTTTAGACTTAACTTGTGGTCCATCACCACTTCTTTCTTTCCTGTTTATCATACTTGGAATGTGAATGATTATTATATGCCTGTCCCATCATTGTATTTAGGAAACACTTTACTTGTCTAGTTTCACAGGTTCAGAGCTGGAGAGGGAATTTGCCAAGGAGGTCAATCATCCCTCCAGTCTCACCCGTATCTGATTTCAATGGTATTTAGATGAAACTAAATGCTTCAGCATTGATGCTAAAACTAGTAAAATTCTTGGTTCTATTGGGGTGGAATGACTGTATTTCACATGCAAGTAGGACACGTATCTGAAGGAGACCAGGGAAAAATGTTACAGATTGAATGTGTACCCTCAAAAATCATATGCTGAAGCCCTGAACTCCTAATGTGATGGTATTTGGAAGTAGGGCCTTTGGGAGATATTAACACAATATTTTAGTTTTACTTCTATAATTTTTTTTTAATCAACCAGTATTTTGTCTTTGAGGTGTAACCACTTGATACATGAAACAGCAGTTATTATTTGCTATGTAGTATTTCATATGAGGTGCATACACTAATTTATATATCCATTCTTGTGTTGATGACAATTTAAATTTTTCTCTTTTATGCTACTGCAGCGAATCTGGCAATATGAATTCTTTTGCATGTCTCTTTTTGCCCATATGAACTTTTTTTTTCCAGATAGATTCATTAATTAAGTGTGAAATCAATAGAGGGAGTCTTGGCCAGCATATAGGAAAAAAATGAAGTATTATAGAATAGGTGATATTAAGTATAATACATGTATTAATGTGGTATAGTACTGTTTCATGAAATTTTGGTTCACCCACCCATTAAGATCTTTTCTTTTCTGAGAAGTCTGATTAACATTAAGCATTAAGTGCTGGTGGAAAGCAGCCACAACAAAGAAGAAAGCAGACGCATGGGAGGGAGCTGGGGGTGGAAGTAGAAGGAAACAAACATCTTCCAGTAAGACAGGAAGGAAGGAAATATAGGTTTGGATGACAGTACATTTGTACTTAAATTGAAGAAAGTAGGGAAAACCACTAGACCATACAGGTATGATCTAAATCAAATCCCTTACGATTATCTAGTGGAAGTAACAAATAGATTCAAGGGATCAGTTCTGATAGACAGAAAGGCTGAAGAACTATGGACGGAGGTTCATGACATTCTACAGGAAGCAGTGATCAAGACCATCCCCAAAAAAGAAATGCAAAAAGAGAAAATGGTTGTCTGAGGAGGCCTTACAAATAGCTGAGAAAAGAAGAAAGGCTGAAGGCAAAGGGGTAAAGGAAAGATACACCCATATGAATGAAGAGTTCCAAAAAATAGTAGGAGAGATAAGAAAGCCTCCCTCAGTGATCAATGCAAAGACATTGGAGGAAAATAAAATGGGTAAGACTAGACCTCTTCAAGAAAATTAGAGATACCAAGGGAATATTTCAGTCAAAGATGGCATGAAATATAGGACAATATAGGACAGATATGATATGGAGCTAACAGAAACAAAAGATATTAAGAAGAGGTGGCAAGAATACACAGAAGAACTATGCAAAAATATCTTAATGACCCAGATAACCACGATGGTGTGATCACTCACCTAGAGCCAGACATCCTGGAGTGTGAAGTCAAGTGGGCCTTAGGAAGCATCACTATGAGCAAAGCTAGTGGAGGTGATGAAATTCCAGCTGAACTGTTTCAAATCCTGAAAGATGATGCTGTGAAAATGCTGCACTCAAGATGCTGGCAAATTTGGAAAACTCAGCAGTGGTCTCAGGACTAGAAAAGGTCAGTTTTCATTCCAATCCCAAAGAAAGGCAATGCCAAAGAATGTTCAAACTACTGCACAATTGCTCATCTCACACTAGCAAAGAAATGCTCAAAATTCTCCAAGCAAGGCTTCAACAGTATGTGAACTGTGAACTTCCAGATGTTCAAGCTGGATTTAGAAAAGGCAGAGGAATCAGAGATCAAATTGCCAAAAAAAAAAAGTGAAAGAGGAAAATGAAAAAGCTGCCTTAAAACTCAGCATTTAGGAAACTAAGATCATGGCATCTGGTCCTATCACTTCATGGCAAATAGGGAAATATGGAAACAGTAACAGACTTTATTTTCTTGGGCTCCAAAATCACTGCAGATGGTGACTGTAGCCATGAAATTAAAAGACGCTTGCTCCTTAGAAGAAAAGCTATGACCAACCTAGACAGCATATTAAAAAGCAGAGACATTACTTTGCCAAGAAAAGTCTGTCTGGTCAGAGCTATGGTTTTTTCAGTAGTCATGTATGGAAGTGAGAGTTAGGCAGTAAAGAAAGTTGAGCACTGAAGAATTGATGCTTCTGAACTGTGGTGTTGGAGAAGACTCTTGCAACTCCCTTGGACTGTGAGGAGATCAAATCAGTCAATCCTAAAGGAAATCAACCCTGAATATTCATTGGGAGGACTGATGCTAAAACTCCAATACTCTGGCCACCTGATGTGAAGAAATGACTCATTGAAACAGACCCTGATGCTGGGAAGGATTGAAGGCAGGAGGCAAAGAGGATGGCAGCGGACGAGATTGTTGGATGGCATTGCCAGCTTGATGGACGTGAGTTTGAGCAAGCTCCAGGAGTTGGTGATGGACAGGGAAGCCTCACATGCTGCATACCATAGAGTCGCAAAGAGTCGGACATGACTGAGCAACTGAACTGAACTGAACATTTGCAGGTGGGAGAGGGAAATGTCTAAGTTTTTATTTGACATGTTCTCTTTTCTTTATGAAGTAATAAATGACTCATGCTGAAAACTAGGATGCTAGTGGGGTAGATTTCTTGAGGAGAGTAAAATAGTCTTGAAGTTGCTAATGGAGAGAATAAAAGAGAAAACTTATTAAGCAAATATAAAAGTTTACTAGGAAGTGTGAAAGTTGGGGATTGAAGACTTAGAATTATGGCTTTAATTATCAGCGGGAGGAAGAATGATTTTCTTTATAATCATTTAGCAACCCAGGAGTAGGGAATGTAGCTAGTTGAATTAATCTAAGATTAGAGGTTTTCTGGCAAGGAAAACTGAAACAGTATATCAATGGAGGTGTGAATGTTAATGAAGTGAAGTGAAGGTCATTCAGTCGTGTTCGACTCTTGCGACCCCATGGACTATAGAGTCTATGGAATTCCCCAAGCCAGAATATTGAAGTGGGTAGCGTTTCCCTTCTCCAGGGGATCTTCCCAATCCAGGGATTGAACCCAGGTCTCCCGCATTGCGGGCAGATTCTTTACCAGCTAGCCACAAGTGAAGCCAAGAATACTGGGGTGGGTAGTCTATTCTTTCTCCAGCAGATCTTCCCAACCCAGGAATCAAACTAGGGTCTCCTGCATTGCAGGCAGATTCTTTACCAACTGAGCTATCAGGGAAGCCCCAGTGAAAGAATGGTGAAATTAGGAACTAAAAGAAGGATTAGGCACCAACAAAAAGAGAAGAAGAAAAGAAAATGAGAAAGGCAAGAGAATGATGATCCATTTTAGGGGTCAGCAAACCTCCTTCTTTCCTCCCTCCCTCCCTTCCTCTCTCTCCCTTCCTAACTATAGAATGGAAACTCTAGAAGGAAAAATAGAATAATAGAATGATTGAAGAGCGAGCTAAATAAACTCTATAGATTTAGGTCAGAGAAAAGGGGGATGCAGTAATACAGGAATGAGAGTGAAGGAAAGAACAGGTGGCAGGAGGCGTTTCCTTTGTAGAGTGAACAGGGGCTAGGTGGCCATCAGTATTTTAAATAATTGGCACCAAGTGTCATCTGATGGATAGAGAGGAACAGGATGCTCCTCTGAAAATCCCATATTCAATAATGCCTGGAATGATGGCCCCATATTGAAATTCCAGCCAGATGAGCTCACAGACCATGGTGTTAGTTAATGCCCAGTATTCTAACCAATTGTTACAAATTGACTACAGGCCCTGGTGGATAAGAGATTTCAGGCTTCCTCAGAGTACCTTTGGACCCTGGCGTCTGCTTATTAATCAATGACTCTACCAGGTCAAGGCGTCTTGGCTGCTCAAGAAGCCAGAACCTGGAGGTCACCTGCATTCTATCTTCTGCATTTTCTCCATTCCTTTCTTGCATTCCCCTGGATGTCTGCCATCCAGTCTGGTAGGCTCTGTCCTCCAATCTGGTCCCCCGGAGTTGTCTCCTTTTTCATTCCTCCAAAATTTTTAAAAGCTTTTTTTTTTTTCTCATAAAAAAAGTCGTACATACTCACTGTAATATTAATTCAAATAATGGAGAAGGCATAATAAAGAATGTAAAATTATCTTAAATCTACAACCTAAAAGATTACTACTATTAACATTTTGCTATATGTCTTCACAGACTTTCTCTACACAGTTACACTTTTAATTTAGTAAGGCCATGTAATATGTATTCTCTTAAAATATATTACCTTCTAATAATATATCTTGGAACTTTTCTGTCAAATTCTTATCTAAGTCATTTTTTAGTGCAGACTTAGTATTCTGTTATATGGATTTACTCTGATTTATTATCCAATTCCATATTGTTGGATAGGGTTTCTATTTGTTTGTTACTATGTATAACAATATAATGAACATCCTTATATGAGTGGCTTTCATAAAACAAAAATATGATCATGTCATAATTTTGCACTCAAAGTTCTCCATCCTATGACCTTTAGGATTAAATCCAAATGCTTAGCATGACAAAAGAGGGTCATTTTTAATCTGGTTTAAGCCAACTTGCCCTCCATCCTGATTTTTCAATACAGTCCATCCTGGGTGCCCACAAAATATCTCCATCACAGTGTATTATTAGTGTGTTATTGACTTGTTCATCTTCCCAGTTGTTGCGTAAACTCCACTAGGCACTGTGTGCTCTATCTTCTGGGTAGAGTTAATGTAGGAAGTCAATGCTTGTTTGCCTGAAAGACTAAATGGCTAGCATACATGCTGGTGTATTTCCTTTCTTCCTTTTCATTCCTCTTCACTGTAAGCATTTTCATGAGTATTCTCATTTCTTTGTCAAAGTTTATATTTCTATTGATCTTGAATAACATACATTCATCCATTCCATTTCACAAAAGCTGATTGAATGCCTGCTGTATGCCAGTTACTCTTATAGGAGATGGGAAGTAGTGAACAAAACCTCCTGGAATTTACATTCCAATGATGAAACACACAAAAAATAGGGTAAATAAGTCAATTCTATGCTGTGTTAGAGAGTAATAAGTGGCTAAGAAGAAAAAATAACCTAGGGGAGGGGTGTTGAAGTATGTGTTTGTTGTGGGTGGTGAGGATGAGTAATGATATTGGTTAGATGGGACAGAGAACCTGTCTCCTTAAGAAGGGAAGGAGCTAGTCACACTGTTTCTGGGGGAAAGAGCTTCTAAGCTAAGGAAGGAGCAAGTGCAAAGGCCCTGAGGCAGGGCACACACCGGACATATTTGAGGAGGAGCAACGAGGCCAGTGATTCTGTCAGGAAGAACTAGAGGGAGAGAGATGAGGTCCGAGTGGGGATAGCAAAGCAGATGGTCATGGCATTGTCTGAACTTTGGAATTTACCCTGAATGAAAAGAGAAGCAGCCATGGGGTGGGGGAGTGGGAGGACCTTGTAATATGATTTGTTTTGGTTTCTCCCTACTGTGTTGAAAGCAGGCTGAAGGTGAACAGTTAGGTGGCTACTGCCATAATTCAGACAAATTGTTGTTTAGGCAGAATGGTCGCAGTGAGCGTAACAGTAAATGATTAAATTGTGGATTTCTTTTGAATGTGGTTTGCTCATGGACAAGATATGGAATGTGAGAGAAAGGGCAAAATCACAGATAACACCAAGATTTTCAGTCTCTCAAAGCATGAAGCCAATAAAAATTCTGTTCTATTGACCCAGCAAATTTGATTTTGGCCTAATTTCAGACTCACACTTAACTCATCCTAGCTATGTTTAACTGAAATTGTCTCAGAGAGTTCTCTGTATGTGAACATTTTTATGTTTATTTACATAGTGTCACTCTAAATTAAAGAGACTCATTTGTATATGTATGCCTTACAGGAACCAGTCTCATAATTTAATAAGCACATCACATACAATGCCCAAATCCAGTTGTAATATTGGTCATAAAATTTCTTGGAGCATGGTGCTCTAGTAATAAAATTTCCCTGAATTTTTCAAATGCATTTTCTTAGCACCTGGATCACTCTTCGATAAATAGAGTCCAGATGACTCTAAATGAATTAATAAATAAAGCAATCCTGCCTTTTACTCACAGATTTTCTAGTGACCTTGTTAATAGTTATAAATGGCAATAAAGTACTTACAATAAATCAATTGTTTTCTATTTTGATTTAATTATTCAAAGCAGTCACAGAGTCACAAATCTTAAAATATTGGGTATTATCAGTTGATTTGCACTAGCATGAATTTTTAAATATTTGAATATGATATATGTACAAATAATGACCAAAGTCTATTAATACAGGGAGGATCACTTTTTTCATAAAAATGTAAAAAGGCTCTTGAAGCAGAAGACTCATCTCTTTGACACTGTTAGATACACCTGGACTTTGATCCTTTCTGCTCTCATTTGTAAACTAAGAATGCATCTCCAGGAGGCTGATGAAAGAATCTATTTTTTTTATTGCCTAACTTATTTTTATTTATTTATTTATTTATTTGTTTGTTTTCAATGAAACAAAGATGAATATTTTTAATGATAAAAGGTACAATTTCACAAAGAAAATAGATATCATAAACCATTAGACACATTAACAACAAAGAAGCAAACATACTTAAAGCAAAAATCAGAAGAAATATAAGGGAAAAGAAAAAAATATAATCATAGTAAGACATATTAACATTTCTCAGAGAATATTTTATCAAGTGCAGAAAAAATAAGGATATGAGCATCTTGTATGATGTCATTAATAATTTCTAATAGGTTTATATTTAATTCATTTATATTAATCATATCCTACACAGATATTTTTAAAATTTTGTATCCATACATTGTTAGTAGATGTCCACAGGACATTTAGAAAAACTGACAAAAAGATAAACATTACTAAATTTCAAAAAGTAGAATTCTTTTTTGTATGTGCGATTGATTTATACAAATACACATGTTATTTTTTAAATTATTTTCCATTATATGTTATTACAAGATATTGACTATCATTCCTTGTGCTATACAGAAAACCTTTGTTGTTCGTTGCATATCTATTTTTTAAGTTAGAAATCTAGCATTCTATTCATACTAAGTCAAACAAGTGGAATCAAAATGTCATGAATTTAAAAATTCATAAGTTTTCTAAAATATATATATAATGCATATATATGTATACAAAAGCTTTTCTACTATGCTTGATAAAGACTTGAGAAAGAACATCAAAAAGAAAAAAAAAAAAGAAGAGATGGAAAAATTGGAAAGCATAAACTAAATGAGACAGGAGCACTTGAATATGAAAAAAAAAAGTGAAACAAACTAGATAAAAGTAAAAGATCCTCATATACTCCAGTTGTTTTTAAACATAGCTGCTCATTAGAAATATATCTGGTGTGTGAGTTAGTCGCTCAGTTGTTGTCCAACTCTTTTGCGACCCCGTGTACTGCAGCCCAACAGGCTCTTCTGTCCATGGGATTCTCCAGACAAGAATACTGAAGTGGGTTGCCATTTCCTTCTCCAAGAAATATATCTGGAGCTCTGGCAAAAAAAAAAAAAAAAAAAGCAATACCAGGGCATTTGTATTTTTCAAAAAATTCCAAGCTAATTTTGATATGCTTAATGGATTTTCAAAAGTGATTACAGATTTTTCTATTAAATGGTAGTTTTGGTAATACAGAATTCTATAATTTTTCTGTTGACCAATCATTATACAATGGTATTAAGTGAGTAATAATTACATCATCACAGTAGTGAAAGATGTTGATCAGTTTTCACAATCAATAGCCAGACCCCCCCCCCCAAAGAAAAGATAATTACAATTACAAGCAATAATGGGAATATGATTAGCCTAAGAATTTAAACTAATTACATACAATTTGGGGTTCAAGCAGACTAATGTGGTAAGTAGAAGTGTATACATGCACGTGTTTTCATATGCTCAGCCAGTTGTCTTTTGGTTGGTGCATTTAATCCATTACATTTATGGTAATTATCAGTATGTATGATCCTATTGGGCTTCCTTGGTGGCTCAGATGGTAAAGAATCCGCCTGCAGAGATCTGGGCTTAATCCCTGGGTTGGGAAGATTCCCTGGAAGGGGGCAAGGCAACCCACTCCAGTATTCTTGCCTGGAGAATCCCCATGGACTGAGAAGCCTGGCAGGCTACAGCCTTGGGGTCACAAAGAGCTGGACACGGCTGAGTGTCTGAGCGCAGCACGTAATACTGTTACTGTTTTCTTAATTGTTTTGAGTTTACTTTCTGTAGGTCTTTTTCTCCTGTGTTTCCTGCCTTGAGAAGTTCCTTTAGCATTTGTTGTGAGGCTGCTTTGGTGGTGCTGAATTCTGTTAACTTTTGCTTGTCTGGAAAGCTTTTGATTTCTCCATCAAATCTGAAGGACAGTCTTGCTGGGTATTCTTCGTTATGGGTTCTTCCCTTTCATTACTTTAAATATATCATGCCATTCCCTTCTGGCTTGTAGAGGTTCTGTTGCGAAATCAGCTGATAGCCTGCTGGGAGTTCCCTTGTATGTTATTTTTTGTTTTTCCTATGTTGCTTTTAATATTTTAACTCTGTCTTTAATTTTTGTCTGTTTGATTACTATGTGTCTGAGTGTGTTCCTCCTTGGATTTATCCTGCCTGGGACTATGTACTTCCTGGACTTGGTTGATTATTTCCTTTCCCATATTAGGGAAGTTTTCATTTATTATGTCTTCAAATACCTTCTCAGGTCCTTTCTCTCTTCTCCTTCTGGGACTCCTATAATGTGAATGTTTATGCATTTAATGTTGTCACAGAGGTCTCTTAGGCTGTCTTCATTTCTTTTCATATATATTTCTTTTTTCTATATTCATTATATATTTATATTTCTATATTCATTAAATATTATATGTCTCATATATTTTTTTTTCTATATTCTGTTCTGTGGCAGTCATTTCCACCATTCTGTCCTCCAGGTCATTTATCTGTGCTTCTGCCTCAGTTATTCTGCTATGGATTCCTTCTAGTGTATTATTCATCTCTGTTTGTTTGTTCTTTAGTTCTTGTAGGTCTTTTGTAAACATTTCCTGCATCTTCTCTGTTTGTCTCCATTCTTTTTCCGAGATCCTGAATCATATTCACTATCATTATTCTGAATTCTTTTTCTGGAGATTGCCTATCTCTACTTCATTTAGTTGTTTTCCTGGGGTTTTATCTTATCCGTTTATCTGGGATGTAACTTTCTGCTTTTTCATGCCTATTAACTTTCTGTAATGCAAGTTTTGTTTTACTTGTTGTGGGATTGTGGTTCTTCTTGCTTCTGCTATCTGCCCTCTGATGGAGGAAGCTAAGAGGCCTTATAAGCTTCCTGATGGGAGGGACTAGCAGTGGGAAAACCTGGGTCTTACTACGGTGGGCAGGGGCCTTGCTCAGTAAAGCTTTGATCCACTTAACTGCTGATGGGTGGGGCTGCACTCCCCGGTAGTTATTTGGCCTGGGGCGACCCAGCCCTGGGGTCTGTGGGCTCTATGGTCTGGTTAAGGGCGACCTCCAAGAGGGTTTACCCCCCAGGGACCTTCCCAGACGGCTTCTGCCAGTCCCCCTGTCCCTGCGCTGAGCCCCTGCTGACCCCCACCTCCACAGGGGACCCTCCAACACTAGCAGATAGTTTGGGTTGTCTCCTGTAGAGTCACTGCACCTTTCCTCTGAGTCTTGGTGCGTGCAAAGTTTTGTTTGTGCCTCCAAGACTGGAGTCTCTGTTTCCCCCAGTCTTGTGGAAGTCTTGTAATCAAATCCCACTGGCCTTCAAGGTCAGATTCCCTGGGGATTCCTAGTCCCTTTGTCAGATCCCCAGTCTGGGAAGTCTGATGAGGGATTCAGAACCTTTACAACAATGCGAGACTTCTTTGGTATTATTGTTCTCCAGTCTGTGGGTCACCCACCCAGTGGGTATGGAATTTGATTTTATCATGATTGTGCCCCTCCTACTGTCTTGCTATAGCTTATTCTTTGTCTTTGAGACATGGGGTACCTTTTTTTGGTGGGTTCCAGCATCCTCCTGTCAATGGATGTACAACAATTAGTTGTCAAAAATCTGTTTTTATTTGGAGCAGTGCCTGTTCTTTTCCATGGGATACTTTCATAAGAATACATCGAGGAGTAAAAACGACACCCATTTTCTAGGTGATAGAATACCTACCTTGTATTTTTCCAGGTTGTTCTCAGTTTTGGCTTTCAACCTTGAGAAGTCATTTAGGTAGGACTGTGACTTAGCAACTATGCAAGTTAAGAAACCCTTATATGAAATTCAGCAGTGAATTGCTTATAAAAATGTATGCTAAAAAATTATTAAGTTGCTAGTTACTCAATGGAAATGCCCACAGTGCCCAGCAGAGACCATTGCCCTGAAATGTCAGACATCTCAGACGTGTCTAACAAATGCCAGAGCTGGCAGAGAAGCATGTGCACTGCCTTTTAGCTCTAAAATCTTTTTATGAATAGATAAAACTAGAAAATGAAAATGAGTTGCATGTGGAAAAACAATATTGACATCTAAAACTGGTGGTTGAGTATGATCGGGCATCTCTAGTGATCTTGCGTGAGATCGGAGTGACTTTAGCCAAATTTCTGAATCACTATTTTACCTTCTTTGCACAGTGTATCAAATGGAGATAATAATTTGTTGCTACCTAATACAATTGCTATGAGGATTAAATGAATATTTTAATGTAAAACTCTTAGGACAGCTCCTAGCATATTATAAACTTTCAAAAAACGTTAACTGTTATTATGTCTAAGCATGTAATGGAACTCTTGAGTTTACACATAAATTGCATATGAAGAGACGCAAGAAAATAATTCCAGGGGAATCTTATTGGTGTACTGTTATTTTCATCAATGAGTGAGTAAAATTCTTGTCAGAAGTCAAATGGGGAGAATTTATAAACTGCATGTGAAATTTTCAAAGGGTTTGAGTCATACAGTCTTGTCAGTATTAGTAACATATTCAAAAGGGAAGAAAGTGGCCAGTGTTGCAATTATTTTTAGTTAACGATAAATGAGATAAACATGATACACTATCAGATGATGCCAAGAGAAGCAATTCATGATCACCATGAAAACCCACCTGGGCCACACTGTCTGCTTTCCCAGCCCCACCATCCTTCAAACTGAGTTTATTCAGCATCCCATGAAAACTGATTGCTATTTACTGTTATCACTGAGGGTTTCTGAATTTTGTAAGCACAGATATATAAATATAACCTGAAGGTCAGGAGCTCACACTAGAAAAGAGCGGAATTTGCTTGGGGGCAGGGAGTTTGTGGCCTGTGGCATGCTGATGTGGTAGTTTGACTTTGAAAGTAAAGATGACGAAGCCAGGGTGAACGAGTATAGTAACCTCAGGCATAGGAAAGTTTTGGTGGAAAGGGATCTATAACAGGCCAGCCATGGAATGTGGATCAGGTGGAACAAATATGGCCTGTAAGGATGCAGTCAGCAAATATTTGTCTATTATACAAGACTACATTTTATAGTCATGGGCTGCAAAACTTGAAGAGTAAGTGAAAACAGAGAAAGGTCACTTACAGCAGACAGTTATATGCTTCCTTCCAGTTAGGTCAGGTCATCTGAATCAGGGGCCTTTTCAAAGTTTCTTTGCCTTAAATGATAACTTTTTGTGTGTATGAGATCTAGTTTATTTTCTATTCAATGACTTTTTTTCTTTCATTTTTTAAAATTAAATTTATTTATTTTTTAATTGAAGCATAAGTGCTTTACAGAATTTTGTTGTTTTCTGTCAAACCTCAACATGAATCAGCCATAGGTATACATATATCCCCTCCCGTCTCCCTCCCCATCCCACCCCTCTAGGTTGATTCAGAGCCCCTGTTTGGGTTTCCTGAGACATACAGCAAATTCCCATTGGCTGTCTATTCCCGTTGGCTATCTATTTTACATATGGTAATGTAATTTCCTTGTTACTGTCTCCATACATCTCACCCTCTCCTCCCTTCTCCCCATGTCCATAAGTCTGTTGTCTATGTCTGTTTCTCCATTGCTGCCCTGCAAATAAATTCTTCAGTACCATTTTTCTAGATTCTGTATATATGCATTAGAATACAATATTTATCTTTCTCTTTCTGACTTCACTCTGTATAATATTAGGTTCATCCACCTCATTAGAACTGACTCAAATGCATTCCTTTTTATGGCTGAGTAATATTCCATATGTACCAGACTTCTTTATCCATTCATCTGTCAATGGACATCTAGGTTGCTTCCATGTTCTAGCTATTGTAAATAGTGCTGCAATGAACAATGGGATACATGTGTCTTTTTCAGTTCTGGCTTCCTCAGGGTATATGCCTAGGACTCATTGACTTTTAAAAGCAATTCTTTCTACCTCATTTATTTTTAAGTTACTTTCAATGCTAATTCTAGAATTTCCCAACTTACACACCATTTTATGTATTTCCCTGTTCACAAATGTGTGTCATCACCTGCCCATAGAGGATATAGTATATGAAAGCATAGATGGACCCTTATAAATCCATAGCCATCCTTAGGACAATTATACAAAACACTTTCCTGTTAAGTAGATCAGGGTTATCATGAGGGTATATAAATGCAACATGCTGTTTGATATTCATGTTTCCCATATGTATTCTGAATCTTTTGTTAAGAGCAGGAATTATTCAATCATGTAAGAACTTACTATTCTATAACATTTGTATTCTAAATCCAAAATATATGACTCTTACGTAACTTCAGCAAATGTGTCTGTACTGGCATATGTACTAATGCCAGCCATATTCCAACAGATGACAGTGTTCAGTTGTCTAAAGAGTGGGACATAATCTAGAGCTTTTTAATTGAAGTCTCTGCTTAAGAGTGTAAGTCCAACTTACAAATGTATGTTTTTGAAAAACGTATTATTTAAAATTGTTTGCTCCATAGAGGGGTAGAGGAAATAGATGTTTAATGGATATTGAGTTTCAGTTTGGGAAGATAAACAGGTTCTAAAGATGGATGGTGGTGATGATTATACAATAGTGTGAATGTACTCAATGCCACTGAACTATACATTTTAAAATGGTAAGTTTTCTGTATACTTACCACATTAAAAGTTTTTAAAGGTGTCTTTTCCAAAACTAAAGGGCTTTCCAGCATGTTTATAATGTTTCTTGATAACATTATTTTCCTTAAAATAACTCTAAAATGAATATGAACATTCAAGTAAAAATGCATGAACATGAGACATTTATCAACTTCAATATGGTAAAATTATTTAAATAAACTGGTTTTGGGGTGAAGAAGCAGCACATTAAAGCATTAGCTTGCAGAGAGCATACGGATGATCTCGATTTTATTCTAATCTTGATGACCTTGTATTTTACTGGAATGGTTTCTAGCTTCAATGAAAAGTTTAAAGATGACTTTTTATTGACTTTAGTCAAAGGAAGAGAAGATTATTCAGTAAAGACCATAAACATTAAACTTCTGGTATTTGGAAATTGTAGTAGATTGAATTTCAGGTATTATGTGCAGAATAAAGTGTGTTTATTATGATCACTCCTCTTTTCAACTCTCTATATTTCCAGTTTAATGGCATAATAATAGTATGACTGGGATTTACCAGCCAGAGTTATAAATATGTAACATTCATTTCTAGGTAATATATGACACTATTATTTTATGAAGAGGTAGTTGCCCTTGATGTAAAAATGGGTATTTGATTTGAATAAATGATCCTGGAATTTATGTGTTACTCTAAGTTATCCTGTCCTCTCAGATGGTGAATTGCTTTTCTGCGATGCCAAAGTTGGATAAATAATAATTGCCTTCAAGAATTTTTAATATATATTATGGTTATTTTAATATCCAGTTTAAAATCTGTGTGACATAAATAATTTTTGCCATATCTATTGCCATAGACATGATTTATTAAAAGATATCTATGTCTCCTAATAGCTATGTTTCCTTATTAAAATATTAACAGAAAGCTTTCTTCACATATATAAATGGTTTCTAGTTAGCATGTTCTTTTTAATGATTTAATTTCTTACAGAATTCAGCTGTACAAGTGACGCACAAATATTGTTTCAATTTACTGAAAAAGGAAAAGAGCACATAAATTTTTGTGATTAGCGTCATCTTAAAACCTTAGCACTGGTAGAGATCTTGCATTGTCATCGCCAGCTGGACTGTAGGGAAGCCACAGGCTTAACTCACAGTTGTTAATGGACATAGGCAGTGAGGTGAGCATGACTTTTACCCTACAAAATCAGTTGTGCAAAAAAAAAAAAGGCATATATGTTTATTTTTATAAGCAAAATTAAATCTCATTACAAGATAGTGGCACATTTAGTCTCAGTTAATTGAGCAGCCCCCACCCCGAGGGTCATCTGACAATGTGAAGTTCTTTCATGACAGGAACAGTCAGGGATGGAGTTGCTGCTTTGGTCTTTGGTTTCCATTGGTCCTTGCTGTAGCCCTCCTGTCTGTGGCTATGTTAAGCTTGGATGTTGTTCTTTTAAAATGTTTTTTTCATATTGGAGCATAGTTGATTAACAATGTTGCATTAGTTTCAAGTGGATGGCAAAGTGATTAGGCTATACATATACATGTATCTATTCTTTTTCCAAATTCTTTTCCCATGTAGGTTATTACAGAATATTGAACAGAGTTCCCTGCACTATACAGTAGGTCCTTGTTAGGTATCTATTTTAAATACAGCAGTGTATGCATGTCAACCCCAAACTCCCTCTTTGCCCCTCCCTCTCCCTCTTCCCCTCTGGTAACCTTATGGTTGATTCTCTAAGACTATGAGTCTTTTTCTGTTTTGTAAATAAGTGCATTTGTTTCATTTCTTTTAGATTCCCCATATAGCAATATGATATGATATTTGTCTCTCTTTGTCTGACTTACTTCACTTATTATGATAATGTCCAGGTCCATCCATGGTGCTACAAATGGCATTATTTCATTCTTTTTAATGGCTGAGTCATAGTCCATTATACATGTACCACATTTTCTTTATCCATTCATCAGTTGATGGACATTTAGGTTGATCCATGTCTTAGCTATTGTAAATACTGCTGTAATGAACACTGGGATGTATCCTTTTGAACTAAGTTTTCTCCAGATACATGCCCAAATGTGGAATTGCTGGATCATATGGTAACTCTGTTTTTAGTTTTTTAATTAACCTTTATATTGTTCTCCATAGTGGTTTTACCAATTTGCATTCCCAGGTTCCCTTTTCTCTACACCCTCTCCAGCATCTATTGTGGACTTTTTAATGATGGCAGTTCTGACTGGAGTCAGGTGATGTCTCACTGTGGTTTTGATTTGCATTTCTCTAATCATTAATGATGAGCACCTTTTGATGTGCCTCTTGGTCATCTATATGTAGATCAATGGAACTACACATTGTTCTTTGACTATTGCTGGCCACAGTTTCTTCTCTCTGAGGTTATATTAGGCCCTGTAGATAGTTCTAGCACTGAGAATATTATCATTCCTAATAAAAGTCATACTAAACTTTCAAAGCCTATATGTGGATATTGAATCCTATTGGATTTCAGGCATTATATGCATAGTTTGTATGCTGTAATGAAAACAGCTTCTTTCTGTAGTTTCTAAATTGAAAGTTCTTGAAAGGTTCATTGTAGCTGACCTTATTTGAAGGAAGGGCCCTGGATTTGTGGGTGCCCAAAGCACATGCTTAACCTACTATAAAATGCAGTGCTGTTGATTCAGGCTTATTGAAAAGTAGTACAGAAACCATTGTGCATAATATTTCTAAATGAGTCAATTTTTTTCTAATTATCTGGAAATTCTTTCCTAACCACTTTATTATTAGGATAAAATTTTTGACTTGTGTTTTCAAACAGTGTCAGTGTAAGTGTGAAAATGATCAAATTATTTTACCAGTCCTTTGCTGGAAAGTGAGTTGGTCAGATAAGCTGCTAAGATGAGAGGTAGGTGACCAAACTCAAAATCATGAAGACTTACACCTATGTTTTCTTTTAATAGTTTTTTTTTATAAGTTTTGTCAATTTGACTATTAATTGCACTTCCTTCCGCTCTCAAAATGTCCCTAGTTGGATGATAAATTATATGGTCACCCTAGTCAGAGGTGCAGTCAATGAAACAGAGTAATGCTCCCTGTCCTATGAGAATATTGTCACTCTAGCTGTGATCTCATCATTCCCTAGCACAGTCAGCCAACCCAGATTGTCCACATACAAAAGCAAGAATCATATGGCTTTCAAGAAATACAGAAAAAAAAAAAAAAACAATTTTTTTAAAAAGATAGAATGAGTCAAGGGGTAAGAAGATAAGCTAAAGCTCACAGATGTCTTCTTTCAAAAGTCTATAACTACTGTACTTTAAAAACTCTGAACTCCAATTTCTTTTCCATTCCTAAAATATTTTATTCAATTCCTGCTGTGGAAACACTGTGGCTATATGCCAACATGCTCAGTAGGGTGTCTCTTAACTTTAAAATATCAATTCATGGGCAATTTTGTATTTTCTCTTAAAGAAATTAAATACATATTTTACAAGTGAATTTTATAACTTACTGGAATTGGTGACTAGTATTTGCACAGCCACTTCAGTTATATAAATCCAGGGTTTAAAAAAAAAGCATTACTGAAACTAAGCTGAGGGCTGTTCCCCTTTCTTTATAGTCCAGCAATGAATCTGTCATCTCTTTACCAATTTTAAGGGTTTGTTGTAAGTCGTTTGTTGTTGTTCAGTTTGTGTTGTTCAAGTCATGTCTGACTCTTTGCAACCCCATGGACTGCAGCATGCCAGGCCTCCCTGTCCCTCACTATCTCCTGGAATCTGCCCAAGTTGATATTCATTGAATCGGTGATGCCATCCAACCATCTTATGCTCTTTTGCCCTCTTCTACTTTTACCTTCAATCTTGCCCAGCATCAGGGTCTTTTCGGTGAGTCAGCTCTTAGCATCAGGTGGCCAAACTATTGGTGCTACAGCTTCAGCATCACTCCTTCCACTGAGTATTCAGGGTTGATTTCCTTTAGGATAGACTGATTTGATCTCCTTGCTGTCCAAGGGATTCTCAAGAGTCTTATCCATCACTACAGCTTGAAAGCATCAATTCTTCGGTGCTCTGCCTTCTTTATGGCCCAACTGTCACATCCATATATGACTACTGGAAAGACAATAGCTTTGACTGTGTGCACCTCTGTCAGCAAAGTGATGTCTTTGTTTTTTAATATGCTATCTAGGTTTGTCATAGGTTTGTCATTTTAAGGATGCCACTTTAATTATCCTGAAAATAGTGAACTTTAAACCTAATAAAAGATCTGAATGACTATGAGCTCACAAAGATTCTTGTGTAAAATTTAATAGTAATAATACTGAATTTGAACCTTAAGAAATTATTTTCTCTTGTATCTCTCTTAACAACTGGCTATTTCTTTGAGTTTCAATCCTTGAGTGTAACACACTTAAGTAAATTTTAATGTAAATTAATGTATTTTAATGTAAATATATATATTTATCATTATCTTGACTTTTTAGCCTCCAAATATATTTGGGCCACTGATACTTGTTTTCTTGACTTTGCTCTTATAGGGAAAAAATGTAATGTATTTTAACTTCTGACCCCATAAAATTGAGTTATTTGAGAATTCAGCATATAGAAGAATTCTTTTTCTGCCTTTTAGTATCTTATTACCCCAAGACTAATACTACAGTCAGATAAAAACCTGGTTTCTCTACATTTGTTTGGCTTTGTTCCTTGTAGTAGAAGAAGCTATAACAACCAAATGTCTGCTTACCAAGACAGGCAGTTATTGCTTTGTTGGTCCTGTCAGTCTTTCTGTACCTTGTGATTATTTCGTAAAAAGTATTTGGAGTGATGTTATATGTTTATCAGTTCCAAGAATAGCTCTGCAGAGCAGAACACGAATGTAAAAAAAATGCCATTGGAACTCTGGATCATTTTTATTAGTTATCAAGCTCTGAGGACTCTGAAGTTGTAAAGTGCTTTTAAATTATTCATTAAGCATCTCTGTATCAGAAATAATTCATTACTGCATTACTCTCTCCATTTTCAAAATGAGTCAATTTATTTGGTCATATCAGCAGCCTGTAAAGGATGGAAGATCATAATTCATATGTTCCTATTGCTCGTGTACATAGGCGACAGTGTTATCGTTACTGAGACTGGAGGGGTTGTTTCTTCCTGCCACCCCACAGCAGACATTCTGTGTACACAGTAGCTGATGCTAAAGAGTGACTTGCAGAAGAAATGTGTGGGGAGGCAGGAGGAGAATCCCTGCAGAGGTGAGCCTCTCTTCTTTGTGGCAGTTTGTGTCATTCTGTGGATGTACCTTGGCAGAAACAAGGTTAGGAACCATTGCTCTTGGTTTAGTCTAATAAATAGAGATCAAATTATCCTCTTCAGATCTCCCAGGAAGATATGGAAAAATCATGCCTGACTAGAGGTGTTCTAATCCAATGCTTCTCAAACTTAAAAAGGCAAATTCTGGTTCAGTACTCTCAGGCAGGGTCCAAGAATGTATTTACTAACAAGCTCATGGGAAATGGGATGCTGCTGATGCAGGAACCCCTCTGAGTGACCAGGGCCTCTGTGGTCCAGGCTTACAGTGGGCCCCTCTGGGGACTAGAATTGAAGGGGAAAGAACAGGGCCTGTCATGAGAGGAGGCACGAAGTCCCTCCTGTGAACAGAAGGAGCTAAAGCGGAAGCTGCAGTGACCACGGAGGGAGAGGCACTGAGCATATAGCTCTGATACAGCCAGGAACCCTGGAAAGATCTTCAAAGCTGAAGCAGACGTATTTGAGAGAAGGTCTCTCAGAAGGTTGCTAATACCTGCAAAGGTGGATAAGAAAGATTATTTATAAAGCGGCATGAAAGACAACTTCAGCAAAACTTTTTGGATGGGATGTAGGAGAGAAATTGGTTTATCAAAAATACAGTACTGTGTGTGAAAATATTTTGTGAGATATAAAATGTTAGGGCATTTGGCATTAATTCTTAGTTGAGTCAACCAGCATGGAGCTAGGGACATCAAGGGGTACTGAGGACAGGAGATTGTTGCGGTCGTGCCAGAGGATGGACAGCCAATTTTAAAGTGGGGGAGTGGAGGAGAGGGGGTGGGTGTATGTGATAACAACATCTCTTGCTTAGAGAAGAGCTGGAGTCAGGGAGTTGAAAGGGACCTTAAATGTCCCTTGGATCAGCTCCTTCATTTAATATACGAGCAAGCCTAGGTCTAGAAACAGAAGTGCACAAAAGTCACTTAGTAAGCAGAGCAAAGGCCCTTTTGGGGCTGTCAGACTTAGCTAAATTTAGATTTCAGATCAACAAAAATAACTTTTAGTATAAATATGTCCAAGGAGTACCTTAGGTCAGGTGTAATATTTGTGACTTTCTCATAATAAAAAAAAAATTGTTGTTGATCTGTTGTCCAAAATTAACTGGATATCCTATATTTTATCTGGAAACACTAGATTCATTGAAAATTCAGTACATTTTGGTAAACAGAGATATTGGAAAGATGAGGGAAAATATATTAGCCTTGTGTTTAGAGCATAAGCTTCATCAGAGTGTGAGTTTCTGTGTGTTTTATTTCCTGGAGATTCCCCAGAGACTAGGTCAGTGCATAGCACTCAGCAAGTATTTATTGAATGAGTGAATAAAAGCATGGGAATGTTCAAAATATTGTGGCTTGTAGGATGCTTCACAGAAGAACAGAACTCAGATTAAGATATTCCCTGTGGCCAATATTTCACTTTTCCAGCAGAGCAGATCTTGAGCGAATGTCTCAAGAATGTTCACTATGGAAAACATGGTACGAGAGAAAAATAAGGTTGTGAAAATGAATTTTTGAGTCACATTAGGGCTTGAAAGTTCTGTATCACTAGTTTATTAGAACTTTCAAGAGTAATTCCCAGTGCTTTGATTAAAGATTTAAAGTGTGGGGTGTCACATGAATTGATCTGATTTGGAATGTATTTCTGAAAAAAATAAATACTCGAAGCTCATTTTTCTCCAAAGAGAAGTGTGACAGAGACACTGATTGCTGGATCTCAGCCACAGCATCTGTGCCAGCAATGTGGGTACAGGTGGAGCTGAGCAGAATCATCTTCATCTAGGTCTAAATCAGAGCGGAAGGGACTGATTGGGTTTGCCCAGATTTAAGCACCTTTGATCAAACCACAATCTTGTTAGATTTCTTCAACTGAGACTTGTGTAGAAAAGGAAATGATGAAGTATAAGAATAAGAAGAACCTGTCATTTGTTGGAACCTATTATACAGACTGAAGTCAGAAAGAGAAAGACAGATACTATATATTAATGCATATACATAGAATTTAGAAAGAGGGGAGTGACAGTCCTACATGCAGGGCAGCAAAGGAGACACAGATTAAAGAACAGACTTTGGACTCAGCAGGAGAAGGTGAGGGTGTGATGATTTGAGAGAACACCCCTGAAACATGTACATTACCAGATGTAAAATATGACCAGTGCAAGTTCAATGCGCAGGGCAGCCAAAGCTGATGCTCTGTGACAACCCAAAGGGATAGGGTGGGGAGGGTGTTAGGAG
Organism: Odocoileus virginianus; assembly: GCF_023699985.2. Classification (NCBI taxonomy): domain Eukaryota; kingdom Metazoa; phylum Chordata; class Mammalia; order Artiodactyla; family Cervidae; genus Odocoileus; species Odocoileus virginianus. The sequence continues at coordinate 11,167,246 of NC_069686.1, forward strand.
GAGGGTTCAGGATGGGGGAGCACATGTATAAATGTGGTTGATTCATGTTGATGTATGGCAAAACCATCACAATATTGTAAAGTAATTATTCTCCAATTAAAATTAATTAATTAATTTAAAAATAAAATAATTTACTGTGAAGAAGATAATATGACCCCCATTTTTCAGATGTGAAAATTGAGGTATAGAAAAATGAAGTAACAGCATAAGTGGTGAAAAGGGGTTTGAACCTAAGTCTCTCTCTTTGGTGTGATCATGCGTTATCAACTCATTTGAAGAATGAAGAATCCTTTGAACTATAATACTGCCTTATTTTACAAAAGAAAAATTCATCACTGACAATAATTACAAATAGATCATATTATCATGAATCTAGTTGTATTAACATGAAGTTAATAAGCACCCTCTAACCCAAGGTCATTGGTCCAGTGTTTCAGTTCTGCATTCATATTTTCTCTCCTGCTCTGCCTTCTGCAGGAGGTTGATACACTCCCCCTGCATTTTCTCACTGTGCTGTTATTATCTTACCTGGGTCTGTCAGATGGTGTCCGGGAAGGGAGCAGATGGTATACTCTAGCCAAGTAATTGAAGAGAGTTTAATGAAGGGTGTATCTTCAAACGTGTGGGCAGGGTTAAGAAAACAAACGGGAGACCATGAAGGACCAGGAAACAGCAACAGCTAGAGTCACTTACTGTCCCTGGGCCCTGAAGCAGCAGGGAAGGCGGCAGGAACCAGAAGCAGCTGCAGGACGGGACAGACATCAGGGAAGACAGGCTGCTGTCTTCCAGGAAGGACACGGCCAGCCTGTTACCAGCAGAGGGGAGCAAAACCAAGCGCAGTCTGAGGTCAGAATGGACAAGGGAGCAAGCCGCTGCCCTCCCTCGCTTCTTGCAGGCCGGGTTCTTGCTGGTCACCAGCATTAACTCAACTCGACCAGAAGCCCGAGGACAGGAGAGCCACCGCTGTGGCCCACTCCAGGACCCAGCCGGTGGGGCGTGGAGCATGTTGGCTGTGGAAGGGCAGAGGGAAAACAGCCATCGTACAGCCCTTCTCCTGCCTTGGTGGCGCAGCTCAGGGAGCTGACCCCTTTTGCTGCACTCTTCTTTTCCGCTCGCTTCCTTCGCTCTCCCAGGTTCTGTCTCCTGCACTCACCCCCTCCGCGCGCTGCTCTGCACCAGGGCGGCTAGTGCCACTTTCTGTACTCAGCTCACGTTAGCCGGGCACTGGGTCCAGTGGCCACGAAGCTCCTGGTGCTTCCCAAGTCTGTCTCCAGGTGCACCAAGGGCCGTGTATTCCGAGGCCCACCCACTGAAAGGTCCCTTCCTGGTTACCTGATTCCCTGGTTTTCTGGTTTTACTTGTGAGGTCTTTCTTCCTTGTCACATCCATTGGCAAACTAGTTATCTGCCTCTGGTTGCTCCAGAGTGTTGAGTTCTAAAGTTATTTCCTCAAATGGCCACCCACCTAGGAGATCAAGTAGTCCCTGTCTCTATGCTGAACCTGATTTCCTCTGGCATTTCTGCCCTTCGGAGCAGGGGGAGTTTTCAGTCGCTCGTATTCATTGCCCAGTAGAAACCGCAGCGGGGCTTTCCCCCGTGACTCAGCAGTGAAGAATTCGCCACAGGAGCCGCGGGTTCGATCCCTGGGTCTGGTGGATCCCGTGGAGGAGGGCATGGCAGCCCACCCCAGTATTCTTGCCTGGAGAATCCCGTGGACAGAGGAGCCTGGAGGGCTACCGTCCAGCGGGGCGCAAAGAGTTAGACATGACTGAAGGGGCCTAGCGTGCATGCACACAGAAGCCACAACTCATTTGGCACAGCCTCAGAGCACTGGCACTCAAAGGACATGGTCCAACAATGGGAGAGTCTTCTTTTCTCCTTATTCTTGCCCTTTTTCTTTTTCAATTGAGGTGGTTATGTTCCTTGAGTATTCAGAAGATGATACATAAAACATTATTTCAGGAAATTCTCTCCCCACTTCATCTCCTTCCCCACCATCCCTTAGCTCCCCGAGTTATGTTTTCTCTAAAGTCTTCCCCAGATCCACCCCCCCAACTCTAACTCATGCATCTTCCTTCTTTCTTTCATTTCTAGACTACAAAGGTCCCCGAGAACTTGCCTGGCAACAGAACCCTGCTCTGAGACAGAGAAGGGAAAGGAACTGAGCCGATAGAGGCAGAGCCTTGTTAGAAGATAGAGGATGAGAGAGGCTGCGTGCACTCTTGACTAAATTCTCCTCCACAGCTCTCAGAGCGTGTTGGAGCGAGAACAGCAGTACTGAAAGGTGTCGAAAGTCTTAAACTTTTAACAACTTGATACTTGTGGCATATGTCTCACAACCAAAGTCACTGTCTACGTGTAATTTTTCAATGGCTGCCATCCGTGGAACACTTGCTCTTCACCAGGCATTTTACCAAGGATTTTAATATATTTATCTTTAATGTTCACACTGAATCTGTATGCGAGTTGGTATCAGCCCCACTTTACAAATGAAGCTGAAATGCAAAATTATTTGAACTAGTGATGACTCTAAAGTATGTATCCTTTTCATTAATAATCATACTAAGCTCCCAACAGTTGGACAGATACTTTCACCAGTCCTGTACTATCTTCCTTGGTGGCTCAGAGGTTAAAGCATCTGCTTGCAATGAGGGAGACCTGGGTTCGATCCCTGGGTGGGGAGATCCCCTGAAGAAGGAAATGGCAACCCACTCCGGTACTCTTGCCGGGAAAACCCTATGGATGGAGAAGCCTGGTGGGCTACAGTCCATGGAGTCTCAAAGAGTCAGACACGGCTGAACATAATCCTGTATCCTGTACTGTCATACACGCAGCATTTTCAATCTTCACTCACACCTGATGAGTAGTAGCATTGTTAGCACCACTCTATGGATGAGGACGGGCTTCCCCGCTAGCGCAGTGGTAAAGAACCCACCTGCAATGCAGGAGACATGGGTTTGATTCCTGTGTTGGGAAGATCTCCTGAAGAAGGAAATGGCAACCTACGCCAGTATTCTCACCTGGGAAATCCCATGGACAGAGGAGCCCAGCAGGCTACAGTCCATGGAGTCACAAAAGAGTCAGACACGACTTAGTGATTAAACAAAAACAGTGAATGAGGACCCTGAGGGTCAGAGAGTCTTAGGCACCTTATTGTCTTCACAGCTAGTGTTCATCAGAGTCACGATTTGAATCCAGGTCCATCAGACTCCAGATGTGTTCTTTATATCCCTGGTCTATAATCCCATGATGCCGGTTTTATAACATTGTATGACAGGAACATATTCTATATTAATATAATTTATTAATATAATGTATTAATATATTAATTAATATTAATACAGTAATATATATTAAAATAATATTATGACATATTATAATATGTCATTGTATGACAGGAACATATTCTATATTAATATAATAGCTTCTTAGCAAATTTCTGGAGAGTTAGGTGGAAAGAGGGGGTGATATTTCTAAGAGGCGAGAAAGAATCAACTTGGCAGGACCTGGCAGGACCATGCTACCTACTTCAAGCCTGGAACATGGCTTGAAGCAGTGCAGGGCAGTTGCTGAATGCTGGAGTGGAACAGTGCAATGCACGCCAGTCATCTTGAAATAGAGAAATTCGGAGCTCATGAGGTGAGTCTGGAGACTACAAGTAGCGACTGATCCTATGAAACAGGAACCAAGGGACAGATTATAATATTCAGATGTCTTAAATTGATGTTTATTAGTTAGCCCTTAAAAGGTAATCCTGTAATAATCATCTTTCCTGAAGGGAGTCCCAGTGGTTTGGATTCCTTTGTGATTGGTTCCCACTTATTATAGGACTCAACTCAAGCAATCACGGATATTCTTGATAGCTCTTAATTATGCCAAATTATATTGGAATGGGATATGAAGGAAGTGTACTGGATCTAGTTAAAAATAGGGTTTTGCTAGTTTTTGTGTTGATTCATCTGAAATGAATGAAATGTGGAGATGTTTTGATAAAATTATACAAATTTTGGCATGACTAGTTAGTTGTCTCATGAAAATCGGCAAAAAATAATTGTGAAGTAATTCTCAGAAGCCCACAGATTAACTGTTCTGCAGGCTTCAGGTAGTTTTTTGTGTTGTATGTTTTCAAACAAAATATCAATTGTGTTGGGTGAAAGCCATCCAGTTTTTAGCAAATTAAGATGAGTTTTAATGTTAAAATACAGATGTTCTATCTGTTGGGTGAATTCTGACATGATTTAGTGGAGTATTTTTTTCTTTCCTGGTTTTAGGGGAGGGCAGGTTGAGGAGGTTGTGCTTTTGAGATCAAAGAAAGTTGTCCTACATTATACATTCAAAATATTGTCCTGCGTACCAACCTTCTACAGCCAGACTCTGCAGGTGAAAAAGTTGAGACTCAGGGGTAGAAGTGTGTAAAGGGAACTTAACAAAAACCAAAGCTTGAGGCTTCCTTTCCCTGAGTTAGTTTCTAATGTAAATCCTGCTTTTTCTAGGCTAACGTTTCTTCAGCGTTACCTTGAGTTTTTATCACATCTGAGGTTCCATGCCAACCACTCAGAACCCAGAGACCATGAAGTACCCTAGAAGCTCGCAGTGTGTGGCAGTGTTTCGCCCTGAGACCGTATCTTATTGGTGCTCTGGCTACAGGTGAAAAGTTCAGCTTCCTTGGTCCCAGAGAGGCCTGTGGAATCAGAGACCTCTGAGGCTGGCAGGGGAGGAGAGGTGTCTCTTGCTGGAGCCAGTGAAGGAAACACCAACATGAACAGAACCAATGGTAACACAGTGAGATGAGGGAACAGCAGTGCTGAAGAGGAGGAGGGAATGTGAGGAGGAAGGACACTCTGCTCGCTTTCTGATTATTAGAAGGCAACTAGGCGCTGCATCCTGTTGACCTCTGATGACAAACAACTTAGCAATACACATGATGATGCTATGTGCAGTTCATACTGGTTATCTACATTTGGTTTGTTATCTACCAGACCTACTTCTTGATAAATACATTGCTGTTCAAAAACGTGTTATATTTAACATCGGAGGATGGATGAAGTTTAAGCAGTGTAGGCTAAGCCTATCTCTTTCAATTGACTCATTTGCAGGCAGTGAAAGATTGCGCTGTCCACACAGTCAGGATGATTGCAGTTACTTCACTCGAAGTATATAGTCATGAATGGGTATTGACTTCCATTTCTCCTTTTGCAGGATTATATAACCATTGCACTTTTAATTAGGAAGGCAATGGTGCTGATACCAAGAAATTCAATGCAATGAACTTTTTATTATTAGAGATAAAAATTAATCCTGAATTCCTTTGGCCTTTTAATTGTTAACTGTGGAATCAGTCAAATGTGGAGGCTGAAGAAGCACCAAGGGATAATGTAATTGCAACTCTTCAAACAATTGTATCTGTCTGGAGAATGAAGATTGATGATCTGGAAAATAGATCTCATTGTTTCAATTGTAGAATTATGGGCTTGGCCAGTAGCTATTAAGAGAGATTCTCTGGGAAACTTTTTACCAAAAGGAAAAAAAAAAGATACTTGTTAGATGAAGAAAATTTAATTCAGCCACTTTTCATTAAGCAAGGCCAAAAACTCTAATTCCCAAGTTCATAGTTGATGAGAGGCCCCAGAGCAGTAATTATCCATTTTTCAAGTTTTCTGATAGAAAGCTCTTCAATTAGATATAGACAAGGGGGAAATTATGGTAAAAGGAAGGGTATTTTGTCCTTTCTAAAGAGCACTAGGAAAATAGAGACTATATCACAATCTTAAGAGATAATTATATTAAATGAGTTAAGCACTTTGAATTGTCTTAAAAGATGTTAAATTACTTTCAGTATTACCATTCCATTTACAGTGCTTGAAATTTTAATTCAGAAAATAAACTTGCATCCAGTATTCATTTATATTTTCTAAATTCTCAGGGATGATAGGATAGGTTGCCCTGGGCATCCTTGGACATCCTTTGGAAAAATAAGTCATTCTGTATTGAAGTAGGTGGTGTGTTTTTTGTTCCAAGTGCCATTGAATATTTGAAATGTGATTCAGTCTATTTGTCTATGCTGTTAGGAAGATCGATTAGTTGTCTTACTTGTCAATTCTAATGTGATTTGACAAACATTGTTTGCATGGCTGTTATTTTTTTCTGCCTTCCTCATTCATATATGGGGTAGGTGTAAGTATAAATGATTGACTTGGTGTAGGCTGTAGGCAGTCATGGATTAATTTAAGTAAGAGGAAATGCCTCCTTCTTTGTTCAACCACATAATGGTAGCACATGAATATTTTATTTTACCATTTTTAAAGTGGGGAGAAGCTTAGAAGGTGAATCGAAGTGACCTCAGACTCTCAATTGCTTGTGACATGATGTTTTTGTGATTTTCTGCTAAGCAGAGAGTGAAGATGTAACTGTTTACCTCACCAGGGTAAAGGAAGCAGCTCAACAGCCATGGCCCACCAACTTGCTGAGCTCTGAGGATGTATCCGTCCAGGACTTACTATTTCTAGTCTGAGCACAAAGGTGATACAGAGCAACTGTGATGGTTAGCAATAGTCCCTGGCACTGGGCATGGTTTCAATCTGCTAATGGCGACTCTTGCTAGCAGACAGTGAATGTGAATGGCTTGAAAACCAGAGTATATGTGCCTTATCATTATTATTAGAAGGTCATCAGGCCCTGCCTCATGAAACATGAAAGACTATTCTTTCTACAATCTCGAACATTTATTTATTTTTATTTGCAACGGGTGGATAACTGCTTTACAATATTGTGTTGGTTTCTGCTGTACCACAATGCGACTCAGCAATAAGTATACATATACCCCCACTCGTGAGCCTCCCACCCCCACCCCGCACCCCACCCTTCTAGGTCACCACAGAGCCCCGATATGAGTTCCCTGTGCCATCCAGCAGCTTCTGCTAGCTTTTTTATTTTACACACAGTAGCGTGTATGTATGTGAGTGTGTATGTATACATATATATGTATGTCAATGCTACTCTAAAATCTATAACATTTCTTGTTTTAAAATTAAAAATAAGAAATGTCATAGTAAAAGAAGAAGAACTTGGGGAATCGGGGAAAATTGGAAACTGATTAAGCACTTAGACCCTTAACATGGTTTATTCAGGGCATTCAAGATAAGGTAGCCACATTAAAAAATGAAACAAACACTACTATCCTTTAATGGTAAAGTAATAAATATTTGTGAGGTTTTTTTTTTAGAAACCATGTGAAAAATAGAGAAATGAAAAGATAAGAAAAACTGAAACAAGTACTCCGGCCCTGCGTCTTCTACCGCTCACAGGTGACTGCCACTAGCCGCTGGCGCCTCGCATCTGATTCTGTGTGTGGCTGTGGGTGACATTTTTTTTTAAAGACGAAGATGGGATATATTTGTACTTACTATTTGGAAGGTGCTTTTAGTCTCAATTATTTGTCATTGTTTTACATTTTAAGTCATTGAAAGACATTCGGGAAGAGAGAATGAGAGAGAAGGCAGCTGAGATTCTGCGCTGAAGCCTGCTTCTCCGGCAGCTGGCTGCTCTCTGCCGCTGTAGGGAGGCCTTTCCTTCCTGATCACGGGCCCACGGCCTCCAGCACATGAGCTCTGACCTCCGCTATGCACTTCAGAGACCCAAAGCATTGATTCAACCTCATGGGGGCAGTGGAGTTAATGATATGAAAAAAACAGGTAATAGGACTGGGGACCTCTTCCAAACGTGGGTATATTTTCTTCTTGAGTTGAGGAGGAATAAAACTCAGTGAAATTATCAGAAATATTAAGGGCTAAAAGAGAGACTATACAGGTCTGTTCTGTAATCCCTCTAAATTCTAATAAATAGGCTTGTTCAGACGTAGAGTTAAACCACAGTGAGAAAGTAGGAATGCTTCAGAATGTGGTGAAGGAACATGGAAACTGTTGCTTGGATTTGGAATCAGAGCATAAGGAGTCAGAGGTAAGGGATAAAAGAGATCAGTTTTTTAAAAAATAAAGGATGTTTTCTTTGTAGTTACAAGAATAGTAGGAAATAGAAAGAAACCAGGAGAAGGACACAAAGATCTAACAAATCATATTAGCCTCGTACGTGGAAATAGAGGGAAAAAAAATCATCCAATAAAGTGGGGCAGACATTGAAAAATTCTGTTCCGAATCTTCTTATAGGGAGTGGGGTCACAAGAGGGAAGGGGGGGTCAAGTCAGCCCCTGCTCATGCAGGAAAAATATGTCAGGACCCTTTCTGATGTCACTGAAGTACTAAAAGTTCCAGGAACTTTACCGTGATGTATTATGCCTTTGTTTGACCTTGTCATGTATGCATCTATGTCCTTTGATAGCATCACAGGTAAAAGGTGACTGGTTGAGGTCAGCATTTGAATATTACTAACTTGCCCAGCCATGTATCATTTCACAACAATTCTTCATTTGCAATGTTATTTTTAATGGCTCCAGAGTGTGCCATTTTGTTAATATACTATGAATGATTTAATATTCTTTTATTATTTGACATTTATGTTACAGTAAATTTTTCACCATTATAAATTATGCTGCAGCAAATACCCTGTGAAGCTTTTGTGTCACTAGTTGTTTTCCATGTATAACTGCTGTAAATGGAGTTAAGGCCTTAGGGAATGTCCATGTTAGGCTGTTAATACCACTTGCCAAACTTTCTTCCATAAAGTTTGTAGCAATGTACACTACCAACAAAAATGGAACAGCAGCCATTTCCCACATTCAAGGGTGAGACTCTTAACACATCATCAGTTTTATAAACCTCCTGGTTATGTTTTTTCCAATAGTGTATGTGAATTCAGTTAAGTCATATGAACTCGTTTCCCTGATACTCATTTTCATCAAAGGTATGCAATCTTAAAATACCTGCTAGAAGTTAGAGCAGTATTATGTGGTGATCAAAGACTATTTAAACTGTACAGACTGATCATACTCATTGTTGTATTAGCAAAATATTCTAATCTATTTCTCTAACCATAATCTAAAATATTTCTTTGTCTTTCATTCTTCTAATTGTATAACCACTAGATAGGAGACTGGTAGTTCTTCCTTTCCTGAAGACTAGAAAAATCAAGTAGAGAACTTTAGAACATGAAGCCCCTGAACAGATCAGACATATTACTACAGTTTAGTTTTAAAAGAGTATCTAAAACAATCCTATCCACATTTGAAATTTCTATATTTAAGAAGGTATGACATATTTCATGTACATTAGTTGATGTGGAAAAATATAAATAAGTAGATGTTATCCTTCTGTTATTGACCTCAAAAAATGCTTTTTTTTTTTTTAAACAAAGAGGTATGGGAGAGAACAGCAATGGTAGTGTTGAAGACTTAAAATGAGTCTAGTGAGATTCAAATAAAAAATACAGTTATTTGAATCATAGGTTATTTATTCATGTTATATATTATTTTAAATGACTACATGTGGAGTAGAAAGAGCAACAGTCTTGTGATTAAGAACTAAAGTCTTACACTGAACTCTGCCACCTTCTAAATATATGAACTAGGGAACAAAATTTAACCACTACTGAGTCACAGTTTATCCATCAATTTTAAAAAAGCATTTATTGCTTCTTATCTCTCAGAGGGTTGTGATGATTATTGAGATACTAGATACGAACATGTGTGTACTGCTACATACTTGCAACATTACTTACTACTTTTAATAATTATAGCACTTTGTCTTCTCTCAGGACCTCAAGACCTAAGGTTTTGATATTTAACACTTTAAAGTAAAAAGCAGGATAGATGAAGGGAAATAAAGGGAAGAATATTAACAAAAGATGAATATTTCAAATAAAAATTATTGAGGTATCACATAGCTCAGAAGAGTTCAAAAAGTATTTATCTTAATGAATTACAACAGTTAATACACTTAAGTAACTGCTCCCCAGACCAAGAAATAGAATGTTATCAGCACCCAGAAGGCCCCCTTGTGCTCATCTTGAACCAGTAACCACCCCCTCCTTCCCAAAGATAACTGCCATCTGACTTCTAATAATATAGTTCAGTGTGCCTGTTTTTTAATTTTATTAATAGAATCATATTTTTAATATCAGACTTTTTTGAGATGTTGTATATAGTTATAACTGAGTCATCTTTGTTTCTGAAGAATATTCCGCATTCCATATAATACAAAATTTATCTATTGAGAAATGTTTGAGTTGTTTCCAGTTTGAAACTATTACAAATAATACTACTATAAAGAAAAAAAAGTCTCTATTAGGTTGATATATACACATGCATGTGTACACACAGATTTATATCTTAATACATGCACATATCCTCAGAGTAGAATTACTTGACCTAAAGGTATGCATATGTTCACAATACAAGATTTCCTCAAAAGTTTTTCCAAATCAAACAATTTAGTGTTTGAGAATTCTAGTTTTTCTACATCCTTACCCACATTTGTTACTGCTAGCCTTCTGTATAGCATGATGGTCACCACATTATATATTAGATTCCCAGAACTTATTCATCTTATTACTGAAAGTTTGTATATTTTGACCAGTGTATTCCTATTTTTCCCACTCCCCAGCCCCTGGTAATCACAATTCTATTCTCTGGTTCTATGAGATAGACTTTTTCAGATTCCACATATAAATGAGATCATGCAATATTTGCATTCTCTGTTTATTTCACTTAGCAACATATCCTCCAGCTTCATCTGTGTTGTCACAAAGAGCAGGATTTCCTTCTTTTTTGTTAAATGATTTTCCATTGTGTGTATGTATGTGTGTGTGTATATATATACACACACACATATATATGGCTTCCTAGGTGGTGCTAGTGGTAAAGAACCCACCTGCTAATGGAGGAGACTTAAGAAATGTGGGTTCGACCCCTGGGTCAGGAAGATCCCCTGGAGGAGGGCATGGAAACCCACTCCAGTATTCTTGCCTGGAGAATTCCATGGACAGAGGAGCCTGGTAGGCTACAGTCCATCAGGTTGCAAAGAGTCAGACATGACTGAAGCGACTTAGCACACACATATACCACATTTTCTTTATCCAGCCAGCCATTGAGGGACACTTCAGTTGTTTCTATATCTTGACTTTTGTGAATAATGCTGAAATAAAATGGGAGTGCAAATGTCTCTTTAAGATACTCACTTTACTGGTTTAATTTCATTTGGTTATATACCCAGAAATGGGACTGCTGAATCATGTTTTATATTTAATTTTTTGAGAAATTCCTATATTAATTTCCATAATAGTTATACCAGTTTACCTGCCCACCACCAGTGTATAAGGGTTCCCTTTTCTCCACATCCTCACCAATAATTACTTATCTTTTTGAAAATAACCATTCTAACAGATATTAGATAAGGTCGTTGTGGTTTTAATTTGCATTTCCCTGATGGTTAATGCTAAAGAGCTCCTTTTGATGTAACTGTTGGCCATTTGTATGTTTTGGGTTTTTTTAAATATCTATTCAACTATTTACTCATGTTTAATTCAGGTTATTTGTTTCTTTGCTATTGAGTTATAGAAGTTCCTTATATATTTTTAATGTTAACCTCTTATCAGATATATGGTTTGCAAATATTTTCTTCCATTCTGTAGGTTACCTTTTTTATTTTGTTGATTATTTTCTTTGCTGTGCAGTAGCTTTTCATTTTGATATAGTCCCACTTATTTTAACTTTTGTGCCTATGCTTTTGATGTCGTCCAGAAAAATCATTGTCAAGGCCTATATCAAGTAGCTTTTCATTTTCTTCTTGGAGTTTTATGGTTTCAAGTCTTATGTTTAAATCTTTAATTCTTTTTGAGTTGATTATTATACAGTGTAAAGGTCCAACTTCGTTTTTGGCATGTGTGGATATTTAGTTTTCTCAATACTGTTTATTAAAGAGACTATTCTTTTCACACTGTGTATTCTTGGTGCCTTTGTCATAGATTATTTGCCTTTATACGTGTGGTTTTATTTCTTGCCTTTCTACTCTGGTTTATTGGTCTATGTGTGTCTTTTTATACTAGTACCATACTGTTTTAATTATAATCTTTTTTCAAGTTAAGGAACTTTCATCTAGCTATAGTTTACTAAGATTTTTTGTTGAGAATGGATGTTTTGTTTTTTCAAATGCTTATATGATTATTATATTGGCTATGGATTTGTTGTATATGACTTTTATTATGTTGAGATATGTTCCCTCTATATCCACTTTGATGAGAGTTTTTATCTTGAATGGACATTGAATTTTGTCAAATATTCTTTTCTGCATCTCTTGAGATGTTCATTTGGTTTTGTCTTTCCTTTTGTTAATGTGATGTATCACAATGATTGATTCGCATATGCTGAACCATCCTTGTGTGACCCTGGAATGACTCCCAACTTGATCATAGTGTATGGTCCTTTTTATTTATTGTTGGATTCAGTTTGCTAAGCTTTTGTTGAGGATTTTTGCATCTATATTTATCAAAGATCTTGACCTATAATTTATTTTGGTAGTGTCTTTGATTTCGGTATCAAAGTGATATGGTGGCTTCATAGAATGAATTTGAGAGTGTTCACTCCTCTTCAGGTTTTTGGAATAAATATAAGTTATTTGTATGGTTTAATAGAATACACCAGTGAAGCTGTTAGTCAGTCAGTCATGAACTTTTGTTTGCAGGGAAGTTTTTTTACAGATTCTATCTCACTTCTAGTAATCAGTCTGTTCAAATTTTCTGTTTCTTCTTGATTTAGTTTTGGCAGCCTGAATGTTTCTAGAAACTTGTCAGTATCTTCTAGGATGTCCAGTTTGTTGACATATATCTGTTCATAGTATTCTCTTGTAATTTTTTTGTATTTCTGTGATATCAGTGGTTATTTCTCCTCTTTCATTTCTTATTTTGTTTATTTGGGCCCTCCTCTAAACTTATGGCTGAGGTTTGGCTCAGTTTTGTTTATCTTTTCAAAAGAGCGACTCTTGGTTTTATTGATCTTTTCTATTATTTTCTATCTCTATTTTAATTATCTCCTCTCTGGTCTTTATTGTTTCCATCCTTCTTCTTTTTCTAATTCTTTTAGATGGTAGTTTAGATTGTGTGAGATTTTCTTGTTTCTTGAAGGACTTCATCACTGTGAATTTCCCTTTTAGAATCACTTTTGCTGCATGCCATAGATTTTGAAAGGTTGTCTTTTCATTTTAATTTGTCTCATATTATTTTCTGATATCTTTATTTGATTTCATTGTTGACTTATTGGGTTTTTAGTAGATTGTTGCTTAGTCTGCATGTGTTTGTTCTCTTCCCATTTTCCTTTCTGTGATTGATTTCTAGTTTCATATTGTTTTGGTGAAGGAAAATACCTTCTCTGTTTTTTTTCCTCTCTCTCCCTTTCTCCTTTTCTGTCTCTGCTTCCTTTCCTGTTCTTTTTGTTCCATTTCTTCCATGTTCTATATATTTAACTATGGAAGATATATATGTGAGCATCTATCAAATCTTTCAAAGTATTGAGAATAAAAAGAGATAGAAAGAACAGTTTCTAACCTTAAATAATTTATCATATAGTTGTGGGGGTGTAGGGTATATTCAAATTAGGAACTTTTTATGCTCAATATTATTAAAGCTCAAGATCACATGGAAATGTGTAGGCAATAAGTCTTAGTTTAATGTAGAGAGTAGTTTCTATAAGAATGTGCAATTGGAAGTGTTCCTTTAAACCACATACCCTAAATTAAGAGAGAGAATACAGCTGGTCAGAAAAGAAAGGTTTTGAAAATACTGTATTAGTTTGAATTAAAATCATGTTTTAGACAAAACAGCAGTGGTTAAAGAAAAATAGAAACGTATTTCTTGTTAACTTATATGTAGCTTGTAGGTCATCCGTGTTTGGTACAGTATCCATGGGGTCAAGGAGCCAGGCTCCTCCTTTCTCTTACTCTGACATCCCCAGCACACAGCCTTCACCCTGATGTCCTCTGTGGCCACTTGGGCATCAGTCAGTGTATCTATATCCCAGACAGAGGGAAGAGAGAAGCAGAGTGACTTCCTCTCCTGTTATGGAAATACCCAGAAATCTCACTTGGTCTGGATTTTTGTCCCATGGCCACACCTAGCTGCAAGAGATGCTAGGGAAGGTAGACTTTTTTCCAGGTAGCCATGTACTTAGCTTAAAAAGTTTATATAGTCATAGGGATGAGTGTGTAAGCATGCAGAGGGTAGCATAAGTGTGAGGAGAGTGGTTCAAGCAGATACTAATTGCATCTCATGTATCTAACACAGGAAAAGATCCTGGCCACAAGAGGGGGCATTATATATACTTTGCTTAAAAGAGAAATCTAGCATTATTTAATTTGACTTTGTGAAACAGCTGATTTTTTTTTATTCTTGAGTCATAACCCCTTAGAAGAAAAAAAAATCTTCATCATTCTTGCTGTAGGACATTAATTCTGAACACTTTCTAGGCTTGTTCTTTTAGTGGTATGCATCTGCTTAGGTGATTCTAGATTGCAACAGTCGAGAGTACTTTACTGCAAGGAATATATTTTGAGCTAAAATTTCAGAAAATGAAGCAATTTTTAAAAATTCGCAAACTACATTTTAGAAAGGTCCTCTAAAGTGGAGTGAAAAAAAAGAAATATCTTTTGAGTTAGTCCATCTGGTTTTTGTTTGTTTCAATAGAAGAGAGAGTAAACAGATAAATTAAGATACCAAGACACAACCTTAATCTCTTCCCGTTTTCAATAGTAAGCTTGTCTCAGCCTTTCCCCAGTTCAACTTTTATCCAAGTCAGAGTATAGGCAATTAATATTATCGATCTTCTGTTCAACTAAAAATGTTCATTTGCTTTACTCATTTACCGTTGTGACTCTAGAACTCTGAAAGAATCCTTTTTTACTTTCCTGGTAACCAGTAAAAAAGCCTCATAAAGTTTCTCACAAACTTTGAAAGTTAAGGTATATTCTCTATGAATGCTTTACATCATGATATTTGTGTTCCAATTATTTTATGTAGAATCAGTCCTTTAACTCCATTTCCTGGTTTATGGGAGAAGTTTGCAAAGAATATGTTTTTTATTAGACTGTAATCAAACAGGCAACAGGGATCTCTGGCAAGTAGCTATTAACCATGTAGACAGAAACTTGGAGTGTGATGGTTTTAGACTTCCTGAGCTTCTTGATGCTATTTTAATGCACTAAGAGTATAACCTAAATTTAGATCCTGCTGACTATTACAGGAGTGAAGTGCATACCTCTTTTGCAGACAATGCTAGATTTAGTCACTGTGTATTTCTGTCAAGCTGGGAATGTAGTTTACAGCTCTCATCCCTTCTAAACACTTTAGTAACTATACATAAATATTTAATGACTGCTTTGATTTGCACCTGTTTATTTCAATTTTGTGATCTCTAAGGCAGTTACTGACACTTATATTGTTTTTCTGGTGGTCATGTCATTTTATTTGAATAAATCTGACATTGAACTTAATATCTAAAGTGAAGTCCATGTTGCTCCCTAAATATTTCTGTAGTCTATAGTTTCTCAGCCTGGGCACCACTGGCATTTTGAATCAGATGATTCTCTTATGGGGGACTAGCCTGTACATCCTAGGATGTTCAGCAGCATCTCTGACTTGTGCACACTAATACTGGTGGTTCCTCCCTCCATCCCACCTGTGACAACTAAAAATGTCTAGACCTTGCTAAATAGCCGCTGAGGAGCAAAATCACGCCCAGTTGAGGACCACTCCTCTTCATCTCCTTCACTGCTGGAAAATCCTCTGCCTGTTTTCTAATTGGGTTGTTTTTGTTGTTGTTGATTTGTATGGGTGCTTTGTATATTTTGGATATTAACCCCTTATTGGATATACGGTTTGCAAATATGGTCTCCCATTCAGCAGGTTGCTTTTTTCTTTTGATAATGTTTTCCTTTGTTGTATTAGTTTGGTATACTCCCATTTGTTTAATTTTCCTTTTGTTTCCCTTGCCTTTGGAGTCACATCCACAAAAACAGAGCTAAGACCAATGTCAATTATAATTCTATATTTAAAGAGATGCTTCCTTAAAAAAAGGAAAGAATTTCCCATCCCTCCCTTCTTTCCTTCTTTCCTTTTCTCTTCTGCACTCCCTCTGTCCCTTTCTTTCTTCATTTCTTCCTTTATTATTCCATTTGTCTATATAAGATAATTGATAATTTGAATAAAATTGCACATCTACTCTTAGAAGAAAAAGAGTCTTTATAGTCATGTAGCTCCTTCATTATACAAACAACATTCAACTAACAGCAGACACCAAGGCTATTCTTTTCCTAAACTTTGAATTTTTCAATGATTATAGCAACTAATTACAGTCCACAGGGACTGGCTCCTTCTCTCCATGGGATTTCCCAGGTGAGAATACTGGAGTAGGTTGCCATTCCCTTCTCCAGGAGAGCCCATATTCTTAACCCCTGTGTCTGTTGCTCAAAATGAAGGTTGGATTTATGCTGGAGGAGAAATCAGAAGTTTTCATTCCCTAGAAAGCTGAATAAATTAAGAATGTTTGTTTCCTTCCCTTTATTCAATTTATCAAATTAAATATTGCCTTTCTCCAAGAAAAATGTGTGATTGAATGGATGCCTTTTCAGTGGTGTGCTTGCAAGAAGTGGCTATTACATTTTCAGTAATTTGGCAAACCAGTTATTAAATACAGCATCGTTAAAATTTAAATTATAGAAACATACACTAAATGAATTCTATTTAACACAAAGGTCATAAATACTCAAAATTCACTACTTTATAATTTTTTAACTATATTTTCCTATTACCTGTGCTCTTGAGGGTTTTTACATCTATGTGTGTATATGAAGGAAGTGCTATATAATGGTGTGCTGCTGAATATTCTTTCCAGTTCTACATTCAGTAATGCCCATCACATTGGTAGCTTGAAACTAGCAATGGTGGGTTGTTGGCATCATAATTTGGTAAACCCTACAAATAAAGCTTTCTTCCCCAGAGATCTAGGTATTTAGCATTTACTACAAAATCCCCTTTATCCTTTCTTTAAAAACAGTTTTGCCTTGAGTTGATTCTGAGAATGATCTGTATTATATTGAGAGTTTAAATTGTATAGCAAAGATCTCTGGTGTCTAAATTATGTTAGTGTTGCAATACCTAATAAAGGGACTTTGAAAATGTTCATCAGTTTCTCATTAACATATTTATTATTTCAGAAATTTGAGAATCCATCTTCATTTTAATAACCACTAAAAGAAATACCGTCCTTCTGTTTCATGATCTCCACTGAACGAATGATTTTTGATTTATCAAATTCAAATTTGTCATTCCAGAGTAAAAACCTATTTTCTCCCTCAATTTGCTGAAGATAGGAGCTACTGTAATATACAGGAAAAAGTCAAGATACTTGGATTCTGCTCCTGTCTCAACCACTAAAAAAGGTGACTGGGGCTTAGTGGTCTTGCCTCTCTGCATCTGAAATCACCTAGGCACTTTTAAAAATACATTTTTAAAATGTATTTTTAAAATGTCTACCACACAGAACTGTCGTGTGAGAATCTCCAGGGATGGAGCTTAGGTGTTAGTATGCTTTGAGATGGTTGTAATGTACAACTGATTTAAAACCTGGTCAGAAGATTTACAGAGAGGGGAAACTGCCTATGATCATGGGTTCTGGCTGCAGGGCCAGAACCACTTTCAAATTCCCTCTCTTCAATGTCCCATCTGTGTAACCTCAGATAAGTTACTTTCTGTCTCCATGCCTTAATTTCATCTTGTATAAAATTAGAGTAATGTTACATTAGTACATGCAGGTAAACATTTAGAAAAGTCTGTGGCACTGAAATGTTTGTTGCTGGTATTGTTCCTACAAAGAACACTTTCTTAGTAGTTCTATTTGTCATTTCCATGCATGGTATTGTACAGCCATTTATATATTGGGTTGACCAAAATGCTCATTTGGGATTTTCCATTACACGCACGCATGCTCAGTTGCTTCAGCTGTGTCCAACTCTTTGCAATCCCATGGACCCTAGCCGGGCAGACTCCTCTGTCCATGGGATGCTCCAGGCAAGAATACTGGAGTGGGTTGTCATTTCCTCCTCCAGGGATCTTCCTCACCCAGGGATTAGACCCATATCACCAATGTCTCCTACGTTGCAAGTGGACTCTTTACCCACTGGGAAGGTTGCATTCTGAGCCGCCTGGGAAGTTACAGCCTGTGGAAAAACCCAAATGAAATTATCGACCAACCCAATACTTGAAGGCTGTATCTTGTTCTTTCTCCTATACTTTTGTCTTTTCTATTCTTCTCTAGCTTTTAACCATATCGATATTTCCCCTTCTAACTGTCCAAAATTTTTCATTTTTCCTGAAGTTGGCAAATGCCAGACAAAGTAAAGGGCTTTAGATGGCTCAAAGCCATAGCTGAACAATAGCTGCTTTGTCATTTTAATAAATCTTTTGAATTAAAGCATTTGCATTGGCTGAAAATGTTTTCTTTACATTACAAAGAATAAAGCTTTGAGGTGGTAACAATAAGTTTTATAGACCCCATTCCCAAGAAGAACAGAACAAATACAGAAGAGAAGACTTGTATTTGCTATAGGAACTGTGTGATAAAGATGAACAAGTACTGAAAAATACTTTGATCAAATCTTTAAAAGTAAAACAGGACAAAACAGGTTTTCTCATCCATTCAGTTTAAGGAGAATCAATGACTAATTAGATGGAGAATAAAGGAAAAAGTCCTCCTAAATATGCTACTTTAGGAGCAAAATGCACTGGGAAAAACAGCCAGAAAGCAACATTTTGATACAGAAGAGTATCAGAACCATGGCAAACCAGACTTCTCTTAACTGTAGTTTCCTTGGGTGCTTTTTCCCAATGTCTTCGACAGAGAACAGGGAAGAGGTGAGGTAAGTAGATATTATCAGCATCACCAAAAACTATTTGGAAGTTGAAAAGTAGAAAAGATCAGTTCAGTACTATGGTAACCCTCATATGATTTTATATTTAGAGGGTTGTAGAAATTATTACAGAGAAGGCAATGGCACCCCCTCCAGTCCTCTTGCCTGGAAAATCCCATGGACGGAGGAGCCTGGTGGGCTGCAGTCCATGGGGTCGCAAAGAGTCGCACACGACTGAGCGACTCCACTTTCACTTTTCACTTCCATGCATTGGAGAAGGAAATGGCAACCCACTCCAGTGTTCTTACCTGGAGAATCCCGGGGACGGGGGAGCCTGGTGGGCTGCTGTCTATGGGGTCGCACAGAGTCAGACACGACTGAAGCGACTTAGCAGCAGCAGCAGCAGAAATTATTAAATACCACCATGTCATTAAAAATTAATGACATACATAGGAACCAGTGCCCCAGATTGACTTACGGTTAGGATGATCCTTCCGAGATGTAAGCCGAATTGAGTCTGTCACTTGTGACTGACTTTTGCTCTTTTCCTGTCATGGTAAAAACTAAGTGCAGATCCATGAAAGGCTATTTCTCTCAGCCAGGATTTATTTGGTTGCAAGCGAGACTCAGGCTAACTTAAGAAAGAGGAGATTTGTTGTGAGGGTACAGCAGCCAGTCTCAGGAAACACGAAGCCATCATTGGAACCAGCTGGGGCTCATGGAAACTGGTGTCAACTGGGAAAGACAGGGAGCCATCTTTTCTCTCAGAGACAATCTCTGTGTCCCACTGGCTTCTGCCTTTTCAACCCTTTAAGCTGTCCTTCTTCCTCTTTAGTGATCTGTCCTTCATCACAAACTTAGGCTTGAGTCTGACCCCAGCGAACCTGGTCCCCGACACTCATGTCACCAGTTTCTCATCTTCCCGACGCCTGAACGATGGATTGTCCTGTTTTGAACCAGACCTCCAAGAATGTCTTTGATGATTAGCTGCCCCTAAATCAGTTATCTGGTCCTGGTTTGTCAGCTGTGGCTGGAATAGGATGCAGTCATGTGACACTAAGAGGGTTCGTATTAGGCAGAAACGGCTGGACTCTGGCAAGCATGCTCTGGAAACATGGAAACATGTTTTGTATTCAGCCTTAATTACGAAATGGGTTATCTAAGGCTTTTCCTGCTAAAGGTTGCAGAACATGAGCAGCACATGATTTCTGCAGAATCCTAGTGGATAAAACGAGGTTAGAATTCTTCCTGATTTACCCTGTAGTTGCAGACTAATACAAGACTGTTTGATATTATATAGGTATTTTTCTAAATCATTCACCTGAATCATAATATGATAACTGCTGGATGTAATAGAAATGCCTAACATTAAGTTGAAAAAGAAATAGTGAATCATCTCTGAATCTCAGAATTTTTCTCTTTCTGGAGGTCCCAAGGAAAAAAATTGAAATACTGCCAGTTATATTATGCAATTCTATCTCAAATATGTTACATTTGTACAATAAAAAAACAAAAAACAAATCTTATTATGCAAGTTGCCCAGTGAAAGACACGTGAAGATCTGCTGGTTTTCTTTGAAATATGAAGAAAGGTTTAATATGGATAAATCTTTGAGAAAGATTATAGATGATAGATGAATCTAGTGGGGGAAAAAACAGGCAGTTTTTCAGACATGGAAGTCTCTGTAAATTGTATAGATTAGCCTGTTTGGTGAAAGAAATATATGATCAAATGAAAAAGAGCTTTGAGATCAGGATCAGGAACACTAGTCTAACGGAAGTTCGCTGAGAGCAGGGCTCCTATAGCCTCTGCACTCAGAACAGTGCTTTGGGCAGAAGGGAACTCAATAAAGGTTTGGAGGATGAATAAATATTCTTATGATTTTTCTCTCCACAAGCTATCTGCTCTGTATTCAAAATTTCAAAACATTTGTTAAATCTTTCCTTAAAATTGCATTTTATTTTTCCTCCTAAAACTGCTTTTATATTTTTTTTGCTTTTTAAAATTGAAGTATAGTTGATTTACAATGTTGTCTTGATTTCTATTGTATAGCAAAGTGACTCGGTTATACATATGTATACATTGTTTTTAATATTCTTTTCCGTTATGGTTTATCCCAGGACACTGAATATAATTCCCTGTGCCATGCAATAGGACCTTATGTCCATCCATTCTATCTGTAATAGTTTGCATCTACTAACCCCAAACTCCCAGTCCATTCCCTCTCTCATCCTTCTTCCCCTTTGGCAGCCACAAGCCTCTTTTCTGTGTCTTTCAGTCTGTTTTTGCTTCATAGATAGATTCGTTTGTGTCATATTTTAGATTCCACATGTAAGAGATATGATGTAATATTTGTCTTTCTCTTTTTGACTTAAGTATGATAATATCTCATCTTTTCATCCCTGTTGCTGCAAATGGCAGTATCTCATTCTCTTCCGTTGCTGAGTAGTATTCCATTGTATGTAGGTACCACATCTTTATCAGTTCATCTGTTGATGGACATTTAGATTGTTACCATGTCTTGGCTATTGTGACTAGTACTGCTTTGAACACAGAGGTGCATATATGTTTTTGAATTATAGTTTTATCTGGATATATGCTCAGGAATGAGATTACTGGGTCATATGGTAATTGATCTGAGGAACCTCCATACTGTTTTCTATTTTAAAGCAAGTGGACTCAGCCCCTGGACAAAGCAGAATCCTTTATCTTTTTCTCATTAGAATGGTTTAGAGTTTATATATGTAAATTATATTGGAAAAGTATATTACTGATAAAAATATTTCTACAGCTAATTTAATAACAGATCAGATGTGGGGAAGCCATACTCATTTGTCTCTAAAACTATATTTTAGCCATTTTGATTTCAGTGAATTCAGCTTTTATAGAATGTTCTAAATGGTTTTCAATCTTGTTTCCAAGGGCTTCCCTTGTGGCTCAGATGGTAAAGCGTCTGCCTGCAGCATGGGAGACCTGGGTTCCATCCCTGAGTTGCCAGTATCCCCTGGAGAAGGAAATGGCAACCCACTCCAGTACTCTTGCCTGGAAAATTCCATGGACTGAGGAGCCTGGTAAGCTACAGTCCATGGGGTCGCAAGAAGTCGGACACGACTGAGCGACTTCACTTTCTTTCACTGAGCGACTTCACTTTCTTCACTGAGCGACTTCACTTTCTTCCAAACACTAACTGTAAGCAACTCTTGAAAGAGAGCAAAGCACATGGGTGATATTTATTTATTTATATTCTATGGTTATGGAGAACAGACCTTAAAATCCCTTTGGGTTTCATCTCCTGAAGTTAGATGTACCCAAACATTTTTTTGTTTGCTCTACAATCATCTCGTTTCAAAATTGTCCAACTTGTCCAAAGTTCTATGGTCTTGTCCATCTCTTTCCAAATATATGCTGTAGGCACACTAGAAAAAACACATTGTTCCCAGCTGGTGATCACTCTCATGTGCTCAGCAGTCACAGAGCACTTTGTTGCCCCAGGCAAACCCCACCTCTAAGAGGACAAGCTGCCTTTACATAAAAATAAGCTATTTTGGGTGGGCACCTATTAGATAGGTATATAATTTTTTTTAATGAAAAGAAAAGGTTGCAACATTTCTGATTTAACCATGGTAAAAACCTTGACAGATCTCAGGATACAGCTTAAGAAAATCTATGTGGTATTATTTGAACATCTGCTGTCTAATGTGAGAGGGGAGCAGGTGCTCCATCTGGTAGCATCATTGATGATATCATAATTCTTTTGATGTGTCCAGTTGTGCAGAGATCTGATATGTCTGAACCATGTTAATTATTATATGTCACTCTATTATCATGGAAGTCTTCTATTGACATTGATAGAGAATAAATAGTTTAATGAGGGCCATGTGATTTAAGGGCATACAAATCATTCCCTTCATATAAGTTAAACACTGGAGTAAAAATAGCAGTGCTACCATAGTGGTTAAGAAGATTTAATGCCTTGGAAGAACTCATGTATGTAAGTGATTCTTACATACTATCCGTGGGCTGGATTCCTGCCATCACCTCTCTCAGGCTCTTGACATCCATCTGTATGGATGCAGAGACTACAGACCAAGAGATTAAATCACTGTGGAGTTCTGGGAATTGATGATTCAAGCCTCTTATAAATATTGTATTACCATTACCCTCATTCCCTTTTCTCTTATTTATTTCACTCCAATTAGTATGCATTTGCACTATTACAGTGATCAAGGTGAGCCTCCTGCGTGTGTTTAGTCCTATGCTTGCCCTTACTCCAGTTGAATCAGAGGATCATTAAGACCCAAAACGAACTTGAGAATGTAACTAGTTCTTGACATTAACTTACTATAAATTTTTAAAGCGAGATTATCTAAATTAGCTAGTTCTGCCTCCCTATTTTTAGAAATTATATAAATTTTCTTTTTTTGTAGTGTAATCTCTCCCACTGTAATGTTTAAGATGAAGGGTTTTTTTTTTTCTTTCAGTTTAGTACAAAAATGTAACAATACAGAAAAAAAAGTAAAATTTTCAGTAAACCTGCAGTATTTAACATATTTTGGGATATTTTCTTCTAGACATGTTTCTGTAGATATGCACATATACATTCATATGCATATGCAATATGCTTTTTTATTTACATGTGTGACATCTACTGTACATCCAGTTCTACATATTTTCTCCCACTTGTTATATAGTGAACATTTTCCTATGTCACTGAATATATTTTGTAATATTTCGTACTATCAACACAACCATTCCTTTGCTATTGAGCTTTTAGACTGTTTCTATATGTTTGTGATTATATATAATGTAATGAACATCTTCATTAATACAGCAATTTTAATCATTTCTTCTTATTCTTTATTTCTCTTTTCTGGGAATATTGTGGATTCTGATACTCAGAACTCATATAATTCTGGAAATGTTCACGCTTTTCAAATAAGTGCCAGTCTAGTTAGTAATGATCTTTCATCTACAGAGAGCTGTACTTGTAGAAAATTGCAAAGCTGATTACGCTACAATTTTTCCTTGGTTAAGCATAATCTCATCAGAAATAATAGTAGTTAATGCCTTTAGGTGGTTTTAAGCAAAAAACTAAATATTAAAAATGAATGCTACTGAAGAATTTTACATGTATTTTAGATACTACATATAAGAACTCTTGAATTAATACATAAGATGAACTTAATATTTAGCATGATAGGAAATTCTGAAATAATGGTGTAGTTCAAAGTAAATGATTGCTCTCAGATACTTTTGTTCTCCCCTAAAGGAAACAAAAAGGAAAAATAAAAGTCTCTTCTGAAGAAAAAAAGATTCAAAGAGAAACAAAAGGACCATTGCTTTTTAAAACCACATTTACTTTTACTTAAACATGATTAATATTTTCAATTTTAAAAAAAGAACTACTTTACATTCTCTGAAAGTTGTTAGATAAAAACTTTAGTTTAACTCTGCTGTCTTTACTGACTCATTTTATAGGGAGGGAGCTGGGAAGGACTGGATCAGATTTATAACCTTGGGCAGTTTGCTTATGCTTTCTTAGTATCTTCATCTGTGCAATTGTTGTTAAAAAATGAATGTGAAACACCTAAGAAAGTGCTTGACACATAGCTGAATTTAAGTAATTCTAGTTCATTTTGTTCCCACGCTTAAATGATAATGACAGATTATTTCAGGAGGTGAGTTTTTAAAATGGTTTCTCTCCCTCAAAGAAATTCATCAACTAATATATATATATATATAACTTGAGCTAGTAGGTGAATTATTGCTATTTTTCCATAAGATTATAAACTTACAGGCAATTTGAGAGATTATTACTAATACATCAAGCAGAAATGAAGTTAAAACTATAAAGTTAAGCAATTCTGATATCCCCAGGGTTGTCCTAATTTCTTTGTGAATAGTGAGTTGGTCAAAAATAATTAAAACAATGACTTAAATGACTTAAATTTGTATAGCAATTTATGGTCTCAAATATTATCATATTTAGTTGGTTTAATTCTCACACAGGCAGTATCACAGAAGCCCATGGAAAATGAGTGACTGGCCCAAGGCCAAGCTAAATTAATTAATAATAAAGCTAGAATAAAAGATAACATGTTATTTCTATCTCTCGGTCCTACTAACCCTCAAGTAAAGAGAGAAGAGAAAGATCTAAACTAAAAGTGATAGATTATCTAAACATTAATGGAAGGGAAAATGTTAAAAATTGTACCCCTAAATGGGATTTCATATTAAAAAACAAAAAATTGAAAATATATGAGGCATGTATACATCTTAAAAACTAGAAAATATGTATCCAAATTAGTCAAAGGATGTTAGGAAGCAGATATTAATAAAGACAGAAGCAAATATTAGTGGACTAGAGTAAAGCAAGTATATTTTTTTTTCCATTTATTTTTATTAGTTGGAGGCTAATTACTTTACATCATTACAGTAGTTTTTGTCATACATTGAAATGCATTAGCCATGGATTTACATGTATTCCCCATCGCGGTCCCCCCTCACACCTCCCTCTCCACCCGATCCCTCTGGGTCTTCCCATGCACCAGGCCCGAGCACTTGTCTCATGCACCCAACCTGGGTTGGTGATCTGTTTCACCCTATATAATATACATGTTTCAATGCTGTTCTCTTGAAACATCCCACCCTCGCCTTCTCCCAGAGTCCACAAGTCTGTTCTATACATCTGAGTCTCTTTTTCTGTTTTGCATATAGGGTTATCGTTACCATCTTTCTAAAGTCCATATATATGTGATAGTATACTGTAATGGTCTTTATCTTTCTGGCTTACTTCGCTCTGTATAATGGGCTCCAGTTTCATCCATCTCATTAGAACTGATTCAAATGAATTCTTTTTAATGGCTGAGTAATATTCCATGGTGTATATGTACCACAGCTTCCTCATCCATTCGTCTGCTAATGGGCATCTGGGTTGCTTCCATGTTCTGGCTATTATAAACAGTGCTGCGATGAACATTGGGGTGCACGTGTCTCTTTCAGATCTGGTTTCCTTGGTGTGTATGCCCAGAAGTGGGATTGCTGGGTCATATGGCAGATCTATTTCCAGCTTTTTAAGAAATCTCCACACTGTTTTCCATAGTGGCTGTACTAATTTGCATTCCCACCAACAGTGTAAGAGGGTTCCCTTTTCTCCACACCCTCTCCAGCATTTATTGCTTGTAGACTTTTGGATAGCAGCCATCCTGACTGGCGTATAATGGTACCTCATTGTGGTTTTGATTTGCATTTCTCTGATAATGAGTGATGTTGAGCATCTTTTCATGTGTTTGTTAGCCATCTGTATGTCTTCCTTGGAGAAATGTCTGTTGAGTTCTTTGGCCCATTTTTTGATTGGGTCATTTATTTTTCTGGAGTTGAGCTTGAGGAGTTGCTTGTATATTTTTGAGGTTAATCC
Organism: Odocoileus virginianus; assembly: GCF_023699985.2. NCBI lineage: Eukaryota > Metazoa > Chordata > Mammalia > Artiodactyla > Cervidae > Odocoileus > Odocoileus virginianus. The sequence goes on from NC_069686.1 coordinate 11,193,504, forward strand.
TGTCTGTTGCTTCGTTTGCTATTATTTTCTCCCAATCTGAGGGCTGTCTTTTCACCTTGCTTATAGTTTCCTTTGTTGTGCAAAAGCTTTTAAGTTTCATTAGGTCCCATTTGTTTATTTTTGCTTTTATTTCTAAAATTCTGGGATGTGGGTCATAGAGAGGATCCTGCTGTGATTTATGTCGGAGAGTGTTTTGCCTATGTTCTCTTCTAGGAGTTTTATAGTTTCTGGTCTTACATTTAGATCTTTAATCCATTTTGAGTTTATTTTTGTGTATGGTGTTAGAAAGTGTTCTAGTTTCATTCTTTTACAGGTGGTTGACCAGTTTTCCCAGCACCACTTCTTAAAGAGGTTGTCTTTTTTCCATTGTATATCCTTGCCTCCTTTGTCGAAGATAAGGTGTCCATAGGTTCGTGGATTTATCTCTGGACTTTCTATTCTGTCCCATTGATCTATATTTCTGTCTTTGTGCCTGTACCATACTGTCTTGATGACTGTGACTTTGTAGTAGAGTCTGAAGTCAGGCAGATTGATTCCTCCAGTTCCATTCTTCTTTTTCAGGATTACTTTGGCTATTCGAGGTTTTTTGTATTTCCATACAAATTGTGAAATTATTTGTTCTAGTTCTGTGAAAAATACCGTTGGTAGTTTGATAGGGATTAGAGTAAAGCAAGTATATTTTTAAAAAGATGAAATAGCTACTTAAAATCTACTTAAATAGACAAATGCAAAACCAACCTGATTAAAGAAACATTAAAGAAAGAACAAATGTAAAACATATGAGTTCTAACTTTCAAAAATAGCACCCCAACTACTACTCAAACTTCTGAAAAGTTAGCATGTACTTAGCATCAAGGACCTAGTAACAGTACCCATTTGTTTTGCTAGGCCTGCTGTCATAAAGTACTACAAACTAGATGGCTTAAACAACAAAAATACCCTGTCACAGTCTTGGAGGCTGAAATTCTGAATTCAAGGTGTCTCAGTGGGCTCCCTTCTAAAGAGAGCTCAGAGGAAAGGATCTATTTCAGGCGCCTCTCCTTGGCTGGCAGACGGCTGTCTTTTCCCTGTGTCTCTACACAGTCTCCCTCTGTGCCAATCTGCATCCAAATTTCTCAGTTTTAATAAAGACACCAGATGTATCGGATGAACGCCCACCCTAGCAACCTCATCTTAACTTGATTACCTCTGGAAAGAATCTGCCTCCAAATAAGATCACATTTTGAGAAACTGGGCATTAGTATCTTTAACATATGAATGGAGGACTGGGAGAAGACATAATTCAAACCATCACAAATGTCTTTTACCTTGGATTCATCAGTCATTCACTTTTATAAGGTTTTTTCCTAATAAAACTGAAAGAGCCACACCCTTTTAAATGCTTTTAAATGTTATATAATTTTAGAGCTAGGATGGACCATAGAAATCTACTCTAACCATACCTTTATTCTTTTATTAAGGAAATAGACTCATTGATATTGGGCAACTTTCAGTTCAGTTCAGTTCAGTTGCTCAGTTGTGTCCAACTCATTGTGACTCCATGGACTGCAGCATGACAGGCTACCCTGTCTATCACCAACTCCTGGAACTTGCTCATGTCCATTGAGTCAGTGATGCCATCCAACCCTCTCATCCTCTGTTGTCCCCTTCTCCTCATGCCTTAAATTTTTCCCAGCATCAGGGTCTTTTCCAGTGAGTCAGTTCTTCATATCAGGTGGCCAAAGTATTGGACTTTCAGCCTCAGCATCAGTCCTTCCAATGAATATTCAGGACTGATTTCCTTTAGGATGGACTGGTTGGATCTCCTCGCAATCCAAGGGACTCTCAAGAGTCTTCTCCAACAACACAGTTCAAAAGCATCTTTTCTTCAGTGCTCAACTTTCTTTATAGTCCAACTCTCACATCCATACATGACTACTGGAAAAAGCCATAGCTTTGACTCAATGGACCTTTGTCAGCAAAGTAATGTCTCTGCTTTTTAATATGCTGTCTAGGTTGGTCCTAGCTTTTTTTCCAAGGAGCAAGTGTCTTTTAATTTCATGGCTACAGTCACTGCCTGCAGTGATTTTGGTGCCCCCCAAAATAAAGTCTCTCACCATTTCCATTGTTTCCCCATCTATTTCTCATGAAGTGATGGGACTGGATAACATGACCTTAGTTTTCTGAATGTTGCGTTTTAAGCCAACTTTTTCACTCTCCTCTTTCACCATCAAGAGGCTCTTCAGTTCCTCTTGCTTTCTGCTATAAAGGTGGTGTCATCTGCATATCTGAGGTTATTAATATTTCTCTCAGCAATCTTATTCCAGCTTGTGCTTCATCCAGCCTGTCATTTTGCATGATATACTCTGCATATAAGTTAAATAAGCAGGGTGACAGCATACATCCTTGATGTATCCTTCCCAATTTGGAACCAGTCTGTTGTTCCATGCACGGTTCTAACTGTTGCTTCTTGACCTGCATACAGATTTCTCAGGAGGCAGGTCAGGTGTCTGGTCTCTTGAAGAATTTTCCACAGTTTGTTGTGACCCACACAAAGGCTTTGGCCTAATCAATCAATCAGAAGTAGACATTTTTCTGAACTCTCTTGCTTTTTCAGTGATCCAACGGATGTTGGTAAATGGATCTCTGGCTCTTCTGCCTTCTCTTAATCCAGCTTGAACATCTGGAAGTTCTCTGTTCATGTACTATTGAAGCCTGACTTGGAGAATTTTGAGTATTACTTTTCTAGCATGTGAGATGAGAGCAATTGTGCACTAGTTTGAACATTCTTTTTATTGCCCTTTTTTGAGATTGGAATGAAAACTGACCTTTTCCAGTCCTGAGACCATTGCTGAGTTTTCCAAATTTGCTGGTGTATTGAGTGCAGCATTTTCACAGCATCATCTTTTAGAATTTGATATAGCTCAACTGGGATTCCATCACCTCCACTACCTTTACAACTGCTCACTTTACAGTGACTAGTTTTACAACTAGTGACGAGCTTTACAACTGGCAACTTAACAGCTGGTCAGTTTCATCCTGGTTATTTTATCATTTCTTTCAAATCCTTCACACCACTGGAGGCTTATATAGAGACCCTACTCAGTACTGGGCCAGAGGTTGGAGTCTTATTGAACATGCGCTGCTGCTATGTATTTATCCTTTTTATTATCATGTCCTCCTATAAAGCATGACTTGCTTTGCATCTGGTCAGATGATCATGTACCTTTGCTTCTGGCTTTTTCTCTTCTGCCTTCACAAAGGGCCATTGAGATATGTATGCAGTTTGGTGTTTCAGTTTTTAAAAGTTCCTGTGGAGATAAACTGTCACAGAGGCATCCATATGTAGCTTTACTCATTCAGGCAATACGCAAGGTTTATTGTAATTGATTTGGAATCAAAGGTAGCTTCCTTTTCAGAAATACATTATTACCACAAACATTTAAGAGTCCTCCAGTATTTCTATTCTTATTAAATTGCTGTTTACTTAGAAGTGAAATGGTCAGTCTTCATACCAAAGATACTTGAGTCAGTGGATCTCTAGTAGCCCCAGATATATGTGTTTTTAGCAGATATCCTGGGTGGTTCTTTAGGTTTTTCCACACCACATTTTGAATAACAACAACAAAAACCTGCTTTAAGTCAACTTATTCATTAATTTGGAAATAGCTTCTCCCAAGAATAATTGTTTTATTTCCAAATATCACATTTTATCAAACCTCAGATTTTCTTAATTTTTTTGACTCTACTCCTTGGCATGTGGAATTTCCCCAACTGCAAATGGAACTTGTGTCCCCTGCAGTGGAAGTGTGGAGTCTTACCTACTGGATCACCATGGAAGTCTAGAGTATCCATTCACATCATTACTTTATGTATCACTAGGAAACAAAATTTTTTTTTGGGGGGGGCTAACTAAGGACTTTATTTCAAACAAAAATTAAAAATAAAAAATTGACAGCTATTTCTCCGGGTGTGGGGAAGGGATCAGGGCAAGGAATTCCCCGAGGCTAGGCCAGTACCCTAAGACTGGAGGGGCTGTGATCATTCCCTTCCTCACTTCTGGGATGGGGGCCCTCAGCAAGTGCAGGACCCTATGCCAAAGCCCACCTACCCAGGGGAACTCGGGCTAGGGCTCAGTCCCTGGGAGGGGACAGCCAGGCAGCAGCATGGCCAAAGGCCAACCACAGGATCAAGTCCTAAGTACCAAGAACCTACTGTCTTCTCCTTCCTGGGACCCAGAATACATGAAGAGGATGGCCTGTGGAAGGAACCCCTCAGACCCTGGTAGGGAGAAGCAAGGGCCCAGCATCCCCCACATTTATCACTTATGTTCTCTTGAGGGCAGTGAGTCCTGGAGTCCATCAGGTGGTACTACTGACATAGCTGGGGTGGTGGCAAGGAAGCCCCAGTCAGTCTGGACCCCACAGCTGGCTCTCCCCACCCACCCTGGCAAGCTCTACAGTTACCACATGATCCTTTATATGTCTTACCTTCCATTTCCCTTGGTGGATTGCTGGGTGGGTGGGCCTTCCTGGCTTAGGGTTTCTCCAAGGGCCTTCCCAGGGAGGGTCCTCTGAAGCCCCCCATCGCGCTGGGCCTGAGGAGGGAGAAACATGATGCCCTTGATAAGGCTCTGGAAGCCGTCACAGAGTTTGGTGGTGAGAGACTGCACGCTGCCGTCCACCGTCTGCTCCACCAAGGAGCTGCTCCTCAGTCATGCTCGTGTGGAACCTCTCCTTGAGGTTGCAGATGGTGCTGGAGCCGTGGAAGCGAGGAAGCTGAGAGCCTTGCTGCACCATCTCTACGACCTGCACCACCTTATGCCTGTGTTTCCGAGCCGCGATCAGCCCCTGCAGCATCAACATCTTGTAGTAGTTGAACATGTCGCCATCCAGGCCGCCCATCACGTCCACAGACTCTGCGGTCAGCTTAAAGGCTGATGTCTCAAAGCCCAGGTTTCGGGGTGAGCTGGATAGGATGAAGCCAAAGTCGACGTGGATGATGTGGCCTTCTGCGTCCAACTGGATGTTCCATTGTGTCCGTCCTTGACCTGCAGCAGGTTGCAGACCAAGCAGTAGCCAGTACAGCTCTGCACACACCTGCGCTGGGCACTGCGGAATGCCTCGGCGGTGTACCTGCCACGCTCCTGTAGGAAGTCATCGAGGAGGGCCGTGACTGCGTCTTCACCTGGGGTATGGAGACAGCGCTGACCTCTGTCGGCCGAAATCACAAGAACCTCACATGGCTCGATCCACAGGGGTGCTCACTCCTGTTCCCAAATGGACTGCAATTGCTTTAACCCCTGGGAGGCCAACAGCTCCTGCCGAAGGTCATCCCCACACTTGACCATGACTGACAGGAGCCTCCCCCTGGGGAGATGGCCACAGGGGAAACCCTCTCTAGCCACTTTCTCCTGCCAGGGCTCTTTGAGAGCAACTGCAGAAGGGTCTTCTGGGTCTCGTTTGCAGGCTGTGGGGGTGTGAGCCAGCTGCTCCGAAAGGCGCCGTCGGATGTCCCCTGCTGCAATGAGCATAGGCTCCTTGCTTTCCTGGCTGGTGATGCTGTCCGCGGAGAGCTGGGCGATGTCACAGCTATTGGTGTGCATTTCAGAGAGCTCCCCCTGCAGCTCGCCTGTGTCCTCCACCGGCCAGGCCTCGTCACCGTTGTCATAGTTGGGCTGCTCGTGGGTGATGCCGCATTCGGGCAGGTTCTCTACAGACCGGGTGCTCCGAATTCGGTTCTTGGGGATCTGGGCGGGGACCCTAGTGGTGTCGAAGTTTTCACATTGGAGGACTTCCCCATAGATCAGGTAGGGAGCCTTGTCCTTAGAGTTGAGGACGACAGCCTGGGTGTGGGGCACGCCGACCACGCAGTGGTCACAGCCAGCAGTGGGCAGCCAGACTCGGGCGGGGAGCTTGTGGGTGAGCAGGGAGAGCTCTGAGATCCGCCGCTGTGTCTTCTGCCCCTCGGTGGGGGGTGTGGCCAGCCGCTTGCCAATCGCCATCAGGGACTTGATGCAGCTCTCGCCCAGGAGCCAGTCTGATGGGGGAACTGAATGAATTATCAATACTTCCAGTGCTGGAGGAGAGCTCCTCTTCCTCACTCTCCACTTTAGGGTGGCTGGCTGTTCATTGCAGATTGCTGCTGAGACTTATGCTGGCAGTGGCATCTGCCTTAGAGCGCTGGTGGGTCCTTTTAGAGGGAGGCAGCCCTGTGTCGGGGGCGGGCTCAAGGAGGGCAGCTCCCTCTTTTGGTGAGTGGGCTTCAGCTCATCTGAGAGGATCGGCTTCTGTAGCCTGGTCCCACGAAGTGTCGCTGAGTGGAAATGTGCATGTCTGAAGAGTAGGCCCCCAGCAAGAGCAACTGTCAATAAACTATGATGCAGAGCTTTAAAGAGATCCCCTCTGGACCTGTGAATTATTCATACCAGCCAATCACATTGAAATTTCTGTTCAGAGGGATTTGGTGATTCCGTCTAGCTTCAGCTGCATTTCTGGGCCTGTGATAGGCAAAACTATACATGTACCATAGTTTCTTCCGCTAGTGGTTACCATTCTTATATCCTCTAATGGAATGGAATGCTGCTTTCCAAGAAAGTCTGAAGTTGCTGTCATTTCTCCAGTAATTAACATCTGTTTCACCAGTAACAAGTACACACACCACACCTGTTTGTATTTCATCTTTGTATGCAATGACTTATTTTTAAAATCAAATCGCAGTGTGCTTTTTAAAGCAATGGTTTAAAAAAATCACTTTTAAATGGCAAACTCAACATTTGATATCATTCAAAAGTGATATCACTCAACTGAAGAGACAATATGAACAGCTGTGGCCAAGTCCATGCAGACACTGACACTGCATGTTGTGGGTGCTGCCCTCTGCATAGTTTCTGTAAGTTGTGATTAATTATAGACACATCCTGATTCAGAGCTGTGAAAATGTGTGGGTGAAGAAGCCCTTTAGAATCTGTGTAATATAGTAATAAACAATTTACATTGGATATATCTTCATGCTAGGTTATAGGATAACATAATGAGCTAAAGCAATGGTTTTCAAAGTGTGGTCCCAGGACCAGAAACTTCAGCATCACCTGAGAATTTGTTATAATATAAATTCTCAGGCCCCACCCTGGACAGACTGAATCAGAAACTCTAGGGCTTGGGCCCAGCAGTCTGTTTTTAAGAAGCCCTTCTGGGGATTCTGATGTCACTCAAGTGTGACAACCACTAGGTAAAAGTGAATGGGGTGTCAAGGGCAGGGAGAGAGGCTTCCTTCCACATTTATAGAAAAACGTTCATTAGTGTAAACATACACACATGCGTATACCTGTCCTTATTGAAACTTGGTTTGCCCCATATGCGAATTTATATGCATAATCCTTCAGGTCACTACATCCAAATATATATATATTTGATATATGCAAGGCCTACATTTTACAATGGCCGAAAAACCCCAGATGTTGGTCTGTTTTAGCATCATCATCCTTGACCACCTCTCTCCTTTTGTTCCCTTTGTTCCTAGATTAGTTTTCCATTTACCTCCTTCTCAGATTCTCATTTTTCTTAAACTTTTCAGCCTATTTTAATCAAAATAAAAGTAGCTGATCATGTAAAAGTTGAATCCCAAAATTATCTTTATTAGGGAAATACAGAAATATGAATGAATACCAGGAAAGCGTACTGCTCAAGGATCTGGATCCCAGGAAGGTATGCATAGTTTAGTTTCTGTCCACTGACATTATAATATGTAAAAAGAAATATCTGCTGCAGGATAATTTAAAAACAATTGCTAAAATATGTAATGTTTGGATGTGTCATTTTATTTTCTACTTTAAATAACATAGTCTCCGAAATCACATTCAACTTACTGGCTTTAGTGTTAGCTGGCATGCTATGTATTCTTCCTTTGAGGTCAGATAGATTTTTCTCCTTTTAAATTGTTAATTCCCAGCCAGTAGAAAAACACAAAGAAATGAGATATTCCTTTGTTAAATATGCACTGCAATATCCTTATTGCTTTAAAACTGTAAGGTTTGTTCTCTCAGGAGAAAGCTATTTCAGAAATAATTGTCTTTGTATTGGAATCAAACAAACAATCCTTTGTGAAACTGAAACCTCATTGGAGGCTCAAGCTCATAACACCAAATAATAAAAATACTTGCATTCTCTGATTCTTGATGAGTGATATAATTTTAATATACAGTCTTCCCTAAAAACATGTATATTATACAGAGCTTATTTTGCAGCAGAATTCCTTGTTAGTTTAGAGTTAAATATATTTTAAATTTAAAAAAAAAGCATTGGGGGAAAATTGGATAGTTAGATTTTTTAAATATGATTTTATAAGCTTGTTTGCATGAGTTTCACTTGTTTTATTTGTTAATTTAGTAGAAAATGCTACTCGGAATTTTAAAGAAACAGCATGATCAATTCAAAATTTACATCTCCAACTCCAGTGAAATAACCTACTTTTCCATAATTTTTTTTGGCTCTGTGGGCTGAGGAGGCAGCATCTACTGACAGTCTCTGTATTGTTTGTTAGTTTCAACCAAGGTCCACAGCGAGTGAGTGGAGTCAGTCCAGTACTCCAGGAGGCTTAGGGTACAAGGAAGAGCTTGTGGGGGCCCCCACTCTCACTGTAATAAAACCTGTGGCAGGCTAACATACTTCTCAGCTCTTGATACCTTTATTATACAGAGTTTTCAGACTGCCTGAATTGACTACTGCTGAGAAACATGCTTCTAGGTAAGTAACAAGACTTACAAATGGTGGTTTTGTTTGAAAGTGACAGGAAATACATATGGAGGTATACTTGGTTTTAGCTGTTATTTTCCAGATTTGTACAGACTTCATATAGTACTGAGCAATGCCATGATTACTATTATCTGTCATCCTAGGATTTGGGATGATGAGGTTTGACCATTTAGAATAATGTTGTAAATGTGTGTCTAAGTTAAGAAAGTAGTCATGACTCACATAACTGTATGTTTTTCCTTCTATTAAGATAAGCACAACATTTGGGGGTTTAATCAGTAGTTGTTATAGACACTGAGTCTTCATGAACTAAGTGCTAACATGACTTCTGGTTTAAAAATATGTTGGACTTCCATATGTTGTTAAAATGCTATGATGAGTCTTCTAGAAAGGGATGATTCTACGTGATTATTTTATTAATGTTTAAAATATATGGAAAATGCCTAGACTCTCAGCTATAAAATTAGTTTTAAGTAATAGAACATTGAAAAGGTAAAGTTTGTATGCTGTGTCTCTTTAGTAATGTTCATAATTATATCTTATACAATATATTTTAAAATATAGCATTTGCATGCATTAGTCTTAAGAGAAATCTAGCAAAATCTTTCAAAGATCTGATATAGGAAGCTTTCTCAGAGGAGCATAATTAAGTAAGAATTTCATTGGTGGCTACATAAACATTTTTAAAATGTTTTATTGATAAAATACTTTATTGTCAAGTTAATATTGTGAAATACTGGCTGAATTTTGTGGCTTGGATTATTTTTTTGGAAAACAAACATTTTCCTAATAGAATATGTCAGTAAGTGTACAATGAGTAGAGGAATTTTCCAGTTAATAAAGGCTAAACAAACATCTGAAATCTCCAGGAAATTAAGTGAAAACATCTTTTATTGCAGTGGTTATACTTTGACCAGTCGCACACATTACTTCACATTTGAGAACAATTTCAGCCTTTGTTTTGGAACTACTCATATTATCACTATATAGGGATGTTTGATTATCCATTTGGTACATAGTAAGCATAATCATGTTAGTAGTTTAAAAGATAAATTATATTTCTGCTTTGTTGTCCATGTGTTTAAATTATTTAATTAGGTCAGTCTGCACGGAGAAGCTTATAATTGATGATGTATATTTAGGTCAATTTTTGCTATAATTTCAAGCCTATTTATTATTCTACTTGGTAATGGTGTGCTGTTATGAAAAATTACTAGTCTAGGAATTAGGAGACCTAAGTTTGAGTTCTGGCTCATTAACATGGCTTCTAATCACTGAGTATCCTCCTCCATAAAATGATTTCTTAGAACCTGACTGTTTTTTGCAATTCCATTTCTGCCTTCCTAGTTTTCATTATCCCGTCTTGTCAGAGACTCTAATACAACACGTAGCGTATACTGAAAATTTTAAACAAGGACCATCCTTTCACGTGGCCAGTCCTTTAAATCATACAGTCCCATGCCATGAACAGGGAGCGGGTGATACAGACCATTTAGGACAACAGTTCCGGTCTCTGGGAAGTGTACCTGTGTCTCTGTGAAATAGCCACCATCTTGCTCCTCATTTACAAGGGTAAACATATATACCAGTGTATGTTTTATAACCCTCAAAGTCAGAAAATTCTGACCAATATCTGTCTTTAAAGACGTTTATTTTTTTTTAAATGATACTTCCTTTGAAATCATCTGCACAAGTAGCTTCTCACATGCAAAATCTCAAAACATATTATACAGCATATTCATTACCTCTTCAGTTCAGTTCAGTTCAGTCGCTCAGTCGTGTCCGACTCTTTGCGACCCCATGAATCGCAGCACGCCAGGAGTTTACAGTCCATCACCAACTCCCGGAGTTTACTCCTGTCCATCACCGGACTGTCCATAACTCTCAGAGTTTACTCAAACTCATGCCCATCGAGTCGGTGATGCCATCCAACCATCTCATCCGCTGTCGTCCCCTTTTCCTCCTGCCCCCAATCCCTCCCAGCATCAGGGTCTCTTCCAATGAGTCAGCTTTTTGCATGAGGTGGCCAAAGTACTGGATTACCTCTTCACTTGCCCAAGATTCCTCCATTGATTGGATATTAAGTTTGCAGATGTGAATCTTTCTGTCATTTCACTGAGATAATTTCACTGTGGCTGAAGTGGCAAAGCATGAGCTTCAGATTGCAGAGGTTTGACGTCTTCCCTCACTTGGTAAGTGGTTCAAGGAAAAGCATCCATCCTTTCTGAACTCATTTCCTCTGTAAATGACAATACAAATGTTTATCTCATAGGAAGAATTAAATCAGTAGTATTTATAAAGGATTGAGTATAGCATTTTAGCCTTTAAGTTGGCAACCAATAAGTGGTGGATAATTATTATTATTGTCTTATTAAATTATCAACCATTGATTTCTATTTAGATTCACTATACTGTCTAGGGTTGCTGAAACTATATAGGTTTTATATAGTTATTTACTGCAGTGTTCCAACAAGACAAGTGAATTATTTTCCTGTGTGAATGTAGAGTCAACCAGAACTCAGTCTAAATTATAGTTGTGAGCTATAATTACTTCAATGGTTAAGATCATTTTGGCCTCTGGGAGTGAAAAGTTATATTTGACAGTGCATGTGAAAGAAGTATTTGTGAATTCATCTCTGTCTCCTATTCATACCTGGGTTAAAATGAGCCATGGTGTCGAGTGGTTTCTTTGGAACATTACACAAACTTTCTTGTTCCTGGCCACGTAGCAGCTGGGAAAATGCAAACAGGCCTGAATGGGACCAAAGAGAAAATTCTTCTCAGGCAGGAAACCTAATATTTACACATTAATCAATAAGGTGATGGTCACTAAGGTGGCTATGACTAAGATTTCTTGTTCATCATGAATGGAAGCTAGTATCTCTTCTTAAAGGACTTAATATTAACAAGTTCAACAGGACTACACTGAAGCTCAGTGGTGACAGAGGCATTCCAGCACCAGAGGTTCTCTGTCTCCCCTCCGCTCCCCGACCGCCCACCCGCCTCCCACCCCTGCTCCAGTAAGGAGGGACCCTTACATTCACCTTTCCCCTATCAGACTGGCTTTCTGGTTTTCTTTCTTTTTTTTTTTTTTTTTTTAGTTGGAGGCTACTTACTTTACAATATGGTGGTGGTTTGCACCATGCATCGTCATGAATCAGCCATGGGTATACAGGTGTCCCCCCATCCTGAACCCCCCACCCACAACCCTCCCCACCCCATCCCTCTGGGTTGTCCCAGAGACACCAGCTTTGAGTGCCCTGCTTCATGCATCAAACCTGCCCTGGTCATCCATTTTACGTATGGTAAAATACGTGTTTCAATGCTATTCTCTCATATCGTCCCACCCTTGCCTTTTCCCACATAGTCCAAAAGTCTGTTCTTTATATTTGTGTCTCTTTTGCTGTCTTGCATATAGGGTCATCATTACTGTCTTTTGAATTCCATATATATGTGTTGATATGCTGCATTGGTGTATCTGTTTCTGACTTACTTCACTCTGTATAATAGGCTTCAGTTTCTCCACCTCATTAGAACTGACTCAAATGTGTTCTTTTTTATGGCTGAGTAATATTCCATTATGTATAGGTACCAAAACGTCCTTATCCATTTGTCTGCTGGTGGACATCTAGGTTGCTTCCAAGTTCTAGCTATTGTAAACAGTGCTGCAATGAACATTGAGGTACACGTGTCTATCAATTCTGGTTTCCTCAGTGTGTTTATGCCCAGCAGTGGAATTACTGGGTCATATGGCAGTTCTATTTCCAGTTTTTTAAGGAATCTCTGCACTGTTCTCCATAGTGGCTGTACTCGTTCGCATTCCCACCAACAGTGTAAGAGGGTTCCCTTTTCTCCACAGCCTCTCCAGCATTTATTGCTTGTAGACTTTTTGATGGCGGCCATTCTGACCTGCGTGAGATGGTACCTCATTGTGGTTTTGATTTGCATTTCTCTGATGAGTGATGTTGAGCGTCTTTTCATGTGTTGGTCGTCTGTATGTCTTCTTTGGAGAAATGTCTGTTTAGTTCTTTGGCCCATTCTTTGATTGGGCCATTTGTTTTTCTGGTATTGAGCTGCTGCTTGTGTATTTTGAGATTAATTCTTTGTCAGTTGTTTCATTTGCTGTTACTTTCTCCCATTCTGAAGGCTGCCTTTACACCTTGCTTTAAACCTTCCCTCATTGTGCAAAAAGTTTTAAGTTTAATTAGGTCCCGTTTGTTTATTTTTGTGTTTAGTTCAACATTACTCTGGGAGGTGGGTCATAGAGGATCTTGCTGTTATTTATGTCAGAGAGTATTCTGCCTATGTTTTCCTCTAAGTTTCATAGTTTCTGGTCTTACATTTAGACCTTTAATCTGTTTTGAGTTTGTTTTTGTATATGGTGTTAGAAAGTTTTCTAGTTTCATTCTTTTCCAGGTGGTTGACCAGTTTTCCCAGCAACATTTGTTAAAGGGATTATCTTTTCTCCATTGTATATTTTGGCTTTCTGCTCTTCTATTCACATTAAGGTACAAATGGCTCAACATAGTCTATGAGTTTGCATTTTAACTCACTGCAAACCTTCAAGCTAAAAATTTAAAACCCTAACCCCATGCAATGCTAAGTAATAGCTAGTGGGTTAAAGATTTGGGATAAACAGATATAACCTCTAGATTAAGCATTCTCATTGCTCGCCAAGGGGCAAAAATTCATTCTCGGAAGCAAAAAAGTAAAAAAAAAAAAAAGTACTATCTTTATGAAGTATTAATATAGTACATAAACAGACATGCAGTATATCTGTGGCATTAAAATTTCATGGAGCACCCCATTAAAGACATCATTGTAAAGAAGACTCATTAAACAGGGGGAAAATAAAAAAAAAAAAAAAGTTTTGAGAAACAGTGCCCTAGGTGAAGATCTCAAAGGACTCCATAAGCCTACAGAGTGTGAATTTTACTGTATTGTTTTTTCTTTTCTTTTTTTCTTTAGTATAATGTAACTTTTGTCTGGCTTGGTTCAGTTTAGTTGCTCAGTCATATTCCACGCTTTGCAACCCCATGGACTACAGCACTCCAGGCTTCCCTGTCCATCACCAACTCCTAGAGCTTGCTCAAACTAATGCCCATGGAGTCAGTGATGCCATCCAATCATCCCATCCTCTGTTGTCCCCTTCTCTTCCCGCCTTCAATCTTTTCCAGCATCAGGGTCTTTTCTAATGACTCAGCTCTTTGTGTCAAGTGGTCAAAGTATTGGAGCTTCAGCTTCAGCATCAGGCCTTCCAATGAATATTCAGGATTGATTTTCTTTAGGATTAACTGGTTGGATCTCCTTGCAGTTCAAGGGACTCTCAAGAGTCTTTTCCAACATCACAGTTCAAAAGCATCAATTCTTCAGTGACCAGCTTTCTTTATGATGGTCCAGCTCTCATAGCCATACATGACTACTAGGAAAATCATAGCTTTGACTATACGAACCTTTGTAGGCAAAGTCTGGCTTAGTACTTATATTTGAAAGTATTATTTATGTTCTAGTAAGTCAAATATGGTTATTTGTTTTAGCTTTTATTCTTGTTAATTATGAAAACAAAATGAAGAGAAAAAGAAAAGAACAAAATGTGCTTGGATTTGAATTCTGGCTCCATCTCCTCTTTGTTCTGTGACCCTTGGCAAATTGCGTACCCTCTTTCAGCCTCAGTTTCCTTATCTTGGAGCTTCCCTGGTGGCTCAGGCTGGAAAGAACCTGCTGCCGTGCGGGAGAACTGGGTTCAATCCCTGGGTTGGGAAGATCCCTGGGTTGGGAAGATCCCCTGGAGAAGGGAATGGCTGCCCACTCTAGTACTCTTGCCTGGAGAATCCCATGGACAGAGGAGCCTGGCGGGCTCCAGTCCATGGGGTCCCAAAGAGTCAGACACGACTGAGCGACTGACACCCTCACTTCATTTGTCTTTAGCTAACTTGAAGTACAATGCCTGCCTTGTGGAATTCCAGTATCATAAGGATTAATCGAATTAATGTACATAAAACCTTCGGCACATTGCTTAGGGAATAAGTGCATGCCAATTAGTAGCTATAATTTTATGTGTTGTGCCTTTTTATGTCAATCACTGTCTTTTGAAATTATTATAGAAAGCAATTTTTAAATTTGAGAGATAGAAGTATCATCATCCATAAAATATATAGTAGTCTTTCTGGGACAAATGTTAATAATATTAAAAAAAAGCTAAACTTCTGGTTTTTCCTTTAAACCAGTGACCACACCCATTGACATAAATCCAAACAAAATAGAATCGAAATTAAGCTGTTTTTCTGTTTTACTCAGAGGCAGTCCTTTCCTCAACTGAACATTAACATCTGTATATACTAATACAGTCTATTAAATGTAGAATGATTCACTGGTCTGTCAGTTCTGTTGAAATATGTTTTCTTTTTAAATACTATATTGGACTTACTCAGCTGTAAAGTCATTGTTTTATTTCCACTAATACCAGTAGAACTCAGTATATTTGGAATTCAGACCTGTTTGTGATTTCATTTTTACGTGGAAAATCATCAACCCCTTTCTCTGTGTGGTATTTGCTTTTAAGTATTCATTAACATGTATGGAATTATAGGATAGAGAAGTTAGTTGAAAGGATATAGAATCAGCCAGTGAGAATCAAACTTGAGAATTCATGCAGTGTTGGGTGAATTTCTGCATTGGTATAACTCAGTGGAAGATTTTTATTTCCTTTAAAGGAGGATCTACAATCCATTCTCTCTCCTTTCTCTCTTCTCTCTTTTGTCTCTGTTCTCTCTTTCCAAAGTAGAGTTGTCCTGCTTTTGTGATCTGTTAAAATTTTTACCTGCTGACCTTATTCCCAGGTTACCTTGCTTTTATGTTGCAAGACTAACACTCACCTCTACAGATGGACACCTGATGGAGAAGGAAGAAGGCTATCATTGTAGAGATTGTGATGTGGTGAGATAGGCTATATGAGCAATTTGCAAATGCACGTAGTCCCCCTTGCCTTTCGGGTTAACTTCTTTTAAGGTGGGGGTGGGTTGTAGATCCCCTGGAGAAGGGATATGCTACCCACTCCAGTATTCTTGGGTTTCCCTTGTGGCTCAGCTGATAAAGAATCTGCCTGCAATGCAGGGGACCTGGGTTCGATCCCTGGGTTGGGAAGATCCCCTGGAGAAGGGAAAGGCTACCCACTCCAGTATTCTGGCCTGGAGAATTCCATGAACTGTATAGCCCATGGGGTCACAAAGAGTCAGACATGACTGAGCAACTTTCACTTTCACTGTCTTTTAAGGTAATTGATCTTGTCACCCATGTTTCCACTTTTCTGTGAGAGAAGTCCTCTAATACAGAACAGTCATGTAGCATTGTTTTCCATTCCAGAGACTGGCTTTGTAATTCTTGGCTTTGACAGCAGAAAACACAAGTGTGAGGATCAGAGAATGCTTTAGGTAGACATCATGTTTATCTGACAGAGATAGTCCACTAGCAGTGAAATTCAGAGAACATTGAAGATACAATTATTTAAGAGTCTTCCTAGCTTTCAGGGAGCTAGAGAGAACAGGTAGGCAAACACCATATTTCAAAAGTGTGTGACAAATCAAAGAGCCTTATTTAAAATATATTGGGTCAGAGTCTGTATCCATATGCTTTAAAAATCATATTTCCAAGAGGATTTTGGAAGAAGCTTGATTTTAAAAAGCCATTAGGCTTCAAAGTTGATTTAAGAATACATATGTAACAGCATGGAAGTTCTGGTGCCCAACAGATATTCTCTAATCCATGTAGAATTATTTTAAGTCTACTTAACTGCCATTCCAATGGAAGAACCTGAGAGTTATCAAGACAGTAGGAGGCAAATATTTTGGCAGAAATAGTGAGATCTTAATATAGCCCTTTTGAGGAGTGACTAGTGAAATTTCCCCAAACCTAGACTTCTAAAAGTGTCATCCCCAAGAAGTTAGAATAATCTTCACATATTTGGAACCACAGCATCATGAGGAATTAATAAGGCTTTTTCATGATCTCTATTTCAGATAAGAGAGCCAAAGTGACCTGACCAAAATGTTTCATCCAAGAAAGTTGCAATTAACATTCAATCCAGTTCTTCTTCCCATCCAGTGTCTATGCTTACTATTAACTATGTTCCAGGTAGGGCAGGTAAAAGCCCTCACCCAAGGCTTCAGTCCACCTATGGTGGGAGGTCATGAAATGTCCCTTACTTTATCCGTTACATCACCAAATCCAAGGTCTTCCTCTGTAGTCTGCTTGAAATTTAGCTGAACCAGATCCATTATATTTCTCTGTTAAAACTGTCTTTGTTTCCTCTTACGCATGTTCATTTCTCTGTTTCTTTCCATGGAAATATTTCAAAATAACTTAGAGAATCATCAATTATTTTCCATCCCTTCAGGAAGGTTAAAGTGGCCTTGGCCAATGTGGGGAAGTCACACAGGCCAGTCTGGATTTGTTCACTAGCAGGGATATTGTTGAAATGAGAGAATGCTTGCCTTGCTGATCACATGTTGTCTTTTGAGCCTTTTGGGGTACTTTCACATGGTAGGTGGAAATACGGACAGTTTGCTTTGATAATTGACTTGTGCCTAATATATTTGATCTAAGTCTCATACAAAGGAAGATGGACTGTAGTGTATCAATCAAGAAATTCTGATTGAACACTGAAAGTGTAATCAATTGATATTTTCAAAAAGAATTGAGCAAGGGACCTGTTTGCACAGGAGTGGTAAAGGTTTAAGGAGTCAACAGTAGATGTCAGGGTTCCTGCTGACCAACTGTAAGTGTCTGCATTCTTGAAGAGGAAGGGAAGGTAATGGAGGTGTCTGAATTTGGTGGGCTAAGTTGGAGACAGAAAGGGACACTGCTCAGTGAGAGTGGATAGCATAGAAGGAAGCCACTGCTCGAAAGCACACAAGGAAAGAATACTCCAGTGTCTACAAGGTCTGACTCTCTTTTTCCCACACAGAATGGGCAACAAATGGAGAAAAGATCTGCAAGCATAGAACAAGAAATACACATGGTCTTCTGAACTCATTTCAGAACATCTTCCCCACCCAATATTTAATTTAAATAGCAATTTATGGGAATTTTCCTTTACTCTATCATATTCCTCTGTGCTTTCTTTGATGTTCTAGACATTGATTGACTTTTAAAATTTTATGTTAACTTGGGATCCTTAATGCACATGTAAATTATTGTGCTATGCAGCAGTGGTGCACAGGACTAGTGAGGGACTGAGATCTGTTTGCACCTAAAAAGAAATAATTCCAACTTGTCATGTTTTTGCATTCCTGATCATGCTTTTTTATGGCCTACTGGTATTCTACAGTGTCAAGAGATGTATCACAGCAGTGTGTGTTCATAGCAGCTCCAGATCCTTGTTTTGAATTCTATTATTTTCATTCTTATATGCATTTAGGAAAGAGATAACCATTATTGTAGTCATTCACCCAATACATTTTTATTGAGCATTTATTATGCTCCTTAAAAGCCCGTAAGCAAAGAAAAAAAGGTTCCTGCCCTTAAGGAGTGTATGCCTCAGTTATTTTTCTAAACTAACTATTTGAGACCTTAGGTATTCTCTTAAGAATTGTTAATCTTCTGATGCTTTTGGAGGTAGGGATGGGAGACAGTTTCTGGTGCTTTGCTGAACTCTGAACTGTTGAGTTTACCAAATAAGTGAGGTGTTTATGGTACACTATTTAGTGGTGTTGTTCATTCATTTAAAAAATAATTTCTGTGTATCTACTATATGCTAGTATATGTAGCAATTGAGAAATTAAGAAAATATCTTAGTGTTCAGAGTACTGCTCATCTAGTGGGAAGCAAATATGCAAATACCTGCAAATGGCACAGTGTCAAGGGCTGTGGGCCTAGCAAACAATTCCACTGTTTTGGATGAGAGTATCTATGAGAGTTGCCATAATAACTGTAATGTCTAGTTTCCTGGCTGCTTAGGCAAGTCCTTTAAAGCCTCTCTGTTAGTAACTTGTGCTTTTATTTAATAGAAATCCCATAGCACTCACTTGTAAAAGTAGCATTTCCCAGAATCCATGGGCACAAACTGTTCCACTCTTTGAAACACACATGAAACAGGTCCAGGCACAGTGTTAACACTGTTTTAGGATAAACCACGTGACTCTGAATTAGGAGGCTCAGTAGAAAGTACAGTTTTGGAGATCACTGAACATGTATTTTATATGAATAGCATATACCTGTACTCTGGAAAAATACTCATTGAAACTGAAAAATGAAACCACATAATTTTTTAAAAAATGCCCTATTGATGGTTGGCTTTATTTTTATATTTTACCAGTTTAACCTTGGACTCTCTAGCAATATTGGTCATAGCCTTTGTCATGTTTCCAAACCTATACCTTAAAATGCTCGGTCTAAGCCAAGGTTAGCTGATCTTCTAATATGTTGAAAAAAAGAAGCTCAGAATTTTAGTTTTAATCTAATACTGAAACTTTTTTCTGGCAGTACAGTTTTGGCATGCCCAATGAGGCTCTTCCTTTTTTACTAAATGATTGAAAGGAACACTCCTATGAAATGTTTTTCGTTACCTCCTCTTTTCCCATACTTTTTAAAAATGTCCCCAATGAAGAGAAGAGAAACTAGTGTTAGCCACTTCCCGTGAGGAGGACAGCCTTCTTCAGGTTCCCCACAGTATTCACAGGGATGGGTACTCTAACACCAACCTATCCATGTGGTACCCTGCTGGTGCTTTCGCCCTTAAAGACCTAGGAGGCCCCTACAGAGCAGCGTTCTCATCTTCCGTTATCAGCCTATAGATTTAAAGATCATATTTGAAGTTCTTATAAAGAGCAGTCTCAGGGGCTGTCTTATTGGGATTTTAGTTTTATTTTTGTACTAGTGTGATGAAGGGGGTTGAGTGCTTTATGTGGGCTATATAATATAGTGTGTCCATGAGTTTGGGAAAGAGGATAAACTTATTTTTATAGTATACATTAGCTGCATTGTAAAATATTCCACTCGGTGCACTTTTCTTCAGCCACATTTAAGGCAATGTACCTATAATGGAAAACAATATGCCCAATTATTAATCTAAAAAAGTACAAATATTTTATTTTCTCTATGTTTATTAACTTTTTTGGACTTTTGTTAGTGTGTTTGTTGAGTAGCTTTTTTTTTTTAAAGATTAACCACTATATTGCTTTATTAATAGTTGGAGGTCCTTCACCTAAAAACACATTAATGAACATAGTGTTTCAAAATATAACTTACATAATATTTTTTAAAAAGTTGATACTTACAAATATTGAATCATTATGTTGTATACTGAAAACTAAAATGATTATATATGTCAGTTATATTACAATAAAATTAATAACAATACTAAATAATTTTATCCTGTGTTAGTTACCTAACTTTGCAGAAAGCCTGTATAATTTGACCCTTTTGCCAGATTTCCCTCAAATGGTAAAAAAAAATCTTGGGATAAAACATGTACTCTGAAGATATTAAAGTCAAAATAATTTCAGCAAGTCTGTGTCTTTGTTGTATATTACACAGCTAAATCACTGTATGTATATTTGTGTTTTCATCCTTGAGTAAATGTCAGTGGCAAAGGGGAATCAATAGGTATTGTTTCCAAATATTTGCCATTTTGATGCTGAAGATAACTGTTATTCTGCTCGTTTGCTTTAACCAATTCTTACTTGTTTCTAAGTATGACTTTATCAGTTGTCTAGTGGATTTAATGCCTCTTAGCTGTCTAGTAAGACAGGGAAGGGTTTAACTATCAGTCAGCCAAGTCTTGTGCTGTGACGACACATCAAGTCAAAGAAAATTCATAATGTTATACAGATAACCACAGAGGTTTTTGTGTCTTGATTTCTCACCTATCTACCTTATTGATTTGTTTTTCTTCTACTTCTGATAAAGGCAATGAAATAGCCACCGTGTGTGGAATAAATGCGAGTTACTGATAGAGCCAAAAGACTGAAAGCAGCACAATGTCACT
Organism: Odocoileus virginianus; assembly: GCF_023699985.2. Lineage (NCBI taxonomy): Eukaryota > Metazoa > Chordata > Mammalia > Artiodactyla > Cervidae > Odocoileus > Odocoileus virginianus. Next base: position 11,214,219 of record NC_069686.1, read on the forward strand.
CTCAAAATGACAGCTTGTTACAGGATTCCTCTTTCAACAATAAAACCCCAACGCCTTTGCACCAAGCTCAAGCGGACGGATATCATGTTATCCTTTTAGCGTTTAGCAGTATCTATTAGTTGGGCCTTCATTTGTCTTCAAGCATCCCTTATTTTGAATAATGTATGTCACCTTCTCTCATATATGTTATTCTTTATGAGTGCTCCTGAGTATGACTTGCTCTTTGTCAAGCAAAACTTCTCTAAAGATGAGTGTCCTAAACCTGGAGCTTTGGATTAATGGAGCAAAATGTGAATCAGAATTTATTTTCTAATACTTAAAACACACTCCTTTTTTCCAAAACATATTACATACACATAATCTCTCTGAGTAAGATGTCTCTGCTACTTAAGTTTTCTGAAGTCTTCATAAAGAGGAACTTTGTTACTCTAAGTGTAGTCTACATATTACAGATATAACAGTAAACACAGACCTTCTGTACCTCAAAAAAGGATAAATCATCTATTAGTGAAATCCCTATGTATTTGAGTTTCTGCCTCATGCATTTACTCAACAATATGCTAATAATTTGGAGAAGGAAATGGCAACCCACTCCAGTACTCTTGACTGGAGAATCACTTGGACAGAGGAGCCTGGTGGGCTACAGTCCATGGGGTCGCAGAGTCAGACACGACTGAGTGACTGACACACACATGCTAATAATTGTCTACTATGTACCAGGATTTGTGCTACATGCTAAGTCTCCAGTGGTGCTATTTTTTTTCTCTTAGCCTTGTAAAGTGGAAAGAAAGATTACTGGCATCCAGAAATGCAAACAGATATTATGATTAGAATTATGTTTTTTAATTTATTTGGTACTGATTTTACTTAATTAAGCTGAACATTGAGATTTTTTTAAAGTAAAACATCACATGGCAAAACTTAAGGATATAGAAAAGTATGTAATAAAAAGTAAAAAAATAAAATTTTCCCCAGGCCCCTAATCCTATTCCTTCAAACAAACTTTGCTAAGGGATTTTGTGCTTTGTTTCAGAGTAAAACAAAGCAAAAAACTAAAGTAAAACATACACACACACAAACATATATACATTTATGTATGCATATATGTCTGCATGAACACAAATCGTATCGTATGATACATTCTCTACCTTAATACTTTTACCTAATGTTATATCTAGTATGCCTTGTGGTTTTTCCATAGAAGAATTTATATATTTACCTCTTTCTTTCTTTAAAGACATTTTTTAAATTTTTAAACAAAATCAAATTTACAAAAACTTACAATATGTACCAAGAACATTTTTTTATCCAATTTCCCTAGAATATCCTACTGTTTATTTACTATAAAATACTACTACTATATCGGCTTCTGTGGTGGTTCAGGTGGTAAAGAATCCACCTGCAATGCAGGAGACCCAGGTTCAATCGCTGGTTCTGGAAGATCCCCTGGAGAAGGGAATGAGTACCGACTCCAGTATTCTTGCCTGGAGAATTCCATGGACAGAGGAGTTTGGCAAGCCAGATACAGTCTTAGCATCACAAATAGTCAAGCATGACCGAGTGACTGAGAAACTCAAATAGGTGTATTCCTGTGTCTCCTCCTCGTATACCATTCAGGTTTTGGCAATTGTCCTAATATTGTGTTTTATTTCAACCTTTTTCACTTGATCTAGTTGCCATGTAGATTTGGTCTCCTGTCTGAAATAGTTGCATGGTGGTTTATTTGTTTTTTTTTTTTTTTAATTTTCAAGATCTGATTCTTTTGAAGATGAGAGGCCACTTTGGATTTTCTGATGCTTCCTCTTGATTAACTTCAGGTTCTAGGTCTTGTACAGGAATATCATGAAATCATGCTATGTTCCTCTCATCATGTCCTGTCAAGTCTCAGATAATTTTAATTTCTTCCATCAGTGATGATGTTCTTGATAAAATTGGTACTGTCCAGGCTTTCCTACCATGAAGTACTCTTTAACCCTTTACAACTAACAAGTCTTTTGTGGGGAGGTGCTTAAAAACCATAAAAAGTTCATTTCTTATCAGATTCTCCCTGTACTGTTATCAGATTCTCCATGTACTTTTATGTATCCATATGAATCATGGTTTTCTATTTTATCTAGTGAGTTACAGCCCTTACAATCATTTATTTTGATGCTCAGATTATCCCAAATCAGGCCAGAGGTACTCTTTCAAGCTGACTTCTGTGTCCTTTTGACTTAGGAGACTTGTCATTTTTTTAACACCTCCTTGCTTCCTGGTACAGTAAGATATTTTGGGCTTATCTTATATTCCTTACTCTATCCGTTATGTTAGTCTCTTCTCAAGGAGTTGTGGTCCTTTTCAGTGGAGAATGGTATTAGAAACCAGTATCTGGGTACTCAATGAGCCTTGCCTTTGAGGCTGTTTCTGCTATCAAGCCCTCTCAATGGACAGTTCTAAGGACCATATAACTGTATATACACACACATACACATACATTTACATTTATGTTTCTCTCTCCCCTTCCCTATTTGTAGCTCACTTCTTCAGTGAGAAATTGACTCTCATCATTCTTGCTATATTTACATATCTGATCACTTCCTCTGTGTGTAATCCCTCTCCGATCGCTGCGCCCACCTTTCCCTCATGCAGATGCCTTCCTCAACCCACCTGGGCTCTGACCTACCACAAGGGGCTGCCAATCATCCCACCCCTACTCTTCCTGCCCATGTGAAAGTCCTCCTCACCCCAGTCACTCCCCATGACCCACCCCCTCACCCCCAGCATGCTGGGGTTCATGCACCAGTGTAGATACCATCCTCGCCCACTCAGGCTATAGCACTTGGTGCTGGGATGCTCCCATGTGGGAACCTTCATTACCCTACTGGGGCTTGATGTCTCATACTGGATAATCCCCAGCCACAGGAGCCTTGCTCACCTGTTCTGTTCTGACACTCTGTTCTGAGTTGCCAAATTTCCCCCAGTCTCTCTCTGATGCAGACTCTACCTTGCTCTGCCCCATCTAATAAAGTTGGAAAAAATTATCCAAGAAGGTGGATAAATTTTTAAAAAATTATCCACCAATATTTAAACTTAAATAACTATAAAGGAGGAATAAAAAATGGGATCACTAAATATTTTAGTTAATATTATCGACTATGTCACTTGTCTTCTCTGAGTCTATCCTTGCTCCTCCCTACCACATCTGTGATTACTAATGCTCTTATCCCATATTTTGTCTGTTTAATGTAGGTAGTCCTAACTTACAAGCTTGGTATAAGTATTCATCTACCTGAATATCTTCTTCTGGTTTCATCCATCCCTGGCATCTCCTCAATCACCTGTTCTTTTTTGTCTCTGATATATTGAGGGAAAGCTCACTTTAGTACCACAGCCACTAAAGTAGATTATAGTCCTCTTTGATCACCTCTTGTTCATTTAGAGTTCATACACACACACATGTCTACTCACCTGACTATGAACCAAGCGCGTATTTCTGTAATGTACTCATTTCACAAACTGGAGGTTGTGATTTTAGTTTCGCATGTTAGAGTATGTTTTATTATACCTCATACAGTGCCAGACCCTTATGCTCAAAGGCCCTAGGGTGTTGCGTGAAGCAAGTCAGGGTTTATTTTGGGGTCCTAGAATGAGGATGTGGGCTGTCAGTAGGAGCTCATTTACCATGCATTTATTCAATGGCTATTTATTGAACATCTCCTAGGTTCAACCTACTGTTAAGTATATTTAACAGGATATGTTACAGGAAGTGGAACCCCTTTTCCAGGGTCTGGGCTTTTGTCTAACACTTGGAAATGAATTGTGTGAGGAGACACATGAGCTGACAAAGCAAGAGACTTTATTGGGAAGGGGCACCCGGGCAGAGAGTAGTAGGGTAAGGGGACCCAGGAAAACTGTTCTGCCACATGGCTCGCAGTCTCAGATTTTATGGTGATGGGATTAGTTTCCAGGCTGTCTTTGGCCAACCATCCTGACTCAGAGTCCTTCGGTGGCTCATGCATTGCTCAGCTAAGATGGATATCAGTGAGAAGGATTCTGGGAGGTAGCAGGACACATAGTACCTCTTTTTTGATCTTTCCCAAATTCTTCTTGTTGTTGGTGGCTTGTTAGTTCTTTGTTCCTTACTATGACCTCCTGTTGTAAAATTAGTCATACAAAAAAACTGGAAAACTCAGCAGTGGCCTCAGGACTGGAAAAAGTCAGTTTTGATTCCAATCCCAATGAAAGGCAATGCCAAAGAATGCTCAAACTACCGCACATTTGCACTCATCTCACATGCTAGTAAAGTAACACTGAAAATTCTCCAAGCCAGGCTTCAACAGTACATGAACTGTGAACTTCCAGATGTTCAAGGTGGTTTTAGAAAATGAAGAGGCACCAGAGATCAAATAGCCAACATGAATCATCGATAAAGCAAGAGAGTTCCAGAAAAGCATCTACTTCTGCTTTATTGACTATGCCAAAGCCTTTGATTCTGTGTATCACCACAAACTGTGGAAAATTCTTTAAAAGATGGGAATACCAGACAACCTGACCTACCGCTTGAGAAATCTGTATTCAGGCCAGGAAGCAACAGTTAGAACTGGACATGGAACAAAAGATTGTTCCAAATTGGGCAAGGAGAACGTCAAGGCTGTGTATTGTCATTGTGCTTATTTAACTTATATGCAAGAGTACATCATGAGAAACGCTGGGCAGGATGAAGCACAAGCTGGAATCAAGATTGCCGGGAGAAATATCAATAACCAGATATACAGATGACACCACCCTTATGGCAGAAAGCAAAGAAGAACTAAAGAGCCTCTTAATGAAAGTGAAAGAGGAGAGTGAAAAGGCTGGCTTTAAATTCAACATTCAGAAAACTAAGATGATGGCATCTGGTCCCATCACTTCATGGCAAATAGATGGGAAGAGAGTGGAAACGGTGACAGAATTTATTTTGGGGGGCTCCAAAATCACTGCAGATGGTAACTGTAGCCATGAAATTAGACACTTGCTCCTTTTAAGAAAAGTTATGACCAACCTAGATGGCACATTAAAAAGCAGAGACATTGCTTTGAAAACAAAGGTCCGTCTAGTCAAGGCTATGGTTTTTCCAGTAGTCATGTATGGATGTGAGAGTTGGACTATAAAGAAAGCTGAGCGCCAAAGTTTGATCAGTTTTTTCCATAACATTCTACAAACTTTTTGGCTAACCCAGTATTTGTTCTTCATCCATTGTTTCTAATTCACAGCTCTCAAACCCCAAGAAATTTCCTGAGCTGTGAGAACAATAGGCACATCTTTGCATAACAATTGCTCTCCTGTCCTGTGAAAATACTTCAGAGCCCATAAAGGTGAAATGGGTGTCTGTGGTTAATTCCTAATAAGCTCCTTTCCAGTGCAACTGGGTCCTTGTTAAGAAGGTGACTTTTGATAAGCACCAGTGGGTGGGGGCCAGGTGCCAGGGGAATCAATCACGTGGTTCGGTTCAGTTCGGCCACTCAGTCATGTCCGATTCTTTGTGACCCCATGGACTGCAGCACACCAGGTCTCCCTGTCCATCACCAACTCCCAGAGTATACTCAGACTCATACCCATTGAGTTAGCGATGCCATCCGACCATCTTATCCTCTGTCATCCCCTTCTTCTCCTACCTTCAATCTTTCCCAGCATCAGGGTCTTTTCAAATGAGTCAACTCTTTGCATCAGGTGGCCAAAGTACTGGAGTTTCAGCTTCAGCATCAGTCCTTCCAATGAATATTCAGGATTGATTTCCTTTAGGATGGACTGGTTGGATCTCCTTGCAGTCCAAGGGACTTTCAAGAGTCTTCTCCAGCACCACGGTTCAAAAGCATCAATTCTTTGGCACTCAGCTTTCTTTATAGTCCAACTCTCACATCCATACATGATTTCTTGAAGAACCATAGCTTTGACTAGATGAACCTTTGTTGGCAAAGTAATATCTCTCCTTTATAAGTTGCTGTCTAGTTTGGTCATAACTTTTATTCCAAGAGGTAAGCGTCTTTTAATTTCATGGCTGCAGTCACCATCTGCAGTGATTATGGAGCCCCCCAAAATAAAGTCTGCCACTGTTTCCACTGTTTCCCCATCTATTTGCCATGATGTGATGAGACCAGATGCCATGATCTTTGTTTTCTGAATGTTGAGCTTTAAGCCAACTTTTTCACGCTCCTCTTTCACTTTCATCAAGAGGCTCTTTTATTCTTCACTTTCTGCCATAAGGGTGAGGTCACATTTCTCCTGGCATTCTTGATTCCAGCTTGTGCTTCCTCCAGCCCAGCATTCCTCATGATGTACTCTGCATATAAGTTAAACAAGCAGGGTGACAATATACAGCCTTGACGTACTCCTTTCCTGATTTGGAACCATCTGTTGTTCCATGTCCAGTTCTAACTGTTGCTTTCTGACCTATATACAGATTTCTCAGGACGTGGGTCAGGTGGTCTGGTATTCCCATCTCTTTAAGAATTTTCCAGAATTTGTGGTGTTCCACACAGTCAATGGCTTTGGCATAGTCAGTAAAGCAGAAGTAGATGCTTTTCTGGAACTCTCTTGCTTTTTCAATGATCCAACAGATTTGGCAATTTAATCTCTGGTTCCTCTGCCTTTTCTAAAACCACCTTGAACATCTGGAAGTTCACAGTTCACGTACTGTTGAAGCCTAGCTTGGAGAATTTTGATCATTACTTACTAGCATGTAAGATGAGTGCAATTGTGCGGTGGTTTGATCATTCTTTGGCATTGCCTTTGGGATTGGAATAAAAACTGATCTTTTCCGGTCCTGTGGCCAGTGCTGAGTTTTCCAAATTTGCTGACATATTGAGTGCAGCACTTTCACAGCATCATCTTTTAGGATTGAAATAGCTCAACTGGAATTCCATCACCTCTACTAGCTTTGTTCGAAGTAATGGTTTCTGACAACCACTTGACTTCACATTCCAGGATGTCTGGCTCTAGGTGGATGATCATACCATCGTGATTATCTGGGTTGTGAAGATCTTTTTTGTATAGTTCTGTGTATTCTTGCCACCTCTTCTTAATATCTTTTGCTTCTGTTAGGTCCCTGCCATTTCTGTCCTTTACTGAGTCCATCTTTGCATGACATGTTCCCTTGGTATCTCTAATTTTATTGAAGAGATCTCTAGTCTTTCCCATTCTGTTGTTTTCCTCTATTTCTTTGCATTGATCACTGAGGAAGGCTTTCTCTCCGTGCTATTCTTTGGAACTCTGCATTCAAATGCATATATCTTCCCTTTTCTTCTTTGCTTTTTGTAGATTTAATAAAGTGATAATGTGGAATGCAACCCATAGTGTTGTAAAATTTTTCACAAACTTCTCAACCATTAAAATTATGACATCTCATTCTCTGACAGTAGTTATACAGAAAGATGACAGTTTCAGATGAATCCATTCTCTTGACAGTAAATAATGATGGGAAGTTATACTATATTTATTACATTTTTTTAAATTGCATTTTAAAAAAATCTGTGGTCTATATAAGCTGTAAAAGTATATATAAATTGAGACTTTAAGTGAGGAAGTTTAGATAGTGAGGTTCTAAATTACCATTTCAAACACACTATGAGAAAGTTGCCAAAAGGGATAACTTTTTTAGGAAAATAAGACAAGAGATGCAGAGGATGATGGAGTCCATTAGTAATGAGTGAATTTATTTGATCAGATGATGGGCTTGGACTTTCTTCATGTTTTATTTTAGTCCAGTGTTCCAATCCTATCACTCATAATCCAGGAAATGACAGCAATACAAAGTTGCCAAAATTATCTTTGGATAATTTGGCATCTTGATTTGAATTTTCATAATGGAAATAAATCTCCAGAAATTATTTGGAATATAAATCTCTCTTAAGTTTTAAAACATTTATGCCTTCTAGGATATAGGACAAACAGCAGCTTTCCTGTTACATTCCTATTTGTAAATATCGGGCCTTGGTAACTTAAATGTCGAGGTTCCTGTGCACAGTGGCTACATGTCTGCATTTGGTGATCTGACTGTGAGCTCCATGATCACACAGCGATACCGCCTACCTGGTAGGACTGTTCTGAGATTTAAGTGAGAGAACTGCAGTGATACCACCTACCTGGTAGGACTGTTCTGAGATTTAAGTGAGAGGGCTCGGTATAAGTCTCTACACAGGTCCTGAAGATAGCAATCACTCAATAAAAGTTAACAGTTATTGTTACCTTCATCCAATGTTGGCAATACTAGCAAATAGATCTTCACAATATCTAGGGCAGTGGTAAAAGAATGGATTATGTCTCCTTTCCTATACAGATGGTCCCTGACTTACTATGGTTCAATTTATGATTTTGACTTTATGATGCTGCAAAATCAATAGATATTCAGTAGAAACTGTACTTTGAATTTTGATCTTTTCCCAGGCCAGTGATATGTGACACAGTATTCTCTTGTGATGCTGGGCAGCAGCAGCAAGCCCCAGCTCACCGTCAGCTACACAATCCCAAGGGTACACTACCAATTCACTTACCGCCACTCTGTACCTATACAACCATTCTGTTCTTCACTTTCAGTTCATCAGTCCACAAATTACATGAGATATTCAATTCTTTATTATAAAACAGACTTTGTGTTAGATGATTTTGCCCAACCTTAGGCAATAAGTGTTCTGAGCACGTTTAAGCTAGGCCAGGCCAAGCTATGATATTCAGTGGTAAGGTATATTAAATGCATTTCAAAATACAATAAATTCAACTTATAAAGGGCTTATTAGGACATAAATTCATTGTAAGTCAAGGAAGATCTATAATTAGAAGGAGAACTGGGAGCAAGCTCCAGGATTTTGGCTTTCATATTATTTTCATAAGAGCATGAGTATCGTCAGGAGAAATATTTGGGAGTTTGTAGAATCTTTTCAAAGAATCAAATTATATAAGTAGGTTGAAAGTGGTTTCAGGATTTTGAGTTTTATAAATGTATAAGGCTAACATTTATTGTCTTCTGTGAACTAACATTGCTTGTGCTGTAAGATTTTTTTTTCATTTTTTTGAGTATTGCAGTTTTTTTTCTTTTATTTAGGTAGAGTTGATGTATAATGTTGTGTTTAATTTCTGCTATATAGAAAAGCGACATTGCTATACATATATATGTTATTGTTCACATTCTTTCCCACTATGGTTTATCGCATATTATTGAATATAGTCCCCTGTGCTATACAGTAGGATATTCTTTATTCGTCCTATGTATACTGATTGGGATATGTTAACCCAAACTCCCAATTCTTTCTTCTTTCATCCCCTTTTCCCCTTGGCAATCACTGGTCTGTTCTCTATGTCTGTGAGTCTGTTTCTATTTTTTAGATATCTTTATCTGTGTTGCATTTTAGATTCCATGCATAACTGATATCATATGGTATTTGTCTTTCTGTTTCAGACTTACTTCCTTTAGTATGGTAATCTCTAGGCCCATCCATGTTGCTGCAGATGGCATTATTTTATTCTTTGTATGGCTGAGTAATATTCCATTGTGATTCTAGACCACATCTTTATCTATTCATCTGTCAAGGACGTTTAGGTTGTTTGCTTGTCTTGGCTCATGTAAATAGCACTGCACTGCACATAGGGGTGCATGTATCTTTTCAAATTATTGTTTATTATATATCCCCAAGAGTAGGATTGATAGATCATATGGCAACTCTATTTGCAAATGATGAGACCAACAAGGACTTAATTTCCAAAATATACAAAGAGCTCATACAACTCAATAACAAAAATACCAAACAACCGAGTCAAAAAATGAGCAGAAGAGCTACATAATTTTCCCAAGAAGACATACAGAAGGTCAATAGGCACATGAAAAGAAGCTCATAATTGCCAATTATTAGAGAAATGCAAATCAAAACTGCATCATTGTATTTTTGATTTGCATTTCTCTAATAAACTGTACCATTGTAGTTTTTATTTTCATGCTGTTATAAGAAATACATTGATTTGTCTGTAATTTCAGTGGGTCTTTTAACTATGAATGATTTCAGTAATATCTGCATTGGTCATTTGAAGAATATTGGTTTCCTGAGATGTGTAGATCCTTCAAAGGTAGATACATATCTTTATATAATATTTAAAAAATCACATTTGTTAATATCATTATAAATTCCATCAGAAGGCCAAGTATTAGAAAGCTGTCAAGCTCACATTAGTAAATACTAGTTTTCAAAAAAGTCTTACTTTTTTACTTGAAATCTTGAATTTTATAACTGGCAAAAAAATTCTATCAATTTTTCTTGAAGTAATAAGTTCACTTCATTTGTTATCAAGAAAATGTGTGCTAAATGGCCAAGTATGAATAACTATAGTTTATCTGCCAGTCACTCTTTCAAATGGAAATGATATTGCATGAAAAAAGTGGCCAGTTCAGCTTGCAACTCAATCACCCAGGGGTGATTTTATGCATACTTTTCATTTTGTCACACAAGCTATTCTAAACCTTAACCAAAGGGTTGAGATTTAATGAAATTAACCAATTTTTACTGCCTTATCAAAGACATTCTCAAGATAATTTTTTTCCTTTTCTTTCTTTCATTTTTTAAACCTTGAATGTATGCTGGTGAAGATAAGAACCACTGGTAGAGTTTGCTGCCACTGTCTTTACTTATCAGCAAATTTACACACTATTTGCTTTAGTGCCATCAGTATAAATGGCAATGAAGTGAAAAAGGCAGGAAAAAAAGATGTCTTAATGTTATTATGGAAATAGTTCTGACCTCACAGACCCTCTAAATGTATCTTGGGACCCATACTGTCTGTAGACCACACTTAGAGAGTTGCCTTTAAATTATACTTCATATTGGTTCAAAGAAGAATAACTGAGGTCATTATGGAATACAGTTTCTGTGAGGAGAAAAAAAGAGGGATAGGATTGGCTTAGGCACAAAAAGACATGGGTGAAAGGGAAGAACCTTACTGACCTTTGGAAGGGAGGATAATGGGTCTCATGCCTTAGAGATCTTCAAAACAGAATCCTATTTACTCTCTTAAAACTTCTCTGATTTCACATATCTGAAGGTGGATGGCCAGATCAAATGATTTCTTGATGTTCCTCCAAATTAAATGTTATGATTTTGTGGTCCCAAAGAATGTAGCTTTTTTCAGATTCAAGTTTTTCATACCTCTGAAAACTCAATTTCATTCTAAATCAGTCTTCAGTTTTATGTGGTTTCTTAGAGAGCTTCTTGCAAGATGCTGTTCTTAGTAACTTGCAGGTTAGAATCAAATCAAATTCTTTAAGACTGTCGGTGCTGCTAAGGGAGCCAGATGTCGCTCATGCTCATGCCCAGGATGAATGGAGGCCAGTAGTCAGTGACAGGTATGCCTTTGCTCACCTATGTTAAAAGCTTCTAAGGCAAGGATGGCCTCTGATCACTATCCATTCTACTTGTGGCTCCTGGGATGAAAGTCTTGGCCTTCATTTGGCTCACCAACTGCAAAGAACCAGAACACTCCCTGCAAAATACCTGGGAGGGCTAACAGAGCAGTATTGATAGAGTACTATCATATCACACATAGTCCATTCACATTTCCTCAGATGTTCTGCTAATATCATTTATAGTCATTTTCTTTTTTTTAAACTAAGATCTAATCCAGGATTATACACTGTGTTAGTTTTCCTACCTCCTTATTCTTCTTTAAATGAAACAGATATCCAGCTTTATTTGGTGGTGTTTGTTGTTCTACATAGTGTTGATGTTTTGGGAAAATTCAGTCTAGATGTTTTACAGAATGCCCTTCATTTTGGATTTGATTGTTTCCTTGTGATTAGTTTCAGATTAAAAATTTTGGAAGACTATCTTCCTAGGTGTCCTTCCCAGCATCGTCAGGAGAACTAAGACCTCAGTGTACCCTATTACTGCCTATGTTAAGGTAAAGGGAGGATCTGCATGATTTTTCTATGATAAAGCAACTTTTCCCCTTTTTAATCCAAATACAATCTGCACAGGGATACTTTGAGATTGCATGAATAGTTTACTACTGACTTTTTAACCTAGTGGTTTTAGTATCCACTGATGATTGTTACCTGAATTCATTATTGCTCTATGGTTGTGAAATTCTGGCTTTCCATTTCTATCAATACTTTTACAATTATAAGTTGATTTTCTTTCTCTTCTCCTCCTTTACATTAAAAAATTTTAAGCATCATTATATACTTATGAACATATTCTTTCAATTCAGTATTATTACAATCTATTCTTCTTACCATCCCTTTGATACTCAGGCTGTTCCAAATTTCACTAATGGGAGCTCTTCAGAGTTGGGTGCTGTTTCTTTTTGATGTGTCCTCATCACTATGAACTCATTCTCAATGGCATATCCAGATACTTCAGGCTTGTATTTCCCTGTTCTGAGAGTCTTATTTCTTTTTAGAATAGATCTAGCTCTAAACCCTAGACTTGGACATTAGGTTTTTCTCATCAGTACAGGAGTATCCTTACTTCTAGACCTTTTCAGTAGCTGCTAGAATGTTTACCAGCATTCACATCCATGCTAATGTGCGCACACACACACACACACATACCCACCCACACATCCTTATATATATATATAAGGTACACCCATAGGCATGCAGTGTAATACTGTTATACTACCATTAACTCCATTCCAACATCATTGGGTCCTTCCTCTCTTTCCCCATTGTATATTTCTGTTTCTCTTCTCCCAAGTAAGAATCCTCACACCCCACAATACCAATGTATTTATGTACTTCTTTCTTCAGCCCCACAACACACAAAATTGTTTCAGATCTGCTGCATCAGTACCTCTAACCAACAACACACTTCCTGTGGCATGTTCAAAATACCCTACAGCTCTTTTTGTTCTCAGAATATATATATATATATATCTAGTCAGATTACTTTTACAAATCAGCCTTTATAAAAATTAGTTTTATTTTTTCTTCTCTTATCAACTTGATAAAAGTTGGTAAAACTTTTAAAAGTCAATAGAAGTTTAGGTTTACTTCTTTTTATTAATATAATAGATTTAAGAATTTATTTTCCAGTGTTGTTAATGTATTTCTGAATATACAAAAGTTAGTGTTTTAAACACTAACCCAAATGTTACTTCAGTTCAGTTCAGTAACTCAGTCCTATCCAACTCTTTGCGACCCCATGAACTGCAGCACACCAGGCCTCCCTGTCCATCACCAACTCCCGGAGTTTACTCAAACTCATGTCCATTGAGTTGGTGATGCCATCCAACCATCTCATCCTCTCTCGTCCACTTCTCCTCCGGCCCTCAATCTTTCCCAGCATCAGGGTCTTTTCAAATGAGTCAGCTCTTCGCATCAAGTGACCAAAGTATTGGAGTTTCAGCTTCAACATCAGTCCTTCCAGTGAACACCCAGGACTGATCTCCTTTAGGATGGACTGGTTGGATCTCCTTGCAGTCCAAGGGACTCTCAAGAGTCTTCTCCAACACCACAGGTCAAAAGCATCAATTCTTCAGCACTCAGCTTTCTATATGGTCCAACTCTTACATCCACACATGACCACTGGAAAAACCATAGCCTTGACTAGATGAACCTTTGTTGGCAGGGTAATGTTTCTGCTTTTTAATATGCTGTCTAGGTTGGCCATAACTTTCCTTCCAAGGACTAAACGTCTTTTAATATTATGGCTGCAATCACCATCTGCAGTTGATTTTGGAGCCCAGATAAATAAAGTCAGCCACTATTTCCACTGTTTCCCCATCTATTTGCCATGAAGTGATGGGGCCAGATGCCATGATGTTAGTTTTCTGAATGTTGAGCTTTAAGCCAACTTTTTCACACTCCTCTTTCACTTTCATCAAGAGGCTCTTTAGTTCTTCTTCACTTTCTGCCTTAAGGGTGGTGGCATCTGCATATCTGAGGTTATTGATATTTCTCCCAGCAATCTTGATTCCAGCTTGGGCTTCCTCCAGCCTAGCATTTCTCATGATGTACTCTGCATATAAGTTAAATAAGCAGGGTGACAATATGCAGCCTTGACGTACTCCTTTTCCTGTTTGGAACCAGTCTGTTGTTCCATGTCCAGTTCTAACTGTTGCTTCCTGACCTGCATACAGGTTTCTCAAGAGGCAGGTCAGGTGGTCTGGTATTCCCATCTCTTTCAGAATTTTCCACAGTTTATTGTGATCCACACAGTCAAAGGCTTTGGCACAGTCAATAAAGCAGAAATAGATGTTTTTCTGGAACTCTCTTGCTTTTTCGATGATCCAGCGGATGTTGGCAATTTGATCTCTGGTTCCTCTGTCTTTTCTAAAGCCAGATTGAGCATCTGGAAGTCCACGGTTCACATATTGCTGAAGCCTGGCTTGGAGAATTTTAAGCATCACTTTACTAGCATGTGAGATGAGTGCATTGTGCGGTAGTTTGAGCATTCTTTGGCATTGCCTTTCTTTGGGATTGGAATGAAAACTGACCTTTACCAGTGCTGTGGCCACTGCTGAGTTTTCCAAATTTGCTGACATATTGAGTGCAGCACTTTCACAGCATCATCTTTTAGGATTTGAAATAGCTCAACTGGAATTTCATCACATTCACTAGCTTTGTTCATAGTGATGCTTCCTAAGGCCTACTTGACTTCACATTCCAGGATGTCTGGCTCTAGGTGAGTGATCACACCATCGTGATTATCTGGATCGTGAAGATCTTTTTTGTACAGTTCTTTGTGATGGACAGGGACGCCTGGCATGCTGCGATTCATGGGGTCGCAAAGAGTCAGACATGACTGAGCGACTGAACTGAACTGTGTGTATTCTTGCCACCTCTTCTTAATATCTTCTGCTTCTATTAGGTCCATACCATTTCTGCCCTTTATTGAGCCCATCTTTGCATGGAATGTTCCCTTGGTATCTCTAATTTTCTTGAAGAGATCTCTAGTCTTTCCCATTCTATTGCTTTCCTCTATTTCTTTGCATTGATCACTGAGGAAGGCTTTCTTGTCTCTCCTTGCTATTCTTTGGAACTCTGCATTTAAATGGGAATATCTTTCCTTTTCTCCTTTTCTTTTTGCTTCTCTTCTTTTCACAGCTATTTGTAAGACCTTCTCATACAGCCATTTTGCTTTTTTGCATTTCTTTTTCTTGGGGGATGGTCTTGATTCCTGTCTCCTATACAATGTCACGTACCTCCGTCCGTAGTTCATCAGGCACTCTGTCTATCAGATCTAGTCCCTTAAATCTATTTCTCACTTCTGCTGTATAATCATAAGGGATTTGATTTAGGTCATACCTGAATGACCTAATTTTAGTAACAAATGTTACTAACAATATGCAAAATCCAGTCATCATATATAAAATCAGTTTAGAAACTAAAAGGGGAAAAGCATTAATATTTTTCTTTCTTGTAATAATAAGATATAAATTTTTATTACGTCTAAAAGTTTAGGATTAAGAGAAGTTTTTTCAAGTAGAGGAAACTGCAAGGCAGTATGGAGCAGGATTAACAAATTGTCTCTGGAATTAGATTGCCTAGGGAAAAATCCTGGTCCCCACCCCACACTTACTGGTTACAACCAGGTTCTTTCCCTGTCTTGTATAAAATCAGGATACTGCCAAGTGTAATACAAGACACTTCGCTCAGTGCCTGGTGAATAGTGCAAAAATGGATATTACCTATGATTTTTCTGGTGCTGATGGTGATGCTGGTGTTCTATTTGAAACTGTATTCTGGATATCCAGAGTTCCTAATACTAAATGTAAAGGCTTATTTTATTGGTAATGGGGTTTTGTGAGTCTTTCTTTTTCTTTCTTTTTTTTTTTTTTTGAATATTATTCCTTTCTCTCAGTACTTTTGACACACACAGAAAAGTTATGATGTAGCTAGAAGTTCTGGCACTGGGAATGACCTTGTCCTTGTTTTGAGGTATCTGCAAAATAAAAATAAAAATTCCTCCTACAAAACCCTGGTCAGTTGCTGCTGCTAGTCCTGGGGCAGAATGTCTGTCGGGATGCCAAGCATTACTGCCACTATAATCACCAAGGCATCTGCCAGAGATCTCAGGGCTCAAAACTAGGAGGAAAGTCTTCTGTATTATGTCTAATAATAGCTCTGGAAATTTTTATGAAATGCCAGCAGGCAACTCCCTGGCTTCAGAAGTGCCGCATACTGAAACTAAAGCAAGTGCATTGTTTCTACTCTTGCTAGTTCGTACATTGTAGTACGAACCGGAATAATAACCAGAAATCATTTGTTACAACTTCTTACATTTTACTTGTAGTACTCTTGGGTTACTGCCAACAGTGGCTGGATGTATTTCTATAAATGACCTGTATTTTAAATCTGCAAACAGCTTCTTATAAACTAAAGATTTGTATAAACTATTGATTCCACCAGGGAGAGTTTGGATAAGAGAAAAATGATAAATGTTCACTTTCTCATCTAATTTTGTTTCTGTAATTTCATACTCATTTTCTACAAAAGCGATCCCTCCTGATTATTTAGACTTTAGGTTCTACAAAAGCTGATCTGCCCATTTCTCTACTAATATATAGTGTGATGGTGGTGGTTTAGTTACTAAGTGATGTCTGACTCTTGTGATTCCATGGACTGTAGCCCACCAGGCTCCTCAGTCCATGGAATTCTCCAGGCAAGAATACTAGAGTGGGTTGCCATTCCCTTCTCCAAGAGATATTCCCCACCCAGGAATTGAACTCAGGTCTCTTGCATTGCAAGCAGATTCTTTACCAACTGAGCCACCAAGGAAGACCTAAACAAAGTGTAATCTTATAAATATTCTCATTTACGTTCTTAGCTCATTATTCAATCAATGATTATGTTATGGTAAAGATGAAATTGTATACATTTAACCTAGTAGATCCTATAATAACATGGCAACTTTTACTCTAAGAAGTAAAATTTTATATGCTGTCTGCCAGTTTTTTGTCCTGCTTCTGTATCCCATGAGTGCTCAGAGTATTCTGATTGAGAATCTCTCTTGAATGAGACAGAATCAGTTTATATGGCAGGCAGAACCATTTCCCACAGTAAATAATCAAGTCCCTCAGAAAAATGTCAGTTTCTATGGTACAGGAAATATACAAGAGCCTGGAATATATGAGAAAGCATAGAAGGAATCAAAAATCTACTGAGATTATATTTTAAAAAAGATTTAATAGCTAATTTGGATGGATTTTTAAAAGCTGACTGAAATTATGATAACACCTAAAATATATTAAAATCCATGAGTGCATTAAGGACAGGAAAAAGTAAAATCTAAAAACCTTGGTCATTTTTGAAGGGTGTGAGGGCATAAACTCATTCTAAACATTGGTTGATAAAGAGAAAGAAACAGGCTATCCTGCCTTTCCTGACAAACTGTAATTCAGACTAGCATCACTACCAACAAAGCTAGTGGAAGTGATGGAATTCCAGTTGAGCTATTTCAAATCCTGAAAGACGATGCTGTGAAAGTGCTGCACTCAATATGTCAGCAAATTTGGAAAACTCAGCAGTGGCCACAGCACTGGTAAAGGTCAGTTTTCATTCCAATCCCAAAGAAAGGCAATGCCAAAGAATGCTCAAACTACCGCACAATTGCACTCATCTCACATGCTAGTAAAGTGATGCTTAAAATTCTCCAAGCCAGGCTTCAGCAATATGTGAACCATGAACCTCCAGATGCTCAATCTGGCTTTAGAAAAGACAGAGGAACCAGAGATCAAATTGCCAACATCCGCTGGATCATCGAAAAAGCAAGAGAGTTCCAGAAAAACATCTATTTCTGCTTTATTGACTGTGCCAAAGCCTTTGACTGTGTGGATCACAATAAACTGTGGAAAATTCTGAAAGAGATGGGAATACCAGACCACCTGACCTGCCTCTTGAGAAACCTGTATGCAGGTCAGGAAGCAACAGTTAGAACTGGACATGGAACAACAGACTGGTTCCAAATCAGGAAAGGAGTACGTCAAGGCTGTATATTGTCACCCTGCTTATTTAACTTATATGCAGAGTACATCATGAGAAATGCTAGGCTGGAGGAAGCCCAAGCTGGAATCAAGATTGCTGGGAGAAATATCAATAACCTCAGATATGCAGATGCCACCACCCTTAAGGCAGAAAGTGAAGAAGAACTAAAGAGCCTCTTGATGAAAGTGAAAGAGGAGTGTGAAAAAGTTGGCTTAAAGCTCAACATTCAGAAAACTAACATCATGGCATCTGGCCCCATCACTTCATGACAAATAGATGGGGAAACAGTGGCTGACTTTATTTATCTTGGCTCCAAAATCAACTGCAGATGGTGATTGCAGCCATGAAATTAAGAGACGCTTAGTCCTTGGAAGGAAAGTTATGGCCAACCTAGACAGCATATTAAAAAGCAGAAACATTACCTTGCCAACAAAGGTCTATCTAGTCAAGGCTATGGTTTTTCCAGTGGTCATGTATGGATGTGAGAGTTGGACTATAAAGAAAGCTGACCGTTGAAGAATTGATGCTTTTGATCTGTGGTGTTGGAGAAGACTCTTGAGAGTCCCTTGGACTGCAAGGAGATCCAACCAGTCCATCCTAAAGGAGATCAGTCCTGGGTGTTCATTGGAAGGACTGATGTTGAAGCTGAAACTCCAATACTTGGGTCACTTGATGCGAACAGCTGACTCATTGGAAAAGACCCTGATGCTGGGAAAGATTGAGGGCAGGAGGAGAAGGGCATGACAGAGGATGAGATGGTTGGATGGCATCACCGACTCAATAGACATGGGTTTGGGTAGACTCCAGGAGTTGGTGATGGACAGGGAGGCCTGGAATGCTGCAGTTTATGGGGTCGCAGAGAGTTGGACATGACTGAGTGACTGAACTGAACTGAACTAAATAGTTGACGAGAAAAATGTCTGCTTTATAGATGCATTTCAGTCAATAAATGTAGAAGGAAATAAAGAGCTAAGCCATCACTCTTTTGCAACCCCTACTGAAATAATGAATCTAGGGAATGATCATCAACAGTGCCCAAAACATTTCATGAAGGGGATTGATACAGGATCTTCCTAAGAGATGGATTAGACTGGGAACACCAAAACCCACTGATTATAAAAATAGAGACAGTAGATATTATGTACCTTCTAATGGTACATAGGAAGTACACTATCCTACCCATGATATATACTTGCTAAAATGTAGAAATGAATCTGTTCAAGCCTTTCAACCTACCTACCAATTTTTAAGAAATATAGAAGAGGAACATGTTATATGAAACCATGGAATCAATGATCAAAATCCAAAATGTAAGATAGTCTATAGAACAAATGACTCAATTTTTATTATAAGCAAATATCAAGAGAAACAAGGCAGGTAAAACTATAAAATTTAAAGTATTTAACATATGGTGATGAAATAATATTTGGGAGACATTTCATCCATATGTAATATGTCAACTTTGGTTATTGATTTGAAGAAAGCAACTTTGTAAAATACAGCTTTGAGTCAGTTGGAGAAACTTGAATGTGGACAAGAGTATTAGATGATATTAAGGAATTACTGGCAATTTTAATGTGTGAGCATGGAATTATTAAAATGAACTTATTTCTCAGAGATACAAATGATGTGTTTATAAATATATGACCCAGCAGTCCCACTGCTGGGCACACACACGGAGGAAACCAGAATTGAAAGAGACACATGTACCCCAGTGTTCATCACAGCACTGTTTACAGTAGCCAGGACATGGAGGCAACCGAGATGTACATCGGCAGACGAATGGATAAGAAAGCTGTGGTGCCTGTACACAAGGGAATATTACCCAGCTATTAAAAAGAATGCATTTGAATCAGTTCTAATGAGGGGGATGAAACTGGAGCCTATTATACAGAGTGAAGCAAGCCAGAAAGAAATTCACCAGTATAGTATGTTAATGCATATATATGGAATTTAGAAAGATGGTAACAATGACCCTACATATGAGACAGCAAAAGAGACACAGATGTAAAGAACAGACTTTTGGACTCTGTGGGAGAAAGTGAGGGCAGGATGATTTGAGAGAATAGCAGTGAAACATGTATATTATCATATGTGAAATAGATTGCCCGTCCAGGTTGGATACATGAGACAGGGTGCTCAGGTCTGGAGCACTGGGACGACCCTGAGGGATGGGATGGGGAGGGAGGTGGGAGGGGGTTCAGGATGGGGAACACAGGTACACCCGTGGCTGATTCATGTCAATGTATGGCAAAACCCACTACAATATTGTAAAGTAATTAGCCTCCAATTAAAATAAATAAATTTTCAAAAGTATATAATATCTGAGATTTATTTAAAAATAATATAGCGGGGAGGAAAAAGTGGAGAGTATAAGTGATACCAAGTTGGTATATGTTGATTGTTGTTAAATCTGGATGTGGAGATTTGGGGGTTTATTATATTTTTTAAAATTTTCCCTGAAGTTTTTTCTTAATGTTAGGAAAATGTACACAGGAAATAAATGTGGGAAGTACATACTGGAAGATATTATACCTATACTCTTATTAACTGTTTCAGAAAATGAAAAAACCTGACCAACAGAATGACATTTGTGAAATAGTAAATGTGTTACAGGTAGTGGTGTGCTGGTAAATGGCTTTCTTCTGAAGAAGAAAACCCTGATTTGTAGTGTTTGCCAGTTTGCACAGTGTGAATCTGTCCACAGTGGCTGATTTCAAGCTATTGTGTAACATCACTGAATGTGGACTTTGAAAGAGATGTCTCTATGGCCTGCTGCATGCAGCCCACTACTAGGGCAGTTGCCAGAAAAGCATTAGTTTCTGGAGCTGAGCTTTCGGTCAGATGCCAACTCGAGCATGCACTGTCTGTGGTTATCTTATAGTCTATCTGAGCCTTGGTTTCCCCTTTGTTAAATGAAGATGGTAATTCCTGCTGCGTTCAGACATAAGGATCAAATGAGACCACACATGTAATGGACCTGGTGTGGTTCCAGTTACACAGTTAGAGATCCTTCATGTTATTATCCTTTCTCTCTTCAAGCTAAAATAGAACAGAGGACTCCTGACTTGGGGTAGTTTCAGAGTTTCCAAAGAAAGGAATGAAGCAGATCATCTTTTCAGAGGGCTTCCTGCCCAGAATTTCTATAATTAGTTAAAATTGCGGATTTCAGGTGCAGTGTCACAACCCTGCCAGAAGTTCACCAAGCTCTAATTTGGTTGCATATTATTAGGTAGGCTGGCAAGTTGATGTGACATGATCGTGACTAGAATTGAACTATCTGTTGTAGGTGATTCTGTCCACTGTAATCTGGCACTGCAGATCTTAGAACTGGCATGGTAAAAAGTCAATAACCTGTTTAATCTTCTCTTAGGGAATGTTAAGACATCCTGAGATGTTTTGGCATGAATAAGCATAAAGGTTATGTTGGCAAATTGGAAATGTTTCCATTCACAATTTTGATGATTGTTTGAGTTATTAATAGTAGTAGCATTCTACTTTCTAAAATCTTCATTTAAATTGGTGATTAACCATGGTATTGGTTGGTTACTGAAAGAGGAATTTTTCCATTGTTTCCTAAAATTCTAATTTTTTCTGTGTAGAAACCTAAGGTTAAGGTCATCGCTGATTAGACAGTAGTGATGCAATTTTCAGAATTAGTGAATTATATGCATATATAAAAATCTTTTTTAAGTTCATTATAACAAAGGCTAGAGAGAAGCTGAATTATGAATCAAGCCCATATTTAGAATGTGGAGACAAGAATAACAAAGGCCTTTTAAATGAGATTTATGTGGGTAGGGTGATGTTTTTCTAATGGGACTATAACTTGGGGGTATGTTTTTTCCTCTGAAGGAGAGTTGCATGAATCATAACTTTATATTTTTTGGATTTCTGAGCAAATACTTATGAGATAAGAAGCAATATGTTGTACTATCCATCTGAAATGGACTCAATCTCCTTTGATCTTTAAAAGAATAGTTTTCTTCCAGTAAATTAAAACCTTTGCCCCTTGGAAATTTGAACTTCCTTTTTCTTTAAAATAATGCTATTTATACTAAATTTAATTTAATAGATCATAATAATAATGCTTTTAGAAATAAAATGAAACAAAATAGAATATAAGATAGAATGTGACTAGTGTTTTCTGAAACTGAGGATTCCGTTGTGTGTGTACATTCTACGTGTGTGCGTACATTCTAAGTCATGAAGTAAAATTTCTTTTTCAGTGGGCCACAGTAAAAAAGAGAACGTTCAATAAAAAAATCCTGAAAATAAAATAATTCTTCCTCTTATAGTACATATCAAAGTTTATCTAGATTAACAGATCTTCTTGGAATGTTGTTGCTTTAGATAGAATCACCCTGGACTTAGTGGGGTCTAGGGCAGTGTGAGTCTCCCAGTTCTGCCCGGGTCTTACTAGGAACAGCACAGATCAGGAACGGGGGGGAGTTGCACTCTTGTGGGGGAAGTGCTTCTGGAGACGAACCTTCTGTCTGCTTTCTTTTCTTACTCTCTTAAGCAGGAAGGATACTATTACTTGGCCTGTCCATATATACACACACGCATGTATATATGTATATATAATTTACTATAGTAGAGTGCATTTATTATATTATAGTCTTGTGTACCAGCCCTATTATCTCAATTAGATTTCAAGACTTTTGAGGTCAGGAGTTTTGCCTTAAGCTTTCTTTATCTTCTCACCCAGCATGTGTCTTGCACACACAGTAGCAGGTGCTTCCTAAGTAATTACTGTTAATAATAGAAATGGCTAAAGTTCATCCTAACATGGTATTTGACCATATTTATTTATATGTTTATATATTTATTCATGTTATATCTTCCACAAAATTTACTGCAATTTATGCCACAAACAGAAAAATAGTGGCTGAATTATAAATTAAAAATCATATACCATATACACATTTGTAAATACATATTTATACACACACATACACATGCATTCTTATTATCATAAATAAAAGTAAAGTCAGAAGAAAAATATAAATAGACTCTCTGAGTTCCTTCATAATTCTCTCTTTAAGCCTCATTCTTGCATCTGAACTACCCAGTTGGTGAAGTGAAAAAGAATGTTTGTCAGTTGCATGCATGCTCAGTCGTGTCTGACTCTTTGTGACCCCATGGACTGTAACCTGCCAGGCTCCTCTGTCCATGGGATTCTCCAGGTGAGAGTACCAGAGTAGGTTGCCATTTCCCCCTCCAGGGGATCTTTTCAACCCAGGTATCAAATCCACGTCTCCTGCATTGTTAGGCAGATTCTTTACCTCTGTGCAACCTAGGAAGCACCAGGTCAGTTACTTAATTTTTATTGTTAAAGAAAAAGAGACACCCTCAGAGGAGAGAAAGGTTTCTTTGTATACACAAGAACATGACTAAAAGGCATTTCTCACATGAAGTTTCATACAGGAGACAATAAGTATGTAGGCTAGAAAATATCCCACCACCACTCCTAAAGAAATCGTGGTAGTAGATTTTATTTCTGTTACTTCTGGTCCACCATAAAGATGGAGGGCTCTGTGATAAAACCCAGCAAAAGTTAAATCTGGAAAAAGACAAGAAAGTGTGGTCCAATAAGTTAATCGTTTTTCTGTTCTAAAGATATTTAGAATATTTATTTATAAGAAGATTGTTAAAGCAGTCTCCCTGAGTATCACTTACCCCAAACAGATATTTTAACTAGATGGGATCGTGGAGAGTGTACAATTACATTTTCTGGCAAACTTGGAGCTCACAGGCAGTTAGGGTTGTTGGCTGAAAAAAATCCATCTGCTTTAGAAAAAGTTAGGATTAAGAGATCAAATCAATATTCTTTGATGGAAATTGGTAACTTTACCAAGGTTCTTGTCTCAAGTCAAGCAGTTCATCTCCACACAACAGTGGGTTGTTCTGTGCAATGTTTTCAAGGCTGAAATTCACAGTATCATTCCAAAGCAGTTTAAAAATATGCGGGAATAGTTTTTGTCTATGCTTGACTTGTTTTTTCTTTATGGCACTGCTAATCACCAGCTTTCCTTCAATCCAGTAGGAATATTATTTTGTTAGGCTTTGTGTATGTCATGGAGTCCCATTAGTTCTCATACTAAACTGGACAAGCAATTTGGAAGTGAATTTGAAAAACCAAGGACCTAGTGTTTGGGGGCACCAAATAGGATTGTCAGAATGTTTAGATATTTATGAATCATCTACTTCATACAGTGGTAGAAGAATCATTTCTACAACTTGAAGTCCATAATAAACATTATATCAAGTAGAGGTGGGCTGCAAACATGGGCAGAAACAAGGAAGAGTCCGGGAAGCTCTGGGAGGACTCATGGGAAACCTGTGATTAAACACAGGGGAGAGAATACAGGATGTTGGACTGGGGCTTCAGAGTAGTCTGGGGAAGCAAAAGAATGGCAAATAGGAATGAAGGAAGATGTCTAGGAATGATCAGGTAAATGTTGGTCCTCATTTACTTGGAGGGAAAGTAGGCTCTTAAAAATGAGAGGTGGGAAGAGTGAGGAAGAGATGATGAAATAGAGTATCTTTGGGCTGGTTCTACTGAACCTAAGGAAAGGTCATTTTCAGGAAAACATGAAACAACTACCAGACTGCCATTGTATTTTTTTTAATATGGGTGCATGTGAATCATTTGGAAGGAAATAAAAGTTGTTTAATTGTGTGTGGGGGAGGGGAGTCTAACAGACAACTGTTTTGAAAAATTTAGTTTTTGACTGTAATTTGTTTTATAATAATCAAGGGGCTTAGTTGCTAGTCACAAAACTGACTGTTTACAGCAGAAAAGAAACCTTTTGGAAAAACATTGTGGAGCTCACAGGCTTGCCACAAAGTCTGCAGAACGTGATTCTGGAAGAAGCCTAGTTTCATGCCATGGAATCTACATGGTCTTAGCCTCAAGGAAGGCCAAGAAAATGAAAATCTGGCCTTTCGGGCTCTTAGTTCATTTGGGCTGCTATAACAGAAATACTGCAGACACTCCTTTCTCATAGTTCTAGAGGCTGGAAGTCTGAGATCAGAGTGCAAGCATAGTAAGACTCTGGTGAGAGACCTCTTCTGGGCTGCAGACTGCAGATTTCTCCTTGTAACTTCACATGAGAGAGACCAGAGAGAGGAAGCAAGCTTTCCTGTGACCCTTACAAAACCTCCAGACCTGTTCATGAGGGCTCGGCTGCCATGACTTCATCTAATCCTGGTTACTTCCCGAAGATCTCACCTACTGATCAGTTCAGTTCAGTTCAGTTGCTCAGTTATGTCTGACTCTTTGCCACCCCATGGACTGCAGCACACCAGGCTTCCA
Organism: Odocoileus virginianus; assembly: GCF_023699985.2. Taxonomy (NCBI): domain Eukaryota; kingdom Metazoa; phylum Chordata; class Mammalia; order Artiodactyla; family Cervidae; genus Odocoileus; species Odocoileus virginianus. The sequence continues at coordinate 11,239,463 of NC_069686.1, forward strand.
AGTCCATCAGCAATTCTTGGAGCTTGCTCAAACCCATGTCCATCAAGTTGGTGATGCCATCCAACCATCTGGTCCTCTGTCGTCCCCTTCTCCTCCTGCCGTCAATCTTTCCCAGCATCAGGGTCTTTTCCAATGAGTCAGTTCTTTGCATCAAGTGGCCAAAGTATTGAAGCTTCCACTTCAACATCAGTCCTTCAAGTAAATATTCAGGACTGATTTCCTTTAGGATGGACTGGTTTGATTTCCTCACAGTCCAAGGGATTCTCAAAAGTCTTCTCCAACACCACAGTTCAAAAGCATCAATTCTTTAGTGCTCAGCTTTCTTTATACTCCAGCTCTCACATCCGTACATGACTACTAGAAAAACTATAGCTTTGACTATACAGACATTTGACTATATGATACCTACTGATATCATTGCATTAAATGGTACAGCTTCAACATATGACTTTTGGAGTGACATAAACATTCAATCCATAGCAAGTACTTATAGGGAGGAGCAAACTTTGCCTCCAGCCAAGACTAGTAAGGTGTGAATTCCTCACAGAGACTTAAGGTTTAGATTCTGGGCTCCCTTATCCCCTAAGAGAAGACAAGTGTACTGAATCTTTCAAACCTTCATATATTCTTGAGTTATGGAATGGTTTTTAAAGCTAAATTGTTCAGGTCACCCTAGAAAAGGCAACCCAATGAGTCTTGATTTTCTGGTCCAATTTAAAAGATGAGATTCAGACCTTTCCAGAACTGTTGCCAATTTGAGGATCTAGTTAAGCCTCATGCATCACAACTTCTTGGTGTTGAGTGCCAATGTTTTAAATTTTGACATCAAATTCATTCTGTTGTTGGTGACTGTATTTTAAATGGAATAGTTGAAAATAAATCTAGATGTTTGGGGTTTTCCCATGTGTATGTCCGTCTGCGGGCTCCCGGGGAAGCCTCAACAGTGATGCTGGCACGTAAACTGACCCTCGCAGGTGCCAGCTTCACAGGCAGGTCGCTCTTCATGGGTGCCCCGCCAGCCACCCAGCCCTCTGTATTGCTGCTGCTCTTCTGGACCACGCTTCCTTCTGTCTCCTGTTAGTTGACATGCTAGTTACAGACAAGCACACCAGGCCACACTCTGGTATGACAGTTGTACAAGCAAGGACATGGAAAGATTATCCAACCAGTTGTTTTCAAAAATTCTTATTCCTGTATATGTAGTTTAAAGTGATACAAGCCCATTATACAGAGCGAAGTAAGCCAGAAAGATAAAGACCATTACAGTATACTATCACATATATATGGACTTTAGAAAGATGGTAACGAGAACCCTATATGCAAAACAGAAAAAGAGACTCAGATGTATAGAACAGACTTGTGGACTCTGGGAGAAGGCGAGGGTGGGATGTTTCAAGAGAACAGCATTGAAACATGTATATTATCTAGGGTGAAACAGATCACCAGCCCAGGTTGGGAACATGAGACAAGTGCTCGGGCCTGGTGCACTGGGAAGACCCAGAGGGATCGGGTGGAGAGGGAGGTGGGAGGGGGGACTGGGATGGGGAATACATGTAAATCCATGGCTAATTCATTTCAATGTATAACAAAAACTACTATAATGATGTAAAGTAATTAGCCTCCAACTAAAAAAAAAAAAAAAAAAGTTTGTAAAAAAAAAATAATAAAATAAAGTGAACTCTTTATTATTCAAATAAAAAAAAAAAGAAAAAAAAAGAAAGTGATACAAGCTTCTGAAAATGCAGAGTAAGAACATAAATAACTTCTGTAAAATTCTATAATATGGGGTGGGGGCCAAATAACCTCTTTATTCCTTCTTAGGAGCATGCATTCCCAAGTCTTTCTAGCCTAAATTTAGAAAGTAAGACTTATATTTGACTTTGGTACCTCTCTAAGTTATTCCAGGAAGGTTATTTTTTTTTTTAAAGGGATGTTTCAGCATCATTAATGCCACAAAGTATGTGCTGCAAAAAGCTGGATTTCCTCTGCATATCCTTGAAGATAAATCCAGGAAACTCTGTGGGCTTATTTTTTCAATCAGCCCAAGCTAGGCTGAAAGATGTCCAGACATCTGATAATGATGACCCTGAATAAGTTCCAGGAAGGAGCTTCCTGGAATAATACAAAATAAAATAAATATATAAATATAAATAGATATATATGTATATAAATATAAATAATATATAAATATATAAAATATATGTTTATATATAGATAAATATAAATAAAATAATATGTAATAAAATAATAATTTTTATTAGTAGTTGCACATCTTTTTTTTTTTTTTTTTTAGTAGTTGCACATCTTGAGATCTGATTCATTCCTGTCTGTGGGTCTTTGAGTTTCTACTTATTTGCATATGTGCTCAGAACCATGCTAATTTTATTTCAGCATTTTGTGTGTGTGTGTTAAGATAGATTTTTGATAAGCAAATGTTGGCTCAGCTGATGAGCTGTAGCTTGTAGCTAGAAAGTTACAGCTTAGTGTAAGTGGAGAAGCAAAAAATCTGATAATTCAGTGATTTAAGTCTTTTTCATTTATAATTTTATAGCTTCTGTAAGAGACAGAGAAACTAAATACACATTTTGTCAAATTGAGAGTAACATTTATCATGAAACAAGTCTTTCTAAGATTTTCATCTATGGCCTAAAATAAGGTGGTAGGTTTTCACTTTATCTCTGAAGAGATTCTTGGAATTCCAGGTCCCACTGCAAAGTGAGATGGAGGGTATGAATTGGAGGTGATGCCAAACACAGTCCCAAAGAGGAAACCAAGGAGCAAACTCCATGTGGAGTTCTGTTCCTTGGCTGTCCTTCCCCTACATCTGTTATAACTGCTTTTCCTCCTCATTAGAAGGAAGTAGAAGAAGGAAGGGGAAGACAGAGGGAGCTGGCAGTAGTGTGATGGCACCAGCTCTCACTCGCTTGGAAGAGCCAGTTGTGTGCATCTCTTCCCAAACTTACATTAAAGGAATATGTTGATAGCTTAGAATCAGCCATGGTGGGGATATTTAAACCAGAGAAATTGGCAATGCTGCCAGTCAGGGCTCCGTCTCCCCCAGGAGGAGCTTGTTAACCTTCACTAGCTTTCCTCTGGTGACCTGCTGTTGAAGGGAACATTATTCATCTCAACCTTATGACTATGATCACTTCCTGATTCTGACTTGTCTGTGTAGGTGATATTTCTAACTACAGTCTGTCTTACCCAGGCCTTTGTGCACTAGAGATATGCAGGACTGGAATAAAGTGTTCCATTTAAAATTAGTTAGGATGGATCTGTTTCCTATGTTTTTACCTCATTGAATTTCTCAATGCATTGTAAGTTATCTCTCACACCTACTCATCTTTTTTTTACTCTATTTTCTATTATCCTGCCTTGATTATTTAGTCTTCTTGGAATAAAAATTTTATGAAGTATTCAGATGCACAGTGCCTAAAGTTAGTATGATCCAAGCAAAGGATATTATAGACTCATTTAGCAATCACTAATTGAATATCTCCTTTGCCTAAGACATCACAGATGTCTTAGACATTATTAGAGAAAATAAGGCACAGTACCTAGTTTCAAACATATAAAATCTAGGGAGAAAATCAGATTTTTATATATATATATATATATATATATATACACACACACACACACAGTTGAGACTAATGTAGAGAATAATGTTAAAGATGATATTAGAAAAAGCAAAGAAAAATGCAAGCCAGACCACAGAGACTAGAGATTATTTCTGACTGCAGAAATTAGAGAAGGCTTCATGGAGACAGAGACTTTTTTAACCATGTCTTAAAGAACAGATAGGCATTTTAAAGCTCAGCTCTATTTATAGCTTTTATAAGCAGATGACTATAGTGTTCACACCAAAGTAATTTGTAAGTTAGTTCATATTGTTTACCAACCTGCCAAAATTAGCTTACTCTCATGGGAGTCAGGAAAACTTAAAAATAAGATTTTAATGACATAGATGTATGAAGTTGTTGCTAGATTTAGCAGATGCCAATGCAGAAGATGCGTTCTGGTTATCTGTGTGCCCTCCATAGGTTATATGCAGAGCACTGTTTGTAGAAGGTCCTTAATAAAAACTGCCAATTACTGAGGACCAGTTACATGTCTGGCACTTTAACATGTATGATATCGTCAAAGACAAAAACCAGAAAAGTAAGAAAGCTGATTTTACTCAGGCTATTGCAGTTGGGAGAGGACTCCAGGTCAAATTTGTCTCTGAGAGTGGTTTTCACTTAGTCTTTATAGGAAGGAACAGACGAGTTAGATATGGGGGACATACCATTGGGATCTGCAGCCAGGGAAAATGTCAGAATCTTGGTCAGATGAATGGAAAGTGTTTTTCTCTGTGTCTAGCCAGAGTCTAAGGGAAAGCAACTCTAATCTTAGCTAATCAGTCGTAAGATGTAGAACAAGAAATTGACTAGCCAAAACCTCATAGTTACTACTCTGAAATACACTATTATCAGCATTTTTAAAATTCTTTTTTAAAAATCAAAACTGACATTCAGAGAGATTGAGTGACTTGCCAAGACTACATATCTGATAAATAAAGAACCAGAATTTCATTCCATAGCTTTCTTTTGACTTTCCTTTTATTATGCTGCAATACACATTGTACTCAATTAATGCTTTATTAGTAATTTCTAAGGTTAATGGAACTTTAATTTTTTTTCTGTATGTATATTTTCATACGTACTATTTAAAATTTGTAGAGAATAACCTTCAAAGAACCAAGTCTAAATGTTTAGAATTGATAAAAATCTGTTCAAAGTGATTCATAATAAGAGTGTGCCTCCTTCCTTATAAATAAATCTACCTTTCAAGTGAATGAGTAGAGAAAAATTTGAGATTACACTTGGTGACTCAGATGGTAAAGAATCTGCCTGCAGTGCAGGAAACCCAGTTTCGATCCCTGGGTCAGAAAGATCCCCTGGAGAAGGAAATGGCAACCTACTCCAGGATTCTTGCCTGGAAAATCCCATGGACAGGGAGCCTGGCGGACTACAGTCCATGGGGTCTCAGAGAGTCAGACATGACTGAGTGGCTGACAGTTTCACTTGCTGTAAATCAGTGAGGTTATCACTGCTGTTTTTTCACTTCTGCTTTGTGGGGCCATAGCAGTTTGAAGGAGGTGCTTCAAGAGCCTCACAGAGTTCTTGGCTGGATTGAAGGTCAGGACAGAAATAAGGTAAAGCTTGGTCACCCAGCTTCTGCCAGAGTTCCCTTTGGGTTACACACATTGAACATCAGAGTAAAGGTCACTGAAGAATGTAGTTAAAATGTGAAAACCAAGTGACCTAGTAGAATAAATTAGTTCTCTAAAACAAATGCTTAATATATGCTGTTCCTGAAACCTGTGGGTCTCTGAGTTTCCTGGCTGTTACCAGCTTTCTGGGACACTTGCTGTGTTTTTCAGACTCACAGCAATGCAATGTTAAGATGCACCTGAAACATTGCTGGCACAGCAGGGGATCTAACCTAGCCGGCCTGAATCATTTGGCATCTATTCCACACTCAGATCATTGTAGTAATTATGAAGGTAATGTGATAATTTGTGGTTGAGTTTTGTCCTGGGGCCCAGCCATTCAGTTCTTTCTTCTTTTTTTTTTTTTTAATGATGTTTTACTTTCATAATATCTTGTTAATAAACAGACCAGGTGCTATTTCACAGTGGCTACCTGATATATTCTCTGAACAGCAAAGCAAAAATTAAGCATAAAACAAAAGCCACTGCCCTTCTGGCTGGCCTGCTTTCGTGAACATGGTTATTGTGACCGCTCTAAGAATGAGCAGGTTACTTTTAGGGTCTGGGGACCAATGAAGCCAACATATTTAGGGGCCTTGTCATGGCCGGCAGTGGGAGTGTGGACTTTGTGACTTAGAGGCAAGAAACTCAAGTCTAGTGCTTTCCTGTGCCCCCACCCACCCCTCTCCCATTCCAGCACAACCTGGCTGTCCCCTGCCCCGAGTCCTTTGTAGAGAAGCTCGGGAAATGAAAGGAGATACTATCATTAGTTTTGATTCCCTGTCATCTCCTGGGTTTAGGGGAAGAGTGCCATGGTCAGAGGAAGATAGCAAAATAACAAATAAGGAGACAAATTGGCCAGAAGATCCTGGAAAATAATAGAAAATACATATAGGAGCTATGAGCTGTATTTATCCCCTGGAAAGCAAGGGAATTGTTTGTGTGAGTCAACATTTCTAAAGAAAGGTATTTTGCAGCATTGAATCTTAGGGAACTGTTTTAAAAGAAGTTGTGGACATGGAGAGACAGGAAATGACGTGACCCTCAGGTCAGTGGAAGCTCCATGTACAAAAGCTTAAGGTAGGAATGAACCACAGATACTGACTATAGAAAGGTATGCTCAGGTGATAAATATGTAGGCAAAGGTACAGAGGTTGGCATCAGGAGAGCTAAATTTTACATTTTATTATTAAAGTTATCATCATTGGGAAGCTGCTATTGGGCTTCCTAGATGGCTCAGTGGGTAAAGAATTTACTTGTGATGCAGGAGACACAGGAGATTCAGGTTTGATCCCTGGGTTGGGAAGATCCTCTGGAGGAGGAAAATAGCAACCCACTCCAGTATTCTTGCCTGAAAAATCCCACGGACAGAGGAGCTTGGTGGGTTACAGTCCAAAGGATCGCAAAAAAATCAGACATAAGCAAGCACGCACACACCTGAAACAAAAAGTCACTTTGCTTTTTTTTTTTTGTGGTTCAGACAATAAAGAATCTGACTGCAGTGCAGCAGAACTGGGTTTGATCCCGGGGTCAGAAAGATCCCCTGGAGACAGAAATGACTACCCACTCCAGTACCCTTACCTGGAGAATTCCATGGACAGAGGCTACAGTGCATGGCATGGCATGCATGGACTCAACTGAGTGACTAACCTTTACACTTACTGAAACTGGTATCAGCTTTCTAAGGCAAAGATTAAAAATTTCTATGATTCTTCTTTGATAAGGTTCTCTGGAATTTACTGAGTATCGATAGGGCTGTTCACTTTTGCAGGTTGGAGTGGCTAAATCTGAGGAATATTCAGTAAGCAAGAGGAAGAGATAGGGTGACTATCCCTGGTGGCCCAGACAATAAAGAATTTGCCTGCAATGCAGGAGACCTGGGTTTGATCCTTGGATCAGGAAGATCCCCTGGAGAAGGGAATGGCAACCTACTCTAGTATTCTTGCCTGGAGAATCCCATGGACAGAGGAGCCTGGCGGGCTATAGCCCATGAGGTCATAAGGGGTCAGACATGACCAAGTGACTAACATACATAACAGGAGGAAGAAAAGAAAAAGAGAAACAGAAAAATGTTTTATTAACTCCTTGTCTTAGTCCATTTGGTCCACTATAACAAAAGTACAAATAGCTAGGTGGCTTTTAAAGAAGAGGAATTTATTTCTCACAATTCTGGAGGCTGAGAAGTCCAAGATCACTGGTAGATTCAGTGCCTGGTGAGGGTTCACTTCCTCACAGACTGTAGCCTCACAAGGCAGAAAGGACTGGGGAGCTTTGGGAGTGGGGGGTCTCTCTTATAAGGGCACTAATCCCAGTCAGGAGGGCTCTGTCTTCATGACCTAACCACCCAAAGGCCCTACCTCCTAACACCCTCACCTTAGAGGCTAAGATTTCAAAATATGAATTTGGGGAAAAGGAGGACACAGCATTTAATATATAGCAACCCTCCAGGTGAGTCTCCAAAGTTTGAAAACTATTGCCTTAAAGTATTTGTTTTGAATATGAAAAGAACTCAAGAAAGTAGAAGGTTGGTAAATTTCTCTCCTAAACCCCTTTTCTCAATGATTTACAATTCTCTGATTAACTCTGGGAGAAAATGTCCCAGTCAGGGGCTAAGCCTTTGACACATACAGATCTCTGTTTGAAAAAGGGAAGTGTGGCTTTGGCTCTACAGAAAAGCAGCCGCAGGAGCGCCCAGCTGGGCTGCACCACATCAGCCCCTGCCCTGGACGTACAAACTCAGGAATAATTTTTAAAAAATCAATTCTTAATCCAAGGCTCAGAAATGTTCTATTTGATAGAGTTTCAGAAACTCAAACTGTTATGTCCAGAATGAAAAAAAAAAATAGCTAGTGATGCTGAACTTTAATAAAATTTAGTAAACATTTATTAAATGCATGGAGATAACTAACAATTACAACCTTTAGGGGTCAAATAAATTTGACGGTAAGGGTAACAGATACTGTGCTGAAAAGGGAAAAATAGAAACATGAAGATGTTTGACACTGGATGGGAGAGGAGCTAAGATACAGCTTTTGTCAAGAGGATGGAGCGTGAGAGATGAGAGTCATGGCAATGGACAAGAGTCAGATGAGAGGAGGGGAGTCCAGGGTGAGGCAGAAGAGTTACTATCCATGAAGAGGGACATCTTCCACTTGGAGTCATGGTCAGTTTTTTAATTTAAGCATTATAATAAAAATGGATTCATTGATTGATTGATTAACATGTGACTCTTAGAGAAAATAGAGCTAAGAATAACTATGAAACATAGACATCCTTGCATTACTAATAGCTAATGTTTGGAGTTTTCATTATGTGCTAAGCACTGTACTAAGTATTCTCATTTGATTTTCACAGCAATCCTAGGAAAGAGACACTGCTATTACTATCTCATCACAAGAGATGAGGAAGCTAAGGCTTTGGGCCAAAGTTGCACAGCTAATAAGTAAGCCTCTTGGATGTGAACTCAGAAAGTTCTAATTCAGAATCTGAGCTCTTCACTACTCGGATGTATGTAATACAAGGAAAATGGATACATTCCCCAAGTTCTTGGGTCTTCAAGATGACTCAGTGCTATTCTGTTTGCTTCCATCCTTTTTAAATAATTGTCTTGCAATTTTATGATTATAAAAGTAAAATATAATTGCATCCAACTCAAAACCTTTAAAAAGTATTTGAAAATATATATTAGTTTTGGTCCCATCACTTAGAGATTACTGATGTTAGCATGAGCTACACTTGATTCTTGTGTTTATCATACCTGGTGCCAATGAACTATCTGGCAGGTCCTATAAAAGGCAGTGAGCTCTGACCCAGACACTCTGATTCATTAGATCTGGGGAGGGTTAAGACTTGTGTATTTTTAATAAATCCTCTCCCATGATACTGTATATAGTATAATCTCACTTCTAAAAATACTATTCTATACCATTGATTTTAAAAATATCCCTAAGTAGAACATCACTTATTCTGTTTACCTCTGAATTCTTGAGTACTTTTGTATTTCTCATCAAAACTATCTTTCAGAGACAGGAAGATAGCTAGTAGAGAAATGGTTCTCAAACCTCAGCATGCATTGTAAACACCTGAAGTATTTGTTAAAACACAGAGTTTCTGATGTAATGGGCCTGAGATGGGGCTTCTATTAGTCAGGGATCTCCAAAAACAAATAGAACCAATAGGATATATATGGATCTATTTGAGGAGATTTATTATAGGAATTGGCTTACAGAGTTATGGAGACTAAGAAATCCCACAATCTGCCATCTTCAAGCTGGAAAACTAGGACAGCTGGTGATATAATTCGGTCCAAGTCTGAAAACCTGAGAAGCAGGAGCTCTAGTGTCCAAGACTAGGAGAGGATGAATGTCCCAGCTCCGGAAGAGAGAAAGAATTCTCCCTCCAGCTTTTGTTCTGTGTAGGCTCTCAACAGATTGGATGATGCCTGCCCATATTGATGAAGGCAGATTTTCTTTACTCAGCTGATTCAAATGCTAATCTCTTGTAGAAACACCCTCACAGATACACCTCAAAATAATGTTTTGCCAGCTGACTGGGCTGGTGAAACATTACCGGGCTCCAAAATTTTCTAACAAATTCAAGCATGATGCAAATGCCACTGATTCAGGACCACACTTTGAGAACTACTGTAATAGAGAGTACTTCCAAACACGAGTTCCTGGTTAAAAAATAAACTCTCATGGTCTCTGGAAATTCCTTAAAATTCAAGGGCAAGAATCTAACTTTGCCGGTTTAGAAACAAATTCAGTGACATATAGTAGCCTGCTTAGTATCACCCCTTCGTCAGGAATTTCATATATGAAAACTATTCAGCTGTTTCTGTGCCTCTATGACAACAGTAAAAGTGTAACGTGAAAATAATAATTGCTGAGGTTGTCAGCTAAAAAATCTTAAATGTCTAAATGACCGTTGGTAGCCACAGAAGGGATAGTCAGACAAGGACAGTTACATCCAATAATAGGCATCATCACACCTATCACTGAAGGCTAATGTCAGACATTTCTTAAGTAGGACAAAGACCAGAGGAGGATGTTGATGCTACTGGAAGTTTTTATGAATTATACATGATGCACCATTTTAAAATTTGGTGGAAAACTGCCATTTACCCTCTCTAATAGAAGGCATTGTATGAAAAGTGAAGTGCTGGGTGAGTAAACACGAGAAGCAACCAATATAATGGATCTTAAGCACACTTCTCTTTGCACTCTAACGCCTGACAGAAGACAATCAAGCTTTAAAAGGAAGGCTGGCCTCTGGGAACCCAGGAGAAGCTTTCCTGAACTGGATACCTCAGTACTGTCCATCCAGGCTTCCAAATCAGCAACCAGTTTCTGACATGTACCTCTTAAATTTCATGGCTTTTAGCTTTAACCCCTTGATGCTGGAGCAGTATAAGTGAATATCTGTATTTGGCATCCAACATTGCCTTGGTCCATTTGAGCTGTTAGAATACCGCAGAACACTGTGTCACTTTTAGCAATAAGACAAATTTATTTCTAACAGTTCTAGAAGCCAGGAAGTTCAGGATCAAGGTGCTTGCAGATTTGGTGTCTGGTGAAAGCTGTGTCCTAAGTGGCTGTCTTTTTGCTATAATCTCACATGGCTGCAGGAGCAAGGGATGTCTCTGGGATCCCTTTGATAAGGGTACTAATCCCATTCATGAGGGCTTTACCCTCATGGCCTATTCACCTCCCAAAGGCCCCATCTCCTAACACTATTACCTGCATTCCAGGGTATGTAAAAATTCATTTGTCAGTAACCAGAAATACAGAAAACCACTGCCAGACAATGTAATCTACCCTAGAATTTTGCATGTCAAAACTAGACATTTTTACCATAATTGGGAATTACTAAAGTCACCTGGGAGAATTCATTCATTTATTACTCAGTCAATAGATACCTATTGAGCACTTCCTATAGCCCAGACATTGTCGTAGGTTCAGGGGATAAAACAATGAAAAGAAAGAGACAGAGAGACACAGCTTTGACCATCAAGGAGTGTCCTTTATAGTTGTGATGAGTTTGGTTTTACCCTATGTCTTCTAGAACCTTGCTGTGTAAAGGACCAACAGTGCGGGTGTCACTTGAGAAGTGCTGAGAAACGCAGCTTCTCAGTCTACACCCCAAATCTCCTAACACGGAATCTGTATTTTATTTTACAAAATCCCCAAGTGATTTGTATCCACATTAAAATTCGAGAATCACTGCTCTAGAAAACAGAGCCTGAGGCAAGGATTAAAGTTCTGATTGTATTTGAGAGTTCAAGCCCAGGGGAGGACCAGTAAGGGGAAAGGGAAGACAGGCAAGGGTGGCTGCAAAGCTGTGGGATGCCGTGCTGGCTGCTCTGTCCAGATGAGTCTGGGAGGGGCACGGCAGCCCAGTCAGCAGGCATTATAGGTCTACTTGGCATGTGCATGTGGAATTTCTTCTCCAGAAAGATCCACAGCAGGATCCCTCCTGACTCTTGCTTTCTTCTGATTGAGGTTCACGCTACTGGGCTTCCCAGGTGGTGCTAGTGGTAAAGGACCCGCCTGCCTGCATTGGGAAGACCCCCTAGAGGAGGCCACCACAACCCACTCCCGTGTTCTTGCCTGGAGCATCCCATGGACAGAGGAGCCTGGTGGGCTGTGGTCCACAGGGTCCCAAAGAGTCAGACACGACCGAAGTGATCTAGCATGCATGCAGCCCTGGCAGGTGCCACACCTCCACTTCTTGGTTACAGTGTTCAAGCCTGAAAGGGGAGGCGTGGGCGCAGACCAAGAGAGAGGAAAAAGAAAGGCGTGGTTAAGTTTTAATAAGACATGAAGTTGATGTCTTAAGACAATGCATTTGGAAAATTCAGTCATAGAAGAGAATAGAAGCGACACTGTCAATCAGGAGAAACACAGCAACTGGAATGCTGGAGGTTTGAATGTCAGATTTTGTCATCGTGAGTAGCAGTTACTGAAGTCTTTTTTAACGTTGACTAGTCACTCTCTGCTTCCCTGTTTTATGACCTTCTATCCATTATGACTCATGGATCTCCACGTACCTATTATTTTATTAGTTCCTTCCTCTCCCTGGATTTTTGGTCATTCTTCTCCACGTTTTTTGATCCTTGTGGTTCATTTATCAATACCTTCTGGGTCTCAGATATTCAGGTCTATTGCTTCTCATCTGGCATATTGGCCCACACCACATATATGTCTGTTTGATATCATTGTGCCCATATCCTCATCCTTGAACAAGCTATAAATCAAGTCCAGATAGAACCAAATAATCTGGGCCAGTAAATCTAGAATAGCTATCAAAGGAGAAACCACGGACCCCAGGGTAAGACAGACCCAAGACCCATAAGACACCCGGGTGCCTGGTGTACATGCTCTGATAGGTGTGTGCCTTCCATAAGTGCTTCCAATATGGGAAACTTTCATTCGGGTCAACCAGATTCTACTCTGTCTGGAACCTATGTAGATTGTGAAAACATGACCAATACCTAAATGCCATAGGTAGTTATCCCCAAGTAATGGAAATATAAATTTTCATTTTTATCATTTCTTATGCTTTTCAAATTTTCTCTGATAAAGTTGTATTGCTGTTATAATAAGAAAGAAACTCTTCAATTATTTTTATAAATTAATCTATTTTGTCAAGGCAACTCTTTTAAGAACAGATTAACGAAAAACCAGAATGACACAGCAGCCATTAAATTTTAAATTATTTGCATATTTTATAGACATTCAGTAAATCTCCTAAACTCCAGTCTAGAGTTTAAAGCAATCTAGATTCCACAGCTCTCAAAATCCAAAGAAGGAATGTCTTTTTCTCACCACAAAAAAGAAGAAATAGATGAAGACTCAGAGAGCAGAAATTGTCCTTCCTAAAGGCAATACTGAACTGCCAAATGACTAATGAAGCATTTCTTAAATGTCTGTGACTCTCATGTACTGGTGAAAATACTGCCCAGTCCTACAGTAAGGAGAAGAGCCTTAAAAAAAAGTCAGGGTGTGATGGTGGTCAGCACTAAAGTCCAAACACCTTTTAAGGAGGTGCCCAGTGTCACAGGATACTCTTAACCGTTTTATTTGTTTTTTGCTTTTTTTTTTTGAGCAAGAAGAGTACTTACCAAATTTCTGCTTCACACTCTAACTTCAACTTATAGGCTCCACAATTAGCTGAAATATGCTTTCTACTAGTTGAGCATTTGATCAGTTTTGATCAGCACATCAGAAGTAATTTTGTATAAATGTAAACAAATATGATTGTGCTTAATTACTCAGTTGTGTCCAACTCTGCAACCCCATGGACTGCAGTCCACCAGGCTCCTCTGTCCATGGGCTTTTCCAGGCAAGACTACTGGAGTGAGCTGCCATTTCCTTCTCCAGCAGATCTTCCCAACCTGAGGATCAAACCCATGTCTCCAACAATGCAGGCAGATTCTTTACCAACTATGTCATCAGCAAAGCCCTTAACAGATATATTAGTTTATTTCTAAGAATTTATTGACTCCCAGCTACTACTTATACTTCTTATGCTATTACAAAAAGCTATTGTCTCTACTCAGACTTACAAAATAATAGATCCTTATTTTGCAAAGGGGATTTACAAATCAGTTCAAAATTCATTGGTACTAAAAAGCCTCCTGACCCAAATATCAATGTTCTCTTCAGAAGATTTCACAGATCTTGAGCTGAAATTCCTGTGGAGAAGAAGGAAAAGTTGAGTTTTTCACTGTGTTTGCTGCCCTTGCTTACTGGGACACTAGAGGCTTCAGGCCTCTAATACTGTTGATGTTTACTAGGTATAAACAGTTATTCCTCTTGAGAATACTATACTTAAGGACATAAATTTGTAACGGCCACTTGTACTCCCTGTAATAATTAAGCTTATTTAATAATGTATGAACATAAATGCATCTTAAGGGATAAAGAGTAGATTCCTAATTTTTCACATCGAACCAAATCACTCGATAAGTATTTATATAGGTACTTGCCAGTGCACACATTTTTTAAGCATGGGGACCAGCTGTCACCCTAGTTAAAAAATGGAGTATGGTATCCCACCTTCATGCCTGACTGCCCATAAATACACTTCAAATCCAAGACCATTTCTTGGTCTCTTTCATTTGGGGGGAACAAAAGCTACTTACTAACAATTGGTTGTCTGAGTAGGCCTTACAAATAGCTGAGAAGTGAAGACAAAGGAGAAAAGGAAAGATATACTCATCTGAATGCAGAGTTCAAAAGAATAGCAAGGAGAGATCTTCCTAAGTGAACAATGCAAAGAAACAGGAAAACAATAGAATGAGAAAGACTAGAGATCTCTTCAAGAAAATTAGAGATACCAAGGGAATATTTCAAGCAAAGATGGACACAATAAAGGACAGAAACAATAGGGACCTAACAGAAGCAGAAGATATTAAGAAGAGGTAGCAAGAATACACAGAAGAACTATGCAAAAAAGATCTTAATGACCCAGATAACCACAATGGTGTGATCACTTACCTAGTGCCAGACATCCTGGAGTCTGAAGTCTAGTGGGCCTTAAGAAGCATCACTACAAACAAAGCTAGAGGAGAAGATGGAATTCTAACTGAGCTATTTCAAATCCTAAAAGATGATGCTGTGAAAGTGCTGCATTCAATATACCAGCAAAACTGGAAAACTCAGCACTGGTCACAGGACTGGAAAAGGTCAGTTTTCATTCCAATTCCAAAGAAAGGCAACAGCAAAGAATGTTCAAACTACCACGCAATTGCACTCATTTCACATGCTAGCAAGGAAATGCTCAAAATTCTTCAGGGTAGGCTTTAACAATATGTGAACCAAGAACTTCCAGTGTACAAGCTAGATTTAGAAAAGTCAGAGGAACCAGAGATCAAATTGCCAACATACCTCTGGATCATAGAAAAAGCAAGAGAATTCCAAAAAAATATCTACTTCTGCTTCATTGACTATGCTAAAGCCTTTGACTGTGTGGATCACAACAGACTATGGAAAATTCTGATAGAGATGGGAATACCAGACCACCTGACCTGCCTCCTGAGAAATCTGTATGCAGGTCAAGAAGCAACAGTTAGAACCATACATAGAACAACAGACTGGTTCCAAATTGGTAAAGGAGTACATCAAGGCTGTATATTGTTCCCCCTGCTTCTTTAACTTATATGTAGACTACATCATGTGAAATGCCAGGCTGGATGAAGCTCAAGCTGGAATAAAGAGTGCTGGGAGAAATATCAGTAACTTCAGATATGCAGATGATGCCTCCCTAATGGCAGAAAGTGAAGAGGAACTAAAAAGCTAAAGAGCCTCTGGATGAAGGTGAAAGAGGAGAGTGAAAAAGCTGGCTTAAAACTCAGCATTCAGAAAACTTAGATCATGGCATCCAGTCCTATCACTCCATGGCAAATAGACGGGAAATCAATGGAAACAGTGACAGACTATTTTCTTGGGCTCCAAAATCACTGCAGTTAGTGACTGCAGCCATGAAATCAAAAGATGCTTGCTCCTTGGAAGAAAAGGAATGTCAAACCGTAACAGCATATTAAAAAGCAGAGACATTACTTTGCCAACAGAGGTCCATCTAGTCAAAGCTATGGTTTTTCCAACAGCCATGTATGGATGTGAGAGTTGGATCATAAAGATGGTTGAGAGCCGAAGAATTGATGCTTTTGAACTGTGGTGTTATAGAAGACTCTTGAGAGTCCTTTGAAGTATAAGGAGATCAGACCAGTTAATCCTAAAGGAAATCAACCCTGAATATTCACTGGAAGGACTGATGCTGAAGCTGAAGCTCCAATACTTTTACCACTTGATGCAAAGAGCCGACTCATTGGAAAAGACCCTGATACTGGAAAGATTGAAGGCAGGACAAGGGGATGACAGAAGACGAGACGGTTGGTTGGCATCACTGACTCACTGGACATGAGTTTGAGCAAGCTCTAGGAGATGCTGAAGGACAGGGAAGCCTGGTACACTGCAGTCCATGAGGTCATAAAGAGTCAGACACTACTTAGCAACCAAACTACCAATTGGTGATTCTAATGAAATTTTCAGTTGTTTCATGTTTAGAAAATAACTCTTCAATAGGTAGTTAACTTGAGTTGTTTTATAAGCCAAAGCACTATGACAAATGAAAAAGCACAGGAAGAGTCTGTCTTGATGTCCTATTTTAATCAGAATTAAAAAGAGAAATAAATGGAAAGTAGACACTGCAGAATTAAGAATCATAAAGTATTTCTAGCCTGCCTAAGAGTGGTAAGTAAAGTGGTATGTGCTGGAATTAAAAGATTTACATATTTGAAATAACTATGTCCAACATATCAAAATAGATTGTATTTTAAAAAAATCATACTGTGTGCTTTAAACATGCTTCTATCAGGCACTTGCATGGGGAAGGGGCTTTGTTATATAAAAGATATAAAGAACACTGTTCCAACAGATATGGAGTTGGAAACAGAATATGATTACTTCTCAAAATATGCAATGTAGAAAACAAATCACTTCACAATTATGTACCTTGTCCAAGAAGAAAATATTACTTCCTTTTTGCTGCAGAATATAAACTGCTTTGGATTGAGTTTTAAAATGTGTGCAGGCTCAGTGACACTTAACAATTTTAAATGTTAGAATACTCTGGAAATTTTGAGATACTCCCTCCAGAAACCACTTTGACAAGGAGAGCAGACAAGAAAAGTTTCCTCAAAAACAATCTTGCTGTTTTACTTTTCAACAAATTAAAATATATATAGAATAAACCCTATAGTATAGTTATATATTTTTCATATGTAGAATAGTTATAGTAATAAATTTTTACAACATATAATAATGTTTACTTTGTAAAAACTCTCTGGATGCTATGACTTACTGGAGGAGAAGAGGGCAACAGAGGATTAGATGATTGGATGTCATCACTGACTCAGTGGACGTGACTTTGAGCAGGCTCCAGGAGATAGTGAAGGAAAGGAAGCCTGGTGTACTGCTGTCCCTGGGATCACAAAGAGTCGGACACAACTGAGTGACTGAACAACAACAGCTGGTTTATTATTTGCATTTGAATTTATATGATGAACAGAATTCAAAAATTTTTACCAACATAAATACTTTTTAGTTATA
The DNA here is from genome assembly GCF_023699985.2 of Odocoileus virginianus. NCBI lineage: Eukaryota > Metazoa > Chordata > Mammalia > Artiodactyla > Cervidae > Odocoileus > Odocoileus virginianus. Next base: position 11,256,830 of record NC_069686.1, read on the forward strand.
GGAAGAGTTGATGGACGTGGATTCTAACTAGTTATTTCTTGTCAATTAATTCAAAATTTCCAGGTAATAGGGCAGTTCTTTTATTGGGATAGAATTACTTTTATTTTTTCTTTCGGTTCCACCCTTTATTTAGATTACATCTTTTTCCTAGTCATAATTAACCCCTTCTTAGAAATCCACTTTTTTAATTTACATTTTTATAATCTGCCCTACACCTTTAGGATTTTCTTTTTTTTTCTTTTTGGTCCTTTGGCAATTTTTCCAGTTGATTTTTAAACTTAAAAAGTCTCTGTGAGCTCACCTTGATATCTCCCGCAGTGCCAATCCTTACAGAAAGCTTTCAATAAAAGAGTTCTGAATGGACTCAGCTTAAAATGGATCACAAATTACCAAAGAGGCATTTTCTGAAGAAAGACTCGCATTTAACTTCTGATAAGTATTGGTGTATATTGTAGAATTTTTAAAAGAGAGTTGTAGTTCAGGTAGGGAGGGAGTAAGGAAGAAGTACCGGACTCAGAAGAACTGAACTCCAGTAGGCTCCATCAGAAAATAGTCCTGTGAGCTTTCCCAAATAACCAACTGCTGTCATCCTGCCTCTGCTTGGCCTGCTTCATGGGACTGTTGCTTACAGTCACATGAGATAATGTATGAGATAACACTGTGAGTACTAAAAAGTACCGTGAAAATAGGCAGTATGATTACACTATGTCTTAACCACGGCACACTGAACATTATAAAATAATATTTTCCTTCTAAGGTCCTTGGCCATTGCATTATGTTGGAATGGAAAAAATTTTTTCTTGAGAAAAATTGAGACTCTAGAAAAAAATTTTTTAAAAAATAAAAGATCTAGGATTTACCAATGCTTATACTTTGATCTGGGGGCTTCCCTGGTGGCTCAGTGGTAAAGAATTCACCTGCCGATGTAGGAGACACAGGTTTGATCCTTGGGTCAGGAAGATCCCTTGGAGAAGGAAAAGGCAACCCACTCCAGTGTTCTTGCCTGGGAAATCCCACAGACAGAAGAGCCTGGTGAGCTGCAGTCCCTGGGGTCGCAAAAGAGTTGGACACGACTTGGCTACTGCTGCCTGCTGCTGCTAAGTCACTTCAGTCGTGTCCGACTCTGTGCGACCCCATAGACGGCAGCCCACCAGGCTCCCCGTCCCTGGGATTCTCCAGGCAAGAACACTGGAGTGGGTTGCCATTTCCTTCTCCAATGCATGCATGCACGCTAAGTCACTTCAGTCATGTCTGACTCTGTGTGACCCCCATGGAAAGCAGCCCACCAGGCTCCTCTGTCTACAGGATGCTCCAGGCGAGAATACTGGAGTGGACTGCCATTTCCTTCTCTGACTAAACAACAACAAACTTTGAATTAGACCGCAGCATACCCAAATTGTTTTAGGAGGGTGCTTTGGAAGATTGTACTAACATCAGCTAACACAAATGGAGTATGTGCACTCTGTCAAACCCTGGGTTGACAGCTTAGGGCACATTGTCTCATTTAATCCTCAACACTGCCCTATAAAGGTGAGCAGTATTACTGAATTCAATTTGTAGGTGAGGAAATTGTAGCTTAGATAGACTAATGTGTCTAAGGCTCTAAGATCAAAAGGTGCAGAACCAAACCTGAATCCACATTTGTTTTACTACCAAACCAATGCTCATTTGTTCTTTTTTGGCCTGGCAATGTATTAGCTAAAGCCCAACCAATTTTCTAGCAATCCAGATACATGAGGAAAAAAATTAAATAGTAAGAATTATATTATTTAATATCAAATTAATTTGAAGATACCTATGGAATCACATGGATCTTAGAGGTAGTTAAGGAAAATTTTGGCATCTTTCAAATAAAGAGTTTTAAAAATAATAATGAGGAAAATTAAATAGCAAAATAAACTTATTTAATAAGTCATTGCTTAAGACATGCCTGTTAGCAATGCATGAATTTTCCAAATATGTAATTTATGTCATAATATCAGGATTTTGTTCTCTAATGTAACATTTGAATTATGATAACTTCCATTAAAAAAATAATAATACTCCAGTTGAAAAATCATTCTTGTTTTCCAGACTCTCATATATTGTCAATATGTATGATATTTTCTCTTGAAAAATTGCAGAGCAGTTATCATTATAGAGAAGGCAAAAAATTTAATTTACAACTAGGTGGGCTAAAAGAGAAATGTATTCTAACATTTAAAATTGCAAGTCCAATTTGTTAGCCAGGTGATTTGCTAAGTAGAATATTTATAATTATTGTAACACTTTTAAAAAATATGAAAAAGCTTGCATGTTTTATTTTGGCTAATGAGACTGAATAAATAACTGTTCAATGTCTTAAAAATAAGCACATAAAAATGGTGTGATCCTAATTGCTCATTTCATTAGTGGACATTTTTAAGTATTGCATAAATACCTTCTCAGGATGTTTCCTAACGAAGTCTCATACAGTTTACAAAATAAAATTACTACTACTAAAGTGAACCTAAGAAGTATGTCAGTGGTCAGTAATCCTATAAATCCTTATATACAATACTTGTGTTATATCTCTTCTTTGTTTTAGAACTTACTGTAAAGACATTTAGTTTTATTTGTTGCTATAGACTTTGTGTATTCCTCTCATCAATGCGATGAGAACTATAGGTAAAAAAAAAAAAGTGGTAAAAATGGGAATCATTTGGATCCTGCCCTGCAATCTGTTTCTTATGGACTCCTTGGACCTTGTCATCATAACAGATATAGCAGTTCATAGCTTTAAATGGAGAAATAGATAATGAAAAAGCAAACTGTCCTAATAACATATTTGGGAGAAAAAATGTTTAAAAACTTTTTTCTTTTGATCATGACATTTTAGTATAATAATATTAATGGCTCTGTTGATTCTAAGGGACCTTGTAGCAATTGACCCCAAGAAATATTTGTAATGGATGTATTTCAATTAATACAACACTTCAAGTAACTCAGAATTATGCACATCTGTCATAGCTGTCTCATAAATTCAAGTGGTGAATGCGAGTTTGAAAGAAGATTCTTCAAATCACTTAGGCACAAGGCAAAATTACATTTCTACATCAGATTCTTTTTTTCACATAATGCCAGAGCTTTTAAAAAAACAGAATCAGCAATATAAAACTGTTATCATACATAGATTTAGAAACTTTATGTACAATTTATGTTAGAAGTCAGAAAATTGTTTATTCCATACCTGTTACCTAGTTTCATAAAGGCTTAAAAATGGCAATCCTAGATAATAACCAAAAACTTTATACATGAAATGAATATTTTATTATTGCTTTGGGATAGTTTCAGAATTTACTTAGTGAACTTCAAAATCTTTTTCTTGCTTTATCCAGACTAAAACCTAACCCTTCCTCAGCACAAAGTTATCAAATGAGCTGGCAGCATCCCCAAACCTAAATGTAGTTTCTAAATGTTGGCAAAGAATTATACCCAGAATCTCTAATGCTCTCAAAGGACCATAACACTGTGCCGTTATATCTTGTGTATTCAAAGAAAATGGTGCTGACTGGAATACCCGAATGGGTTATATGCCTTCATTCGTCCAAGAATGTCTGTGTTTATAATTTAGCTTCACCTTGTCATTTATTTTTTTTCTTTCTATCCACATACAGTCATGAATCTTTTGAGAAACTTAGCTGCACTTTACCATTTCCTTCTCCAGTGGGAGTTTAAATGCTGTTATTATGTAGGGAAAGTGAAAGTTGGAAACATTTCCCCTAAATGGAATGTGAGTCTTTTCTATGAGAGTGGTATGATTCTGAAAACTTTTGTTGGGCATTCTCCACATGCTGGTTTCAGTGATGGAGGAAGAAAAAGAAATAATACAAGATTGGTTCTTGCCTTCAAGTATCTCCTGGTGTAGTCGTCAAGATTTCTATAAAAACAAGCAGCATCCTACAAAACAAGAAATGCAAGATAGTCACTTTAGTTAAGCAATTTAAATGGCTCTGCCCCTTTGTAGAACCAACATAAAGAATTATGTTACTGATGCTTTCAGTTTAAAGGAGTATTCCTGGGCAAAGATTCAAGAGACAAAATGTTTGATCTAAAAGATATAGAAATAGATGCATAATTCACCAGACTCCCATATTCAGATAAATATTTTTCTCATCAGAGTAGCTACCTAAGGAAGCTATGCAACACTCCTTTGATTAGAACATTTTAGAATTTCCTCTGGTTGACTTTTCTTTAATTTCATATTAAAATAGTATTTTAAAGAAATGCCACATAGTTTTCAAGTGCTGTGTTTGGTTTCTGATATGTGGAGTTAGTTTCTTTCTTGAGATCAGTATTAGAGTTCAGAATGGATCTATTATTCCTTGACCCTTAGGTTGGAAGGCATTCGTTAGTGACAGTGGCTGGGTCCTGCAATAAATATGGTCTAGGATGGAAGACTGGCACAAATGAAGACAGATTCTGTTTAGAATTGTTTTCACTTAGGGTTTCTAATGAACCAGCAAACAGCACAACAAACGTGAGACTGAGGTCCAGGTAAGTGGAGACATTTTCTGATGCTCCCTTCCTTGGGAGGGGAGGCACATTCAAAGAGGTCAGGGCGGTCCACACACCATGAGGAATCTGCTTGGACAGACCAAGTCAGAACTTCTCTCATAGGCTGTGAGGCTAGGAGAAGGGTGTATATCTGTCATGATAGCAGGAATTTCTTCCTGAATCACCATTATTTACTCTTATTTTTACTGAGTCATCAAACAACTGCCATCAGTCTTCAGAATGGTATTTAAAATTCCAAAGAGGCCACTTTGCTGAATCCTGTGGTTGATTTAATCACTACCGGGATAGTGGTTTAATAACTGAGTTGATTTTGTCATCCAAAGTAGTTACTGGGCACCCAGTTTGGAGAAAATACTATACTGACACGGGATGCCATAATATTTTAATAATATAGAATCTCCTTTAATGGAGATATTTTAACAGAAAAGAAAGTTTAGGTAGAAAACAGTTCCATACAAAACTATGCAAAATATTCCTATTTTTTAATTATTTGGGGAAAATACTAGGTAGAGAAGTTTAAAAAGAATCGCTCTAAGTTCTGCCCATTAGTTTAGCTCTGACTCAGAAATGTTAGCTATTAGTTGAAATCAAATATTTGGATGCTGTGTCTTTGGTATGACAGCAGGTAATGTAAGCTTATCAGGAATTCTCATTTCATTGCTATTAGTTTTTGTTATTTTAAATACTCTCCATCCACATGTACTTGGCACTAAGATATATAAAGGAGTGAATACCTTAGCTTTTTTAAAATCAGAAAATCTGAGTTTAGTCTCAGCCTTGAAATAGCAGAGTTTTGAGCAAGTCCCTTAACCTCCCTGGAGGTCAGTTTCTCAGCTTATAAAGTGGGTGTTTTTGAACCGCAAACCAGTTTACCAGTAATCAGATCACTCAAGAGATTCTATAGAAGATAGACATGTAATAGCAAGGCGGTTGGTTGGAAAAGTCAAATACCATCTGTTACTCAAAAGGTCTAAATACCTATTCATTCCTATGGAGGTGTTTTGTTATCTGTCAACACACACATACACAGTCGTTGCTAATACAATTATTAAAACATTCTTTTACTCATTTACTTTCTACCTGCTGTCAAATAGTGGGCTTCCCCATAATCCAGATAAACAATGATTCCTCATATCTTTTATAATTGTTCACAACAGTATCCTCAGGAATCATTTCCTTCTTTACACTCTAAATACTAAGGGCATTTAACATAAAAATATGTTTCTTATAGCAGTGTGTGCTCACTCACTCATTCTTGATTGACTCTTCGCAACCCTTTGGCAATAGCTCTCCAGGTTCCTCTGTCCATGGAATTTTCCAGGCAAGAATATCGGAGGGGTTGCCATTTCCTCCTCCAAGGATCATCACAGCCCAGGGATCGAACCCGTGTGTCTTATGTTTCCTGCATTGCCAGCAGATTCTTTATTCCTGAGCCATCAGGGAAGCCCTGCTTATATCTATATGTCTTTTTTTTATGATTGTGAACCATAAGAATTAATAAGCTCTTTTTAGAAGGGTGAACACTAATTCTAATTTTTCAAAGTACCAAACAGCTCAATATTAGAAGATACCAGTTGTTATGCAGACAGAGCCTTAAGTACATGGAATTCATTATGGCATTTATTACAACTTGATGCTATATTTACAATCCAAATTCAAAACTATGGTAATGTGTAATATCATGAGCTCCATAGTATAACAACTGTTAGCATCTCTCATGAAAAAAACCAGCCAATACTGCACCCTAGGTGGCATCACCACAGTGGAACAGGTGACTCAGCCATGGCAGGGGAGGCGTTGAGTTAGTTGCAGGCATGACAAGAAAACAAGCTCATTTTAATGGATTTTAGATTTGGTTGTATTTTTAAGATATCTTCTTGAAAACATTTTAAGATTTACCAGTATTATTTTGAGTTCTTATAATTTAGATTTATAGAATACCTTCCATCCCACAAGAATCGAATACAGTCTAGTACAGAAGCACTTTACTAACCACATACTAGTTTGCAACAAGGTAATACTGCAGTTACCATGGCAACTACATTATAACTCTTTCTTTTCACTAACTTGAATTTTTTTTTTTTTAAGATTCTCTCTTCATACTGACAGTTTTTCAATGCTTGAGCTCTAGTGAAGATGATTTTTACCTTTTCACACTGTGAAAAGTTGAATTAATTTTTTCAAAGAGTTTTGTACTTGTTGAATTTTTTGTATCAGGATACTTAAATTTACAACTTGCTGGTCAACTCAAGAAAAAAAGCCTCATGGGGGACTTCCCTGATAGTCTAGTGGCTAAGATTCCAGCCTCTCAATGCAAGAGACCCTGGTTCGATCCCTGGTCCGGGAACTGGATCCTACATGCTGCAGCTAGGAGTTCGCATGCCACAACTATAGCTCCCGCATGCTGCAATAAAGATCCTTAGTGCCACAACTAACACCTAGCACAGACAAATAAGTACATAAATATGTTTTAAAGGCTTATGAAGCAATAATGTTATCTAGGTTTTCCCCTAACTATAAGGCACAAACATAATATTTACCTCATTTTTTTTATGAAAAATTTCAGTGTGCCCAAGCCACATTAAAATGCAAAATAAAATGCTGTTGGGATTTAGTTTTTATCAAAAGGACCCATGAAAGACTGGCACAAAAATAATGTATAATAGTTGCGTGATAAGCTGAGATGAAGTGGCCACAGGAAAAGTAATGAAGGAAACATGAAAGGCTAATAGATATCAAGAGTGAAGTACCGACTTTTGCATGAAAACTGTGAAGGATACAGATCGACTTTGCATTTTCTGTCATCGGCATCATATTAAGCCATGCCCATGTCAACATAGGTGCTAATGTATACATTTTATCTGTGAAATACAAACATAGTAGTACATACTGTATAGATACGGACTACTGCCGAACTATGTGAGTGTTGCTGCGCTGTTTAAGATAAGATGATACACTGAACCCACAATAAAAATACTAAGCACCAGATGTGGTTAAAAACACAAGAACCAAGAAAAGTCAAGAACAAAAACCAAGGGAAATAGGATCTTTCTGAAAGGACAGATTAGGGTTTCCAAGGTGGCGCTAGTGGTAAAGAACCTGCCTGCCAATGCAGGAGACATAAGAGATGCAGGTTCAATTCCTGGGTCAGGAAGATCCCCTGGAGGAGGGCATAGCAATCCACTCTGGTATTCTTGCCTGGAGAGTCCCATGGACAGAGGAACCTGGCAGGCTATAGTCCATAGGGTTGCAAAGAGTCAGACACGATTGAAGCGACTTAGTACAAAGGGATAGATACCTGGAAATGAGGTCCTGCCGTTATGATTAAATGAAAATGTAGAAATGGCACTGGAATTAGGAGATGGCTGGAGGTTGGAAGAATTTTGAGGACCATGGTAGAAAAATCTTAGATTGCCTTGAACAGACTCTTAGAAATATGGACTTTGAAGATGCTGCTAGTGGGGGTACAGTAGGAAGTGAGAACATATTATTGGGAACTAGAAGACAGGAGATCTTTGTTATATAATGGCAAAGCTCAGTGGAATTGTGCCCTTCAGTTACATTAAAAACTTGTAAAAGGTGAGTGGGTATATCTTATTAAGGAAAATTCCAAGCATAATGAAGATGTGCCCTGCTTCTTGCTGATTAAAGTAAAATGTAAGAAGAGAGATACAAGTTGAAAGAAGAACTTAAAAAGGAACCAGGGCATGATAATTTGGGATATTCTCATCCTATTCAGATGAAAAAAATGCTAAAATTAAGAGATTACCTCTGAAAGTATAGCATATTAAAATAAAGGCCAAAGGTATGGCTATACCACCATATACAACCATCTTTGCTGTAACCTTTGAAAGATTAAAAGATCAGGGTGTTCAGTCATAAGAGATTAATGTTATATATCAATTAAATTAGACAGCTTCTAGAAATCTGTTTGGCCTTCAGTCATCTCAACAAGAGCCAAAGATAGAGAAAGGATTATCTCAAAAAGTTTTGTGGATGTAGCTTCTTTCTGATGGAGAGTATTGCTGTGCCATCCACAAGAAATCCACAAAGTTCTTAAGAAAATTATATCAGCAGAGACACTACCAATTTGCATGGAAAGAAACAAGAGAGTACAAAATGAAGAGAGGCTATTGGACTCCAAAATTCTACCTATAGGAAGTAGGTTGATAGACTACAGTTGCACACATATGCTACTGTTCATGAAAAAGGGAGGATGACTCAGAGGGCAGAACCAGTAATCCAGGTACCAGAATTGAGAGCTTCTAGATAAGAAACTACATCTTGATTCTGGCCTTGTCAGGCCCCAAGCACAGAACCCAGTCAAGCTCACTCAAACTTCTTACCTATGGAACTGTGAGATAATAAATAAATGTTGTTCCAAGCCCATAAGTTTGCTGATAATTTGGTATGTAGCAATAGAAACCTAATACAGATATTAATCACTAGATTCTCTAAAAGATTCTAAAGAGTTTAGCTCATATAGTTCAAAAGAGAGGGGGAAAAAAAAAGGTTTCTAGGATTTTATGTATACTCCTAAACTGTTTACAAAAGATTTGCTCTGGAAATGTCTTTTAAATGCTATACTATCTATATGGTTTCTATAGAAATGCAGTTTTTAAGCTTTCCAGGAAGGAATAAAGGAAGTTTACACAGCTGTTAAACAACCCACAGTTTCCCACACAGAGGCCTAACTATTTAAACTAAAAAGACCGAGGAAAGCTTTTTTACTTAAAAAAGCCTAATTCTTTGTTTTGAAAGTAGTAACAAAGATCAGATAGTTAAAGGGTGATTTTTCCTTTGAGTTGTCCTAATTTCAGATTTAAATTGTTTTTAAATGATAGTTTTTACTTTTTACAATATAAGTTCTGTTTAGTGGTTAACGCTAAATGAAGATAAAAATCAGGCTATTATTTTTCATTGACATTTATTTTATGCTTGTATAAAAGTTGTTTTATTGTGATATCATAAACCTGCAGTCTGTGAGTCATATTGTAAGAGTTCACCTTTATCACTTGAGACAAGGGCTTTGTATCACAGTTTGAATAAGATATTGTTGTCCTGAGATGAGAGTGCTACTTAACAAGCATGTTTTGGCATCGCACCTCCTCTTTATCTGAACTAGCTTCAAAAATACTAATGTCAAAAATAACATCAGCTTACAATGGGCTTGCAGCAGTGATGATAGTTTTAGCAACTGCATCAACCTTAGGCTGAGTGCCAGTAGCTGGCTCAAGTCATATTTTAGGATATTATCTTCTGTGACTTACACTCAGAACACTGGGGCTTAGATGTAGGCAGTCACAAAGAAGACTAGAAGCCAGTGGTGGTGAACAGTCTCTTCCCTGCTGTACCATACACAAAAAAGTAGGTACGATAAAGTGTATGTTGATGAGATGACAATGACTAAATGAGCAGAGCTGCCATTGGCAAGCAGTGGACACTTTACAATTGCTGTGAGCACTGTTCATTAATGACACCTGACAGAATTAACCACCTCTTATTCTAATATTTATTCAGATTTATTTGTGTTACTGCCAAATGAAGTTGAAATTAGAATTGCTTAATAACAATAACAAATTAAACAAACTACTAACCTATACTAGTAGGCAAAGGGCTCAAAAGAAAATAAGAAGTCACTCAAGCAGCAAAGTGACTTTTTTTAACCTTTACCTTCTGCTAGTAAATGGTCTTATTTTCTTTGGTCTTTTTGTCCTTTTTTGCCAGCTTTTTCTTTTCAAAGTTGAAATAAATACATCTGGTTGTTTTACTTCCACCCATCCCTTTCTCATCATCACTTATATGACCTGGTAGTGGAAATTATATTTGGAGAATATGACAACTACACATGTGCTCTTTAACTTAAAGATATTAGACAGATTTTGAAGGAAGATTGCTATAACTAAGGTGATCATTTATCCCAGTTTGCTTAGGACAGTCCCAGTCTATGCCTATTAATAGCTTCTCCTTTCATTCTCAAAACTCTCCTGGTTTAAATGGTAAATTACATAGTCACCCTAGCAGTAACTAAGCTGGGCCAAAGGATGGTATAGAAAAATGTATGAACTTAATAGTTGGAATTTTGGTAGAACCAAGTTATTAATAACAGCAATGACAGAATTGCCTTTCTTGGCGCTGGGGTCTCTATGTACTGAATAGAACTTTGTCATCTTTTAGGAGTGTTTTCAAGTATTTAAGCATTTTTTTTCTTGTTTATATGCAAGAAAATTGAACTATCCACGTTCTTATAGAATTATAATAAATGAAAGGATATTTTTCCATTCAATAATTTAAAAAATATTCCTAACAAAAATTCTTACTGAAATTATATTTTAGAAATATAAATGGAGTTTTAATAAAATGAAATAATGGATTTGAAAAAATATTTAGAGGACACTATTGTTGCTGATAATTTGGAGTGAAGAAAAAGTGTTTAAATGCAAAATATTTAAAATGTTACAGCAAACAGAATAAAATTAGTAGAGTGGTGTCTTTTTCAGATAGTTTAATATTCTTTGTCTTATATAATTTTTGAAGGCTATTTTTGTTATGTTTCAGTGTTTATTATAGTTTAAAGAAAATGTTTCTTGTCCCAGACCAGGCTTTCATTCCTACTAACAGCAAGTAACTCATTTTTATCATAATTTATAGTACATTTTGGAGAAATTTAATTGAACCCAGACAAGTTATTTCCTTTGTCTCTTCTTCTAATGATAACTATTTATGGTGAATTGAATAAATAAAGCTTACTGCAAAGAATTGATTTTAGAATCCCCATGTACATTGTAACAGATAGTATTCCCATTTAAAGATTCACAGTGTTTACTTAAAATATGCTTAGTATAAGGTTTTAGGGATTTTTGAGAGGGCATTAGAGTCTGCTACCAATAAAAATGAAGACATAGAGGAGTAAAATATCTGGTGACTGCCAAAACCCTTCCATAAGCATACAACTTTCAGCTAGAGCCAACATACTTTCAATTTAACGTTTTGTTACCTTGCTAATAATTGATGTAGTGCAACAACCCCATCTGGACCATGAAATAATAAGACATAATTCCAAAGAATTTTATATTTTTTATGTAAAAAAATTATCCAACAATCTTACTGTGTACTTTCATTATTTTTTCCCCCAGTTACCAAATAGTAGCACTTTTACAGGATGAAATTTGCTGTGGGCTTCTGCTGTTGTAAGCATAACGGGGGGTTAATCGCAGTGTCATACTTTCATCCTCAGTTTTTTAATGAGGTATACTTATTGCCAAAGTAAAGCATTCCATGAAAATGTGGAGATGCTGTAATGATTGTTATGACTGAATTGTGTGTTTGAGCCATCCAACTTACTGAGACTATTAAATTACAGTGGCCAGTACTATACTTATGAGTTAATAAAATGGCAGTTATTTAAGGAAACAGTTTTTTTTTTTCCCCCGACATAGACATTATGTTTGCCTGTGTGAACAACTAGAGGATGTAGAGTGCCCTTAACTACATCACTGCTGGAAGGTCTACATGTTTTCCAGGAAAAAAAAAAATGAAAAAGGGAGGAAGAACAGGTAAAGAGAGATCTGCCAGCCTCCAACTTGCCTCATTTTTGAGAGCATTCATAACTGTTTATTCTTCATAAATGGAGTATGCTCAGATTTCAGTGATTTAATTTTTGAAAAGACACTGTTCCTACACAACTTGTAATCTCAAAATAACTAACCACACTCCTGCTAATGACTACATTTTCTCATTATGAAGCATGAGATGGGCTCCTGGACTTGTTTCCCACTGAGGATAGAGAAGATTAGCTGTGTGACACTTAGTCACTGGAGCGGAAGGGGCCTTGGGGTCCAGGTGGCCTTATGGAATAGACTTGGAGGGAGACCTCAGCTTCAGCCTAACAGCTCTGATGCTTGATAAATCACTGAAAGGCTTTGCCTGTGCCTCAGTTTATCTATTAAGGACAATCTACACATTCCATCATGTCCGATTTATGAGGACAAGAGAGAGAATCTATGTGAACCCCAAGGAGAACACGTTCCTAGTGTAAAGTATGCAGAACAACGGACAAGTCACAGCAGAAGGAGAAGGGCCAGTTGCTTTTATTCTCTACGCTGAAGCCATAGCAGGTGCCGAGGTCACCATTGGGTAGAACAGTCTTGAGGTGCTTCTAAGAAATTAACCCAGTTTAGAAGGGATTAAGTTAAAGTTTCACTAGGGGAGCAAATTTCTAGGGATGATCATTATACAAAGTCTTTTAAGAAGATTTATAGGAAAAGCATTAGCCAGCCCAATCCCCTGTATCCTACTGCGTTCTATCTGCTTGCTTGAGAGTCATGTCCCTCTAAGCACTTTAATTGCAGTCTGTATTTTCCTAGTCACCAAAAGTATGTTCTACTCAAAGTAAAACGTCTTCTAATAGAAATGCTCATCCAAGAACCACAGGGAAGCTGAAGAAATTTAATTTTGGAGCTACAGTATATAGATAATACAGAGAAGACTGAGTGAGCATTTTTAAATATATGGAACAAATAGGAAATATACAGTGAAAAGAATAAAAAAATACTAGCATAAAAAATTCATATGATTACAAAAAGAGTTTCTAAGAGCTTGAATATATATGTAGATATATATGTGTATATACAGGTATAATTTATATTGAAATATTAAATATATCAAGTATATATTCATATATTGTTTCTTGTGAGGAATGAGCCACTTTGGGACTGATGTTTTATCTTTGCAATAAGTAGCTGGATAATTAGAAACTCTCCAAAGTCTCAATAAACCTTTACTTTCTAGGTTTGTGGTTACCATCAGTCATAAGTAAGTGTGACAGGTAAAGCATTTATCTAAAGTGAAAGCTGAAACTATCAAATGATATTTATGTAGTGGTAACCATGTAAAATTCTTCAAAGGGGACAGAAAGAGGATTTTAAAAGGAGAAATAAAGCTACTATTTATTGAGCACTACCACATTCTGGATGGAGAAATAATTGTAATAATAATAGCAACAACAGTAACAACAGTCACAGATAAAACAAGTAAATGAATGCAGGTAAAAGTCTCAGATGCCAGGCTTTGCGCTAAACACCCATGGATACATTGTCTCATATCATACCATGAAATATTAATAAATCCTAACATAATCCCCATCTTACAAATGAGAGACCTGAAACACAGATTCATTCATTTGCCAGACTCTACTGAGGCTATGAAGCTTGTGTTCAAAGCCCAGCTGTCTATCCTCGGAGTCTGTTCCCTCTCCCACTCAGTTCTGACAACCCTGAAATATGGCATCATCTACTGATGCAGGTATTAGTTTCCCTGTTTAGGGGAAGTTTAGGTGACTTCTCTAGGATCACACACATATTCTACAGCAAGGAAGTTAACCCAGCCCTTTTTAAACATGTGCTTTCTGCTATACTAGTCTACATTTCCCCTTTTTAGAACTTTTGTCCTTATGGTGAAATTTTAATGAATCTTGAATTAGATATCTGACTATATCTGCCTCCCAAAGGAAAAATCAGCAGATCAACACTAGGTTTCACACTAGCAATAAGTATTTACATCACACAGTAGCATCCTTTTTTTTTTTTTTTTCCAAATTGGCCTGTTACATAGGTTTCCGTGGGAATCAATTCCTATCACTGACACAGGACAGTTTCACAGGACAGTTTCGCAATTCTAAACCTTCTTGCATTGCAGTGACTAAACTAATGGTGTCTCAGTGACATTTTTTTGTTCATGGAGCTACTAAGGTAGAGTAAGTCTTGGTCAATTATTTCTAAATTCTTGGACCCTATAGAAAACATTCTTCATGCATCAGATTCAGTTTCAGTGGAAATAAACAAATAGGAAATAGACATGTAATCTGGGCTTTAATTGGGGTGGAAGAGAACTGCTATTTCTCTCCCCTTTTCTGGAGTGCAGGAAATTGCTAGGGATTAAAGAAGTGCCAATACAGCCTCCCATTTAGCCCACTTTAGAAATGTACACGTGCTCTCTCTTTCCTTAATCTTCTCCTCTTTACTGGTCTCTTTTCCCTGTGGAATGTGTGTATTTGGGCAGCTCTGACTTGTTTGGATTTGATGGGAGAATAAACTGGAAGCTGGGTCATTCAGTGCTGGGCCCTCTGCTAATACAAGTAGAAATTAAAACAGACCAGAGTCAAGCCCCCTGTTCACTTCATGTAAGCCACTGAGCAACTCGAGAGTAATGATGGTTTTTTATTTCCTCCTATCATTAAGACTGAGAAGCAAACTAACAGGTAACAAGAAAATTCAAAATTAAAGCTGACATGTTTTCCTTAATTTTCCCCAAAGTGTTTGAGTATGGTTATTATTTAATGCTACTTTGTCCCTTAAATATAGGGTATACCAGTCAACATATGAAATTGTTGTAGATAATAGAAGTTTGCCTGAAAGCTAAGACCAAAATACGAAAAATATACCAGAGTGGCTGAAAGTGGGGAGTTCTAAAATCCTGAAGTGCAGACTAATGCAGAGCTTTCTCTGAGATGCTAGGTAGGGTTTTACAAGAGTTCCTGTCATTTTGTGATGTTTTCCTTCTTTGTCTACCCCTCGAGCTCAGCCCTACTGTATCATCACATTTTGCTGTTCAGATTCACCACCACTGATGGTGGGTCAGGAACATCATCCATGTACAGAAAGCACAGTGCACTATAACGTTTAAAAAATATGGGAAAGAAAAGATGCTTCAGTCACTAGGCATGCTGAATTCAGAGCTGTCAAGCAAATTATGCCAGCCCAGGAAGTCTGCTCAAAGAATCACTGTGGTGTGGCAGGTGATGAATGAGTGGTTTTCAGGCCCTCAGGCTCCTTCCCAAGAGAGACAGACTAAATTGGAAGATTATTAGCAAGCATGGTGGGTAAGTCTGACAGAACTCAGATCCCACCTCTTACCTCTACATGCATGAGGAATGATGGCAGGACTGGGTCTTGGCTTGTGGGATGTTCAGTACAGACATGAGAAAAATCATCTTCCTTATTCATTCTGCCTCTTTGAAATGAAAATTTGCTCAAACAGAACAAGATTTCTGATATAAATCAGAAGCATTGCAGATCCAAAGAAAAGGGGCTGCAAAGTGTTTGCCTTTCTAATGGTGGTTAGAGACGGGCATTGAGAAAATGGCACCCAGCTCTTGACCTCACCCCAGAAAATCAGGGCTCCCTTCATAGCTCAGTTGGTGAAGAATCTGCCTGCAATGCAGGAGACCCAGGTTCGAGTCTTGGATCGGGAAGATCCCCTTTAGAGAAGGAAATGGCAACTCACTCCAGTATTCTTGCCTGGAGAATCCCATGGACAGCGGAGCCTGGCAGGCTACAGTCCATGGGGTCGCAAGAGCTGGACGCAACTTAGCAACTAAACCACCACCACCAGGAAGTCAAGTCTTCTTGTTTTCAAGCCCTGTCAACTCCCAAAGGGATATGAAAGACCACTTTATCTTTTGAGAGAAACTAAATATAGGGCAAGTTTGTTTTACTTCATATTAATAGATTGAGAAATGGAATTTATTATTAGAAGAAACTAGAAATTGAATATTCATTAGTACCCTTGATCCTCTTTTGAGCAGACGACTTGAAAGAAAAGTTGGGTTTGGAAGGAATCTTTTTTAATCTTCTCTTTTTCCTGTGCTTTTGGGGCCAATGTTAAGTTTTGCCATCTGTAGAACATGTTCATTTTAAGTGTCTTACTTATAAGCTTCAGCTCTTTCAGGAAATTGTTTTTTGCTTATGTTACCTAAATGGCAGAAATTGGCTTCCATCTCACATCATCTCTGCATTATTAAAATGCAGCTTGTTCTGCAGAGTTTTAATGGACTCTTTAGGGCCTTTACATATTAATGTTACATACTAAGAACTATTAAAGCATTCCAAATAAAACACATTCACCAGTTAAATGTTCTGTTTGTGATCATGAATGAAAAGGACAAGCTAGTTATTTTCATGGCCATTTGGAAAAAAAAATTGTCGTCTAATACAAACTTAGTCTCTTCATATAAGGCAATGTGATCATATAATTCAAGGAAGTCTAGAATTTATTACTCTCTCCTTTTGATGTTTACCTTTAAATAGTGAATACAAACAAAAACAATTTCAAGATACTCTTGATTATTTTAGTATGAAGTACTTACAGAAAATTCTTAATCTAAGACAGATTTTTCTTCTGTCAACAAGAAGAATGCGGGTAATCCTTAATTTTTCTTCAGCTGGTATGTACTTAGGGATTCTGAACACTTAAAAAATATGTAAATGATGTTAACTGATCAACCAGGTAGAAGAGGCAGAGAGTAGGAAAGAAAATGAGAAAATACATCACTTTAAAATTGTTTGTCTCACTTTCCTCTCTCAATATGAAAGGAGTACCATTTTCTCATCATATATTTACTCAAATATTTTGTATTAAAGCTTTGTTCAATCAAGGTAGCAACCTATAAAGTTGGGCCCTGGGTACCTACTTTTTAAACAGATGAGGTAGTGTCCCAGTATAATGCTGAGAGCTCTAGTTTAAAGTCAGGAAATATCCAGAGTATTCATTCCCTACGCTGCTTCCCATTAGATGGGTGGCCTATGGTGGTTTAGTCATTCAGTTGTGTCAGACTCCATGAGACCCCATGAACTGAAGCCTGCTGGGCTCCTCTGTCCATGGGATTCTCCAGGCAAGAATACTGGAGTGGGTTGCATTTCCTTCTCCAGGGGATCTTCCTGACCCAGATTGGTGGCCTGGAGTTAAGTCACATAAATTGTCTGGGCCTATTTCTTCATCGACAGTAATAAGACCTTGGACTAGATTCATTCAACAGATATTTTGTTGTTCAGTTGCGCAGTCATGTTTGAATCTTTGAGACCCCATGGACTGCAGCACGCCAGGTTTCCCTGTCCTTCACCATCTCCTGAAGTTTGCTCAAATTCATGTCCATTGAGTCAGTGATGCCATCCAACCATCTCATCCTCTGTCATCCCCTTCTCCTCCGGCCTTCGATCTTTCCCAGCATCAGGGTCTTTTCCAATGAGTCAGCTCTTCTCATCAGGTGCCCAAAGTATTGAAGCTTCCAGCTTCAGCATCAGTCCCTCCAAAGAATATTCAGGGTTGATTTCCTTTAGGATTGATTGGTTTGATCTCCTTGCAGTCCAAGGAACTCTCAAGCGTCTTCACCAGCACCATAGTTTGAAGGCATCATTTCTTTGGTGCTCAGCCTTTTTTATTGTCCAGCTCTCACATCCATACATGACTACTGGAAAAACCATAGCTTTGACTAGACAGACCTTTGTTGGCAAAGTAATATCTCTGCTTTTTAATATGCTGTCAAGGTTTGACACTGCTTTTCTTCCAAGGAGCAAGTGTCTTAATTTCATGTCTGCAGTCACTGTCCACAGTGATTTTGGAGCCCAAGGAAGTCTGTCACTCTTTCCATTGTTTCCCCATCTATTTGCCATGAAGTGATGGAACCAGATGCCATGATCTTTATTTTTTGAATGTTGAGTTTTAAGCCAACTTTTTCACTCTCCTCTTTCACCTTCATCAAGAGGCTCTTTAATTCTTCTTTGCTTTCTACCATAAAGGTGGCGTCATCTGCATAGCTGAAGTTATTGATATTTCTCCTGACAGTCTTCATTCCAGCTTGTGTTTCATCCAGCCTGGCATTTCTCATGATGTGCTCTGCATATGAGTTAAATAAGCAGGGTGACAATATACAGCCTTAACGTACCCCTTCCCCAATTCAGAACCAGTCTGTTGTTCCATGTCCGGTTCTAACTGTTGCTTCTTGACCTGCATACAGATTTCTCAGGAGGCAGGTAAGGTGGTCTGGAATTCCTGTCTCTTTAAGAATTTTCCACAGTTCATTGTGATTCACAGTCAAAGGCTTTAGCGTAGTCAATGAAGAAGTAAATGTTTTTCTGGAATTCTCCCGCTTTTTCTATGATCCAGAGAATGTTGGCAATTTGATCTCTGGCTCCTCTGCCTTTTCTAAATCCAGCTTGTACATCTGGAAGTGCTTTGCATAGTATGGCCATTTTACTAACATTGATTCTTCCGATCCAAGAGCATGGGATATCTTTCCATATCTTTGAATCATTTTCAATTTCCTTTATTAGTGTTTCCTAGTTCTCAGCATAGAAGCCTTTCACTTCCTTGGTCAGATTTATTCCTAAGTATTTTTATGTAATTTTTAAAGGAACTTTTTTTCTTTCCTTTTTTATATTTCACTTTTAAAGTAAAGAAGTGCAACAGATTTCTGCACATTAATCTTGTATCCTGTTAACTTGCTGAATTAGTTTAGCAGTTTTAGCAGTTTTTGTTGAAGTCTTTAGGGTTTTCTGTATGGAGTATCATGTCATCTCTATATGGTAGAAGTTCTACCTCTTCTCTTCAATTTGAATACCTTTTATTTCTGTTTCTTGTCTGACTGCTCTGGCTAGGACTTCCAATACTATATTGATAGATGTGGTGAGAGTGAATATCCTTGTCTTATTCCAGATTTTAGTGGGAAGGCTTACAGCTTTTCATCATTGAGTATTATGTAGGCTATAGGTTTGTCATAAAGTTGAAATATGTTCCCACTATGCCTACTTCGGTAAAAATTTTTATCATGAATGGATGTTGAATTTTACCAAATACTTTTTCTGTATCTTGCAGTAAAGTGGTTTTGATACTAATAACAGATATTTATGTAAGGTACATGTTTTTTGTCTTGGGGTGGGTTACCAAAAGAAGAATAGTTAGTTCTGTCTGGGTTTAGGTGAAAGAAAGGAGATTGACAAAGACTCTACAGAGAAGGACTGAACTGAACTTGAATTTGAATATTATTTGAACTGGATAATAGATAAATAATATAAATTTGAACTGAATTTGGATGTTATTCATCATATGAACAAGATAAGGAAGGTATAATAGCACAGGACTGTAGGACTAAGTCAGCATAAAGCCTCAAGACCTACAGAGAGCCTGTGTGGCTAGATTGCAAACATGAGATAAAACATGTAAGGGATAGCTAGAACAAGTGGAAAAGGTTTTACGTGACACAAAAGTTTGGACTTTTATGAGAAGCCATGACAGTTTCAAGTAGAGTTTGTCAGCTATTCATAAACATGTTCTAGGAAGACCACTCTATTCAAATATGACAAAGATTAGAGGCAAGAAATCCACTTAGAAGGTTATTACAGAGGCACGGGGAAGAGGGATGAAAGTCAGAGTAGCATCCATGGAGTGGAAGGGAAAAAACTGTAAGACATGAGGAAAGGGATTTGTCTAAAATCCCTGAATGGATGAAGGATGAGGAAAGACGAGGAAGGTCTCTATAATCCACGTTAGCTTTTGCGTCCTATGAGTCAGTTATTCAAGACTGCTAGGTCAAAACCTCTTGATTCAAGAGAAGATTTTCATAAACATAACGTAAATATGTTTTAGAGCTTGATATTTTGAATTCTTGCTTTTAAACTATTAGAATCATTGTGTTTTTGAAGGGAACTTAATATTTGCGCCAAATGAGTCAGGTATAAAAAATTGATTCTTTATTCAGAAGACATACCATAGACAAGTAAATGGGCACTGTTAAGTCACCCTGAATCATGTGGCATATTGTGAAGAGGCAAAAACAGTCCAGTTAAGTGCTCACATTCAGAAATCCTATGAGATAGCTTAATATAAATACCCAGGAGACTCAGAAAGCCCTAAAGAAGAACAAAGCCTGTAAGAAGCACCCACAGCTAACCTGAAGTCAGAATGCATGCTTAAAGTTCCTCCTACCCATTTTCACCCATCTTCGATTTGTTTCAGTTTTTTTACTCTGGCTGTGTTTGTCACTTAGCAAATTTCTGGAGGCTATCTCTCCTTGATCCCACCCCATTCAGTCCAGCCCATTCTAAGAACACACCAATAGCTTGGTTCTCACAAAGGCTACC
Organism: Odocoileus virginianus; assembly: GCF_023699985.2. NCBI lineage: Eukaryota > Metazoa > Chordata > Mammalia > Artiodactyla > Cervidae > Odocoileus > Odocoileus virginianus. The sequence continues at coordinate 11,277,280 of NC_069686.1, forward strand.
GTGTCTTCTCCGCTGCCGGCTCACCGAGTGTCTCCCTCCTCAGCCTACTTGATCTTTATGTCATGATTATGAAATTCTCTCATTTTCCCTCTGTGACATCATGATCACCCTTGTTTTCATTCACCTCTGTCCATTTTGCCACTGTTGGGTCATGGGCTCCTCCTTCCTGGAGCTCTCTATGTACTGTCCCTGGGCCATCATCCACACAAACAACTTCTGTGTGTAGCTAGTGTCTCTTCTAGGGCCTGAGTCATGTCCTTATGTTCCCAAAACAAAAGTCTAACTTTCTATTAAACATCTTCACCTGTTTGTCCTTCAGGCAACTCAAATTTAACACATCCAAAAGTGAACTCCTTCTTCCTCAAATGTTTGCTTTTTCTGATTACAATCTCTCATCTTGTCATGACTATATCTCTGCATTCATCTGCTCACGTACACACCTTTTCACGCTTCCTTCTCAGGCAAACCTTGCCATGCTAAGCAAGTTGAACCTCATTTTTTCTTGCAGATATATTGTACTTTATTAATTCTGAGTCTTTGCACATACTTAGAAGACCTTCTTGTTACACATAAGAATAAATATATACATACAATCATTTACTTTACCTGAGTTTTACTGAACATTCAAACCTCTGTGCAGGACTTACTTCCTCCAGAAAAATTTTTGACTTTAGGCCTCCATTATTAAATACCCATCTTTTGTAGTTTTATGGTGGATTATACTCTATTACAGCAGTTTTCAATTAGGGTGGGAGGGAGAAGGGTGGGAGTGGGAGGTAGGAGGGTAATTTTTGTCCTTAGGGGACATTTGACAATGTCTAGAGATACTTGGTTGTAATAAAGCATTGGGGTGCTCCCAGCACCTGGTGAGTAGAAGCCAGGATGCTGCTAAATATCCTACAATGTAAAGCCCCTACAACGAAGAATCATTCAGTACTAAATATCATTAGTGCCGAGGGTGAGAAAACCCATTCTATTGTAATTGCATACTATTTCTTTTTCTATTTCTGTCACTAAACTATAAGGTTTGGAGAAGAGGAATTGTGTCTTATTTGACATTGTACATACAATAGCTAACAGCTATATGCAGGAAGTAAAGCTGCTTGGCAGATAGTAAATGCTCAGTAAACCTGAGCACATAAGCAGGTGGGATAGATTGATGGATGGTTTGAATGGTGTCACATTCAGACCCAGGGAGAAAAACTACATATGTGGACAGAGGGCAATAGGTTCTGAGGTTATACTTCTAAAATAGCCTTGAAGCCACTTCTACTGTTTGAAGTCTGATCATGGAGAATGGTAGGAGGGCTCAAGTGTGGATTCATGTTTCTGTCTTGTTGCATATTTAAATATATTTTATTTTACTTATTTAAATATTGTGCTATATTACTTGTTGAGTGAGATATAAAAATGTATATGTTTGTACCCATTACTAGTAACTGACACAGTTCTAAGTACCTACTATAAGCAAGACGTTTTAGCATGTTGTGATGGGAGAATAGGGTTTGGTTTAAATTCTGGCTTAGTTTCAATACTGAGTTTTATATACCTAAGCAAGTGTAATAGTGTCATTTTCTCAGCTATAAGCATAGTGTTGTTTTGATAATTGCATGGACTAAAGTACTTATTATGGAAAACAGTTCCTTCTGCCTCTTCTGAAAACTGCCAATATTAGTTTGGAATTGCACTTGACTCAGAGACAGAACTGATAGTAATGGCTTATGAAGGTAGTTTATTTTTCTCCCACACAAAAGAAGTCTGGAGGTCTACAATCCAACATTTGTATTATGCCTCCAAAAATTCATTAAGGAAACCAGGCTCTTTTTAGCTTAACATTTTGCCAGTCCTAAATATGGCCCTGGTACTTAGAATGTCTACTAGAGCTCCACTCACCACTTCTGTTTGCCAGGCAGCAGTCTAGAGGGTAGGTTGAAGAAAGTCATGCCCTCTTTCTTTTAAGGAGTCTTCCAAAACACATTTCTGCTAACAGTAAGTGTGTTCTTGTATAAATTCCTTAAGACCTGGTATTTTAGAATTTAAAGGCCAGAAATGTAGCATTTAAAGAATTCATTTATCATTCTATAACATTATTTTACCACTTCCAAATTAGTGTGTGTACACACATATGTACATATTCCCAAATAAGTTTACTATTTTTGATGCAGACATATAGAAATGGAGATCATTAATTCTGACATTCAAAACTTGTTTAATTTTTTACAGTCTTATTATTTACTAAGAAAAGGGTAGAAACAGTGATACCTCAGCAGCACTGAGCACACCTACTGTCCAGATCTGAATTTCTAAATACCATCCTTGGAGACCAGGGTAGGCATCACCAGTAATAAGTCATCACTATCATCTATTCCTTGGTATGAAGTGATGAAAAGGACACTTCACCTCTGTGGTATTTTCCTTCAAGAAACTCATAACTCCAGATCAACCATGAAAAAAACATTTAAACAAACCCAAATTGAGGGAAATGTACAAAATACCAGTACTTCTCAGACTTTTCAAGTTCAAGATAAAAAAAAAAAAGGAACAACTGAGAAAACTGTCAGGGACTAGAGGAGACTAGGGAAGCTTGATAAGTAAATGTAACATGGTATTTTGGGATTGTATTCTGGATTGGGAAAGCATATTAGTGCAATATAAATGAAGTCTGTACTTCTACTAATAGAAATGTACCAATATATATTTCTCAGTTTTGACAAATGTACCATGATAATATAAGGTGTTCCCATTAGAGGAAACTGGATGAGGAATATACGGGAAGTCTCTGTATTAACTTCATAATTTTTCTATAAAGTCAAATTTATTCCAAAACATGGTTTATTTTAAAAATACAAATTTCTGACACATGTGAAAGCCTGTTATATTCACTTGTATAGGACATCGTTCCCAGTATATTTGATTGAGTATATTTTCCAAACATGCATATACTTTGTCTAGTTTGTTTTCTGATGTCTCCCCAATATCTAAAATACCTGACATAAAGTAGGCACTCAATAAATGCTTGTTAAATGTTGAATGAATACACACATATTGCCTTCTGAGAACAAATTTATGTGTTAACCTAAGGATAACACTAAGGAAGAAAATGCACATCAGAAATCCCTCTGATCTGTTTCTGAGTCATTGTGATTTCCCAGTGTATTATTTTGTAAATTATTAGGGCATTCTGATTAGCCCTTAACTGCACAGTCCAGGAATAGTTTGTTCCATTAGGAAAACAAGAGAGAAAGATCCTGGAGGATTTGGTAACTGTCAGGTTCTTTATTAGAAAAATAGAGGTTTGTGCCACTGATTCTAATTCAAGGAAACTGAAGCCTTTTTATAATACTACACGATTAATAGATCAGGTATTAGAAAGTGGCACAATACTAATTTTCTATAAATTAGTCATTTTATCTCTATTACTATAAAAAAAATCTAATGGGAAAGGCACTTGATTAAAATCCTGGCCTCACTACTGACTACATATGTGATTATAAGAAAGTTTTTAAATCTCTCTAACCCTCAATCTCTAGTAAAAATGAAACAGTGTACCTTACAAAGTATATGTACAATCCTTTACTAATGAAAATACAAGATCGATTACTATAACAAATGCTCAAGAATGCAGTGACTCTCACAAATAGAGGTCTGTTTCTTCTTACCTAACAACCCATGAATGGAATAACACCTTTTCGGAAACTCAGGCTACTCCATCTTGTTGCTTAGCCACCTCTGATCTGCATTCCTTTTTTTGTCTCCCCACATATTCCACTCACCCTCACTTCCATGTTCCAGGTCACAGGAAGGAGGAACTCTGAAGGAAACACATCTTTCCTTCCAAGGGTGTGACCCGGAAGTTATCAGTTCCACTTACATCTCATTGGGCACAACCTAGTCATGTGGCCCCAGCTAACTGCAATGTAAGCTGGGAAATGTTTTCTTTAGCTGGGAAGCAATTCGGCCAAACTAGTATTTTGATGTTGTGGAGACTGATGAGAAAATTAGTAGAGCCTGCCATAAGCACTTGGAGTAGTGCCTTACGTGGAATGAATGCTCTCCGAATGATATTCTCTTTAACTCATCTGAAAGAGGATGAGAATAAAAGGATAAGGTAGGTGGCAACATGTTATCATCTATGACTTTTGCCATTAGTCAGAATTTAGGATGGACCTTTCTGGGAAGCTATGTTTGCATTTGAAAACTTGTTTATCTTCTTCAAATTAAGACACAGCTCCCAAGGAATGATTTATATTCATCCTAAGGAAAATAAGCTGCAGAATGATTTCAAAGTGTACTTGTTTTATATGTAATGGCCTCAGCTAGCTTTTCCTCTAGCTCAGGAAACTGGTAGATTAATTTAGGAACAGTGTCCTGGTGGAAAAAGAAAGATACAAAGTAGAATTATGTTGCTTATTTTAATATAGAAATTCTTTTATTTGTTCAGTTGTAATTTTGTCAGTTGGAATTCTACTTTCTACTTTTAGCATGGGTTCACTTTTAACAATAATTTATACTTACAGATGTGGGACTGCATCTTTAGGAACTTTTTTTCCATTTTTCTATTGATTTAGTTTGATTGGTTTCCTGAGGATATTCACTTTAATGTGCTGAACTTGGACAGTTTTGTTCCAGGCAAAGCAGTTTATACAGAGCCCCATTCATGCTGAGCTTCCCTAGGACATTCTTACATTCATGGGTCCCAAGTGTATGTTGTCAGACCCTCGTGTGATCTCTCAGACCACACTGCTCTCCAGTTGGTAGCTGGACATGGCTTGGTTGGCCCTGTCCTTGAGTTGACAGCAATATGAAGGATGAACGTGATACTGATGGTGTTAATGAGCTTGGGTTGCTATGAGAAAATGCTATAGACCCAGCCACTTAAACAACAGCCATTTATTTCCCACAGTTTTGCAGATTAGAAAGTCCAAGGTCAAGGTTCCCACAGATTCTGTTTCTGGTGAGAACTCTCTCCCTGGCTTGTGAGTAGTTGTCTTCTCTCTGTGTCCTTACAGGGCAGATAGATAGTGCTCTGGTGCTTACCCTTTGTTAGAAGGGGGTCGGGGCTTCCTAGATGGCACTAGTGGGAAAGAACCTGCCTGCCAGTGCAGGAGACATAGAGACACTTGGCTTCAATCCCTGCTCGGGAGGATCCCCTGGAGGAGGGCATGGCAACCCACTCCAATATTCTTGCCTGGAGAATCCCCGTGGACAGAGGAGCCTGGTGGGCTACAGTCCGTGGCTCACAAAGAGTCAGACACAACTGAAGCAACTTAGCACAGCACACATAAGGATGTCAGCCCTATTGGATTATGGCCCCACCCTTATGACCTCATTTAACTATTACTTCTCCATAGGCCCTGTCTCCAACTATAGTCGCATTGAGAGTTAAGGCTTCAACATGTGAATTTTGGGAGAATACGAGTATCAGTCCATAACACTGATCTCTCTTTCATTTATCATGACACATACAAAGGGTAAATGTTTTTTTTCTAATACTTGTCTTGTGTCATCCTAGGTAATCTACCTAAAATTTCCAAAGCAGAATAAAGATTGTTTCAGTGGCTTCCTTAAGTCTCTCTCTCTAATGAGATAACCAGTTTAATATCGGATTGGCACCACAAAATGCTTTAGGAGTTATAAAATGTTAGGATTTTCAATGTTTTAAAATATTTACAAAGCACTCTACAAGACACTGGAGAAAGCAATGGCAACCCACTCCAGTACTCTTGCCTGGAAAATCCCATGGATGGAGGAGCCTGGTAGGCTACAGTCCATTGGGTCACTAAGAGTTGGACACGACTGAGCAACTTCACTTTCACTTTCTACAAGGCACAAATTTCTTGCTTACATTAGTTCTTGAATCATTAAAGGAACTCTATGAGAATGGTTGGAACATTTTATTGACTCTATCTTATGTACTAGAAAACAGAAGTTTGGGGAAGTTCAGTGATTTTCCTAAGGTCTCAGAGCTAATAATTAATTGTCACTGAGACTTTATTCCAGGCCTTCTCATTTATAGTCCACAGTAGGCCAAATAAAAGTTTGAATTTGTCTCTAGAGTCACTTAGGTTTGGTTTCAATCCAAGATTTTTCACTTAATAACAGTAAGTTGGCAAGTTACTTAACTCACTAAAATACCTCAATCTTCTCTCTGACATGAAGTAAGAGCGTCCACCTCATAGGGTTCTAACGAAAATTAAATTATGTAATGCCCAGAAATCACTTAGCATAGCACCTGCTGCATAGGAAATTGTTCCAAATTGTTGGTTATTATTTTTAAGCACATATTAAATCCTGTTGCATTGAATTTAACTCAAACCAGATTTATACATTTTACTAGACTTTAGAATAAAATGTTATTCAAACTATGTAGGCTATTGACTAATCTCGAAACACTTTACAAACTTATAAGTGTTAAAATTCATAATAGGGATTTTTTTGAGATGTGAGCATCTGATTTGTGACCTCAATATCTGTGTGTTAGGGGATGACAAAGGATGAGATTGGTGGGTGGCATCATCAACTTGGTGGACATGAATTTGAGCAAGCTCCAGGAGTTGGTGATGGACAGGGAAACCTGGCATGCTGCGTTCCATGGCATCACCAAGAGTTGGACACGACTGAGCAACTGACCTGAACTGATACTTATTCTTGACTGGTCAAGCAACAGATTAAAACAGTTAACAATTAGCAGATGTTTTAAACTCTACCAGTTATACTTTAAGCAAACCAGTGGGATGTTTTTAGTTATCTGACTTTAGTTTGAGGTCATTTAGTGCTCATTAATAAAAGAAACTGAGTTTGGAATTCTCATTTTTCACTTCACACCAGTAATAGTCAATATAGTCTAAACTGTGATCAGAGAAAAACATTCAAGAAGCAAAGATCTAGCTGCTTGAAATTTGCTGTATAGGAAAGTCAGATTATTTGTGACTATTCTCCACATTATCTAGGATTTCATCCATTGAAATGTATACTTTTTTCTATTTGTCAGATTCTACAAGCCTAAGGTAAGAGGTCATCATCATATAGACTTAGGTCAACTATAGTGCCTGAAAGATATTCCTCTAATATGCCCTGATTTTTCAAGTAATTTAATGTGTACATATGGGTAAATTAATAACACATACTTTAATTTGTTTTGCACATTAGTCCTGTTTCTCATGGACCAGGAATACAGAATAGGTACTTAGAGAATTTCATACATTTCTCTATTTGATATGTATGCATGTTTGTGGTTGTATGAGTATGGGAATGTTCTTATTCAGATAATTAGTTCTAGTTAAAGTTTCATGCAGAAGGTCAAATAAGCTTTTCTCAAGTAGAAGAAACTACACCAAACCAGGAGTTAACACAGTTAACAGTTGGAGCAAAGTCAGTTAGCGATGTAAATGTCATTACCTCTGATTTGTGATCAGCTAAACAAAGTGAAGGGCCAGTGTGACTTTCAGGCTTCAGGAACAGAATAAATGACTTTGAAATGTAAAAGAACTGCTTCGCCTTGGGTACATAGGTTAGTCAGTTCTGAATCATCTTGATTGAGAATTAATAATACTGATGCTTGAGTTATTCTAAATGGGTCTCAGTTCTGGTCAGGGCAACTATGAATACATGGATGAGTAAGGTGGATGAGAGCATAAAATTATTTTCTTTCTTTGCCTCATAGATGACCTCAGAGTGACTGTACACACACAGACAGCCACACATTCCCCCATGGTTTTGATTTGAGAAAGCAAGATAAATAAACCTATGACATCAGCTTGTTTTTGTGTTCAATTGTCATAGTTTTAAGATATGGTTTAATCTGTGGTATGCACCCGGGAAGGATGTATGTAACTCACTCATTGCCCTTGTAACAAATGCTCATTGTATTTTCCCTACTAGCTTCTTGAGAGCAGAGACCATGTCTTACTCAGGCTGAACACACAGTATACACACACAAGTAGATGCTTAAAGAATGTTTGAATGAATATATAAATGGCTTTGAGCTTGTGAATGGAAGTTACGATCCTTAAATGTGCAACATACATAAAAACATAAAATGAAGAATATATCAGTGTATATGGATGTGTATACATACACAAACTTATATACCATATTCAAAGTACTGTCACTAGTTAAGTAATTAATATCTAAGGTGTTTAGCCAGCAGTGACAACCTATCAATATGTAATTCAATAATGAAGCAGGAAAAAAAAAATTTGAACTTTCTAGTTTCTTAATGTGAAAACAACAGACATATGTCACTTGAAAAACATTATGAGTGTTAAATATAACATCCCAAGAATGTTGATGGAAATTCAAGCCCACTGACATATTTATTCATGGCACAGGTTTTGGGGGTGTTTTTGGAACAAAGACAGACTTAGTTCAAACCACAAAGCAATTATTTTGCTTATTGTTTCCCTTACTGTGGACAGAAATACTATTCATTTTAGTAATTTATGAGAAATACTGAAATACTGAAATCTAATTATCCAAACATTTGTTAAAAATCAATTATGGCTTTTTTCTAATATGAAGTTATACACTTATAAGGATTTAATAAACTCTTAAATTAGCCTGATTCCCACCCCTCAAGATTAGTAATTATAAAAGAATACAGGTCTAGTTGCCACATTTTATACTAGAAATATACTGACATAGCATGGGCAGAGAGACTATTTAAAGTAGACACCAGCTCTGTGTAATTAGACAATCACAGTTGTAGGTCTTACAGATGGAAAAAGAGCTATATTCATGTATACTTTGTGGTATATTATTAGAGAAACTATGTTTCACTGTGAAATTGTGTGTCTTATATAGAATTAACTTTATATTATCTACTCAAATTAGAACTAGGAGTAGCTTAAATAGAAAAAAAAATTATAAGATTTCATCTGAGGAGAGAGCTTTGGCTTACTAATCCTGACCTTAAAAAACAAGATCCCTTTGATTTAACAGGGAGTGGATAGCCTGCTCATTGTCTCATGGAGTGTTCAGGAAGGCAAACATGCTAGTATAGCAGAGATTACTGAATCCAGTCAGTTGGATTTATTCTGTATTTGTTGAACTGCCAGAGTTTTTTAACCCATCATTGATATGGGATTGGAGCTGAGATCCAAACTCCTTCTGCCTCCTGTCCTCCTCTCCAAATTATAACTCTCTGTATTACTAACATTTCTTTGCCACTGATTTTCTCTGAAATCCTTATATTTCAGTTTGGTGGTGGTTAAATAACTATTTGTATAGAGCTAGGTATCCCTACCATAATTTTGGATGGACAGATAGATAGAGGTATGTACAATGTGGTAGGTGTGGTGATGTGGAATGAATTGTTAGTGGAACACAGTGGAAGGATACTTCACCCAGCCTTTCTTGCTCAAAGAGAGATTTCCTCTTTGAAATGGATAGAAATATGCAGATTAAAGTGGAGAAAGAGAGCAAAGCGTCAGCGGGACAATCACACAGGTGAGAAATATTTAGCATGATGGATACAAAGGATGAGAAACAGGTGTGTGTTGCTGATGTAATGTTTGAGACAGGCAGTGTACAAACTGAAGCTCAGATGATAGAAATCTCAACCATGAAGGACCATTTAAGCCCTATTAGTTTAAATCACATGAAGGCAAAGGTCTATGGGCATAGAGACGCTGTTGGTATTGTTCATGCCACAGTCCCAACATTGTGCATTGATCTGACACACAGGTCCTGGTCCTCAGCAAGTATATGTTAAATAGATGAACGTAAAGAGATTTTTAAGCAGAATAGTTGTGTGTTTCTATTTATATTGTTCTGGCAGCAGCCTGGGAGATGGATCTAAGAAGAATAAAAGTGGAATGAAGGTGACTGGTGATGAAGGGAAGAGGTGAGAGTCTGAACTAGAGTCAGAGATGAATTTGGTGGATTCGTATTGGAGGGCTGAACATCTAGGAGCTGGTGGTTGTGTGGCTGTGGGAAGAAAAGGAGAGATAAGAGGCAAGTGTTACCATAGAGATGCCTTCATTTAACTTGAATAATATAAGGGGAGGAGTTGTCTAGGGGAAGAGTCAAGTTCAAGTTTTTCTGCAAACCTATCATAATTCAGTTGTTTCAACTTTTACTTTAAAAATGAACCCAGTATGAAATTCTTACATATTTTCAATGAAAACCTTGTAGCACTTAAACATTTTTAAATATCCTGTGGGAATTACATTAGCATTAGATGGAGAACATAATCTGAAAACATGAACACTTCACCTTTAAAAATTTCTTTTATTTTAATGACACCAAAGCATTTTGACATAAGTAATTGCTACGTATTTTTCACACAGAAATTCTGGTAGAGAAAGAAGTATGTTAAATTCTTTCCTTTTTTTTTTTTTTTTTTTTTTGGTTTGGCATTATTCCCCTGGGTTGAGCTCTGCGCACTGAAGATGGGGTGGTCAGCTACCACCTTGGAGCCTCACTCCCAGACAAGTGGCCTTTGAAAACTTCTCCACTTTGCCTAGAAAAGGAGCCATGCTTGGAGCCCAGGGAAAATTCCAAATGAACAACATTTCTGCTTCTGTTTCTCAGTCGGGTTTTAACATTTGTTGAGGAGCGAAACAAACTCACCAGAACAAAGAACCATCCTTCATTTGAACTAAAGTTCAAATAATGTGAAGTTTAATTTGTACTCAGATGGTTAAATGTATTGTTAAAATATATAATTCTTGTTCAGTGAAGGTTTGTAAGAAATATTTTTTTTTTTTCTTACTCTTTGGCACTAGCTCTCTTCCTGTTCTAAACAGGTCTTTTATTATCTCAGGATATTCCTTCAGAGGGCTTCCCAGGTGGTGCTAGTGTTAAAGAACCTGCCTGTGGATACAGAAGACATAAGAGACGTGGGTTCAGTCCCTGGGTTGGGAAGATCCCCTGGAGGAGGAAATGGCAATCCACTCCAGTATTCTTGTTTGGAAAGCCCCATGGACAGAGGAGTCTGGTGAGCTGCGGTCCATGGGGTCGCCAAGAGTCAGACCGGACTGAGCGCACAATCCTTTAGGATGAGTAACTTGGTCCTCTCCCATTTCAGAGTAATATCTCTCAGCCCAAATAAGTTTGGTTCTAGCCATGGTTAAGGGGCATCCAGTTGGCAACAGCCAGTAGATACCTGGATATCAAGAGCTGAGGCTTGGGCAGAGGTGGGGCTCTGAGTAGCAGTTATTGGCAGAGACAGCGCCCTGAGAGGCAAGGATGACCCAGTGAGAGGCTGTTGAGGGCCACCAGCGGAAAACTGATGCTAGAACACAAACCTCCACATCCACAGAGTCAGAAGAGGGAGAGTAAGCCTCAGAAAGGGCAGCTTGAACAGAGAGACCAGAGGAGGCCTGGAGAGTCATGGCCCAGAAGGCAGAGCTAAAGAGAAGTCTAAGAAGGAAAGAGGGAGAGAGCAAGAGAAGCACAGAGCTCCTGGGCAAAACACATTTCTCTGTCTTATCAACCTGCCTCCTGCACCATCCTCCCTTCTTACCCAGCTCTTCTGCACCGGAAGAGAAGATGATGGTTCTCTGTTTCTGTGCATGACTGTTAATGATTTCTGCCATGTGAAAAGAAAATTTCCACTATGTGCAAGTATGACTCTCTATTAGCTCCTTTTAGCATCACTTTCATCTATTTTGTTTACAGGTTTTGCGGCTTTTAATGGTATTTTCCTGTAAGTAGCTATATAATTAATTTGACTCTAATGCGAGTGTTGCAGTGGTTCTTATTTTTGTGGTTATCCAGCAGATTTTACCATTGTTTACTAAGGGATATTTTTCAGTCCACTCTGCTCCTTCTGCAGGATGAAACAGATAAATACCTTGCTTAGAGCCAAACAGAGATAGTTTAGATTCTGCTTCTGTGAACTTTCTGCTTTGTTGTTTGCCCTAAGAGAACGCCTAACAATTTTGAGAAGGATAAACAGAGAAGTTCATTTTATTGTACCACATTCTGAATAAGGACAATGTTGCATGTCCAATTTGCATCACTTTTGGTCTGTATTTTACCCACAAAAAGGTGCAGTGGTTTTTCCCTGAGTAGATTGTGGTGTAGCTATGTTCCATCCACTGCCTAATACAGTTTATATGTAAGAGTCAAACCCCTTAACCTAGGCAAGGGTAGTATTTCTATAAAGGACCTTCATTGTATTCATTTGTATTTGTGCATTTGGGGCTTCCCTGGTGGTGCAGCGGTAAAGAATCCGCCTGCCAGTGCAGGAGAGGCAGGTTCAATCCCTGGGTCAGGAAGATGCCCTGGAGAAGAACATGGCAACCCACTTCAGTATTCTTGAAGGGAGAATCCCTTGGACAGAGGAGCCTGATGGGCTCAGTCCTTGAGGTCACAAAAGGGTCAGACATGACTGAGCAACTAAACAAATTTGCTCATTTATCCTGGGGAAAGGCTTTGTTATCAATCTTAAAGATCATTAAGGTAAAGAAGGATTTTTTTTTTCCATTTATTTTTATTAGTTGGAGGCTAATTACTTTACATCATTACAGTAGTTTTTGTTATACATTGAAATGAATTAGCCATGGATTTACATGTATTCCCCATCCCAGTCCCCCCTCCCACCTCCCTCTCCACCCGATCCCTCTGGGTCTTCCCAGTGCACCAGGCCCGAGCACTTGTCTCATGTACCCAACCTGGGCTGGTTATCTGTTTCACCCTGGATAATATACATGTTTCAATGCTGTTCTCTTGAAACATCCCACCCTCGCCTTCTCCCAGAGTCCACAAGTCTGTTCTATACATCTGAGTCTCTTTTTCTGTTTTGCATATAGGGTTATCGTTACCATCTTTCTAAAGTCCATATATATGTGTTAGTATACTGTAATGGTCTTTATCTTTCTGGCTTACTTCGCTCTGTATAATGGGCTCCAGTTTCATCCATCTCATTAGAACTGATTCAAATGAATTCTTTTTAATGGCTGAGTAATATTCCATGGTGTATATGTACCACAGCTTCCTCATCCATTCGTCTGCTGATGGGCATCTGGGTTGCTTCCATGTCCTGGCTATTATAAACAGTGCTGCGATGAACATTGGGGTGCACGTGTCTCTTTCAGATCTGGTTTCCTTGGTGTGTATGCCCAGAAGTGGGATTGCTGGGTCATATGGCAGTTCTATTTCCAGCTTTTTAAGAAATCTCCACACTGTTTTCCATAGTGGCTGTACTAATTTGCATTCCCACCAACAGTGTAAGAGGGTTCCCTTTTCTCCACACCCTCTCCAGCATTTATTGCTTGTAGACTTTTGGATAGCAGCCATCCTGACTGGCGTACAAAAGAATAAAATACTTAGGAGTATATCTACCTAAAGGAACAAAAGACCTATACATAGAAAACTATAAAACACTGATGAAAGAAATCAAAGAGGACACAAACAGATGGATAAATATACCGTGTTCATGGATTGGAAGAATCAATATTGTCAAAATGGCTATACTACCTAAAGTAATCTATAGATTCAATGCAATCCCTATCAAACTACCAACGGTATTTTTCACAGAACTAGAACAAATAATTTCACAATTTGTATGGAAATACAAAAAACCTCGAATAGCCAAAGTAATCCTGAGAAAGAAGAATGGAACTGGTGGAATCAATCTGCCTGACTTGAGACTCTACTACAAAGCCACAGTCATCAAGACAGTATGGTACTGGCACAAAGACAGAAATATAGATCAATGGGACAGAATAGAAAGCCCAGAGATAAATCCACAAACCTATGGTCACCTTATCTTCGACAAAGGAGGCAAGGATATACAATGGAAAAAAGATAACCTCTTTAACAAGTGGTGCTGGGAAAACTGGTCAACCACCTGTAAAAGAATGAAACTAGAATACTTTCTAACACCATACACAAAAATAAACTCAAAATGGATTAAAGATCTAAATGTAAGACCAGAAACTATCAAACTCCTAGAGGAGAACATAGGCAAAACACTCTCTGACATAAATCACAGCAGGATCCTCTATGACCCACATCCCAGAATTTCAGAAATAAAAGCAAAAATAAACAAATGGGACCTAATGAAACTTAAAAGCTTTTGAACAACAAAGGAAACTATAAGCAAGGTGAAAAGACAGCCCTCAGATTGGGAGAAAATAATAGCAAATGAAGCAACAGACAAAGGATTAATCTCAAAAATATACAAGCAACTCCTCCAGCTCAACTCCAGAAAAATAAATGACCCAATCAAAAAATGGGCCAAAGAACTCAACACAGATTTCTCCAAGGAAGACATACAGATGGCTAACAAACACATGAAAAGATGCTCAACATCACTCATTATCAGAGAAATGCAAATCAAAACCAAGAAGGATTTTTAAAAATCATTCCTTTTGGTTTATAATGACACAGATATGAGTAAAATATTTTGTGTAGTAAAACGTAGATCCATGGTAAAATGGATCTGATAACAATGCTATACTTTTTATCAAGTGAATGTTAGATTTTATTATAAATTTATTTTCTATGGCATTTGGTGAGTTTGTTTTGACTGTTTCTTTTTTGTCTAAAGAAACTGAAACATAAATTAAATATTTTATCCAAAGTCACATAGGCATTAGATCTGAGTGACCTTGGTACTGCTGACACAACTTGGTTTTCCTCCAAGCTTGTTTAAAATATTGATGGAGCCCTTGAAAGCTTTCTCATTTGTTTTTTTCTTTTTTTCCTTATGTAGTACTGAGTTCTATTTTTGTAACTTCAAAAATTCATACAGCACAGTTGTTAAAAAGTTCAAAATTAGCTTTCTTAAATTTGGCTTTAAACCTAAATTTTAGATTTTTAAAAAAGACCCAGCTATATGGCATATGATATAGCTAATGAGTAATGAAGAGTAATATCCATTAGTACTGAGAAAACTGATATAATTTACTTTTAAGATTTTTTTTCAAGAACTGAACCCATCCTTTAGAGGTTGTTTGTTTTTGTTTATATTTTTCCTGGTAGCTGCTACCTTCACAAAGGTTGGCATATCAATTTGACTTTTATCCTTGCAAAAATAAAAAGTGAAAATTATATTTTTTATCTGAGTGCTATTGCTTAAAATTTTTACTTCTGGTATTGATAGCCCATGTAAAAACTTGAAGATTGAGAAAAGATTTTAACTCAAATACAGTGATGAGGATTAATTTCTGGCATAGATAGACTATAAGTTGCATGTGTAAACTCTGAGAAGATATATTAGGAAAGGATATGAATTAGTCATTGTCTCATTTTCTTTGCCTATAAAGGATCAACACTTACTGGGTTAACATCAATGTGTGAGGGCAAAACCTTGACATGTTGACTAAATCTAAATCCTTGCTGTAATATTTGAGACAACCCCAAATCAAATATAATTATAGAAATTCAGACACATTGTCATTTATTGAGTTGTCCTGGGAACTTTTATGATGGCTATTTTAAACAAATGATTACCTTTGACAGAGGAAAAATAAATGAGAGCCTCATTCAAGAATCTCCTTTTTCGTGCCAGAATTGGATACCAGACGATGTTCAGATAGGTGGCTTTCATACCAGATCACCAGTAAAGATAGACAAGGGAAAATAGGAAGGAAAGCAGGTATGGAATCACACAGAAGGGAAAGAAGGACCAGGAAAGCTGAGAGAGAGCAGCAGCGGCAAGGAGGAAAGCAGGCAAGCCTGCCCTGTCCTCCCATTTGTGAGGCCTCAGACAAGAATAGAGATTGAGGCCCACCTGTATCTATTATCAAGTTAAAGATCAAGCCACTGTGCTGCTAAATGAAGTATATTCTGTCCTCCTACCTTTACAAATGTATATGCACAAAAACCTGAGAAGACCAGGTATTATTTTAGAATTCCCGACATGTCAAAGTTCCATACCAGAACATGGGAGCACGAAGTGGCTCTGGAGTGTTAACACCACAGTCCCCATGGCCAAGCTCCATCTACATTTCCTGAAAATGAATCTACATTTCCTGAAAGCAGCCATCCAGAGGCCACCTCGTGGGGCCCACATAGTGTTGTCATGACAGAGAGAGACACGGTGGGAAGTCGCTCCAAGGCCAGAGTGTGGACATATGGAATCCCAGGTGCCCAGAATGTGGCCTAGAAGAGGCTATGGGAGAGCGTAGGCTCCATCTGGGCTCATCTCCTTGCCCCACAGACTTGGGAGAAGCATGGCCAGAGAGGTTGTGTCTGAAGCTGATGTTGTAAGCAGGAGATGACCTGGATTTATTCCAGTACGTATACTCCTGCTCTATACATCTGTGAGGGGGTAGCATTGGGAAGGACTATCTAATACTGTATTCTTAAAGAGGAAAGAAAGTGAAGTCCATTCAAATATATAAACATACTTTAAAGGTCATAGATACGTATATTTCCTACATAACCTTTTAATTGTCTATACCAGTCCACGTGACTCTCTGTTCTGTTGTATTCTGGAAGCAGTTTAGTGCCTAAGAGCATTGTCTTTTAAGCTAAAACAAGGCTCTGAGTTGTGCGTTGGTTTGAATCCTGTTTGGCCCTTTCCTGGTGTGGAGCCCTGGGCAGAATGCTTCATCTGCTGAGTAGAGGTAATAAAATCTTCCTCTAGGATTGTAGTGAAAGAACATGAGGTTAAAGTCTTTAAAAGGCTTAGGTCAAGTAAGTGCTCAATAGATCACAGTGCTGTCATCATCGTCATAATCACTGTCATTATTTTTACAGCTGTTATTTCTTACAGTGTATAACTATTGAGATGACCTTGGGCAAGTCATGTAACCTCTCAGAACCTCAATTTCTTCATACATAAAATGAGGTTTTTGGAGCAGAGGATACCTAAGTTTCTGTCCAGTTAAGGGACTTTTGGGAGTTCTTTCTTCTTCAGTTTACATTAAACCTGAGCTTGACCTCCAGGCTACATTATAAATTTTTAACAGAAACTATCTACTCTGCATATAATATCACAATATAAGCTATTTTAAATAACCTGATATTGAAAATGTGAATCTTTTGTAAAATCTGCAAAACCCTGGATTCAGTGTATAGTTTATGAAACAAGACTTGTGATTCATTGTAGAGTTCCTTTATTCACTGGCTCTTCTAGTACATTAAAAATCACATTTGATTTACAAAAGACTTTGAGTTTGCCTGCAACTTTTCAGGAATGTATGCAGATATTTTAAATCTCTTTGAATCACAGAAGCCTTCGAGAATTGATTAGCTCTGATTCCATTCTCACAAAAAGGAGCATGGTTGCAAATATTTGCATATAATTTTTGGAGAGGGGGGTCCATGGATCCTAATTTAAGAATTTCTGGCATAAAGCCAAAATAAGAACAAAATGGAATGTGCTAAGGACATTGGAGGCATTTTTGAAATTGGACCTAAAGACACCTGGCCCTTTCCAGGATGAGAGCAAGAGAGGACTAACATTTATTGAAGGCATCCTCCATGACAGACATTGTGCTAAGCATTCTATGTGTGTTATGTTGTTCTTCCCTTTCCAAATGTAAAAAGATAGGTATTATTTCTGATGAGAAAATTGAGGTTCAGATAATATGCAATTCTCCAAAGTCACATTGCTAGTAAGTAGCAGAAGCAAAATCTGAACTGGTGTCTGACTCTAAAGCTACTGTGCGTGCTCATTCGCTTCAGTCGTGTCTGACTCTTTGCAACTCCGTGGATGGTAGCCTGCCAGGCTCTGCTGTCCATGGGATTTTCCTGACAAGAATACTGGAGTGGGTTGCTATGCTGTCCTCCAGGGGAATCTTCCCAACCCAGGGATCGAATCTGCATCTCCTGTGTCTGTGCACTGCACGTGGATTCTTTACCCACTGAGCTATCAGGAAGCCCAGCACCATGATAAAAGGCACTCAGTTCCTTCACATCTCTCCCCAAGCTCCTAAATCTTTGCGAAAGAGAAGATCACAAAAATGCAGAGATTTGTCTTCCTTAGTGAACTTGTTAGAAGGGAACTCCCTAAAACAGCTCCATGTTGACAGCCAATTCTTCCCTCTCCCGTGGTCTGTGCTGGCTCATCGGAGCTGGGCTGACTTGCAGGAGTGCTGGGCTGGTATTGAGAAGGGGTGGGGCCTGTGAAGAGCTGAGCATTCTCTTGATTGGATGCGACTCAAAAGTTCTGATCCCCTACGTGCCCCAGCAAAGGTTTCAGCTGACATCCTGTAAAAGAGTTGTCAGCCCAAGAGCAGAGAAGTGGCCTGTCAGACTCAAAATGTCCCACTTGCCAAGTCTCACATGAGAAAAGTGAAGACAGGCCCCATTTGGAAAAGAAGAGCTGCTTTCCAAGAGATTTATTACATAAGGGTCATGTTGCAAAACATGTGCTACGCTCCGTAGACTCAACTCCTTGATTCATTCACATTTCACAAGATAGCTAATTAATCTCTTTAAAGCAGAGGGAATAGATGGCAGAACAAACGAAAAGCCTTATATGAATGCCAAAACCAGCTGAGGTTTATTAGAATCCTGCCTTGGTTCTATAACCTGGTATTGAACTTTCTTCATAAACAGCCTGACCCTATACTGTGCAGAAATCACTGAGGTTTGTACACTTAAAATCTTTATGTATCAGGGTGAGATGTATATCCTCATTTCTAACCTGTCAAAAAAGGACATTCTCGGTAAGGTGAAAAGTACACTGGCAAATCCATTTTTGGTTTCAAGTCATTTTAAGACAGGCTGTCTTCTCACCTCTGACCTCAGTGTGTCCTGGAAAATCATGCTGTTTTCACAGTGACACTAGAAACACAGTGAGATTTGGTATTTGATTCAGATTTTCCTTATGATTTTCCACATGATATAGAATTGCTTCATGAAATCACTTGCTGCTAAGCATTTCAGAACTTTATTTGGCAGTAATGAGATAAAAAACAACTATGCTTTAAAATGTTTGGGAGTGAAATGGGCATAGTTAGAAGTAGCTGACATCTAATATGTTATTTTTCTGACTTGCCATGTATGGTACAAGAGATTTTCTACTAGTGTAAAGAAGGTACCTCCTCTTTACATCAGTGAGGCAGCATAGCTTAGTGGTTAAAATACCAACTCTGGAAACAGACTCAGAAGGTCTGAGTCCCAACTATGCTGCTCACCTGCTTTGTGACCTTAAGCGAGACACTTTAACTAGGATGGCTACCATGCTTGTCTCTTACATCGTCTCCATATCAGTGGGTCCCCTAATATTTGTGGACTGAGGATCCTTGTGTACCAATAAATGGAATGTGTCCCAAGTATTTCGTAGGTTGAATAAATGCCATGTCTCACATATATCCAGCATATTCTTGCCAAATGTGTGTCAGCCCTGCCATGATAATGAAATATGGGCAGACCTTGTTTTATTGCACTTGATTTTATTGTGCTTCAAACATAATATTGTTTTCACAAATTGAAGGTTTGTGGCAACCCTGTGTCAAGCAAGTCTGTCCATGCCACTTTCCCAATAGCGTTTGCTTACTCTGCATCTCTGTGTCACATTGGTACTTCTCACAATATTTCAAACTTCTTAAATTCTTATTATGATTTATTATGATGACCTGTGACCCGTGATCTTTGATGTTACCACTATGACTCACTGAAGGCCCAGGTGATGGTTTGCATTTTTTAGGAATAAATATTTTAAATTAAGGTATATACATTGTTTCTTTAGACATAAGATTTTCACACTTAATAGACTAAATATAGTGTAAGCATAACTTGTATATGCATTGGGGAACCAAAAGAAATCATGCGACTCACTTTATTGAGAAATTTGCTTTATTGTGGTAGCCTGGAACTCAACCTGCTGTATCTCTGAAGAATGTCTATGCCTTTATTTAAATGCTACTGACTTCATGATAGTATTTCATATAATCAATGAATACTAAGGAAAAAATGTGGTAATAATATGTGAGGAGTTCTTCAAACCATTTGGTTCTTGAAAAGTGTGATCATACTTGAAAAGGCTGGAGAAATATAGTCATTCATTCATTTAAGATACATATTGAAAGCCTACCACAGGCCTGGCACTGCTCTAGAAGCTGGGAATAGAGCACCTAGAATACAGTTGTTGCTCTCATGGAGACTATATTCTAGTGAAAGGAGACACTGAACCAGTACACAAATAGGATGAGATCATCTTAGAGACGTGAGTGGATGGAGTAAATAAATCAGAACAGCGTAATAGAGGGAAGGCCTTGCTGAAGTCCGCAATTGTGTCTCTGCTGCACTGAGACATAACTGAGTTGGGGGAAGCGAGTTCCACTTTGAGAGATCAGAAGAGTTAGAAGCTTTGAGATAAGAATGAGTTTGACATGTTTGGGAAAGGGAACGGAAGTTTAGAGATGGGGGAGAGGGGTGGTAAAGAGAGGTGATACAGGTTGGTTTTAGAAGTAAATAGAGGCTTAATCGTATAGTAATTACAGGCCATGGTAAGGTGTTTATTTTATTCCAAGTGCAGTGAGGAACCATTATGCACTAGAGTAACACAATTTGTAGTTTTAAATATTTTGTTTGGCTGTTGTGTAGAGAACCAAGTGTAGGCATACCTAAGGTGTCTCAGAAAGATCTGTTAAGAGCCATTAGTTGTAGTCCAGACAGATGTTGATGACTTGGTCTAGAATGAGGCAGTGACATGTAGAAAGATTTGCAGTACATGCTGGAGGTAGAAATAACAAAACTTGTTAATAGTTTGGATGTAGTTAGTGAGTGAAAGGAAGGACCAAGAAATCAAATGCAGTCAGCCCTCCATATCCCTGGGTTCCACATCTGTGGATTCAACCAACTACTGATCAGAAATATTCTTTAAAAAAATTACAGAAAGTTCCAAAAAGCAGAATTTGAGTTTGTTGTGGGCTGTCAACTATTTACATAGCATTTACATTGTATTAGATTTTATAAGTAATCTAGAGATAATTCAAAGTTTACAGGAGGGTGTATGCGCAGGTTATATGAGAATAGTACAGCATTTTATAAAAAGTACCCATGGATTTTGGTATCAAGCAGAGCAGGTACCAAGAGACAGCTGTATTTTAAGGTCTTGCTAATGTCCTGTCTTCACAATGAAACTGTCTGCAGCCATTCTAACCCCTTTTTGTCTCTCCTTTCTATATCACAGTTTTTTTGAGCTCATAATCAGCTCCAGGTGCTTAGGATACATTGTTGTTAAGTCACTAAGTCCTGTCCGACTCTTTGCGACCCCATGGACTGCAGCACACCAGTCTTCCCTGTCCTTCACCATCTCCTGGAGTTTGCTCAAATTCACGTCTATGGAGTCGGTCATGCTATTTAACCATCTCTCCTTCTGCCGCCCCTTCTTTTACCTTCGGTCTTTCTCACCATCAGGGTCCTTCCCAATGAGTCAGCTCTTCGCATCAGGTGACCAACATTTTGGAACTTCACCTTCACCATCAGTCCTTCCAATGAATATTCAGGGTTGATTTCCTTTAGGATTGACCAGTTTGATCTCCTTGTAAACAAAACAAAGACCCCTGCCCTGTATCTTCTGTACTACTTCTCTATCAGTGCCTGTAATTAACACTAAATTTTTTGTGTTTTTGCATTAGTCTAATTATTTCAGTTACATTATTTTTGCTTTCCAAATATATGGTCAACTTCTTAAGGACCAGGGACCCCAAGAATGTCTAGCTCAATGCTGGAGAGGGCAAAAAGGAAGAGTGAAAATGTGTCTTTTTTCATAGACAACTTCTTGTTTATAGGCTGCCTACTTTAAATAAATTTGTGGAAATCCAAAATTGCAATTCAGATAATTGGAAAAGCAATCATTTTTCCATTAAAAAGGAATTATTTACTCACTCAAGAGTTAATTTAAAATAAGTGACTCCCCTAATGAATGTAATTAAAAGTTTGTTAACAGGTCATTATGCATTTGTTAGGAGATGTGGTAAAGTTAGAATATCAGGGACCACAGTCAATTTTAAATTATGTGACATGAAGACAAAGGAGCTGAAATTTAGAGCTGTAAGTAAAAAAATAAGTTCTGATTTCTAAAAATTCAAACCTATAGATGGATTTACAGAGAGGACTTCCATTTTCTAAATTTACAGTTTATAATTGACAGTTAAAAATTGTCTCTAACCATATCACATTCATTCTGGCAATGAAGGTTAATTATTTGAATATACAAGAAAACTGGCTTTTGGTTACAGCTTTCTGAGTATAAGAATAAAACAAAATTCATGGTTTTCTATTTTGCATGGAAGTATGAGCATTTTCATAAACACAGGATAGTGACTGTTTTTCAGGACTCCTTATAATAATGTTGGCATTGAGTTGCTATTGCTGGTGTAATATTCTAACACCTCTGTGGGTTAATCAAGCTTTTGAGGACTATCCCAGGAATCCAGTGACCATTTATCAATTTGTTTCTATGAAAAATGCTTCTGAGTTCTAGAATACTAACTTTAAACCCAAGGTTAGGAATGTAAGGTACAGTTCCGGCGAGGCAGAAAAGGAAAGATGACCTCAACAGAAGTAGGTTACCTTTATTCAGGCAAGGAGGGGCGACAGTCAGCCTAACAACCAGGCTGAGTGCCGAGAGGGGACAGGGAGGATTCATACTTATAGGGAGGTTTGTGGAAGTGAAAAGGGAAACGTCAATCAGGTGGGATATTTTGAGTATTCTTTTGTTGAGATGACATTTGTAGTTGAGCAGGGGGTGATAAGTCTTCTGGGCGGGTGTAGGGGGTGGTAGGTTTCTGGACAGGGGGTGATAAGTCCCAGATAGATGCAACCAGCCTGGAGCATCATGGTGGAACTAAAGTTATACTTTGTTTTCTCCGAAGTTAGATGATTCAGCAAGGGGCCTTTGAGACTGTTGTGCTCTTTTCTAGGCCCAAAAGACTCCTTCAAGGAACACCTTGAATAATTCACCTAATTATAAAACACCTAATAATTCCAAATTATTAGGAATCCTCTTATTTCTGTAATTTTCATAATCCATTTACTCTTTGGAGACCATCATAATTATCGATGAGAAAGAAAACTTTTAATCAGGTGGTATACAATAGCACAGTTCTTATAATGAGAATGTAGATATTCCTTTTACCTCATTCTTTCATTTAACAGATTTATTGAGTACTTCTGTGGACAAGGAACTAGAGGCAAACAGCAGCAAGTCAAGTCTGTTCTCTAATCAGGAAGAGCTTATAGTTCCCTGGGGAAGAAGACACATGTACAGTAAAATGTCTTAAATACCATTAGGAAAGTGTAGATGAAACGTATTGCAGGTTCAGAGGAGAGCAAGATATTTCCTTCGTATGGAAGTGGGAAGACTTCTGAAAGAGTATTTAAAACGCCACTTGAAAATGGAGAGAATTTGAAAGGGGACAGTGAAGAATGGGCATCCGGGGAAGCATGGCAGCATAAACAAAACAGTGGAACTAAGAAGGTGTATTTGTACAAGAACAGGTCAGTGTTTCATTCAGTGAACACTTCTGGAGCAATTACCAGGAATAAGACACTGCCTGAGGAGCCAGAGATAGAAAGAAAACTGAGGCTTAGTGTTTGCCCTTAAAGAATAATTCAGTTTAACACAAAAAGTGTGAGTAAGGAATTGGTGTTCAGTTAAGCTTGAGGATGCCGATGAATGCTGAACTGAGGTGCTGGAATTGTATTCTGCAGCAGTGACTTTGGGGGTGATGATAATAATGCTTATTATTCACTAAGTCCTTTGGGGTTCTTTGCACTTTAAGAATTTACATGCATTAGTTCCTCTGGTCTCCTCATGAGCTATGATTACTATTTTATTCCTACTTGTCAGCTGAGAAAACTGGGGCTTAGCCAGTTAATTAATTCCTTTAATGTTGCCAGCTGGTAAGTAGCAGAGTAGGGATTTGAACAGGTGTATTGGATTTCAAAGCCCGTAACTCACTGAATTGAGTCATGGAAGACATTTGAATAGAAAAACGATTGATTTGAACTACGCTTCTTAAGAATTCAGTTGACTCAGTGGGACCACAATGATTAAAGGATTGTACTAGTGAATAGCTTATGAAAACCTAAATGGAGGTATTAAGTAATGGGTATAAAAAGGGGAAGGAAGTGAGACAGGTCATAAAGATAACTACTTAATTCAGGAGCAGTGAAGAGGAAAAAGTCAAATACAGCCTCAAGTTTTAACATCTGCGTTACCTGAAAGACTCATAGTGCCAGGCAGTGGAATAAAGACCACCAAAGGAGAGGAATATCTTGGGGAGGTAGTGGGGATTGGAATGACTATTTTAATTTTGTACAAGTTGAAGTTGAGATGCCAATGCGATATAGAGGTGTGAAGGGTATCCCTTCAGGTGGTTGGAAATACAAAAATTTAGCTTGGAAAAGAGTTGTTTCAGATATAGGATCATATTTTGCCAATGCTATAGAAGTCCAGGAGGATTGTTTAAACTTCAAAATCATAATTTTAGTAGGGTGGAGAAATCAGAAACCAAATCATAGGATTTGTGAAGTGAAGGAATAGTAAAAAAAAAAAAAAAAAAAAGAAGAAGAAGAAAAAGTGAAAATGGAAGTGTAGGCTGCTCTAAAAGAAGTTAAAAATTAAGGGGAAAGAGAGTAGTTGGTAGACTTAGCAGCTAACAAGAATGAGGAATGTCTTTGTTTTCCTTAAGAATGGAATGACTAAAGGAAAGTGGTGACTGATGAACTAAGATCTTGGAATCCATGTGGCTGCATTAACTCAAGGGCACAAACAATGGGTTAGCCAGATGAGGGATCCTTGGTGCCTCCTTCAGATTCATCCAGACTCTTCCAGTCCTTTAGATCACCACTGAAACACTACCTCTGTGTTAATAAATAAGTCTGTATCTCTCCCATGGGCTTTCCTGGTGGCTCAGTGGTAAAGAATCTGCCTGCCAAGCACGAGATGTGTGTTTGATCCCTGGGCCGAGATGATCCCCTGGAGAAGGAAATGGCAGCCTCTCGAAGTATTCTTACCTGGGAAATTTCCATGGACAGAGGAGCCTGGTAGGCTACAGTCCAAGGGGTCACAGAAGAGTTGAACACTACTTGGTGACTAAACAACAGTCTCTCCTATAGTTTTCCCTACAGAGGCTTAGATGTTCCTTATCTCTTTCTCCTATTGTTTTTGGTACCTATGTGAGTGGATCAGTGGATCTCAAACATCAGAGTGCTTCCAGATCACTTGGAGGGCCGGTTAGAGCACAGATTGCTGGATCCCACCCCAAGAGTTTGTGATTCTGCCAGTCTGGGATGAAATCAGGATTTGCTCTGTTTACAAATTCCCAGATGATACTGATGCTGCTGATCTAGGGACTACATTCGGTATTACTAGTGAACTAAATTAAGGACCTGTGAGAGGTACCAATAAAGGATTTGGGGAACCTTAGAGTGGACTAGTGTGCAAGATCTGGAAATGTTCTAAAAAATACTCTTAAGAATCAGGTATGATTTGTTGTTGTTGTTCAGTCACTCAGCCATGTCTAACACTTTGTGACCCCCATGGACTATAGCATGCCAGGCTTCCTTGTTCTTCACTATCTCCTGGAGTTTGCTCAAACTCATGTCCATTGAGTCAGTAATACTATTCAACTATTTCATCCTCTGTCACCTGCTTCTCCTCCTGCCCTCAATCTTTCCCAGCATCAGGGTCTTTTCCAGTGAGTTGGCTGTTTGCATCAGGTGGCCAAAGTATTGGAGTTTCAGCTTCAGCATCAGTCCTTCCAATGAATATTCAGGCTTGATTTTCCTTTAGGATTGACCAGTTTGATCTCCTTGTGGTCCAAGATTCTCAAGAGTCTTCTCCAGCACCACAGTTCAAAGTATCAGTTCTTCAATGCTCAGCCTTCTTCATGGTCCAACTCTCACATCCGTACCTGACTACTGGAAAAACCCTAGCTTTGGCTATAGGGACCTTTGTTGGCAAAGTGATATCTCTGCTTTTGAATACACTGTCAGGCATGATTTAAGATTAGGCAGAAAAAGAATGAAATATTTTGTCTAGCTTCATGAAAGAAAAATAATTTAAATGAAGCATCAACATAATTGCTACAAGTAAAGAGTTTTCTTAGGAGAGGTATATCATAAAATAAAAAATAAAGTGAAAACCACAGCAGTGACTACAATTTTATTTTGATCATGAAGAACTAAGTATTATATGAGTAAGAAGTCCACAATTATTATTTAGGGGAAAGTAAGTATAGAGCTAGCATACTGTGTTCCATTTAGAGTCCTATGTTGTTATTCACAATAACTGAGGCCAAGAGATATGTGCCATTTCTAAGAGCTGGTTTTATAATTACCAATTTGATTGCCACATCTAATTATTCCCTTAGGTTTACCTGTCCCTGATAGTTACCGTGCAAATCTGGCTTAAGTAGATACACCAAATCTCTGACTTTAGGTAGGTGTAATTATCCTTCCTCAGTGATCAATGCACAGAAATAGAGGAAAACAACAGAATGGGAAAGACTAGAGATCTCATCAAGAAAATTAGAGATACCAAGGGAACATTTCATGCAAAGATGGGCTCAATAAAGGACAGAAATGGTATGAACCTAACAGAAGCAGAAGATACTAAGAAAAGGTGGCAAGAATACACAAGAACTGTACAGAAAAGATCTTCACAACCCAGATAATCACGATGGTGTGATCACTCACCTAGAACCAGACATCCTGGAATGTGAAGTCAAATGGGCCTTAGAAAGCATCACTACAAACAAAACTAGTGAATGTGATGGAATTCCAGTTGAGCTATTTCAAATCCTGAAAGATGATGCTGTGAAAGTGCTGCACTCAAAATGCCAGCAAATTTGGAAAACTCAGCAGTGGCCACAGGACTGGACAAGGTCAGCTTTCATTCCAATCCCAAAGAAAGGCAAAGCCAAAGAATGCTTGAACTACCACACAATTGCACTCATCTCACACGCTAGTAAAGTAATGCTCAGAATTCTCCAAGCCAGGCTTCAGCAATACGTGAACCGTGAACTTCCAGATGTTCAAGGTGGTTTTAGAAAAGGCAGAGGAACCAGAGATCAAATTGCCAATACCCGCTGGATCATCAAAAAAGCAAGAGAGTTCCAGAAAAACATCTATTTTCTGCTTTATTGACTGTGCCAAAGACTTTGTGTGGATCACAATAAACTGTGGAAAATTCTGAAAGAGATGGGAATACCAGACCACCTGACATACCTCTTGAGAAACCTGTATGCAGGTCAGGAAGCAACAGTTAGAACTGAACATGGAACAACAGACTGGTTCCAAATAGGAAAAGGAGTACGTCAAGTCAAGTATTGTCAAGTATTGACAATATACAATACTGTATATTGTCACCCTGCTTATTTAACTTATACGCAGAGTACATCATGAGAAACGTGGGGCTGGAGGAAGCACAAGCTGGAATCAAGATTGCTGGGAGAAATATCAATAACCTCAGATATGCAGATGACACCCCTCTTATGGCAGAAAGTGAAGAGGAACTAAAAAGCCTCTTGATGAAAGTGAAAGAGAGAGAAAAAGTTGGTAAAGCTCAACATTCAGAAAACTAAGGTCATGGCATCTGGTCCCATCACTTCATGGCATATAGATGGGGAAACAGTGGAAACAGTGTCAGACTATTTTTTTGGGCTCCAAAATCACTGCAGATGGTGACTGCAGCCATGAAATTAAAAGACACTTACTCCTTGGAAGGAAACTTACGACCAACCTAGATAGCGTATATTAAAAAGCAGAGATATTACTTTGCCGACAAAGGTCCATCTGGTCAAGGCTATGGTTTTTTCCAGTGGTCATGTGTGGATGTGAGAGTTGGACTGTGAAGAAAGCTGAGCGCCAAAGAATTGGTGCTTTTGAACTGTGGTGTTGGAGAAGACTCTTGAGAGTCTCTCGGACTGCAAAGAGATCCAACCAGTTCATCCTAAAGGAGGTCAGTCCTGGGTGTTCATTGGAAGGACTGATGCTGAGGCTGAAACACCAATACTTTGGCCACCTCATGCAAAAAGTGGACTCATTGGAAAAGACCCTGATGCTGGGAGGGACTGAGGGCAGAAGGAGAAGGGGACGACAGAGGATGAGATGGCTGGATAGCATCACCAACTCCATGCACATGGGTTTGGGTAAACTCTGGGAGCTGGTGACGGACAGGAAGGCCTGGCATGCTGTGATTCATGGGGTCGCAAAGAGTGGGACATGACTGAGCAACTGAACTAAACTGAATTTGTTCTGTACATCATTACTAAAGTGTTCGCCATGGTTGGCAAATGTGCTACAACTTGCACAACAAAAGGTGTAAAATCCTTCCTGACATTTGCAAGCATCAGTCATTTTTAATTTCTCTCATTCAGCCAAACACTCACTAAGCTAACGCGACAGTATCAATGACCATCACCTTAGCAGAAGCAAAACAACCATCTGGTCATAGCCACACTGTGTAACCTGGCCATATCAGTGGCCTTATTCTTCTGATCATATGGTCAGAGGTCACTAGAGGAGAATAGAATTAGTTAGATATACAAATAAATATATCATTTTAGTTCCAAGCCTATACAACTGTTAATTTCATTATGATAATTCTCCTATATACATGAAATTAGATTTTTGAGTTGAAATGCATAAATATCCCTATTAATGGTATCCACATCAAATTATCTGCTTTAGTCTTTTTAAATTATACATTGTGACTATTTAGTTTAAACCTAAAATTCCACAGAAAAGAAAACAACTTTTCTAGGTCTAATGGTATGCAAATAAATTATTCAAGACTGGCAGAATATAAATAAAGTTCATATTTTGAAAACAGTTTCCTTTTTTAAATAAAAAGCAATTTCAAAATAAATATTTAGTTGCCCATCTAGAAAAGAAAAAAAAAAAAACAGTCCTTTCAAGTCAGAGTGATACTAAAATTTCCAAATTGTTACAATAAGTACATATTCTAAGAGAATTAAATTGCTTTGTAGGAAAGGATAGGTGGGTGTCAGATTATTTGGTTTAATTTTTACCATAGCAGAGTGGTAGTTACTGAGTAGCTGGGAGATAATCAGAAAAATTACAGGAAAGAAAGTAAGTGTCAGTCTTTTAGGATATATTTGGTTCAGTGTCGTCAGAAGGTAGTATGCCCTCTCCCTGGAATCAAGTTGCAAACACTACCCTCAGTAGTAATTAGAGCCAAGGGGCAATTACAGGACGTATGATTTGTTCAGAGGCACTGTGTGTCGGCTGTTTCCTAGCACCATATTTCATGGGAGCACAGGTTGAAATGATGGAATTATTTATCTCTCAGTCTACTACCTCGTACAGTGCTCGAGTGCAGAAGTGAACGTGAATTGTAATCTTAAAAACCAAGGTAAGCATTGCCGACTGATCTGCCTTTACACCTCTGGGAACTTTTTCATGAGAAATATGACAAAAAATGTAAAACAGTTAAAACCAACTTTAGAAAAGGAAAAATGTATCAGAATTAGAGTAATGTGCTAATTTTGTGACTCCCCCAACCAATATCATCCTGGCGTATCTGACTTGTTTTATTTAAATTGTTTTACAGGGTCACTTCGATAAGTATAATAAAGATGTGACAGACTTCCCACATTTCCTTTGTGCTGATGAACTATGCTTTCTTTTTCTTTTGATGTTTGTTTCACATTTTTACTAGGTAAAAATATGATTCATATTTAATCCAAGTATGTTAGAACCATTTCTCTCTCTCTTTCCTATTATCTTCAAGAAGTATATTTAAGCAGATGATTATACATGCTCAAGAATTCACATTGAGATTGATAGAATACTGTCTGGTAGCCTGTAATAAAATTGAGTAACATGGGTGGTGGAATTATTTATCCCTGAAGATCATTTTTTCATCAGGAAAACATGGGATAATTGTAATCCATGTAATGGTTTATAAGTCTACTTAATATACTTAAAAGTACTTTGTCTGTCTCAATGAAAAGTTATAGTATTTGTATAACCCAAGGCACATGGTGAATTTCTGTAAAAATGTATCATTAAATTCTGTGTTAGATTTAAGTTCTTAACTTGCCCCATTCTGTCATGTGGGTGGCAGATAGTATTGTGTGAGCACATTTTACAAAACCCTCAGTTGTTGCAACTGACATGATGGCTTTTGACATAGTTGGAGATACAGCCTTAATTGTTTTGTCTTGTTATGGGGACAAGTTCATCCTGATATTGGCAAAATCTTGCTGTTAGTCTTTTGATTTATAGAAGCAAATATTGAAAATGAAATTAATATGCTTCAGCTGCAAAATAAGGCAAGTGACAAATTTTATGAGCTCTTTCTAGTTTTCTGGCAGTATTGCAGTGAGAGACAGAGATGAGAGAGAGAGATAGGCACATACAGAGACAGAGACAGAAAATTTCAGAGATATTAGAGAGCTAAGAGAGATGTGAGAGGCAGAAAAGATAAACAGATGGGATGGGGGTGACTAGAGAGACAGAGCAAAGTCAGATAAGAGAACAACAGAGGAAGTGGGTGTTAGAAAAAGAGACTCAAGTCAGTCGAGGTTTAGAAATAGAGATTGTGCAATTTGGGAACTTTAGATTCTTTTGCATTTCTTTAACTAAAATTTCAACATGCTTTGTCATATTAAATGCATGGAGCACCAGATCCATTTTTAGGAATGTTTCCTTTCCATTTGTGTCCTTTAAAGCAAAGGGAGCTTTAAAAGGCTGTTTGAAGTTCAGAAGAGACCAAGAGTCAAAACAAATATTCTTCTAAAAGAAAATATTTCCATTCCTTTGTTGCCTTAGAAAGCAAATCATTGAAAAGGAAAATGATAATAAAAAAAAAAGAAAAGGAAAGGAAAATGATGAGTGCTGTGATTAAATTCCCTACTTTCCGTGTGGCTCCTTATTAAAAGAGTGCTATGTCTTTGACTTTCGGTGTTCACTGGGTGAGTGAGAGAGTCATTTAAGAAGCCAGAAAGAAATTCCAAAGAATGAAAACAGCGTAAAGGTACAGGAATAAACATGATGACCAGGGACAGTCATGGTCATTTATGATGAATCACTGCCAGTGCAGAAACTCCTCGGGCTTTCACCAGAGGACCTAATCTGATGCTGTTTTGCTTATCACTTGTGCCCCAGAAGCTGCCTGTATGACTGAAGCAAGTCGCATCAATCTCTAGGATGTCTGGACAGTGGCACAGTTCCAAGAGATCAGGCCAGGGGTTTGCCATTCTGTTCAGTGCTAGAGATGCTTTGGAGAGCGAGCATCCCCTGGGTCAGAGGATAAGGGTGTCTCCCGGTTGCCCAGCTCCTTTGTTTGAAGGACTTAGATGCCCTGTTCCTGCTTACACAGTTGTTGCCCTGCTTGCCTTCATTCTTTATAGATTTCTGCCCAATAATCGAAGATGACAAAGAAGTGAATCATTTTAGGAGTGAGATGTTGGGAAATTCCAAATAAGGCAGTGGTGCCAGTTCTAGTCCACTTGGCAAAATCCAGCCGGACTTACCACTCTTTCTTCCCTGTCCAAATCTCCCTCATCCTTTTCCCTATTCTAACCTCACTGTTGCCCCATTACCCAGTTTCTGCTCATCCTATCCCTTGCACGGCCAGGTTTAGTCACCCCATACCGGTTTCCACAGGGACAGAATGGTGGTTTTCATAACTGCTTACACAGGTGGAATACTTACACTGCCAGCTGGAAGCCAGCTCTTGGGCAGCCGGATAAAAATGGCTTCCGGCTGACGGAGGACCAAGAGTGGCCTTGTCCATGATGGTCACTGTGATTATAATACTCCACTAGAATTTTTTTCTGAATTCTCTTCAGTGCATTATGATTATGGCAGCCATGATATATGCATGCAAAAAGGGAACAAGATTTTAGTGCAGTTTTTACTGTTCTCTTTATTCCCAAATTGTGTTTTTTTAGGAGCCTGTTAACTTTTTTTTTTTAATATGGGCACCGGGTTTTGAATAGCTTTGAGATGTTTGGTTAATAGTTAAGCTAAGGAAACCTTTTTTTTTTTTTTTTTTTTCTACCAAGGAGGGAGTAGAGAGCACCGGCAGAGCAAATATTAACTCTGTTTCTTTAAATCCAGCAAGCTTCTGGGAGAAAAATATGTTTTAAAAAGGGCAATTAAGTAAACCATTATTCTTTTCCCCTCTTTGGTTCTTACATGTCGATAGCCTAAACAGTGAATGGGAGAACTGAAATTCTCTGAAACTGGAGGGCAAAGCATTCTGTGTCCTGGAGCTATAGACTTTGTAGCAGCAGCTCGCTGCGTTGGCCTTCTGAGTTGCTGTTTGCGGTCCCTCCAGGCGGGCCCTTCCTCTGAGCTGCAGAGAGGCCTAGAGATGGAACCAGAGGCCCCAAGGCCCTGCTGTTTTGATCTATTCCAATAGAAGGTTAGTTGCCACTATTTGGAAAAATGTGTCTTTTCAGGTAGAATTGTTGCAATTCTGCTAGAAATTCAGTATAAAAACCACCACCAGAAATTTGTGTTCCTCCTATATGAAGCTATTTTAATTAGTTATATTGATCCAAGCAGTATGATTTAAAGCATAGTTTGAATGGGTTTTGTTGTTTGCTTCTTTCCCCCCCATTGGGAATATTAAAATAATTATTTAAAATTAGATGTTGTAACCAATCTTCTGCTGCTCTTTAAAAGGGGAAGAAATATTGGCTCTTGGCCACACTGGCTTTTCTCTTTTGTTTAATTTCTTCCATTATTCATACTAATAAAGCCATTAAAATTAAAATTTCATTTAAAAATGAACGCTTCTACATTTCAGTCTATATACAAAAACAAAACGGCCTGAATACTAATCTATTTTAATTTGTTTAAAATGTAAAGACTTCAATATATGATTCCTGTACGTCTTTGTACAGACAAATATTCGAAACAGTGTCTCTGGGCAATGAGCTCTAAATTCTACCATTAGGCGGTTACCATGCTGGATTAATTTCTCCTAATCCCATTTTCCTCATGTAAAATGAAGGATAAACTCCTAAATTATGTTTCCTACTAAGAATTTATGAAATATAGTTCCTCTGGAAATATTCAGTAGTTTGAGAAACATAAGTTGTCTTTCCTAGGAAAGTTTGTATTTTTAGGTAAGTTTCTAAAATAAGTCATATTGCCAGTAGGTCCCTAGCATGACATAAAGAGAGAGCAAGGAGTTCCTTGGTATCCTGTAACCAAAAAAAGCGTCAGACCTCATGAGAGCATCTTGACGCCATAGACAAGAGGCACTGAGCAAATGGAGCTCAGGACCATCTCCCTACGTCGTTTTTTTGCCAGAAAATTTCGTCAGGCTACTGACCTCCCAATCCAGTCTCGACCTCAGACAATTTTAGTAAAGCCCTGTCTGGAGATAATTTTGGCTTCTCTAAAGACTTAGTAATTTAGGAATGAAGCATATGACATTCCCTCTTGATAAGTCAGGTGTATTAAAAACTATTTCAAAAAACTTGACAAAGCACCTGTCAGAACTCTGTTTTCCTTTCTTGGAGTTTCCTTTTATGCGTGGTCATGCTAATAATAGTGGGTTACGATGGAAGAACACTATAACCCGGGCAAAAATTATTTAAATTAGCTTAAAGAGGACAATTGGTTTTTAAGATTTTTTTGTGAATTAGTTGTCTTCTTTACTTAAATTCTATAATTCTCAGATTTTTTGATGCTGCTGTAAAAAAGATTGCAGCTAATGAAGTATGTCACACGTTTAATCAAATTATATTTTGTACTCTAGTATGTAAATCTTACTGACTTTTTTTTTTTCAGTGTTTAAATATAAGACGTTCAGTGCATGGACAAAATACTCAGATATAAATAAACCAACCCTGAGCTGTATGTATTGTTTTGCTACACATCCAAAAAGTCATCCATTGCGTCTTAGTGCAAGATTCATCATTTTGTGTAGAAGCTGGCATATCACTACTAAACCCAAAGGACATTGTGGCTTAAAATCTATCATGATGTGGCTTCACTGCTGTTTTGTGATGCAGCACTTCATTATTGCTTATAAACTTCAAGGTGGTACTCAGAAGGATTTATTTTTAAACTCGCCATTCTGCCAGGATGCTGCTACTATTGAAGCACTTTGGAGGGAACCCTGAGCTGCCCCAAGGGAGATTCAGGTATAAAACGGCCAATTGTCAGGATTTTAAAGACTCAGAGTTCTAAGATACACATTTTTTCTCTTTGGCATCACTGGATTCTATGTCAGTCTCCTCTATCCACTTATGAAATTCATCAAGGAAACATCAGTATTAAAGGGAACTTTTATTTTTCTCACAAATCATTCTGAGCAAAATCAAGCTGGTGGTAGAAAAAATAACTTTAAAAACCTTATTTATCCTAAAAATATACAGACTTGACAGTATTTGAAGATGTTCTTATTGAGGAATTTTTCCTGTATATATCAAAGTAGTTTACTAAAACTAATAATATGAAACACATTGCTTTTTAAAAATTTCTACTGAAATGTAACTTATAGGAAAGTGTACATACTGTAAATGTACAGTTGAATGAATGTATACAGACATGCGCACGTGGGAAACAGAACTACAAACTAAACATCTCCAGCATCCCAAAAGTCCCTTTCTTGCTCCTTTCCAGTCACCACACCCTAACCTCATCCTACTCTTCCTACAAGAATAGCCAGGACTCTAACAAACAGCATAGACTAGGGTTGCCTGGTTGTGTCCTCTACGTAAATGCTATCATACGGCATGTTGATATGCTTCTTTATTTTAGTTCTTTTTCTCAGCATGACATTTACAAGATTTATTTGTTGTTTCATATCACCATATACCATTTTTTTCTTATTGCTATATTCCACTATGTGAATGTTAGGTTATGTGAAGATACCAGAATCATTCTTTATATTGTTGATGGGTTAATTGGTGAATTTTCAGTTTGGGAGTATTATATACAGTAGTGCTATGAATATTCTTGTACAGATCATTTCTATTAGGTATGTACTTACAAGTAGAATTGCTGAGTCATGGCATAAGTGTTTATTCAGTTTTAGTAGACATTGCTAAATTATTTTTCAACATAATTATAACAATTTACTCATCAGATAAGAGTTTTCAGTTCAGTTCAGTTCAGTCGCTCAGTCACGTCCGACTCTTTGCGACCCCATGAATTGCAGTGCACCAGGCCTCCCTGTCCATCACCAACTCCCAGTGTTTACTCAAATTCATGCGTACCATATTCTCCTCAGAGCTTGATAATCTTCTTTCTTCCTTGTAACCATTGAAACAATGGTTACAACATACATTGTAACAATGGTTACAATGACGTATGAAGCAATATCTCATAGTTTAATGAATATCCCTAATGACTAATAAAGTCAGGTGCTTTTCATATGTTCATAGGCCGTTTTAGTGTCTACTTTTGTGAAGTGTCCATTCAAGTCTTATGCCCAGCTTTCCTATTGTGTTCTTTTTCTTACTGATCTGTAGGAGTTCTTTATTCTAGGTTCAAGTCCTTTGTCAGAATATGTATATTGTCAATATTATCTCACACTCTCTGAATGGTCTTTCCATTCCCTTGATTGTGTCTTATCCTTACATTCTTAATCTTAATAAAGTATATTTATCACTTTTCTCTTTTATAATTATCACTTTTTTGTTTACTGTTTAAGAACTTTTGCTTACTCCGAGGTCACAAAGATATTCTGCTTTCCTCTTTACTGTTGACCTTCTGATCCAGAAACAGTAAGAATTCCTGAGTATCTAAGCAAGTTTTAAATTTTAACACGTATTTCTATGCTTTTTGTTTATGCAGTCCCTTCCACCATTCTTCCATACCCACCTCTCAAAATATTAACCATTCCTTAGGTTTATCTTAAGAGATAGTTCATCTATGGAAATATTTATGAAGCCAGCTCCTAACCAGATCTAATTTCTTTCTTACTGGAGCCTCCTTAAAATTTTGTTAATAATATATGACCACTGACATATCTTGCCTTTCATAAGTATTGATGGATTTAAATATTTATACTCTCCAGAGATATGGCATAGTGTCAGAGGCATAGGAATGGTTCCTAACTATAGCAACTGAAGCTTAATGGACACTTGATAGGTGTTAGGCACAGGGTTAAGTACCTTGCATAGAAGAATCTCCGTTAGTTCTCCTATCAGTTCTACAATGCAGGTATAGAGGTATACAGGAGTAAAATCACTTGTCTTCGGTCATACAGCAAGAGAATGGTAGACCTGAAAGTCATCAGTGTTCTCCTGAGCAGGTGCTTTCAATGTGTACAAAACAGCATTGCCTAAAGGATTTGCCATAGTATCATGGTTATCCCAGGCACTTGTGAAAATAAGATTGATTCATTCTCAAATTGAGGGGAGAAGCTGTATCTCCCTAGACATTCATACCTATTAGTGTGTTAAAAACTCCAAGATGTTTTCCAGCAAAGACCCATTTCAGACTGTTGAAACCAGCATCTTCTCTATATATTTGATGACAAGAATCTTTTCCACATAACTTTATAAATAGCCTACTTTTTGGAATAATGTCATGGGCTTTAGGGTTAAACAAACAAGAGTTTGGATGCTGGCCCTACCACATATTAAATGACCTTAATTGCTCTAAGCCTTATCTTTCTCAACTGTATAATGGAGATAATAATGCCAACCTCATAGAGTTTTGTTATAATTTCATAAAATAAGGGCCACAAATCACTAGCACAGTAACCAGCATAGAGTAGAATCTCATTAAATGGTTGTTATTATTTTTTTTTATTATCCTTTAGCAAGTAAAATAAATTCTGTCTGACTCAATTTATACTCCCTATCAGCAATATGCCTGTACAGTTGATCTTCTATAAGTATTTACTGAATTAAATAATGCTGTTATTTGGGGAAGGTTATTTTTAGATACATGTGTGATGGACAGGGAAGCCTAGCATGCTGCAATCCATGGGGTTGCAAAGAATTGGATATGATTGAGTGACTGAACTAAAGTGATAGAGCATTAAAAAATCTTATATATTTTAGTTATTTCAGTATTAATACTACATTGAGCTCAAATGAAAGTTTTAACTAATTCCTCGATGCAAAGGAAATCCAAGATTTTAAATCTCTTGGTTTGCTGATAAGATGTTTCTGTCTACAACTAGAGAATGTGTCTATACAACTGAGATATCTTCAGATATTCAATTCTGTTACCATAGCATAGTAGTAGAAGCAGAATTGAGCAGAAAAATTTCCTGGGTTTGAATCCTGGCTCCTTTTTGTACAAACTGTGTGAAATTGGTCTTAACATCTTTGTGCCTCAGTTACTCATCTATAAAATAGGCTTAGTAATAGTAGTTTGTTCACTGGATTATTGTAAGTACCTTTGTGTACATAGTTGTGTGTATAGTCATGTAATATACATTAAGTATATATTTAATAATAATATATAAGTGATATGTGATCAAATGATGTAAGTACATAATTTTATATGTAAATGAGTATATATGGATATGGTATATACTTATATGTGTGTAGACATGTATACACACATATGTAATCTGCTAAGGATAATGCCTAGTATATACACTGTAAAAATGTGATCTCTGTTACTACACTGTGTGGCCTTTTCAGAAGCATAATCCTTTATCAGTCACATACACTATTCATATTGTTCTCTCCTCCACACTTTGTTTCTTGTTTCTCTCACATGGCAGACTAATAGAAGAATGGAAATGATGAGGGAAGGAGAGGAGGAGCTATTGATTGGTGATTATCCTGGCAAAAGGGAAAATTACTCAACATAAAGGGCAACAACAAATAAAAAGAAAAATCTGAGTTTAGTGGAAAATCTGAAATGCTGCTCATTTTAATTTCTTTAAAGAAATCTTTGTGAATTCTATAATCAACATTGTCTCTACCTAATAGATTTTTATAGGACATGAACTCTTTTATTTCAGTACTCACTAAAGCAAACATACATGTTGATAATAATGGCATCAGAAGGAACTCCTGCTACAGGTTACAGATGTAGGTTTGATTTCGTTCTGTAAATGCTTCTCCATGCAGATTTTCTTTGACTCTGGCATACCCTCTAAAAATGAGGTGTTTTGTTTGTTTGTATTTTGTTATATAAAGAAGAACCTCTAGCTAAAACCTGAATAGACCTTCAGTGGTCTATTTCTAAAGGTCAAAGACTACAGCAGTCACTTCCAGTATTACCTGGTCCTCAACTGAGGTTTTATTGTGCTGAATTATAACATAATTCATTGACATAATAAGGCACCTATTATGTTACAGAGGCAGTAGTGAGTTGATTTTCACATATTATTGATTTCACAGTACAATGAATACAACTTGGCTTTTACCATCAAAATGAAATTTATGAGAGCGAGCTAATTGCATTCTTATGGGAGAATATATGGACGTGTGGAATTTCCACAGTAACAGTGGTGACTGTTAGATCTTTGGGGTGTTCAAAGGAATTTGATATAAATAAATACATGTATATTTATAGTGATATGAAAAGCCTTATTTTCAAATAAGGTGGATCCCTATTATGACTTGATTTATTATGATGTATATAAGATTATATCCTAAGCTTTGAGACAGAAATACACATAGGAAGTGTTTTACATAATATTGCCAAATCATTGGTATAAAAGACAGTATTGGCTCTGTCCCATGAGAATAGCATCATAATAGGAACATTATACCACACTTTGTGTTGAAATACCTGCTCATTATATTTTCAATCTTTTTGTTCCTCAGTGAGTCCTTGAGTTTTAGGAAAATTAAGCATTTTCTTGCAGGGTGCAGTGCATTTTGGCCCAATTGCTGCTTGTATCTCCCACTGACTTTGGGCATCCTGAGGTGAGGAGAAATGTTCCCCAGCAACAGCAGCAGCAGCAAAATCTGGAATAAGATGACAGAGGGGGTCAAAGCTCAAACTAACTTGTGCAAAATGTGCAGTTTATTCCACTCATTTTCCATTTGCAGAAACATCCTTTGAAGCAATCAATTTTGGTAAAGTGATATTAAAGAGCAGGTTTTAAAAGTGAAAACAGCAAGGCTGAGGTGAGGGAATTGATGAAAGCATAGTTAATATTTATTCAGAAGATCTACCAGTACTTTAAAACAATCTGCGTTTAACATGGCA
Organism: Odocoileus virginianus; assembly: GCF_023699985.2. Lineage (NCBI taxonomy): Eukaryota > Metazoa > Chordata > Mammalia > Artiodactyla > Cervidae > Odocoileus > Odocoileus virginianus. The sequence continues at coordinate 11,316,265 of NC_069686.1, forward strand.
AATTGTCATTAAAATGCTAATGAAATGGTAAACAACTGCTAAGTTTTTATGCTAATGAATGGCGGCAGCTAAGTAGTTCTCAAGCCCTGTCTTTATTAGCACAGAGATTTGATTGGATAAGGGGGATCATTGTGCATTCTGACCTTTGTTGATGGAGCAATCTGTTTGTCAAGTTCCATGCGTCAGTCTATTTGATTTGAGTTTGTTAGTACAAAGTGACTCTTGCAGGCTCTCAGGGGCCATGTATTACCGTATTATCAGAGCCACCATTGTGGGCTTAGAGAAAGAATTTTGCTTCCCTTTGTGAGACCCACAGTGGCAAAATAATTATACATTTGTTCATTGGGCATGTTAAAAGACAGAAGTCGACTGAGTAAATGTTGAAGATCTAATTGGCTTTATTGAACGATTCATGCGTCAGACAGCACCCCGCAGTGAACAGGCTACAGAAAGGGAAGATGTTGCCGACCTAAAAAAATGCACAATGTGAGAGTTGTGAGTTAAGTTTTATTTGGGGCAAAATGAAGACTATAGCCCAGGAGACAGCAATTCATATAGCTCTGAGAAGCTACTTCAAAGAGGTATGGGGGAAAGTCAGTGTGTATGTCCTTTTGGTGAAGGGAGAGTACATGCAGTCAAGTATTTTTTGCAGAAGATTTCTGCTAGTCATGAGGAATCAACATCACCATGAAGGATTTTAGTGCTTTTCTAGATATGAGGAGATGCAAGAATTGGCCTTATAAATTATCAGGTCCTGAAAATATCTGTCTGAAGACCTGTTCTGGCAGATTTTCTCAGTGCACAGGGCCCATCTGAGCTCCTTTCAGGGGGGTGGTGCAAGTCAGCAGGTGCAGCAGCGCCTGATTTAATCCTTGTAGAGGAGGCTGGCCAGTGCCAATGGCAAAGGACAGTTTATAGTTGATGACTTTTAAAGGCATGGCAGGAAGATCATAAACAAAAGGGAATATTTCAAACCTAAATAACCTATTTATGGGGGGCAGAAGGGGTCTGTGTGAAAGATTGCCTCATCTTCCTTTGGTTGATGGAGAGGGCCCACATGACCAGTTGCCTCATTGGTGCTCACCAAAAGATTCCACCTTAACTGGTTAGGATTACATTCTTGGGTAGGTTTACATTCCTAGGTTGTAACTGCAGTTGGGTTAGGTACTAGCACAAATGACTCCATTTTAGGTCTTTTCTTTTTTAACAGGCAGCTATAAATATACTGTATACTTTTATACTTTAGACTTTCGACAACTATAATAGCTATAAATTGTAAAAGGTCATTATCTAATATAAGAAATATCTATCTTTCAACTTAGCTAAGAGTTTGAAGCAAAGCTTTTAAGATAAATATTTTAGTAAATGCCTCTGTAGCATTTGACATATTGCTCTAATATATCATCTTGGATCTGCAAGCTCTGAAGTTAGCAAGGAATGTAACATTACCTAATTAGAAGAATGATGTGTAATTAAATGCAAGGTGGTTATGTGAATGCCCGGTTGAGATCAAAGTATTTACTTTGTAGGGTCTTGCACATCACAGCCAGTCAAGTATATATCAAATAAAGAAGGAACTTTTTTTTAAGTGAAAAAAAATACAGTATTTACTTTGACATCAGGGGGAAAAAAGAACATCTCTGTTTGATCTATACTTTTAGCTGATTCTCTTTTTGCTGAGTCCTACTCTATATTCCCTAATGCATGGACTGACCTAAAAACTTGCCATTAGAGATAAATGCTTTAGACACCCTTCTCATTTTTCCTGTTTTTAGGATCAATGTAAATAAGGTATGACAGTCTTTTAATACTATTGCCAATAATGTTCTGGAATGATTTGAAAAATGATGCAGAGTTTATTAAGGAAATTCATTACCCAAAAAAAATCACTGAAATAAAAATTTTAGCTATTCTGAGACACTAAGAAAAAAGACTGATGAAAATTTTAATAGTCGGAGCATTTTCCCATGTTGTTCATTTCTCCTTGAAGTCAGCAGGGAATTTTAGGCATGTAATTATTTGTGGTCCTATAAGACCTCCCTGGTAGCTCAGCTGATAAAGAATCCGTCTGCAATGCAGGAGACCCCAGTTCAATTCCTGGGTTGGGAAGATGCCTTTGAGAAGGGATAGGCTATCCAGTCCAGTATTCTTGGTCTTCCCTGGTGGCTCAGATGGTAAAGAATCTGCCCGCGGTGTGGGAGACGTGGGTTCAATCCCTGGGTTGGGAAGATTCCCTGGAAGAGGGCATGGCAACCCACCCAGTGTTCTTGCCTGGAGAATCTCCATGGACAGAGGAGCCTGGTGGGCTACAGTCCATGGAGTTCCAAAGAGTCAGACACGACTGAGCGACTAAGCACAGCATGTTATCAGCATGTCAGAGAAAACTGGAGCCTTCGTCCACTGCTAGTGGTAGTATAAAATGGTTTAGCCATTTTGGAAGACAGCCTGAAAGTTCTCAAAAGGTTAAACCATTTGACTATCATATGACCCAACAATCCCCAGTTCCACTTTTAGGTGTATATAAGTGAACTAAAAACATTGTCACACAAAAATTTATAAACAAATGTTCATATAAGCATTATTCATAATGGCCCCAAAGTGGAAACAGCCCAAATATCCATCAGCTGATGAATAAATAATAAAAAACGGTACATCTGCAATAGAATATTATTAATCATTAAAAAGGAATGAAATGCTGATACATGCTACAACATGAATGCATCTTAAAAGCATGCCAAGTAAAAGAAAACAGTCACAAAAGACCTCACATTATGTGATTTCATTTATGTGAAATGTCCAGAAAAGACAAATCTGTAGAGACAGAAAGTAGACCAGTGGCTCCCAAGAGCGGGAGGTATTGGGAGAAAGTGAGTGTGACTGCTAATAAGTTTGGAGTTTCTTTTAGGGATCATGAAAATCTAATATTGATTATGGTCCTGGTTGCACAGGACTCTGAATATCTGAAAATCATTAAATTGTACACTCTAAATGTGTGAATTTTATCTTTATATGCCTGTCATATTTTGTTTAAAAAGGGCGTATCAGAGCCTGTCTCCCAGAGATCCACCTGCACTAGCAGTTACTGATCTGCAGCAGGTAGAGACTACAGACTGAAGAAAAATGTGTGTTATGGTGGAGAGGAGTGTTTTAAATCCCCTACAGACAGGTTATACCAGATATATAAAGACAACTAATAGAATTGTTAAAGGGATAGTTACTAAAATAATACAAGGCTCACTAGAAGTAAAAGGTGAAATAAAAAATTTGGTTCCAACTCCTCTGTGTCCCTCCAAAACCCTGCCACATCATCACCCTGTTTGGATTCTCTAACTCTCCAGTGTCTAGACTGAGGACAACCTTCTAATTGTTTGTTTAGAGAACAAGTTGTCCAAGTGATAACTTTCTTGGAAGTAGACCGTAACTATGAGTCCAAGGTTTCTTTCTTGGGTAAAAACCCTATGCCTATCTCCGATTTGCATAAAACACTCCCACTGGCCAGTCAATAATTATGAATAATAAAGAGCATCTGACTTCAAGAGGCTCCTCCCCTCCTCTCTCCTACATTTTTTGGCCAGTTGGAGGCAACAATTGAACAAGAGGATGATTTTCTGCCCCACATGCCAACAGGGTCTGTGAACTGTGTATCTCAGCAGAGTCTGAGCAGCCCTGGCCTTTACCATAGGGAAGCATCCTGTATCAATGTCTTGGACATTGAGCAAGAAGACCCTTTTTAACTGCATTTTCTCCTTCTGTGCCATTTGCTGACTACCAGCATAACTCTGTGGTGGTGTAGTTGCTAAGTCATGTCCAGCGACTTAGCATAACTCCTTGTTTGCAGGTTGCAGCTCAGCAGTCTCGTTTGTGTGCTTTGAGTTCTGGGGGGAGATGGATGTGAGCAAAAGGTTAAATTCATTTTTGTTTTGTTCTTGGCAGGCAGTACATGCCACACTACTACCCTTCCTGCTCTTGTGCGCACACCTACCCTGATGATGCAGCCTTCACTGGATATCAAACCGTTTATGTCGTTTCCAGTGGACAGTAATTCTGCTGTTGGGCTCTTTCCAAATTTTAACACAGTGAGTACATGCATTTTTATTTTATTTATCTCCTCCTCAATCTCTTTCATTACAGTTGTGAATAGGCAGTAGATGTGACCTGTGCCCAACTGTGTAATTTTAAACCATGTATTGGTTATGCAACTCAGCTGTATTATGCAAGATAATGCTTCACCCATGAGAATTAGTCCAAACAAAAACCAGCATATTTGTTTTACAAATATTTACGCAGGCGACTTTCACCTGTTGCTTTGTGCAATTTTGATAGACTTCAGGGACTTCAGAACCTACGTTATTTCTGGGATGCTGTTCCCATGCTCAGGAACACAATTTAAAGATCTCAAGTCACATTGATTTTTCCCTACTTCTAGAAAGAAAAAAAGTGTGTGTTTCATCTCCCTGGGGACATTTTTATTTGGAAGGTTTTTTTTTTTTTTTAGATAAATAAAGGCTCTTACACAAACAGAAATTTTATTTGGAAACTATTGTAGATTATGTGAATCTGATGCTATTAGTAAAAAAAAAAAATGCACTTTAGATCTACATGTTAGTTGTCCACATGATACTTCGACATTCATTTTAAAACATGATAAATATTAGTGAATTACCTGTAACTACCAATGTTCTTTATTCGGGGCAGCTAATCTTTTATCTGAATGAAAGACAGTTTTTATAGGTATGCCACATGGAACATGACACCCTTCAACAATAGAATTCTGCCCAAAATCTGTCCATAGCCAGCTTCTAAGCTTACAGTAAAAGGTTAACCAGTTCAGATAATTGCATAAATTATGTCTGTTCAGTCAGTGAATACAGCCGGTTGGGGCATGATGGTCTACATGAATGATCCGGCATTATAGAATAGAAACTACCATAATCAAGAAAAAGAACTGCATTATCAACATCACCAGACAGTGGACATCTGAAGCACTGCCAGACATGTCCTTCTGCAGGTTTATCTTCTGTATGAAGTGAAAACAGCAGCAGGACTTTTCCTCAAGGATTGTAAATAAAATCTGCTGACAGGCCTTCTGGCGTAACTTAGGCCTTTAAGGTAATTAAAGGGTCATTCGTCAGCCAGCTTTTTAAAGAGCACTGGCCTTGACTTAGCAAGTAAATGGTTGAATGTTATCATCTTCTTGGGGTTTTTCAGACACAAGTCACACAATTTTTTTTAAAGGCCTAAAACGGTGAACATTGTTTTTAGTGAAGTGGAGCTGCTCAGTAAGATAAATCACACCTGCCCTGGTCATTTTATCCATCAGGAGTGACCATGCCAAAGCAACACCTTGTACCACTTTAGAGAATGAACTGAAGCATGCCTATTCTATCCTCTATCTAAACATGGGTGATGCATTCCAGACATAATTGAATTAAGCTATACTTCTGAAAGCATTTATTAGATAGTCGTGTTTTGATTAATGTACATTTGAAAGACAGCATTTATAACCACTGCCTAAGTCCAGTCACTGTCAGAAAGCAGAACTGAAAATGTGAGTAAGCATAAAGGTCTCCTATGGTGGTTTACCTCTCTGTACTTTTTTTTTTTTTAACACAAGTAGTACTTATTTCAAAAATTCAAATAAAATATTAACATTCAAAGCAAAATGTCAAAGTCACCATTCCCTACCGCTGTAGACACACTCCCTTCACTAGAGAAAAGTGCTCTCAGCGGCTGGTCTGCATTCTTCCAGCCCCTTCTAGAAGTATGTTATGTACGTATACAACAGGAACCTACCATCTGATTAGTGCTGTTCTCTAAGTCACTTTTATAGAACTTCTAAATGTCTTACATATATTCCTCTGTTTTTAATGGCTGTAAAGCAACAGTGGAAAGAATATTTTATAAGTTAAAAAAAAAAAACAGCCTTATAATGGCTCGTTAATGTTGTATGGGGCTTACAGATGCACTGATGTTAGTCACTCAGTCGTGCCCAGCTCTTTGCAGCCCCATAGATCCCACCAGGCTTCTCTGTCCATGGGATTCTCCAGGCAAGAATACTGAGTGGATTGCCATGCCCTCCTCCAGGAGAATCTTCCTGACCCAGGGATCGAATTCAGGTCTCCTGCATTGCAGGCAGATTCTTTCCCATCTGAGCCACCATAGCTATTAACCATATGATATATTAATATTTGGGAGAAGGCAATGGCACCCCACTCCAGTACTCTTGCCTGGAAAATCCCATGGACAAAGGAGCCTGGTAGGCTGCAGTCCATGTGGTCACACAGAGTTGGACACAACTGAAGTGATTTAGCAGCAGCATATTAATATTTGAGAAAATCCAAGAAATAATTCTACTAGTAGAATTTCATTGTTTTTTCTTCTTAGAGGCAAATAAACTTGTAACTTTCAAATGAAAATATTTTTTCATGAAAGTGAAGAATATAGCAAAGAACTGCCTGACATAATCATTTTATTCTCTCTATATTATATCCAAGGCATTTATTGGATAGAAAGTTCTTCCGGTAATGTATTAAAAATTAAATCATTGCAAGTGAGACCCTCTATTGTCTTGCAAAAAATTTGAATTTATGGGATCATTGGGTTACCTATGATTTTTCACTGATTTGAAGTTTCAATTAGTCTAATCCTTTTCCTATCATCTTTTCCATTCCAGTGTCTAATTCACCCAACAGACTTCCCAGGGCAATTTCATAGAAGTCACTGTCCATATTTTCCTAGGAAAATAGTTCTACATCACTACTAATAAATTTACTGGATTATTGTATTGTGCGATATTTTACATTCTTCAAAGCACTCAGACATTAGAACATTTTAATTGACATGATTATTATTCCTATTGTCTACATGAGGCAAGGTATTAGTGAAGGAAGAACTGAGTCTTGAATTAGAATCTTCTGACTTCAAAACTGATGTTCTGGCTCTTCCATGTCCTTGGCTCTTTTGCTTTTGGTCCATGTCACCTCTTACTTCATTCAGAGTGAACAGAGCTCAATCAGAAATCTGTGCTCTTTTTGGAAGCTTGGTAGACAATTTTCAGCAGAATCATTAAGCAGAAAGAGGAAAGGATTTTTTGAATGTGTAATATAGACCTCTGCAAACAATATCTATGAAGCAGAATGTATTTTCAAAAGTTATAATCTGTTGTTAGCAAATTTTAAAAGTATATTCTACTCAGTAGTCTGTGTGCTCTTTGAGAACCAACATGAATGCTACCATAATCACTTCATTTTTAAATCATGAATAATATTAGTAAATATAAGAAATATATTTTCACTCATAACTATTATCAGAAGAATGAACACTGTACTCTGAGACCATAGCTGAAAGCTTTGGAAGTTCCAAGTTTTGCTATTTTCTCTAAGTGGATTTAAAATACATATGTGAAGTAATGATTTCCTCCTGTTTTTATAGTGGAGTATGATACTGTTACGCAGTAAACACAGCAAGAATGAAATGGGATTCTGTCATATCTGAAAGTAGAATAGGTGGCTATTCTATACTAAATTGTATGCAATGAAGATTCATGCTTCACAGTATTCAGTTAGTGGCCATCTTCCCTTACAACTGACAAAATCTCTCTCAGCGTTTACAGGTGAGAATAAGCAAAAAATTCAAGAACACTTCTGAAGGAGAGTTCTGAGGAGACATGCTAGGGAAAATGGGGGTTGGCTCACTGATATTTTGTGGTGGACTATATGTCAAGGGTGGATGTCTGGGGAAGGAGGATATTAACTCTGCTCTTCAGTAGTTGTACTTCACAGAGGGACTGTTTGAGCCTCTTACAGGTGAAAGACTGAGCAAACCAAAATGGAAATTTTTAAAGATCTTGACCTTTTTATCTAAAGCTTGACAGGCTTTCCTGCCAGGCAAGTCGCTGAGGCTCACTCCCACCATGCTACCCAACCTTGGTTTATTTGTCATTCAGGGCTCAACACAGGCAGCGCCTCCTTCACAGGAAACTTTCTGTGACGCTTCCAGTCTGACTAAGTGCCCACACTCTGTATTCCCAAAGTAACCCCCAGTTGCACCACATTCTCCCTGATTAACCACCAGTCTTCACTGGACTGTCAGACTCTTGAGAACAAGGGCTGTATTTTATCTTTGTGTCTTTGGTGTCCGGCAGAGCTGCTCAATAAAACTTCTTTGAAGGAAGGATAGAGGAAAGGGCTCTAGTTCCTCAGATTTCAGTGTTCCTGGTACCCCTTCTAGCAAAGGGAATTTCAGCATTTCTGAGCCCTAAGGACAAGGTGATAAGAGCAGGTGTTTACTTTTATTTTCCTGAGAATTGTCATCCTTTTTTAGTTTAAAAGGAGTAATTAGATATAAACTTTTCTCTAGCTATAGTTCTGGCTTTCTCTGTGTGGATGGTATGGAAACTCTACAAATATCAACTGCATTCTTTGTCCTAGGTCCTAGTCTTAGGAGCATTTAGTTTAAAATCAAGGTCATTAGTTAGGGAATTAACATTCCATATGAAAACATAATATATGAACTAAAGAGTACTGGGTTTGGGGAAAGAGATAAACAAAAAATTAAAACAAGAGTACCATAGTGCCCAAGAAACTTATAAGAGAGAGAACTAATAAGTAAGAAAAGACAAGATAATATAATAACCCCTCCCCCAAATAGATAAAATGAAAATAGTTACTGAACTTTATAGTGTTTAAGAAAGGCCAGAAAGAATGAATTTTTGCATCCCGATAGAACTATTTTCTTTATTTTGTTATTCACTTTACTTCAATTTGCTAAATACTTCATGGTCATCCTTTAATTTCTATGCATGATTTTTTTTAGCTGTCAAATGTATATAATTATTTCTTCTTATTAGAATCAAAATCTCCCAATCATTTATTGTGGATTCCATTTTTATCTTCCTCTTACCTGGATAATACTTGGTATTTAATACTTGGTGTTCTATACCTGGATAATACATGGTTAGCCACCTCATCGGAGAAGGCAATGGCACCCCACTCCAGTGCTGTTTCCTGGAGAATCCCATAGACTGGTGGTAGGCTGCAGACCATGGGGTTGCTAAGAGTTGGACATGACTGAGCGACTTCCCTTTCACTTTTTACTTTCACGCATTGGAGAAGGAAATGGCAACCCACTCCAGTGTTCTTGCCTGGAGAATCCCAGGGACAGGGGAGCCTGGTGGGCTGCCGTCTATGGGGTCACACAGAGTCGGACACGACTGAAGTGACTTAGCAGCAGCAGCAGCAGCCACCTCATGCGAAGAGCTGACTCGTTGGAAAAGACCCTGATGCTGGGAGGGATTGGGAGCAGGAGGAGAAGGAGACGACAGAGGATGAGATGGCTGGATGGCTTCACCGACTCGATGGACATGGGTTTGAGTGAACTCCGGGAGTTGGTGATGGACAGGGAGGCCTGGCGTGCCGCAGTTCATGGGGTTGCAAAGAGTCGGACACGACTGAGTGACTGAACTGAACTGAACTGATCCTTAATAAGAGACATCTTCAAATTTTAAATAAGTTGCATACTTACCATGATGGATCATGTCAACTTAATATGATAAAATAGGTCCATTTTGTAGGCATACCTACACACATGCTGTTATGGACTGAATATGTCCTCCCCAAATTCACATATTGAAGCTCTAACACCTGATAATACTTAGAAATTGGGCCTTTGGGAGATAATTAGTTAGATGAGGTCATAAGGGTGGTGCCCTCATAAGGTGATTAGTGCCCTTTTTAAGTAGAGACACCAGAAAGCTATTCCTTTATCTACCGTGTGAGAACATAGTGCAAAGGAAGCCATCTGCAAGCAGAAAGACAGCTCTTGTCATAACCTGACTGTGCTGGTGCCCTTGATCTTATACCTTTAGCCTCCGAGATTGTGAGAATTTATTTCTGTTGTTTCAGCCACCCAGTCCATGGTATTTTGTTATGGCAGCTCAAGCAGACTAAGACACATATGCAGCCTGTACACTGTTTTTGTTTTTGTTGTTATTCATTTGCTAAATCATGTCCAACTTTTTCAAGTTTCTTTTTGACAGTCACATATTAGATATATGCACAGATGCATTTGTGTGACGCTCCAGAGCTATAGCTATAATCAAGAGCCCCCATAAGACCACAGTCATCTGTCAGTTTCTCTGCTGATTGGCAGTATTTTCCATGCCTGTTTATTTCAAATGTCTTTGTGAGTCCTGCCATGTTTTTGCATCTCCTCCAGGAAAGGATACACACAATGAAGGTCACTGATACTTTATTGCAAGAGGCTCAATGATCTTATCTTTGTGAGAAAAATGGATTTTTATTACCTACCTTGAAATTATTTTTTTCCTGACTCATGAACAAACGTGTGGAGAAGAATAAAGATTATTTCTATTGTATAAAGTCCCAAATTGCTATATGATTCTTTGAATCATTCATAACAAGTTGTAGAATGAGAAATATGTTTACCATTTATTTTATCATTCTAAATTCTTTGAGATTCTGGATCATTCATAGTTTGTGATTTCAATGACTTTACCATTTATTTTATCATTCTAAATTCTTTGAGATTCTGGATCATTCATAGTTTGTGATTTCAATGACTATTTAAATGTTTTCTTTTTTTTAGTAGAAAAAGTCATATATTTATCAAGGAGGTCCAAAATAAAGAAATAAGGAGTCAAACTCACATTCACTTTGCTATGAATTCATGCCATGCTTCTCATGAGATGTTACTGTAAGGAAACCTGAAGTAAGCTAGAACATTCCATTTTTACCTGCCTTTAATATCTATATCAATTTAATGAAGTCCTTAGATTGTGTTCAAATATCCCATTTCTTTTTTCACTCTTGAAATCCTTTTAGAATATATAGGTATTATTGATAGGGTATGTAGATATGCATGTATGCTTACATAATATGTGGCCATATATGTGCTCTGTCCTTAATGAAATTATTTGTTCAAGGCATCCAGGAGAAAGCATGCATTCACAACCACTTGTGGAGTGTCTACATGTGCCAGTCTTTGTGCTAAGGAGGAGTAATAGTGAATAAGACAGAAACTGCTTTCACTATCTGGTAGATATTACTTCTTCCTCTTGTTTAATTTGTCATCAGATAACAGAGCATTCTGCTTATAATGAGTAGTGAAGTCAGTTGATAAAAGCTGCCAAGAAACATCAGGTTAAGACCTTGATGGACCTTTACAGGGTCAGGAATCACAAGGTTTCAGGAGCATGTGAAAAGAGGAACCCATAGTTCCACCATGCTGTGTCCTCTTTCGTGTCCCTTTCATTATCCTAGCCTCAACCTCACATGGCTCTGGAGCCTCATCTTCAGTGCTAGAGTTTCAAGGATTATGTGTACTTGGAGGGCACATCAGATTTTCTGGCAAGACAGATCTTCAGTCTTGGCGCTGTCCCAGGTCAGCATTTTTTAGAGTAGAGTCAACTTGGCAAAAGTGTCTGTGTCAGGCCCTCTTTTTAAAAAATGTATCTTATTCTTAACAAATCTCCAGCTAATTAAAAGAAGAAACCAACAACAACTTGTTCCTAGGTTCTTTCAGTGACCAAGCCTTTTTCTGCCTGTGGTAAAGTAGGAGAGCTTAATAAATATAAAATGTGGCAGAATATTATTGTACAAAACTTTGCTTCCAGCCCAGAAACAGTATTTCTAAATCAGTTGCTCTATAAACAATAATTGATGGTGGTGTTCCTTGAGAAAACTTTATCAAAAGCTTGGGAACCCATCAATAGCACAGACCTTTTTTTATTCTTCTCTCTAGATTCTTATATTCAGAATTAGATCTCAAATCTCTTTTGGGAAGGGAAAAACATGTTTTGGAATATTCTAATCCCTCTATTTTTATAGTGGCTTTTGAGGGTGCTAAAGATGAATTGGAATGCTATTTAGCAATCTGTGAAGTTTCAACATCTTTGTGGAACTCAGTAGGGATCTTGGAAAAATACTTTTTTTCACAGGTTTAGCTGTCAATTTAAGTTTTATTACCTTCCTTTTTACATTCTGATGCTTGAGACAACATGAAAGAACATAAAATAGTACCTTATTTTCATGAAATTCTAGTATCAGAGGGCTTTAGTATATTTTTAAAACATACTACAATGAAATTTTTTTTAACACATCTATGTTTAAAATAGGCTACATGTGTCTTTGTGGTACCCTTTTTGCAGAGCAGAAGGTTGTAGAATATAATCTAGTCTTCTCATTTCTTCCCATAGACAGCTCTGCTAATGAAAAGGGGGCAGTAAAAACTATCAGACAGGCAAGAGCTGGTTCTCCACCCTACAGTATTCTGAATTTAAATGTGTGTATTTCTCACAGGTTGTTCATGTGGGGCATATTTTTTAAAGTATCCAATAAATCCTCGTGGCTCCTAACATCAGGCCTTGCAGTATATTCTATTCAGAAGATGAATTTGTCTTGTCAGTCTCATACTTCTTTTCTCTTATTAGGGACAGTTTCTAGAGTCAAGTGAAGATCTGAGAGGTAGAGTAGGAAATATATGTGTTCTCTTTCGCAGGCTTGTGATTTACAAATAATTAGATATATACAGAAAGTCTCCAATGATTCAAAACTTGTATCTGGGTCTAATTTCTTTGTTTTCCTTATGTAGACATCAAATTTCCATAATATGTAAAAGGGTTAGTTCAGTTCAGTTCAGTCACTCAGTCATGTCCGACTCTTTGCGACCCCATGAACTGCAGCACACCAGGCCTCCCTGTCCATCACCAACTCCTGGAGTTTACTCAAACTCATGTCCATTAAGTCGATGATGCCATCCAACCATCTCATCCTCTGTCGTCCCCTTCTCCCCCTGCCCTCAATCTTTCCCAGGACCAGGGTCTTTTCCAGTGAGTCAGCTCTTCGCATCAGATAGCCAAAGTATTGGAGTTTCAGCTTCAACATCAGTCCTTCCAATGAACACCCAGGACTGATCTCCTTTAGGATAGACTGGTTGGATCTCCTTGTAGTCCAAGGGACTCTCAAGAGTCTTCTCCAACACCACAGTTCAAAAGCATCAATTCTTCTGCTCTCAGCTTTCTTTATAGTCCAACTGTCACATCCATACATGACCACTGGAAAAACCATAGCCTTGACTAGATGGACCTTGTTGACAAAGTAATGTCTCTGATTTTTAATATGCTGTCTAGGTTGGTCATAGCTTTCCTTCCAGGGAATAAGTGTGTTTTAATTTCATGGCTGCAATCACCATCTGCAGTGATTTTGGAGCTCAGAAAAATAAAGTCAGCCACTGTTTCCACTGTTTCCCCATCTATTTGCCATGAAGTGATGGGACCAGATGCAAAAATGATCTTAGTTTTCTGAATGTTGAGCTTTAAGCCAACTTTTTCACTCTCCTCTTTCACCTTCATCAAGAGGCTTTTTAAAAGGGTTAATTGTCATGATAATCAAATCCACAAAATTTCCATTTCCAAAATGAGCTGAAGCTACTAGATGCTAAAATGATTACTAATAGCCATTATCACATGATACGTACTTAAGTTTCAACTTTGAAGTACTTGCCTTCTAAAGGAAACAGTGGCATTCATTCATTTAGTCAGTCAGTCAGCATTTCTATCCCACTTCCTCCCCAAAACCACTTGGAACATCCTGTGTGATCTGAGAAATAAGGCTGCCTGACATGTTCCAAAGTGAGTCTTCTAACAGTCCTACCTGGCCTTGGACTCTGCTTCATGCCATCCTGGGGAGCAGGAACCAGAGTGGAGGGGAGAGAAAGGAAGGGCAGTCTATTTCATTACATAGGGAAGGAGCACTTTGACAAGAGTCAGAACACCACAATGGAGTTGTTTTCTTTGATCTTGAAAAAAGTAACTTGGTTCTACTTTTCCTCAATCTAAAACTAGGGGTAATTAATAACCTCTTTGTCTATATCATGACATCATGAAAATTTGAGTTATTATATTTATGGAGTATTGAGGATATGACTGACACTTTAGAAAATTTCTGGAATTTAGTGAATGTGAAAAAATAAAAACAATATAACATACCACCATCCTATTTTTAGTAATTTAAAATACCCATCAATTTCAAATGAGATGTTTATGAGGTGATTCCCAAACAGAAAAGCTGTATTCTTATAAATAAAACAAATATTTTTATTAATATTTCTATCTCTTTGATGTCATCTTCTTAACAAGTTACCTTAAATAAATCAAGGTATGTTTATCACTGGAGCTAGAATTGTGCATTAGAGCAGTCCTAACTAAGGTCAATGCTAAGAATATGGCTAAGCCCTCATTCGTGAGTTTTAAATTTACAGTCAGCTTGAAGAAGTCATGTCTGGCACTAAGCAGGTGCTCAATTTATGTTAGCTTGAATAATATAAAAGTAGTGCATACATAAAGACCAGAATCACCTGACTACCTGAAAACAAGGAAGAGGAATAATGAGTTTTGAGCAGTGCTGGGGAGGAGGTATATTGAGTGGAGGTTGGGAATAACCACAACTAGTTTGGCTAGATTCCTTTTTTCTCTGTTTACCTCTAATAATATTTAGATTATCAGGGCCATGTAAAAAGATATTTTGAGCCCAAAAGCTTTGCACATTGTCATTGACACCAAAGACACAAACATGTTTTCTTTTATATTTTCAAACTACTGTTGACTTTCAAATATAAAACCTTTATTCTCACATTATTTATTAATCAAATTGATATTAGTTAAAATGGAAATTTAAAATATTTTAAACTCAAAATAGTCCACATGTTCATTTATCCTTCTTGTTTTGATACAGGAAGTATATTCTAAAAATTCTTTGGATCTTTGCCTGTTACAGAACTCTCTTCACCATGCTGCCTTCTTTTTTATTTAATTTGTCAATTTAATTTGAATTTAATTTGCCAATCATATGAGAAAAACCCATGCAACCTGTGCAGTAATATCTAATTGTAAATTCAGTGTGACATCTACCTGTAAACTCAATGCCTCCTCAAAAATGACTGGTAGGTTTATACTCTATCCCCAAATATTATATAGCCTTTAAAGATATGTACATATGTGTGAAAACTTTTTTCTTAGAATATAAACATTAGCCTAAATAAAACTTTAAAAATATACAAGCCAAGATATTCTAGCTCCATAGCTGTCAGAAATAGCAGAGAAATGTATCAATCTGTAGACTTCTGGGGCAGGAAGGAAGGGATTAAAACAGATACATTTTAAATCAGTTCCTTCATAAAAGAACTTTCTAGAAAGAGCCTGTGGCACATAGCTCATCACTCCTTGTGCAATCAGACCCTCCATTGTCTTCTGAGAGAGCTGCCGCTTCACAGGCCCAGCCCCTTTAATGGATGAGTAGCCTCTGAAGAAGAATTCTGATACCCAGATGTGGAGTTCTTTGAAGCTACACTTTCTGGGGAACCATCATTTTGGTTACAAGCAAGAGTAATATCAATTTCCTGGGAATCAGTCGTCCCAGGAAATTATCAGCAATTCATAGACTTTCCTTTTTGCATTTGCTTCAGCCTCAAGGGTAATCACAAAAGATTATAGTCTCCATTTCAGCTTCCATATCACTGAAATATTCTTCTCTGCTGAGAACAATTGATTTCCAGAGGCCAGCTTTTAACCCCAGCTTCAGGAGGCCACTCGGACTGCGATGGTTTGATAACTTCCAAGAGTTGTTACTGTGATATGGTTCTGATGTGAGGCAGAGATTCAGTGATTCCTGACTAATTATAAGAATCCTTTTAAATAAAGTGATATATCAACTTCTCATGCTATTGGATATCGTTATTTTTTTTTTTCCATTTTAGTAAGTGTTAGAAGTTGAGGGAGACAGAAGGGTAAATAAAAGTTTTCAAATGAATGTTGTGAAGATTTTGAAGCCAGCATCCTGAGAGACTGAATTTCAGAATGGAAAACAGAATAATTCAGAAATGTTTCTGAAAGTCTTCAGAGGTAGATTAAAAATACCAGTGATTTTTGCTTCATAATATTAAGACTCTTCATGAACATTACTAAGGGATTTTGTGATTCATGACAACATGCCCTGTCATTCATATAGGTCTTTCTCCTTTGCTTGATTAGGAAATCTTGATGCAATGTCCATGGTCAAACTGTAAGGAAATTGACACATTTTTAACTGATGATTTTATTTTATTTGCCATATTCACTTTTCTCTTATATATGATGCTCTTACTCTGAACACACAGGGACAGAAAGGGCTTTGTTTATATTTGAAATAAATTTGATGGATAAAATAGTTTTACCTAGAAGTAAATGTTCCTTCGTTACAAATTCAAAACACTACATTTTCTTACAAATTCAAAAGAAAGGAAGGCAGTTCAGTTTAAACTACTTTTGGTGTGAAATGTAGCCTCCTTTCATCTCATAAAAATAATTATAAATCAAGTGAATAAATATTAATGTCAAGCTGTACTTATTTAATAAAGCAATTATCACCCCGAGAGCAGAGGAAGGCACTTTATTAAAATTCTTTATTTTACTTTGCAAGTATGGTATATTTTGTATTATATAAATGCAGAGTTGAATCAAAAATTTTTTTTGCTGAGAAGAGTAAATATGTATATACATATCCATCCATACAAAAAGGTAATAGCAAGATGACTATATAATATATAATAGTTTTTATGTAACCCACCCACAAAACTACTCAGGGACCACTTTCCTAACTAAAGTCCTTAAATATTAAGTGTGGCAGGGGAAGCCCACAATGGTGGATACGCTGCCTTGCATTGAGCCTTGCAGTCCTCACCTGTCAGGTTCCTTCTGAGTGCAAGAGTAAGGGATGCGTTGTCCTCCATTTGGGGGGAAAAGTACTTCATTTCCACTTTGCTTTACAGAGCGAAGAATACAAACAGGTCCAAATTTCCAGTTTTACAATTCTTCCAGCCTGGCAGGGTTTTCTGTTCATCTTAAACCTCTTTAATTTGTGTCACGGACCTGTTTTGCCTCAGTGTCAGGATGTATCTGACTAGCTATTGAACATCCTTTCAAGCTTAGCTTTGACAGAAGGGTTTTGAAAGGATGTCAATCAGTGCATTTGGCTGTTGAGGAGGGATATTGGTTTGTAAATCAAGAAAGTTCATTACCTCACTAGTCACTGAGAAAGGCCCTGTGACCTTTTTTTAGCCCATTTACCAGAAAAATAGGCAAATATATCACTATTACTTAGATTCAGAGACTTAGCACCAATGATTTTTAAAAATTGTGTTTATAATCATCAGCAAGTACTGTTTGGTTATTTGTATGCCTTTCTTTTCCCCACAAATAAAAAGTTCTGTTTTTTATTTTTTTAAAGATATTTCTCAGACTTATTTTTGGCTCTGAATTTTATGTTATAGAAGCTTAATCCTAGAGCCAAGTTTGGAGTGTTCTCAAGCCACTATTTTAAAAAGAAAAACAGGAAAGGCCAGAAAGCAGGTGACCATCTTCTATCTCAGATACTAACCTGTTCCTCCAAACCTCAGGGTGGGTATCTTCTTTCAATGTCCTGTAGAATAATCACTTCTCATAAGCTATCCTCAAGTGAATCCCTATCTTGTTTAGTACTTTAGCATTTCAGTACTTTAGTATTGAAAAACTATTCTTCAGTCCATATTCCTGAAATGGTATATTCCTTGTTTTATTTCACCCTGGGGAGACAAAATACTAAATAAAACATAGGTAACAGGTGACTCATTTATTTTAGTTTCTCTTAGTGAGTCCATTTGCTGTTCCCATCACTCTGAATGGTGTTTTTCTTTGGATAAGATAGTTCATTGTCAACTATGTACACACTGGGCTCTTTGTTGTTGTTGTTTGAAATATGAATATACATTATTGAGAAATGTAAAGTATAATACTTTGAAGGTAGTAACTTTTCCACAGAAAATATTAATAGCATTTGTCATCATTTTATTTTTTCATCTGTGCTATTACAAAATTCAGAATAGAGCTTAATTCTTATTCTTACTCTACAAGGTAGTTTTTCATTTTTTTAAAAATATTTTATAACTTTTCTCATAAATTCTCTCAACAGTGCATCTAATAATTTCACGGAAACTTTTTGTCACCTTGTCTTTGACAGTTGTTACTGAACTTTCCAATCTGTATGCATGCATTGGCCAAAAATTATTTTAGTTATAGGAACATCAGATAATAAGGATAAAATGAAAGCCTTTCAAGAACTTTCTTTGTGTCTTGATGGAAAAACACCTCTCTCTTCTCATGGTTTCCAGTCATATCTAAGCATTCATTTGTTCAAGAATGAAAACAAACTAAGAAAAGCACGGGATTTCCTTAAGAGACATAATTTAGATCATTACCTAAATGCCTTTTCCCTACATTGAAAGGAGCAGCTGAATTGGAATTGAGCACTGTCTGGGCTTCCTTAATACATCATATTAGCCAATTAGACTTTCCAAAATGCATTTTTAATCTGAATATGGGTACATACACCATTGAATTTCAGTTCTTAAGTTTACTCATTTAATGTTTGAATAGAAAACCTCAGCACCTGAAGCATTTTGGGCATGTATGTGTCCATGCAATGAGGTATGAGTAAACCTTCAATTAAATCTCATACCCATTGCAGATATAAATCGAAAGTCTTATTTGTTAAACTGAACTTTTTGAAATGCTCTTTGAAGTGGCTTCTTAAATTACCCAGTAGCATAACTACAGCTTTGCTGCAACTCTCTTGATCCCTGGCAGTGTGGAAAATCACCAGGCATGTGGAGCCAGCCAGGAAAATGGAACATTTTACATTTGCACTGACCATATGATTGCACACAAGGATCTACTGTCAGAGTTAGACATTCAGCTTCAGTAAGGTGCACAGGTCTAATCTTAGGGCACCTCCCATTAACAAAATAACTACTGTCTGAAAAAGAACTCAAAATTTATTCCTTCAACCTAGAACCATTTAAAAATTATCCACCAGAGTGTTAAGCTGGTTTACCACTAAAGAGAGGGAGATGGTGAAACCACCCATTCCTTTCCTTTTAGCTTTCTCGCTTGTACCATTTGGAAACTCTAAAGTTCTAAAAGTGTTAACAACGTAAAACATTATTTTCTTGTAGTATCTTCACAAAAAACTGTTAGAGTTTAGCCAAAATATGTGTTGTTACTCAGTCACTCAGTTGTGTCTGTTCTTTGCGACCCCATGAACTGCAGCACACCAGGCTTCCCTGTCCATCACCATCTCCCAGAGCTTGCTCAAACTCATGTCCATTGAGCCGGTGATGCCATCCCACCATCTCATCATTTGTTGTCCCCTTCTCCTCCTGCCTCCAATCTTTCCCAGCATCAGGGTCTTTTCCAAGGAGTCAGTTCTTCCCATCAGGTGACCAAAGTATTGGAGCTTCAGCTTCAGCATCAGTCTTTCCAATGAATATTCAGGACTGATTTCCTTTAGGATTGACTGGTTTGATCTCCTTGCTGTAAGGGACTCTCAAGAGTCTTCTCCAATACTATAGTTCAAAAGCATCGATTCTTTGGCATTCAACTTTCTTTATGGTCCATCTCGCAGTCTGTACATGACTACTGGAAAAACCATAGTTTTGACTCAATGGACCTTTGTTGGCAAAGTAGTGTCCCTGCTTTTGAATATGCTGTCTAGGTTTGACAGAGCTTTTCTTCCAAGGAGCAAGCATCTTTTAATTTCATGGCTGCAGTTACCATCTACAGTGATTAGGAGTAACTCATGGTCATCTTGTTATTCACTGGGAAGTACCAGGCCAACCACACTGTACCAGAAACCCACTAGGAAGGTCTCTAGGTGAGATGCATCTGTCACTTAGCTCTCATCCTTAGAGAACTTCTGAAAGCAGATCACCGTAGTTTCCCTTTCTCTTTGAGGATATGATGATGCTGGTGGCTCTGAGATCCAACTGTTGTCTTGGGACTTGGGAGCTGAAGAAAATTCTCTGTGGAGGCCTCACAGATGGCTGTAAAAGCCAAAGAACATGCACTTTGCAGTTTTCACCAGTTGTATGATTGTGAATTTTGTGTGAATTTCCCTAAATCATGGGATAATGTCCTTATCCTTACATATTTAGTATGATTTTACATGTGAAATTATCAGAATCAATCACAGTTGTATCAAGGCAGTGAAAATATATTTAGGAATTATCCATGGTAAAATTGTGTTTCTTTCCCATTCTCCTGTTTTATTTTTTCCTAGTAAAACACTCTGAAAGTACCTTATTAATAACTTTAGAAATACTTGTTCCCCTCACTATCTGAAAGTAGAGAATTACTGTAAAATCTTCCCTAAGTTGAAATGTTGTAAAGTGAAGAAGCAGTTTCCTTAGGACACATCTTGTTAATGGATGCACAAAATAAATCCAGATAAAGCACAGATGCCCAGACACAAGTCAAAGCTATGGTGGCTGGACGCTGAGATGCTGAGTGTAGTTCCTGGGGAAGGAGCTGAGTGGTGCTGCTGTTACTGCTTGAGATGCCCACTGTCTCTCTCTGTTAAGGTAATGCTTTATAAAAGCATTTCAAAAGAAATGCTAAACACCATTTTCAAATTTCAGCTTTTATCATAAAAGCAAAAATCCTGTTGGGATTTCTTTCAGTTAGTGAAAACAGGTACTAATACAGGTCTTTCATAAAACCAAATGGTGCAAAGCAAAACTTTCAAAAGCAGGGAGTACCTGTATAGGCCTCCCCAACTAGAATGTTGTATTTTTGAAGGCTTGTTCTCTCCTTTATGTCCACCTCCCAAAATAGTGCATGGTGGTCATTTAATAAACTATTGTTAAATGAACCAATTTTCAAGAAAATACAGTGTGTGCAAACTAAAAATTATACACTTATAAAAGTGTGATGTGTTGGAAAGGAGCAAAAATTCCCAAGGACAGAACTGTCTAGGTTGATATGAAACAATCTCTGAAAAGGTTGCATTTTTTTGTTATCAGAGTGCTCTAGAAAGAGGACATTATTTTATGGCAGAAATACACATCTCTAACATTCTATATGTGTTTCTTTTTTTATTCTTCTAGAAATGAAACCAAGGTGGAATTTCTCAAAAAAAAAAAAAACTATTCTAAAATTCAGTTTAGTTTCCTTTCAAAATAGATCCCAGGGTGTTTTTTCCTTACCCTAGCCATCCTTTTTGTCATGGAATGTTGTTGTTCAGTCATTCAGTCCTATCCAGCTCTTTGCAGCATGTCAGACTTTATCCTTCACTATCTCCCTGAGTTTGCTCAAACTCATGTCCATTGAGTCGGTGATGCTGTCCAACCATCTCATCTGCTCCTCCTCCTCCTCGTGCCCTCAATCTTTCCCAGCATCAGGGTCTTTTCTAATAAGTCCACTCTTCACATCAGGTGGCCAAAGTATTGGAGCTTCAGTTTCAGCATCAGTCCTTCTAATGCATATTCAGGACTGATTTCCTTTAGGATGGACTGGTTTGATCTCCTTGCAGTCCAAGGCACTCTCAAGAGTCTTCTCCAGCACCACAGTTCAAAAGCAAACTGTGTTATGGAATAGATAATTCTTATTTGATGAATTCCAGAGCTTTTCAAAGAGGGCCTAACAATATGGAATTTAAGTGAAAGATGTCAGACTTTCTAAATTCATTTAAGGGGAAAAAGAAAGGAAAGAAAAGAAAAAAAAATATGTTCTGATCTATACTCTATTTGGTTGCTTTCAATCGCTGGACTGGCTCCACTTACATTTTCTACAAGGAATGTTGACCACCACTAGGGAGGCTCTGGAAAGGGCCTGGGTCCCCACTTAATTTCTGCAGGTATCAAAATACTGCTAATTATCAATCAGTCTCAAAATATGCAAAGGTCTACAATGTTTTGATAAAATAATAGTAGTGGTACTAGTAGTCATAGTAATAGCTTTAGTGGGTCTGAGACTTAGATCAGTGTGGCCTATTATTTTCTTAAGTGTGTTATTTTAGCCTTTGTACCAATTCTGGTTGGCTTTCTGGTGGAGTAATGGTACCCCTGTGGCACAGGAGCGCAGCTGATTTTGTTTGCCAGTCACAGTGTGTGGTTTTAGCAAAGAGCTAAATATGGCACTTGGTTGAATCAACAGTCTGGGGAGAGTGTGCTGTGTCATTTGTCTTCCTTTCAGGTGACACTGATGGCATTCAGTGGACCCCTGTCAGGATGCTCTGGGTGGGAGAAGCAGTGGCAGGATGGCAAGTCTCCATTTTAACACATTCCAGATGCAAAAACTCAGGTCTCACCGCATGCTGTTCCAGGGTAACGTTCCATGTGGCTTAGTTTTATTGAGACTTCTGATTTGAAATCCAAAGCAATACTGAGTTGTGTAATTGAAATAAGGTTGCCAATGATACCTGTTTGTATTTCCTGATCTTTGAGAAAAGGACTTTGTCTTGGAATAGTTGTGTCTGCTTTGTTTCTATTTAAGTTTTTAAGGATTTGAAACAAGTAAAACAGTCATAATAAAGGCATATGGTCAGAGTATTTAAATATAAAAGGCAAAACCTTTTTTGTAGTAACTTCATAGAAATAAATTGCTCTTCGGTGACATGTTATCACTTTTAAAAGTGTCAGTTCCTGAATATTTGAAGTTCTAATGAGACCCTATTGTCTCATTCTTTGCCATAAATCCAATAATGGAAAAGAAAAGGATGAAAAATAGTCATTCTTTTTGTACTCCTGTAATTGGACAATATTGCGATTAAAAAACTGATGCTTTGCCAAACTTCGGGAAAGCCGTAAGTCACAAGGATTTAGTCGCTGAGGTCTGCTCTGCAGTAAATCAAGGACAGGTGCAAATGATGACCATCACCTGCTATGTGTAATCTCTAAGTATTTCTGGAACTTTTTTTTTTTTTCTGTATGCAAGCCCAACAGTTACAATGGGGAAAGAGAACAGGGCGGCCCCAATTTTTATTTATGGATTTCCTGAAGTAGCATAAGAAGAAATGGACTTATCCTTAGAAGGGCATATATTGGTCAGAAAGAAAAAAGCTGAGACTCATTTCTCCAGGAAACTTACTTAAACACCAAGCAGGCCTTCTGTGTAGCTTGACTGGGCACCTGCCCTTCAGGCTGCAGGAAATTCTGGAAACATTCCTCCTTTCTTTGCAAATCTTACCTCCTACAGCAGTGCTACCCACAATATCCATAACTCTGCTGGGTGGTCCGTTAGCAGGGAAGAGTGGGGGGAGAGGCTCCTGCCTGAGTTTGAATCCTGACTTCACACCTACAAACTCAAGGGTGACCAGTTATTAAGCCTCTCAAAGCCTCAGATTCCTCATTTGTAAAAGGAGGGTAACAGTGGTATCTATCTCACATGATGGTGGTGACTGCACAAGATAATCCCTTAGTAGAGTTCCTGGCACATGCTAAGAGTTCTGTAAATCTAAGCTGCTCTTATTAAGATGTTTATTATTATTGTTACAGCTTAAAGTATTAGTCATGCAGTCGTGTCTGACTCTTTGTGACCTCATGGACTGAAGCCCGCCAGGCTCCTCTGTCCATGGGATTCTCCAGGCGAGAATATTGAAGTGGGCTGCCATTCCCTTCACCAGGATTACAGTTTAGAGAAAGAAATTAAAAGGCAAATACCCGAGGAGTATAAACACATTGATGTCACTGTTAAAGGGAGGATCCTGGATGCTTAAAGTGTGAGAAAATCAGAAAAGGGGGAAAAGTTCAAAGTAAGGATGGGGCAAGAGGGGACAGACCT
The DNA here is from genome assembly GCF_023699985.2 of Odocoileus virginianus. NCBI lineage: Eukaryota > Metazoa > Chordata > Mammalia > Artiodactyla > Cervidae > Odocoileus > Odocoileus virginianus. Next base: position 11,339,909 of record NC_069686.1, read on the forward strand.
TCATGGGCCTTCACTTGCCTCACTGATTTGCTTACTCATCACCCTTTTTCATTTTTACAATGCCCTTTCTTGTGTTTGACTCATCCTACCCCATCTAATTTGGGACAACATCTGGAACATATTAGACCTCCAGAAATGTTTGATGAGTGACTGATCTTTAACTTTTTAAAGTCAAAAACCTGATTTCTGCTCCTGTTTCGTAGAAAAGCTAGTACTGCCTGTTAGACTGTATAATAAGTGGTTACCAAATGCTTCATAGAACGTTGGTTAAAGCAGATAGCTACGCTTAAGATGAAATGTCCTCATCTTCAAGGATAGTATGGATACCCAGCCACATGTGAGAAACCCTGGCATAATTCTTGAGCAGTCTTTTTTACTATTTAAGTAGTGCTTGATTTACTCCCCTACCCAGCCCCACGTGATGGCCGGCGAAGTCATTGTAAGTCTCATTGTAAGTTCATACAATTTGAACTTCATCCCCTTGAAAATTATTGAGATAGGTGAAAGGTTTGTACTTTTACTTTATTTGCCTAAAATTCCACCCAGGAAAACTATCTCAGATGTAAATGTCATCTAGTACTAAGCTATTTGTTCCTGTCTTCCCTACCCTGGATTGTCTGCCCTCCCCTGGACTTCATCCTGCCTTTAGTGAAGTGCTGTGGTGTGAGTTTTTCCCCCTTGGCTAGGTCTTATTTGCAACTGCGTGTGTTTTTATATGATTGCTTACACTGTGTGGATATAAATTACTTTTTGGAATAATCAGTGAAAGTAATGATCTTTTTAAAAAGAACTCATACAAATACAGATTTGTAGTTCCATAAATTTTGTGAATACCCCCAAAGATACCTGTTTATTCTTATTTTGATAATTGAAAATATAATAGATGGTGTGATAAGACTAGCTTCATGAAGTCCTTTTATAAGTACTGTAATAAAATGGTTAATTTGTCCATACATACCCTCCAATTATCTCCTCAATTCCTGGCAACAGCCACAACCCCATCTTTCATTTTTATTGCCTACCAGTTAATTGCACTAATAGGTTTTGCTTTTCATTTCTGCATGACTTTCATTAGAAAAAGTGGCAAGTGCTAACTCTTGCTGCTTTTTAGTTAGTACATATTTCAGACTTTTTAATCAGAGATGAGCAAAGCAAATGGATTTTTTAAAATTTCATGTGAATATGCTTGCTAGCCTCAAAATTCCAGATGACTACTTCTGACTTTTACTCTTTTAGAAAAGAAGAGGCTTATTTGGGACCAATAAATTCTGCCAGGTAAGGAATATTGGTAGCTAGAGCTATGTGGTAGTTTGTTGTGTTTTTTATTTTTTTTTCTCTAGAAAAGCTTTTTTTAGTACTATTTACCAGTGAATCAATCTTCTCAATTCACAGACAGGTTTCTTGGGCAATGTGAACTAACATGAGCTAATTTAATGAGTATTTAACAAGGCATTTATTCATTTAAAAGTGATGTAAAAATTTTAATAAAGATGTTTGAAAACATTTGTGCTTTTTTAACAATCAAATGTGTATGAAATCCAATTGAATCTTTAAAAATAAGAGTTTGTTGTTTAATTGCAGTACCTTAAATAATTTTCCTGAGTATTCTACATAAGGAATGATTATGATATATAGTATTGACTATACTAAATTGAATCATTTTCATTTATCACATTTTATGATTTATGAGAATGTTTTTATTCAGCCTGATTGTTTTATTCCTCTTGAAAATTGGTGATTGAATAAAAGACTTGCCATTGATTTAGTTATACATATCTCTTTATGAAATATGAAATATCTCTGGTGGCTAAGACAGTTAAGAATCCACCTGCCATGCGGGAGACCTGGGTTTGATCCCTGGGTTGGGAAGATCCCCTGGAGGAGGGCGTGGAAAACCACTCTAGTATTCTTGCCTGGGGAATCCCCAAGGACAGAGGAGCCTGCTGGGCTACAGTCCATGGGGTCACAATGAGTCGAACATGACTGGGACTAAGGACAAATCATTATGATTAGAGAGAAATGAATTTGCATTAGGGGAGGAAAACATTTAAGTTGATATAAATTAACATTATACTTATTATTTTTATCTAAATTTTAAAGTATTTTAGGAATACTACAAGAAAAAATTCAGGATTTTACTACTCTATACTTTTAAAAAAGAAAGATGTAAAAGCCTTTTCTACATTGTTGCTAAGTCTGGATCCTGCTGAAATGACCCAGATATTTGTAGTTACTGGTGCTATGTCACTTCAGTTGTGTCTGACTCTTTGCAACCCCATGGACTGTAGCTCGCCATGCTTCTCTCTCTGTGGGATTTTCCAGGCAAGAATGCTGGAGTGGGTTGCCATTTCCTTCTCCAGGGGATCTTCTCGACTCAAGGATCAAACCTGCATCACTTTTGTCTCCTGCATTGGCAGACGGATTCTTTACTACTAGCACAACCTGGGTAGCCCTTCAGATGGCAAATACTGAAAATATCAGATAGGCAGTGTCTGTTTCAAAATATCGGATGAATTGGCAAGTTTCTTTCTTATACCGTTTAAAGTCTTCTTTCAACTAAATTATGTCCTCCCAAGTGACATATAAATAAGAAATATAATTATAGAATTCTATGATAAACAGGGGAAAAGAAACAAGATTGAGACAGGAAGAAAAAGTGGACCTTTTCTTGAAATATCTATAACAAAATAGAAAATCAAGTGGAAAATAGAGAAAATTTGTTACAAGTGAGAAATATGAAAGATAAAATTTTCATGTGATTAGCAGTTAAGCCATTCAAAGGATGAAAAGAAAGCCAGAGTTAATGACAGATACAAAGGAATAGAGTAAAAGGACCGTTTTATGAGGATAAGTAGGATTATGTGTATAACATAGAGAAGTCAATTCTAGCTAAGAATTTCTTGAAGGAACCTCTTTAGTTTGCTTCTCATGAAGCAGATGGGTGGGAACTCACCTGCCTTTATATGGAGGTGCTTAGCCAAAACTCGCTTTTCAGGAAGAGCACTCAGCCTTGGGAACATCAACAGTATTTTCAGGTTAATAGGGTATAAATATGAGATTTGAGGAGAATGCATTTGTATTAGGAGTTACTTGAAAAATTATGTAGGCAGCTAACAGTTTCAAAAATTGAAAGGGAATGTTTATATCCAAGGTTATATTGGAACTCTCAACAGATATCTTGGTTTACTAAAAATTTGGAACTAGGTTTTCGTAGATGTATCTTTTGTCTATGTTTCTATATTGAAGTATGGGAACCACTAGGATGTGCAGATTTAGATGATGGAAGTTTTAATTTTTAACTTTCAATATATTTTTTGAAGTGAAACTATGATTTCTTAAGTATCATTGTTGCATTCTTTAAAAGTCTATTTTAATATGAAAAGTGTTAGAATAATAATAATATATACAGTAGTATAGGCATATTACAAAAATGAACGTACAGAAAGTGTGTTTAGGAAATATTCATATTGTTTTATTCTAGATAGTTCACATGTCACTAGATGTATTTTTTAGAACCTTACAACAGAAAATATCTCAATAAAATGCTCTTATTTTTTTAACTTTGCAAATTAGTGTAAAGTTTTCCATCCTGCCAATATAGTTTGGCTGTTTTATTTTTAAGCCTGTCTAAACTGTTTTGCATCTCTAGTAACAACCAGAAAGTTACAGGTTCATGATTTGCAAATTGATGAGACTTAAGTTTTTACACTGTGAGTATACTAAGGAAGTGGACTAGGGTTTAATTTTCTCATATTTTGAGATTTTTGCCCATAGAGGTTTTTTTTTTTAATTCTTATTAAATGAATTTTAATACAATCAGTTACAACCTTGAGCAAAACAAATCCCCAGATTTTCCAGTAATGATATTTTATATTAAATAGTTAAGCATAATATTCTTAACAGTTTTTTTTCCTCTTTCCTCTTTTTTAAGTTATCATAAATAAAATTGACTTTTGGAGAATGCCCACAGTCCTGTAAATTTCCATACATGTATAAGTTTGTGTAACCATCACTTCAGTCAAGGTATAAAATAATTCTATTACCCCAGAAAACTCTCTTTGAATTTCTAAGTGTTCTGAACGATATAACCTGTCTTTATAGTAGGAATACATTGTCCTAAACTTGCAGCAAAAAAAAAAAAAAAAAGCTATTTTGCTGTACTGTTCAATAAATCTGTGTTCCACTCTCCTTTCTAATGAATTTAAGTTCTAATTGCTAATTGTACACTTGGTTGATTTATGCTTCTCATCAGGGATAGCATTCATTTTTCCTTTCTACCAAATATCATCAACTAATCCAGTCCTAAGCTCTAACCTCTGGAGATTTCCTAGATGATGGTATCAGTAGATCTGTCTTTGTTCACATTACATCTGTTGATAAGTTATGCTTTGTTCATCATCCGCATTGTTTTTTGAGCTGCCAGTTGTCTGACGTTAATGCTGGATTATTATCTAGAGTACACAGGAGAATCACTGCTGCATTTCTTTTTATAGGCTCTGCAGATAGTGTTCTTTATTTTTCCAAGTATCTTCATGGCTTTGTGCCATGCTTTTTCTACACTACCATTGTATATTTCTCTGTCTATGTATGGTACATGCAAACCAAAGAGAGGAAAGTCACAGGCTATAAGTCAAAACCTTACTTGAATATTTAAACAAGGGTTGCATATTAACCATTCTGTTATGGACATTTGAGTAGCATGCATTTCCAGTAAAATGAATATCTAGAGTCCATAAACAATAATAAATTATTTCAAAATAAAGATCAACATTTGTCTAACTGTACTATAAGTCTATCATTTATGACTTTGCCACAGATAGAAAATTAAGAAATTTAACCATATCTATAACAGTCATCACTGAGGTCATTTCAGACCATCTTAAGTATTATTACCTCACACAGAGAAAACATTGACAAGTTAATTTTAACCCTGATATTTGGATCTTGAGTTTTCTTGTTCTATGAATCTTTTAAGGTTTTTCAAGGTTTCTTACATAAATATAAGGTATCTTGAAATGTTGTGATTCTCCTGTGATTGTTTTGTGTGTGTTTCGATTTGAAAATTTTTTGTTTGTTTGTTTTTAATTCTTGGAAATAAATGTATTACTAATGAATGAGATTGTTTATGATCCTTGTTTGGGAAATAAGAGTTGAAAACCTTATGGAATAATATAGCTACTTTTACTTGTACACACTATTGTCTGTCCTTTGAAGCTATACAGTGACTGTTTTGTCATTTGCTCCTCAGATGGATCCTGTGCAAAAAGCAGTCATTAACCACACATTTGGAGTGTCCATTCCCCCAAAGAAGAAACAAGTTATTTCTTGTAATGTCTGTCAGCTTCGCTTTAACTCGGATGTGAGTATCACCTTTTCACTGCTCTCTGTAGTCTGTCAGCTTGGAGTCTGATTGTTCTGAACATGGACATCTCTTCATATTATGTATTCTCTAGAAGCACATTTATTGTGGGCAATTGGTGGCCCGTTTATTTCAGTGTGCTAGATTTTAAAGGGAGTCAGATTCAACGTTAGAAACTTGAACCACAGAGTGGCTAGTATCAAAAATCAAGGCTTTCTCTATGTAATCAGTCTCATCTGTTTCATTGTATACTTAATTCTACCAGTTATATTTACTTTTCAGAAATACATTTGGATAGCAGAAAATATTTTTTAAAAGTTTAAAATGCAATGAAAATATGAAAAAAATGCAATGAATGTTGAAGAAAACCATTCTTATTATTCTTGAGATAGCAAGTACCACATTTAACTGTGTGTGCCAAATCATATTAAATACCTGAAAGAATAATTTATTGCACAGTTTATATTTTCCTGGAAGATAGAAATACAGGGAAGACTTTGTAAATTATCTTATCTCATAAGTATAACCATCATGTTTTAAAAAATGATAATAAGGAAAGGATACAAATTAATATTTTTTGAAAGTCAATTTTAGAATGTAGAAATAAAATAGCAATATCACAATAAATAATATTAGAATGTTTATAATATTCAATTATCAAGTAAAGCCAATGACAAATGCAAATCTGAATCTGGCAACTGTATATTATATGTGGTATTTCCCAAGATATTTTATCATCAAAGTCATTTTGCAAAGAGTATGTTATAAGATTCATGAGTTTCAGAAATGCTAAAATAGTAAATACCTTTCTTTGCATATACCAGTAGATGATATTTTCATAATTCTATTTAGGAAACATAATGAAAATTATAGTCATTGGAAAAGAGGAGATATGCTTACCATGACTTATAAAAGTATATTTAATGCAATTTCAACCAAAACTCCAAAGAATTTTTTTGGCACCTGCTAAAATCTTTCTCAAATTCCATATTCAAGAATTAAAATGTTCCCAAATAAATTGAGAGATATATAGTACCAATTCACTAGAAATCTTGGTATTGTTAAGATGTCATTTCTTCCCCAACTGATCCATACACCTAACACAACTTCAATAAAAATCTTAGAAGGCTTTTTTTATAGAAGATACCAAGACATTTCTTAAATGTAATAGAAAAGCCCTATGATAGTCAAAATGTTTTTTAGGAAAGAACAAAGTTTGAGTACTTATACTTTTTGATTTTAATACTTACTATAAAACCTATAGTAATCAAGACCATGTTATTGGTGAAAGAGTAGGAGACACATTGATCAATAGAACAAAATAGACCCACACGTGTAGTCAGTTCATCTTCAACAAGGTTGCAGAGCTAGTTCAATGGAGGAAGGTCAGTCTTCGCTACAAATAGTACAATTGGATATCTACATGGAAATTTTTCAAAAAGAATCTTGACTGCTATTTCCCACAAAATATGAAAATTAATTCAAGTAGGTCTTAGCATAACTATAAACTTAAAACTATAAAACTTCTAGAAAATAACATAAGAGAAAATTTATGTGACCTTGAGTTAGACAAAGATTTCTTTGTCTAAAAAAATATGAAATGAAAAATGTTAATTATAAAAAATGCTCATTATTGGACTTCATCAAAATTAAAAATGTCTCCTCTTCAAATAACACTATTAAACTGTTAAGAAATTGAAAAGAAAAATTACAGACTGAGAGACAATATTTGTAAGACACATGCCTTGTATGCAGAATATTTATATAACTTTATGATTCAATAATAAATAATAAATGGGCAAAAGATTTACATAGGCACTTTACCATGACAGATAAATATGCAAAACAATTGTCAACATCATTAGCTATTAAGGAAGCAAACCACAATCAGATACCACTATACCTATTAAAATGATAAAAGTTAAACCAATTGATATTACCAAATGCAAAAATGAGGACCAACTGGAACTCTCATTAACTGTTGTTGGAAATAAACCATAGTGCAGATCCTTTGGAAAATAGTTTGATGGCTATTTATAAGAATTTTTATAAAGTGGTAGATACATTTCTCATACAGCCCATCAATCCCACTTCAAGGTATTTATCCAAGAGAAATTAAAACTTTTGCCATATTTATATATCTTTATAGGAGCTTTATTCATAATTGCCCAAAACTGAAATTGATCCTAATGTCTATCAACTGATGATGAAATAAACTGAAATATAGCCCTGCAATGGACTCAGCAGTAAAAGAAGTGATATACCAATGCCTCCCACATCATGGGTGAATTTCAAAGGCAGTGTGCTAAATAAAATAAGTGCACACAAAAACTATACACTTTATGCTTACACTTATGTAACTTTTGCAAAAGACAAAACTGTAGGGATAAAAATCAGACACATAATTAATAGGGACTGAAGTTGGCATTGAGAAATTCATTACCAAGGGGCATGAGAGAACTTTTTTGGATGATGGAAATACTCTTAAGTCTTCATTGCTGTGGTAGTTACACAACTGTTTTGTTTTGTTTTTCTCTTCAAAACTCATAGAACTCAATACCTAAAAAGACTTTTACTGTATGTAAAGTATACCTCAGTAAACCTGACTAGGAGAACAAAATCAATGTGATAAGAATCATGAAATATTTTTTAAATTGAAGACTAATTATAGAAACATGCCTACTAGATATATTAAACTACAGTATTGCTACTAGATTTAGGTATAATAATTAAAGGAACTTTTTAAAGAAAAAGCAGAATAATAAATACTGAAAATAGATCCAAGTATATTTAACATTTTTGCCCAATTATTATCCAAATTTATGTAGCCATGTAGGAAAATTAGCATCTTTGTAACTTTATGAATATAAAATGAATATGTTCACTACTTAACTGGCCACTGACAAAATGAATGCCCAGGTGAAGACATGCTCCATATTTAATTCTAGCATTCCCATTGCAGTGATGCCAGATGTTGAAGCATCTCATAATACAAAGCAAAGAGATTGTAAAGTAAAATTGCAAAAAGCTTGCAAAAGATGCAGACATGTTGGAGAACTGTTTAATACAAAGTCACTGACAAATGAGGATCTGCCCGTTAGAAGTATTAATTTAACAAGAGAAAAATTAAAAGGTTGATGATAGACAGGCTGCTCAAAGTAAAATGTTTTAACTATCAAGTGAATAATAAGGACTTTTGCAATTATGAAGCCCTTGAATTAGGAAAAAAAGAAAACATTTATTTACACGGACCAAAAAGAAAATTAATTTTAAAAGAATCATTGAAGAATATTTTTCCATCCTATTCCCATCCTCCTAATCTCCATGCCTTTCTCTCTCTGCCTATCATAACTTCATTAATATTTCTTGCCTATCTTTCCTGGGTTTGTTTATACAGATATAACCAAGTATGAATGTATACTCAATCTCCTTCCTCTTCTACATACAAGGTAGTATACTATTTGTGCTTTACTGGTACCTTGCATTTTTTTTTAACATAGCAATATAGCCTAGAGAATTTTCCCTATCAGAACCTAGCAAGCCCCCTCACTATTTTTTCATAGGTGTGATAGGCAAAGATGTCCACATCATAGTCTCTGGATTCTTCTACTGTATTACCTTGTAAGGCAAAAGGAAATTAAGGTAGTAAATGGAATTAAGAGCACTAATCAGCTGACCTGAAGATAACTGTCCTGGATTATCCCACAGGCCCAAAGGCCCTTAAAGGTAGAAGACGGAGGCAAAAGAGAAGGTTAGAGTGACATGATATAAGAACAAATTGAGTGACCATGGTTTGTTTGAAGGTGAAAAAAGGGACCACATGCCAAGGAGTGTAGAAAGTTTCTAGAAGTGAAAAGTCAAGGAAATTGACTTAGAGCCTCCAAAAGAGAATGCAGTCCTGCTGACACCTTGGTTTTAGCCCAAAGAAACCTATGTTGGACTTCCAACCTCAAGAACTGTAAGATAATAAATATGTGTCGTTTAAGCCACTGAGTTTGTGGTAATTTGCTACAACAGCAGTAGAATACTGATATAGTAGTCTATGTGTAGAAGTTCCATGGTTTCTTTAACCAGTCCCTTATTGGTGGACACTTAGGTTTTTCTTATCTTTGGAGTTAACATAGATTTTCATAACCAATAAATGACAGATCTTCAAAAGAGACATGGGTTTGATCCCTGGGTCAGGAAGATACCCTGAAGAAGAAAATGGCAGCACACTCCAGTTTTCTTGCCTGGAGAGTCACATGGACAGAGGAGCCTGGCAGACTACAGTCCATGGGGACACAAAGAGCTGGACATGACTGAAGTGATTTAGCACAGCATGCTAGTACATAAATTTGGGTCTCTTGCCTATAAATCCACATCTCTCCCATTATCTTATGTTGCCTTAAAAATTAACTCATTGTCTTAGCACTTACTGTGCTCCTATTTTAGTTTATGCCAAGCACTATATATACTAGGGGCTTCCCTGGTAGCTCACCTGGTAAAGAATCCGGCTGTGATTTAGGAGACCCCAGTTTGATTCCCGGGTTGGGAAGACCCCCTGGAGAAGGGATGGGCTGCCCACTCCAGTATTCTTGGGCTTCCCTGCTGGCTCAGATGGTAAAGAATTGCCTGCAATGTGGGAGACCTGGGTTCAATCCCTGGGTTGGGAAGAATCCCTGGAGGAGGACACGACTACGCACTCCAGTATTCCTACCTGGAGAATGCCCGTGGACAGAGGAGCCTGGTGGGCTACAGTCCGTGGGGTCGCAAAGAGCCAGATGTGACTAAGCACAGCACAGCATACATACTAGACTCCAGAATCCAGCAGCAAGTTTTACTAGTAAACAGGGTGTGTGAAAGCTTTCAGGGATTAACCTTATTGGATCCTCTCAGAACATGTTCTCAGTTTTCAGCTCTATATGTTCATTATTCTATGCATAGAAATGCTGCACAGTGTAAAATATGGAATTAACAGTCCTTGAATGAGATTTAACCCTTAACTTTGAACTCTGATAAACCATTTCACCACTGTGGGCCTCAGTTTCCTCTTCTGTAACATAACCAAAAACGGACTACGTGGTCTTTGAGAGGGTCATTCCAGCACTATGATTAAAAATCATTTCATGGTATTTCTTTAGAAGGATGGGATTTAATCACTTCCATCTTACAGGTGGAATAGCTAAGACCTAGAAAGAATGATTATGCATCTTATTTGTTATTTGTGTCATGGGTTGAGTGAGGGGAGGTATGTCAGTCTTCTTTCTACAGCCTAGAATTGCTCTGGGAGCAGATTCGTCTTTGACATGAGCTTCATTCAATGTCAGTAATTTTCTTTGTATTTACTAACAGAGACATGGACAGATGTACCCGTGAGCACGTGACCACTGGCTTTCTTGTCATCACTAAAGCTCTATTGATAATGGAGAAAGAAATTAAATTTCTGAGTCATGCTTAGACTCTGGGCAGGAAAGCCACACAGTCTGGATGGCAAATTCACAAGTGTGACATATACATGTTCTCAGTGTTTAGTAATGGTGCTATAATCTGCATAACTGAGCTCTGAAACTGAGCATTCTTTATTTGGGGGAGAGTTTATTATTTTATAATTACCCTATTTACATTTTAATGTAAGAATTAAGAAGATGCTCATCCTTATTTTCTTTAATAACATTTCTAAATCAGCCTAAGACTGAATTGGCTTTCCTCTTCAGTGTAGAAAATATGTTTATTGAAAAATCTGGAAGGCAGATTTGCACAGTAAACAGACTGCATTCTGCCATTCTCCATTACCCGTATAAACTGTACCAGGGCAGACTTCATGCATAAAAATTCAATGTGACCTAGTTTAAGTGTCCAGTAACCCCCTTTGTTCAGCTTTTATCATCTCAGTAGAACTCCACTGTAGGAAAGCAAAATGCTATAGCTTTATTTACACAATACAGCATTATGCAAATGAACAAGCATTAATCACAAACATTTCCCAAGTGAACCTTTGCGTATTGACACCATTAACTTTGCCAAGGGGCAGGCGTTGCAGTCCAGGAATAATATGTCTTTCCAACTGAGTCCTAGACATTTGTTCAAATGTGTACATCACCCATATCCCTATTTCTTCTTGATCACCTTTTTTCTGTATAATGTGGTTTAGAGTGAGCACTGAATGAAAATGTCCTGGGCTTGAATGCTCCCTTCTTCTCCAGTGAACAAGGGCACTGCAACTCTAGTGTGGGTATAAATTGATAAGCCTCAATCTGGATCATTCCCATTAGCTGGGAAATATGTTCCTAGAGTTAAGCCTTGCCAGGGAAATAGGTCTTCCATATGTTCCATGGTCAGTTTTGAAACAGACTCTCAAAATTATTGGACTTTCGGTTTTCATATGAAAACCAAGAAACTAGAACTTTTAACAAAAGCTTTTAAAATATTTTTGAGGCCAACATTTCTTTTTTTGGCTAGGTTGAAAGCTGGAAGATCCTAAATAATTTCTAATTTTCATAGTAATTTTAACTTCTTAGAGAATAGTAGCAGAAGGATAAAGAAAACTGACCTTAAAGAGATTTTTGCATAAAATCAGGGCAACCTAAAACTCTTGAATGCTTAAAAATAGGATGATCTTCTTTTATTATTGTTATCCCAGAGCAGAGTTAATCATAAATACCCTAAACATGTGACTGAGCCCTTTATGCTTCATGGACAAATCGAAATGAGAGCATAATGATCTTTTTAATCAAGTTTTATATACTCTAATTTAGGAACTGACCCTGAAATTTTGGTACTCAGCATTAATATCACAATTGATTAAGCATGAGATGCAGGGTCCCTAACTGCTAACCCCACTCATTTGGAGCTAACTCATTTGACTTTTTAAATTTACAGTATTACTTTTTGAATAGAATTATAAATCTAATCATCTCTCGTTCACTTTTTATAAAAATTTTACCTTGTGGCTCCTCTAAGTTTTTACTTTTGTTGTGCTGTTTGTGTCTTTGTTTTGGATTTTGGTTATCTAGTATCTCCTCTCTCTCATTTTAGCCCACTGTTCTTTTCCCTTGCTGTGTTCTATTTCCTCATGTCTTAAGTCATAAGGAGATAGATGACCTCATGCCATTTCATTGATTTACATTAGACTGATACAGTACAAATGGACAGAAAATTAAGGATTTGCTTAGAAGTTAAAATGGCAAGGTGACCAACTGCTTGTGTGAACATTTCTGTAAGTGACCTGATTCTCTTATTCTTTACTATAAATATCTCTGAGATTTCAGGAAGTGCAGTCATCCAACAGTCATCTTCAGTTCATGTGTAATTGATACATCTGTGATGCTTCTTTGCTCTGCATTTTGCATCTGTGTCAATTTAGCAGTTTTCATTTGGACAAGATTATTTAAATATGCTCTCCTGGGCCTTTCTGCCTGCATCTCTTTTTGTAATTTTAATCTTATGCCCACTTCCTAATTTCTTTAGCAGTTTATATATTACAGTACAAATTCTCTGTCTTGTATAAACAAACTGCCCCCATCCACCATCTGCCACTCAAGAGGCTTTAGTGTATTTTCTGCTGGAGGCCCTGGCATTCCCTGTCATCCAGCGGGGATCTCAGCAGTCATGAGACTGGGGAGAAAGCAACAATTTCGGGTCCCACATAAATGCCCTTTCCATGTGCTCTTGGCTGACCCTCCATCTCCTTTGGCCCCCAGGCCCTACTGCATCTCTCCACCAGCTGCCAGGAGGCAGCAAGTCCCTCCAGCAGCTGTGGTTCCTTCCCTGGGAGGTCAGAGCAGCAGGGAAATAGGAACCCCTTACACACCTTCTTGGAAGACCTTTCTTGAAGCAAAAGCAGAATAAGCACCCAACTGCAAGGGCACCTGCTTAAATTTTCTGAAGGATCAAGCTTTTTGTTTGAAAAAATACTCTTCTAGGGAACTTGCATTTCACTCTTGGGTGCCTAGCTCTGGTTTTAACTCTAGAAATTCTGTCCACAGTCATTCATGTTTGTCTTTCCCCATGAAAACATGTTCTCTTCGCATCATGTTCCTCCTTCCTGTGTTCTCTCTTCTATTCCTTTCTCTCTAGCTCTTCTCTGATACAAAGATACAACAAATATACTATTCTTTCCTTCTTTCCTGGACATAATTTCTTTATTAAGCTTTTTCAGGTTTAGTAACTTGATTCATTGCTGTAAATTCTGAGGCACTTTTCACTTGCAAAGCCCCTAAAAGGTATTTTTTAAAATTTATTTTTTAATTGAAGAGTAATTGCTTTACAGAATTGAGTTGGTTTCTGCCTAGAAGATAGTTTTTTTTTAAGTATGTTGAAGATAGTATTTAAAATTCCAACCAGTGTAGTGTTTAGGACAATTTTTCCTATATTTCCTGAACTTTCAGGCCCTTTGATAACTGATATGTCAAGGAAAGCCTTGACAGTCATTTTCTAATATTTGGCCCTCTTTGTTACCACTGGACTTCCCTGGTAGCTCAGAGCAGTAAAGAATCCGCCTCCAGTGCAGGAGACCCGGGTTCAATCCCTGGGTTGGAAAAATCCCTTGGAGAAGGGAATGACTACCCACTCCGGTATTCTTGCCTGGAGAATTTCATGGACAGAGCAGCCTAGTGGGCTACAGTCCATGAGGTCGCAGAGTCAGACACAACTGAGCAACTAACGCACACATCACCACCATCAGATATGTCCAACAAGTATCTACATGTGTTAGGTCCACAGGTCATCTTAACTCTTCCCGCCTCTCATGCACACGCACACAGTCACTGCCCACTCCCCATGCATACCTACTTCATTTCTCTTGAAGCCCTTGAGATGGACAACAGCTCCTTTACTCTATTAATTTGTATTTGTATAGTCACCTATAAATTGAGTATACACAATTATGTATAAGTATGTGTAACTTGTGTTTTTTTAAGAATTGATGCTGATAAAATGTGAGCAGCAGAGTTTTAAGAATACTGGTACTTAGCCTGCTAAGTTTCACCTATGCTAATAGTGGCTTTCCATTCAGAAATTAAATAAGCCATGAAAGTTGGTCCTTATAAAAAAGTGAGTTTATGATGAAGGGATTTGGAGAAAGTCACAATCAAACTAAACTCTGCAGTTGGTCATTAAATAAAGAAATGATCTCATTGCTGGGTTAGAAAATGAAAGCTAGTTGTAAAGTTTACATCTGCTGCTAAACAGTACAAATTATTAGATAAATGAATAATTTTATAAGTTTGAAAAACCAAGTGATTCTGTCAAGAGAGAAGGTACTGACAATGCAAAGAATCAATAGCATCAAATGGAAATCTAGAAAATGATAGCCTGCTTTTGTCAAACATTTTACATTTTTCCCATAAATAAGACTATTTATATTGATTCTAAGGTGTGGAGGGTAGTGAAGCAGATAGTAGGTAATTAAAAGCATAAATCTCAAGAGCTTGGGAAGGTAATTCTCACTTTGCAGGCAGAGCTGCCAAAATGATGAACATTTTTTGCTTCAACATGACAGAAATATAGTGTGGTTACAGGGAGAAGGAACATAGTGAACTATAAGTTTGCTTCAATAGCTGCTGCTTAAGAAAGCTCTTTAAAAAATTTAGTCAGCCTTTTGGAAGCATATAGTAGTTACTTATTAATTTATTTAGTTGCCTTAAATTAGCACTGTAACATTACCAAAATGTTATAGTCTTTCTCAGAACTACCTTATTATAAATGGGCATTTGATCATTTAGAACTGATTTTAAATTCATCACTGAAAATAAAAGGAAGATCAGGATAAAGAGAATCTTTTAAAAAGTGAGCATTATGACTTATAAAGACTCATCAAAACATATGTGTAACTAATGGGGAAATTATACAACACATAATTCAATCATTTGGGGTGCTCTAAGAACACATAGATGCCTTGTATGACATGTTACTTTAGAGATTTGTATGTGTTTAATAATATTCAAAGTTCTGATGACCTACTTAATGTGATGTGAAGAACAGAGAATATGACAGTTTGGACAAGGAAGGTACCAAAACTCACTGTGTCATATAAGAATAAGTTTTCAACAGAAAAGCATTAAGCTTCTGTTGCTTAATTCCTTCAAGCTTTGGTTGTGTTGTTTTTCAGTCTGTCAGTGGTGTCCAACTCTTTGCAACCCCATGGGCTGCAGCATGCCAGGCTTCCCTGTCCTTCACCATCTCCCGGAGATTGCGCAAACTCATGTCCATTGAGTTGGTGATGCCATCCAGCCGTCTCATCCCTTGTCATCCCTTTCTCCTCCTGCCTTCAATCTTTCCCAGAATCCAGGGTCTTTTCCCATGAGTCAGCTCTTCACATCAGATGGGCCAAAGTATTGGAGCTTCAGTTGCAGCATTATGCCTTCCAGTGAATAATCAGGGTTGATTTCCTTTAGGATTGATTGGTTTAATCTCATGCTGTTCAAGGGACTCTCAAGACTCTTCTCCAGCACCAAAGCTCAAAATCTTCAATTTTTCAACACTCAGCCTTTTTCAGGCCCAACTCTCACATCCATACATGACTACTGGAAAAACCATAGCTTTGACTGTATGGACCTTTGCCGGAAAAGTATGTCTCTATCTTTTGAATACTCTCTAGGTTTGTCATAGCTTTTCTTCCAGGGAGCAAGCATCTTTTAATTTCATGGCTACAGTCACCATGTGCAGTGATTTTGGAGCCCAAGAAAGTTAAGTCTGTCACTGTTTCCATTGTTTCCCCGTCTATTTGCCATGAAGTGATGGGACCAGATGTCATGATCTTAGTTTCCTGAATGTTGAATTTTTAGCCAGCTTTTTCACTCTCCTCTTTCATTTTCATCAAGAGGTTCTTTAGTTCCTCTTTGCTTTCTTCCACAAGGGTGGTATCATCTGCATATCTGAGGTTATTGATATTTCTCCCGGCAATCTTGATTCCAGCTTTGTGCTTCATCCAGCCTGGCATTTTGCATGATGTATTTTGCATATAAATTAAATAAGCAGGGTGGCAATATACAGCCTTGACATACTCCTTTCCCAATTTGGAACCAGTTCATTGTTCCATGTCCGGTTCTAACTGTTGCCTTTTGATCTGCATACAGGTTTCTCAGGAGGCAGGTCAGGTGGTCTGGTATTCTCATCTCTTTAAGAATTTTCCACAGTTTGTTGTGATCCACACAGTCAAAGGCTAGTCAATGAAGCAGAAGTTTTTCTGGAATTCTTTTTCTTTTTCTATGATCCAGCGGATGTCGGCAATTTGATCTCTGGTTCCTCTGCCTTTTCTAAATCCAGCTTGAACATCTGCAAGTTCCCGGTTCACATACTATTGAGGCCTAGCTTGGAGAGTTTTGAGTATTACTTTGCTAGCATGTAAAATGAGTGCAATTGTGCAGGAGTTTGCATATTTTTTAGCGCTGCCCTTCTTTGGGATTGGAATGGAAACTGACCTTTTTCAGTCCTGTGACCATTGCTTAGTTTTTCAAATTTTCTGGCATATTGTGTGCAGCACTTTCACAGCATCATCTTTGAGGATTTGAAAGAGCTCAACTGGAATTCCATCACCTCCACTAGCTTTGTTCGTAGTGATGCTTCCTACGGCCCACTTGACTCTGCATTCCAGGATGTCTGTCTCTAGGAGTGATCACACCATCATGGTGATCTGGCCCAAGGAGATCTTTTTTGTATAGTTCTTCTGTTCTTCTTCTTGCCACCTCTTCTTAATAACCCTGCTTCTGTTAGGTCCATACCATTTCTATCCTTTATTGTGCCTGTCTTTGCATGAAATGTTCCCTTGGTATCTCTGATTTTATTGAAGAGATTTCTTGTCTTTCCCATTCTATTGTTTTCCTCTATTTCTTTGCATTGATCACAGGAAGGCTTTCTTTGCTCTTTGCTATTCTTTGGAACTATGCATTCAGATGGGTATATCTTTCCTTTTCTCCTTTGCCTTTCACTTCTGTTCTTAACCCTCCTCAGATAACCATTGGTATATCTTTCCTTTTCTCCTTTGCCTTTCACTTCTGTTCTTAACCCTCCTCAGATAACCATTTTGCCTTTTTGCATTTTTTTTTTCTTGAGGACGGTTTTGATAACTTCCTCCTGTACAATATTATGAACCTCTGTTTATAGTTCTTCAGGCACTCTATCAGATCTAATCCCTTGAATATATTTACTTCTACTGTATAATTTTAAAGGATTTGATTCAGGTCATACCTGAACGGCCTAGTCATTTTCCCTACTGTCTTCAATTTAAGTCTGAATTTGGCAATAAGAAGTTCGTGATCTAAGCCACAGTCAGCTCCCAGTCTTGTTTTTGCTGACTATGTGGAGCTTCTCTATCTTTGGCTGCAAAGAATATAATCAATCTGATTTCAGTGTTGACCATCTTGTGATGTCCATGTGTAGAGTCATCTCTTGTGTTGTTGGAAGAGGGTGTTTGCTATGACCAGTGCGTTCTCTTGGCATAACTCTGTGAGCCTTTGCCCTGCTTCATTCTGTACTCCAAGGCCAGACTTTCCTGATACTACAGGTATCTCTTGATTTCCTACTTTTGCATTCCAGTTCCCTATGATGAAAAGGACATCTTTTTTTGGCATTAGTTCTAGAAGATCCTGTAGGTCTTCATAGAACTGTTCAACTTTACCTTCTTTGGCATTAGTGGTTAGGGCATAGACTTGTATTACTGTGATATTGAGTGGTTTGCCTTGGAAACGAACAGAGATTATTCTGTCATTTTAGAAATTGCACCCAAGTGCTGCATTTTGGACTCTTTTGTTGACTTGAGGGCTACTCCATTTCTTATAAGGGATTCATTAAATGTTGCTTTGCTGATCAAACATTAATAACACCTTTTAAAAAATATTATGGATCTTCTTTTCTTCCCTGTGTAACATTCCTGTGTTAATAACTATTTTGGCAAAAGTAGAAGATTTCTGAAACATTTTGCAAAGCATTTTATTGCTGATTTTTGTCATCTTCCCACTTTGGGGTTGGGGAAGATTTTGAAGGCTTGTGTATTTTTCTCTTTTTTTGGTACAGATTTCTTTAGTTAAGATTGGGTGTGGAATCCTTAACAATAGGATAATGTTTCACTCTATTTTTGTTGTTTAGATTCTTAAGCTAAAAAATATATGCAGCTTACAATTGGAAATCAGATAGAATTTCTTGGCTGACTACCTGTAGGGTTCCTGAATCATTAGTTCCTGGTTTAAAGTTTATATTCAGGTGTTATTTAGTATGTGTTTGATTTCCCATAGCTTATTGTTTGTATGCTTGAGTGGGCAATTGGCTATAATTTTCACAGTCTTTACAACAAGGAAAAAAGCATTACTTATGTAAGACAGAAGCAGAAAAGCTGGATGCAACAAGAAGTAATCTTGCCTACTCTATTGCTTTCAAGCAAGTGGATGAATTAATACAGTTCAAAGCATTGTGTGAAAGGGATAACTTTTAACTACTTTTACTTCTCAAGCAACTTTTTAAATAAAGTGACAACATTTGCCCGGGAGGCTAGAGAATTTTAGATATGGTGAAAGTGAGAGTCGCTTCATCATGTCTGACTCTTTGCGACCCCACAGGTATACAGTCCATGGAATTCTCCAGGCCAGAACACTGGAGTGGGTAGCCTTTCCCTTCTCCAGGGGATCTTCCCAACCAGGGATCAAACCCAGGTCTTCCGCATCGCAGGCAGATTCTTTACCAGCTGAGCCACAAGGGAAGCCCTTTAGATATGGTAGGTCAGCATTAAGATAATTTTTTGGAGGGTCGGGGGTGGGGTAGGCAGGAGTGCCTGACCAGCTATAAGGAGCTTTATGAGGTTAGTCGTTGGGGAGAAGATAGCATATGAAGAAGTATTGCTGTAGCCAACATCTAAGATTTCAAGCTAGGAACTTTTGTTGAAAAAAACAGTGTTGCTGCTCAATTTAGTTCTTCAAGGAAAGTAATGAAACTGTCAAATTAGCTAGAGACAGAAGAAGAGTGTCAAAATAGTTCATGCCTAGAAAGGAAAATCCAAGAAATATAAGACAGGTTCCCTACCCTCACAGACCTGGTTAGCTAGGGAAACAAAACAAATATACTTAGAAACCTTGCTGAACTGTGTGATGTTAACTGCTATAAGATGAT
Organism: Odocoileus virginianus; assembly: GCF_023699985.2. Classification (NCBI taxonomy): domain Eukaryota; kingdom Metazoa; phylum Chordata; class Mammalia; order Artiodactyla; family Cervidae; genus Odocoileus; species Odocoileus virginianus. The sequence goes on from NC_069686.1 coordinate 11,359,347, forward strand.
ATTAATATAAATTTAGGAAAGCAGACAGCACATAGGCTAGAAGTATCATGAGCAGAAAGCTAGCATTTGACAGATGCCTCTTCTTCCACCAGGCTCTATATTAGATTCTTTCCACATATATTATTTCTGTATTTGTACCGAGTGAGGCTCAAGGAGGAAATGAAACTGTGAAAGGCTTGAGAGATGGTCAGCATTTGAAAAGGAGAGAATTGAACAATTATTAAGTACTAGAGCTGAAACAAATAGGGCTTCTTGAGTATGTGGTCTATGGATAGGCTCCAGGGGGTCCATGAACTGTATAAAAAACTATGCACAATTTTGTCTGTCTGTGTATCTGAAACCGTAATCACTTAGAAAGATGTTGAAGTGATTGAATCTTCAATTTCCTGAGAAATGTTCCACAGCTTCCTTTGGCAACATTTTCTAGTATTTAATCATTTTTAGTATTTTGTTGTACCTAAATCTTTATTTAAAAAAAAAAGAGAAAAGGAACCTTGGTCTTTTTTCCCCATCACTTTAGTTCTGTCTTCTAGGGCACATGGGAAACAAATGTGGTATTCACTACTCAGAAAATAGATCTCATGAACAAGAACTCCCAAGAATTCTTCATTCTGTTTAGGTTTTGATTTGGGGGGACTGAGAATATGATTCAGCTTTTATTAATGTGTATTTCCTTCAGGTATAATGTATTTCAGCTCTTATCAGTGGCATACTTAATACTTCTGACACCAAGAGCAGATCATTTTTAACATCTCTATAGGACAAAGTCATTTTCAGAAATAATTGTGAAATCACATGAATAGTAAGGAAAACCAGGAAAGAAACTCAGAGACTTTATTAAAGTTTCAATATATTACTATACCACTAATATCACAGTATAAAAAAGGAAGAAAAGCAAAGGATTGATCCTTTTGAAGTATATTCATGTATTTTTAAATGACTGAAACATAAGCCTATGTATTATTCTATCACAGAAATGATCATAACATTACAGTAACAAGTAAATTTTAATAAAATCAAAATTATATAAAAAGGACAATTTATGTACCCACTGACTTGTACCACTGATATTTTCTTCTTCATTCCTTAGTTTTAAACCACAGAAGAACCTAAAAAAAAGCATAAATTTTTATTTCAAAGATATTAACAAAAGTCAGTAAAATCCATCACATATAAGCAAAAATTTTTATTTACCAAAAAAAAATAATACACATCATAGTTAGCACTGTCTCATCTTAAAGTTTAAACACAAATAAAAATTCTAATCAGTCATGGAAAATGAAAGAATTGAAGAATTTCAAGTTCTATTTTCTTTGTCTTTAGTAATCACTGTGCTATCATTGTTTATTTCAAAATCAGTTATTGAAATGCTACAATGTGAGTGGCTCAGAGTTTGCAAACTTGACTCTTAACCATTAGGAATTTACTTTCAAAATGAGTAGGTGTGGCAGAGCCGTTGTGAATTGGGAGTTTGATAATATAACTACAAGTTCTGTATATTCACTCCATGTAGTTAATTAAAAGACAAGTGAAAAATATATGCCACTTTTAAGTTCATATACATATTACTATAATTCAGCTATAATCACAACAGTTGTTTAAAACCAACACTTTTTTTCAGGGTGGAGTATTTTATTACTGTTTAGAATTACCACCTGTAATGATATCAAAAGCAGACCTGTTTTCAGTTAGTTTTATTACTGTTTTCAAATTATCTGCACACAATGCAGCTCCTTATTTCCTGTGCTGAAGTGGACATCTCCTTCTCCCCTCCAGTATACCATGTATGCATGTGTGCTAAGTTGCTTCAGTTATGTCTGACTTTTTGCACCCTAGGAACCATAGCCATCAGGCTCCTCTGTCCATGGGATTCTTCAGGCAAGAATATGGAGTGGGTTGCCACGCCCAACCCAGGGATCAAACCAGTGTCTTTTATGTCTCCTGCATTGGCAGGCAGGTTCTTTACCGCTAGCGCCACCTGGGAAGCACAGACTCTAGTTAAACTTAGCATGGAGATAAAGTTGTGCTGATTTATACTTGTAATCTCCAAATAGTTTCCTTTTTTATCTTTAACGGTGCCCACTGCATATTCTTTGAAATGTAGCTTTCATTATCTCTCACCTGTGAGCTTGAGGTGACCTGGTTTTTGCTCAGGAAAGAAATAACATTCTATATTATTTGTGAGACACCTGTCGAATCCTTTTTTGTGATGATTTATTTGTTCATGTCATGAATTTTTGGCTTTTTCTTATACCATTTGAGAGGAATGGGAAAGAATAGATTTATTAAAGGGTACTTAGGTTATTCATTAGTTTTGTAAATTAAATCATGTAAGCCAACAAAATACCCTACATGCACTTTTAAACTAAAAATACCAACAATCTCTTTTAAAGATCTAATTTATACATTTACACAGATGGTTATAGAAAGGGGTATTCACTAACATCTGTAAATGTTGGGGAAATGATGGATGTCTATATTTGTAAAATGCCAAAAAGAATTACTGAATGTGCAGATATAGATTAAAAAATACAAAATTTGAATATCTGAAAGGCATTCTCTTCAAGCTAGTTTTATGAAGATCTAAACATTGAATAATTGTTTTTTTGCATAAATTTCCATTTTTATAAATGCAGTAAATTCTTATTAATTTGGACAACACTAATTAGGGATTTGTGATAATTCAGGTATGGGCTAAATTGTACTTTTGTTTGGTCCAAATTTGTTCTTCAAAGATAATGCAAATGAGTATTACAAAGAAGGATGAAGCATAGAGATTTAGAATACCAACAGAACCAATTCTTTCATGATTAGATAAGCACTTTAAGGGCACTGATTAAAATGCAAGCAATGATATAATTTTAAATAATTCTTATATATTTTAACACATCACCTAAGACTCTCTGGTAGCTAACAGCATTTATTCCAAAATGTTCAACTTTCAATTTTTTTTTTTTTACCATTCATTATGCCGTTTACCCAGATTATTCCACATTGTTGAGATTTTTCTGAAATTACAATTATCTAGTAATACCTAATCCCATTCCCTTTTTTAAAAAGCAAATGATATTTCTGTGACTTGGTTAGTATTTTCCCAGGAATTCTTTTGAATCCAGTGTTTGAACTTACCTGGTATCTAGGTTTTATAGTTCAGGCCAAACAAGCATTGTTTTGAAGGATGACTTATCCAATTTAGTTACCTGCACTGATCAAATTGACTGATCCATAAGTCACTAATTTTGTGTTCTGACCTGGGGCAATCTTGATGGACAAGTGAGTGAGCCACTGTATATAAGAATTGTCTTTGCAATAATTGTGGAATTAGTCTGTTAGGAATCTGTTCATTCCACAATGAGGTGGATCAAGCAGCCAGATCCCAAAAATCATACCAACTGGTAACCCCTGCTTCAGTCCACAGTTTCTCACCATAGGCAGAAGTCAGTCAGGAATTTGAAGTAAGTTCAGTTCAGTTCAGCCGCTCAGTCGTGTCCAACTCTTTGTGACCCCATGGATGGCAGCACACCAGGCATCCCTGTCTAACACCAACTCCCAGAGCATGCTAAACTCAAGTCCATTGAGTCGGTGATGCCATCCAACCATCTTGCCCTCTGTCATCCCCTTCTTCTCCTGCCTTCAATCTTTCCCAGCATCGGGGTCTTTTCCAGTGAGTCAGTTCTTCACTTCAGGTGGCCAAAGTATTATAGTTTCAGCTTCAGCATCAGTCCTTCCAATGATTATTCGGACTGATTTCCTTTAGGATGGACTGGTTGGATCTCCTTGCAGTCCAAGGGACTCTCAAGAGTCTTCTCCAACACCACAGTTCAAAAGCATCAATTCTTCAGCACTCAGCTTTTTTTATAGTCCAACTCTCACATCCATACATGACTACCCAAAAAACCATAGCTTTAACTAGAGGGACCTTTGTCAGCAAAGTAATGTCTCTGCTTTTTAATATGCTGTCTAGGTTGATCATAATTTTTCTTCCAAGGAGCAAGCATCTTTTAATTTCATGGCTACAGTCACCATCTGCAGTGATTTTGGAACCCAAAAACATAAAGTTTGTCACTGTTTTCATTGTGTCCCCATCTATTTGCCATAAAGTGACAGGACCAGATGCCATGATTTTAGTTTTCTGAATGTTGAGTTTTAAGCCAGCTTTTTCACTCTCTTCTTTCACTTTCATCAAGAGGCTCTGTAGTTCCTCTTCACTTTCTGTCATAAGGGTGGGGTCATCTACATATCTGAGGTTATTGATATTTCTCCTGGCAATCTGATTCCAGCTTGTGCTTCATCCAGCCTGGCATTTCACATGATATACTCTTCATATAAGTTAAATAAGCAGGGTGACAATATACAGCCTTGACGTCCTCCTTTCCCGATTTGGAACCCCTGTTCTTCTATGCCCAGTTCTAACTGTTGCTTCTTGACCCGCATACAGATTTCTCAGGAGGCAGGTAAGGTGGTCTGGTATTCCTATCACTTCCCACAGTTTGTTGTGATCTACACAATCAAAGGCCTTGGCGTAGTCAATAAAGCAGAAGTAGATGTTTTTTTGGAACTCTCTTGCTTTTTTGATGATCCAACCAATGTTGGCAATTTGATCTCTGGTTCCTCTGCCTTTTCTAAATCCAGCTTGAACATCTGGAAGTTCATGATTCACGTACTGTTGAAGCCTGGCTTGGAGAATTTTGAGCATTACTTTGCTAGCATGTGAGATGAATGCAATTGTGCAGTAGTTTGAACATTCTTTGGCATTGCCTTTTTTTAGCAATCAGTGAACTAAAATGAACTGGCATGGGCAAATTTAACTCAGATGACCATTATATCTACTACTGTGGGCAGGAATCCCTTAGAAGAAATAGAGTAACCCTCATAGTCAACAAAATAGTCCGAAATGCAGTACTTGTATGTAATCTCAAAAACGACAGAATGATCTCTGTTCATTTCGAAGGCAAGCCATTCAGTATCACAGTAATCCAAGTCTGTTCCGCAACCACTAATGCCAAAGAAGCTGAAGTTGAATGGTTCTATGAAGACCTACAGACCTTCTAGAACTAACACCGAAAAGAGATGTCCTTTTCATTATAGGGGACCAGAATGCAAAAGTAGGAAATCAAGAGATACCCAGAGTAACAGGCAAATTTGGCCTTGGAGTACAAAATGAAGCATGACAAAACCTAACAGAGTTTTGCCAAGAGAACGCACTGGTCATAGCAAACACCCTCTTCAAACAACACAAGAGAAGACTCTACATGTGGACATTACCAGATGGTCAGTACTGAAATTAGATTGATTATATTCTCTGCAGCCAAAGATGGAGAAGCTCTATACAGTCAGCAAAAAGAAGACCTGGAGCTGACTATGGCTCAAATCATGAACTCCTTATTGCCAAATTCAGACTTAAATTGAAGAGAGTGGGGAAAACCACTAGACCATTCTTGTATGACCTAAGTCAAATCCCCTACGATTATACAGTGGAAGTGACAAGTAGATTCAAGGGATTAGATCTGATAGACAGAGTGCCTGAAAAATTTTGTGGACAGAGGTTCTTGACTTTGCACAGGAGGAAGTGATCAAGACCAATCCCCAAGATAAAGAAATGCAAAGAGGCAAAATGGTTGTCTGAGGAGGCCTTACAAATAGCTGTGGAAAGAAGAGAAGTGAAAAGCAAAGGAGAAAAGGAAAGATATACCCATCTGAATGCAGAGTTCCAAAGAATAGCAAGGAGAGATAAGAAAGACTTCCTCAGTGGTCAATGCAAAGAAATAGAGGAAAGCAATAGATTGGGATAGACTAGAGATCTCTTCAAGAAAATTAGTGATGCCAAGGGAATATTTCATGCAAAGATGGGCACAGTTAAGGACAGAAATGGTATGGACCTGACAGAAGCAGGGTTATTAAGAAGAGGTGGCAAGAATACACAGAACTATACAAAAAAGATCTTCACAACCCAGATAACCACGATGGTGTGATCACTCACTTAGAGACAGACATCCTGGAATGTGAAGTCAAGTGGGTCTTAGGAAGCATCTCTACAAACAAAGCTAGTGTAGGTGACAGAATTCCAGCTGAGCTATTTCAAATCCTCAAAGATGATGCTGTGAAAGTGCTGCACTCAATATGCCATCAAATTTAGAAAACTCAGCAGTGGCCGTAGGACTGGAAAAGGTCACTTTTCATTCCAATCCCAAAGAAAGGGAAGGTCATATATCAGTTGAGATATATTATGGTTCATTCATGTAATGGGGTAAATATACACACTAATTTTAAAAATTAGAAAACTTTCTAATTAATGACTTTTTAAAAAATCTCTGAGATCTATTGCTAAATTAAAAAAAACACAAAACAACATATGTGGTGTGTAGGCATTTGTCTAAAAATGGAAGGAAGGAAAAATACATACATATATATTTTCTTGATAGGCATGTCAGTTATCTCTGGCAGGATACACAAAGTGATAGTAATTAATTGCTAAGTCTGAAAGGTAGACTTTTCACTGTGTAGGTTCTTTTTTTTATACTTCTCAACTGTGTGATTATATTATTTGGATAAAAAATAGATACAATTTAAATTTTAAAAAGCTAAAGTAATAGCTAATTGGACAAAAATGAAATTCAGTAGAAATCATGGCTGATTGAAGTCTAAAGATGCAGATATTCCAAAATATTGTAACTACGAGTTGAAAAAAATAGAAGATCATCCTTTTAAAGCCTTTCTGATATAATATATATATTATATTCAATTCAAAACTTTTTATTAAGTCTACATCATGTAGACAGCATATTAAAAAGCAGAGACATTACTTTGTCCACAAAGGTCCTTCTAGTCAATGCTATGGTTTTTCCAGTGGTTATGCATGGATGTGAGAGTTAGACTATAAAGAGGGCTGAGAGCAGAAGAATTGATGCTTTTGAACTGTGGTGTTGGAGGAGACTCTTGAGAGTCCTTTGGACTGCAAGGAGATCCAACCAGTCCATCCTAATGGATATCAGTCCTGGATGTTCATTGGAAGGACTGATGTTGAAGCTGAAACTCCAGTATTTTGGCCACCTGATGCGAAGAGCTAACTCATTTGAAAAGACCCTGATTCTGGGAAAAATTGAAGGCAGGAGGAGAAGGGGAAAACAGAGGATGAGATGGTTAGATGGCATCACCAACTTAATGGACATGAGTTTGGGTAAACTCCAGGAGTTGGTGATGGACAGGGAGGCCTAGCGTGCTGCAGTTCATGGGGTCGAAAGAGTCGAACACGACTGAGCGACTGAACTGAACTGAACCGATACCGTGTAGTAGGTGCTTCAGAAGATTCAAAGATGAGTAAGACACAGTTCACATTGATCTTATCATATATGAATGACTTTTGTTGTGATTATTATTGGTGAGCAGAACTTTTAAAACAACATTGCATGGCATCTGAAATTGAAAGGCCACTTAGCATTCATTGATATTGAAATACTTTGGTATTTATCAATGAATCAAAAGTATGAGCATTTTTATTGTAGTCTTTCCTATGACAAACCAGTTTCTTATATGTGAGGAAGGTTGACCAGCTTAATCTGGAGTGGAAACTTCTAGCCCAATCTGATACTTTAATGTAAAAATAGCCTTAACATGACTCAGGTTAGCTAAGTGACTACTGAGGATGTACAGTTTTATTATTTTCTCTTACTTATATTTGTATGTTTTGAAAAGGGTATGGTATTAATCTTCATGTTTACATAGTTTACTTAATTTTAAATTATAAAATGTCTACTGGGCTTTAAAAATTGGTTTAGTGCTTTGGGGTAGGAGTTTTACAAAAACCTATTTTGTAAAAGAGGTTTTCCAATGACTAATGCTAAATAAATAATATATTAAACATATTATAAAACATTACTAAAGCCATTCTTCAGCCAATTTTCTGAGCATAGCACTTTGAAACTTTTCCTTTTTTGTCTGCATTAAGGATATTATATACCAAACATAAGGAGACACATTGCAAATCCTAATTTTAGATTTACTTTGCATCATTTATGTAAATTTCTTTAATATGGAAATGGAAGTAAATGTAATACCTTCTAGACTGATTAAAAATTAATGTGTGGAAGCCCGGGAGCCTAATTTAAAGGACCATCAGAAGACTTGAATTAGTTAGCTGTAGAGTCGCAGCTTTAGTGTAGAAATTTGAATTATATTGCATTACCTATCACTGAGTAACCACAGTCACTCTTAGAAAGCACACAATGGCAATCCATTTCCCCCCTGAAAGAGAGCAGCACTCTCAAACCCTTTAGGAACTTGGGATGTAACTCAAATCACTGTAAACTCTTCTTTATGTTTCAAGGTAGTAAAAAATTATTAACTAAAATGTGCCAGTTTAATAGAGAATTTGAAATTAGTCTGAGAGAAGTGGATAATTTTGAGTGCTTTGGGGTAAATCATAAAATAAGACACTCAAGAATATTAAGTAATTATTAGTAAATCCTTAATGTTTTATACTCTATTATAAAGATAGAAGATGATAGCCATGTATTTCATAAAAATTCCAAGATTTAGAAGTTCTAACAGATGGGATCCCCTATGCAAAATTCTTTGAGACAATTAGGTATTTTCATAAATTATAAATGTTCCCATTATTACATATTCAAGATTATGTTGATATACAGAGAGCCAATTTTCTCATTTGAGTATAATAACTTAGAGAATATGCTTCATCAGTATTCTGTGTGAAGTTCATGATTTACTCCCCTTACAATTTGGAAGAGAGGTTAAAGGCATATTTTGCCTGTGTTCATTTACTTCCATCTTGCCTCAGTTAAACCCTAGTGCACATACTAGGAGTTGGCACACACCTTATCAAATATTGACCCCCAGCCCAAAACACAAAAGTAAATAAGCATTTCAAAAATTGTAACGTAAATGAATCAGAGAGGTAAGCAGTCTTATTTTCTTAGGGTAAGCATCTCAGATACTTTTTGCTTAATTCTTAACTAAATTGTAATGGTGTTAAAGAAATCGTGACATTAAATAAGACTCATTTTATTATCCATTATCTATATTGAAAAAAAATTACCTAAACCTACTTCCAGGGCTTCCTGGTGGCTCAGACAGTAAAGAATCCACCTGCAGTGCAGGATACCTGGGTTCGATCCCTGGGTTGGGAAGATCCCTGGAGAAGGAAACGGCAACCCACTCCAATATTATTGCCTGGAGAATCCCATGGACAGAGGAGCCTGGCAGACTATAGTCCATTGGGGTCGCAAAGAGTCAGACATGACTGAGCAACTAACACTTTCATTTTCACTTAAAACCTATTTCCATTAGGTTGATGGAGGGAAAAAAATCTTTTTCAAAATACAGTCTCTACACGTGTACCCCCAGTGTTCACCGCAGCACTGCTTACAATAGCCAGGACATGGAAGCAACCTAGATATCCATCAGCAGATGAATGGATAAGAAAACTGTGGTACATATACACAATGGAATATTACTCAGCTATTAAAAAGAATGCATTTGAATCAGTTCTAATGAGGTGGATGAAACCGGAGTCTGTTATACAGAGCGAAGTAAGTCAGAAAGAAATACACCAATACAGCATATTAACACATATATATGGAATTTAGAGGGCTTCCCTGGTTGCTCAGAGGTTAAAATGTCTTCTTGGAATGCGGGAGACCCAGGTTCAATCCCTGAGTTGGGCAGATCCCCTGGAGAAGGAAATGGCAACCCACTCCAGTACTCTTGCCTGGAAAATCCCATGGACGGAGGAGCCTGGTAGTCCGCAGTCCATGGGGTCGCTAAGAGTCGGACATGACTGAGCGACTTCAGTTCACTTCACTTCATGGAATTTAGAACAATGGTAACGATGACCCTATATGTGAGACAGCGAAAGAGACACAGATGTAAAGAACAGACTTTTGGACTCTGTGGGAGAAGGCGAGAGTGGGATGATTTGAGAGAATAGCATTGAAACATGTACATTATCATATGTGAAATAGATCGCCAGTCCAGGTTGGATGCATGAGACAGGGTGCTAGGGGCTGGAGCACTGGGATGACCCAGTGGGGAGGGAGGTAGGAGGGGCGTTCAGGATGGGGAACACATGTACACCCATGGCGGATTCATGTCAATGTATGGCAAAACCACCACATATTATAAAGTAATTAGCCTCCAATTAAAATAAATAAATAAATTTAAAAAATACAGTCTCTATAATTTACAGTATTCATGATAGAATTAAGAAATTAATTTTCTGGGATGAACTTCACCCTGACCCATATATATGATTAATTTGTTTTCAAAAGGAGATTATTTTTAATTTTGGCCTAGTATGAAAGAAAGGAAATAACAGGAGGAGAGAGCAGAATTCAGCAAATGAAAGGATTTGGAGCTCAGATCACAATTGATATAGTCAGTCTCCAATAACTGTCTCTTTTATGCTCATTCTATTCAACTCTAAACTGGAAATATAGAGTATAGTTTGATAATCAGGGGCAGAACTTTGAATTGCTGGGAATCATCTAAACTTAATAATCTACCTTCACATAGTTGAAATATAAAACTTACTGGAAAGATGAGACCAGTTTTTGTTCACTTGGAATTGTACATAAATAAGTTTATTTAAAAGATTAAAGCCCCCCTTCTTTAAAAAGCCACTTTTTGCTATATTCTAGGTAATTTTAAACTCAAACTGCAATATTTTTTTAATTCACCATGTAAATTCTGTTGTGGTTGTTAGGTCCATTTATAGCTTCTCCATATTTCAATGTGTAAAGTAATTCCACCAGTGAATTATGCACCAGAAGCCTGAACATCAGTACTCTTAGCTGACTAAGAGAGTGCATTTGAAAAACTACCTTGAAGCCCACCAAAAATCTTAGCATTTTAAGAAATGGCTTAATTTGCCTATATGGAAAAGTTTGGAAAACATAAACACATACATGTGTAATGCTCATATATTCACATAGTGGCATTTTAAAGCAGCTATAATCCAACAACTCTACTTCTGTTTCATGATATTTTGATAGAATCTGAATTAGGCCCAAAGGGAATCAGCAATTTAGAGTGTACATTATTTTTCTTTCTGGAGTAACCACTTTTCTCTTTAATAATATAGAAATATTTGAAGTTGATGGCCTCTATACATATATACTGCAAAGCCAATAAATATGAAACACCATAGCCAGAGTTCTGGCCCTAAAGGAATCCAGAGGACCCTATTCACATCAAGTCTATGTGACTGGTAGCCCCCCCAACCCCACCAGCACACACAGTGTACAGCATGGCAACCTTGGACAGGCTATAGCCACCTGGAGTGTTTCACTTAGCTATAAATTATGAATTAGCAAAGTCATTGCATCTCCTAACAGTTATAATTTTGTTTGGACTTTGTTTTCAACAGATCCTAGTAGGTGAGGACTAAACAAAGTGAATGTCAAAGCCAGTAGTATATCATTACTGATATTGCAGGCCCTAAAATTGCAAATATCAGCAGAAAGACTTATCTTTGGATTAAGTAAGCCTTTCTCTTGGGTTTATTTGATGTTTCTTATGTTGTAGCATTGTCTCTGAGAGGATGTGGTCTCATCAATGCAACAAATGTGCAAAAAAAAGCATTTTTAGAGTTGAATGTTGCCTTATGTTAAAGATTCAAGTTAATTATTTAACTACTACTCGGTAAACTCTAGTATATCTAACTATGGTATTTTAAGTGTCATGCTTTTTTCTCAAATTATTAAACCTTCTATGTAAATAATTTAGTTGTGCTTTGAGTATAGGATTATAGTTTGCAGCAGAGGATAAAATCTGTGACGTAAAAGCAACAACTTTCTTATAGCCATCTATATAAAAGATGCCTGCAAGTAGAACATTGTTTTTTACTTGTGGAATACTATGCTGTATTTTCTGTTTTACACTGGATAATAATGTCGGATGCGGCAGTCTTTCCCTATTGTTCCTTTTATATGTCTGTGTTCTAGTGATACTGAAAAGCAGCTATGCCCAGGAAGCACTGCACAATTCACAGGACTTCACTTCCCCAGCACATGCTGGTCCCTCTCCCTGAAATGCCACTGCCTTCTTCAGATCCCCGCCCTAGAAGTAGGGCACAGCTCTGATATTCCTTTTCATGAAGCTTCCTCAGTCCTCCTCCAATCCGAAGAGATTTACCTCTCCTCTGACTCCCATTCTTCTTTATTCCAGTTTATCTTCCATTTTATAGTTTCACTCTCTGTTTGGGTTATAGTTATTTATACATCCGTCTTTTCTTCCAACTACCATTCTTGTGAGCAAGGGGTCTTTGTTTTTAATCTTTCACAGTGTCTAGCATATGGCAGGTGCTAAGAAATTCCCTGTGGAGTAATCAGATTTTTTCCCCTTGTTAGTTTAGGTTGCTTCATGGTAGTTTGTTTGACATCTGTTTTATCTGGCATTTTAGTATATAAAATATATACTTTTTTTCTGAAAAGTAACTGGCCTCTGCTACTTCCCATCTAACACTGCTTAACACATTGAAATCTAAGGTCTCAGAAAAATCAGATGCCAACAGTTATAATGATACACTTTCTGTAATTAAGGGAACAGTTCCAATTACATTTTTAAGATGCAAAACAATTGGGTCTCTTAGTAAATAAGTAGTTGAGGACTTCCTCCAGTGGTGACTTTACTCTACGCCAGCCACTTGCCAGTTTGTGTTTGGGCTGTTCTTTCTGCACGAAGAATACATAGTTCAGTGTCTTCTTTCAAGATCCTGTCTACCTCTCTGAAGTCCAAAATAGAAATAAGGTAAAAAACAGATACAGGAGCTCAGTGAATTATCGAATTTCTCATTATTGCATTTTTTGTTTGTAAAGTAATGCATTATCTCATTATTTATCTTTTTTATTTGGACCAGTAGGGTCCTAAGAGAAGTGGAGGATTTCAGAAAGTGAGGGGCTTTAGTAATACAGATGGAGATGAATGGAAGGAAAAAAATCCCAGGATGTCATCTCCCGTCCAAGTCATTCCTCTAACCATTGGGTGGTCAGGTAGCTACTGGAGTGACCTCTATGAGAGCCTAGATATCAATGAATTCCTGCGTGAAAGTCAGTATGTTGCTTTGGGTAACTCTCTAATTTTGAAAATTCTTGGCAAGGGGTTTATTTGATTACTGCCAGCTTAGGGTGTATAGAAGTTCTTTTGGAAGGGAATCAGAAAGCAGACCATTAGTGCTAGATAAATAGGTGTCTGCTGATTAGTTGCTGAGGTATAAAAGAAGTCCATTTGGTTAGCCAAGTCTCTCAGAAATGATACAAGAACCATCGCTGATCAGGCTTAATCTTGCCTCATTCATAGGTTCTCTGGCTCTTGTCCTTATTGCTTTCATTCCTCAATTAAGGAGATTCCCAGATAATGAAGTCAGGTTAATCGTGTTACTGTTTAACAGTGTCTCAGTTTCACTTGAAGATTTGCCCGGATTTAGAAGCTGTTGACACCTCAGATACAGTACTAAGGACAGCAAAGTGCTACTACCAAGAATACCACAGGGAATTGGAAAGATGCCAGGCATGAGTGAGTGGTGTCTGCCACTGTCTTAACTCCGGATCTTTCCCAAACAGCAGTGAGTAGAGGCTAAGAAGGCTTGTTTCGCTTTTCTCAAGGCCCCAGAACTCAAAAAGACAGTGAATCACGGCTCAAGAGAGCTCCTTCCATCTTGGCATCCAGTGAGGTATCACTTAGCTGGCTATTTACCCCAAGTGCTAATTGATGCTTTTAGCTTTCTGCAAGGACGCCAGGAAATAATAATGAGGAAGTGACACTCCACTTATCTTGTGCTCGGAGGTTTTATTTAGAGAACTTGATGTTTCTTTAGCCAAAGGACACGAAAATAACATCTCACTATTTAGTATACTTGGAAAAATGAATTACTAGGCGGTCTCCTGATGTCTTGTAGAAATTGTTATATACCAAAGAAGCAGGCCTTTCTTAGCTACTCAACAGAAGGTTCAGGCCTAACGTACTATGTCAGTGTTGGTTTGACCAAAAAGTTTGTTTGGGTTTTTCCATAACATCATACATAAAAGTCCAAACAAACTTTTTCAATCCAATAAATTTATTTCCATGAATTAAGATATTCCCCACTGATAGAAACTTCTACTAAAGTATAATCCTTCACTTAGTCATTAAAAGCCGTGTGCTTTATATGCAATTTTTTACTTCTAATAAAATTATATTGTTAATTTAGTGTATGTGTGTGTTTAAAGTAAGGATACATAGTTAAATGGGCTCCCTTGGTGGCTCACCGTTAAAGAATCTGCCTGCCAACCAGGAGACATGAGTTCAATCCCTGGGTCAGGAAGATCCCCTGGAGAAGAAAATGGCAACCCATTCCAGTATTCTTGCCTGGCAAATCCCATGGCAGAGGAGCCTGGTGGGCAAAAGAGTTGGACAAGACTTAGTGACTAAAGCAACAACAATAACGTATAGTAAAATAGGGGTACATATGGAAGCATTTCAGATCCACAAAGTGGCTTCTACACCTACCTGTGTGACTTTTGACAAAGTATTTAACTTCTCATGCCCAGTGTTCTATTTGTAACATGTTGACCAATAATTGTACCTACCTTACAGGGTATTATGATAATTATATGAGCAAATACACATAATACATTTAGAACTGTTCTTGGCAGAGGCTCAATAATATTGGTCATTGTTGTTATTTCTTCATGTTATCAAGTTTTAAAGTTTTATTTGTATATTTTCTTAATTTATGTCTACCCAACAATATTTGCTGGATTTAACCATTCTCAGATGTTAATAAAACTTAATATTACATTTTTTCCTCCCTTAGGATTGGATTTTTTTCAACTTGACAGAGAACAGCATAAGTCCTCGAGCAAACCAACTAGAACAATGATAAGTCAATGATAGTTTAAAACAATATTTATGAAAAAATATTCAGAAAGTTAGGGACTAAGTATAGTCAGTTCAAATCTGTTGACCTTGGGGGATCCAGGTTATGTGCTAGGAAAATCACATATATTTAGTTGAAATGTAGAAGTAAAACCTGACTCCTCTGTCCACTGCCACGTCTACCTACCTATCTACACACATACACACACACACACACACACACACACACACTGCCTGTATTCTGCTTGTTGAGGAAAATGGATGAAAGCATTAGTATTACCATCTTCAAACACACACAAGTGTATATAAGGAAAACTAAAGTTAAAAAAGTTATTATTTTAGAAATCGTCTAACAGAAACTTTCACTTATTTTATATAACAGGCTTATCAGCATCTTTACTTTCTAACTAATATACCATATATGTTTTGGTTTGTTTTTTTACCTATAATAATATGTTTTAGTTTGTTTATATTTTGGGGGTCTGTTTTAAATGGAATTGGAGCAAATATACTTAATTCTTCAGTTAATATGTACATTATACTAGATGCCAAAAAGGTAAAATCCTTCTTCTTTAGGTAGAGGAAAAGTTTCCAAAACTCTGCAGACTGACTAAATGTTTTCTTGTTTTTCCATAACTTGTTTTTGTCTTTTGAAAATTTTTAATATTCACTTGCCTTGATAACTCTTCTTTTTTTTTTTTTTTGATCTAGTATTGAAGTCACAGTTTCACCTATGCTTTGTGTATAAGTGAATGTAATACTCACTGCTTTGACTTCAGAATCACATCTGAGATCAGAAACAAGCATTGTCCCTATTTTCTTTGCGGCTTATATTGTCTATTCTTAGAATTGGAGTCATCAGAATGACACTTTAAACACATAGAGATGACTCCACAATGGAGTGCCTTTTCCACTCACTAGCTGGTTGCTTTGTCACATCACTTGCCCTCAGAGCAGAGCCAAGAGGAATATAGGTGCAGGGAAGACAGATTTGTAGCTAAAAGGAAACTAAATGGAGTGGTTGTGTAAGGTCTTACCCGGGTAGGACACTCAAGGTGCTTGTTGCAGGTCAAACATTTGACAAGTAACCCCGATGGGCAGTGGTGGGAAGACATTAATGACAAAGTTCACCTTCATCCCAGTTTTGCCCTAACCCTTTTGTCCACTTGCATAATGTCTAGTTTTGAAAAACACAGGTCCTCTTTGTTGTATAGAAGGTCTCAGTATGCAAAAATCTCTTAGATACTGGTCTACTACTCATTAAATGCCAAAAACGTAGTTGAGTGCTGAGCTCTAAATGTCTGTGGTGCCTATGACTGAATGTATTTTTTCCTGCATGATCATCCATTGTGGTGTTTGTAAGTAGCAAAACAATGAGCCTGATTTGTTCTCCTTTGTAGAGCCAGGCCGAGGCCCACTACAAAGGAAGTAAACATGCCAAGAAGGTCAAAGCACTAGAGGCAACGAAAAATAAACCCAAAATGGTTTCTTCCAAGGACAGCGCAAAGGCTAATCCCAGCTGCTCCATCACTCCAATCACAGGCAACAACTCTGACAAATCAGGTCAATGACACTTCTTGTTCTTTACATTCTTTGTGTTCCTCCTGGCCCTCTGTCCCTACCCCGTTCTCTTCCCCCCACTGTTGCATGTTACTCTCCATGATTTGTTTTTATAATATGAATATATTTCCTTCACAAGAAAGGTTATGTGTTTGCACGGAATCGAAGCATTTGATATGTTACCATTCCATGTTGTTAAATATATACCTTTAAGTATATATGTGTGTGTGTAAAAAAAAATATATATATATATAATATATGCATAAAAATAAGTGTAAGCTTCTTGGTCACACTGTGTTTAGACAAAAATCAAGAAATGGGTCTAAAATACTGAGTTTATTATTCCCCTCTATTCATTTTATGTTTGGTTTTTGCAATGGACTTTTTCGGTCAAGGAATTCTTAAACTTATTTATTAACAGACATTTTTATATTTTCTTACCCCAGTAAAGGGGAGTTGAAGGGCAACAGAGTAAAGTTTTTTGAGAGAGTAACACTATTAAGTGAATCTAGAAATGTGTCCAATAATAAAAGATATTGATTTTTTAAGGTCTTTGTAGACTTAAACTCTTTGTAGACTTAAACTTAACCCCTCAGAGTTATAAATGAACTCAAAGATTTTAAAGGAACTTTTTACAGTTGTGAACTGACTAAAAGAACTTTACATAATTGGAAATGGGCTACTCATGGAAGGGCCTCTTAAGAAGAGTCTCTATTTCATAGTCCCAGTGAATCAGCAGTTTTTCTGAATAGGTTCAAACTGAATGATTCAGGAAGAAGGGAAAAAAATTGTATTTCTAGTGGGTATACCATGAAATTGGTTGTTTAATAGGCTTTCACACATTCCCAGCCACCCATCAGCACCCAAGATGGGTAAGTCTCCTTGTGGCAGTGACTGTCTATGAAGGAAAACTAAGAGAATAGGTCCTTTTCTCTTATGTTTAACTCTCTCTTTAGGTACCTCTATGTTGTTGGAAGCACACAGACACACACTTCTGTTCTGATTTTCTTCTGCTCGCCAAATCATTATAGAATTTGAGGAGAAGACTTAAGAATGCTTTCCTGTGGTTGCCCAGGGGCTTGGGAGAAAAACAAATCCATTTGTAAGAGGAGGATTCAGAAAACCCTCCTCAGACAAAGACACTATGTAAAAAGTGACCATTATTGGTGAGGTCCCATAGATGCTGGTGCCCAAAGCTCTGAAGACTGGAATGAATGAGCTGATTCAAACTTGTGATAAAAGACTTTTGTTCTCTGTTTGATAGGATCACTAAATCATGATACCTGATGAACAGATAATAATACTAAATTATTACATCACACTTCTCCCCTTCTAAAGAACAGAGCCTTTTTCTGCATATTAGCAAATTAATCTTTAACCCGGACTTATCAGTTATTAGAGTCAAATATTATCTCCAGTTTATAAAACAGCAAGCCACAGTGAGGTCCACATTGCATCCTCTATTTGCCCAACGTTACCCAGTGTTTGGAAGACCAGGATCCATCATCTCTGACTTCCTGCCTGATTTCATTTTCTACAGGATATTGTTGCCTCTATGAAATGATATTCTGAGAAAGGTTTTCTTACCTGAATTGTGCTGTGAATATATCCACAGAAGTCCTTGTAAGCAAAATGATAAAAACAGTGGAGGTTATTGTCCCTCCATTCCTTCAGCTTGTTTAGGACTTTACAAATAATCATGTTTGCTTAGCGGGTAATAGGAACACATCAAGGTCAAGTACAGTAGTGGTATAAACAAGGAAAGAGAACTGAGATCTAGCAGAACCCTTGGAGAGGACAGTGGGGAGAGGAAAACAAAGGTCAAAGCCAGAGTCTCTTCTCCAGTAGCGATGTGGTGGTCTTTAATCCTGCATCATCTGCTGCTTCTGCCCCTCCCCTGTGTACCCCCCAGAATACCTGCGGTCCAGCAGTATTGGCCTCACTCACCATGTCACTGTCCAGACTTGGATTAGAAGTCATGGAAGTTATATGTATTTGAGGGTTACCTCACTTTTCCATGTTTTCCATACTCAACATCTTCGTAAATTATTAAGCAATTCACTGGTTGGGTCATTCAGATTACTTTTTTGTTTCTCCATGTTTTAAATATAATACTAGTGAAACATTTAATTTGTCCTATTATATCTATAAAAGCAATGCCAAAGCTGTTGAAAAATGGCACTATTTAAAAAATAAAGTGAGTTATATTTGCTACATAGATATATGGTTTTTTTCCACCTTCAACTGAATGTTGGCTTCTAAGCAAGAATTTGCACATATGTTTTGTACAATTTTCAAGTTAGAAAATTAGAAAGTTTGCCCAGATGGGTTAATGTTGGCTTCTAACCAAGAATTTACACATGTGTTTTTGTACAATTTTCAAGTTAGAAAATTAGAGTTTGCCCAGATGGGAAATCTGGTCTAAATAATGTAATACAAAACCTATTGTTGACCACCTATTTCTAAATCCTTAAAAAGTTCCCTTTGTTGTAACATTATTATGAGAAAGTCATAACATTTTGGTAACTGGTTTTGATTTTGTTTAAAACCTCACTTTAGGAGAATAGGAGACACAGGGACCACACCTTCATAAACAGTCTAGGTGGGTCACAGAGGGAAGGGGGAGGGAACAGGAAGGAGTGTGGTACTTAATGAACTGAAGTATTTTATTTCAGACAATGCGGCCTCTAAGGAGTCAGCCAAAAAGTAGAGTAACAGTCACAGTGAGAAGTCGTGGTTGACTGATAATTCTTACAAGACTGAAATTCACTAGCACTGATCTTTTTCTTTTGAATGAAGAGTTCCTATCAAGTGAGTTTAAGCAGTATCTATGTGATTCTGAGATATTTGAGTAAAAAAGGAATATGCTAGTAACATGATGTCTCAGCTACCAGATTTCAAAATCCAAGCATTCAGAGCATCCAAAGGATTTAGTAATTCAATTTCCTTTCTCACATTTTAGCATGAATAACTTAGCAATAGAGTATTGTTCAATGAGGGAAAATCCTGAGGCAGAGAAAATAGCCAACTTTTAAGGTAGAGAGTTTCTGGGAGTACAGCATCTGGGGATTCACTGAAAATCAGTGAAAATCAGTGAAATTCACTGAAAATCTTCCAGGCTAGAAAAAGGCTAGAAAAGCCTTTTTACCTGCTATTTTAGCAACTGGGGCAACCATTTTTTATGAGGCATTTGGAGACATAATTTGATCATGTTGTATCTGGATCTGAGATTTGTTATAATGAAACTATCAGATATAAAAAGTTCAGGGTATTATTGGAAGCTTTCTCTCTTTTTTTTTTTTCTTTCAAATCTGTAAAGAAAGTGAGTTTAAACTACAGTAACAGGAATTTCATTTATTATAAGAAGCTCTGACCACATGATTGAAAAAAACTAAATATGTTTTATTTCAGGCAAGGATAGCTGTCCTATTCACTTTTTAGAAGTTAGAATAGAATTAAACATAAAATCCAAAGAAATAGCTTTCTAGTCTTCTAGGATCTATCCCAACTTTTCATGATGTATCAGTGGGAGTTCAAAACTTTGTAGGAGGGAGGATAAATGTGCTTTGGGAAAATTGGGGTCAAGACACAGCAAGCATTAGGCAGCTTCAAGAAGATGGCTAGAACATATTGGCCAAACACTCTACCCAAATTTCTCCCTGGAGTTCAAGTGTCATAATGCCATATGACAGTACACTTCCCTGTGATAATGTGTCCCATACATCAAGTTGAATGCTCTTTGTGACAGCATTTAACCACTCATAGCAGACTCAAAAAACAGAGCCTTTGGAAAACCTTATTTCATGAAAATAATGAAATATTTTGATAATCAACCTAGAGAAAAATATTGTGATAATTCAACCTAATGGTCCATATGTCTAGTCTTTAGCACAAGATATTTTTAATTAATAGGTATCAAGATGGGGGAAATACACGTCTAGCTGAAAGTATATAAAACTATTTAAAGCTAAACAGCTTTTAATCAGTTGCTGTCTAAAAAGATGAAAGCAGATGGAATGATTCAAAATGCTATAGATGTGTTTATAAATACAATTAAGAGTAAAAGATGATGGAACCAACATGTTCTGCTTAAATGTAATAATAGGATTACCTTGGGTTTGTTCAATTTATAAAATCCAGTCGCATAACTATTTTTGTATGACCCTGTCAACAACCCTGTGACTGGTCAGGCTGAGATTAGTATCCCTCTTTCATACATACACAATAAACTCTATATCTGTTTATTCACTCAGGAAATATTTATTATCTATGCTAAGTAGTGTATTACGTCTATAACATCTGCCATTCTAGGGTACAACAATGAACAGAAAGACATTTTCTTGCTCCCAAGGAGCTTCCAAAGTAGTGGGGTTTTGTTTGTTTTACTGTATTGTCTCTTAGGGCCACAAAGAAAAATAATACACAGTAGCCACCTTCAAGCTGCTCCCAAAAATATGGCAACATTGAAGGACCTGGGTCTTAGAAAAATGAAATGGCTTTGTGAGCTTGCACCACTCATATCCCACTAGAGTCAGAGCAGGAACTTGGGGCTTCTTGTCCCACGCAAATTCCACTGTTCCCATTACTTCTAAACTTTTCTCAGTTGGAAAAATTAATACAAGTGTCCCAGTGGGCAAAGTCAGAAACCACTAACCCGCTTTTTTAAGGACTATTTAGTAGGACTGTATATTACTTTTAAATTGTTTGCTCTCTTGATATTTTTCAGGGAGGAGATGTGGCAGTGAAAGGGCCATTAAGGCTTTGTTTTACTGATAATCCTTCGTTTCTGTGTAGCATGTTGTCTGTTTAACTGCAAGAGACCAAAGCTTTAGGAGTTAGAGATTTTTCTCAAGGACAAGTTTGAATGAAAACACTCATTTCAGGTAAATGACAAGTGTTCTCAAAGCTCCTGCTTGACAGCTGTTGACTTGATGTAACTGGAGGCAGACACACTCCTTGAGATAGAGGTCGGCAGAGGGCAAGAGCATCACCAATGTGGCAGCCACGTGGCTGCCTCCTCAGGGGTCCAGTGAACTGTCCTGTATGTGGTCCACAAGTTCAGTAGCATTTGGATCACCCCCTCTAAAAGATTTCCACTGGGCACAGAAACACTGTTTTGTTTATCCCCATGTGTATGCATGTGTGCTCAGTCACTTCAATCCTGTCTGACTCTGTGCGATCCTATGGACTGTAGCCCACCAGGCTCCTCTGTCCATGGGATTCTCCAGGCAAGAATCCTGGAGTGGCTTGCCATGCCCTCCTCCATGGGATTTTCCCAACTCAGGGACTGAACCCACGTCTCTTGTGTCTCCTGCATTGGCAGGCAGATTCCTGACCACCAGCGCCATCTGGGAAGCCCTGTTTATCCTGTACCCATGACCATCACATGGAGATAGAGATGACAGTATCAGGAAATACCTAACAAGGAAGGAAAGAAGTGAGGAACATCTCAAAACCTGTTTTAGTTTTCAGCATAATGTGCTTTTGCATGGTGGGAATTCCTCAAGTGTGAATCCAGAGCAGTTATCGACTAGTCCACCAGCACGATTTGCCTGGAAAGGCTACAGTTCGGCTTTTTATGGTCATCCCATTACCTTATGAAACTGCATTTTTCAATGTTGTCGAAGAGTTTTTCTGCCAAAGATACAAATGGAGACCCTCGCCTCGCCATTTTTATGGGTTCCCCTGTGTGTTTCATAGTTTTTATGTGCTGTTACAAATGGGGCTAAGTTTCCCAACTGACAGCTTCTCATTTCCACAGACTGCAGCAGGACTCCATCGATTAGCCAGCAAGGTCTTTGTAAATGCCTCTTTCCCCCATTCCTGTCTTTCGCACCAAGACCTTGTGCTGTTGAGTAGAAGAAAATGATAGTTTTCTGCTTTGGCAGCATCTGTCATTTTTAGACAAGCGCCATCATAAATTTGGCATACATCTACCCAAATTCAGCAGGCCAAGATTTAGTAGCCCTCATAAAATAATAGATTAACTATATTATGACAAACATCTTAAGGCTGAAATTCTGGGATACAATCATGTAGAACATAAATTGAGTCCCATCTGTCTAAAGAGAACAGACCATTATACTAAAGCTCATATTTCCATGAAATGTACATATATCATTAAGACTTTCAAAGTCAATTTAAAAAATGAAACTGCCTCCATCTTTGTCTGTGCACCTTGAATTTGACAGCACCATCCTGCCAGGCAAGGCTGATGACTCTTGCGTAGTCAAGTATTTGTCATCCTCTGGAAACTAACTTCTGAAATTTCTGAGCATTTTATATTGCTTTGAAGTAATACTGAGCATTTATTGTCAGTCTGTCCACTTCTGAAAGTTATTTCCTAGTGTTGCTCTAAGAAAATGAACCAAAAGTTGAGACCAACTTATGATTTACTGAGGATCTGTTAACTTATGACTTACTAGGGATATGTTATAAACCATTATTTTAAGGCTTATATCACTATTAAAAATTTTTCTCATCTTCAGACATATTTATTTTAACTGGCATTCATCTCTTTTGATTACATTTATTTACAACTTTTCTGCATCAAATAGATATTGAAATGTAAAAAGACTTTGTATGTACACTAAATTTTATAAATTTACAAACATAAATTCCCTCGAGATTTTAACAAAGATTATTGCATTTTTATGACGTTCAATTTATTTGCTTTGGGAAGAATTCTCTTACACTGACATATTTTCCTGAAATGAGTCAATCATTAAATAGAACTGCTAAATAAATATTTGTAGATTCTGTGTGCAGAATACTGGTTCTAGGTACTTTGAGGGATTCTGGGCAGTTCTGATGATGTTTATAGCCTAGTGCCACATAAAGTTAACTCTATAATAAAAAAAGTTTAGTGTTTTTCATAAAAGCATTTCTAAAGTATTTTCCTTTTCCCTGACATCTTTCTCTCAGAATCAGGTTCACTGTCATGGACACTGGGCATAGTATTATGCAGTAATGGTTTGGTGCTTTCATTTCTTTAGACCAGCATAACCCAATAAAACCTTCTATGGTGAAGAAAGTGATCTATAATCTGGGTTGTCCAACACGAGTGCCGTGAACTATTCAGCTCTTGAACTGTGGTTTGTACTCCTGAGGAACTGCATATTTAATGTTATTTAAGTAGCCACATATGGCTACCATATTGCATAGCACATCTATAGACTGTGGTACTCTTTGCTCTTTTGACTAGCTATGATTCTAGAGAAGGCATTACATTCTCTGAGACTCTTTTCTCATTGGTAAAGTGGGAGTAATTCCCTCCCTACAAAACAGTATTGTTGTGTGAACCAAATTAAATGATTGCAAAAGGACTTTGCAAAGTGTAAAGCATAATTAAAACAACTATTATTGATGTCCTTACAGTTTTGGAGGGGTTGTTTGTTTGTTTTTGGTCCTCCTATGGTGTCTTATTTCTGCTGCTTTAATGAGAGGTGACAGCTGCCCCTTGTGGTAGTTAGCTATCATTATCTTTCATTATGCTGCACCTAATATAGTATATTCTAGAAAAACAGATAAAACAGATCCAAGCTTATTAGACTTATATGCAAAAAAAATAACTTTAACAGCAGTACAACTGATAATTAATGTATATCATTATATGCCTGGTCCAGTTCAGTTAAGTTGCTCAGTAGTGTCTGACTCTTTGCAACCCCATGGACTGCAGCACACCAGGCTTCTCTGTCCATCACCAACTCCCAGAGCCTGCCAAACTCATGTCCATTGAGTTAGTGATGCCGTTGAACCATCTCATCCTCTGTCGTCCCCTTCTCCCACCCTCAATCTTTCCTAGCATCAGGGTCTTTTCCAGTGAGTCAGTTCTTCACATCAGGTGGCCAAAGTATTGGAGTTTAAGCTTTAACGTCAGTCTTTCCAATGAATATTCAGGACTAACTTCTTTTAGGATTGACTGGTTGGATCTCTTTGATGTCAAAGGGGCTCTCAAGAGTCTTTTCCAACACCACAATTCAAAAGCATCAATTCTTCAGCACTCAGCTTCCTTTATAGTCCAACTCTCACATCCATATATGACTACTGGAAAAACCATAGCTTCGACTAGACGGGCCTTCATTGACAAAGTAGTGTCTCTGCTTTTTAATATACTGTCTAGGTTGGTTATAACTTTTCTTCCAAGGAGCAAGCATCTTTTAATTTCCTAGCTGCAGTCACCATCTGCAGTAATTTTGGAGCCAAAAAAAATAAAGTCTCTCACTGTTTCCATTGCTTCCCCATCTACTTGCCATGAAGTGATGGGACCAGATGCCATGATCTTAGTTTTCTGAATGTTGAGTTTTAAGCCAACTTTTTCATCTCTTTAAGAATTTTCCACAGTTTGTTGTGATTCACACAAAGTACCAATGTCTAAACATTTTATATAGATTACCTTATTTAATTATAAAAATCCTTTAAGGTATACTAGAACATGAGACCTAGAGAGGGGAAATAATGGCTCAGAGTCATTCAGATGAAAAGTAGTTTCAAGGTCTCACCCAGGTGATCCCCCAAATTTGCTACCATGATACACTGCCTTTAGATGAAGGTTCATGAACTTTACTGCACATGCTTTTTGAAGACTATTTGAGATTCTTTTTCACTGGGTCTGACATCTCAGAAATGTGTATTCTTTCTTTCCCCATTCTATTTTACAACTGTTTTTTAAAAATCAAATTTTGAGTAGCTTTGGATAAAGATATATTAACCAAGGTATGATTCTTGAGTGCCTTTACCAACCTAGCATGTAGTAGAAAGAGCATAAGCTTGATTATTTCCACCTCTCACTGAATGTTTAACTCTGACTAAGTAATGTTCATTGACCTTCTCTTTCCCCATCTATAAAATGGGGGAGCTGATCGCTACCTCCCATAATTGTTGTCAGGAATAAATGTGCCTGGCTCACTGAAGACACTGTCCTTTTGAGTTTATGACCATTTCATGCCATGCAACAGTGACCTACACTTACATCCCTTTATGTTTGTTTTATTGTTGTTATTGTTTAGCCTGACTCTTTTGCAACCCCGTGTACTGTGGCCCACAAGCCTCCTCTGTCCATGGGATTTCCCAAGCAAGAATACTGAAGTGGGTTGCCATTTCCTTCTCAGGGGATCTTCCCAACCCAGGGATCAAACCTGGGAGTCTCATTGCAGGCAGATTGTTTCCCACTAGGCCATAGCGAAGCACTTGATTTATTAGCTCAGTTTAATTATTTGCAGTTTTGTCTTCATTCCAGGATGTTAGGGTCTGATGAACCTGAATTCTCCCAGAGGGACATTTAAAGATGTGGAAGAACCCTTCTTGCTCTTCTGCGCATTTTTGTGGAATGCAAGAAATGTCTTTCTACTCGTCTCCCTCTGGCTAACATGTCATCCATTATGTCCCCTGCAGATGCTGGTATTGCACCCTGCACACAGCAGTCACATAGTCAGCATGTATTAGATTAATGTCATTAGGGAAGATTTAATGGGGTACACTCTTGTACCCTCCCTAGAATATGAACAGGCAACAAGACACCGGTTAGCTCTTTTTCTTCATATTCAGTAAGACGGACGCCCCACCTCCTAAGTCAGCAATCTGTTCTATGTGTCGCTAGGGTATTAAAACAAAGGACAACCCAAAACAGCTTCATTTATTGAGGGAGAAAGTTGGGTGCTACTTGTGAAGAAGCGGCCCAGCCTGAAGCCCGGGTTGGCTGCTGAGATGAAAGGAGTAGGAGGGAAGGTGTAATCAGGATGAGAAACACCACCGTGCTGACAAGTCCCTGCTGGCATCTATGTCTGTAAATAAGGAGGAATTTGTCAGCCCATACATTTTATTTCTAATGTCTTGCAAAAAATTCTTAGTATTTAATTTTTTTGTTTCTTGTATGCTATTAATATATTAATTACTTAGCCTCTAGAAGTTATGTTCTTTTTCTTTTAAATATGAAATGACATAATTCTTGTCATAATAGAGATTATTTTATTCCTTGCTTTCAAATATTTGAACTTCAGATAGAGTCTTCAGTGAATTTTGTCCATTTAACTAACAAAATGGCCATATCTAAGGTAAAACAATTTGTCTTCCCTAGCACAGTATCTTTGTTCTTAGTCCTCTGTTAACAAATAAAATATTTTCCTCAATGTGAAAATTAGTGTACTATATTTTGAGTTAAAGAGAAGTTTTTTATGTTATCCTTTTCAACAAAAATTTTACCCCATTGTTGACCAATCCAATGATGACTATCTAGCAAATGTTATTTTAAGTACTTTGAAAAATCATTAGCAGATGTTCTATTTATGTTATTTATGGCATTTTAAATTGAGAGAATCCTTTTGGAAAGCAATGTCATAGAATAAATCAAGAACCATAAAAATGTTAATTCCAATAGATGAATTAACTCCTCTTCCTGTAATTTATACTGAAGAAATAATCCTAAATACAAAGCAAGAAAAATAAAATGATATACATGAAGACATTCATCACAGCATTAGTAAAAACTGAAAACAAGATGATCAGCTAGGGAAATTATTTTTAAAAAGTACTTATACCCCAATGGCAACCCACTCCAGTGTTCTTGCCTGGAGAATCCCAGGGACGGGGGAGCCTGGTGGGCTGCCGTCTATGGGGTCGCATAGAGTTAGACACGACTGAAGCGACAGCAGCAGCAGCATACCCCATAGAATATTATGCTGCTTTAAAGTAAATAAAAGTAACAACATGAAACAAGAGTGTAATACATTAAATCAAAAAGTTACAAAATATATTAAATCATAAGTTACAGAATGGTTTTTTGGTGCATGTATTTACATATATTTATTGAGCTCCCATAGGTACCCAGCCTCACACTACACACTGGATATATGATAGTGATCCAGGCCAATGTGGGCTTTGCCCTCATTAGAGCATATCTACTGGAACGGTAATACTGAACAGATGATGACATGGTTGATAGAAAGAAAGGGATCCTGACCTAGTCTGGGAACGAAGAAAAAGCTTAAGCAGGAGACTGAAGCTGCCTGTCTGTTGGGAGAGACACAGAGGCTCTGGTTTAGGGGTGGAGGGAAGAGGATTCTCAGAAAAAGGACCAGTACTGCATACAATGGAAGATGTGAAAGACTGCCCTATTTAAACATCTGAGACAATGAAAGAACACTTGGGGACAAGAGAAAGAATTCAGGATGTTGGTGAGAAAGTAGTTGAAAAGATGACTAGGGATAGAAATGAAGGTAGTATGGGCATAATGAAGTGAATGATGGGCCTTAACACAGTGGTTCTTTTTCTAATCTTTTAATTTTCTATTTTATTATTAACTTATTTATTTGGCTGCTCTCAGGTTTAGTTGTGGCATGCTGGATCTTTAGTTGCAGTATGCAAACTTAGTTGTAGCATCTAGTTCCCTTCGCATCTGGGGATCAAGTTCCCTTATCAGGGACTGAACCCAGGCTCCCTGCATTGGGAGTGCAGAGTCTTAGCCACTGTATTCCTGTGGCTGACTAGTGAAGCCTGTTCTCTGAATGGTGTTTTTAAAAACATAAAATGAAATTTATAGTTTTACAAAGGAAACCAGTTGTATTAAAATACCATTTTCAGTCTTTGTTATGATACAGTAGTATACCAATAATGCATTAAATAAGATCTAAGAGCTGGTCTAATATCTGCCATGATTTTGAAGTGTTGATAAACAGTATTTAACCTTTTTATGACAACTATAATATCTCATTTAAAAATATCTGACGTGTATGGGTTACAAAGGTCATTGTATTACCAAGACTGCTATAGTTTGTTGCCTTCATTTATAATTGAAGGATATGGTGAATTTCAGTTAGAGATAAATGAAAATATCTATATCATTTTATCATCTAAGTTCATGGACCCTGAGAACTCATGGACCCCTTGGAAGTCCACAGACCCCAGGTTAAAAACTCCTGTTTAGTGTTTAAGAGGATTGTGAGGTTGTTTTTTTTTTTCCTCTCTATTCTCCACATACCATATTACTTGCAAAAGAACTTCTTCTAATGAGTTGATGGGGCATCCTTGGTGGCTCAGTAGACTCTAAGAATCTGCCTGTAGTGCAGGAGATGTGGGTTTAAGATGCTGGTTCAAACCCTGTATGGGGAAGATCCCCTGGAGAAGGAAATGGCAACCCATTCCACTGTTCTTGCTTGGGAAATCCCATGGACAGAGGAGCCTGGCAGACTGCAGTCCATGGGGTTGCAAGAGTAGGATGCAACTTAGAGCTAAATCACCACCACAACCAATCACTTAATGAGGTTTATATACCTTGGGGCACAAGTAGGCAGGAAAGAAACTCTTAGCCATTTGTTGTATTATAGTTGGGAAGCTCACAGTCTGCAATACAACGTCATATCTCTTTCATGCTGAATTTCCTCATGGTCACAGTCATAAGTCCCCATGTTACGGTACCCCTAAGCATGATGAGACACCCTAGACAAACCCCTTTAGAGATCAGGCTTCTTAAATCAATCTCACCTTTTTAAAGGAGACTTCATCTGGTCGACAGACTTTTTCCTGCAACCCATATGTCTTAAATATAAAGCTGGTTTTGACAACTTTGCAATAAAGCAGCAGATTGAATTTAGGTACAAATGCTAGATTTGAAATGGAGAAATATGGTTGACTTTTAGTAATAATATTTTTAAGGGGTTGGTAGTTTTCTTAGAGCTGGGCAGTCCAGCCACTGAAAGTCTGCACAGTCTCCTTAGGGCAGGCAGTACCCAGTTAAGTCCATGAAGAGTAAAAGCCTGTACCTCTCTCCTTGGAAGAGCCGAAGGCAATAAACTTGTTGGCTGACAATGTTTTATACTTTCTCTATTAGGTAAAGATATGCATTTTAGGTGAGGACTCAGTTTCCTCAGTACCTCTCAGGCTGACCTTTCTGTCATCAACGTGCTCCTCACCCTGCCTGGAGCCTCAAAGCTAAGCCTGAAGTCTGCGTCTAGAAAGGAAGGAGGTGGGAGGAGGAGGATTCAGATGTCTCCCTTGTGCCCTGTGAATGTTTATTCTGTGAAGGGCCATTCGTTTAGAAGAAAAAGAACCTGTTCCTCATTCCACCTAGAAAATTAGTTTTTAATCTTACTCCTGGCTTTTGAATCGCTACTGGACCTACTCCCTGAGGGATTTGATTTGAGTGACATGAGTTACTTATTCTATTTTCCATAATAAAGCTGCCTCAGAAATAACTGTGTCACATCTCCTGGTGACAAATAAGAAAAAGGGCAATTTTTCAACTTGGAGAAGTCGAAATATGATTTCTCTATTGTATAAGTCAAATGACTGGAAAACTATATAAAATAGGAGAAAGCTGTTCATTAGACTCAAGGTCTAGCAAATAAGCCCTCTTTTGTGCTCACTTAGAAGTGACAAGTTCACTCTGTCAGTGCCAGCTCACTGATACAGGGTGTAAGCTGCCAGCGTCCAACATGGAGATATTTGGAGATGCCACTGTTTTATCTGAGTGTGAGACTGGCGGCAGCTGCTCGCCAACAGGTTGGCCCAGGGGACAAGGCAGCAGGTGTCAGATGGTGCTCAGACACGGTGGGCAATGACTGTCATTTCACTGGGCCACAAAATCTCTGAGGGGTGTAGCCCGTGGGCCAGAACCTGGTTGACACAGGCTTTCAAGTAGGAAAGGGCAGGGATGTCCTCAGTCACTACTGAGCCTGGCAGAAAATTACAGCGCAGGACCTGTGTTGAACTTATAAAATTAGCCTCCTGACTGATGGGTCCTAAGTTACTTAAATACGCTTTTTTGTTTTTTAATCGTTAAGTGCATGCACATTCCAATTCAGTAGAGTCACTTTCCTTTATAGATAATTTCCCCTGCTTCCAGGATTAGTCTAAAGGCTAGATATGAAAATTAGATATAAACATAGTTAATTAGGAGTTAGCAAGCTTCACAGTGATAAACCATGCTTGAAGAGACAGGATTTCTGGAATTTAGCTAGAGGCATGGTAACATGGCATTAGATGGAAAGGGCCCGGAAGCATCATATTGACCCAATGTGTAATATTTCAGTGCTCTGAGAATTTCATAAACTAGCTTTCATTTCCATGTCAGTACTTAGCTTTTTGGTGTTTCTGAGCTTGTCATGCAAGTCCTTTGCTTCATTCTACATATCATAAGCCATGTGGAGAATTCTATATGGCTTATTCTTTCCACTTCCAAAGTGGTCCAGCAATTCACCTTCAAGTGGGGCACTGAGATCAACATTTTCCAACGAGAAGTCTTGTGACTATCAAAGCAAGTGAGCTAACTAGCAGGTGTTGTGAAATAAGTCAGACAATACTATACTACATGGGTAACCCTTGTGGACATTTGGAATTAGATCAAGTCCAAATGAAGCTCCTAGGTGGAGGAGGCCTAAACGGGTGACTAAAGGACTCAGAGTATACTGGGTCAGTCTCAGGCCACCTGCTAAAGATTATGTGTCTTAGGGATTTGGGTTGGTCATGAGTGGTGTCATCACTAGGATACAAAGCCTGCCTTCAATGAGGGACATCTGATCTATAAAAGGGTGAGGAAAGTTAAATAATACCACAAGACATAGTACTTGGAATTTCTTCAAGAACATTATTGCAGAAGTTTATCAATCATGTAATTGTTGATAACTCAGATGAGTATAGTACGATGTAATTTGTTACTGACTGCTTACAGTTACTGATTAGTCAGATGGGTTGTTGGGCTACAAAGCTCTGATGAGTTTCCAAACATAAAAAGCCCATGAGAAACCTTCCTGAGACCCGGACACCAGTTAAGTTGCAAAGAGGTCTGGCTATATTTTTGTGATATTTGTATTTTCACATGTACTTTAGATTTTCTGGCAAAGGTACATGCTTATTATTTATTTATGTAAGTTTGTGTAGGATTCCTAAAGATATATATGCATTGATATTTGATATGTATACATAAACATATATATAACCTTCAAAATAATTATTCAAGTACTTTACATAGTCAATGGCTAAAATGTATTTACCCATTCTATCTATATTCATTTCACTAGTTATGATTTGGCTGTTAACAGTGGATTTTTTTTTAGTATTTTTACTTGTGAGGCTAGGAAACACTGCAATGACTTAAATATTCCTTACTTCAGCAAACTTATTGTCCACTTATGGTTTTCTGTATATTGGACACAAAGATGAATTAAAAAATTGTTCTGGAGCATAAGAATATCTCTATCCCAGTAATAAATTTATGTGTGAAGCATTGTAGTTAGTGTGAGATCAAAATATAATTATATGAAGAGGATTATGAGAACGTAGAGCAGGGATTGAGAGGGAAAGACTTGGAGAGTAGACTAGAAGTAACAATATCTCTAAAGAAGTTTTATGATGATCCAAGGAGGATAAATGGGGGCCTGGAATGAGGCAGTGGCAGATGGTAGATGCTGAATAAATGTCTATGGGATGAAAAGGTGAATAAGGCTGACAGAAGAGGTATTTAGGAGGTAATATCAATAAATTTTGGTCATTCATTAAGTGTAGAGGATAAAAGACAGAAGAATTTAGGAGTCTTTGTTGATGATTCTGACATACAACTGTAAGGTCATCAATTGACGTGGGCACTTCTTGGAAGGGTCCCTATGTGGAGCCGCTCATTCATTCAGTATCTGACATGTTGAGTTGGAAACACCCAGAAATATATGTCTTACAGACTATTAGGGAAAGGGGGGGTGGTTCATGAACCTGTAGAAATTTCACCTGTGGTTTTAGGAATCTCTGTCAGTGTGGTAGAGGAAGTCATTGGAGTGAATTAGATCACATAATGCACAAGAGGACAATAAATGTCCTTGAGAAATGCCAACACTTAGAGGCAGGCAGAAGAATAGGAACTGATGGACAAGTCCTGGAATGAGCTTTTACTGAGGCTGAAGGAGAAGCAGGCAAGGGCGGAGTAGTGGACATCAAGTGGGCGGAGCATTTCAGGAAGGAACTTGTATGCCCAATGCAAGAAAGTACTAAAGAGAGACCATTGGCTTTGCAGGTGGGTAAGGATGGACAGGGAGAGAGGAAGGGGAAAGAGTCACTGCATGGGACCACTTCAAGCTCAGTGCCAAAGAACAGATAAATGGAAAGCTTCATGAGTGAACCAAGGCAGCAATGGCTTTGGAACATGAAAATTTTAGCATTTTGTAAACAGAAAGAATCTAATAGAAACAAAATAGAGCTATAGGAAGGAGAGAAGAGATTTAAAAGATAGATAGTCCAGGTGGAAGCACATACCTTCCTTCGGAGATGCAAACAAAATAGGTGCAGAGGGAAGAAACTAACATCAGTGGTAAGTTCATCCAGCTGGGCCATTTGTCTCAGGAATGGAAGGCCAGACATTTGCTCATGAGAGATTTGCAGTATTAATAGAGGACTTAAGAAAAAGGGTAAAGCTGCCTCGGGCAAGCTGACTGACTGTGTATATTTCCTTTATAGAATCACTTGTTTTCCCACTTGTCCAATTTATTGACATGTTCTCCAGTTATATAACTTTTCTACTATATATGTTTCTAATTAAGCAAATCTAATCTGTAAGTTTACAGAATTTAAAAATGTGTGTGTGTTTATTCCATTACCAAAAGAGCTCTACTTTAAAAAAAAAATCTTTTAAATAGTGCATTCAAATTATTACTAGATTTTCCAAGATCTTCTTGCAGATCACCTTCTAAGAAAACATCTAATAAATAAAGAGAGGCAAACTTATATCCAAACATTATCTGCAATGTAGGTCTTTTCTTCCTACTCTTTTAACAGCTGCAGTCCTGTTAGACTACAAATGAATCCTCATTTCTTTGTGCATCTACCAATATAGTGATGATGCTCGAGCATCTGTACGTCTCTAATTACATTTTGTTTTGCAAAGAACTCCAAGGTACCAAATTGGCTTATTCATCTTGCAGTTCATATGTTGCTGCTTCCTTCTCCCTCACACATCCATTAACTCTCTTAATGGAATTCTGTCTTAAACTTTAAAATGTGTGTCATCAGCGAGTGGCTTCTATCATTTGTACTGTGTCAGAGCATAGGTAAGCAGGGAACAAGTGAGGCAGAGGCTTGAGAAGTCTTCCGCAGCCTGCGAGCTGACATACACACAGGTTTGCCGTGTTTCTTTGTTTGGTGCTGAGTCCCATGGGCTTTTAAGTTTCATTCCTCACAAGACCACACTAAGAAAGTAGGTCCTCCGACTGATACCCATTTATTTCTCGTCACTGAGAAATGGATAAAATGAAGAGAATGATTTCAGAATTCTGTTTCAAAGTGAACTAATTTGCTTTCATGAGTGTAAAGCTATAATCCGGGCATTTCTTTTGGTTTTTTGAAATAATAATGTGATGTTGTACAAGGCACTTGTGAAAACAGGAAAGAGTATAACCAGCCATCCTTTCACTGCATGCTTCTGGTGCCTAATCTTTTTTGTGCAATATCAAGTGTAAAAAGGAAAATTATTGTAAAAACTGACAAGCCGTATCCTTCAGTGACCTCAGAAAGCACAAAGTACGATTCTGTTGAAACTGTAGTCTTGTTTCCTGAGCACTTTTCTGAATTTGGAACTCCTTCGCTATTCTGGAAAGCTTGGCTTGGGAAGACATTGGTAGGTGTGAGTGAGCAAGGCTCATAGTTTTTCAAAAACTCTCTGACATCTGGGAGAAGGCGAGGGTGGGATGTTTTGAGAGAACAGCATCGAAACATGTATATTATCAAGGGTGAAACAGATCACCACCCCAGGCTGGATGCATGAGACAAGTGCTCAGGGCTGGTACACTGGGAAGACCCAGAGGGATCGGGGTGGGGAGGGAGGTGGGAGGAGGGATCAGGATGGGCAACACATGTGAATCCATGGCTGATTCATGTCAATGTATGGCAAAAACCACTACAATATTGTAAAGTAATTAGCCTCCAACTAATAACAACAGATGAAAAAAAAAAACAAGTCTCTGACAAATGGTAAATGATTGCACAATAAACAGAGAACCTGTTGCATTTTCATTGAAAGCAAAATTCATATATTAAAATTCTATCCAAAATTTAAGTCTTTTGAAGACATAATGATAAAAATAATATGAAATTGAATGAATACTATTGCTCCTAAAAACTCATTGCTTTGGGGTCTGGGGTATGAGCTGGCATTGTCCACTTGCGGTGATTTACTTCTAAAGACTGGTTCACATTTTTTTTTTCGGTACTCAACAAGAGACACCGATTTAGATATCCACAGCCCTTAAATGTGAAACAGAGCATGAACTTGAGCTCATTAACCATGAATCACTTGAGCATAGGCCCCAAAACTATTAACTTTTCATTGTGTCTTCTGCCTGAAGCCCTTGTCTTACCTTTATAATCTTCTTGTTTCTTAGAGCCCAAGGAGAAAATGGTGATATTTTGCACATGTTCACATTAAGGCACCAGTCACTTAAGTCACTTGCTTTAGGTTTATTCATCAGTAAACAGAACTAAAAATAGCCAAGTTTTCCTGGCTGAGAGACCAGGAAGTTTGGTCATCCTCCTAAATACCATTATCTCTAATCTCAGTGAATGATACCACCCACCATTCACCAAGTGTTCATGCTGAAATCTTGGTAGTAATCCTTGATTCCTCTCTTTCTCTGATACCCTACATCTAATCAGCCAGTAAGTCTGGTTGTTTTTAGTGACAAATATATCCTAAACATACTGCTCAATTCTCTACTACCACCCTGGTCCAAGCAACCATCGGCTCCCTCTTGGACAACTACAGTAGTCTCCTGGCTCATCTGCCTTTCACAAGTTCTCCGCATACCAGTGGGAATGATCTTAGGAAAACATGGCTCAGATCACCTCTCAGGAGACTGCTCAGAAATCACACTTAGATTACATGCAAATTTCTCTCGTGCTCTATCGGACTGTATGGCCTCTGATCAGCTCCTTCACCTCAGAGCCTGCATTCACTCTCTTCTCACTCACCTTGATCTTGCTCATTTCATTTTAAGGTTTTTGTACTTGCTATTCTTTCTTCCTGGAATGCTCTTCTTCCCAGAATTCCTGCTATTTTATTCAAAGGTCTGTCAACTATTACCTCTTTAGACAGGCTTGAAATGACTCTCTTACCATGCCATGCTTTATTTTTCTTAGTACACTTAATACTATGAGACTATATATATATACATACACACACACACATTATACATATATGTGCATGTATATACATATATGTCTATATTATACACATTTTATATATGCTTATATATATGTAAAATATAAACATGCTTTATACCCACTTATATGTATTTAACATACATTTTATAAATATATACACATGTAATAAAACTATATGTGTATTTGTATAAATATATGTGTGTATTTGTATATTTGTATATCTAGTTACCACTAGATAACTAATTTCATTGAGTCAAAGATCTAGTCTTTTCACCTCTAACTTTAGTGCCTAGGATAGTGTCACAGGTACTCAATAATTATTAAATTAGTTGGATAGGTAGATGGCTATTTCCTTATGATGTATTCTTAAATGGGACTTACTTGGTAGAGTGCTATGAACTTCACACGTGTCTCAGAATGGTTCTGCTGCTTCATATTTCAATCAAGCAGGTACTATATCTTATCTTTCCTTCTCTGATAATCTTTAAATCTTTGCCATTTCTCAGTGGCAGAAAATATACTTATTGTTAGTTGTTATTTGTACAACTTGATAAACCAACACATGTGTTATCAAAAACAAAAATGCAAGGACATTTTTACTTCACATAGAGCATCATAACCTTCTTTTGGAGGCCCATTAACCCTTCAGGGAAATTAGTCAAGAAGTGAGAACTCAGAGAAGAAAACACACAAGCAAAAGATATGCCTTTAAAAAGCTTTCATAGGTTTCATGCAAATTTGCAACCTTCAGTCAGTTTAGTTGCTCAGTTGTGTCCGACTCTTTGCGACCCCATGAACCGCAGCATGCCAGGCCTCCCTGTCCATCACAAACTCCTGGAGTTCACTCAAACTCATGCCCATCGAGTCGTTGATGCCATCCGACCATCTCATCCTCTGTTGTCCCCTTCTCCTCCTGCCCCCAATCCCTCCCAGCATCAAGGTCTTTTCCAGTGAGTCAGTTCTTCACATCAGGTGGCCAAAGTATTGGAATTTCAGCTTCAAAATCAGTCCTTCCAATGAACACCTAGGATTTATCTCCTTCAGGATGGACTGGTTGGATCTCCTTGCAGTCCAAGGGGCTCTCAAGAGTCTTCTCCAACGCCACAGTTCAAAAGCATCAATTTTTCGGCGTTCAGCTTTCTTCACGGTCCAACTCTCACATCCATACATGACTATTGGAAAAACCATAGCCTTGACCAGACGGACCTTTGTTGGCAAAGTAATGTCTCTGCTTTTTAATATGCTATCTAGTTTGGTCATAACTTTCCTTCCAAGGAGTAAGCCTCCTTTAATTTCATGGCTGCAGTCACCATCTGCAGTGATTTTGGAGCCCCAAAAAATAAAGTTTGACACTGTTTCCACTGTCTGCCCATCTATTTCCCATGATCTTAGTTTTCTGAATGTTGAGCTTTAAGCCAACTTTTTCTCTCTCCTCTTTCACTTTCATCAAGAGGCTTTTTAGTTCCTCTTTCTGCCATAAGGGTGCTGTCATCTGCATATCTGAGGTTATTGCTATTTCTCCCAGCAATCTTAATTCCAGCTTGTGCTTCTTCCAGCCCAGCGTTTCTCATGATGTACTCTGCATAAGAGTTAACTAAGCAGGGTGACAATATACAGCCTTGACGTCCCCCTTTTCCTATTTGGAACCAGTCTGTTGTTCCATGTCCAGTTCTAACTGTTGCTTCCTGACCTGCATACAGGTTTCTCAAGAGGCAGGTCAGATAGTCTGGTATTCCCATCTCCTTCAGAATTTTCCAGTTTATTGTGATCCACATAGTCGAAGGCTTTGACATAGTCAATAAAGTAGAAATAGATGTTTTACTGGAACTCTCTTGCTTTTTCGATGATCCAGCGGATATTGGCAATTTGATCTTTGGTTCCTCTGCCTTTTCTAAAACCAGCTTGAACATCTGGAAGTTCTCGGTTCACGTATTGCTGAAGCCTGGCTTGGAGAATCTTGAGCATTACTTTACCAGTGTGTGAGATGAGTGCAATTGTGTGGTAGTTTGAGCATTCTTTGAAATTGCCTTTCTTAGGGATTGGAATTTGCAACCTTAAAGAAACTTTATTAAAACAGACTTATTTGTCTGCTGTTGCTGCTGCTAAGTCACTTCAGTCATGTCTGACTCTGTGACCCCATAGACGGCAGCCCATCTCCGTCCCTGAGATTCTCCAGGCAAGAACACTGGAGTAGGTTGCCATTTCCTTCTCCAATGCATGAAAGTGGAAAGTGAAAGTGAAGTCACTCAGTCGTGTCCAACTCTTCTCAGCGAATTTTGCCCATAATGTGCTATGTTTATATGACATCATGTTACTAAGATATACAAAGATATTTCCATCCACTCACTTACTTTTATTCAGCAATGTCAGGCCTTCAAAAAAGTTTTACTGAGACTGAACGTTTTTAATCTCTACTCCCTCAAAACAAAAGAGCAATAAGAAGCACTGGCTTAGGATTCAGAAGCCTGTAGTTGAATCCATGTTCTACCATTTTGGTAACTGAATGAATGTGGGAAGTTATGTAATCTGTCTAAGCCTTGGTTACTTTTTCTTTATGAACAATTGTAATTATAACACGACATTAGAGAGAGGAAAGCATACCACTCTCTGGGGAGATAATCTATAACACATGTATCTGAAAAAGGACTCCTGTTCCTATAAATCAAGAAGAAAAAAGCTTACAATCTATTTTTTTTTTAATGAGGGGAATATTTGACCAAGCAATTCACAAAAGAAGATATACAATTAGCCTATAATATGCAAAGATGTTCCATATCATTAGTCACCCACCAGAACAGCTAAAGTCAAAAGGACTGAAAACAGTGATACTATTTCTTAGAATGTAGAACAATCGGAATTCTCATACATCACTGGCAGAAATATAAATCAGTACTGCCATTTTGGAAAACTCTTCAGAATCTACTAAAGATAAATACATATGTAGAGAGAAAGAGATAGATAGATAGAAAGAAAACATAAATGAGTATTTATGTCTACCAAAGACATGTCTAAGAATGTTTATAGTACCATTACTCAAAATAGCCAAAAACTGAAATGTTTCAAATACTCATTAATACTAATGTAGATAAATAAACTATGGCAGAGTCATACAGTGAATACTATCCAACCATCAGGAAAAGTACAAACTTCTATAATATGTGCAACAATATGGATAAATCTCAGACATAATGTTGTATGAAAGAAGACAAGTATAAAATAATATATGTTGGGCAAGTCCATTTATATGAAGTTCAAAAATAGGCAAAGCAGATCTAAGTTGATAGAGATGAGAATGGTGGTTATCTTTGAAGGGAAGGGGAGTATCAACTGATTGGGGGTTCAATGGACCTTTCCAGGATGGTGGAAACATTCTATATCTCTATATCTTATATATTAATATCTTAAATCTTCTGTATATCTAGGTTAACATAGATGTATTTGTTGTTGTGGTTCAGTCACTAAGTCATGTCTGAGTATGTGACCCCATGGACTGCAGCACACCAGGCCTCCCTGCCCTTCACTAACTCCCAAAGTTTGCCCGGATTCATGTCCATTGAGTTGGTGGTGCTATCCAACCATCTCATCCTCTGCCACCCTCTTCTTTTACTCTTTCTGGAGCTATTAGTAACTGTCCTCTTCTCTTCCCCTGTAGTATACTGGACACCTTCCAACCCAGGGGCTCATCTTTCTCTGTCATATCTTTTTGCTTTTTTATACAGTTGATGGAGTTCTCACAGCAAGAATACTGGAGTGGTTTGCCATTCCCTCGTCCAGTGGACCACTTTTTGTCAGAACTTTCCACTATGACCCCTATATGACCGCTATGATCTTGGGTGGCCATGCACAGCACAGCTCATAGCTTCATTGAGTTATGCAAGCCCCTTCACCATGACAGGGCTATGATCCATGAAGGGGCCACAAATGTATACATATGTATACATTCATTAAGCTTTGTGGACTTTACAGTATATAAGTTATACCTCAATAAAAAAGAAATTAAAAGGTACAGATAGTTAACAGTACCTCATTAGAGGATATGAAAAATAAATGAGATAATGAACATAAGCTCTTACCATACTGCTTGGTCTATAGAGAGTATTCAACTAGTATTGGCTATTAATTTGCAATTATTATTGGTGCTTTTACTATCACTCTAAGATATAACTGCCAGGAATATCGACTAGGTCATTTTTTTGTTGTTGTTTTACAAAATAGTAAACTTCTTGAAATAAGGATTGAGCCTCTGAATTCAGCTTCTAAGAACACTGCTCCAACCAACTTAACAATATGAGTTACGTATTGACATAGGAAACAAACTAATGGTTACCAAAGCGGAAAGAAAGGTTGGGGGATAAATGAGGAGTTTGAGATTAGCATATACACACTACTGCATGTACAGCAGATAACCAACAGGCACCTACTGTCTAGCACAGGGGACTATGCTCAATATTTTGTAATATCCTCTAAGGGAAAAGAATCTTAAAAAGAATAGATATATATGGAAGTGTAACTAAATCACTTTGCTATATACCTGAAACTAACATAACCTTGTATATATAACAAAAACATATATATATATATATATAGGCTATATATAGCCTATATATGTATAGGCTACCCAGGTGGCACAGAGGTAAAAGAGTCCGCCTGCCAGTGCAGGAGACCGAGGAGACCTGGGCTCAATCCCTGGGTCAGGAAGATCCCCCGGAGTAGGAAATGACAACCCACTTCAGTATTCTTGCCTGGAAAATTCCAGGACAGCGGAGCCTGGCAGGCTATAGTCCATAGCATTGCAAAGAGTTGGACATGAATCAGCGACTGAGCACACAGATATGTATATATATTGGTTGTATATAAAAGGAGACTTGTTATTATGGTAAAGTTTACTTATTTAGTGTAAAAATTTTAACTCCTAAAAATGCATTTAGCTCAAGAGTTTTTCTCCCTTTTAGAATTAGGAATTTTTTAAAAAATTACTTTGAAATGCAAATCATTAGCTTTACGAAAGCATATTCAACCTGTATAAAAGAAATGAAAATCAAATTGACAATGAGGTACTGTATTACATCTGTCATATTGGCAAAAAACAATGGATGCTTAGGCTGGTAAAGGTACAGGGAAGCCAGCAATCTCTTACAAAGCTCTAAGAGTATTAATTTGTACAACCATCTGGAGGGCAATTTGGCAATGTGCATCACAAGCTTTTTGTCTCAGCAATTTCTCTTCAAAGTTTAGGTCCTGAGGAAGCTATAATACAAGTATACAGAGATGTCTGTACACAGTGCTGTTTATCGAGTACATGTGAATTCAGTGGA
Organism: Odocoileus virginianus; assembly: GCF_023699985.2. Classification (NCBI taxonomy): domain Eukaryota; kingdom Metazoa; phylum Chordata; class Mammalia; order Artiodactyla; family Cervidae; genus Odocoileus; species Odocoileus virginianus. The sequence goes on from NC_069686.1 coordinate 11,400,221, forward strand.
GTACAAACATGACTGCCTATATACTCTGCTGAATCTTCCTTTCTCATTCCTCAAAGGCATTGTCAGATATCAGAAGAAAGTCTGGTCTTATCTGCAACTTTAGGCTCTTATCCAACTGAACACTGCCTTCATCCTGGCTCAGAATGGACCATGGGAAGAGGCATAGCTTGCCCTTTCCTTCTTCTGCACCATATCATTTCTGATTCTTGCCCTTTCCAATCTTTAGGGATGGGAGAAGGAATGGAAGGGAGGGCAAATACTTTGGTTCAGTTCAGTTCAGTCGCTCAGTTGTGTCCAACTCTTTGCGACCCCATGAGTCGCAGTACACCAGGCCTCCCTGTCCATCACTAACTCCTGAAGTTTACTCAAACTCATGTCCATTGAGCCGGTGATGCCATCCAGCCATCTCATCCTCTGTCATCCCCTTCTCCTCCTGCCCCCCAATCCCTCCCAGCATCAGGGTCTTTTCCAGTGAGTCAGCTCTTCGCATTAGGTGGCCAAAGTATTGGAGTTTCAGCTTCAACATCAGTCCTTCCAATGAACACCCGACTGATCTCCTTTAGGATGGACTGGTTGGATCTCCAAAATATTTTGGTACTTATGGACAATTATTGATGCCTTCTGCATGGCAGGTGTCCAGATGCTTCTCGAGGACCATGTGTAAGGTCTCCCCGTGGTTCAATTCTTCCTCAGTCCTGACCACCAAAGGTCCACTCCTCAGGCTTTTACTGCCAGGGTCCTGATGATCAGCCCTCCGGTGTCTGCACCAATAGCAAGGCTCAAGCCTGGCCACCTTTTCTCAGCCTCATCTCTGTCCAGCCTGCCTTTCCTGTACCTCACCTGGCATGAGGGACAGACCACCAAGGCCTAAAGTCGTCTGATGGGGAAATGAAATACCAGTGTCCCCTTGTTACATGCGTGTCTAGCTTTACTTATTTGTCTGGATTCAGAAGCCTCCAACCAGACAACAAACTTTCAATGCCAGCGAGTCCTCCAATCCCTCTACAGTCCAAGTGGTAGGTGATAGGGTGTTGGTAACAGGATAAGTCTACTACCTTTTTTTTTTTTTTTAATGCTACCAGTATGTGTCTGGGGGATCTTTGAGGACTTTCTCTAAGGTACTGAGTTACTTGATACCAATTGCTTTCAGTTTGGGGTTGTGGCCTTCATTCCCAAGTAAAAGAATTCCTACTCAGTATCTTTTTAACAATAGTAAAAGTGCAAACCAGAAACAACCTAAATATCAAAAGATTTGTTAAATATAGTATATCCACGTTAAGTATACATCATTTGGTGTTCCAAATCATGATCCAGTTCTATCTATATTTATTGAAATGGAAAGATATTCTTGATACATTGCTAAGCAACAAATGTTAATGATAGAATATTATGTTTCTGTCTATTCATATACACTATTATATACAATAATGTGGAGTAATAGATATTGAAGCGTAACCATCCAAGTCGAGGATCAGCAAACTGCTACCTGCAGGCTAAGTCTAGCCTGCTGCCTCTCTTTCTAAGTAGAGTGTGTTCAATCACATGTGCAAGTGGCTACTTTCCTGCTATTAGAGCAAAGTTTAGCAAAAGTTGAAATAGAGACTGTGTGGCCTAAAAGCCCACTGTGTTTATTATCTGGTGCTTCACAGAAAAAAGTTTGTTGACTTTTACTTTAGATGATAGAATCATGGGTGATTTTAATTTTTTTAAATGTTTGTCTAACTTTATTTTCTATATCAAGCATTTATCATATAAAATGCTGTATGTATCTGTTATTGATATCTGTTATCTGTTATTGACGCCATTGACATCTGTTTAGAAAAAAAACATCTTCTATTTATAACATTAAACTCAAGAGTAAACCTCATGTGAAATCAAAATTGATTATAGCTTTCAAAGTTCTACCTCAAAATAAGATCTATGATATTGTTAGAATATTATTTTGTTTTTAAAATCAAGACCTATAAGTGGACATGACTTCTAATTACCAACAGTATTAGTTTCTGAAAACTGATTTCAGAATTCTTATATGTTCTTTTCATCTTCCATGTCAGAGTATTAGTGCTCTGAGGCTGTATATAAGCAAAATAGTGCTAAGCTGGATCAATTTGAGTAAAATTTTTGGAGTAAAAAAAAGTGATACATAAATATTGAAAAATGATTTCTTTCACCTGGTTTATCAACTGGATATGAAAACATTCCAAAAAGACAGATTTTCAAAATGTTTAGAGCTTTGGAAAATAAGTGAATCAGAGTGGGACCTTTCAAGAAAGCTACTTTGAGAAACTAAATTCATTTGGATGCATAAATTATGGATATTTGTTATAAAGGGCAATTCTGATGCAGCTTAGCAAATTTTGCTCCAAAATCCTGCAGGATAAAACCTTAAGAAAGGAGTTTGAGTAATCAGGAAATAATTAAGACAGTCAGAAAACCTGCTAATTAACATTAGGTGAGGGAATACTTGAAACTGGAATTCATATTAACCAGAAGTTCCAGATGACATGCATCTTTATTAAAAGAAACAGAAGTAAACAGTTCATTAATTAAACTTTCAAACACAAACTAAGAAGACTGTAAAAATGTCAGTAAGGGAAGAGAAATAACAGACTTTGATAAAAATATCTAACAATTAAAATGCGAATAATAAAGTTAGGCTTTGATGCTTATAAGTGTACATATCCAGAAAGAAAGTCAGAATTTAAATAAACTATTGCATCAGAGACTTTCCTGATTTTAGGATCTGTCTTATTGACTAGGTAGTATCAATCCAGCAGCAGAATCCCCTGAATATGATGAAACCATTTACACATTTCCAAAGTCAATATGTTTCTAATATTCTCAAAGTTTAAGACTCTGATTTATCTAGGGCATGCAAACTAAAACATAAATTATCTAAATGTTAAACCGTGTAAATCTTAAACACTCCATAACTATTTAAAAGGGAAACAGCTATCCTTAGTATCTACTTTAATAGTTTAAAAATATTTCTGCCTTCTGACTCAATCCATCTTTATATCTCCCATTATACCTGTTGCCATTTTCTGTGCTCACCTACCAGGCACTCACCAGGAAACCCCAAGCTTTCTAACACCTAAACATCTCCTCACATTTCCACTTCTAACCGTTCACTTCCTACTCCTTTCCACTCCATTCCATGCTTATCTAAATCTGAACTTCAAAGTTCATTTCAGTTCAGTTCAGTCGCTCAGTTGTGTCTGACTCTTTGCAACCCCATGAATCCCAGCATGCCATGCCTCCCTGTCCATCACAAACTCCCAGAGTCTACTCAAACTCATGTCCATCGAGTCAGTGATGCCATCCAGCCATCTCATCCTCTGTCGTCCCCTTCTCCTCCTGCCCCCAATCCCTCCCAGCATCAGGGTCTTCAATGAGACAACTCTTCACATGAGGTGGCCAAAGTATTGGAGTTTCAGCTTCAGCATCAGTCCTTCCAATGAACACCCAGGACTGATCTCCTTTAAGATGGACTGGTTGGATCTCCTTGCAGTCCAAGGGACTCTCAAGAGTCTTCTCCAACACCACAGTTCAAAAGCATCAATTTTTCGGCACTCAGCTTTCTTCTCAGTCCAACTCTCACATCCATACGTGACCACTGGAAAAACCATAGCCTTAACTAAACGGACCTTTGTTGGCAAAGTAATGTCTCTGTTTTTTGATATGCTGTCTAGGTTGATCATAACTTTCCTTCCAAGGAGTAAGCATCTTTTAATTTCATGGCTGCAATCACCATCTGCAGTGATTTTGGAGCCCAAAAAAATAACTTCTGACACTGTTTCCACTGTTTCCCCACCTATTTCCCAATAAGTGATGGGACCAGATGCCATGATCTTAGTTTTCTGACTGTTGAGTTTTAAGCTAGCTTTTTCTCTCTCCTCTTTCACTTTCATCAAGAGGCTCTTTAGCTCCTCTTCACTCTCTGCCATAAAGGTGCTGTCATCTGCATATCTGAGGTTATTGATATTTCTCCCGGCAATCTTGATTCCAGCTTGTGCTTCTTCCAGCCCAGCGTTTCTCATGATGTAATCTGCATAAGAGTTAACTAAGCAGGGTGACAATATACAGCCTTGATGCACTCTTTTTCCTATTTGGAACCAGTCTGTTGTTCCATGTCCAGTTCTAACTGTTGCTTCCTGACCTGCATACAGGTTTCTTAAAAGGCAGGTCAGGTGATCTGGTATGCCCATCTCTTTCAGAATTTTCCACAGTGTATTGTGATCCACACAGTCAAAGGCTTTGACATAGTCAATAAAGTAGAAATAGATGTTTTTCTGGAACTCTCTTGCTTTTTCGATGATCCAGCGGATGTTGGCCATTTGATCTCTGGTTCCTCTGCCTTTTGTAAAACCAGCTTGAACATTTGAAAGTTCTCGGTTCATGTATTGCTGAAGCCTGGCTTGGAGAATTTTGAGCATTACTTTACTAGCGTGTGAGATGAGTGCAATTATGCAGTAGTTTGAGCATTCTTTGGCATTGCCTTTCTTTGGAATTGGAATGATTACTGACCTTTTCCAGTCCTGTGGCCACTGCTGAGTTTTCCAAATTTGCTGGCACATTGAGTGTAGCACGTTCACAGCATCATATTTCAGGATTTGAAATAGCTCAATTGGAATTCCATCACCTCCACTAGCTTTGTTCGTAGTGATGCTTTCTAAGGCCCACTTGACTTCACATTCCAGGATGTCTGGCTCTAGGTGAGAGATCACACCATCGTGATTATCTGGGTCATGAAAATCTTTTTTGTATAGTTCTTCTATGTATTCTTGCCACCTCTTCTTAGTATCTTCTGCTTCTGTTAGGTCCATACAATTTCTGTCCTTTATCGAACCCATCTTTGCATGGAATCTTCCCTTGGTATCTCTAATTTTCTTGAAGAGATCTCTAGTCTTTCCCATTCTATTGTTTTCTCTATTTCTTTGCATTGATCACTGAGGAAGACTTTCTGACCTCTCCTTGCTATTCTTTGGAACTCTGCATTCAAATGGGAATATCTTTCCTTTTCTCCTTTGCTTTTCGCTTCTCTTCTTTTCACAGCTATTTGTAAGGCCTCCTCAGACAAACGTTTTGCCTTTTTGTATTTCTTTTCCATGGGGATGGTCTTGATCCCTGTCTCCTGTACAACGTCACGAACCTTCGTCCATAGTTCACCAGGCATTCTGTCTATCAGATCTAGTCCCTTGAATCTACTTCTCACTTCCACTGTACAGTTATTAGGGAATTGATTTAGGTCATACCTGAATGGTCTAGTGGTTAGGAGCTACTCCACATTCAAGTTCAGGAGGGGCAGCTATGAGGACATACCCCTCGTCCAAGGTAAGGAGGAGTTGCTGTGCTTTGCTGGAGCAGCTGTAAAGAGATACCCCACGTCCAAGATAAGAGAAACTCAAGTAAGATGGTAGGTGTTACGAGAGGGCATCAGAGGGCAGAGACACTAAAACTATAATCACAGAAAACTACCCAATCTGATCACAGGACCACAGTCTTGTCTAACTCAGTGAAACTACGCCATGCCATGTGGGGCCACCCAAGACGGACGGGTCATGGTGGAGAGGTCTGACAGAATGTGGTCCCCTGGAGAAGGGAATGGCAAACCACTTCAGTATTCTTGCCTTGAGAACCCCATGAACAGTATGAGAAGGCAAAATGATAGGATACTGAAAGAGAAACTCCCCAGGTCGGTAGGTGCCCAATATGCTACTGGAGATCAGTGGAGAAATAACTCCAGAAAGAATGAAGGGATGGAGGCAAAGCAAAAACAATACCCAGTTGTGGATGCGACTGGTGATAGAAGCAAGGTCCAATGCTGTAAAGAGCAATATTGCATAGGCATCTGGAATGTTAGGTCCATGAATCAAAGCAAATTGAAAGTGATCAAACAGGAGATGGCAAGAGTGAATGTCAACATTCTAGGAATCAGTGAACTAAAATGGACCGGAATGGGTGAATTTAACTCAGATGACCATTATATCTACTACTGTGGGCAGGAATCCCTTAGAAGAAATGGAGTAGCCATCATGGTCAACAAGAGAGTCTGAAAGGCAGTACTTGGATGCAATCTCAAAAATGACAGAATGATCTCTGTTCATTTCCAAGGCAAACCATTCAATATCACAGTAATCCAAGCCTATGCCCCAACCAGTAATGCTGAAGAAGCTGAAGTTGAACAGTTCTGTGAAGACCTACAAGACTTTTTAGAACTAACACCCAAAAAAGATGTCCTTTTCAATTTAAGGCACTGGAATGCAAAAGTAGAAAGTCAAGAAACACCTGGAGTAACAGGCAAATTTGGCCTTGGAGTATGGAATGAAGCAGGGCAAAGGCTAATAGAGTTTTGCCAAGAGAATGCACTGGTCCTAGAAAACACCCTCTTCCAGCAACACAAGAGAAGGCTCTACACATGGACATCACCAGATGGTCAACACCAAAATCAGATTGATTATATTCTTTGCAGCCAAAGATGGAGAAGCTCTATATAGTCAGCAAAAACAAGACCTGGAGCTGACTGTGGCTCAGATCATGAACTCCTTATTGCCAAATTCAGACTTAAACTGATCTTCAAAACCTAGACAGAATGCCACTTCCTTAATGAAAAATTTCTTCCTAACCAAACATAATTTCTTTCAATTCTAGATTCTCATGCCTCGTGCCAGTTTCTGTCATAAATTACAAATCTCTGAATGAATTTCTTATATCCCCTGCTAAACTATTACTTTTTTAAAGTCTGTGCTATGCTTTGCTTCAGTTATTTCAGTCACTCAGTCAGGTCTGACTCTTTGTGACCCCATGGACTGTAGACCATCAGGCTCCTCAGTGCATGGGGATTCTCCAGGCAAGAATACTGGAGTGGGTTGCCATGACTCCTCCAGGGAATCTTCCCAACCCAGGGATCGAACCCAGGTCTCCCACATTGCAGGCAGATTCTTTACCATCTGAGCCACCAGGGAAGCCCATGAATACTGGAGTGGGTAGCCTGTCCCTTCTCCTGGGGATCTTCCCAACCCAGGAATCAAACTGGGGTCTCCTGCACTGCAGGCAGATTCTTTACCAGTTGAGCTACCAGGGAAGCCCTTTTTAAAGTCTATACCTACTTTATCAAAACTATGCTCTTCAGTACCTAGCACATTGTCAGCAGTTAGTATATTATTAATATGCACTTGTTAATGAGTAAATGACCTCTTTTGAAAAGGAGAGGTAAAAAGGAAATCTGTGTACTTTTTCTTAAAGAAATAGGGACACAGAGGAAAAAGATATCATTTTGTCCATCTTCTCAATGTACCCTGAGTCAGATGATTGTTGAATATCATAAGTGTTTTTAAGGCAAATATGCTTTAAAACTAAGCTATAATTGTAAAACAAAGAAACAGCTTTTTTACATCTCCAGGTGACTAATGTATGCCTTTTATAATGTTAATGCGACCTAAAGTCCTCTCTGCAGGAAGATTAATACATTACATGGTGAATAGTTACAGAAACGATCATGCTCACTGATGCTGGGGCGTTTTTGAATATTGATGAGCCTCCATTTCCACATTTTTAAGGTAGAAATAATCTTCAGCCTTATGTCTTTCACAAGTTTGTTGTAAGAGATTAAAAGATAATGTAAGTGATAGCACTTAGTAAATTATAAAGTTCTATGTAAGGGCTGCTGTCTATGGGGTCGCACAGAGTTGGTCATGACTGAAGTGACTTAGCAGCAGTAACAGCATGTAAGAGTATTGGAGGGAGGGCAACATAAGGGAAATTAAAATAATGATATGAATAAAAGACAGAATGCGTGACTAAATGACTACAACACATCAGATTCTTTAGGAATTTATATAAAATGTTTTATGAATTGCTTGAAGCCAAGAAGGATTTCGCTATGCAATAACTTAAGTTTCCATCACAAGACACAGTAACACCACAGGAACAGATCTTAAAAGATTACTGAATTATTTCTCTGCTTTGCATCATTCAGTCACTAAGTCATGTCTGACTCTATGCAACCCCATGGACTGCAGCACTCCAGGCTTCCTGGTCCTTCACTATCTCCTGGAGTTTGCTCCAGTTCATGTCAATTGAGTTGATGATACCAGCCAACCATCTCATGCTTTCTTGCCCCCTTCTCCTCTTGCCTTCAATCTTTCCCAGCATCAGGGTCTTTTCCAGTGACTCTGCCCTTCACATCAGGTGACCAAAGTATTGGAGCTTCAGCCTCAGTCCTTCAGTGAATGTTTAGGGTTGATTTCCTTTAGGATTGACTGGTTGATCTCCTTGTTGTCCAAGGGACTTTCAAGAATCTTCTCCAATACCACAGTTCAAAAGTGTTGATTCTTCAGCACTCAGCCTTCCTTATGCCCCAACTCTCACATCGATACATGACTACTAGAAAAATCATAGCTTTGACTCTATGGACCTTTGTTGGCAAAGTAATGTCTCTGCTTTTTAATATCTTGTCAAGGTTTGTCATAGGTTTTCTTCCAAAGAGCAAGCATCTTTTAATTTCATGGCTGCAGTAACCATCCACAGTGATTTTGGAGTCCAGGAAAATAAAGTCTGTCACCGTTTCCCCATCCATTTGCCATGAAGTGATGGGACTGGATGCCATGATCTTAGTTTTTTGAATGTTGTATTTTAAGCCAGCTTTTTCATCCTCCTCTTTCACTTTCATCAAGAGGCTCTTTAGTTCCTCTTTGCTTTCTGCCATTATCATCTCCATATCTGCTTTGTGAGTTCTAGAAAATTGCAAATCCAATCTGAGGGATCTTATAGAGAAGAGAATACCAGGCCTGAAGTAATCTTCAATCTAACTTACTTACTATTACAATTTAGGAAGAATGATTTACTTCCTTCTCTCATACTATTTGAGGTCAGGTTAGTAAAAGCCTGAAATCTTTTCCATCATACTTCATGGTATCCTCAAGTTTTAATAAAATTTCTAAAAAGGACTATAGATTGTGGAAATCAAGGATTAAAAGGGATCTGAGCATTCCTTTATTCTAAACACCACCCAGGTGTTGAAATTTATCTACAGTATCCCTGCTGTGTCTAGTCTTGACCTAGATGAATCCAACTCAGGAAAAGCGATGGAAATCAACTGCTGATCCCTAAATCACTTAAGCAGAAACACCATCTCCCCTTATTTTTGATGTGTGTGGAAGTGTTGGTTTGCCCCAGATACAGAAGAGACACCCAGAACCTTATCATTCCTTCATCCTTCCTTCCTTCTTGGTCATCCAGGTCCGTGGTACATGATTAGGGCAATTAAATAAATTTTCAGTTTTAATTCCCTTTCTCTCTTATTGAGAGTTTATCAGCATATCTACAGACATTTTCTAAGAGCAAGGCTTTACTAGGATTAAACTTGTGATGAATTTTGTATTTGCCTTAGAAGCTCCAGCTTCTTTCCCAAAGGAGTCACTGAACAGAGTCTTTCTTGAATAGCAAATGAACCCCAAAGTGTTAGACTCTGTTAAAGTCACTTTGACCCCTCTTATAGCCTGCACATGGGCCTTGAGGATTATAAGCATTTGGTAGCTACATGATCAAAATGCCAAGACATCTGTAAATGATTTGGCTAATCCTCATACTGTGCTTGTGGTTAATGTCATTATTTAAAACTTATGATTCAGACTGGCAGTAGTTGTTAAGTATAATGAATAGAATCTTTGAATCTTTTATTTTGGGTAAATTGCATCGCCATTCAAAGAGCAGCAAACGCTTAACCAATCATAACCAAAATTAACCATGTTTCTTCCCTCCCCTCTGCCCTGTTCCCCAAGGTTAAAATTTTAACTTAGTATAAAAATTGAATTTTAACTTTATGTTCTCCATGTCATAATTAAAACATGAGTAGTCAAATGAAACTGCCATTGCATGTCCTATTTCATGTTACCATTATATCATTTAATCAGACTGGAAGGTAGCTGGTTTCCGTATATATTAAAGGGACAAAATTTATAACTCAAGGATATCAGACAGAAGTTACCTGCTGCAAGTGGGAGAACAAAGTCATGTTTCAGGAGTCATCATGACCTTGCAGTGACCTGATATGGGAACTGAAGCCATGGAGTTCTTCTTTCAATTAATCTCAACTAAAATCTGCATCACACACACACAAGAAAACTACATATAGAAAACAAACTTCTGCCTGCCAAAGGGAAAGGTGGGGGGTATGGAAAAATAAATTAGGAGTTTGGGATTAACATATACACAAACTACCATATACAAAACAGATAAACAACAAGGATCTACTGTATAGCACAGGAAATTCTACCCAGTATTCTGTCATAACCTAAATGGAAAAGAACCTGAAAAAGAAGGGATATATGTATATGTATAACTTAACCACTTTGCTGTATACTTGAAACTAAAACAACATTGTAAATCAACTATACTCCAATATAAAATAAAAATTTTTTTAAAACTACAGTATAGAAATCAGATTTCTATTTTTAATTCCTTTATGTCAGTTTGTCCTTATGGTATATAAGGCCTTAACATTTTCTCTGTGTGTCTCTCTTAGAAGAAAAAGGGAAGTTAAAAGTCAGCATTTCCAATCAAGTATCAAGTTCTGAAGGTGGCTCCTTTCTTCTCAAACCTGGCACCACACCCCTGCCACCTGGAGGAGCCACTTCTCCCTCCAAGAGCACCAATGGAGCGCCTGGTACTGTTTCTGAATCAGAAGAAGAAAAAGCCAAAAAATTGCTTTATTGTTCACTATGCAAAGTGGCTGTGAACTCCCTGTCACAGCTAGAGGCACACAACACAGGTTAGCAGCTACTGTTTGAATTTAAGTAATGTTTATAACAAGATCCAGCTTTTCCCATCAGAATACCTTATCCTTTGTTGTTCAGACATTAGGTTTGTTCAGTCTTCTTACTTTTTGATTCAAAGGGGTGATTTTAAGAAAGTATGGTGTAACAACTTCAGAAACAGCAAGGCAAAAGCAGCTTGGAGATGAAATTTGTTCTGTTCTTTATTTTCTCAAAAGCATCTAGTACTTCCCCAAAGTCATTATGATGAAATAAATGACAGAGATGAAGACAAATATCTCTCTATGCACAATGTTCACTGTAACACACTTCTAAGAGAAAAAAATGGAAACAAGCTAAAAGTCCCTCAGTAGGGAAATGTTGAACGAATTATAGTAACCCAGTATGATAGAATATATTACTCAGCCATTACAGCAAAATTACAGGAAAATATGATTTGATGTGTGAAATTTTCAGGATATTTCATTAGCATGATCCCAATTTTGAAAATATATTTTTTTTAGTATACTAAAAAAAGAAACTGAAAAGAAATACACTAAATTGCTAACAGCGGTTATCTCTGGGTGGTGAAAACAGAGGTAATGTTTATTTTCTTATGCTTCTCTATATTTTCATATTTTATTATATACTCATGGTTTCCTTTTTTTTTTTTTTTTCAATGAAAATGTTATATCTATGTGCATGCTAAGTTGCTTCAGTCGTGTCCAACTCTTTCTGACCGTGGGGACGTAGCCCATGAGGCTCCTCTGTCCATGGGATTCTCCAGGCAAGAATACTGGAATGGGTTGCCATGTCCTCTTCCAGGGGATCTTCCTGACCCAGGGATGGAACCTGAGTCTCCTGCATCTCCTGCATTAGCAGGCAGTTTCTCTACCACTAGCACCACCTGGGAAGCACCAGATTAGCATTAAAAAGGTCATTTCAAAAAGTTTTGGGAAATTCAACCTAAAGATAAACTTTTCAAGAGCTTCATATAGTTCTTAAATAGCTATTTACTATATATTTCTTTCTGTCTTAGGATCTAAACACAAGACTATGGTTGAAGCTCGTAATGGGGCTGGCCCAATTAAGTCCTATCCAAGACCTGGATCAAGATTAAAGATGCAGAATGGCAGTAAGGGGTCAGGACTACAGAACAAGACATTTCATTGTGAAATCTGTGATGTCCACGTTAATTCAGAAATTCAACTCAAACAGGTAATGTACCCTGAATTAATAGTCACTGTTGCTTGAGTATCCTTTTGACTGTATCCCTAGTCTATATTAATGGTTCTCATTGTGCTCACAGTTAAATTTCCTGACCTTATAGGATGCCTATGATATACAACACGCAAGTGCTATGTGGAAGAAAAAGTTAGTACTAAATATCTGTGCACCTACTATTACTACAGGCTTCCCTGGTGGCTCAGAGGGTAAAGAATCTGCCTGCAATGAGGGAGACCTGAGTTCGATCTCTCTGTTTGGAAGATCCCTGGAGGAGGGCATGGCAACCCATTCCAGTATTCTTGCCAGGAGAATCCCGTGGGCAGAGGAGTCTGGTGGGTTACAGTCCATGGGGTCGCAAAGAGTTGGACACGACTGAGCGACTGACACTTTTACTTTTCACTTACTATTACTGCATGTCAGATTCCAGGCTTGGTGTTATAGACCAAGGAGCACCGCGGTCACTTGGAGCTTACAGCTGAACAGGGACTTCTAAGATAGTAGAGGTTCGGTCTGTCTTCCAAGGACCCAAAATCTGCTTAGGGAGACAGATTCATCAGTCACTGTGGCGCATGCATGCCTGTTCAGCCCCATCCGATTCTGTGCCCCATGGACTGTAGCCCACCAGGCTTCTCTGTCCATGGGATTTCTCCAGGCAAGAACACTGGAGTGGGTTGCCATGTTATCCTCCAGGGGATCTTCCCAACCCAGGGATCAAACCTGTGTCTCTTACATCTCCTAGATTGGCAGGCAGATTCTTTACCACTAGTGCCATCTGGGAAGCCCCTAGTCACAGTGGTAATACCCGGCAAAGTTGAAGGAGTGCCATAGAGAAAGGAACGGGAGAGAGGCATGACAATATAATGGGGAGCAAATCTTAATTCAGAGACTGTGGTGATCTTACCCACACCACCACAGAACCAGGGACCTAGAACTGCGGATGAAGGAACCAGCTCTTAACCTGATCTCAGCATGTACTATTTTCAGGAACCAGACATATTATTCTGTCTAGGAAATACATTTTACATAGCATAAAATTCACACATCGATTCAGCTAATGCATCAAATTTTTTTCAGCACATTTCTAGCCGAAGGCATAAGGATCGAGTTGCTGGGAAGCCATTAAAGCCGAAATACAGCCCTTACAACAAACTCCAGCGGAGTCCAAGCATTTTAGCAGTAAGTTCACCTTGCCTGCTCACCTGTCGTGGGGCAGCCCTGCTGGCTGGGGCAGAGACTGTGGGTCAGGAAGGTCTAGGGACAATTGGTCCTGAAAGGGTTTTGAATGTAAATAGCCTTCATAGAGAGGAAATTCAGAAGGAACTTAGTCCCTTCTGTAGGACACCTTGAAGATAGATTGCTTAGAAGAGAGAAACTGAACCTCTTTAAGGGCCAATACCTTACTGTTCACAGGACCTTTTCTGAAGATTCCCTTCTTTAGCATATAAACAAAAGTGAAGTCTTGGGGAACAAGGGCAGTGATGCCTGAGGAATCTTGGAGCATGTTACACTTGGGAAAAGGGACTGCCTTCCAAAAATGAAGTGCATCTATTTAATATCCTCCTCCTTTCTGGGGCGTTTTTCTGTTTTTCCAGAAAGCACATGGGTTGTGTGTATTCCTCTCTCTTTCCCTGTCTAGCAGGTATGTTGAGAGTCAGCCTGTCTTACCTGCTTTCAGTATGTGCTATTTTCCATTTCTTTGCAAAAGTATCAATGGGCTCCACCAGTAGATGTCATATAAATGCCCAGATGGAAGGATTTCCTAATCTCCCTGGGACTCAGCCCAGTGTGGTGTTCTGTCTGAGCCCGAAAGCTGGGATTGGCCAGCTGGAGGTGATACTGACATTACCCCCAGCTTTTCCAAAGCTCCATGGATGCTGCAAGCAGGTGTTACGAGCATTAAGCAAATCCAGCTTGCAGAGCTCCTCCTGATTGCAAAAGAGAGGGATTAAGGATGATTTCTTACTTTACAGGAAGATTCCACCTGGGATTTCTTTTAAATAGAGATAGTTTCTAGCCCACTTACAATCATTACCAGTGACAACTCTGAGTTAGCTGCAGATTTTCAGGGAATAGTTTTTAAGTGGCCAGAGAGGTATAAACTGACTGTGTCTTCTTGACTTCTCACGGGTCCCCACTGTCCTGATCTAGTTACCTAACCCAGTGCAGCTTTTTTTTAAGATGTGATGTGAAGAGTAAGGCACATTCTCTTAAAAGTCTCATTGTGGGTTAAGACAAGCCACAATTTTGAATGGAGCTCCTCCACAATCTACACAGGAAACCTGGGCATGTTTGGCTCCTTGTGAGCCAGCATAAAATAGCTTCAGTATCTATTCATAGAGGCTTTCCTCCATTTTAGTGCCCAGGGGCAAGGACCCACCAGCAAGCGTTGAAATGGAAACAAATTATAGTTAAGGTATGCCAAGAGACTTTGAAACCAGCTTTGTGAAAATGATCTGGACGGGTCAAGATTTTTAAATGTTGACTTCTGAATGTTGGTTTTTACTTAGGAAACTATGATCAGTGCTGCCATCATTGAAAACTCTATCCCCACCCCCCTCGTGGTTTTCTCCCTCTGCCAGGCCAAACTTGCATTCCAGAAGGACATGATGAAGCCCCTGGCCCCGGCCTTCCTGTCCTCGCCCCTGGCGGCGGCCGCCGTGTCCTCCGCGCTGTCTCTGCCGCCGCGGCCGTCGGCCTCGCTCTTCCAGGCCGCAGCCATCCCGCCCGCTCTGCTGAGGCCGGGCCACGGCCCCATCCGCGCGACGCCCGCCTCCATCCTCTTCGCCCCGTACTGAGGTTCCTCAAGCCCCCGGACGGTTGAGGCGGTCAGGAAAGCCAAAAGGATTCGGCAATTGGAGCGTTTTCGGTGGCAGTGCGGCACCCCGCTGCACACAGCAGGCCTCCATGAGCCCTGACTCCAAAGAGTAAGTCCCTGAGATTCGACAGTGTTTGCGGGGGGCGCTCCTGTAATTTCGGAATCTGAGCAGCACAAGCTTTGTCTCCCTCTTTCCTCCCCCTGCCCTCATCCATTCAGTTTGTGTACCTGAAATACTGAGTTTCTTGCAAATGTGTTTGTCAGAAAAAAATATATATGTGCATATATATCATTCTCTGACGATTTTTCCATGGGTGTGATCTGGCTTAGAAACAATATGGAATATTTTCCTGACAGACTTGAAAAACTAGGGTCTTCCTCACACGTCTGTAAATAATCCTGGAATCCAACTGGGCACATTCTAGTGTGGAACAAAATAGATGAACACAAGTGCTTGCTTGTGGCTCCCATCTGACCGGCGCATCACCGCGTTTTCCTTCTGGTGTACCCTTGTTGACAGGGATCGTGTACTGTTTTAGACCCAAGTGCTGTAGTATCCTGTGTAGTACTAGACCTGTATTTCTTGTCTGACTTAAACATTTTTAGTTGCTGTGTAAATGTTAGGAAGCAAAGTAGCTTTGAATTTTCTCTTTGAGAGAACAAAAGATAAAATAATGTATTTTCTTTGTTTTACATTTTATTTGGTGATATTTAAACAAAATAGAAAGCCATATAACATAGCTCTGATTACTACCTGTCTGCTATTTTTGTTTAACTTATTTTGGAGCTTCCTCACCAGTTTTGAGTTGCTAAGCAAATGTATACAAACAGAAAAAGAGCTTCCTAAATTGCACATTTTTGCACCTCTTGTGCACTCTGCAAGAAGACAATGAATCTATGTATTTCTACGTCATTATCTTCTTCATTTTTAACCTGTTTTCATTTGTAATGATGCTACATAATTTTGTGGCTCCCTAATGCAATAATGTACAGAAGATAAAAAAAAAATTTATAATTGAACAATCTGTCTTTCTGTTCACTGAAATCTGTTGCAGGTCATGCTCCCATGCCCCCGTTTCTAAGCTGATATCAACAAGACTGGAATGTTTGTGATATCAGGGGCAAGAGGTATAAGACAGCAAAATAGAAGGAACTCTTTTAGAGCATCTTTATCTGCAATCTGTAAATGGTAAAATGTCTGTGTATTTTTTTAAATGTACCTTTTCAATAAAAGTACAAAAAATAAAATCTGTTTGTATTTTCAAAGTTATTTTCTCCTGAGACACCTCCAACTTGAAATCATCTGATGAAGGATTTTCAGTAGGTGTAAAGATTGCTTCTAACGTATTTAGCATTTTCACTTCTTATTTTCAGCATATTTATTTGTCATGTTTATTCATTACTGTTCACAGCATCTGCATGAAGCGAGACTTTACTGCTGTTTTCCCTCTGAATCTCTAAGAAGTTGGACCAGAGTTGTAAGTGTGACCCAAAATCACAGTAGCAGGCTGCCAAAAATTTTGACATAGTTTTTAAACATTCCCTGAGTCTTCTAAATCCCTAACTCATCTTTTATTCAAGTCCAACACAATGATCTCCTTTTAGAGGAACTGATTCCACTCTCCCCTTTGACCTTCTCTAATCAGCCTATCCTTCTTTTCTTCCACTTCATTCTGTTTTTAAGTGAAAAGAGCAATAAATCCTTGTTTTTTCTGGTTATCTGCTTAATGAACTACTCTAATACTAGTGGCTTAAGATAAAACCATTTTATCGTATCACAATCTCAGGGGGTCAGTAATTCTAGCAAGGTTTGGCTGGGCTGTTCTGTTCCTGAGTCCTCAATAAAAGATCCCTGGGTAGTATTTGGCTGGTAAATGGGCTGGTATCGAGGCCAAAATAGCTTTGCTCATATGTCTGCCTGGATGGAGGGACTAGGAAGCTAGACTCTACTGGAACAGTTCAAGGGCCTTTGGGTGGTCTTCCCAGCTAAGTGGTCTCAGGTAGTTATCTAGTAACTCAGGACTCCCAGAGAGAGCATATGAAGAAGTTCTAGATGGAAGTCAAAAGGCTTCCTATAAAATTGACTCAAAACTCCCAGCATGTCACTTATGCTTCATTCTATTGATCAAGCAAGTCCCTGAGATCAATCTAGATTCAAAGGGAAGGAGATTATTCACTTTGAGAAAAGAATTTTTGGCCATCTTTAATCTACTACTCTGTTATAGAATTTTGAGGGAAGTGGTAGTAGCAAGGAGATCCAACCAGTCCATCCTAAAGGAAATCAGTCCTGGGTGTTCATTGGAAGGACTGATGTTGAAGCTGAAACTCCAATATTTTGGCTACCTGATGTGAAGAGCTGACTTCTTTGAAAACATCCTGATGTTGGGAAAGATTGAAGGCAGGAGGAGAAGGGGACAACAGGATGAGATGGTTAGATGCCATCACCGACTCAATGGACATGTTTTGAGTAAACTCTGGGAGTTGGTGATGGACAACCAAAGAGTCGGACATGACTGAGAGACTGAACTGAACTGAACTGGTAGTAGCTTTATAGTTATTGTGCTCAGTCATGTCTGACTCTCTGTGGCCCTAAGGACTGTAGCCCACCAGGCTCCTCTGTCCATGGAATTTTCCAGGCAAGAATACTGGAGTGGGTTGCCACTTCCTACCAAGGGATCTTCCCAACCCAGGGATTGAAACCATATCTCTTGTGCCTTCTGCGTTGGCGGATTCTTTACCATTAATGCCACCTTGTGGCTTTTATAGATTCTGTTTTCCTCCATCTTAAGTCCAGACTACGTCAGTTTTTTAAGTTGAGAAAAATAGGGGTTGAAGTAGGAGCTAAATTCTCATTTCTAAAATATTAAGGCCAGTGGATGACTGTGCAGCTGTGAAATGTGACAACAGACTTCCTCTATCAAAGAGTTACTCCAACTGTTTGACATGTGTTGACCTCAATATTCTAGACTTATAATCAGGTCAGTTTTAGTCAAATCCAGAATTTGAAAGTGAAAGTCGTTCAGTCGTGTTGAACTCTTTGCTACCACATGGACTATACAGTCCCTGAAATTCTCCAGTCCAGAATACTGGAGTGGGTAGCCTTTCCTTCTCCAGCGGATCGTTCCAACCCAGGGATCGAACCCAGGTCTCCCGCATTACAGGCGGATTCTTCATCGCTGAGCCACAAAGGAAGCCCTCAGAATTTGAGGGGGATTTTCAATATGACTTTTTCGAATTCTCACCACTGGTGGTTACATTAAGCCTTTGTTGGCTCTTCAGACATATTTTGAAGGAACTGTGTTTTAGTTCAACTCTAGATTTTTTTCTAAATAGACACTATTGACAATTACATTTCATTCTAAATCTCATTAAATCTTACCAATCCTCAAAAATCTTAAATATCTACATACAAATAGACCTTGGAATTTACTGATTATTATAGAGTCTAAGTTTTTAAAAATCACCTCAGGGAAGAAGTATGAAAGAATAACAATTAATTAAGATGCAAAAGAAGCCAAGAATAGCTTCAAGCAATGACTTATAAAACACTATCAAGCAGATATATCTTATCATCCACCCTGATTCTGAGGTGGCAGAATGGATCAAACCTGAGGAGTATATTAATTTGAACCAGTACCCCTTCCTATGCCATTTCTAGTGGGAAAAGACTACTATTCTACCCCCTGCTTATTCAGAAGGTTAAAAAATGTGCTGCTTACTCTGACATAGTCCACCTCTGGTCTCTATAGAATCTAAAAACTGGTCTCGCATAGGATTGCCAGATAAAATATAAAAGTACCTCATTAAATTTTCAGATAGGTAATGAATAATTTTTAGCATAAGGTTTTAATAATCTTTATTATGACATTACACATAGATTAGTATGTTCCATAAATAAGTATCTTGAACATGTGTATACCAAACAATATTTGTTGTCTATCTGAAATTCATATTTAAGTGGACAGCTTGTATTTTTATTTGCTAAATCTGGCAACACTTGTCTCAGGAGTATTCCTCTTCTTCTCAAGTACCATAATTGTTCAGGAGAGAAGTGACCTCCTGGGTGTTAAGAGCTAAATGGTGAGATTTGTAAAGGCACACCGTGAAATGCAGTCACAAATAGACAGAGGAAGAAACTTGCAATAAGTAAATGTCAATGGTATATTGACATTGATAGGACCAGGACAGGGAAATATGTAGCTGCAGATGCCTCTAACTTAAAGCTGTTTTGATACCTGTTTAACAAGATTAAAGTATTATGAAAGCAAAAAAAAAAAAATCCTTTTATATTATGCACACAACATATCACCCTTGAGTTGTTTCTTCTCTGCCCTAAGATAAATCTTATTTTCTGGAGCAGAAATGGTTGTGGTTGTGTAAATTTTCTCTTAGAAAATGCTTTAAAGCAAAGTACACTACAGTTAACGTAGCTGAGAAAGAGAACCAAGGGATTCCCACTGGGAGGAAAAAAAAAGGAGAAAGAACTGATAGAGCATCAGGTAAAAATCCTGTTGTGCTAAGTCTCCTTTTGGGAGTCTAAAGAGATTAACTGAGGAGAATGAGTTTGGGGGTGTTTTGACGAATAGGTGCCCACTGCCTGAGCTGCCATCAGAGAGAGGGATCGTGGTAAGAGGGGGAAGATGAGCAGGAACTCCTTGATAAGTCAGCATCAAGACATACACATTTGGGACTTCCTGGTGGTCCAGTGGTTGAGACTTTCTGAGCTTCCAAAGCAGGGGCATGGATTCGATCCCTGGTTGGGGAACTAGGATCCTGCATGCCGCATGGCGTGGCCCCAAAAAACAAGCAACAACAGAAAAAACTCACATAAGGATATACACCCTTGATAAGCACAAGCATCTCCAGGTAACAGGCAGAAGAATTTCATTTCACCTCTCTAGGTCTGCTGTATGGATTCTGGTCTCTGCTTATAGTTTTCTTTCTACCAGATATTTGTTTTGCTAATCTGTCAGCCCTCAATTAATATTACAGGTTACATGGCCTCTCTGAGAAAATGCCAGTTTCTGGTGCCTTGGTGGGTTGAGGAGAAAATGTATATTGCAAGAGAAAAGTCCACAGGGCATGCTCATCTTTGCCTCCTTCCTTCCTCCAGGTAATTAGCTCCACAGGAGAATTCATCAGGGATATGATGCACATTTTCAGCAACTATGAAAAGGGACTGTTGGGAACTGCCCTGATTTCTTTGGCTAAAATTTCTAAAGCCAGAATGACAATATAATGTGTTCTTCTTCTCCTCACTAAATGCTCAGACTATATCAAACCTCAGGTTGTCAGATCAATCCCTTCTGTGGATGCAATGAAAATATCTTTATGTCACATTATTCATTTTAGAGAAGTCACTTATCTACAGATGATTGGACAAGCTTGTCATTAAGCACCTGTTTTTCATTTTTATTATAGTAGAAAAGTAAAATTAGACTAGAGGAGAATTAAAAAGAATAATACATATTCTGCCCTCAAAAGACCTGAACTGAAGCTCTGGTCATTTCGTATACTCATTAGTTCTATGACCTTATGTCAGAAAATGATCTTATGTAATTTCTCAATGCTTCAGTATTTCACATATATAAAACAGACATAATGATACCCAACTCAGGGTAATTCTGAGAAGCAAATAAAATTAACATGTAAAAATGTTTCTGTAAATTACAGTTTCCTAAACAAGGTTTCATAGTAAGTAGATAAATGAAATTAATTTTTTCATTTTAAATTTCTAAATTTTAATTAAGATTTTCTTAAATTAGCCAATTCTTGAGTTTTTGGTGTTAACCTAGACTAAAGAGCCTCTTGATGAAAGTGAAAGAGGAGAGTGAAAAAGTGCCTTAAAGCTCAACATTCAGAAAACTAAGATTGTGGCATCCGGTCCTATCACTTCATGGCACATAGATGGGGCATATGAAGGAATAAAGTTAGTGGCTGACTTTATTTTTCTGGGCTCCAAAATCACTGCAGATGGTGATTGCAACCATGAAATTAAAAGATGCTTAGTCCTTAGAAGGAAGGTTATGACCAACCTAGACAGCATATTAAAAAGCATGGCCATTACTTTGCCAACAAAGGTCCATCTAGTCAAGGCTATGGTTTTTCCAGTGGTCATGTATGGATGTGAGAGTTGGCCTGTAAAGCAAGCTGAGTGCCGAAGAATTGATGCTTTTGAACTGTGGTGTTGGAGAAGACTCTTTGAGAGTCCCTTGGACTGCAAGGAGATCCAACCAGTCCATCCTAAGAGAGATCAGTCCTGGGTGTTCATTGGAAGAACTGATGCTGAAGCTGAAACTCTAATACTTTGGCCACCTGATGCAAAGAGCTGACTCATTGGAAAAGACCCTGATGCTGGGAAAGATTGAGGGCAGGAGGAGAAGGGGATGACAGAGGATGAGATGGTTGGATGGCATCATTGACTTGATGGACATGGGTTTGGGTGGACTCCGGGAGTTGGTGATGAACAGGAGGCCTGGCATGCTGCAGTTCATGGGGTCGCAGAGTTGGGCCAGTCCACCTGAGCAACTGAACTAAACTGAACTGAAGACTCAAAAACAGATCTGTAATGGAGAATAGCAAATCCATTCATTGTAAGTTGATGCTTTTATTCACAAGAGTATAATGCAAATAGAAATAGTACTAAAATAATAGAGCCAAAATAAATGCAAAGTGTTTATATATCACAGAGTTGTTTGAAGTTTATAAATCTTGTATTCTGTATAACAAAAACAGAATTTCAGATTGTAGAAAATCAAAATCTTTGTATTAAAAAATTATTACTGTTATAAAAATAAACTTCTTTCTGATATAGAAAATTAAAAGACACTATAAGGAGGATTTAAACATGCAAGACAAATTAAGAGAATATTAAATGTGACATAATTTCATATCTTTATTATACAGAGAAGTCATAAAATGAAGTAAGGGAACTCTTTCAGAGAAGAAAGATGAGAAATTCAATAGCAAAACAGGCAAAGAGGCAACCCAGAAAAGGCAAAATGTATACCAATGCTTATTAAATATGAAGAGATATTTATCATCATTAAAAAATACAAATTAAATCAACATTTTTTTGATCTAGCATATTGACAGATTATAAATTCTCTAAACCTTATGTCAGTGAGAGTGGGGAAACAGATACATTCATGCATTGTTTGTATTAATAAAAATTGCTTTGACTTTTCTAGAATTATATGTATCATTATGTCAATTACCTATAATCTTGGACCCAGGAATTCCATGTCCAAGGCTTTATTTTAGGACCTTAACACTGTAAATTTAAGATTTGTTTTTAGTGTCTACAGTATTTCTTAATCGTTTGTTTATCAAGAGAAACTATTCCTTAGCCCAGATATTTATAGTTTCATAGTTCAGGAAAATGGGTAAGTTACAAACTTCAGTGAAACTCAACTCAAAGAATTTCTTTACATTCCAAAATCACTTTGTGCTCTGAAAGATACCAGCCTTCTTCATCTCCTCAAAATATCTGCCTCAGTAATTTCACTCAGATGAAAAATAATGGGATAGTGACAGTTTAAGTCTGGTTCAACACAAATTTACAAGTTTATTTATCAAAGCTGAAAATAGAAGACTATTAAAAATAGCTGAAGAGATAGAATGTGTCATAGTGCTTAATGTTACTGTAACTTGGTTAATGCTTACATCTAAATCTGATGTAGAGTTTTTTGTTTTTTTGGTTTTTTTGTATAGGCATTTCCATTTACTCTGCCTTTTTCGTAACAGCCTTTCTGAGACTCAGTTTGCTAATCTGATGCAGAGTTCTTAATAGCATTGAAATTCTTTTTCAGCTACCTGATATATAGAGAGTGGTGCTATGAGTCTGGAAGTACGTTTCAGAATAGCGGGGAAAAAGTTCATTTATAGGGATGAGTAAATAAATTACGGAACTTACACAGTGGGAAACAGCACAATGACATAATTCTGTAATTACGAAAAGATGTTGATGATATGTGTTCTAGTGGGGGAAATAAAAGATTAGAACAGCATGTTGAGTTTGATCACATTTGCATTAATGTTTAAAACTATCTGTTTGTATGTATACTTGGAGAAATGTCTGATAAAAGAGTTATCCAGACTGATAGACGTTACCCCTGAGTTGTAGATTTTCATGTGAATTTATATTTTATTCATAATTTTTGGTAAATTTTTGCATTTTTTTTTTTACAAAGAATACACGTTGCTATTTCAGGATCATGCAAATATATTCAGTTACCCTGTTACAACCAAAATAGATGACCTCCACTGTATAATGACAGAGGGACAATTTTAAAAGACCCCAAGAAATTGTAATTGGAAAATAAATGCCTAATAAATGTCAAATAAAAACAACGATAAAAAGCAAAAAAGGAGTTTTACCGTTACTTCAGATTTCTTTTCTGCCTTAAGAAAGAGTATTTTGCTGTCATATTGAGAAACTGTAATAAGATTACTTTAAAAAAGGAAACGCCCAATAATTTAAATAATGTAAATAGCCTCTCAGATCTACGATTCTCAATGCCTCTTACATAGATTCTTCTCATCTGTCTCATGTTCTAAGTTCTGTTGTTCAACCAGTTCTGTGTCTTTTATTACTAAACACCAATTCTATGGTAATTGCATAACCAATGCCTAGATTCATAAAACTCCATGACATTATTATAAGATCAAAATGAATTCACCTTTCACTGTTGACTGGAAGTGCATTTTTATTATAAAATACATAATCTGGTCACTGGGCCACCAACTGAAGGAAAAGGCAGTCTCCTTGTTCCTTCTCTGAGATGACAGCCGTTTTAGGCATATCATCTGATGTTTCATCCTCTGTAATTTAGGCAGAGGGGAAGAATCAAATGCATAAAAAGCACAAACTATGTAAGAACTAAGAGTGAAGAGCTAGTAAAATTTCTTTGAAGAGCAGCTGACAGCATTTAACCTACAGAACCCAGAAGTTTCAAATGATAAAAGGATAATGTAAAACACAAACCCTCCTTCCTGTCAGGCAGTTGGAATCCCATGCCGGCACTTCCCTTAAGAGAATTCATTATTTGGATGCCAAAACCATTTCACTTTCCACTGCATATAAACTCATGGCACGTATGGGACTAAACGTTAAAATCAAAGCTTGCGTGATAAATAGGAAAGCCATATAGTGAAGGAATACGTTGCACTTTGATTTCTGTCTTTCTAAGATAAAGATCAGTAGGCTTCTCTGTGTAGCTCCAGGTAATAAGAGGCTCTCCAGAGAGGCATTGTCATTACAGATAGCTCGAAGTCAAGTTCACACCTTTCAAACAAAAGGCTGGCTTTATTTCTCACTCACAATGCACAACATGGCCGAGGCCATTTTAAATCAATATACTGAGCAGTTAAGCGCTGAAATTGGCTTGAAGACAGACACCAGGCAAGAGCAGAAAAGCAGCACTGGTCTCAAGTCAGAAAGCAGTGCTTTTGTAATAGGGTGGTTGCTTTGCTTTTGTTGTTGTTCAGTCGCTCAATCGTGTCCAACTCTTTGCAACTCCATGAACTGCAGCATGCCAGGCTTCCCTGTCCTTCACCATCTCCCGGCGTTTGCTCACATCCATGTCCATTGAATCGGTGATGTCATCCAACCATCTCATTCTCTGTCGTCCCCTTCTCCTCCTGCCTTCAATCTTTCCCAGCATCAGGGTCTTTTCCCGTGAGTCAGCTCTTTGCATCAGGTGGCCAAAGTATTGGAGCTTCAGCATCAGTTCTTCCAATGAATATCCAGGGTTGATTGACTTCCTTTAGGACTGACTTGTTTGATCTCCTTGCAGTCCAAGGGACTCAAGAGTCTTTGCCAGCACCACAGTTTAAAAGCATCAATTCTTCAGTGCTCAGTTTTCTTTATGGTCCAACTCTCACATCTGTACATGACTACTGGAAAGACCATAGCTTTGAATAGATGGACCTTTGCCAGCTAAGTGATGTCTCTGCTTTTTAATACACTGTCTAGGTTTGTCAAAGCTTTTCTTCCAAAAAGCAAGTGTCTTTTAATTTCATGGCTGCTTTGCTTTGTCTGTAGGAAAAAAATTTGAACTGACTGCTGAGTCTTCACTGAGGTGCAAAGGACCACCTGGATCATGGATCCTCAAAGGGCAATATTAGAAGGATCATCTGGAAAGTTTGTTAAAATGCATATTCCTGAGCACCACACCCCTCCCACTAGAGATTATTATTCCAGAGGGCAGGAGTGATGCCCAGTAATCTGCATCTTAACAGGTACCCACTCCTACCCCTGCTCCCAACCCAGTGTAACATGGAGAAGATAGAAGACAGACAGGTTCATAACACTGAAAAAAGCATTATTGTCCTCAGGATGCATATGTGACTCATGGATCTAGGCACTGTTGCATATCAAGTTCAGAAAAGTGAGTGTTATTAACTCGGTCTTGTCCAACTTTTTGCGACTCCTTGGACTTCAGCCCACCAGCCTCCTCTGTCCATGGAATTTCCCAGGCAGGAATACTGGAATGGGTTGCTGTTTCCTTCTCCAGGGGATCTTCCTAACCCAGAATTTGAACCTGGGTGGGTCTCCTGCATCACAGGTGAGTCTTTACCATCTGAGACAGATGAAAGCAGTAAATATTTCCAAAGATTACACTGAGCAGACCAGACCTGTGGCTTCCCTGGTGGCTCGGAGAGTTAAGACTCTGCCTGCAATACAGGAGACCTGGATTCGATCCCTAGGTTGGAAGATAGCCTAGAGAAGGGAATAGCTACCCACTCCAGTATTGCCTGGAGAATCCCATGGACCAGAGGAGCCTGGTGGGCTACAGCCCGTAGGGTTACAAAGAGCTGAACATGACTGAGTGACTAACACTTTCACTTATTTTCAGACCAGACTTCAGATTAAGACTCCAAGAGGTCCATCTTCAAACAATCAAAGACTTTTAGTGAAACAAAGATTTTAAATGCCCTAGGAATCAATTCACCTGTTTTTCTCCTTGCAAACAAAAAAGCAGAACAAAACAGAAGTCATTTGCAATATGGAAGAGGACCTAGCGATTCAAGACAAATAAAGGAAACAAGTTACTTCTGATTTAAGAAGAGAAATAAGAGAAAAGAGGTTTTAGGTGTTTACGGAAGATTGTTCCTAGTTCTTCAGTAGCAATTCTAGAAAAGTAAGAGGATATTTTAAGGTGACTTTTAAAGCAATATCTCTAAAATTTATCCATTATTGTCATGGACTGGGAAAAGCATGGCTTTAAGCAAACATAGAGGAATACTCTAGGATACATCTCAAGGAAACTCTATC
Source organism: Odocoileus virginianus (assembly GCF_023699985.2). Taxonomy (NCBI): domain Eukaryota; kingdom Metazoa; phylum Chordata; class Mammalia; order Artiodactyla; family Cervidae; genus Odocoileus; species Odocoileus virginianus. The sequence continues at coordinate 11,426,295 of NC_069686.1, forward strand.
CTTTAATACTAAAATTTAGCTAATACAACGCCTGACTTACAAACCAGGGGATATGATGTCCAAATAAGTTTATTTTTCACATATGCAAATCTTAGTCCCTTTAGAACCACATTTTCTTTATTTTATTTGAACTTTTAGATAGAACCTTTTCTAAAAGTTATAATTTATTGTCCTGCCTTCTTAAACATGATATATTGTCTGTAATATTTCCTTGATGATTCAAGTTCATCATTAAAGCCATCATTTGTGGCACATATGCAGAAGATGTCATATGGTTATGGAAAGAAAAATGGACAAAAATCAGAAATCTCCAAATTCTAATCCCCAGAGCCTAACCTTACTGGCACTTTATCTTAAGCAACTTTGAGACTCAATAACCTCATCTATAAAATGAGAATGACACTACTTGTCCTGCAAATATCAAAATGTATTGTGAAGACCTGATAAAAACAATAAATAATAAATGCTCAATGAATTTTTAGCTAATATATTATTGGCATGATAAGCACAGCACACACCCAGGAAACAGATGAGGAAACAATCTCCAGAGATGAGGTAACTCACACACTCATCCCAGACAGCCTCCAAGACTGCTCACTACTTTCAGAGCTTTAGACTCCTCATCTAAATCCTGGGAACCATTTGTAGCAATGCCGGGATTGTGAACTACTTACAGAAGTTCCTGCTGAGACGTGACATCTGAGTAATTAAAATGGGAAAATGGATGGGAAAGAGCTTTCAGTTTAATCTCCTGTAGCAGTCATTTATTGTTGATGTCAGACTCTGGAAAGACAGTGAAATTTTAAGAACAGTTCCTGATTTCAGGTTATTTAAAATGCTGGGAAGCCAGGGGATGGTAACGGGAAGAGTTGATTTTGAAGACAACAGTCCTGAACATGACTTCAGTGCATAATAAAAGCACATGCAAGACAATGATCCCAGTGGGTGGGGCTGGCACATATGCAGAGTGAGTAGATGTCAAGGAAGACTTTCTGGAGAACAGGATAGCTAAAGTGGGAAAAAGAAAAAGCTTTCCAAAAAGAAGGAACAGCATGAGCAAAGGCACAGAAGTATGAAATACAGTGTATGGAGGGACTTGTGAGCAGTTCATAGAACCTGAACATGGGAAACAGTATGGGTAATAGCTGGGAGACAGTTGTGGATCAGTCATGAAGAACCTCATGTAGAAGTCGTGTGGCCTGTGGTATCATCTTGACAAGTCGCTCAGTCGTGTCCGACTCTTCGAGAGTACTGGAGTGGGTTGCCATTTCCTTCTCCAGGGGATCTTCCTGACCCAGGGATTGAACCCAGGTCTTCCACATTGTAGGCAGATGCTTTACAGTCTGAGCCACAGGATTTTAATTGGGAGTCATATGATCAGATTTACATTTAAAGAGATCTTTTTGGTAGAAATATAAAGTAGGGGTTAGAGAAGGCTATGTAGACCAGAGAGACAGTTACGCGGCCACAGAATGACCTGAATTAGGGCCTGGTTTTGCTCTGGACAGCAAAAAATGCTATGTGAAAACTAAGCAGCAGCAGCTTGACACTATTGTATTTTAAGCAACTCAAGAGCAAGAATAATGAAACTGGAACCAAGGTAAATACTCACTCCTACTCAATGAAAGGGTTCACATGTGTCGTCCCCATACACACAGAATGGTACCTTGTACTCGTGAATCCCAGTAAATAAAGGAATGAGGGGCACAAGTCAGGGCTGCTGGATATGTACAACTATTTGCCTTCACCTAAATAGTCCCCCAACTATCATATTCTCTGAATTTCATTGTTTACTTTTGTGATGTGTCATTTTCCTTAGTCACTCCTCTAAGTTTCTGTGAATGGAAAACCAGAGAAGCAAGACCAGTAGAACTGTGTGTAAAGTAGGAACAGAGCTCACCGAGCAGCCTGAAGGATGCTCCCAGGAATAAAGTGTATTAGAACCATGTTTGGCTTTTTGACATATGTTTTAGCTGCTCAACTGCAGCATTTTTTTCTTTTTTCCTTCTTTTTTTTTACTTTCAGATGTTCCATAGTTGAGGTTGTCAAGAAATGACTTCTGAAACATATAAATCACTATTGCACAATAGGAATAAATAACCATCTCCATTCTACAAGCCATGAGGTGCCAGACACTAGTGCTAAGAATGCTAAAATAAAGAGACTCTCACCGGGCCCTAAAGGAGTTTATTAAGAGCTTCAGGGAAAGTAAAAATTGGGTAGTAGATTCCTTTTCATGTGTGTCTATTTGTTTTAACTTGACTTATTCTGTTTCTGATAATACTGAAATGAATCAGGCTGAGGATCACCTGAGGAGCTTTCAAAAAATAGCAAAGCCATGATGTCAACGTTACATCAACTGAAGAATGTAGAATGTAGGTGATAAGCCCTGGGCACTGACAGGAAAACAGTCTAGGTGACCTGAATGAGAAGCCAGGTGTAGATACATTATTATTAATTACTTGTTATTATTAGATACATTAATTGATTATCAATTATTTAAAGCTAAAGAGGGACCACACCTAAGACCGTGAGAGGGATTTAGTGTCCTGATCACTACTGAAGGCAAATATAAGTCTGAGGAACAACAACCAAAAAAACCAGCTTTCTACGTGGGGGACGGAAGAATATTTGGTTAGGTGATGTATTTTTTTTTCTCAGTCAAACCATCATCCAACCCACTTAGGTATGGACCTACGGAGCATTTGAGCTGTCATCTGGCACTATGCTCATGGAGATTTGGGGAGAAAAATGTCATCATTTACTGCTAAACTTCTGATGAAAAAGAATTAAACTCTGGAAGTAAACTTCCTAAAATTACTTATCTAAATTAGAAATTCCTCAAGTGACACAGAATAATCTGTTAGACCGTTGATGCTAGAGTAAATAATATTAATTACTTAATTGCCCACAATCTACACAAATTCCTCTATGGTTAACTCCAAAATCCCATGTAGGATATTGGGCTATATCATGATGATAATGAGGGTGGGGAAAGATGATCCCACATAATAAATAGTAACAATAAATGATAGCTAGAGATATGAATGTTATGAAAAGTCAAGGATGCTTCTAAACCATGGCATATGTTGAACAGTGTTAAGAAGGTTATAAATGATCTTTATCTGCTATAAGCTTGAATTTTGCTGGCTTCTGTCTGCTGCTGTTGCTGCTGCTGCTAAGTCGCTTCAGTAGTGTCCGACTCTGTGCGACCCCATAGACGGCAGCCCACCAGGCTCTTCCATGTGCTAATGTCATCTAATTTCCCCTCCGAGATCTCATATGTCATTATGATCAGAATATGTAAACTGAGCCAGAGGGGGATCCTCACAGAGTCAAATGCTCCTGCTGCAGCTGAAGACAGCAACAGAACCAGAATCATATTTTCCATGACAGAGAGAAAAGAAGGGAGGTGCTCCCGAATTTCTCTTTCCTCCTTTTGAATTTTGCCCCACTTTGCTAGCCAAGAACAAGTGGTGTGGCAAAGGGCTTTCTTATTTAGGGCTGCCATTGATGAATACTAGCATGTGCTCCAATCATGAACATCTCAGAGAAAAAAAAAAGGTGACTCCCTTTTCTGCATCTTTTACAACACTTACCAGAGCAAAGCTGGAAAACTTCCATTACAGGCAGAAAAGCAATCGTGTTCGCCAAATTTCCCACTGCATAGCTCTGCCTCAGCCATTGAAGGGAGAAACCAGCAGGTAATGGAAGGCCTCCTGCACATGTGTTCACTGTTGCACTCCTGGAAGCTAAGCCCTGCCCTCTGTGAGTGTGGAGGAGGGGAACGGGGTTTGCACAATAAGGTCAGTGAGTGTGAGGAGCTGGGTGGAGCTGCAGCTCTGGGACTGACTTCCTGAGGCCTGAAGTAGTGGCCCACAGCCCTCGGCGCTTGGACTTTGAGTCTCATGGACTGCTTACCCGTTCTCAGCATCTCAGAAAGTGGGTACAATGCTGCTTGTTACAAGCAAACAGAGTGAATGCAGCCAAGCTCTTAGGCAATGTGGAAACTTGACAGTTTAGAATGAGTCAAAACACTTAAGGACAGGAGCAATCTGGCATTTAGGGGGGCCAGAAGTGAAGTCTTGAGGAGCAAATGCTGCTTCAGCTGCAAGGGCTCCGAGGCCGGGTCACCTGCCCAGTCCACACAGCCCCTATCTTCAGGACAGTTCTGTCAAGAAGGGAGCAGTCTGGAGTGACTGCAGAAGTGCTCAGCTCCATTCGCAAGTGCAGTGGAAAACCATGGCCCACCATGAGCCCAGCGCAGTGCAGTTTTTAATTTCCTTCTCTGGGGAGCAGAGGGGAACCATGACAACAAACTGATGCAAAGGAAGAAGAAAGTCTGCAGTTTTGCTGCTCCCACAAGTAAATGGGGAGCAGTTTCCTGCTATCACCAAAGACACTTAGAAGAAAATGGAATGTTCTAGGACAGATATACAGGCCACTTGTTAATTAATTGAACCACTTTGGAGCAAAAAGAAAAAAAAAAAAGGAAAAGTATGGAATAAAGCATGAATCAACACAAGTTAAAGAAGTATGAGTCTCCCCTGGAGATAAAACCTCTTCCCAAATGTCCTACTGGCTAACCTGGTCCCTTCCCGCCACCATGCTTAAGCTGAGTGTACCCTCTCCTAGGTGAGAGCCATACCCTTGCTTTAAGCCAGTGCCCACAATCCCACTTGAGCTCAGTTTTAGGAGACCCAAGTTGCCTCTGAATGCTGGGACCTCCCCATCTCATTTGTATTCTTTGAACTGTGCCTTCCACAGCAGCTTCTGCAGTTTAGTAAATTCCCCCTGAATTTGACTGCAGGGATCATGAAAATGAAATGTTGCCATTTTATTTGGTTATTTTACCTGTTCCTGAGCAATACAGATAGGCAGTAAAATTAATTAAATTAACACTCTCCGTTACCACTCCTAGTATTTTCCCAGAATAAGCTGTCACTCTCTCTAAGAGGTTTTTTCACCCCCAAGGCTGTTTTAAAATGGTAATACAACCTCTACTACAAATGCAGGAGGACTGGCAATACGATGCGCAAACTTACCTTTTCTAAATTTAATTAAACTCCTGTAGCAAGAATGTCTTTCAGAACCATAGTCTTGAACATAGTCATATTTGAGCATGTTTAGAGAGTTTTTGCAGGGGGTGAGGCGTGAGAAAAGTCTATCTGCAGAGCAGAGCAAACAGACTTCCTCCCAGCAGCCTGCCTCAAGTGGAGGGGCCTGAAGGGTCCCCTGGGATGCTCTATGACAATCTAGAAGGGTGGGATGGGGAGGGAGATGGGAGGAAGGTTCAGGAGGGAGGGGACATGGGTGTACCTATGGCTGATTCTTGTTGATGTATGACAGAAAACCACAAAATTCTGTAAAGCAATTATCCTTCAGTTAAAAAACTAAAAGAAAAAGAAAAAAAAAGTCCTCTGGGAAAGAGGACAGAGCAATGGGGTAAGGAGTACAACCTCATAACAAAGTTTGGAGGAGGGAGATAGTTCTTAGTCTTTCAGCTTCTGGACCCCTTTGAGGATCTGCTGAAAGTACTGGACCCTCTCCATAGAAAAATTTCCATTTGCCCCTACAACACTCAATTTCTTACACAATTCCAGAGGCATTCTCAGAGTCCTGAAAACCTATCTATGATTTCATGGACTCAGGGAGGCATTCCTTAAAATTCCTGCTTCTCGAGAATTGACCAAGAATCGCACCGTACCCAATACCCTTTGCACTGGATGCAGGCCTGCGCTTGAGCAAAGGAGGCTGCAGCTGCTGCTGCTAAGTCGCTTCAGTCGTGTCCGACTCTGTGCGACCTCATAGACGGCAGCTCACCAGGCTCCCCCGTCCCTGGGATTCTCCAGGCAAGAACACTGGAGTGGGTTGCCATTTCCTTCTCCAATGCGAGAAAGTGAAAAGTGAGAGTGAAGTCTCTCAGTCGTGTCCGACTCTTAGCGACCCCATGGACTGCAGCCCACCAGGCTCCTCCGTCCATGGGATTTTCCAGGCGAGAGTACTGGAGTGGGGTGCCATTACCTTGCAGAGGAGGCTAACCATCCTCAATTCTGTAACATGCTGGCCACCAAGTGACCCTGCTTTGACTTCCTGTGTCTGTATTTCATTCCAAGGGGAAGTGTTTCACCCACTTCACCCTAGGCACCTGAAGTACAGCCACGAGCACTGGACTCTGTGACCAGCTCAGCACAGATGCCACGTAAGTGCCACCCATGAAGAGTGCCTACCAAAGTGTTATCAGCCCTCCCGAGTCCAGCCCTAACAGGGGTCCTTCTCAGTGTCACTTGCATCAATAAAGTGAGATGCAGTTTTGTTCAGAAGCAAAGGACAGATTTACTCACTAATCAAAGAATAGAAAGGTACGTCAGGCTTTCCTGACAGGACATGGATACGGCTGCTTTATAGGAATCTGGGCAGGAAGTGGGAAGAGTTCTCGCAGGGCCAGCAGAGTTCTCGCGAGGCTAGCAGAGTTCTCGTGAGGTGGCGGAGTTCTCGAGAGACAGGTACAGCTGTGCATTTGGCCCTGCCACCGCTGTCTTGACTTGAGTAGTGGGTGTCTTTTTCACGCTGCGAACTTTAGCCCAAAGTTCTTGGGGCAAGGCCTCTGCATGCAGCATCTCGTGAGCAACTGAAACTAAATTAAGCACAAAGGGAAAAAAGGTTAGACTCTTATTTTATTACCCAGATTCTATTTTTATTCCCTGGGAATTGTTAATGCCGCTTTACTGGTTATCTTGTTCTGCTCCTGATTCTTGAGGGCACGGAGGGGCACAGGTTCTTCTTCAGTAACTACTCCCTGCTGATTTGGGGGTAATAACCACCCCCGGGTAGAGGAGCAGAACTTCTCCCCAGCTTCTTTTAGATGTGTTTGATTGTCATCAGACCTCAGCCCTAACTGTTCACATCTCTGAGCAGCCACCATTTGGAGTTTTATGGATTCTGAGCTTTTGGAGACCATTTAGCATGCATGGCCCAAATATTAGCAAGAGAATAATGGTCATTAAGAGGCCCAGGAAGAGTAGAAACAAAGTGACGCTAGGGAGGGCCTGTTTTGCCCCGCTCCGGATTTATCCAGCCAGATTAGGCCGCCGCATTTCTGCTAGACAAGTGGCTTTTTCCAGTAGTCTGTCTGCACTTTGTTTAATTAGGCCTTGTAGGGAAAGAGCAAATTAGCCAGGATGACAGGGGTCAGGCTCTCTGGGTCCCTGTCCTCTCAGCTCTTGACCCACGTTTTGTAAATAACGATTATGTAACAGCTGAGATCATTTGTAGCACTGCGCATAACCTATACAAGCACCACCTGAAAAGCTCTTGTAATCAAGTTTAGGCAAGTCGCCTTGAGTCCAGTTGCCTAATTGTTGTTCTGCTCTGTCAGCCATTAGAGAGTAAAGCATCTCTGCCTTGCCTCTGTGAATGAAGAATATCTGCAGTTTCTATGTCTCCTCGCATCTTCTTCCAGCTTCCACACTTTTGCCTTGCCTATCCTGGATTCTGCCAACAGTGAGATACAGCAAAACAGGCCAGCTTCATCAAAGTACAAACAGCACTTCGTATTGGCTAGTGTATAGACCCTTACCTGGTCAGCTAATCTGGGGCAATTTTGTTTTCTGGGACAATTCTGAACAGTGAGTCAACAGACTTTTATAATGGATTGAAATCCAGACCGGTCTAATCAGCCATTGTCTCCATGGGGGCTGTTACCTTTTTATGGTGACAAGTGTTATATTTGTTTTCCTGGGCCAAAGTCACTGGCATGCCTGTGAGTATAATGATTCCTGAGAGCAGTGGTACTGCACCTCTTTTGGAATGTTGTGGCTTCCCCTTTTTGTTAATGGTCTGGTTGTAAACTTGAATCAGCCTCGGATCTGGCCCCACAGTTCCAGTGGTGATATAGCCCCTTAGCTTGGTATTGTCCCAGCATTGGGATACCCAGCCTCCTGTTGAGTTTGGGTGCTTACCTAAGAGCATGTAACCTCCTTATAAACCCACCAACCCTGTGCCATTGAGTTCCTGAAGGACTGGTACCCTGGTATTCTAACTACATAGGTATATCTGGGGTCTTATTGGGACATCTAGATATCCTGCTTAGCTGTGTTTTTCTCTTTTGGACTGTCTAAGTGTCATAACTGGGACCAGTTTTGACATCAGTCTATTTACAGTTTGGAACTTGGACATGGTTTCCATTGCAGGTTGCAAGTTGTACTGTCCAGTTTGTAATGGTAACATTGCCTATCAGGTAGGATTGACACAAGGGTATGCAACAGTTGTTGAGTGGCTTTAAAGACCTGCAAATTTTTCCTAAAAATGGAGGTATCTAGGTCTTTTGCCTAATAGGCGAAAGCGTGCCCTGATGCTGAGTCTCACTGCCATGGTTTGGTTTATATTGGGATTGCCTGCTAGGAGGAGAGTGGTATTTAGTGCTTTATTTTCAGCTTTTGAGGTTCCTCTTAAATACAGTTCGACTAATGGTCCTTTCCTGTTTCAGGTTGGAAGTGATAGATCCAATAATCAGTGAAGTTCTATCCTTAAATATCCCTGGTCACACTTTTATTGGTTTTCTGCTTGGGGCATGAGTCTACCATACATAAGTTCATATACACTTAACTTTTGATGTTTTTGTTTTTTAGGAATCAAAACTTTATGCAAATTATTACTTGCATTCCCACATTGAGCAAGGCAGTATTTTATGTGATTTTTAGAAGCTCAAATATGGGCCTAATGCCTCTGCATTATCCCCTACACTTTTAGCTTTTATAGTTTTGTCTTTATTTATTTTTAATTGAAGGATAATTAAAATATTGTGTTGGTTTCTGCCATACATCAGCATGGATGAGCCATAGGTACACATATGTCCCCCCCTCCCGAGCCTCCCTCCCGTCTCCTAGCTCATCCCACCACACTTAACTTTATCTCTTGGCGCTAACTACATGCAGAGTAGGGCAAATTGAGGGTAACTTAATTCAATTTTCTTGAGTCTCCTGGCATAGCCTGGCTAAGGTTCATTTTAAGGTCTGATCATATCTCTCTGTTTTCCCTGAGGTTTGGGGTCGCTAGGCTAAGTGCAAGGTTCATTTTATGCCCAGGGCACTTGTTATCTCCTTGGTCAGTTGGGACACAATGCTGGGCCATTATCACTTTGTAGAGCTCCTAGGAGCCCACAGTTGGGATATGATCTCTCTTAGTAATGGCCTTAGCCACTTTGGCTGCAATTTCATTTCTAGGGGGAGTGTTTCTGCTCAATCTGAAAACATATGCATGGACAGCATCTTTCTACCTGAAGCTGCCTGATGATCCAGGCATGACAGTGAAATCAGGCTATCTTCCCCAGTATATGTCCCTCTGGTACGATTGGGCCTTATCTGGGGGCTTCTGGGGGTCTGGTGTTAGGGTTATTCACTGTGTAGATGGGGACTGTCTCAACTTTCTGACTGATGATACTTTTCATGCCAGGAGTTACCATGACATCAACTAACCCTATGTAGGGCTTCACTCCCTTAATGAGTTCCTTGATGAGTTTTCCTGATGGCTTGATAAGCCACAGTTTGGGGAAAGAAACATGGCTCATGTTCAGTAACTAGCCACACATGGCCTCCTAGATCTCTACTGCAGCCCCATTTGGGGACTTTGAACAGCTGGATGGATCTAGCCTTCAAGGTATGAGGGGTAGTTGCCAGGTTAGTCATTCTAGGGCTGTCCTTTTTGGCAGTTGCTCTGCCTTGTTTCCCTGTATTAACTCTGCCATCCCCCTTTTGGTGATCCCTACAATTAATCACTGCCACCTTTTTTTTGGAAGCTGTGCTGCTTCTAAGAACTTCAATATGCTCAAGCCATTTTTCACCTGTTTATTTTCACAGTAAGCATTCCTCTGTCCTTTCGAATAGCCCTGTGTATATGTGGAACGGCATACCAGGAGTCTTTGTAAACATTTAAGATCTTCTCCGCAACCAGCAACAAGGCTTGGGTGAGGGCCATCAGCTTGGCCTTTTGAACAGAAGTCCCTGGGATTAGGTTGTGTGCTTCAATGACTTGGGTCTGGGAGGTGACTGTATATCTTGCCAGCCTTTTTTGCTCTCACAAAATTGCTCCCATCTGTGAATCATTCCTCTTCAGCATTTAGGAGAGGCTCATTTCTTAGGCTGGGGCAATTGGAATAGATCACGTCAGTGGTCTCTATACAGTCACACTCTTGGGCCCCCCATTTCTGTGGGTAGTGGGGTAGCAAGATTTATCTTGTGACAGGTGTTTATCGTAGCCTCTAGGTTGTCTAAAAGCATAACCTGAACTTGAATCAACCTTATGGAAAATAGCCATCCTGCTCCTTTAGAACTCACTAAAGCCTGAACCTGGTGGGGAGTTCATATAGTGACTGGCTAATCAGATGTTAACTTTTCAGCCTCTCTTATCAGGGCTATAGTAGCAGCTACTTCCCATAGGCAAGGAGGCCATCCTTTAGCAGTTTGACCTAAGTGTTTAAAGAAATAAGCACCACTCAAGTAAGCCGCCCCAGTTTTTGAGCTAATACCTCAAGGGTGATTACCCTTCTCTCTTGAATATAAAGGTCAAAGGGTTTAGCTAAATCTGGGGAAGCCAGGGCAGGGACCTGAAGTAATTGCTTTTTCAATTCTTAAAAGACTCCTCTGCATTCTGAATTCTATTCAAAAGGATCATCATCTTTTTCCTTTCAACTTTCCCTATAGAGGCCTAACTATTAGATCATAGCTACAGATCCAGATGCAGAAAAACCCGGCCAGCCCCAGGGAACCCCTAAACTGTCCACACACAGTATGCCACCACCATCTTGAATTGGTGCAGCCTTTCTGCACACGGTCCACTCAGCTGAAGTGTCAGACACAGTCATTTCCCACTAAGAACTCTGGTCTGAAGTGGTGCTGTGTGCATAGCCTCTGCACACAGCACCCTAGGAGCAAGTGAAACTAGACTAAGCAGAAAGGAAAAAAAGGTGAGACTTTCTTCCTTGAATATTGTTAATAGACTTTTCTGGTGGCAAAAGCCTTAGGACCTGGGACTCAAGCACCACACCAGTGAAAAGTGGGTATAAACACTTCAGTGATCTCATTTGTTCCCACAGGCTGGTGAGGCTAGGAACATTCAAGTTATACCTAATAATTACATTTCCTTAAATTATTATTTGGGGTTTGTTACTGGAAAATGTGAGTCTAAAAGACAGGAACATTTCTGGAGTAAAGAAGGGAAGCTTTCAAAACCCCACTTTATTGAACTAATTTATTTTTTAGCACTTGCATATTTAATACTGTCAATATGATTAAAATAAGTATTGAAGGCAATCTTTGAAAGAGACATCTTTGAATGCAACTCTCAGGAAGGAGATCTGTGGTGAGATAGATGAATGTTTTCAACTCCAGAATTCTGTGTGGGATTGGGCACTTAGGTGAGTAAGTGGTGAAAGTTGAAAAGACAGTCACTTAATATGCAGATGTTCATTCAAGTTTCAGGAAGTCATGGGGATTTGCTGAATTTTAGGAATCTGCCCCTAAAAGAGCCTCAGTAATTGAGATGTTATTGTCTTTTTGCTACTTTTTTATTTAACTCCCTACTCCAGTTTGCCATCATTTTCTTTTCTTTCAGTGCACTGAACTATCTTAAGAAAGCATTGGCAAAAGCCAGAATTGCAACACAATTATTACAATCCACACTCTCAATGTAATGAGGGGGAGGGCGATGCAGGGTGCTGACTGTATTGATGTCTGAAATAGAGCAAATTTAGCTTCTGCTTGAGTTCACCTGTGAACTTGAACAGAGTAGTTAACCTGTCCTGTTCCCTAAAATGCAAGAGTAGGGGTTCTGATTATCTTAAATGAAACTTCTAACCATAGTCTTGACTATAATACTTTGAATTTTATATGGATCTTTGATAATCACTTTCTCTCATTTAATCTAGCCTGCTCAATAAGAGCACAGGCTCTAGAATCAGACTGCCTGCTTGGGTTCAACTTTTGGCTGTACCTTTTACCAGCTGTGTGACCTGGGGCAAAGTAGTAACCTCTCTGTGCATCTTTCCTCATCTGTAAAATGGAAATGATAATTCTTCATATGATTGCTATGACAATTAAATGAGTTGTCACATATAATAACCTTAAAACCATATTTGTTTGGTATAGCATAACTGCTTAATGAATATAGTATTAATTGTATTTATTTTAAAATTTAATCCATAAGTGGGTCAGTGCCTCTTTTTAATTTTTCATTTTATTTCTTTCCTTTACTGTTTTATTATCCATCTCTTGAGGGCTCTATTTTATCACTTGTGTAATTATTTAATATGGCTAATAAATTTGAGTTTGTAATAGCTAGCTTAATTGCATCTTTAGCTAAGGGCTGAGAGATAATTTGAAGCTGATACTTATTGTGATATCATTTGCAACTGTTCTTTTGTCCCATTTATACCACTCAAATGTCCATAATATCTTAAGTAGTTTATTTTGCTCATAAATAGAATCCAGCCAATAGATCAGCATATACATGGAACAAAGTCACTCTTCCATGAAAATGAAATTGCTGAGCACTTATAAAGTGACATTTGAGAGGTACTGAGTCCTACCTGAACATAACTAACCACCTATAACCTCTCACTACCTCATCCTCTTGCCATGGTTAGTATTTCCTTCTGCATGGTCTGAAATACCTTTTGTGGCTGTTTTGATGAAAAAGGTATAAGTCACTCTTCAGAGCCATAAGAAGAGAACTGCTTCTAGAAGTTACAGATATCTCACACACACTGTAAGTTTACTTTTCAAGGCATTTTAACATAAATGTTCTCATGTGTATCTCCCAATAAGCTTGAAGAACACGGTAGTATTATCACAGTGTTACGAAGGTGGAAACAGAGAGAGAAGCTAAAAAAGTTTGCCATCAATTTGCTGAGCAACCTGTAAGTACCCAGGATGATCTCCAGAGGGACTTAAATTAGAAGACCTAAATTTAAAAGAGCTAACAATTTAGCTTTGCTTTCTTGGACGTTAGGAATTGAATTTAGAATTTCAAGATGTGTTGCATTAGTTACCTTGAAAAGTACAGAGAATCAACTATGGAGATCAGGAAACCAAAGCCAGGTGAGTTTCAGAGGGGAGCTCAGATGAAGGAGGGTATCAATACATGATTCTGATGGTGAAGATAGTCCACGGTGAAGGTCTTCAGTAACCCAGAGCTATGACAGAAGACGAGTCGAGGGAGGGTGGACCCTGACTTCAGGGTCAGATCCCCAGTGCATTCAAGATCGCAAAGCCAACAGCAGACAGTGTGTCTGGGCACCTGCCCTGTATCTCACACAGCCCATGAGGTTATGAAAGCAGGTTCTAGGTACTGATTTATACAGAAATTGAAATCTCTGCCCCCTTCTGACTAGAGGATCAGATAATGGCTTATTAATCATCAGAAAAACTTCCCTGATACTGTCTGGTTGTCATGATTAGTCTTACATGTCGTCTTGGCTAGATCACAGTACCCAGATACTTGATCACACCTTCTGGATGTTTCGGTGAATGTATTTTTTGGACAACAGCAACATTTAAATTGGTGGATTTTGTTAAAGCAGATTACTCTCCCTAAAGTAGGTCAACCTCATCCGGTGAGTTGAAGGCCTTAATAGAACGAAGACTGACCTCTATCACCAAGAAGGAATTCTGCCAAAACACTGCCTTTAGACTCAGATTGCAGCTTTTTCCTGGTCTCCAGCCTGCCGTTTAAAGATACGGGACTTAACAAAGACCAAAAGCCTCCACAATCATGTAAGTCAATTTCCTTAAAACCAATCTCTTTATATATTTTTTTAATTTTTTATTAATATTTATAGATTTATAGTCATGCACATCCTGTTGGTTCTGTTTCTCTGCAGAACATCAGTTAATACACTGATACACAGCTTCATATGTTTCAGAGCAAAGTGGCTGCTTTCTCTGAAACCACTAAGCTTTAATATGTTTAAAACACAAGACCTTCTGTTATGGTGAGAGGCAATGTCATGCAAGGACCTAGCACATGGGCTCTGGCTGGTTTGAATCCTGGTTCCATCATTTACTATAAATTGACAGCAATGACAACCTCTCTGGTCCTCAATAACATCTTCCACCTCATAGAATTTGTAAGGTGACACATACATTCAAACTGATGCATACAAAGCATTTAGTACAGAGTTGAGAACTTAAACTCTCAATAGTATTAGCTATGATGTTTCTTGCTCTCCATCTCTGGGGAATTCTTATTAAGTCAGGAAGGAACAGGCCAAAGACTCAGAATCTGAAGAATTCCCTATTAAGCTGCTGTACAACATATTGTGTGATTTCCGTGATGCCTCTGTTTCTCTGCTATAAAATGAAGTAAAACAGATGGGTTGTGAGTTAATGAGTATATAAAGCCCTGTGAAGTCCTTAGATAAAAGGTACCCCTGAGCATTGCTATCACATGACAGGCAATTGAGTGTTGTTATAGGGCAGGTTTTATATTTTTAATATATTTTAAATGGTTTTTTGGTCAACAGGAGTGAGGTAAACAAAGTGGTGTTAGAACAGAAACTCATAAACAGTGGTATAATCACTTCTTGGCTTGTGCTACCTCTTTATATGCAATTCACTGCCCAAAGAGTTTGAAAGATAAAAAACCTGATTTTTCTGGCATCTGACTCTGATAAACAAGGCCATGCCAAGTCTTCTTCTGTGACTTGGATAAGCTCAAGCATTTGTAAGTAAATCACAGAGTATCTATTCACAGCTCTTCACTTTTTAATAAGCATCAAGCTAGAATCAGCATCTTTTTTCAACGGAGCCATTTTTAGAGTATTTCAGAATTCCGTGGGCTTCCCTGGTGCCTCAGACAATAAAGAAACTTCCCGCAATGCAGGAGACCTGACTTCAGTCCCTGGGTTGTGAAGGTCCTTTGGAGAAGGAGTGGCTAGTCACTCCAGTATTCTTGCCTAGAAAATCCCATGGACAGATGAGCCTGGTGTGCTATAGTCTGTGGGGTCTCAAAGAGCCAGACACGACTGAGCAACTAACACTTTTACTTTCACTTTCCAGAATTCCATAATACTTCCAAGGATACCAAACCTAATCTGTGAATTGCAAAGATAACCTACTTGTAGTCACTAAAGGAAATAAAAATAACCATATTATGCCCAATGTGTAATAGATATTTCCAGAGGTAGCATGGTTTAGAACTACACCTGGATTTTAGTTCTGTTTCTGGCACTTATTAAGTATGTGACTTTGGCAAATCACTGACCTGTTTTTTGAGTTTTGTTTGTTTGCTTGTAAAATATAGTAATATACAATTTATAAGCTACTATGTGAAAAGAATCTAACCCGATGCCTAGCACATATTAAATATTCTTCTCCTATGGCCCTGTGGTGAAAAATAAGATAACTTTGATGTGATCCAAGAGTTCTCAGTTTTTCATATCATTTCCTTGAGGGTTAAACTGAGTTCACATAATATAAGGGAGTTATAATTTTGGTTGCTGCCCCCCAAAAATCCTAGCAGAATTAACAGGATTCTCTGAAACTGTTTTTTAACTCAAATTCCCCAGTTTGGAATTTTATGTAATAATGAGAATCAGTGGGACCGAAAGAAGAACCCAGATAGCCACTGAAGCCACGGCCAAGGATTGCAGACCCGGGCCTGAGCCAAGGAAACCCACAGCCTTCTGGTGTTCCCTGGAGGCTGCCAGTAGCATACCTCTTCATGCGAGGAACTTTCATCTCTGAAGGGCTACAAAGGGAAACTCAGAGCCTCGCTCTTACTTGTGTTAGATATATATATATATATATATGTCAAGTGTTCGCCATCAGACACCAACATCCATTTTGCTTTTCTCATATAGAGGCATTAGCTTTCTATGCTCATTAACTTTTTCTGCCTTGAGATGTCTGGCTCCTTTAAAAGAATAATGATAAATATTAAAAAGAAGGTCATAAAAGCCAACTACCAGGGAAATGCAAATCAGAATCACAGGATAACACTTCAGATTTTTAGGATGGCATGAGTGCATACTTAGTCACTCAGGTATGTCCAAGTTTTTGCAACTCTATGGGCTGTAGCCCACCAGGCTCCTCAGTCCATGAAATTATCCAGACAGGAATACAGGAATTGGCTGCCATGCCCTCCTCCAGGGAATCCTCTCAACCTAGGGATCGAACCCAGGTCTCCCATGCTGCAGGCAGATTCTTTACCATTTGAGCCACCAGGGAAGCCCAAGAATTCTGGATTGGGTAGTCTACCCCTTCTCCAGGTGATCTTGTTGACCCAGGAATTGAACTGGGGTCTTCTGCATTGCAGGCAAATTCTTTACCAGCTGAGTTACCAGGGAGGCCCTTTAGGATGGCTACTATATTAAAAAAAAAAAATAAAAACAGAATAACTAGTGTGGTAAGGATATGGAGAAAATGGAATCCTAGTGCATTGCTTGTAAGAATGTAAAAGGGTGCAGCCACTATGGAAAATGGTTTTTCTTTAAAAAAAAAAAAATGGCACATAGCATTATCATGTGATCCAGCAATTACACCTCTGGGTATATACCCAAAGATCTTAAAGCAAGAACTTGAACAAATATCTGCACACCCATGTTTATATAGCAGCATTATTAACAATAGCCAAAAGGTCGAAACAACCCAAGTGTCCATCAATGAGTAAATCAGTAAACAAAATGTGGTATATAATATAATGGGTCATGGTGGAGAGGTCTGACAGAATGTGGTCCCCTGGAGAAGGGAATGGCAAACCACTTCAGTATTCTTGCCTTGAGAACTCCATGAACAGTATGAAAAAGCAAAAAGATAAATACTGAAAGAAGAACTCCCCAGGTCAGTAGGTGCCCAGTATGCTACTGGAGATCAGTGGAGAAACAACTCCAGAAAGAATGAAGGGATGGAGGAAAAGCAAAAATAATACCCAGTTGTGGATGCGACTGGTGATACAAGTAAGGTCTGATGCTGTAAAGAGCAATATTGCAGAGGAACCTGGAATGGTAGGTCCATGAATCAAGGCAAATTGAAGGGGTCAAACAGGAGATGGCAAGAGTGAATGTCAACATCTAGGAATCAGTGAACTAAAGTGGACTGGAATGGGTGAATTTAACTCAGATGACCATTATATCTACTACTGTGGGCAGGAATCCCTTAGAAGAAATGGAGTAGCTATCATGGTCAACAAAAGAGTGCGAAATGCAGTACATGAATGCAACCTCAAAAACGACAGAATGATCTCTGTTCATTTCCAAGGCAAACCATTCAATATCATGGTAATCCAAGCCTATGCCCTGACCAGTAATGCTGAAGAAGCTGAAGTTGAATGGCTCTGTGAAGACCCACAAGACCTTTTAGAACTAGCACCCAAAAAAGATGCCCTTTTCAATTTAAGGCACTGGAATGCAAAAGTAGAAAGTCAAGAAACACCTGGAGTAATAGGCAAATTTGGCCTTCGAGTACAGAATGAAGCAGGGCAAAGGCTAATGCAGTTTTGCCAAGAGAATGCACCAGTCATAGCAAACACCCTCTTCCAACAACACAAGAGAAGATTCTACACATGGACATCACCAGAGGGTCAACACTGAAATCAGATTGATTATATTCTTTGCCATCAAATATGGAGAAGCTCTATACAGTCAGCAAAACCAAGACCAGAAGCTAACTGTGGCTCAGATCATGAACTCCTTATTGCCAAATTCAGACTTAAATTGAAGAAAGTAGGGAAAACCACTAGACCATTCAGGTATGACCTAAAGCAAATCCGTTATGATTATACAGTGGAAGTGAGAAATAGATTTAAGGGGCTAGATCTGATAGACAAAGTGCCTCATGAACTATGGGCGGAGGTTCATGACACTGTATAGGAGACAGGGATCAAGACCACCCCATGGAAAAGAAATA
This sequence comes from Odocoileus virginianus, assembly GCF_023699985.2. Classification (NCBI taxonomy): domain Eukaryota; kingdom Metazoa; phylum Chordata; class Mammalia; order Artiodactyla; family Cervidae; genus Odocoileus; species Odocoileus virginianus. The sequence goes on from NC_069686.1 coordinate 11,444,195, forward strand.
CAAAAAAGCAAAATGGCTGTCTGAGGAGGCCTTACAAATAGCTGTGAGAAGAAGAGAAGTGAAAAGCAAAGGAGAAAAGGAACGATATTCCCATTTGAATTCAGAGTTCCAAAGAATAGCAAGGAGAGATAAGAAAGCCTTCCTCAGTGATCAATGCAAAGAAATAGAGGAAAACAATAGAATGGGAAAGACTAGAGATCTCTTCCAGAAAACTAGAGATACCGAGGGAACATTTCATGCAAAGATGGGCTCGATAAAGGAAATGGTATGGACCTAACAGAAGCAGAAGATATTAAGAAGAGGTGGCAAGAATACACAGAAGAATTGTACAAAAAAGATCTACATGACCCAGATAATCACGATGGTATGATCTCTCACCTAGAGCCAGACATCCTGGAATGTGAAGTCAAGTGGGCCTTAGGAAGCGTCACTACAAATAAGCTCATGGAGAAAAAAAAAAAAAAAGCTCGTGGAGGTGATGAAATTCCAGTTGAGCTATTTCAAATACTAAAATATGATGCTGTGAAAGTGCTGCACTCAATATGTCAGCAAATTTGGAAAAGTTAGCAGAGGCCACAGGACTGGAAAGGGTCAGTTTTCATTCCAACCCCAAACAAAGGCAATGCGAAAGAATGCTCAAACTACTGCACAATTGTACTCATCTCACACGCTAGTAAAGTAATGCTCAAAATTCTCCAAGCCAGGCTTCAGCAATACATGAACCAAGAACATCCAGGTGTTCAAGCTGGTTTTAGAAAAGTCAGAGGAACCAAAGATCAAATTGCCAACATCCGCTGGATCATTGAAAAAGCAAGAGAGTTCCAGTAAAACATCAATTTCTGTTTTATTGACTACGTCAAAGCCTTCAACTGCGTGGATCACAATAAACCGCAGAAAATTCTGAAAGAGATGGGAATACCAGACCACCTGACCTGCCACTTGAGAAACCTGTATGCAGGTCAGGAAGCAACAGTTAGAACTGGACATGGAACAACAGACTGGTTCCAAATAGGAAAAGGAGTACATCAAGGCTGTATGTTGTCACCCTGCTTATTTAACTTATATGCAGAGTACATCATGAGAAATGCTGGGATGGAAAAAGCACAAGCTGGAATCAAGATTGCCGGGAGAAATATCAATAGCCTCAGATATGCAAATGACAGCACCCTTATGGCAGAAAGTGAAGAGGAACTGAAAAGCCTCTTGATGAAAGTGAAAGAGGAGAGTGAAAACGTTGGCTTAAAGCTCAACATTCAGAAAACTAAGATCATGGCATCTGGTCCCATCACTTCATGGCAAATAGATGGGGAAACAGTGGAAACAGTGTCTGACTTTATTTTTTTGGGCTCCAAAATCACTGCAGATGGTGATTGCAGCCATGAAATTGAAAGATGGTTACTTCTTGGAAGGAAAGTTATGACCAACCTAGACAGCATGTTAAAAAGCAGAGACATTACTTTGCCAACAAAGGTTCATCTAGTCAAGGCTATGGTTTTTCCAGTGGTCATGTATGGATGTGAGAGTTGGACTGTGAAGAAAGCTGAGCACCAAAGAATTGATGCTTTTGAACTGTGGTGTTGTAGAAGACTCTTGAGAGTCCCTTGGACTGCAAGGAGATCAGTCCTGGGTGTTCATTGGAAGGACTGATGTTGAAGCTGAAACTCCAATACTTTGGCCACTTCATACGAAGAGTTGACTCATTGGAAAAGACCCTGATGCTGGGAGGGATTGGGAGCAGGAGGAGAAGGGAACGACAGAGGATGAGATGGCTGGATGGCATCACCAACTCGATGGATGTGGGTTTGAGTAAACTCCAGTTTTGGTGATGGACAGGGAGGCCTGTCGTGCTGCGATTCATGGGGTCACAAAGAGTCGGACACGACTGAGTGACTGAACTGAGTATAATGGAACATTATTCAACCGTAAAAATGTAGGCAATTCTTTTTTTAAAATAATTTATTTTTTATTGAAGGATAATTGCTTTACAGAATTTTGTTGTTTTCTGTCAAACCTCAGCATGAATTAGCCATAGGTATACATATATCCCTTCCCTTTTGAACCTTCCTCCCATTTCCCTCCCCATCCCATCCCTCTAGGTTGATACAGAGCCTCTGTTTGAGTTTCCTGAGCCATACAGCAAATTCCCATTGGCTATCTATTTTTACATATGGTAATGTAAGTTTCCATGTTACTCTTTCTATACATCTCACTCTCTCCTCCCCCTCTCCCCATGTCCATAAGTCTATTCTCTGTTTCTCCACTGTTTCCCTGTAAATAAATTATTCAGTACTATTTTTTAGATTCTGTACATAAAGTTTAGAATACAATGTTTATCTTTCTCTTTCTGACTTACTTCACTCTGTATAATAGGTGCTAGGTTCATCCACCTCATTAGAACTGACTTGAATGAGTTCCTTTTTATGGCTGTGTGATATTCCTTTATGTATATGTACCACAGGTTCTTTATCCATTCATCCATTGTTGGTCATCTAGGTTGCTTCTGTGTTCTAGCTATTGTAAATAGGGCTGCAATGAACAATGGGATACATGTGTCTTTCAGTTGTGGATTTCTGAGGGTATATGCCGAGGAGTAGGATTGCTGGGTCATGTGGTGGTTTTATTTCTAGTTTTTCAAGGAATCTCCATATCGTCTTCCATAGTGACTGTATCAATTTTCATTCCCACCAACAGTGCTGGAGCATTCCCTTTTCTCCCACACCTTCTCCCACATTTATTGTTTGTAGACTTTTCGATGATGCCCATTCTGACTGGCATGAGGTGATATCTCATTGTAGTTTTGATTTCCATTTCTCTAATAATGAGTGATGTTGAGCATCTTTTCATGTGTTTGTTGGCCATCTGTATGTCTTCTTTGGAGAAATGTCTGTTTAGGTCTTTTCCCCACTTTTTGATTGAGTTGTTTGTTTCTCTGGTATTGAGTTGTATGAGCTGCTTATATATTTTGGAAATTACTGCTTTGTCAGTTGTTTAATTTGCTATTATTTTCTCCCATTCTGAGGGTTGTCTTTTCACCTTGATACTTTCCTTTGCTGTGCATAAGCTTTTCAGTTTAATCAGGTCCCACTTGTTTACTTTTATTTCCATCACTCTAGGAGATGGGTCATAGCAGATCTTGCTTTGATTTACGTCATCAAGTGTTCTGCCTATGTTTTCCTCTAAGAGTTTTATAGTTTCTGGTCTTACATTTAGGTCTTTAATCCATTTTGAGTTTATCTTTGTGTTTGGTGTTAGGAAGTGTTCTAATTTCATTCTTTTACATTTAGCTGTCCAGTTTTCCCAGCACCATTTATTGAAGAGGCTGTCTTTGCCCCATTGTATATTCTTGCCTCCTTTGTCAAAAATAAGGTACCCATAGGTGCATGGGTTTATTTCTGGGCTTTCTATCTTGTTCCATTGGTCTATGTTTCTGTTTTTGTGCCAGTACCATACTGCCTTAATGACTGTAGCTTTGTAGTATAATCTGAAGTCAGGAAGGTTGATTCTTCCAGTTCCATTCTTCTTTCTCAAGACTCCTTTAGCTATTCAGAGTCTTTTGTGTTTCCATATGAATTGTTCAATTTTTTTATCTAGTTGTGTGAAAAATGGTAATTTGACAGGGATCCCATTGAATCTGTAGATTGCCTTTGGTAGTATAGTCATTTTTACAATATTGATTCTTCCTACCCAGGAACATGGAATATCTCTCCATCTCTTTATGTTGTCTTTGATTTCTTTCATTCAGTTCAGTTCAGTCCCTCAGTCGTGTCCAAATCTTTGTGACCCCATGGACCGCAGCACGCCAGGCCTCCCTGTCCATCACCAGCTCCTGGAGTTTACTCAGACTCATGTCCATTCAGTCAGTGATGCCATCCAACCATCTCATCCTCTGTCATCCCCTTCTGTTCCTGCCTTCAATCTTTCCCAGTATCAGGGTCTTTTCCAATGAGTCAGCTCTTTGCATCAGGTGACCAAAGTATTAGAATTTCAGCTTCACCATCAGTCCTTCCAGTGAACACCCAGGACTGATCTCCTTTAGGATGGACTGGTTGGATCTTCTTGCAGTCCAAGGGACTCTCAAGAGTCTTCTCCAACACCACAGTTCAAAAGCATCAATTCTTTCTTTCATTAATTTCTTATAATTTTCTGTGTACAGTTCATTTGTCTCCTTAGGTAGGTTTATTTTTGGATATCTAATTCTTTTTGTTGCAATGGTGAATGGAATTGATTCCTTAATTTCTATTTCTGATTTTTCATTGTTAGTATATAGAAATGCAAGTGATTTCTGTGTATTGACTGTATCCTGCAACTTTGCTAAATTCACTGTTTAGCTCTAGTAATTTTTTGATACTATCTTTAGGGTTTTCTGTGTACAGTATCATGTCATCTACAAACAGTGAGAGCTTTACTTCTTTTCTGATCTGGATTCCTTTTATTTCTTTTTCTTCTCTGGTTGCTATAGCTAGGATTTCCAGAAGTATGTTGCATAATAGTGGTGAAAATGAACACCCTTGTCTTGTTCCTGATCTTAGAGGAAATGCTTTCAATTTTTTACCATTGAGAATAATGTTTGCTATAGGCTTATCATACATGGCCTTTACTGTGTTGAGGTAGATTCCTTTTATGCCCATTTTTTGAAGTGTTTTAATCATAAATGGGAACTGAATTTTGTCAAAGGCTTTTTCTGTATCTAATGAGATAATCATATGCATTTTATCTATCAATTTGTTAATATGGAGTATCACATTGATTGATTTGCATATATTGAAGAATCCTTGCATCCCTGGAATAAACCCAACTTGATCATGGTGTATGAGCTTTTTGATGTGTTGCTGAATTCTGTTCGCTAAAATTTTTTTGAGGATTTTTGCATCTATGTTCATCAGTGATATTGGCCTGTAGTTTTCTTTTTTGTGTTGTCTTTGTCTGGTTTTGGTATCAGGGTGATGGTGGCCTCGTAGAATGAGTTTGGATTGTTCCTTCCTCTGAAATTTTTTGAAAGTGTTTTAGAAGTATAGGCATTAGCTCTTTAAATGTTTGATAGAATTCTCCTGTGAAGCTGTCTGGTCCCAGGCTTTTGTTTTTTGGGAGAGTTTTGATCACAGCTTCACATTCAATGCTTATAATTGGGTTGGTCATAATTTCTATTTCTTCCTGGTTCAGCCTTGAAAGATTTAACTTTTCTAAGACTCTTGTCCATTTCTCTCAGGTTATCTATTTTATTGACATATAGTTGTTCATAATGCTCTCTTATAATCCTTTGTATTTCTGCATTGTCTGTTGTAACATCTCCTTTTTCATTTCTAATTTTGTTGATTTTATTCTTCTCTCTTTTTTCTTGATGAGTCTAGCTAAAGTTTTGTCAATTTTGTTTATCTTCTCAAAGAACCAGCTTTTAGTTTTATTAATCTTTACTATTGTCTCTTTCATTTCTTTTTCATTTATTTCTGCTTGGATCATTATGATTTCTTTCCTTCTATTAATTTTGGGATTTTTTTTTCTTCTTTTTCCAATTGTTTTAGGTGTAAAGTTAGGTTATCTATTCTATGTTTTTCTTGTTTCATGAGGTAGGATTGTATTGCTATAAACTTCCCTCTTAGAACTGCTTTTTCTGCATCCCATGGGTTTTGATTGTCATTTGTTTCTAGAAATTTTTTTATTTCCCTTTTGATTCCTTCAGTAACCTGTTGGTTATTTAGAAATGTGTTGGTTAATCTCCATGTGTTTGTGTTTCTTACAGATTTTTCCTTGTAATTGATATCTAGTCTCATAGCATTGTGGTCGAAGAAGATGCTTGATATGATTTCAACTTTCTTAAATTTACTGAGGTTTGATTTGTGACCCAAAATGGAGTCTATCCTAGAAAATGTTCCATGTGCACTTGAGAAGAAGGTGTATTCTTCTGCATTTGGATGGAATGTCCTGAAGATATCAATAAGATCCATCTCATCTCATGTATCATTTAAGACTTGTGTTTCCTTATTAATTTTCTGTTTTGATGATCTGCCTATTGGTGTGAGTGGGGTGTTCCTGCTATTATTGTGTTATTGTCAATTTCTCCTTTTATGTCTGTTAGTGTTTGTCTTATGTATTGAGGTGCTCCTCTGTTGGGTGCATAGATATTTACAGTTGTTGTGTCTTCCTCTTGAACTGATCCCTTGATCATTTTGTAGTGTCTTTCCTTATCTCTTGTAATCTCCTTTATTTTAAGGTCCATTTTGTCTGACATGAGGATTGCTACTCCAGCTTTCTCTTGCTTCCCATTTGCATGGAATATATTTTTTGATCCTCTCACTTTCAGTCTATATGTGTCTTTAGGCCTGAAGTGGGTTTCTTGTAGATAGCATATATATGGGTCTTGTTTTTGTAGCCATTTGGCCAGTCTCTGTCTTTTGGTTGGAGCATTCAGTCTATTTACATTTAAAGTAATTATTGATATATATGTTCCTATTGCCATTTTTGTAACTGTTTGGGGTTGATTTTGTAGGTCATTTTTCTTCTGTTGTATTTCTCAACTATATAAGTCCTTTTAACATTTGTTGTAAAGCTGATTTGGTGGTACTGAATTCTCTTAACTTTTGCTTATCTGAAAAACTTTTTATTTCTCCATCAATTTTGAATGAGATCCTTGCTGGGTACAGTAATCTTGGTTGTAGATTTTTTCCTTTTCAGTACTTTAAATATATCCTGCCATTCCCTTCTGGCCTGCAGTTTCTGCTGAAAGATCAGCTGTTAAGCATATGGGGTTTCCCTTGTATGTTACTTGTCGCTTCTCCCTTGCTGCTTTTAGTATTCCTTCTTTGTGTTTAGTCTTTGTCAGTTTGATTAGTATGTGTCTTGCATGTTTCTCCTTGGGTTTATCTTGTATGAGACTCTTTGTGTCTCTTGGACTTGATTGACTATTTACTTTTCCATGTTGGAGAAATTTTCACCTACAATCTCTTCAAAATTTTTTTCATACCCCTTTTTCTCTTCTTCTTCTGGGACCCCCATAATTTGAATGTTGGTACATTTGACATGGTCCCAGAGGTCTCTAAGACTGTCCGGAGTTCTTTTCATTCTTTTTACTTTATTCTGCTCTTCAGAAGTTATTTCCACCATTTTATCTTCCAGCTCACTGGAAGCAGATTTGTTCATCTGCTTCAGATATTCTGCTATTGATTCCTTCTAGAGTATTTTTAATTTCAATAATTGTGTTGTTTGTCTCTGTATGTTTATTCTTTAATTCTTCTGGGTCTTTTTTAATTGGTTCTTGCATTTTCTCCATTATGTTTTCAAGGTTTTTTTTTTTAATCATCTTTATTATCATTATTCTGAATTATCTTTTGGGGTAGTGGATTTTATATCATCTTTACTATCATTATTCTGAACTCTTTTTCAGGTAGTTTGCATATTTCCTCTTCATTTATTTGAACTTCTGTGTTTCTAGTTTGTTCCTTCATTTGTGTAGTATTTCTCTGCCTTTTCATTACTGTGTTTGAGTTCTCCCTTTTCCAGCCTTCAAGGCAAGATTGAATTCTTTCTTCCCTTTGGTTTCTGTCCTCCTAAGGTTGGTCCAGTGGTCTGTGTAAGCTTCTTATAGGATGAGATTTGTGCTGAGTTTTTGTTCGTTTGTTTGTTTTTCCTCTGATGGACAAGGCTGAATGAGGTGGTGATCCTGTCTGCTGATGATTGGGTTTGTATTTTTGTTTTTTTGTTGCACCAGGGTGCTACTGGTAGCTGGATGTGGCTGGGTCTTGTATTCAGGTGGTTTTGTTTGTGTGACTTCTCACTGTTTCATACTGCCTAGTGTTAGTTCTCTGATAGTCCAGGGTCTTGGAGTCAGTGCTCCCACAAAGCCTCGGGGCTTGATCTCTGGTCAGGAACGAAAATTCCACAAGTGGTTTGTTATGGCATCAAGTGAGATTTAAACAAATATCCAAAAATAAGAAACCAAAGATGAATCCCAGATAAATGGCAGTTACAAAATCAGGCAAATAATAATTAAAATAATGGAATATATACATATACATATATACCCATAAGCAAAATCAAAACAGTCCAACAAAATAAAGTACAACGGATTGACTGGCAAACAAAGGAAACCAAAAATTATATCTACCAGAACAAAACTAACTAAAGCACAAACTGGAAAACAAAACTAAAGCAAAGTGTCAATTGGGAAATAAAGCAATGAAAATAAAACTGACAAATATGTTGAGAAGAAAGGAGAGAAAGAAAAGAAAGAAAAAATAGATATGCAAAGTTAAATATTTGAGGTAGATTCAGAATATTTATATACATTAAAGATTAACTGCAAGGGGAAAGAACAGTATGAAAACCAAACAAAGGAATTTAACTATAGAAAAAAATAATAGGTTTTAAAAATTAAAATAAAAAGAGAGAAAAGAAAAAAAAAAAGGAAAACTCCACATAACTGCAAAAGCCCAATGTAGAGACAGAGGTTGATAACAAAAATAAAAAATGTGACGAAGAAAAAAAAAAAGCTCAAAAGCTTAATTGAATTTCATAGTGCCAGTAAAATTGACGACTACAACAGAGGAGGGGAAAAGGAAGGAAGAAAAGAAAAGAAAAATCCAAAAGATTCTACAGAACTAGTCAAAAAATAGGAATAGTAAATGTTTTTCTTGAGTCACTGCTCTCAGAGTCCTTTCCCTTGCTGGGAGTCACAGTCCACCTCACCTCCCTAGGATGCCCTCCAATACTGTGCTGATCTCTGGACCTGCTGTGGGGGCAGCACAGATTCTAATCTGGTCCTACTCCTAAATCCAGCTTGAACATCTGAATGTTCTTGGTTCATGGACTGTTGAAGTCTGACTTGGAGAATTTTGAATTACTTTGCTACCATGTGAAATGAGTGCCATTTTGCTGTCGTTTGAACATTTTTTAACATTGTCTTTCTTTGGGATTGGAATGCAAACTGACCTTTTCCAGTGCTGTAGTCACTGCTGAGTTTTCCAAATTTGCTGACATTGAGTGCAGCACTTTCACAGCATCATGTTTTAGGATTTGAAATAGCTCAACTGGAACTCCATTATATCTGCTAGCTTTGTTCATAGTGATGCTTCCTAAGGCCCACTTGACTTCACATTCCAGGATGTCTGGCTCTAGGTGAGTGATCACACCATCTTGGTTATCTGGCTTATGAAGATCCTTTTTGTATAGTTCTTCTGTGTATTCCCTGATGGTAAAGAGTCGGCTTGCAGTGTGGGAGACCCGAGTTTGATCCCTGGGTTGGGAAGATCCCCTGGAGAAGGAAATGGCAACCCACTCCAGTTTCCTTGCCTGGAAAATTCCTTGGGCTGAGGAGCCTGGCAGACTATAGTCTGTGGGGTCACAAAGAGTTGGACACTACCAAGTGACTTAACTTTCTTTCTTTCTTCTTTACTGTGTATTCTTGCAACTTGTTCTTAGTATCTTCTGCTTCTCTTAGATCTATATGTTTTCTGTCCTTTATTGTGCCCATCTCTGCATTAAATGTTCCCTTGGTATCACTAAGTTTCTTCAAGAGATCTCTAGTCTTTCCCATTCTATTGTTTTCCTCTATTTCTTTGCATTGATCATTGAGGAAGGCTTTCTTACATATCCTTCCTGTTCTTTGGAACTCTGCATTCAGATGAGTATATATTTTCTTTTTTCTCCTTTGCCTTTAGCTTCTCTTCTTCTCTTACTCAGCTATTTGCAAGCCCTCCTCAGACAACCATTTTGCCTTTTTGCATCTCTTTATTTTGGGTATGGTCTTGATCATTGCATCCTGTACAATGTCATGAACCTCCGTCCATAGTTCTTCAGGCACTCTGTCTATTAGATCTAATCCCTTGAATCTATTTGTCACTTCCACTGCATAATTGTAAAAATTTGATGTAGGTCATAGCTGAATAGGTTCATACCTGAAGTCAAGTGGGCCTTAGGAAGCATCACTATGAACAAAGCTAGTGGAGGTAATGGAATTCCAGTTGAGCTATTTCAAATCCTGAAAGATGATGCTGTGAAAGTGCTGCACTCAATATGTCAGCAAATTTGGAAAACTCAGCAGTGGCCACAGGACTGGAAAAAGTCAGTTTTCATTCCAATCCCAAAGAAAGGCAATGCCAAAGAATGCTCAAACTACCACTCAATTGCACTCATCTCACACGCTAGTAAAGTAATGCTCAAAATTCTCCAAGCCAGCTCAAAATTCTCCAAGCCAGGCTTCAGCGATACATGAACCAAGAACATCCAGATGTTCAAGCTGGTTTTAGAAAAGGCAGAGGAACCAGAGATCAAATTGCCAACTTCTGCTGGATCATCAAAAAGGCAAGAGAGTTCCAGAAAAATATCTATTTCTACTTTATTGACTATGCCAAAGCCTTTGACCTGTGTGGATCACAATAAATTGTGGAAAATTCTGAAAGAGATGAGTATACCAGACCACCTGACCTGCCTCTTGAGAAACCTGTATGTAGGTCAGGAAGCAGCAGTTCAAACCAGACATGGAACAACATACTGGTTCCAGATAGGAAAGGAGTACGTCAAAGCTGTATATTGTCACCCTGCTTATTTAACTTATATGCAGGGTACATCATGAGAAATGCTGGGCTGGATGAAGCACAAGCTGGAATCAAGATTGCCAGGAGAAATATCAATAACTTCAGATATGCAGATGACACCACCCTTATGGCAGAAAGTGAAGAAGAACTAAAGAGCCTCTTGATGAAAGTGAAAGAGGAGAGTGAAAAGTTGACTTAAACCTCAACATTCAGAAAATGAAGATCATGGCATCTGGTCCCATCACTTCATGGCAAAAAGATAGGGAAACAGTGGAAACAGTGTCAGACTTTTTTTTTTTGCTCCAAAATCACTGCAGATGGTGACTGCAGCCATGAAATTAAAAGAGTCTTACTCCTTGGAAGGATAGTTATGACCAAGCTAGACAGCATATTAAAAAGCAGAGACATTACTTTGTCAACAAAGGTCTGTCTAGTCAAGGCTATGGGTTTTCCAGTAGTCATGTATGGATGTGGTAGTTGGACTATAAAGAAAGCTGAGCACCGAAGAATTGATGCTTTTGAACTGTGGTGTTGTAGAAGACTCTCGAGTGTCCCTTGGACTGCAAGGAGATCCACCCGCCCATCCTAAAGGAGATCAGTCCTGAATATTCATTGGAAGGACTGATGTTGAAGCTGAAACTCCAGTACTTTGGCCACCAGATGTAAAGAGCTGACTCATTAGAAAAGACCCTGATGCTGGGAAAGATTGAGGGCAGGAGGAGAAGGGGACAACAGAGGGTGAGACGGTTAGATGACATCACCAACTCAATGGACATGAGTTTTGTTAAACTCTGGGAGTTGGTGATGGGCTGGGAGGCCTGGCCTGCTGCGATTCATGGGGTCACAAAGAGTCGGACACGACTAACTGAACTGAACTCAATCGTCCAGTGGTTTTACCTACTTTCTTCAATTTAAGTCTGAATTTAGCAATAAGGAATTCATGATCTGAGCCAGTCACCTCCCAGTCTTTTTTTTGCTGGCTGGATAGAGCTTCTTCATCTTTGGCTGCAAAAATATATATAATCAACCTGATTTCATTATTGACCGCCTTGTGATGTCCATATGTAGAGTCATCTCTTGTGTTGTTGGAAGAGAGTGTTTGCTATGACCAGTGCGTTCTCTTGGCACAACTCTGTTAGCCTTTGCCCTTCTTTATTTTGTACTCCATGGCCAAACTTGGCCTGTTAACTCCAGGTATCTCTTGATTTCCTGCTTTTTCAAACCTGTCATAAAAGGACAAATACTGTATGATTTCTATGATTTTAATCATATAAATACTCTATGATTCTACTCATAAGGTATTTAGAGTAATAAAATTCAGAGACAGAAATTGGAATAGTGGCTGGAAGGGTCTAGGAGAGAGAAAACCAGGAATCGTTATATAAAGGGTACATAGTTTTGAGTTTTGCAAGATGAAAAAGCTTCTGGAAATGAATGATGTTGATGGTTGCACAATAAGATGAATGTACTTAATGCCACCAAAGTGTACACTTAAAATGGTAAATTTTATGTTATATATTTTATCACAATTTCTTTAAAACATTAATTCATTTAAAATAACTTTTTGAAAAATTATCCTATCATGAACTATGAAAGAGTATAGGGAGTACCTTTTAACAAAATAGTAGATTTTAACCTCTAGGAGAAATGAATAATCTGTCCTTTGTTTGGACAAATGTGTGGGCATATACAGAGTGTGACAATATACATTGCCTTTCTATTATTTTTCTGTTTTATTTTTATAAAGAGGACCAGACCAGTTTCTCAGCTTAACGGTAAGTGGGCAGTGATCACTTTTAGTTGTTCCCTTTAGATCCTAAAATTTCCTCTGCCTCTTTTTTCCATTCAAAGACCCTCTCTGGAAAGATATAAAACCCATTCATACTAGGGGAAAATAACTCATCACAGCTTAATGTGAGTGACACTCTCCCCCTGGCAAGAGAGGGGTAGATTTCAGCTAGCCTGAAAGAACTTAGCTAAAGGAATAGCATACTTACATTGAAATCTGAGCCTCCAGCCAGAGGATGAGAATGAGTGCAAGGGGTTTAATTTCATAAGACACTTGACATCACACCATGTCACTATTCAGTTATGGCTGGTCAGACTCTGAGTCATGGAAAATGTCTTTTAATGCTGTATCAATTGTATACCCTTAGTAAATTGAGATTTAGGAACAATGTGATTTACATGCTTTTCCAAATTAGACCACATTAGTTCACTCACCAATTATATGCCAACTATGTGACCAAAACTATAATAGGCTGTAGACATTCAAAAATGATGCAACATAGTAACTCGTCCAAAAAGAACAGGAAAATTAGTCTAACATGAGATTGTTAATAACTCTATATGTAAATGACCCCTTTTCCCCCTCTGCCAGAGCTGGCTTGGATGAGCCTCATAGTATTATTGTACATGCTTTTATTATAGTATTTATTGACTCATATTTAAATTACATGTGCTCATGTCTTTTCCACTATACTATGGGTATGAAATACATCAAGCATAATATGTTAGATTTGCATGTTAGAATGAGCCTTCATGTTTTCTGGTAAGTAGCTCTGTCTCATTATCCTTTGTTTTGGAACAAATGACCTTAAAATTTAACAGCTTAAGGCCAGAATTTATTTTTCATGATCCTATGAGTCAAAAATTTGGCACGGCTTAGCTGTTTTGTTCTGCCTCACATGATGTCAGTTAGGGTTCCTAATATACCTGCATTTAGCTGGGAACTGGGCCAGAGTTGGAACATCCAGAGATGCCCTCTCCCTCCTCCCATCCAGAGAAGCTCCCCAGGGCTTCTCTGACTGTGGTCACTAGTCATTCATTAGTCTAGCCTAGATGTCCTTGTAACATGGTGGCCAGACTCCAAGATAAAGAAAGTAAGAATTGCCAGAACACTTAAGACCTTGGCTCAGAAGTTCCAGAATATTTTTCCTACAACATCCTACTGGTAAGATTCAAGAGAGGGAAAATAAACTCAGCTTCTTGTTGTAAGAAGCAGCATGAGCATACACGAAGGGGAGGAATTGTAGTCTGCTGTGTTTGGAGGCAATGCACCACAGTAACATTTAAAAACTCTCTTAATTACTATAGATACCTAGAAATACATAGTAATATATAAGAAACATCTATTTAAATAATGATCTGAGCTCTCAACAAAGTATTGAAACCCTAGAGTCCAAAAATAAGGAAGGAACTGAAAAGTACTGTAATGATTCTAGTGCCATAGGGGAAAGGGAATAATCAGTCCTAGCAACATGGGGCTTGGATCTAATAACAATATGAACATAGGAGATAATGTTTGAGTTTCATCAAGGTAGGGAGTTGCAAGTGAGATCCCACATACAGCTATGATTCCTAAAGGGCTTCACTCTCAGGATAGACTGGAAGATACCCATCCAAGAGGAAGGCAAAGTGGGCTTATTGTCTCTTCCTAGAATCTCCAAGGAATAAAATCTCTCCCAAGAGTTTTAACTTCAGGCCAGCCCTAATATGAATTTGGGGTTAAATACATATTCTCTGTAATGTTCAGACAACCAGACTAGGAGTTTGAAAAAAAGTGGTCCCTACCCAGTAACATCCTGAGGAATCTGGCATTAAAAATTATAAAACCTCTATAAAAGGAAAAGTAAATAAACCAAGTTATATAGAATTCTTGCAGTTAAGGTTTTGTGGTATAGATCATGATCCAAATTTATAAACAGAGTAACAACAGACTCTGAGTGAGATTTAGCAAACAAATATAAGGATAGCTAGAGACTTAAAAATAGACACCCTTAGAAAGGGAGACTTTTTGAATACAGAAAGCAGAAGAAAAAGAGTCAAAATAAGAGAAAACTGAATGGATAAGTTACATAACAAATTAGACACAGTTGAATAAAAAACTAGTTAACTAGAAGATAGATTTCAGGACATTTCCTAGAACGTAGTATAGAGATATAAAGAATCCGAAAATGTGAAAGAACATTTATACCTGTGGAATAGGATGAAAAATGTTAACATACATCTAAGAAGGGTTCCAAAGGAAAGCTGTGGGAGATAGAAAAGAAACAATATTTGAAGAGTTAAGGACAGAATTTGGAGAATTGATGAAAGGTTTGTCTTCAGATTGAAAAAGCCCAGCAAGTTCTAAATAAGACAAAGTAAATATAAAACCCACTTGATTACAGTTCTTAGAATGGCTAAAATTGAAAAGACTGACAATATCAAATATTGACAAGGATGTAGAGTAACTCAAAGCCTCAAACAAAATGAAAAGACAAGGACAGAAGATACTTGCAGTGCATACACCTGACAAAATAAACCTTACAAATTTCTACAAACCAAGTAAAAAACAAGCAACGCCACTGAACAGGTAGTTTAGAGAAAATAATGCTTGAATGATCCATAAGCAAAAGAAAAGAAGGTATATATTTCTTCATAATAAGAGAAAATAATTAAAATGACAATAATATACACTTTGACAAAAAGAAATGTAACTCGACAGTTGTACTTAGAAATGTTGAGGAAAGGAGTGAAAAGTGCTAGAGAAGAATGTGTATCAGTACAATTACTTTGGAGTGCAATTACTTTAGAGAGCAATTTGGCAACATGGGGTAAAGTGAAACATTTAGTTCCATTTTTAGGACTATTAGAAAAATTCTTAAATTTGCACAAGAAAATACGGGTCAGAATATAAAACTGTCATATCACAAGTAAAACTGAAAAATAACCTGAACATGACCATAAATTCTGGATAACCAAATTTTGGTACGTTCAGACAATGAAATACTAAGTGACAAAAATTGAAATTGAAATACTGAAATAAATGACTGAAAGGAAGGCTTTGATATGATTAAAAATACAATAGTCATTGAAATATGAAAGTTGAAGAATATGTACAGTATGATAACATCTATGTATCATTTTTAAAATTTATGTTAATATGTTTTGGCCACTTGATGCAAAGAGTCAACTCATTGGAAAATACCTTGATTTTGGGAAGGAATGAGGGCAGCAGGAGAAGGAGGTGACAGGATGGGATGGTTGGCTGGTGTCATCGACTCAACGGACATAAGTTTGAGCAAGCTCCAAGAGATAGTGAAGGTGAGGGAAGCCTGGCATGCTGTAGTCCATGGGGCCACATGGACTGTGGACACGGCTGAGCAACTGAACAACAACAATAATGTGTTATAGATAAAATCCATTTACAGTAAACATATGAAAAGCAGAACAGGAAGGATAAGAACCAAATGCAGTGATCATTGTGGGGGTGGGGGCAGAAATGGGCAGGACTGGGGTGGAAGGAAGTATACAAGCGACAACTACCATATTTGCAAAGCTTTATTTCTTTTTTAAAAATAGCAAATTTGACAAGTTAAGATTTAGCAAAGCTTGATGGGTATATAGGTTATACTATTTAGAAATCTTCAATGCTTGAACTAAATCATAAATTTTATATTTTTCAAGATAAATTCTTCTGGCAGTCTAGGGGCTATTTGGGAAGGGATGAGTCTGGAGGCAAGGAGAAAGCTAAGGAAGAACTGAATTATGCTGGGGCATTGAAAATGGAGAGCGGATCCTGGATGCAAGAGACAATTAAAAGCTGGTTTCACCAAAATTGAAAAAGACACATGTATCCCATTGTTCATTGCAGCCCTGTTTACAATAGCTAGAACATGGAAGCAACCTAGATGACCGTCAACAGATGAATGGATAAAGAACCTGTGGTACATATATATAATGGAATATTACTCGGCCGTAAAAATGAACTCATTCAAGTCAGTTCTAAAGAGGTGGATGAACCCAGAACCTATTATACAGAGTGAAGTAAGTCAGAAAGAGAAAGCTAAATATCATATTCTAATGCATATATATGTAATTTAGAAAAATGGCACTAAAGAATTTATTTACAGGGCAACAGTGGAGAAACAGACATAAAGAATAGACTTATGGACCTGGGGAGAGGGGAGGAGACAGTGAGATGTATGGAAAGAGTAACATGGAGACTTATACTACCGTATTTAAAATAGATAGCCAACAGGAATTTGCTGTATGGCTCAGGAAACTCAAACAGGGGCTCTGTATCAACCTAGAGGGGTGGGATGGGGAGGGAGATGGGAGGGAGGTTCAAAAGGGAGGGGATATATGTGTGCCTATGTCTGATTCATGCTGAGGTTTGACAAAAAACAACAAAATTCTGTAAAGCAATTATCCTTCAATAAAAAAAAAAGTTTAAGCTGGTTACAATATACTTGGTGACCAACTGAATATGAGTGCTATAAAGACAGAGGGGATACTGGGATTGTGTTCAGTTCACTTCAGTCACTCAGTTGTGTCCAGCTCTTTGTGACCCCCATGGACTGCAGCATGCCAGGCTTCCCTGTCCATCACTAACTCCCAGGGTTTACTCAAACTCATGTCCATTGAGTTGGTGATGGCATCCAGCCATCTCATCCTCTGTCATCCCCTTCTCCTCCTGCCCCCAATCCCTCCCAGCATCAGGGTCTTTTCCAGTGAGTCAGTTCTTCGCATCAGGTGGCCAAAGTACTGGAGTTTCAGCTTCAACATCAGTTCTTCCAATGAACACTCAGGACTGATTTCCTTTAGGATGGACTGGTTGGATCTCCTTGCAGTCCAAAGGACTCCCAAGAGTCTTCTTCAATACCACAGATCAAAAGCATCAATTCTTTGGTGCTCAGCTTTCTTTATAGTCCAACTCTCACATCCATACATGATGACTGGAAAAACCATAGCCTTGACTAGACAGACCTTTGTTGGCAAAGTAATGTCTCTGCTTTTTAATATGCTGTATAGGTTGGTCATAACTTTTCTTCCAAGGAGTAAGCATTTTTTAATTTCATGGCTGCAATCACCATCTGCAGTGATTTTGGAGCCAAAAAAATAAAGTCTGCCACTGTTTCCACTGTTTCTCCATCTGGTATGGGTCGACAGTGGTCTGCCACAGGGACAGGGGCTCTGGATGTGGGTATGGCATAAGTCCTCTTGGAAGAGGTTGCCATTAACCCCACCATAGAGCTACCAGAACTTACATAGGCCTGGAAAATAGACTCTTGGAGGGCACAACAGAACCTTGTGTACTAGGACCAAGGAGTAAGGAACAGTGACCCCACAGGAGACTTGCCTGTGGGTGTCCGGGAGTCTCTGGTGAAGGCGTGGGTCAATGATGGCCTGCTGCAGGGTTAGGGGCACCATCTGTAGAAGTACATACATAGGATCTTTTGAGGGAGGTCACCATTATTTTCATTACCTCCACCATAGCTTGGGATTGTGTAGCTGCTACCAAAATGGGAATTTCTGAAGAAGGAGCAGCAGAACATTTGGGGAATAGTGCAATAAATTGGGACTTCCCTAGTGGCTCAGAGGTATAGAACCTGCCTACCAGTGCAGGAAATGTGGATCAGATCCCTGGTTCAAAAAGATCCCCTCCTGGTTCAGGAGAAGGAAATGACAACCGCTCCAGTATTCTTGCCTGGGAAATCCCATGGACAGAGAAGCCTGGCAGGCTGCAGTTCATGAGGTCATAAAGAGTCGGACACAACTTAGGGACCGAACACGTGCACACACACACTAAACTGAGTGGGATATTTTGAGTCTGAGGTGTCAGTGAAGCATTCCAATGGGGAGTCACATATGTGGTTAGAATTGTGGGTTTGAAGTTCAAAGAGAAAGTCCCTGGGCTTGAGATACAGAATTAGGAGTCATCATAAAAATGATAGTGAAGGTCATGAAAGGTCCAAATCTTCAGTGAGACTTGGATGATATTCCAGAAAAGCTCAGCTCTGTCTCATTGGCAGGCGGTTCCTGAGAAGTGGAGGACATCAGTAGTGCACAGGGGACAATGGGTCGTCTACAAGACCTCTTCCATGTTTCAGACCTTTTTCTGGGCTGAGATAAGCAAGACACCCCTAAGTGGAGCATCCCCCAAATTCCAGACAGAATCTGGTCTATTGACTTTCTTCATCTGTGCTCACCCTAAGGACACCAATGACAAGAGCCAGGTCTGAAAGCAGCTTAACTTTCAGTAGCCAATATACATAGGAACTTCCCAGGTGGTGCAACAGGTAAAGAACCCACCTGCCATTGCAGGAGACATAGTTGACCGAACCTGGACAGGAAACGCAACCATCCATATTGCCTGGAGCAGGAAACGAGCTACATCCATAGAGTCCAAAGTGATTGCTTTGCTGAACAGATAATATCTGTAGCCAATAGAAGAGATAGGCTTCTCCAGGGTGGCTGCACAGCCATAGAGTCTCAATAGTTAAACTCGACTACATACTTGACCGTATTGAAAGGAAGTAGACATAAGAAACACATGGTCGTGACTGCTCATGCGTAAGATTGCAATGATTATACAAAGATTTAGAAGTACGACTGTTCCACTCGTGATAGCAGAATAACGTTTGCATACCATCCAACATGTAATGTCCTTGACCCCATGAGTAATCTTCATTGATAGAGACTTGGTCAGAGAGATACAGTACATGGTTTAGTCGACACAATATTAGATGCTTTAAAACCTTACATCATCGATAATTCAGCCATTGAACTAAAGCTACAACATACAGAAAGAGAATTAGCCGGGAATCCATAGTCCAGCCTTTTCCTTCAATTGCTCCTTACTAATAGTTAACGAAAGCACCAGATAGTCCTGTGCACTTGTTGTAAAAGTGAATGAATAAGACAGTTTATTGTGAATTTTCAATGTATCAGTCAGAGAACAAGTACAATGTAAGTATGAACTATAAAATTTGTGATTCCACATATGATTAAAACATAAATTGACACTGTACATATGATGGTAGAATGTTAAAATTCATCAAAAATTAAAAATTTTATTTTACTTATAATCAGAGTATCCTATTATGTCAAATAACATAATTGTATACATCGTTTTACCTCTTTCATACACCAACTGGCTGAATATTCTGTTCACCCTAAGATTATTTTTCATTTACCAATCTTGTTCTTCAAAAAAACAGTCAACTGGTTCTAGGAACACATAGATATTCTTAACAAAGTGACCTATCATCAGTCTCTTTTCTTATTCATACGTTAACTTATAACTAAACAAAATAAAGTCTGCTAAAGTATCCTGTATGTCCTTTAATTCTTCTCTTACATTAGTAACTGAAAACAGTGAGCTCATTTGTCCATCATTGAGGAACTAACAAATGAATCTATTAATACGTTGGTATTACTCCATTGTGTCATAGTGTAAAGAACAACCTATCCATTGTAATCTGAATTAAATACTGATGTTCCATATGTGATTTAAAAGCGATAAAATGGTCACGTGTCTACTTCAATCTGATTCTTGGTGTATATGCCAAAGTGAGATGAATGTCATAGCTATTCAAGCTTAAGAAATTTTTAGTTTTTACTTATAATGATGAGTATCCCTATTATGTCAAATAACTAATAAAATACTTTTTAAAAGGGAAAGCTTTTATATCAGTACTTTCGTACAACACTTTTTTCCTCCTTTATGAACAATGGGATCTACATTTTCATGTTTGCACTAAGCCTTTTTTCCTTATTTATTTACTAATCCAGGGTTTTTTATCCTTCCACTATCACCCAGTTTCAACTTGTTACTGAGGAACTGAAAAGATAGAAGGAATATTCATAACCAAGTGAAAGTGAAAGTCACTCAGTCGTGTCCCACTCTTTGCCACCCCATGGACTATACAGTCCGTGGAATTCTCCAGGCCAGAATACTGGAGTAGACATTATAACACAAAATTAATGTCGAAATGCTAAAGTAATTGACATGTTTTAAAGAATGAGTTTGTTAAATACCTTCACATTTACATTGTAGGATTATTCTAACAAGAATATGAACAGACCCTTTGATCTTGTACCCACAGTACACTTGAAAAATAAAATACTTGGGGGTGCTTCTGTTTCTGCCCTTTGGGGTGCTCCATCCCACCCCATCTGCAGGTGTGTCCTGCCTCACACCTAGTGCGGGGATTAACAGAGAAACAACCTTCAGAACTCTCAGTCTAAAACTAACATCCGGTGAATTAAATACTGTGTCCCAGTTAAACTGTGGTTTTCAGAAAGGGACGTTCAACCTGTATGTTTGTGTTCCTATCTTTTTTCTTAGGTTTCTTGAATTCTTTCAGGATTCTTCTCCAGTACACCCCACCAGCTCACAAGCTTTGGAGCTGGGAGAAAAGGAGCTTCCCAGGAAGCGGTCATGAAGCTGCAATCCTGGTGCCCTGCAAGCCCTGTCTAGAAAGTTATTTGGTTGTTTCCTTATAGTTGCCGTGTTTCCCTGGTGGCTCAGACTGTAGAGAATCTGCCTGCAATGTGGCAGACCGTGGTTCAATCCCTGG
Source organism: Odocoileus virginianus (assembly GCF_023699985.2). Classification (NCBI taxonomy): domain Eukaryota; kingdom Metazoa; phylum Chordata; class Mammalia; order Artiodactyla; family Cervidae; genus Odocoileus; species Odocoileus virginianus. The sequence continues at coordinate 11,465,070 of NC_069686.1, forward strand.
GCCAGGAAGCTCCCCTAGAGAAGGGAATGGCTACCCAGTCCAGTGTTCTTGCCTGGAGAACCCCATGGAGAGAGGAGCCTGGCGGGCTACAGTCCATGGGGTCACAAAGAGTAGGGCAGGGCTGAGCGACTAACAGTGTCACTTGTAGGTCATGTTTCTCCTCACAGTTAAAACCAACGTGGGACTGTTTTCCCATCTCCAAAGTTCCGGGCAGCCTAAGCGTGATTAATGAATCTGTTCCACCCATAGGAGGGTTTGAAAGATGCCTAGTGAGGACTGGTGGTGAAATCTACGCTCCCCAGTGACCCACCCGGCCCCACTGTCAGCCTGACGAAGGCCGACACTGTTTTCTGGGAGCCCCACGTCCAGTGTTGCTGGTTTCAGTCGCTCAGACCTGTTCGACTCTGCGGCCCCATGCACCGCAGCACGCCAGGCTGCATGTCATGTCAAGTGGCGGGAAGGAAAACCAGCCTTATTTGTGCTCCAGAGTGCCACTGTTGATTGGATCCCAATTGCAGTTTGCCTCAGAGGCATTCAGAAACTTCAGAACGCCAAACATCACACTATTGCCCCCTGGTGGATGACGATGTAACAGTTTCTCCTTGCTAACACCTAGGTGGAGTATTTCTCTGAGCTTGGATATTCATTTGGTATGTTAATTCCAGTAAATGACCACCGTAACATATACTCTCTCTAGCGTAGTAAAGTATTTTGCTGTAAATTGGGCAGTTTATACTCTCACTTAGCTGTCAATATATCTTAATCATCAGGGTTTTCCACCACCATGTTTTTTATTGCCATTTCTATTGCCCACAGCAAGTCCAATTCTCTAGTCCCTGGCAAGCTACTTGCAAAAACTTCCGAGCAGCAATTACTGGGGACAACAGCAACCACTGAGCGTCTAGAGGATCCAGTCCTCACCAGTGAGACTGGCCAGAGACTTCAAATTACAAGAGCAATTCAGTTGCTGACCTCCTTAACCCTTACAGGAATGACTCCCTTCTCTTAAGAACTAAATTGTGATGTTTGGGTAAAAAAAAAAAAAAAAAAAAAAAAATCCAAGTGTTTTGACTAAAGCCCACCCTCTACACCACTAGAATAAACCAGATAATAGAAAATTCTTATAAAAAAATTGTTCTCCCTTATCTGATACAGGGTATCTACCCAAAACTACAGCAATGTCATTCTTAATGGAGAAATTTTAGAAATTTTCATTTGAAAAATCAGCATTGGGAAAAAGATAACTATAACTACTTACATGCAATGTGGCACTTCTGTTCTTGCACGTTGGCATACCCCATCCTAGCCCACATGTATTTTGTTTATCCCAGTCAGCAAGTAAAGGTAAAAATAAAAATTAAAAAGATAAGGACTGCAAAAGAAGAAACCTATTTATTCATAAATGATATTAAAATATAAGGAGTTCTTAAATCATTCAAATTAATAAGAATATAGCAAAATGACTGGATATAGAATCGATTGTTTTTCTGTATGCCACCAAAACCCAAAATTTTACAAAGCATGCATTTTTAGAAGAGACTAATTTTTGTAGCAATTAGTCTTTCAAACATATTAGACCTTTGAGCAATTAAGTACCTAGTAATTGATCTAATAAAGTATGTTTAAAACGTTTATGGAGAAAATTATAAAACTTTATTACAAATCATTAAAGAGCATCTAAATAAGTAAAGAGGATACTTTAGTAGATAGGAAAACTCAAATCCTAAAGTCCCAACAGTATCTAAGCAATGTATAGAGTCCATGCATTACAATCAAATTTGCCTAAGGATTTTTCTAGAAACTTTTCAAATCTTAAAATTTCTAGGATAAGTCAAAGTCAGGGATCACCAGATGTTCTAAGGAAAGGAGATGAGGAGAAAGGGAGGCAGTAGAAGACTTGTCATTTCAAAATTTATCAGGAAGCCAAAGAATGGTTGGCAAATTGACAATGTAACAGAGAAGAACCCAGAAACAGACCTCTAACATATATTTGAAAATGATGTGACAGAGTTAGTATTGTAGATGATGGGAAAGAATAAACCATTCAGTAAATGGTACTGGGATACCTGGATATCCACTTTAAAATAAAAGCAATTTTATCTTCACCTCACAGTGCACACAAAAATCCATTAAAATGAATTAAAGACTTGAATGTGAAAGGTAATTAAAATAGATGGTGAAATTTTATTCTTGGTTTGGGATTCAATAATGATTTTAATCCAAAGGGCAGCCTAAAGTCCAAAATCTCAGATGAGAGCTTTTAAAATGTAGTACAAATAAATCAAGGAGCCCAAAGAAAAGCAGTCAAGATGTAATAGTTCATTCAAGTAAATAGTTAGGAAATAAAAAGTAATTAAGCACACTAAATCATTAAATCTGTGAAAATTATACCAAAGTGAAGTGGCATTCCTAGGTCCACAGTCTTCTTAGGTATCTTATAACTTCTTGAGAAAATGTTCCTTTTATCATAAAAGAGTGACCTTCTTTTATGAATCTTAAACACACAAAATGAACACTATGTGAGGTGATAAATATGCTAATTCATGGTAATCATATCACATTGTATATGCATATTAAATCATCACATTTTATACCTTTAAAAGTAATATTGTACAACCAAATGCATAGATAAAATTATTTTTGGAAAAACTAATAACCCTATTGGCCCTAAAAAAAGCTTTTGGTCTTAGTTTATGTAGTGTGACCCCATCTCTTCACAGCAAAGAGATGGGAAAAAAGAGGAAACAGCGGCAGATTTTATTTTCTTAGGCTCCAAAATCACTGTGGACAGTGGCTGCAGACATGGAATTAAAAGACACTTGCTTCTTGGAAGATAAGCTATGACAAACAGATAGCAAATAAAAAACAGAGACATCACTTTGCCAGTAAAGGTCTATCTAGTCAAAGCTCTGGTTTTTCCAGTAGTCATGTACGGATGTGACAGTTGGACCATAAAAAAGGCTGAGCATCGAAGAATTGATACTTTTGAAGTGTGATGCTAGAAAAGACTCTTGAAAGTCCTTTGGACAGCAAGGAGATCAAACCAGGCTAATCCTAAAGAAAATCAACCCTGACTAATCACTGAAAGGACTGATGCTGAAGCTCCAATCCTTTGGCCACCTGATGTAAAGAGCTGACTCATTGGAAAAGACCCTGATACTGGGAAAGATTGAAGGCAGGAGGAGAAGGGGGTGATAGAGGATGAGATGATTGGATGGCAACATCAATTCAATGGACATGAGTCTGGGTTAACCCCAGGAGACAGTGAAGGACAGGGAAGCGTGACGTGCTGCAGTCCGTGGAGTGGCAAAGAGTCGGACGTGATTTAGCATCTGAACAACAAGAGTGTGATCCTGATATCACTAGTGTCCTTTCCTTCTGAATTTATTTGGTGTATTTTTTCCCATCCATTTACTTTCTACTTCCCTGTTTTATTTTGCCTCAGATATGTCTCTTATAAGAGCATACATTTTAAAACTAAATAAAGAGCTCTAGCTTCTTAAAGGTTATGTTATACAGTTGTTGCATTAACAGATATGTTTGAATTTACATCTGCCATCTTAATTTTTCTGTTACTCATGTTTTTTGGGTTTTGGTGGTTTTCTTGTTTGTTTCGTCTCTCTCTCAAAATTTCTTTCTTGCAAAGGAAAGAAATACTGTCACACTGATAACTGCCTCTCTGTTTTGTTGTTATCTAATATTTTAGTCTAAATTATTCTTTTCATTAATGATTTCTAGTTGAAGATGTTTTGGAATTACTACTGTATTTGCTAACCATTGTTTCTTTATTCCACTCCTTTTTGAGTTTAATTTCTTTCTCTTGAAACACATTTCCTATGTATTTATTTCTCTTGAATGGTAGTTTAGCTGAGTGTGGAATTCTAGGTTGACAATTCTCCTCAGAACTTTGAAAGTATTGTTTCATCTTCTATCATTTTTTATTGCTGATGAGAACCTGCTGTCAACTTTTTATCTCTTTATGAATAATCTGTTTTCTCTCAGCTGAATTTTCTCTTTGTACTCTATAGTTTCAAGATGTCTTTAAATGAATTTGTTCTGTTCTGCTCACAACCTGGGTATATTTAATCTTGGGATATCATGTTTTTTGTCACTTCAGAATAATTTTTATTATACAATGTGAAAGTGAAAGTCACTCAGTTGTGTCCATGGAATTCTCCAGGCCAGAATACTGGAGTGGGTAGTCTTTCCCTTCTCCAGGGGATTTTCCCAACCCAGGGATCGAACCCAGGTCTCCCACATTGCAGGCGGATTCTTTACCAGCTGAGCCACAAGGGAAGCCCAATTTTCAATATAGTTGTACTTTATTTTATTCTCTATTTACCTTACTTTCCATTTAATATTTTCTCCCTTTCTGCTTCTATTTGAAAATTTTCCTTGTGTTTCATCTCCAGATTACCATTATCACTTCACTTGTGTCTTAACCTGACATTTTATTCCATGTTTTGAGTTTTCCATTTATATGGCTGTATTTTTAATTTCTAGATGTTCTAATTGGTTCTGTTTTTAAATTACAGCCTCTTCTCTTTTTCATGATATCCTTATTCATGATAGTTCCAATTCCTTTTTTAAAAATCTCTTTATACAATTTGAATAATTCTATTTTAACTTTTTAGATTGTCTGCAATTCTCATTTGTTGATGTTGACTCAGCTTATTTTCTGTGTGATGCGTATTTTTTATTGTGAATTAATTTCCAGAGAAATTGTTATTGTTATTTTGGAGTTTCTTTTGTCATGAAAGTGTCTTACAGAATAGCTTTGTATCTGTTTCTCCTGAAATCCAACGGGTTTCAAAGATCCTAAGTACAATTTTATGGCATTTCTGTTTGTGAGTTCCTGAACCATGAAGTATTATAAATTTGTATTCCATGTCTGGGTGTGGTACAAGCTTAGAATTATAATTTCTCATGTATACCTTTTCTTTTCCACTTGAGGTACTGGACAAATAGAAACATCTTCACTATTTCACCTCAGTCAGTGGGCAGCAGTTTGATCTCCTTTTAACAAATGGATCTGTTTATCCAAGGTCCAAACTTTACCCATAGTCTCAATTGCATTTTCTGTATGTTCTCAGAACTGAGGCCGCTTGTGTTCCAACAGGTTATTAGAATCCCAGCTGACAGCTCCAGTTTAACTTCAGCCTTTGCTCACTGCTTTAAATTTTATTTTTTTTTTCCCCTTTGTGTCTGGCACCTGAAGATTTCCTTTTCTTTATGTTGAGTTGATTATATAGTCACAAATTCTTAATATGTACCTTTTTATAGTTATATTATGGTGACTTGTCTATGTTAACTTAGTCCACAAAATTTTTAAAAGTATCACCAAAGAACTCCTTTTTTTTTCTTTTTTTCCTTTTTAATTCTCATTCAGTCTTATGGTGCTACTAGTTTATCTTTAATAATCCTTAAAAAATAAGTAATGAAAACATAAAGGAACAAAGACTGATACAACAAACTCAAATGTACCCACTCCTCATCTTAAGAAAAAACTACTAATAAAGCTGAAGTTACCTGTGTACTTATCACTGATGGAATACCCTTCCTCCCTCCCACAAGTAACCCCTTTCATGAATTTGTGCCAACTGTTCACATGCTTTTCTTTGTTCTTTTAAATTCAGTTCAGTTGTTCAGTCGTGTCCAACTCTTTGCGATCTCATGGACTGCAGCACACCAGGCCTCCCTGTCCATCATCAACTCCCAGAGTTTACTCAAACTCATGTCCATCAAGTCGGTGATGCCATCCCAACTATCTCATCCTCTGTCATCCCCTTCTCCTCCTGCCTTCAATCTTTCCCAGCATCAGGGTCTTTTCTAATGAGTCAGCTCTTCACATCAAGTGGCCAAAGTATTGGAGTTTCAGCTTCAACATCAGTCCTTCCAGTGAACACGCAGGACTGATTTCCTTTAGGATAGACTGGCTGGATCTCCTTGCAGTCCAAGGGACTCTCAAGAGTCTTCTCCAACACCACAGTTCAAAAGCATCAATTCTTCAGCACTCAGCTTTCTTTATAGTCCAACTCTCACATCCATACATGACTACTGGAAAAACCATAGCTTTGACTAGATGGATCTTTGTTGGCAAAGTAATGTCTCTGCTTTTTAATATGCTGTCTCGATTGATCATAGCTTTTCTTTCAAGGAGAAAGTGTCTTTTAATCTCATGGTGGCAGTCAGAATCTGAAGTGATTTTGGAGCCCAAGAAAATAAAGTCTCTCTGTTTCCATTGCTTCCCCATTGTTTGTTTCTTTACTACATATTTAAGTATCCCTAATGACATAGTTGTGTGAATTTTAAACTTAATGTATGTGTATATGTATATTAAGTTGCTTTGTTTTGCTCAGTTCTTTGTTTTCAGATTGTGTCATGTTAATATATGTATATATATATATATATATATATATATAGTTCCATTTTATTAATTTTCACTGGTATGTAGTGTTCCTTTTTGTGACCATCACAATTTGATGTATGCTCCCTGATATTGTTGGATATTTATCTTTCTACATTTTTGCTGCTAACAACAATGCTGCTCTAAACATTTTTCTGTGTATGTTCACAAGACTTCCATAGGAGTAGCTGTGCTAAGCTATAGAGCCTTTGTTGTTCAGTCATTCAGTCGTGTCTGACTCTTTGTGACCCCATGGACTGTAGCCCACCAGGCTCCTCTGTCCATGGGATTTTCCAGGCAAGAGTACTGGATTCTCTAGGGGATCTCCCTGACCCAGGGACTTAACCCATGTCTCCTCCTGTGTCTCCTGCATTGGCAAGTGGATTCTTTACTGCTGAACCACCAGGGAATCCTTAGAATCCTTACATTTTTGGAATTATGAAGTGTTGAAAATTCTTTCCAAAGCCATATAAAAAGGACAGGTAGTGCGTCCTTTATGCACAATGAACGCCAATTCTCTCTCGCCTTTGCTTCCCTCCCAGTAGTTTCCACATGGACTGCAGACTTTCACCAAATAATCTCTCCTACTCTCGAGCCCCAACCCCTAAATCTGCACACAGCCTTGTCACCATCCTCCAAGTCTTCTACTTCTCCAGGCTGGAACAGTCTAGGGTAGGAGGGGCACTTGGTCAGCTCTGCTCCCTCCAATTTTCCCCTGACTCAATGGTGGAAAACGTCACAATCACAAAATAAATGTGGCTTTTCCTCTCCTCATTTCTAGATCTTTTTATTAAAGGGAATTCTCTTACGAATAAAATTAATCAAATTTTTACATAAGTGACTTCCCAGTAAAATAGGTATATTTATGTGTCCTCTTTGGTCTGTTTTACATGTTCATTTCAACACATATTCTAAAGGAAATATCTATTTTTTGGTTTTGTACATGCAAAAATGTAGTCTAATCCAAAGATTCTGGGCCTCAGAGCTGACTTTCAGAAATTATATATACCATGTGTATATATATGATGGCATCACTGACTCAATGGACATGAGTTTGAGCAAGTTTCGGGAGTTTGTGATGGACAGGGTAGCTTGGCGTGCTGCAGTCGATGGGGTTGCAAAGAGTTGGAAACGACTGGGCAACTGAACTGAACTGATATGTATATATGCATATGTGTATTATACTAGATGGACTGTCTGTGATGTCCATTAGATTCTCAGAGAAGTCCATGACCCTTTAATAATCATATAGCCATCTTTTTGCTTATGGGATAATGTCAGGTTCATATGGATTAGGTCAGCTCCAGTGGAGCTAGATGGGCAGGAGAGGTTCCTTAATACCTCTCCCTCACAGCAGAGCTCCCTTGCATAGTCTGCATATATTTATTCAAGGAAACACTATAGAACAACTATAGAACATAAATGAAACATATTTCTGCTCTATAATTTTAAATGTAAATTAAAAATCAATAAATCTGCCTTTGTAAGTTTTCTGGTAAAAACCACATATACATAAAGTATCTAATAAATGGACACTTCTATATGTTTCCTCTAGTCAGTTGACATGATGATAAATGGTGAAACATTAACTCCTTTAAATATAATAGTCTGGAGATTTTTTTACTTTTTTAATTAATTTATTTTTTTGCTTCACCAGGTCTTAGTTGTGGCATGTGAGATCTTCATTGCTGCATACAGGATCTTCACTGTGGCATGTAAAATGACCAGAGATCAAACCCCTGCATTGGGAGTGTAGAGTCTTAATCACTGAACCACCAGGGAAGTCCCCATAGAGTTTCTTTTTTAAATAATTTAATATATATATATATGTCTATGGAATTTCAAAGAAATTATTTAGTATTATAGAAAAATATTTTTTTAAACTTCAGCTGATTACTAAGTGTATGCCTTTTAACTTACTATAGAGAATGCATTTATGAAGATCCAGCAAGCATATTCATGGAACATGAGACATGTAGCTACCCAAATTCATGGCTAAATCTCTCGATAGAGTAAATTGCTGACAACAGAAACATTTGTACTGGCCAAGCACTGTGGCTTGATTAAATTTGCTCTTTTATTTTATAAATCTGTTGTAAAGCCGTTAGAAGAGTTTTATTGCTCAAATTATGAGGCTGAGTCAGAGTGGCCTTTTAAATCTATAAATTAATTAGAACTCGATTTCCAGAGCACTGAAAATATTCACCCGTTTGTTTCAAAGAATATATTTCCTTTCTCTATTACAAATAAAGTGTGGTTTAGATCTCAATTCCCCAGGTGGCCATCACTCTTGTGTATGCCCCTTGGATAGACCAGCAAATAAAAATTCCCTTCACTATTCATTTCTTGGTAAAGGTGAGAGAAGCATCTTATAGAAGCATCTTATAAAAGAAATTAACCTTAGTCAAAGCATTGTCTACATTCAAAATATGGCCTAGACACAAGTCCAAGAAAGAATGACCTATCTTTACTCTCTACTCAAAATTCATTTTCCTTTCTTTATACCTTCAGCATGAAAGTTCCATTGGCCCAGCATTTCTACTTATTGCCATTGCTTTCTTCTTTCTACTACTTTAACAACACTTTCTTTTTTGTTGTTGTTTAATTTTTATTTTGTATTGGAGTAGGGCTTCCAAGGTGGCTCAGGGGTAAAAAGAACCCAACTGCCAATGCAGGAGCCACAGGAGATGCAGTTTTGATCCCTGGGTCAGGAAGATCCCTGGAAGGAAGGCATGGCAACCCACTCCAGTATTGTTGCCTGGAGAATTCCATGAACAGAGAAACCTGGTGGACTACAGTCCATGGGGTCCAAAGAGTTGGCTACGACTAAGCGACTAAGCAGGCACACGTGCACAGTTGATTCACGGTGCTGTTAGTTTCAAGTTTACAGCAGAGTAATTCAGTTATAGATATATACGTATACACACACACCCATTCTTTTTCAGTCTTTAACCTTGTAGGTTAATACAGAGTACTGAATAGAGTTCACTATTCTATACAGTAGGTCCTTGGTGATTATCTATTTTATATATAGTAGTGTGTCTGTGTTAGCCCAAATTCCAAAATTATCCCTCCTCCTCACTTTTCCCCTTTGGTAAACATAAATTTGTTTCCTAAGTCTGTCAGTCTTTTTCTGTTTTGTAAATAAGTTCTTTCATATCATTTGCTTTAGATTTCACCAATCACATATTTGTCTTTCTCCATAAGAGTTATTTCACTTAGTATGATATCTCTAGGTCCACGCATGTTGCTGAAAATGGCATTATGTCATTCTTTTTGTGGCTGGGTAATATTCCATTGTATATATGTACCACATCTTCCTTACCCATTCCTCTGTCAATGCACATTTAGGTTGCATCTATGTCTTGGCTATTGCAAATAATGCTGCAATAAATATTGGGGTACATGTATATTTTTGAATTACAGTTTTCTCTGAATGTATGCCCAGGAGTAGTATTGCTGGATCGTAGGGTAGTTCTATTTTTAGTTTTGTAAGGAAACTCCATGATGTTCTCTACTATGATTGTACCAATTTACATTACCATCAACAGCACAGAGGGTTCCCTTTTCTCCACACCCTCTCTAGCATTTATTGCTTGTACAATTTTTGATGATGGCCATTCTCACTGGTGTGAGGCAACCGTCACTGTAGTTTTGATTTGCATTTCTCTAGTAATTAGTGATGTTGAGTATCTTTTCATGTGCTTTTGGTCTTCTATGTGTCTTCTTTGGATCCATGTCTATTTAGGTGTTTGGCCCATTTTTCATTGGATTGTTTGATTAAAAACCTGCCAAAAGATAATGCCCACAATTTTAGAATCTTTTAGTCAGATTTTGTAATGCTTCACTCTTAAATAGGAATGTAAGCTAAAAGATAACCAGATAGTTAAGACATCTCCAAAGTAAAAAAAAAAAAAATTAAAATAAAGCATTTTTAAAATTGTATAAAGAAAACAGTATGCAGAGAACAACAACAACAACAAAAACACCTGTAATTAGAATCTTCCAAAAGTAAGAAATCAAGACATGCATAAAACAACAAAGAATCATAAGAAAAAAAGACAAAAATCCTGGAAATTATAAATATTATTATCAAAATTTGAGGAAGAGAAAGATAAAGTAATTGAAAACTCTCAGAACCTTAAACAAGCAAAAACATTGAAAATATGTTAAAAAGAAGTAAATATAGCAGTTCAAGCTAGAGATGCCTATATCCAGCTGAGATGAATTCCTGAGAGATCAGAGGAAATTGTGAAAGAAATACTCTAAGAAACAATATAAGAATATTTCCTGCAATGAAAGGATATGAGTCTTCATTTTAAAGAGGTCACCAAATGCATGGCACATTAAATGGAAAATGACTCACAACCATGCACCAGGAATAGAGAAGATAGTAAAAGTTTTCAATGTGCAAACTTTGAGTCACATATAAAAGACTGGGGCTGATAGCGGCACTGACTTCTCAATAAATAGCATCCTAAGTTAAAAGATAATGGGCCAACACCTTCAGTGATGAAGCAAAATAATTTTCAGTCTCAAATTATCATTCAAAGATGAGAATAAGAATAAAGACAAATTCAGATATACAGAGGACAAGGCATTTTACCTTCCATTCTCTCTTTCAAAAATGAGTCACTGAAGAATGATATCCAGCCAAAAAGGGGGGTGGGGACAAAATGAAAAAGAAAAAACAATATGAGGAGAAATGGAAACAATCAATAAAGCCTCAAAGAGGACTCCCAGGTAACTGACCCTGCAGCACATACTGGAATGAAATAACAGAGACTTCAATCAGGTGTCTTCTGGAAAAAACTATTCAATAGCTTGGTTTTTACTCTGAAGCACTTTGGTTTGGGGCAGATACATAGGTAGCAAGTGCTACAAGTGACAAAATTTGACAGGGTAAAAAACTGCTGCAAAATGGGAAAATGAATCACAGCATATGTTTTAGCTCTACAGTAAATGGTATTTATAAGGTTATAACGATTTTACACTAAATATTGATTTAATTTAAAATAGTAGCTTGCAATAGAAGATGGGTAGGAGGAAGGTAGTATAACATCTGTCACAACAGGATGCCTAAAATTAATAACTTGAAGAAATAGTAGCATAAGTATGTCATGTAGAAATATGGGCTTAAGAATAGAAGAAACAGCTTAAAAAGTCAAAAGATTATATTTGAGTAGCAAGTAATGAGTAGCAAGTAATAAGTCAGGGTCTTATTTTTCATTTTAAGTTTAATGGTACTTTTTTTATTTTTCAACCAACTGTATATATTATTGACTTTCTCAGTAAATATTTTTAAAATAACAAGGTTTTAAAGCAAAATGGTGCCCAGATCTTTTGATACTTATCTTGCTAACCTGAGCTTCATTTGTTTACTAGTGCTCTGAAGATGAGCCATGTTGTCAAACTCCTTTGGTTTATGCAGGCAAAATACTAAGTATTTAAAGACAAGATGCTTCTGTTGATTCCATCAGTGTAATCTATTTATGCCTCACTTAATATCCTCTGGTCCTTTACTGAGTTTCTATGACAGGATTGTAATATAAGATTTGTACAGCTGCTGGCTCTGTTAGCAAAGCACTTGGTACCCCACAGTTACAAGGCCCCTGAGAATTTGTTAGCTCCTTGAAGTCTTGTGGGTTTTTAGACTCACAAATCCTAAATTTAAGAAATTGTCAAAGTAATCTCCCATAGACCAGGAATTTAGGTCAGAAAATACTCCAAATCCCTCAGACAGAAAAAGCTGTAAATCTTTTAGGTTTCTTTGGAGGGTCTGAAGAGAGGTGATGTATTTAAATCTGAGAATTACATGGCAAAAGTATATTAGCTTGACAAATTCCTGTCATGATGCTACCCTACTGGGGAGAGCAAGTCCATCTATGATACATTATATCTCTGGGAAAACAAAAAATTGCTGATTCCTTTCCATTACCCTGGCCCCTTTCAAGGCTCCTCCAAAGCCTCTGCAGAAATACCCTGTTGCCTTGGTTAGAAAAACCAGACCAAAAAGATTTAGCCAAAAAGGTTATGAGATTGAAACTTTTTATCTTTTTACCTTCAGCTCTTTGGCTCTTTCTAACTGTTCCTACCCAGCAGCTCTCAGGAAGAGTCCGAAGTTTAGAAGCATAAACCCCTGCTTAACTAGCATTAGTGATGGGGTATACTTCACATTCCTCATGGGTAAATCATTCCCACCCTTCTGTGTACCCATCCTCTCTGCCCAAGGTCAGAAAAAGGGATCTTCTTATTTAAAAAAAAAAACAAAAAGACACACTTTATCTAAGCAGTAGATTATTCCCATTAAATCTTCAGCACAACCCAGTTGTTAAACAGATAAACCAAAATATTTCTAAGGAGTAATCTGGCATTACTCAGGGAATCTGCCTCTCTGCACCCTAGCCTAGACGTTCTCAGGGCAGAAACTGGGTGGTCAAAGGGCTGGACCACTTTTGTCTTCTGTCTCAGGGATCACTGCGTTTCAATTCTTCATCTCTAACATCTTGAAAACTGAAATGTGTTTTTTATATATTGTTTGTCTGTTTTTTCTTTGATTTGTTCTATCTTCCTTCTTTACTCCCCAGCCCCCCCCCAACCCTTTTTTTTTTTTTTTTTTTTTTAGTTGTCTCAGAGAATAAATCTGGCTGGAAGCAGAATTCCTTCTTTTGGTTTAGGCTTCCCTGGTAGCTCAGCTGGTAAAGAATCCACTGCAATGCAGGAGAACCTGGTTTGATCCCTGGGTCAGGATGATCCCCTGGAGAAGGGAAAGGCTACCCACTCCAGGATTCCTGGGCTTCCCTGCTGGCTCAGCCAGTAAAGAATCCGCCTGCAATGCTAGAGACCTGGGTTCGATCCCTGGGTTGGGAAGAGCCCCTGGAAGAGGGCATGGCAACCCACTTCAGTATTCTTGCCTGGAAAATCCCCATGGACAGAGGAGCCTGGCAGGCTACAGTCCATGCGGTCGCAGGGTTGGACACAACTGAGCAACTTTCACTTCACTAAATATCTTGTAGGAAATCTCATCAAAGTGAGATTAAATAGCATGGAAAAAGGACATGAAGGAGAAACACTGATAGATTTCTGGTGAAACCTACCTGTTCTACATGAAATAAAAATTATGCATGTACTCAGGGCTTCCCTGGTGGTTCAGCTGGTAAAGAATCCACCTGCAGTGCAGAAGACCTGGGTTCGATCCCTGAGTTGGGAAGATGCCCTGGAGAAAGGAAAGGCTACCCACTCCAGTATTCTGGCCTGGAAAATTCCATGGACTGTATAGGCCTATTGGGTCGCAAAGAGTCAGATACAACTGAGCAACTTTCACTTTCACTCAATGTTTATTTAAAATAATCAAACTCTGAGACTTATTTTATCAAATTACATAATACATAATATAATCTGGGTCTGGGTGACAGACAAGGCCTATGTGACTTGAAGCTATTTACTCATTTATTCATTCAACAACCAGTAATTCAATCAATAAGTATTTATTGATCACCTAGTATATGCTGGGCTCTACTCAAGGTCCTGGGAATAAAGCAGAAGAAAACAGGCTGTCAGATTCTGTGTGTTCATGTAGTTGACATAATAATGAGGAGGCACACAGAAAATGCTCACATAGGGAGACAAATAAGATCACTGCAGATAGTGTTAAGTGCCATGAAGAAGATGAAACAGTGCAATGAGACAGAAAGTGACTGGTGGGAAGGACAAGAGGAAGTTCCACTTTGTCTGGCTCCTCAGGGAAGTTCTCTCTGAAGAGTTGGCATTTGAATTTAGACTTGAAATACCAAAGGAAAAACCATGTGACAGTGTGGAATGGGTTAGAGATAAGGGAGATATTCCAAAGAGAAGAGCAAATGCAGAAACCCCAGGAGGGAATAGAGCCATGTGCATTTGTGGGGTATAGAAAAGGCCAATGTGGTTGGTGGCAGGGAAAGAGAGGAAGAATGGTATGAGATGAGGTCTAAGAGCTAGCAAGGAGGCCTCTTTGGCCATGGCAAGGCACTGGAAAATTATTGTCATTCCAACAGGAAGCCAGTAGAAAGATGTGGCATAATCAGACTTATGCTTTAAAAAGTCAGCTCTGGCTGCTGTGTGGGACTGGCAGGGTCCAAGTGAGATATTATAGAGGCCTAGACTGCAATTGTGTCATTGGAATAGATGAGAAGTGATCATGTTGAGAATATATTTTATAGATAGAGCTTGTAGTACTTGATAAAGGATGGGCTGTGAAACATGAAAGAAAACCAGGATTCAGAAATGTTTGTGGCCTGACATATTGGCATGATGGAAGTAGCGTTTTCTGAGTGGGGAAAATCTGGTGGATGAGCAGCCTTTTAGAGGTTGCCCAATGCCCAAGTGAGTATATCAGTTTAGTAGTTGGATACACAAGTTTGGAGCTGATGAGAGAGGCCTCAGTTAGGGAGAGAGATTTAGGATAACCAGCATATTTGGAGATTGCCTACTGAAAAACTGTATGAAAAGAAGAGAACTGAGGACACGGCTTAAGTCACTCCACTTTTAGATGTCAAGAGGAGAAGAAGCTTGGCCAGCAAAAGACATTCAGAAACAGCAACAATTAAGGTGGAAGAAAAACTCCAAGAAAGAAGTGTTCATCTGTAGTAAGAGCCACTGAGAGAGCAAATACCATGAAATCAGAGAAACAACCATTGAAGATGGAAATTGTGATCTTGATATGAGTTACTCAGTGGAGTGGTGAGGAATTCAGTCCAAGAATTTAGAATGGAATAGTAAGAAAGCAGAAACAGTAAGTGGAGAAATCCTATGTTTGCTCTGGCTTTCAGATCCCTATACTTGAAGATACAGACATATGTGCATTTTGTGTTTTAAATAAATTGTGTCCATAAGAAAGTCAGAGTCAGCTTATGTCAGCCGTCTCCAGTGATACCTTGTGCAACTCCTTTAGTAGGTATTAAACTAGAAAAGAGTCTTGTTTAGAGTTCAAATATATAGGGTTTGGAAATTGAATGGAATCATGTTTCTCTTATGAATGTCCTTTATTCAAAGTGCTGGAGTGTTTTTTCCAAATGTATTTCATTATTATTTTGTTTTTATTCAATACTTGATTCAATCAAAAGGTATATGTAATTGTATTATTTATATGTTATAATTTATAAAGAAAATAACTCACGAGCCCTTCACCCAGTTTAAGAACTACATGGTTATTAATATTCTTGCATATATAATAACTGTGAGATCCCCCCTCTGTCATTATCCTGACTCACCCTCTCGCTACTGAGGATTCCTATCCCAAATTTAATTTTTCCCTTGATTAAAAAAATAGTTTTATAATATACATACATATCCCTAAACAACATATTATTTAATCTTTAGTCGATCTCTGTGGGACATGGGAGTGTTATAAGCCATTTTCCTTTGTAGAAATAGAAACTTAGGTGACTGTATGATTTACCCAAGGTCAAGAAAGCCAACTGAAACCGAACCAAATATACTCTTTCTTGATTCAGAACATGTGTACACATGTGCTCAGTCATTTCGGTCATATCCAACTCTTTGCAACCCTATGGACCATAGTCCCTCAGGCTGCTCTGTCCAGGGGATTCTCCAGGCAAGAATACTGGAGTTGCGATGTCCTCCTCCAGTGGATCTTCCCAACCCAGGGATCAAAGCCGTGTTTCCTGTGTCTCCTGCATTGCAGGCAGATTCTTTAGCACTGAGCTACCGGAGAAACTCAATTCAGAACATGTCATGTTAATACTCACAAAAGCTAGTACTCCAACAAAAAGGCACAGTGGAAGAGCCATTCTTTCCAGCTTAGTCCAAGCACAGCCTCAGAATCCTTTTACTCAATGCATCAGGCACTCACTACTAATTTCTTAGAGTTTTTTAAGAAATAGCTATATTTGATCAGAAAGTTCTGTTGAATATTAAGGAATACAGTTATTAACCCCATTCCTAAGAGTGAGATTTCTAACTCATTTTAATATTGAAATTTATTTTTAACAACCTATTTATTTGATGTAAGTCAACTCATATTGCAAGATAAGAGTGATGCCTTTCTCTAATTTGAAAATCAGTAATAATATTTCACCTATGAGAATTAATATGCCATAGTTTGCTAATGAAAGTACTATTTCTATATTTTGTTGTAAAAGAATTATAAGTCTCAGTATTAAAAGTGAAAATATGCTACCCCTGCTCTGATAATATCTTCTTTTCATAGATGAGATTGCCTGACTTCAATTAGACTTTACCACACCCAAGATTCTTTGACCTATCTTTTCTTAGTCCAAGAGATTTAGGCTTTAATTTAATAGTTCAGTTAATACATTCACCTTGAGGTAAATCTTCTTTATGTTGTGTACTAGATGTAGTATTGGGTTTCTACATCATTCCCAAAATGAAGCGCCTGTTTTATCCCCCAACTCATGGGCATCCTAATCTTATACATGGTCTCATCTCTTTCTTCTGAGCATAGAACCTACTTTCCTATGGATAACCCATTTTATATGATTCAGGAAGCCACATGACTTGTCCTGGCCAATGAAAAAAACTCTTGCCCCAGGACAAAGTGATTGGATCAAAAATGATTAAGTGACCCAAGACTGGTTAATCTAACCCAACATGAAGGCTTTTCTGTTAATATAAATTCTACCAAAAAAAGATATTGTCTTTCTTTGAGAGGTTTTAAACTCACAAGATATGTGTTGTGAAGTAGTTAACAGCTAGGATATAAGTTTTCTAATGATGACAGACATTCTGCCTGCCTTTGAGAGTCGTTTGAGAAAAAATTTCCAAGAACTAAAAATACAGAACCTTTATAATATCATTGAAATTTCCTATCTTATCATGCCTAAAATTATTCCTGTTCTGTGGACTTTTAGCTAAATAACCTAAAAGAATTTTTTCCTTCATTTGTTTGAGTGGAATTTCTTTTACTTTCAACTGAAACAGCCATGGCTAATACATAAATTTGTACATGAAAATGGAATGTGGCAGGCAATAGGCCTTAAACTGAGTTGACCGAGTCCAGGTGGAATGATATGTGGTCATGAAACCGTTGATTAAATTTGTGTGCATTTTATTTAGGGATATAAATCATATGCTTACCCAGGCTGTAGTTTCAGGGACCTTTGTGAAAAAGATACCTGGGGACTTCTGTTTCCGGCCACAATGAAATACCGTAGACTAGAATTGTCCTCTTGCCTCATATAAATGAAAAATAAGAACAAAAAGAAAAGAAACAATCCTTTTCGTACATTGAACAGCAGGCAACACAGGGTAGTAATTCCAAAAGAAAAAAAAAACTCAGCAAAGTACATTGTAAGACTGCTGTGTCTTACTGCCTAGAGAGAGTTTCCAGTATGCACTGTGGAGAGGAAGAAGAACCCAGCATTCTCCTGAGTAAGAAGCACAAAACGGGGTTCACAGAGGCCAAGGAAGCTAGAGTTTGGGCAGAGCATTGGAGATAAAGAGAACTGCAATTAAAAAAGAACTCCCCCCGATACCAAAACTTCACCTGAGTCCTGATCAGTATATGTATATGAGGAAATTCCCTAATGTCCTGAAAAAAAAACCACCACCTGAAGGGAGCAGGTAGACCCCGTCATCGGACCTTGCACCTAGAGTAGTTGGTTCCTCCTCCAGTCAGGGTAGACAAACGACAAAACGCATGGGGCATCACTCACAATACTCAGAAAACACTGACCCACTAGTGGGAAAAAAATTAGCCCTAAATTAAATGCTAATCTGTTTCTGCCTAATAAAGTTTAAAAACAAGCCTCTGAAGATGACACTATTACAAAGTTCATCTATTAAAAATTAATCTGACCCAGTAAAATCAAGAATATTTTTAACTATATGAATATTCAGCAACCAGCAAAGTAAAATTTTATTCACAGAAGCAGTAATAGGACCCTTAATAAATAGAAAATCAAGAAATCAATCAAAGTAGAAGCAGAAAAGTCACAAATGATAGAATTAGTAAACATGAACATGAAAATAGCTACCACATCTATGAGCTTCCCTGACGGCTCAGTGGGTAAAGAATCCACCTGCAATGCAGGAGACACAAGAGACACAGGTTCAATTCCTGGGTTGGGAAGACACCCTGGAGAAGGAAATGGACAGAATTTCCACACCAGTATTCTTGCCTGGAAAATCCCATGGACAGAGGAGCCTTGTGGGCTACAGTCCAAAGGGTCGCAAAGAGTCAGAGACAATTGATGATTAAGCATAGCACATCACAGCTTTATTCCATTTGTTCACAGATGTAGTTCAGTTCAGTCACTCAGTCGTCTCTGACTCTGCGACCCCATGAACCACAGCACGCTAGGGCTCCCTGTCCATCACCAACTCCCAGAGTCCACCCAAATCCATGTCCATTGAGTTGGTAATGCCATCTAACTATCTCATCCTCTGTCATCCCCTTCTCCTCCTCCCCTCAATCTTTCCCAGCATCAGGGTCTTTTCAAATGAGTCAGCTCTTCACATCAGGTGGCCAACGTATTGGAATTTCAGCTTCAACATCAGTCCTTCCAATGAACACCCAGGACTGATCTTCATTAGGATGGACTGGTTGGATCTCCTTGCAGTCCAAGGGACTCTCAAGAGTCTTCTCCAACATCACAGTTCAAAAGCATCAATTCTTCAGCACTCAGCTTTCTTTATAGTCCAACTCTCACATCCATACATGACCGCTGGAAAAATCATAGCCTTGACTAGACAGACCTTTGTTGACAAAGTAATGTCTCTGCTTTTTAATATGCTGTTACAAATGTAGAGAAAACATAAATATGTTAGGGAAAAACATGAAAGATATTACAATGAGTCAAACTGATCTTTTAGTTATAAACAATACAGCGTCAGAGATTAAACATACCTGAAAGAAACTGCAACCCAAAGTAATGTGACAAATAATACCTTTATATGGAATCAGCTTCCACCATTATCCACATTAACTCCATTTCCTCATAGTGTGCCCATTAGTAGTATCCACTATATTGAGTGTTTTAAGGATTCAGTGAGCTAATAAATGCAACTCAAAGCAACCCTGCCCATCTAAAAATAACTCATTTATATTAGCTACTAATAATAGTGTAGGGGAGCAAAATTTGCCACCTCAGAGTGTTTCTCTCTGGCATGAGGATTAATTTAGACTGATTATTTTTAAAAAACAGAAGACTCAGGAAGTTTTTCTTGTTACCTCCCCCTTAACTGCCTAAAAGAATTTAAAGAGTCTCTTCTAGGAATAGAGCTATCATCAGAGAGAGGTACGAAAGATGTGGACTAGATGTGGTTGGGAGAAAAACTTGGCAAGGTCCACTCTGTGTCCCATTGTCTCTACATGGCATAGTGAACATTTGTTTACCAAACATTTGCTTTTCCATCTCCATGTGAATTACCTTCCTCACCTTTAAAGTCTTAAACCACTACCCCAACGTTTTTTGTCTTTAGCTGAAGATGGTCTTTAAGGTGAGGGCCTTGGCCATGTTGGCAAGTTTCTCAGTTTTCCTGGGTCTTTCACATGTATACATATTATTAAACTTGTTTTTTTTTTTTCCCTGTTAATCTGTCTCAGGTCAATTTAATTCTTCATCAATCTATAAGAACCTAGAAAGTTAGAGGAAAATTTCTTCCTCCCTGACAACATAATATATCTTATTTATATATTTCACCCAGTTGCTCTGCTGTGTTCCAACTCTCTTGATTTCTTAGCTACTATCTGCCTACTTAGACCAACCAATTACCTATCATCATTCTCACCAACACATCCAGCTTGATTGAACTTCGTCTTGTCATTTGCAGCTAGATACGATAATAATGCTTATCCTTCCCAAAGGCCAGTCTAGTTTCTGCTTTTTTTTCCTACTTTGTTTAGTCTGTCCTGCTGTTTATCAAATTCACTGTTCTCTCTCTGACAACAGGGAACCTTAAAAGTCATCCAATTCAATCACTAAAATTCCCACTGTGATAGGTATTATAAAGAGCTTATTTTATTTTTCTAAATTTAGAAGTTTATTTCAGGCAAGATATACTATACACAAGTCAGTTTTGCAGAAGTTGTTTTTTTTTTTTACTGACATAATAAGTTTGACTAAATTCTGAAATATAAACTGCTCTATTTTAGTTTGTTATTTAATATTCATAATATATATCAATAATATGTAAAAGAATAGTGTATTATATAATTTAACTTTGCATGGTATTAAGTATCCAACTTCTACCTTGGATTTATAAGTGCAAACTTTGCTAATGAAGAATAATGAGTTACTTACTCATTATTACTTACTCATAAGCTGTATTCTCACAGCTATACTTTTTGAGCTAAAATTTTATGTGCCCAGAAAGATTTTTATATGCTATCTCATTTCATAATCACCACAATTCTGCATGTTACTTACTATTGATATCTCTATTTTATAGATGAGAAAATTAAGGTTGAGAAAAGTTAAATGAAATGAAAGTCACATATTCAGGAAGCTGGTGACCCTGGATTCCAATCTGTATCTTTCTGATGGAAAAACCTGAGTTCTTAAACACTCTGCTATATGGGACAAAAATGAGGTAAATACCTTGAACAGAACTAGTACTTTTTATTCCATTTTGAAAAATATGTTACTAAAGCACAAAATAGATCTGTAAGATTATTCTGGAAATCTATAGATAGAAATAAATCCTGGAGAGAGAGGACAACTATCCTGTACCCTGAATCATCCATGAAGTCAAAACAAGTGTGGGTGATAACTGTAGCTAGAAATCAATTTTCTTTCTAGTTTTTCATAGTTTCTCTTTCCCCATACTTTAAAGTATCCTAATCTGCTTTCCTACTGTGACTTATTTCTGGTAATGTGCGGTGGGAATGACAGCATCCTCGCACCTAGTGGGCTGTGTAGCCGAGCATGCTGGGAATAGTAAGGATCATGAGGAACTCTGGAGGCAGAATACAAGCCATCATCACTTCAAAACGAAGACATCAGCTCTGCTGATGGTGGGGACTAACCAAAGGCAATAGCATCAAAACCACAGGAGCACCTTCACATGTAAAAGCAAACTCAGTCAGTAGCAGACTAGCAGTGTACTTTGATAAGAAATAGTATGTTTTATTAAAGCAGCTTCTTCTGTTTGTTAAAATGTATGTCTTCAACCGTAAAATACACACTAATTTGTTTAGCCTATAAACATGTACCTAGTATCTAGATAGGAACTATACTTTGTACAAGAATGCCTAGAAAGACATAGATAAAAGTCTCAGATCTTTAAGTCTTTAGAGTCTAGTATAAAGATCAAATGTGTAAATGATCTTTACATTTACAACTATACTTTTTGAGCTAAAATTTTATGTGCCAAGAAAGTTTTTTATATGATATTTCATTTCATAATCACAACTCTACATGCAAAACACTACCAGGAATATACCTACATTTAAACAAAATGGGGTGTATTATTTACTGCAGCAAGGGAGATCTCAACCTCACACCATGGTAACAAAGGGTAGTCTTAGAGGATGTTAGGGAGACTCGATATAGGATGCTGGCCATGTTCATTGGGGGGAAGACTCAGGGAAGCAGGTGATTGTTCTGGATTGCATGCTGCCAAAAAAAGGGAGCAAATCTATGGTTGGTTATCTTAATACTCTTTAGGAGCAGAGAGGAATGGAATGAGGTTAAACCTATAATTGGTTAAGAAGCAGCAGCAAGTCTCTGTAGCTGGGAAAGAGAGAGATGTGGCCATTTTTGTGGTTACCATGGTGTTGTTTTTGTTTGTGCTTAGATGTGCTTATGGAGGGTTCTTGTTTTTGTTTCAACCCATTAAGTGGATTTGCCACAAAATAACCTCAAACGATCTTGGTGTTCTGTGCAAAAGTTATATTCAGCAGGAAAACACCATGGCCTGCTGGGGGATAAGGCTGCTTTTTCTTTCTCATTACTAACTTAAACTATGCCTTGATAAGTGGTAAATTTGAGAAGAATATACAGATGTGGGAGTTTAAGAGGCTGATAAATTCTGCTTGCAAATGGATGTTCTTGAGAAAAGTGGTTAATGTGAACAGTGTCTTGAAGGATGCACAGGAATTTACTTGGCGAAAGAGAGGTCAAAGGTCATTTCCAAGCAGAAGCAAAACATGCAGGCAGATGTGGTCACACCCAACATGATGGGGAACATTGAGTACTGCAGTATGCCAGAATGAGCTGAGCTGGTGAAATGGAGGTTGTCGGATGGTAGCAGTCAAGTCATGAAGAAACCTGGACTTTATGCAGCTGGTACCATGGATTCGTCAAAAATTATTTGAATCAGTGAATACCATAATCAGATCCGAGTTTCAAAAGGGAGATTTTGGCAGCCATATGGAGAACAAACTAGTCTGAGGAAAGAAAAGGACAGAGACCAATTAGAACATCAGTTTCAGCAAGAGATGATGACTGCATAAACTGAATCAGTAGCGATGAGAATGGAAGACATAAGGGACACAAGATGCATGTCCAGTGTAGAACGACCAGACTCAGAGACTGTATCCTCCACTAAAATATGGAGGATGCACAAGGCAAGGAGTCGGGTGTAACTACCCACCACGGTACACCTAACACTAGTACAATATCTGGCATGTACAACATCTCAATGAATGTTAGTTGGGTGAACAAGCAAGTTGTGAAAAATGGGTTGGGGAGGATTTCAGTGAAGGAGAAGCAGATACTTCTAGGTCATGGTGTTGGCTAAATGGTGATTTAATAAACTGAGCTAAAGAAGCATATTTTTGGAGGAAGAAATTAATTTGATTTTGGACAAACACAAAAAACAAAATAATTACTGTTGGCTTTATAAAAATTCTTCAAGGAGTATTCTTAAAATGAAAATAACCTGAAGTGTGCTGATTAGCCAAATAAGAACCCAGAGTCCCAAAAGTATTACCGTATGTTAAAAGAAGTTAACAAGTTCCTTCCTTGCTGAGAACTATCTTGCAGTAGATAAAAGTTCCAGACTTATTTATTATATTTGGTTACTAAAGAGCCAGAACTGAAAAGTAATGGAAAATATAACTGGCATATGAATGAAAATTTTTTGTATCTTTAAAACAGATTTTTTGAGCTTTATTAAAGTATAATTGACATACAATAAATTGCACAAATTTAAAATTTAAAATTTGATGTGTTTAGAGATATTTATACATCTGTAAAATTGTCACCACAAATGAGTGTACCCGTCTCCTCCAAAAGTTTCTTTGGTTCCTTTGAAATCCCTCCATCCCCCACTTTATCACTCCATCCCCCCAAACCCAGTCCCCAGGCAACCACTGATTTACTTTCTCTATATATAGCAACTTTTAGAATTCAGTGTAGCTTTTAGAATTTTATGTAAATGAAATCCTACAGTATGTCTTCTTTCATGTCTTACTTCTTTGACATTTACCCATGTTGCATGTATCAAAACTTCACTTATTTTTATTGCTGTGCAGTATTTTATTGTGTGATATACACACAATTTCTTTATAGATTCTCTTGTTGACGGACACTTAGGTTGTGTGGTGGTTTTAAAATATGTCCACAAATTCTTTGACACTGCTGTCTTCAAGACGTAAAGCCTAATTTCACTCTCCTTTCCAAGGTGAACTGAATTTAGTGACTCATTTCTATTTAATAGAATAAAGCAGAAGTGATGGCCTATAGCTTTTGAAACTGGGTTTTATAAGAATTTTGGACTTCCTCCTTCCTCTCTCTTGGATCACCTGCTCTGGGGGAAGCCAGCTGCCATGCTGTGAAGCAACTCAAGCATTCTATAGAGAAACCTATGTAATAAGAAACTGTAGTCTCCTGACAACAGCCATAAGTAAGCCATGTTGGAAGCTAATCCAATTTCAGCCCAGACTTCAGATGACTGTAACCCCTTGACACTTTGACTGCCACCTCACGGGTGACCCAGAACCAGAACTACTTGGTGAAGCTGCTCCCAAATTCCTGATCCACAGAAACTGAGACAATAAATGTTTGTTGTTTGAAGTGACTAAAATGAAGGGTACTGTGTTACATAGCAACAGGAACCAATATATGTTGTTTCAGGCTTGGGGCTATTGCAAGTAAAGCTGCTCCGATTATGTGCATAGATGCATTTTTGTGTGTGTGTGTACATACATATGTGTGCCTATGCTCCATCGTGTGCGACTCTTTGTGACCCCATAAACTGTAGCCCACCTGGCTCCTCTGTCCATGGGATTATCTGGGCAAGAATACTGAAGTAAGCTGCCATTTTCCTCCTCCAGATATATATATATTTTTTTCATTTCTTTTGGTTTACTATATATTTCACCACAATTTTTAATTTGTATTGTTTTCCATTCAAGTGTCAAGTAGACACAACAAGGTGATAAGCTCCAGGTATTTATTTAATATTCTACACCATGCTCAGACCCATGCTAATTGGCTAGTAAATGATCAATATTTTGAACTGAGATAAATTGAGAACAATAATAACTACTCAAATGACTTTCAGTAAGCACCTGAGAGAAGGGAGAAGGTGATTCAATGTTGTCAGCAGACATACTGACTGACCTCCCTTATTTTCACCTTGTGAAAAAACGAATTGATCTGCTTTAGGTCTGGGAAAAGGATGCAGTGTGGAGTCCATAAAAAAAATTTCAGTCCCAGGTGATGTGCCTTCTAGTTTGAATGATACACATTAAATGGGGAGAATGAATCTAACTTCATCCTGGTGAAAATCTGAGGCGACACCTTTCTGAAAATAGAAATAAAATGTACTTTATCACTTTGCCAGAGAGTTTCCTTTCTCTTTCAACTGCTTTTCAACCAGTCTAAGCTGTGCTTAAGGAAACTTACCATGACATTGAGAATTTAGGTAAGATTTATCTTCCAGTTCTCAGATATAGCATGAGAGAGCATGTATGTAGAATGCCTTTGTAATGCTTAATTAATTTCTACAAGTTGAGTTCCTTTATATGGCATGGAAGACACTGAGATTTTTTGAAGGGTAGAAATGTAAGATTTGAAATAGCCAACTGTCAAAAAAAAAAAAAGTGTAGGGAGTGCTACCAAATTTAACCATGATGTACTGAATGACTCTGTTACTAGGAAGTGGGATTCACTCCATTGCAATTCTTGAGAGCTAGTAATAATGGGAACTTACAAAAATTATTCATGAGATTTTCTGTTTTGCATTTTCTTGTCCTAATCTTGCTTCCATTCTGCCAAAAATTCGCCTAGGGGAGATTTAGAATTGTTAAAACAGAAATGGAAAGAGGAAAAAATAGTGTTACTACTGAGTTTTTGACACCAAAATTCAGCAAGTTTTTTTAGTGCAAACAGTCTCTACACTGCTTTATCTCTCCCTTTAGAAAGCCGAGATTGATAATCCTAGTCATGGTGTTTTGTATAATGGAGTTGCCATCAACACAAGGAGAAGAAGACGGAGAAAACAAATCCATTCTAAGCCAGTAGGAAGAAGTAGAGAGAGCAAGAGAAGCATCAAGCCTGATGCCCTCCCTGCCTCACAGACTCCTAGAGTAGAAGAAAAGGACTTTATTATTCACAGCAATAGCATTAACCAAAATGTCAGTATTTGCATAAACACCTCAAGGCTGAATGCCCACAGTGCGGCAGGAATGGCCACCACACTCCAGCCATGTAGTTGGCTGCCTTCCAAGCTTAGGAAACCTGAGTCCTTTGTAACGGACAGTGAACCTGTCTGACCCTCACCCAGGAGATAAGCACTGTCTTACTATCCCAGATGTACAAAGATGTACAACAACATGGAACCCATAGAGGACTGTGGACCAATAATCAGTACTTGATCAAAAAACAAACAAACCTTCAAGATAGGCACATTTCATTCACTTTCCAGAGAATTAAAATCAGGGTCAAAGAAGCTAAGGAATTCACACTAGGCCCCACAGTGGTACAGTTGGAATTTATACCTAGATCTGACTCCTTCCATGCCTTCTCCCCATCAAACCACCCCCAAGACCCATGCCTGTTTATGGCCAATGTTTATGACAAGCCAAAAATCATGATTGAATTCTTCCAGAGGAAAATTTCTATCGGCTTACCATATTCCCCAGGATGATAAACATTATTTCCTGAAAGGTACCTCAGAAGAACTAAACCAAAACTTTATAAATGAATTTAGCATGCCTCCCCTAAGTGAGATGTCTCTACAGTAGGACCCCAAATTTTACTTGTCAACAAAAGGCAGAGGGAAAGGAAAGAGCCGTTGTCCAAAGTGAAGGAATATCCTAGGAATCCAAATGGTGCATTTGTCTTTTCACAAAATTGAATTGCCACAAACCTGAGAAAAGTAGAAAAACATATCCTGGAAGAATGGAAAAGAAGAGAGAGCATTTTGCTTTAACCTGGGTAGGTTTTGTAAACTTGTTTCTAAGATGGCTGCCATCAATTTCTTCCCTCCCTGTATATGTATTTCACTGCTCTCAAGAGAAGTAGTATCTATTCCTCTTTTTCTACTCTCCTCCTTGAGTCTGAGCTGAACTTACAGAATTCTTTTATAGAAAAATGCAACAGGGATCTCCCTGGTGTCCAGTGGCTAAGACTCTGGACTCCCAAAGGAGGGGGACGAGGTTTAATCCCAGGTCAGGAAACTAGATCCCAAATACTTCACCTAAGACCTAACACAGCCAAATAAATAAATAATTGTGCTGAGTCCCTTTGCTATTCACTTGAAATTTTACAACATTGTTAATCAGCTATACCCCAATACAAAATAAGAAGTTTTTAAATATAAATATAAAAGAAGAAAAATGCCGCAAAAGTGACATTCCGATACTTCTAAGACTAGGTCATAATAAGTGTTAGAGCTTCTGTTCAGGTCTCTTGAAATACCTGCTCTGGGGAAAATGTAAAAAGTCTGGCTACACCAAGATTCTCATGCTGTAAGGAAGCACAAACTGGCCTCATGGAGAGACAGATGTCCAGCCATCCACCCACTTCCAGCCATACCAGCCCATGAAGTATTAGTTGCTCAGTCGTGTCCGACTCTTTGCAACCCCATGGACTGGGGCTTGCCAGGCTCTTCTGTCCATGGGATTCTCCAGACAAGAATACTGGAGTGGGTTGCCATTTTCTTCTCCATACCAGCCCATACACCAGTCGTATAAGCTAAGGAACCCTTGTTTACATTGTGAGTTGGAAGTTTAAAGGGGCAATTAAAACTTAAAGTGAATATTTTGCAGAATTAATAGGATTATAGGGTTACATTTCTAATAATATTTGAAGTCTCTGAAGTTGGTAAACTTATCATTCTAGGGTGGTACATCTCAACTAAGTTCCATTTTGCCCTCCAGAGGACATTTGGCCATGTCTAGAGATATGTTTAATTATCACAACTGAGCTTAGGGGTGCTATTGGTTTCTAGTGGGTAGAGGCTAGGGATGCTACTAAACATCTTAAGATGCACAGGACCAGTCCCCGATAACACAGAATTATCCAGCCCAAATTGTCAATAGTCCCAGAGCTGAAGAACTGTGTTCTAAGGTACCACAGGTGATTGCAATTGAAAAAGTGGTTGGCAACACATATATAACTCAGGCAAATATAACTTCTTACGTTTGAAGAGAAATGTTTCTTGTCCAAAATAAAAGTTTAAATGTTTATGTCGATTGGAACGGATTTGAGTCTGATTCATTAAGATACATTTTTTTCATGTATTTATTTGGCATTTTATATGCAATAGGCAATGCCCTAGGCACTGGGGATTTCAAAGTAAGTTCACTGCCTTCTCCGAGCTACTATCTAACTTGGAGATAGACTGGTCAACAATCACATTACCATAGGATAATTGTAGGACTAGATCCTGGAAAACAGGACAAGGAACACCGAAGTCAGCAAAGAATTTAAAATTCAGTCACAGGAGAGAATTTAAAAGAGAAGAGCTCTGAGATGAAACTGTATGGCTAAGTAGAAATATTTTAGACTGGATGCTGGAGAGTAACAGACTTCATAGCAGGAACACCATGAAAAAGCATAATTGGTGTACAAATCT
Organism: Odocoileus virginianus; assembly: GCF_023699985.2. Lineage (NCBI taxonomy): Eukaryota > Metazoa > Chordata > Mammalia > Artiodactyla > Cervidae > Odocoileus > Odocoileus virginianus. The sequence continues at coordinate 11,493,463 of NC_069686.1, forward strand.
ACTTAGTTTTGGAAAATAAATTGTGATTTCCTTTAATAGTATATGGAACAATTAGGACTTAAATCATATCTGAAGTCATTACAGGCTTCTGAAATTTTGTTTGGGAAAAGTATGGCTGATAATATAAATTTCCAAGGAGAAAATCAAGGAAAAAAAGTTCAGAATCGAACTTTCTTCATGGTCTAGAGAAATAAAAAGTGTGAAAACAATTTTGGATATGCCTAAGAAGAGATGTAAAGCATTGCATTAAAAAGCTTTAAATCTTTTTAAGGACCCCAAGCCAGCATTAAATGTAAGGGTAAAGAATAAAGGAGCATTGCAACCAGCATGTAGGAAGCATTAGATGTAAAAGCACAGGTTTAACTCTGGAAACTAAGTTTGCCTTTGTTGTTGTTAAATTCTTTTTCAGGTTGGAACAATCATTTTTAAAATTTCACTTAGAACCCAGGGGATCTTTATGATAAACAACTTAAAGTCTCTTATGCTATCGCATGCCTTCAATTTTCTCACATTTTCCCTTTAGAGACACAAAAAAAACCCCTATGGACTTCAGAATATCTTAAGGACTTTAGTCATACAATATTCAATTTGAAGTGGTATCACTAGTACGTTTTTATGATTCAAAAATCATATGGTATGACATTTTTAAATAGGCCCAAAGACTATCATCACATTTTTATAAGCATTTGCTGCAATGATGTATTCTAACACCCAACCCAAAATGTGCTTGATTTCAAAAGACACATTTCTGTTGGCAAAACACCTGTTTCAAAGTGGAACAAAGCTTCTTTCTTCACAGCATATTCTGAAAGCATGGACTATCAGTGAAGTGGTATATGATAAAGGGTTGTGGACTAACACAAAACCAACACCAGAAACCAGGTTGGCCTGGTTATGCTTACCTAGTCGGATCCAGGATCTCTCCCTAGGCACCAAGAAACCCTGTTTTTGAAAAATCAGTTGCTATATAATGATTTCAAAGTAGGTAAGTGGGACTTATGCAACTAAAACTAGTACGTGAGTGTCCCAAATACAAAGTACGTGATGTGATGATCTCTGCAGAAAGCAGAAACCAGATCATGCTCAAAAGAGTTCATCTAGATGGTTTCTCATCCATGCTCACCAGTTTCCTCAAAAATTTTTCTCAAAGTGTGGTTCTCAGACCACTTGCACCCATAAAATCTGGGTGCAAGACTTTATGAAAAGTTTCTTTTGTGCTGTCTCAGACCTAGTGGATAGGTATCTTTAAGTTGATTCTTATGCATGCTAGAGTTTAAGATCCATATCTCAACAAAAGTCTAGCAAAAAGTTGCATAAGGAAGTTACTTATTTTGCATTGAATTCACTCAATATATATAAAATAATATTGAAAATATGAATATTTGCTTCTTTAACTAATGGTATTAGACCCCTGCAGCACATCGCTCCCACCCCCAACACCCCACCTCGCACAAAGGCCCTTTGTGTCCCCTGCCTCTTGTTTGTAGAAAATGTGAAGTCTCCCAGGCCTCCTGAGTCACAAAAGAGTAGACTCAAGCAATTAATAATTAGGCCAACGGAGTCACAGACTCGATATCTGATGCCCATTCCTGAGTTGTTTTACAGATATTGTAACTGATGACCAGACTGCAGCCAAGACATCAGCTGCTCCATCTTGAGCTGTACTGAGTCTACAGCTAGAACAGTTCCAGGAACTGGGTTTTACAGAATGAGATTAACACTACTTCCCATAATAATTTCTGTCTTTGTTGAGCATCAAAATAATTCTAAGTTGTTCTGCTTATATATGTGAACAGGCAACTAAAACTGCCAGCAAAGAGATGTTACAGACCCATATCACAGCATCTTCCACTCTATAAGAGCATGGCACCATACGTCAGCATGAAGAAATTACGGAAGATGAATCTTTGTCCATAGCCCCGTAGTAATGGAATGGTGCTGACAAGTGGGGATTTGCAAGCAGTGTGTGTGCACATGCTGAGTTGTGTCCGACTCTTTGCAACCCCATGGACTGTAGCCTGACAGACTCCTCTGTCCATGTGATTTTCCAGGCAAGAATACTGGAGGAGTGGGTTCTCATTTCCTACTCCAGGGGACCTTCCCAACCCAGGGATCAAACCTGAGTCTCTTATGTCTCTTGCATTAGCAGGCAGATTCTTCACCACTAGCGCCACCTGGGAAGCCCCTTGTAATCAGCATTTAGCAGGAAAGAGCTCCTTATGGGAACGAGTTCTCTGCAGGAGAACCATTTGTTTTGTGACTTTAACAAAGCTCTACTGTAACTAAACTTCAGCTTAGTTACAGGCACCCCCACGTTTCACTCATCTCTGACCCAAGCACACCTTCCAAATCCTTCGATCATACAATACCTTGCCTGACTTTTCATTGATCAAAGAAGTAGAAACAAAGAATAAGTAATTAACAGATAATCAGATCTCTTCCCTAGCTTCCCCTTCAGTTACCTCACAAATTGTGTGAACAAGATAGCAGTTAAAGAAACGTAAGAGACTGACAAGCTCGCATGCAGTAAAGGATGGTAATGACTCTGATCCCTTGTTGCAATGATTAACTGAGATTACTTTTTTCTCTTTAAAATCTTTCATGACTGAGCAGGTTATCTGGAGTTAGTTTTGAGGAACACTGAGTTCCTCCTTCTCTGGAACACCTTCTTTCCAGACTGCTGGCTTTATGATTAAGAGCAGTGTTTTCCACTTTCACTAGCACATGCCTCTGGGATATTGAGTTTCGAGCAACAAATAGCCAGACCTCGGTTTGGTAACAGTATTGAGCATTATTAGTTATGTTTACATGATGGAACATCAACATTTGGCAGAGGGAAACAACTACTTGTCCTTTGCTTAAGAAATAAAATATTTCATTATAACATTTGTCAAAGCCAGGGAGCCATCATGGTGGGTTTTAATACTATTTCCTCAGTTCTCTTTAGAAGAGTTTGGTGGGGGTGTTTCTCTAGATAGAGAAATCTGATTCACAAACATGGTTCCTCTGAAGAACATTTTTTTCCTTTTAAAGTAGGAATGTGTCCTGACCCAGGAAAGGATTCTTGATTTAACTTGAGATCCAAAACAACCTGGGGTAACATCATTAAAAAGAGTAAAGTATGAGGTACTGACAGGATTTTTCCAGACATGTGAGGTATCATATAAAAACACCAATCTTAAAAATCATGCTCCCCTATAGGTCTTTTCATCACGCCCCATGACTCCTAGCAAGATATTATTAATTCTTTGGGCAGCAGGGGTGTGTAGTGAAAGGAATTTATATATTCATGACTGAATAAATGAAGTAGATTTCTCCTCCCTCCCAAACTCATTGTTACTGAAGTGGACTCCCAGAAGTGTTGATCCATTGGTTAGCCAAAAATCTCTGGCTTCATGGATATACATAAGCTTGAACAGATTGTACTTACTGCCAATTTGGGGTCACAAAAAAAAATGAGTGAGCAGAGGAAACTACAATGAGAAAAACTAAGTGAGCAGAGGAAACTGCAATGACAAAAAGCCCCAAGATAGCGTACATGGGATGGAGACAGAGAAGAGACCGCAAAGCCTCTGAAAGACTTAGGTTGATTTTCTAGTTCTGGTTGACATGAGACCTAGCTGAATGCCGGTAGATGTTCTTGTATTCCATGAGACCTCTGAGAACCTAGATTAGCCCCATTCCCCTTTTGTTCCTTTGATGTGAGCTATTTATTGGGCCTCTGTTCTTACAACCTGGAAAAGAAAAATAGGGTCCCTTACAGAATATGATGAATAATTGTGTTACAAACTATTTACAATGGGAATCTGCCACTTTACTCTGTTTCATGAATAGCCTGGCCTCTCTGACCTATCTTCTGGGCCTTTTATCCACATTTTGTAGCTTTTCTTGTGGATAAGAATTACACAGAGAAGAAGGTATTTGAACTCAAATCACACTTTTAACTTGAGCAAATATTGACTTTAATCAGTTGAACTCCCTTTAAGGAATGGAGACTCACATTTAAGTACAATTGTATGCGCAAAGATCATAACATCATTAGTTCTTTAGTCCTCACAACTTTGTAAGGTTCAGACTCAGGGAGGTCCATTGGCTTGTTCAGTGATCCAAGTTAGAAAATGTTAATGATTGCATGTAATCTATGTCTCTGTTTTTTAGTTCAAAACTTTTTCAGCTAGACAAGTGACTCACAAAATATAGTAAGTTGATTAAATATATGCTATCCAAGATTATTCTAAATATATTATGAAGAAATATTTTATAAAGTTATACATTTATTTTAATATATTAGAAAAATAATTAGAATCAGATCTTAGTGAATATATATACACAGGTATATAGTGAAAAATAGTACAGATGGCATGTAGATATGACAAAAATCTTAAAGAGATGATTGAAATTTCAAACTCTCATCAAGTTCATATCAAGTTCCTGTGAAATTATAAACATCTTGAAAATCTGTTCAAAAGTGATCCAGTGGCCATATTAAGTTCAGATTTGGATGTAAACTAAATATGTTAGGAAAGAGTAAGGTCTATAGAAGTCTGTCTCTATATTATGTTGAAATGGTTCATGTATAGAAAGCATTGTTGCATTTTTTCTAAGTTTCACTAGTGTCATTGCTATTAAAGATATTAAAATACAAAAATATAGTATTTCTCTGCATTTAATACATGTGCATCAAAATTTTTGAGTAATAATATAAGCAAACACTATAAACTGTTCTAAAGTTTTAGCAAGTATTAAAAAAGACATAAGCACACACTCAACAACTTTGAATGTTTTGAGAATGGTTTCCAGGTAAATGATAAGACAGGGTAATGTTATAATGAAGGTCAATAGACTTCAATTTCTAAAGAAATATAATAATCCTTTAGTGATATGCCTGGTGTGTCATACTCAAATGATGAAATGGATCTGGGAAACTAAAATGACCAAGAAATCAAAATGGTTAGTTACTGGACACTCTGAACACAAACCACAGGAACATTCTTACCCAAATAGAATATCCTTCTCCTATTAAGTCTGACTATCCTTCAGACTGAAATGTGCCATTAAGGCGATTTCTGACACTGAATACTTATGATACATGGGGGCCAGAGGATAGTGGCAATAGGACCGGACTAAGAAGGAGTCCTGATTCTATGCTCCTAGTTCCATCCTCTATTGAGAGTCTTTAGGTAAGGCTTTCATCATCTGAAGTCTCCATTTCATTGTATCAGAAGCCGTGAATAAAAATATCTACATGCTTAGGCCAAAAGATTATTGTTAAGGTTCATTTTACATTGTGATGTGCTACCTGCTAAGCAATGTTATGCTTAGAAAAAGAGTTTAAAAGAAGGCTTACATTTTCTTTGCTATAATGAGCTTTACTTGCCTTACTTTCTCCTATTAGTGTATTTCTCTTAAGAAGGGCAATTATTCTGGAACACAGAATAGCATTCAAAATTTGAAAGTTGGGAGAGAGTCGCATTGAAACTTATACCTTACCATATGTAAAGTAGGCAAAAGCTTTTGACTATGTGGATCATAACAAACTGTGGAATATTGTTAAAGTTATGGGAATACCACACCACTTTACATGTCTCCTAAAGCTGAGCACTGAAGAATTGATGCTTTTGAACTGTGGTGTTGGAGAAGACTCTTGAGAGTCCTTTGAACTGCAAGGAGATCCAACCATTCCATCCTAAAGGATGTTAGTCCTGAATATTCATTGGAAGTACTGATGCTGAAGCTGAAACTCCAATACTTTGGCCAGCGAAGAACTGACTCATCGGAAAAGACCCTGGTGCTGGAAAAGATTGAAGGCAGGAGGAGAAGGGGGCAATAGAGCATGAGATGGCTGGATGTCATCACCGACTTGATGGACATGAATTTAAGTAAGCTCCAGGAGTTGGTGATGGACAGGGAGGCCTGGCGTGCTGCAGCCCATGGGGTCACAAAGAGTTAGACACTGAATGAGTGACTGAACTGAACTGAACTGAGAACCCTGTATGTGGATCAAACAGCAACAGAACCAGACATGGAACAGTGGACTGGTTCAAAATTGGGAGCGGAGTAAGACAAAGCTGTATATCGTCACCCTGTTGATTTAACTTATATGCAGAGTCCATCATGTGAAATGCCGGACTGGCTGAATTACAAGCTGGAATCAAAATTGCCAGGAAAAACATCAACAACCTCAGATATGCAGATGATACCACTCTAGTGGCAGAAAGCAAAGAGGAACTAAAGAGCCTCTTGATGAGGGTGAAAGAGGAGAGTGAAAAAGCTGGTTTAAAACTCAACATTCAAAAAACTAAGATCATGGCATCTGGTCCCATCATGTCATGGAAAAACAGAAGGGGAAAATGAAGAAACAGAGACAGATTTTATTTACTTGGTTTCCAAAATCACTGCTGCGGTGACTGCAGCCATGAAATTAAAAGATGGTTGCTTCTTGGAAAGAAAACTATGACAAACCTAAACAGTGCATTAAAAAAGCAAAGACATCACTTTACTGACAAAGGTCCATGTAGTCAAAGCTATGGTTTTTCCAGTAGTCATGTATGGATGTGAGGGTTGGACCACAAAGAAGGCTAAGCACTGAGGAATTGATGCTTTTGAATTGTGGTGCTGGAGAAGACTTGAGAGTCCCTTGGACTGCAAGGAAATCAAAACAGTCAATCCTAAAGGAAATCAGTCCTGAATACTTATTGGAAGGACTGATGCTGAAGCTCCAAAACTTTGGCCACCTGATGGGAAAAGCTGACTCATTAGAAAGGGTCCTGTTGCTGGGAAAGATTGAGGGCATGAGGAGAAGGGGACGACAGAGGATAAGATGGTTGGATGGCATCACCAATTCAATGGACATGAGTTTGAGCAAACCCCAGGAGATATTGAAGGGAAAAGAAGCCTGGCGTGCTACAGTCCACGGGGTTGCAGAGGGTTGTACATGACTTAGCAACTAAACAACAACAACAAAATAGATAGCTAGTGGGGAATTTGTAAGAGCCTGATGGGGTGGGTTGGGGTGAGAGGTGGGGGGAGGTTCAAGAGGGAGGAAATATATGTATTATGGCTGATTCTTGTTGTTGTATGTAAGAAGCCAACACAATATTGTAAAACAGTTATCCTCCTATTAAAAATAAATTTGTAAAAAATCTAAGGTTGGAAACATGTTTACAATGGGAGATAGGGAAATCCTATATTAAGGAAAGGATTGTTTTTTCAAAGACCCATTACAGCAGATTGGGTGGTTTACTGGATGAGATGGTCCAACTTTAAAAACTGCACTTGGAATTCTAAGGAGGAATGTGTTTATCTTTCACAACATAGGCTCCACTAGCCTGGTGAACTATTTGAAGTAAGGAATTTATGCTCTGCATCTAGCTCACGCCAGTCATCACTAGCTAGTTTGAAAATGCTGCCTCTCCTTTCTTTTATTGACAACATGGATCTTGTTGAGGTTCTGAAAGTCTGTGTAATTGTTTTGTTTTCTAAGTCCTCATAGAGTATCTTTTCAAGGTAATATAATTCTAGAAGAATCTTTAATCAACAGGCTTGACAAGTGAGATGGATGCTCAGTTACATATAAATATAAAAGACCTTTTTTTTCCCTGTTTAATTGCCTTAGAAATAGTTCTGTATGCCTTAATAAACTGATTTCACTTTTACCTAAGATAAACACTGCCCCTGAAAATCACTTGAAACCTTTTGCCTTTGGTTAGATGTCAAAGCTGATGAACATTTCTAAAAGCCATTTCTCTTCCAAATGACCTATGGAGGTTGCTTCCAGTACTGAGATTCTAAATTGCCTTTTATTTCTCAGTAATATTCTTCTGCTCCACTATATGGAAGAAAGGTTGCTTATTATACCCTCTAGTGGTGATTGTGACATTCTTAAAAATATTTTTATTGCATTCTTTGGCCTTTTCCTATAAACTTACTCTGTATTTACTTTAAAATATATGTATATCACTTTTTGACTTTATATTGTAAATTGTACAGTATAAAAGAAATTTATCAATCTATAACAAGATACAAAAAATGTAAATCATTTGCATTACACTTAGTGTTTATAAATACATCAAACATAGGTTTATAGGAGATTGATCCATTTTCCTCACATTTCATATACTCCAATTTTATTCCACTTTAAAAAAAAATGTGTCGTCTTCTTCTTTCTTCCATTTGGAATATTGTCAGTAAGCAGTTATTCACACCACTGGAGGAAGTATATATAGACTTCTGCCTGTCCCCAAATGTCATTATATTTTGGTTTAGAGTCCCTCTTTACTCATGCTTAGTCATGAGTACATCTCATTTCCTAAGAATTCACATTTGAAATAAAATAAGGAAGCCACCCATGGAACTTCTGATTCTACAGGAACTAGGAATTTGTCACTCCTTCCTTTTTTACTCTGCCTTCTCCACCCCAAGAAGGACAAGGGAACATTTTTTAAATTGAGGAGAAATACACATTTTGAAGGAACATCTGCCAAGATTGTTGCTATGTCTCTGTCTATGTTCTTCTCAGGTAAAAATTTAATTAGGTATTTTCTTCTAAACTTCTTGCTTTCAAATTCCCAATCAGTTACAGTTTGTATATAGATGATGAGAATAAAGACAGTTAAGAAAAACAAAGGAGACAATCAAGCAGAACAGGTGGTTCTCAGCAAAAACGTGAAATTAAGAGTTGTCTGCAACTGAGAGTAATCAAAAGATAACCATAAATTAAAATGACTTTAATAAATACATAAAAATGTCTTGTTTCTGGCTATAAAAGACTCAGTATTTTGAGATATCAGTTTTTGTAGATTAATCCATAAATTCATTGACAACCCAGTAGAATGTTAATATACTTTGATCAAAGTATATTTTGACCAAAGTATTCATGTATGTTTCTAAAGTTTATCTGAAAGAATATGCAAATGAAAATAGCCAAGAAGAGCAAAATTAAAATAAAGATACTAGAGGGAAGGGCTAGATTTAATGTGTTTAAACATGATATGAAGCTGTAATAAAAAACAGCATGTTATGAGCCTGCTAAAAGAGATGTATATCAGTGGACTAGGAAAACAAACAGTGATGTTTTAGTAAATGCTAATACTGACATTTTGAATTGGTGGACAAAGAAGGATTAAAACAACTATTTAGAGAAAAACTACAAAATCTTCCTCCTTTTCTCTTCACATCAAAAATATATTCCAGTTAGATCTATGAATTAAATTTTGAAAGACAAAATACTAGAAATAAATAAGAATTAGAATTTTAGTAAATCTTGGAGTTAGGAAGACATTTATGAGCATGTGAAACCCAGAGACGATAAAGAAAAATATCTGTAAATATACTACTGCATATATTTAAACATTGGAATTATTCATAAAAATATTTCATAATTATGGTCAGAAGTCCAAAACTGGACAAACTTTCATGTTTGTGAAGACAAAGTGCTAATTTTCCAATTTACAAAGAGCTTTCTTTTCTAAGAGAAAGGAAAACCAATAGAAAAATTGCCAAAGTATATAAATTGGAAAACCACAGATGAACAAATATAAATGAACAGAAAGCAATGAAAAATCTTGCATCACCTCAATAATGAATACAGAAACACAATCTAAATAAGCTTAAAAATCTCATCTGATCAACTTGGAAAAGATGAAAAGAGTTGATAATACAGAATTTATAATGTAGTGAATTTCAGCACTGTAGGTAGGAATGTGAATTAATATAATATTTTGGGGGGTAAAGTTGGCAATATTATTAAAATGTTTCTGACTCAGTTATTTTACTTCTATGATTTTAGGACTTTATTCTACAGAAATACTTCACATGAATGTTCAGATATATATGTATAAAGCTGTCTTTATATTATTAAAAATGACCCAAATACCACTGTGGAAGAAAGTATGGCATGTCCTCCTAAACATAAATAAATAAATAAACATAGTTACTTAATATTACATGGTAATTTCACATGATCTAGCAATTCCACTTCTGGGCATATACCCAAAAAAAACATGAAAGCAGGGACTCAGATACTTGTACACCCACGTTCAAGTCTTATTCACAAATGCCAAAGGTAAAAACAACCCAAGTGCCCATCTATGAATGGATAAATAAAATATATTACAGTTTGACCCTGAAAAACACAGATTTGAACTGCCTGGGTCCATTTATACATGAATTTTTTTCACTAGTAAATACTGCAGTACTGCATGATCTACGGTTGGTTAAATCTGTGGATGTGAAGTGGCAATATGGAGGAAACTTGGATATGGAGGGCCAAATATAAGTTACACATGGATTTTTGACTGCATAGAGTGTTGATACTTGGAATGATGTGCAAAATGTACTGTGAACTGAAATGAAGAAATGGAAGCGGAAATTGTATTATAGTTGTTTTATGTATTTCTTTTATAAAAATAATGTTACATCCAGTTAACCAAGGGTAAGTCTATCTAATATATATGATAGAAAAGTCACCTTTGTGATTGTCTTCTTGGAAATACGGAGTCAGATCTCACTCTTATACCTATGAGGTGGGTTTCCTGTAAGCAATGAATATTCTCTGCCGTCAGTCATACTAGGAAGAGATTGATTCATCCAGGGACAGAAAATGGGGACATAGTGAGCAAGAATTAATTAGACTGAGATAAGGAAAAGATTTTCCTCCTTTCTCTGGGCTTGAGAATTGTCAGACTAGGAGCCCTGCCCTGTGCTCTATCATATGGAGACAATTTGATGACAAGTTAGGAAGGTGTCTTTTCTGGTGCCGCAGAGGGTAAGGCATCTGCCTGCAATGTGGGAGACCTGGGTTCGATCTCTGAGTCAGGAAGATCCCCTGGAGAAGGAAATGGCAACCCACTCCAGTATTCTTGCCTGGAAAATCCCATGGATGGAGGAGCCTGGTAGGCTGAAGTCCATGGGGTCACAAAGAGTTGGACAGGACTGAGCAACTTCACTTAGGAAGGTGGTTCAACCCATAGAGGACCCGAAGTAGGCTGGATATGAGCTGTAGCAGCCATTTATTTTTCATATCAGACTTCCCCCCATTTGTCCCTGTCCTTCTGTAAGGTCAGCAGGCTGAAGAAAAATTACTGGAGAGGCTGTGTCCATGTTAGTGGACAGTGGTAACTACTAAAGAGCTCCCGTGTCCTACTAAAGAGCTCCTGTGTCCTGTGGAGTAAAGATGGTGAGTTTCATCTCCAGAGCAAAGAGTTTAACAGGAAGAGAGGACCAGAAGGGAAGAATCTCAGGGACATATTCCTTAGCAGATGATAGATACCGAAAACCATTAGAACCATATGAGAGACATTCTTTGCAGGAGATTCTTCATCATTGAGAAGCTTTGGGGAGAGGTCCCACCATCATGTTTTGGATGAGAATAATTTTAATCCAGATATTATCTTGGGTCTTTCTGACCTTTAAAGATGGTTCAACACCCAGCTTCGATGTCAAGTCCGGTAGATTTCAAAACTTTCCCAAGGGTTCTGTGAAGCCAAGGGGATAAGGCAGCGAAGAAGGGACTTAACAACTCATGGCTCCCTCTAGTGTGGACTCCATCTAACCAGCCTCAGCGTGGCTTTGACACTCAGCCCCAAGACCTGTTCTCACGAGGAAGGCTGATTCACACCAAGCATTCTGTGGATCTAACAATCTTTACTGCACCACTGGGGGTCACGGAAGAGGTGGCATCACCACTGCGTGCAAATGACATGAAGCCGCCACGAGAGACCCTGGTCGCTTGCTTCTCGGTACCTAGCACCGTGGATTCTCTTGCTCCTCCTCGACATTCTCACAGTCCCCTTTCTCCTCCACTCTTTTATCTCCCCCTGATTGTTTCTTCTCAACCCTTCCCTCTGCCAATGTTTAAATGAAAAAAGAACTCCTCTCCTTGTCTCACACAGAGCAGCTCCTCCCTATTCTCTGTGCATCACATCTTGGCCAATAACTTTAAGGGTTCACCTTTCAATTCAGTCATTAGTTAAGGTCTTAGGCATCTTTTCATGTGATTTTTGGCCATCTATATGTCTTCTCTGGAGAAATGTTTATTTAGTTCTTGGATCCATTTGTTGATTGAGTTGTTTGCTCTTTTGAAGCTGCATGAGCTGTCTGTGTATATTAGAGATTAATCCCTTGTCAATTGCCTCGTTTGCAAATATTTTTTCCCATTCTGTGGGTTATACTTTGGTTTAGTTTATGATTTCCTTTGCCCTGTAAAAGCTTCTAAGTTTAATTAGGTCCCATTTATTTATTTTTGCTTTTATTTTTGTTACTCTAGGAGGCGGATTCAAAAAATATTGCTGCCATTAATGTCAAAGAGTATGCTGCCCCTGTTTTTCTCTAATGACTTTATGGTATCAAGCCTTACATTTAGGCCTTTGATCCATTTTGAGTTTATTTTTGTGCATGGTGTCAGAGAATGTTCAGATTTCATTCTGTTACATGTGGTTATCCAGGTTTTCCAGCGCCACTAGTTCAAAGCGTTAGTCACTCAGTCATGTCCGACTCTTTTTGACCCTATGGATTGTATTGCCCGCCAGGCTCCTCTGTCCATGGAATTCTCCAGGCAAGAATACTGGAGTGGGTAGCCATCCCCTCCTCCAGAGGTCTTCCTGACCCAGGGATCACACCCAGGTCTCGTGCGTTGCAGGCGGATTCTTTACCAGCTGAGCCAGAGACTGTTTTTTTTTCCATTGTATATCCTCACCTCCTTTGTCATAGATTAACTGATGGTGAGTGTGTGGGTTTACTTCCAGGCTTTCTGTCCTGTTCTTGAGTTTTCACACAAAAAGGATATATTTCTTTCCTCTGGAACTTCAGAAATCTACCTCTTGCCCTTGGGACGCTCACGGTGCACAGAACCAAGATGTGAGCCCCCGTGTGATACAACTGATCAGTAGAGCTTGTTTCACTAGCAATCCCAAAACTAAGATGTCTAACTGCATTATCTGTACTTGTCGAATTAATTTTATATGGCTGTGAAGTATTTTCTCAGTGACAATAGACTTACTTTCTGTCTCCCTAGAATCATAAGTTGCCAGTAGTTCCTAGTTTTGATGGATCTCCCTAATGGGATCCTTCTAATAAAACTGGCATTTGATTTTCTCTGTCATTCATGCTGCAATTTATTTTTTGTTAGGTTTTAACTGAAAACATCCACATATTTCCCCTGGAGCTATAATGCCAAGGAGCCAGTTATAGCATTAGGCATACTTTCCTGCTCATCCTGATAAGAAAGCCAGGGAATTTTAATTCTACCTATTTTCCCCCCCGTAGATTTAGAATGTAAATTCTTTCTACATATTTATGAAATGAGACAAGTGATAGCAAGAGCAGTACTCAGTAATTGGAAAGTCAGTTACCTTTTATCTCTTGGTTAAAAAGAGGAAGTAGGTCAGTTCTTTGTTAATATTATTAGCAATTACTATTTATAGGATGATACAAATTACTAGGGGAAAGACATTGTAAAGTTGATTTACAAGCAAGAGGCAATAGCTAACTTATTCTTTTTCTTAAATATATTAAGAATGCAGTGACCAATTTTTTAGTAATCAAAGTCTGAAATTTTTTTTGTTCAAACTATTTTTTTAATTAGTTTTCTTTTTTTTTTTTTTTTGGATCCCTTACCAAAAAAACTAACAAAAACTAAACTAACTCAGCAAGCCATTTTCACTACTCATATCAAGCACCTGCTAGAAGGGTTTGTTCAGATGCATTTGTTGCTATTCAGTTGCTAAGTCGTGTCCATGCATCTGAACATATTTCAGCCATATACCACAAGTATATGTGATGGAGGAAGAAATATAAATGTGAGAATAAAATATTTATGGCATGGAATTACTCATGCCCATTTGTTTATATAGCCTTCTGTGTGTGTTTCTACCACAGATATGAAACTAAAATTCAAGTAGATCCCTCTGCATTTGAGTCTTCTGGTGAGGAAATTTAAATTGTCCATCTACTAATTTTTTGCATTTGAGATAAATCATGAGGTATTTATAAATATCATTTCAAAGGCTAGGAGGTAATGTCTTTGTATTTGGCTTATTACTAAACCAAGAAGAAGTTTGTTTTAGAAGCAATATGATTCTCCAACAGCCTCCATGTTTGTGTACGTCAGAATTGATGGCAGTTTGGAAGCCAAATACAGAAGCAAACATTTCTCAGGAAGAACTACAATTTGCTGCCATCCATTTCTATCAAATTCTGGGTGAAACATTACCGAAAACCTAGATCCTAAATGACTTAGAAGGCTGGTGACCTCATCCTTTGATGTTTAAAAAAGGAGGAAACTATATTTCAACTAAAGAGGCTAGAAAACATTAAAACTGCTCAAACTGGAAATTTCCACAACATCTGACAACACACCAAAAGCCGCTGAGACAAACATGCTTTCAAGTGCTGTCCTGCTTCCAGTTTCCTGTGCTTTCTGCAAGTACTTCAGTTTTTCAATCTGCTTCTGGAGAACGCTGGCCACGGTTTCAGGGAAAATGCTTCGGTGAGTATTGCTCCATGCTGCATCTTGCCCAGACCAGGGAGATCCTAGATGCTAGCCTGTGGACAACTGCTGCAGGTGAAGTCAGGGATCTGATCTGCAGAAGCAGCTTTTAGGTCTGTCATTGTCCCAGAGTCCATGAGCTTTTAGACCGGGAATTAAACAAAGAACACTAGAGGCTGAGTGCCTAACTCCTATCCGAAACTTACAAACATCTTCAAAGGTGGCGAGAACTCAACTCTGACTTAGCACTTTTTCAGTAGTTCTTTGCTTGCTGTTTCCACAGTTAATGAATGCCCCTTCAGATTCTGCAGTTCTGTAAACCCATGGATGATTTAACCTGAATCATGACTCTGTTACTTGGTAGTTAAGAAGAATGACTACGAATGGGATAGACTCAGTAAAGTTGAGTCTCCCGAGGGTATTTGTCAGTTATTGCTGATCCATTGGACTTCCATGGCCCTCAACCCTCAGTTCTTTATATTCCTGAAACATTTGAGTTCTTTATGTGATATCTTTTCAGAATAGATCGGCCAATTTAATTTGTAGTCACATTAGTTACACTGCAACCCGAACTTAGATTTTTGATGTCGCGACTCTTGGTAGACTCCTCTAGAAGATGATCGTAATAATAACTAGCCTTGGGCGAGCTCTTCCTATGTGGCAGTTCTTTTGCAGACATCATCCGTCACAGAAATTCTGGGAGACAGGCACCAATATTAGCCGTACTATACAGATGATTAGACAGAATCAGAGGGATTAAGTTACTATCCCAAGGTCACACAGTGGTTGAACTGAGACCTGAACCCAAGCAGTGTAACTGCAAAAACTGTATCTCTGTAAAAGTCCAGTAAGGTGTAATCCCCTGACCAGAATGTCTGGGAAAAAAATTAAATGCTCCAAGTAGTAGGATGACTGAATAAATTATGTTTTACCCATGCCATGAAATATCAGGTAATAATAAAACAAAATAATGGTTTTATGAATATGTAATGGTATGAGAAAATGTTAAGGTGTAAGATTAAATGAAAAAGTGCTGCACAGTAAAATCTCAATTTTGTACTTAAGAAAAATAGATAATAGAAGGCCAATGTTGATTATCTCTAGAAATTGGATGAAAGGCGATTTTAGTTTTTTCTTTATGCTTCTCTGTATCTTCTAAATTTTTGGAAGTGACCATCAGGAAAGTGAGCTCAGTCATGTTTGACTCTTTGCAACCCCATGGACTATACAGTCCTTGGAATTCTCCAGACCAGAAACTGGAGTGGGTAGCTGCTCCCTTCTCCGGGGGATCTTACCAACCCTGTGGAAGTGGCCATATATTACCTTAAATTCAAAAAATTAAGGCATAGTGAAATGGAAAATGTTTGAAATTAGCTTTTCCTAATTTCTAGCATTGAAGAAAAAGGAGTCTGTTTCTGTTTTGTCTGAGACAGTGATGTCCACCTCTACCCAGAGGTATGTGGCCTCTTATCCAGACCTTTGTCTGGGTTAGACTCCTTAATTTTCATAAGAAAATGTCAATTCTACCACTAGCTCAGCTGACACTGATAGATGTGTCCTTCATTGTCCTCATAGATTATCTATACTCGAGCATCTCTCCACAGAGGATAACCTTGAACTCTGCTGTCCCAAACAGATAAAAAGCTTTATTACTTTATATATGTTTATATATTATATTCATGTGTATTATTATTATATCTGAATATATACTATATATATATACTATATATATATATATATTATATCTGAATATATACTATATATCTGGGAATTTATACTGAATATATACTATATATTCAGATAAAATTCCCAGATGGCTATATAGTTTATTTCTCTGGGACTTAACATTTTATCATTGATCCTTACATCTGTATCCTACAACCACCTTGCTGAGCTCCTCACAAAATTACGTTTGCTGAGCTGAGTTTAGCCCCAAAACCTTGAGTTTGCAGTGAAGAATCTTATACGTAAGAGCCCTTTTGCATTAAATGTAGAAGATCTGTTGAAGCAGTTGTTCATCATATCATTACACTATAAAAGGGAATTTTTCCCAAGTGAAAAGTCATCATGATCTTTCTAAGCAATGGGTTTGTTTTAATCTTATGGACACTATAATTTGTATCATCAATTTAAAAATTACAGACCACAAATAACCCTCTGTCTTAGCTGCTGTAAAGCCCTAGGCCAAATACATTGTGTTCCTCCAACAAATGTCCAGATGCTTGTTTGTTGAACTGATCTCTGATTTTCTTCTGGCACTGACTTTCTCCTTTTTTTCTATTTTCATTTTTATGTGCTCCTTCAAAGCATGTGAGGAAGGGGAGAGAAGAAATAAATGGATAGATAAATGCATAAAAGCAAATTTGTGTTGGGAACTTACGGCTATGATTTCAAATCAACACACTGAACATGAGAGTTTTCTTTCTTCATCTGTTTTTCTGGAACAATTTACAGAGATTCAAGAGTTAGTGACATGATGCTGACATGACAAATGGAAGATTTTCCCCACCACTCTTTTAAAGAAAAATGATGAGTCCAATTCCCAGGTTCATGTGCTGCTCTGACAAGATCCATTGTGACACTGGAAACACCCTAACATGAACTGTTTTCTCAGGAAACAAGGCCAACTGCTTTGATCTCAAGTGGACAAATCAGAAAGGCAGGTAGGAGTGACTTTTGTTTCTCTGTAATTTTACAAGCTCAAATTCTACATTGCATCAAGATGTTTCACAAGCTCCTATACTTACAAACTTTCAACTTCAGAAAGGTGAACACAAAGCCCAAAATTAGAACAAAGGTGTGCAGACTCTGCCTTCCCTGCAACCACAGTTTCTGATCATTGAGCAGAGCCTTCTTGCTCTTGGTACCAATAAATGTACCTGCTCATACTTGAGAGAGCTTCTGCAGTTGCTTTCCCCATTACCGTGTCCTCGCAGGATTTCCATCATCTGTTGTTTTCCCATTCAGTCGTTAAGTAAGGTGTTTCACCTTTCCCTGGAGGCAGCACTTGATCTCTTTCTTTCCTGTAAACAGCAGTGTGGCCTGTCTTAACATTCTTTCCAGAACAGTTTTTCTCTGTAAAGTGCTGAGTCACTGAAGGGAGCAGGAGACATTCTGTGGGCCACAGTAGTCAACTGAGAAAACAGAATCATTTCCCAGGACTTAAAAGGGTACTTTCAAGAGTGAGCAAGTTCGAAAAGTGGGCAAGAAGTCCGTCCAGGGTGACAGGCACAGACTCCTTTTCACACAGTCTGTGGAAGATCCTATTTCATAAATGAAAAAGGTGTGAGTGGAAAACTCCTTTATTTTGCAACAGCGGGGTAGTGCATCAGCCCTGGGCTGGGATTGCAGGGAGTTCTCTTGAGTTCTTATCCTTTCTTTCTGGCCTCTTCCTTTCAGGTTTTCACCAGTTCAATGGGAAGATGACCTCTGCTCCTACCGTGAGAGAAGGATATCAACAGAATGAGTGTATGGGAGTTCTGAGCTCTTGGACACCTGGATTTGACGGTTGATCTTCAAATATCCACTGCTTCAAAATCAGTCTCGGTACATTTGAACTTTTTATTTTATATCTCTCAAAGGCTACTGAATTAAACTTTTTAAGATAAAGAATGAAGTGGGCAGGATATACAGGAAAATTCTAACGCTACAAGCTTTTAAAATGGAGATTGATAGCAACTTCTTGTGAATCAAATACATTGCAAAATAAAAACAGTTTAAAAGTGATTATTAGCCCTACCCAAACTCAGGGTGGCTTCCGATACAATAATGTGTGTGATATTTCAACAGCCTCCTTTTCAAGCCCTTCCTGTATCCAAGTCATCACACAGCTCCCATTTGAGTAGCGTGGTCTCATTATAAATATATTATCTTACCCATCCTGGTTAGAACCATACGAGGTAGGTATAATTATCCCATATTTCCAATAAGAAAACTGAGGCTTATAAAATTAGGTAACTTATCTAAAATTATGAGACAGTAGAAACGGATGTCTGGCCTAGCTGAACTCAAAGCCACTCTATTTCCACTGTTTGGCTGGCTAATCCGATACACTGATCTCTATCTAACTTCCTACTTGCAGTCATTCTATGGAAACTGTGTAAAGTTTGGAGCTGTATTCTTTAATCATTCACTGTATAACTGGTGATGGTACACAGCTGTCCAGGCTTCAATTTCCTCAGGTCTAAAATATGGATAACAATGCCTACCTAATGTTAAAACCATTAAATGAGATAATATATTTAAAACATGGGCCAGTGTCTGGCTCATCCTAGTTGCTTAATAAGTATCAGAATATGGCCACGTCATCTTTTACTTATACTAAAACGCTCAGGTATTGAAATTCTTTTTTTTTTTTCATTTGTTTTTCTTAGTTGGAGGCTAATTACTTTACAATATTGTAGTGATTTTTGTCATACATTGACATGAATTAGCCATGGATTAGCCGATCCCCCCTCTTTATATGTGTTGTAGTTCCCCCACCAAAAAAAAAAAAATCTATGGCTCATATTCCTTTGTACCTCCTTGTGTCAGCATGCTACTGATTACATGTTCTGGAATCTAAATGTACACTGAGTTAAACAGGAAGGAAATCAATTTCCTCACATAGGAGGATGGTCAGGGCCGGCTTGAGGGGTGGCTGATCGAGCAGCTGACCGTGTCATTAAGTAGCTAGAATCTTTCTGCTCCACGATGGACAGAATCTGCTTCACCCCAAGCTTTGTGACTCTCCCTGGTGAAAAGGGCTATGGCTGCCTACAGTACCCAGAAGTGATCACACTTCATTTCTATCTGAGAGGAAAGAAAGGCTATCTCACTGTGGTTCTACCGCCATCAATCTGCTAGTCTTTCCTTGCCTAACCATTCACTGCTGAAGGGAGGTGAGTTTTCAGGACTGATTTGACTCATCATCTAAAGGGAAGTAGACAGACTGGGAAGACCCAGAGGGATCGGGTGGAGAGGGAGGTGGGAGGGGGCATCGGGATGGGGAATACATGTATATCCATGGCTGATTCATGTCAATGTATGACAAAACCCACTACAATATTGTAAAGTAATTAGCCTCCAACTAATAAAAAAAGAAATGATAAAAAAAAAGAAAAAATAAATAAATAAAAAATAAAGGGAAGTAGAATTTGTCCACTACCCTCCCCAAAGTTTTAGACTGTAAATCTCAATGAGTGAAAGAACAAGCTTATTTATGAGTACAGGTGGAAACTCTAGTAATATCCAGAAAAGAGATGGTGAATTGTCACAGAAATAAACTCAAGTCTATTTGATTTCAGAGCCCAAAATGCCTCCATGCCATTGGTTATGCAGGAAGGAGTGGTAAGAGTAAGCCCTTTACCACATTTTTGCTTTAGATCAGTTCTGCTGTGACACTGATTAACTTAGATCTCTAAATACACTTCTCAAGGACGGATGACACTACACACAGAAGAAAAACTATACCCTTAACACGTTATCTATAGCTGGCTCCCCACAAGATGATTTAGGTGGTACACATTTACCGCCTTAAATGATGTTGAATTACAGAGGCCTGAATCCTTCTGATACTATCAGAGCAAAAGCCAGTTTAATGCTCTGAGTCTGTAACACTTTCTAACAGGTGAAAATCTCCCTTTAATAAAGACAGGCTTAGAGCTTTAAAGGACATCACCTGGACTTTTAAACATTGTTTTGTCTTCCCTTCAAATAGTTTTTCAGTTACTTTTTATTTGTGATAAACAGTATTGGTCTTGGGGCTTCCCTGGTGGCTCAGTAGTAAAGAAACCACCTGCCAATACAGGAGACAGGGGTTCGTTCCCAATCGGGGCTTCATTCAAGATCCCACATGCCACGAAGCAACTAAACCCATGAGCCACAGCTATTGAACTTGTGCTCTAGAGTCTGGGAGTTGCAACTACTGAGGCCACGTGCTGCCATCAGTGAAGTCCTGAAGTCTGCGCTCTGCAACAAGAGACGCCTCTGCAGTGAGAAGCCCACTGCTTTCAGTAACTAAAGAAGAGCCTGGGCAGCAGTGGAGACCCAGAACAGCCAACAATGAATTAATTGGCTTTTTAAAAATTGGTCTTTCCATTTGGGGTAATGATAATTAATAAATAATATGAAATTTCCCTTGAAAGCAAATCTATTTAAGGAAAACAAAATCAAGTAAAAGAATAATTAGTTTGGAGAAAGGGTTATGCATGGATGTTAAAAATTATGAGGCAATATGTAGTGGTATATGAATAAGGAAAAATATGAAAGTGTTTTGAGAAGACTAAAGCTTGCAAAGCATTTACCTGGAGAAACTAGAGAATGATTGCAAGAATAATTTAAATTCAAGACTAAAGAAATTGCTAGCGCAGAGGGTAATTACTTCAGGAGCCACAAGAGGGCAGTGGATCAGTGGCTGTAAAGCCAGTTTGGTCAGTATGTCTTCCTTACCCAAGCCCTTGTTCCTTAAAGTGTGGTCCACACAGCAGCACAAACATCACCTGAGAGCTTATTGGAAAGGTAGTGTCTCTGGCTTCATCCCTGGACTGCTGAATCAGATATGCATTCTAATGAGATTCCTACTTAATTCTTATGCACATTCAGTTCAGTTCAGTTGTTCTGTTGTGTCCAACTCTGCGACCTCATGGACCGCAGCATGCCAGACTTCCCTGTCCATCACCAACTCCTGGAGCTTGTTCAAATTCATGTCCATCAAATTGGTGATGCCATCCAACCATCTCTTCCTCTGTCATCCCCCTCTTCTGCCTTCAGTCTTTCCCAGCATCAGGATCTTTTCCAATGAGTCAGCTCTTCGCATCAAGTGGCCGAAGTATTGGAGCTTCAGCTTCGACATCAGTCCTTCCAGTGAACACCCAGGACTGATCTCCTTTAGGATGGACTGGTTGGATCTCCTTGTAGTCCAAGGGACTCTCATGAGTCTTCTCCAGCACCACAGTTCAAAAGCATAGGTTCTTTGGCACTCAGCCTTCTTTATGCACTTGAGTTTGAAAAGTTCTGACTTTGGCTCAGAGTTTTGGGTCCCTTTTGGCTATTCCTCCTGCTGTGGAACAGGGCTGACCTGGTGATAATTTTGAAGAAGTACATTTGCCACAGAGTCTACTATGATATTGTCAGATTACTTATGTTTGAATCTCAGTTCCTCCTCTCACAGTAGCACTTGGGTGAAAAACTGCATTTCAAATACTTGTAACATTTCTTTAATGAACAGATGCTCAACAAATGGATGGATAAATGAATAAACCATTCAGACACAGAGAAATATCTTTCCTAACAGTGTTTCTGTGTTCCTGCCATCCTTTATTTTGTTAGTTTGATGGAAGATGAGGGTTTATTTGTGTCTTTTAGTATCAACTGCCTTAAATCTTTTTGTAACAAGACAGGAAGTAAATGTTCCCACATGTACACATATCTGTTCAAATGTTTCTGGCACATTCGGGTGAGCTTTCCCAGGGCTTGCTTTCCTCCATATTCTGATATTTGCTCTTACTAATATAAGACCCTGGGTGTGCAAGCCATGTACAGATTGAGACAAGTAGAGTTTGAAAGAAAGGGTTCACATTCTGATCATTTTATAGGTTTCAGACCATCTAGGCCTTAGGGAAATTGAAGTAAAAGAATAAAACCTACTTGTGTTTCCTTGCCTAAAAATCAATAGGTTATTCCAGGAAAATATTAAAAATGACTTGTATACTTGGGGGAGTAGAGCTTTTAGTAAAATACTAAAAGAATGCTTTCAGTATTTTCCCTTTTAATAGGTACAAGTGCAGGATATTGAAAAAGCAGTAGAATGCTTCAAAAAGTCTAAAATAGAAGGCCTCTTGCCTCTATAGGCTTTGTGTGTTTTCCAATCATTCACCCACTACAAATCAATTTCAGTTGAATGGTTTCTCCATTAGTTCTGATGCCGGAATATATTGAGAGGAAAGAGAAGTCTAATTGATGGGGTTATTCCTGGGCTGAGGTGAATCTCCCAGGCTCCATCCTTGAAGCTTTACAGAGTAACTGGCCAGCAGCTCGAGGAGGTTTTCATAACCCCAACCATAGAACCAGTGCATAAAACTCTCCCTACGATTAAAACCTAAGTAACGAGATACCCCTTCCTCCTTTCTAAAGCTGCAACCCTGTGATTTTTCTTTCATTTCATTTTTGCACTCATCCACTCATTCATTCATTCAACAAATATTTTTGAGTACCTGCTAAATGCTAGGGATATAGAACAAAAAAGACAAAGTCTCTGCTCTGGAGAAACTGACATCTAGAATGTGAAAGGGGAGAAAGACGACAGCCAAAGAAACAAAGATTAATTCTATTAGTTACAGAAGAAGGAAAAGCTGGGTAATGTGATTATGCATGTGGAACATGTGCAAACTTAGAATGAACCAACAGGCAAAGACTCCGAGAATGTGATATTTGCTCCAAGACTCGAATGGGAGTTAGCAGAGCAAGCCTTGCTGGAAGAGTCTTCTAGTAGAGATCAGCTACCAAAAATCCCCAATGGCAAGAAGATCATGTTCAGCATGTTTGAGGAACAAAAAGAATATCAAACTGTGTCTGTATCAAATTGATTAAGGTCAAGTGTGGTATGTATAAAAATATACTCATGAAAGTTCAATGAACAGACACATTTATGTGTAGTGGAGGGTGTAGGAAATGTGGAGATGACTTGATAGCACAGTGTAATTAGCCCAGAACGCCCAAGCTCTGCTGTGATTCTACTTGTTCATACTACCTGTGATTAATTAGTGGTTTAGTGGTTGTAGGGAAAGAAAGATGCTTTGCATTATTGGGGCTGGGTTGACTTAAGTTTTGTTGATGCTCAGAAGTGAACCTATTGGAATGGTCTTCATCATGAGCTGCATTGGAGTCTTATCCTATCAATTTATGTTGTTACTTTGCACACTGAGTTATTTCGGAAGCTGCTCAATCATGGTGGCACTTACAGAGAAAATTGCGACATAAAATTCCAACCCAACCATGAAAAGTTTTAGATATTAAATTTTTGAGACCTATCAGTAACTGTTATAATTAGCTCCTGCTGAAAATTTGTATTTTTTCAGAGCATCATTACTCTTCATAATTAGTTCTGTAATTTCCCCATAGAATATGATCCATTTTATTTGAAGCGCTAAAATCAAACACAAGTAGTTGATCACTGTCTATCTGTAATTTGCATTGCTCTTTATCCAAGAAAATATTAGTTTTTGTTAGCCAGATAGAGATCTATTATGAATGTCAATGTAACTTAATTAAAGCATAATATTAATCATAAGACTATCTTCCAGACTCAAATACTTCCTCAATGATGTTTACTTGTCTAGAACTTAGCTGATGAAATGCAAAAATAAAATTGGATAAAGGCATTTTGGTGAGTAGGGAGATTTAACAAAAGCCTTTCTTAATGAAAAAAATAACATAAGAGAAAGTACAGAAAGAATTGTACCTACTAAATTATATTCAAAAGAATATCACAGTAAAATAAGTTGTTTTGCTCATTTTATGTCTAAGCATTAAATAATATTTATTAAATTTCTGCATTTCATTGCACTGTTCTGTAAGTTAGTCAACAAGACATAGCTCATACCCTCTATTAGTTTTTGCAAATTTTATTCATTTTAATATAAAATGCCTGAGCAGTTTTAGGCATTAGAAAACGTTCTGCCATAATCACTACTTTTTGCATCATTTTAATGTATGTAATAGAGTAAAAAACTGAAGTGTATTCTATATTAATGAGGGTGAGTGCAACTTCTTTGGGGAAAATTGTCCATTTCTTTAGAGAAATATTTTAATGGATCTCTGGTTAAGCAAGATAAGGCCCAAAACTTGGTGCTAATGTGGTACTTTTGAGGTCGTGGGCGTATTCAGGTAATGAGGTATTACGGAGAGACAGTAATTCTCTCTAATTAAATAAAAGGCTGTCTTCCACAAATGTAAAGATTGTTATAGTAACTAATTTGGAACTTCCTGGCTGGGGCTGTAGTTGTCCTAGAAACAGAGTTGTCATCCTGAAACTAAAGAGGGAAAGAGAAAACTTAGATAATGAGAGGGGCCCCAGCCAGGAGAGAGACAGTGACGAGAGAACACCCCACAAAAGAACCATTTCCTAGCCATCCTCAGAGCATTTGGAAACCACACCACACTCCTAGCAGCCTCCCGGGATGAGGGCCGGAATTACAGTATTAAAGGGAAGAATGACTCCAGAAGGTAGGAGAAGTTTGTGTGCGCTCAGATTGCACCTTAAATTGTGTCAGCTGAAATGCTTTTGGATGGAGACAGCAAAAAACTCAACCCAAACTGAATTAACCAGTAAATGGGAATCTGGGGCTCAAAAGGCTAAATCTTCATCCAGAGATTGTGTGGGAGTTGAGGCAAGATTCGGGGTACAGGGGCCTTTGAGAGATGGTTCTTCAAGTTCCTGCCTTCCCTCAGGTTGGCTATCAGCCTCAAACGCTGCTCCTCATTCACACCCAAGGTAAGGGAAGAGGCAGGCTTCCCCGGCCACTTCACACAAAAATGGTCATGTGCTGATCGCCTAGGCCTGAGTTACCTGAACTAATAAAGGTGTCAAGGGAACAGGTTTACTCTGATTGGTTTAGCTGTATCAGATCTAAGCCCTGTACCTGGAAATGGAGTCAAGCCTGAAGAAGAAAGCTGTAAGTCGCTCAACTGTATCTGACTCTTTGCGAGCCCATGGACTGTAGCCTGCCAGGCTCTTCTGTCCATGGAATTCTCCAGGCAGGAATACTGGAGTGGGTAGCCATCCCCTTTTGCCAGGGGATCTTACTGACCCAGGGATTGAACCTGGTCTCTTGCATTGTAAGCAGATTCTTTATACCATCTGAGCCATCAGGGAAACCCAGGAGTCAAGCCTACTGAGGCAGAATAGTATTAAGGGAGCCAGGGCGGATGTTTGGAAGACAGCTGTGGTTTTCTTTATAAGATCTGACGAGCTTCCTGAGCTTTGGCTTCTGGAAGAGTTTCAGGAATGAATTTTAGGTCCACTCATATTTCAGTGACTAGTCAAGAAAATTTAGTTTTAATTCTCTTTCATAGCTGGTATATAATAAAATCATCTTAAATTTAACAATTCCATTTTCTCAGAGTTAAATAATACCCATTTAAACTATAGTATTTTTTTTTTTTAGTGAAACCTGCCATACTTAGAACTAAGTGTTAATGAGCAATTTGAAAGCATTTAAGAAGCAGTAAACTCAAGAATTCTCATGAAGATGGCAGGTGGGTACTGAAGAGTTTGCCAGTCTTGAGACAGCACGGGGCGGGGGTTGGGGGGGGGCTGGCTTCTCATCCCCCCAGACAGAAGCTAAGGTACACTGCCTACATACCAGCTGGACAGCCTGAAAAGGGAGCCCAGCTGGGGAGCGCCGCAGGATTTTCCAGGACTCCCTCTGGGCATCCTTGCACCCATACATGGGGCTCTCCCAATGAAATAGCCAAAGTCTGAGCAGCAGGAAGCCTGCCAGCAGTGCACAGTTGGAGTGATGCTTCAAGCAGCGAGCAATATTTTCCAGATGTAGAGATTCAGTGTGCTTAGAGGTTTGCATGGGAACTATAGAGTAACGGTCTATTGCTGCTGACTAAAGAGCATACATATGTGGCTGGAGCCCTTCTAGACATGAATGAGAGTATTTGGTTTGTATTTGCTTTAGCACAGTGAAGAAAACTAAAGAATAATAAAGGTGAAGTTTTTGGGACTGAGGAGACCCTCGACTTGATAACAGGGGGAGATGGAGATTATTTCACTTTCATGAAAGATCTCCTTTTGACTTACACTGAAATCTGTCTGGCCAATGCTCTCCTTCTAAAGTCTTCCGGAACTACACTTGGTAGAAATTCATTGTCTATTTAACAAGATCTCCAAAGATTAAAGACATGAGTTTTTGCATTTTAAAGAATGTTCACTCCCTTCATTATGAACTCAGTCAAAAAAACAGGACAAAGTTGGGTAGCAAATGCATTATGTATGTGAGTTTCTTTTTAATTTATTTTGAATAATCTTCATCATGCTGGTTCAGATTGACAGATAGTGCATGCTATTCTGTAGCTGCTGCTTTAGACTGTATTAGCCTTTTCTGAAAGAAGTCAGTTTTTCACCTGACTCCCTGACTTTGACAGAAGAATAGACTGGGCTGTAAACTCATCTCAGCTGTTGCAGAGATTCTCTACTTCAAAAATGCCTGCCTCACAGGTGCTAAAATCACTACCCCTATACCTCACAGCTTAGAAGAATTTTCTTTTAAGAAAATGAAAGCAACTTCTAGGAGTTGCCTTCTAAAATGTAAATATTACTGGCAAAATTCTTGTATTTAGCCAACTCACATCTGGTTTATATAGTATGTCTCGAGTTTTAATTTGTTATCTTGCACATTCTATCTGGGGGTGGTACCTAAGGTTTTTTTTCCCCCATTCTATCTGAATTCTTTATATTTGAGTTGCTCCTCCTTGCTATGGGCTTCCCTTGTGGCTCAGCTGGTAAAGAATCTCCTTGCAATATGGGAAACCTGGGTTCAATCCCTGGGTTAGGAAGATCCCCTGGAGGAGGGCATGGCAACCCACTCCAGTGTCCATGGGGTTGCGAAGAGTTGGACATGACTGAGCGACTTTCACTTTCACTCCTTCCTATAGACTTGACTCTAAAATTTTAACACACACACATTCGCACACACCAGTTCATGCAACTAATCCCCTGAGGTGTGTGCCACAAAGCACTTTATATTGATGTAATTATAAACTCATTGACAATAGTCATGCATTTTAGCCCTCCTGAGATCAGTGTCACATCCTATTCTTGCTATTCTGTATTGCCATTTTCTAACAAGAATAACAAAATGTTACTCTGTTGCTAGGTAACCTTGGCAATTTTGTATGTAGCCCTCTACTTTCATCATTCCTCGGGCTTCCTTCTGTGGTCAAAATATATTGCTTTTCTTCTGAAACTTTTTTCCCATTCATGGCTGCCATTGTCATCGGATAACTGTCATCCTATTATTCTCACTATTGAATTCAGTGATGAGAAAGAAGCCACAATTTGCTCATCCTTCCACAGAATAGAAAATTGACATGTTCTTATGATGCATCTGTGTGCTTTCAGAGAAAGAGCTCCTCTCTTAGAGGTCACGTTCCAAAAGAAGGCTTTCAGCACTTGGCAACCCTTCCCCTCTAATTTGCCTCCTCTTTACAACCCCTATCATAATCCCTTTCTTTCAAGAAGTAAATTTGTGGCTAGAGTATGGTCATGTTTTGTGTACAATGATTACATTCTGACAGAAAGTGAAGTTATTTTGTAAATGCTTCACCATGAATGATGCTCAGTCTGTGAATTGATACACATCAACAATAAAAACAACAATAACTGTGACTTTAGCTGTGGGCCTATTGTGTGCCAGGCACTGCTCAGTGATATACATTATCTGATAAATCTCCATAAACTCTGTGAGATACTGTCATTCCCATTGTGTAGATAAGGAAGCTGAGATGAGACTCAGAGAGCGCAGATCATATGCTTAGTGGGGATTCTCAAGGCAAGAATACTGGAGTGAATTGCCATGCCCTCTTCCAGGGGATCTTCCCAACTCTGGGGTAGAACCCAGGTCCCTCACATTGCAAGCAGATTCTTTACTGTCTGAGCCACCAGGAAAGCCAAATATATATATATATATGAGTATATATATCCCTGGAGTAGGAAATGGAAACCCACTCCGGTATTCTTGCCTGGAGAATCCCATGGACAGAGGAGCCTGGTAGGCTACAGTCCACAGGGTCGAATAGAGTCAGACATTACTGAAGCCACTTAGCACACATAGTAAATATACACATGCGTATAATGTGCTAACATTCTCTTGCTTACAAACTGGAATTTCCCCCCTAATTATTGTTCCAAGTAAATCATATAACAGTGTCATCTAATTTCATTGTTTCCCTCCCCCACACCCCAACTCCCATCTCCCTGCTACCATTTTAATGGGGTTCTTTCCAGTACATGCATGCCTAATGAGTATTTTTTAAGTTGTGAAGAGGTGCCATTGCAATTATTAAATCTGGAGTCAACACCCACTTCTACCACTCGCCAAATAAATCATCTAAAGGAAGATAATTCTCTAACCTTATGTCTCTGGGTATATTTTGTTTATCCTTATCAAATTTTTGATAGAGATAGATAAATCTATGTGAATGGTTAAGTCTCCCACTAGCCATGACTTCTTTGATAACAAAGTCTTTCTTTTATTTATCCAGGTATTTCGCTATAGTACTTGCACATACTGAAGTAGGTGTCTAGTAAATATTTATTTAATCACATTTGTTAATACACTTCTTTTCCCCAAATGGTTAATCACAGCATGCTGGTATTATGAGAACTAATCAAATAATTTGGGGAGAACTTTCCATTTCTTCTGTAAGAATTATCATCTCAGAGCTATGTTTTCACTTGTCCCTTGAAGATTTGCTTTAAGAGGCAAAGACCCTGCCCTTTCTGAAACAAACCTGCCTTCTCAAAAGTTGGATTCATGTTTCATGTCAATGTATGGCAAAACCCACTACAATATTGTAAAGTAATTAGCCTCCAACTAATAAAAATAATGGAAAAAAAGAAAAAAAAAGTTGGATTTCTACCTTCTTCCTTAAAGAAGAGAGAAGGCACAAATCAATGATGTAGGGAAAGGTTGAGCACACAGTTAATTTTACTAAGCTTGACTCTTTAGTAAATTGACTTTTTAAAAAATTTCATGGAATGAAAAGAACAAATTATGTCTGAGTTCTAGAAAAGATTTGAAATTTTATTTATCAAAGATGGTGCATTAAAACTTTTATAATTTCCCCATTTTAAGAAAATAGCCAGTTCAAATGCATAAATTAAGCCACATAAAATGTGGTAGGAAGCAGCTATTTCCTGGATGCTTCTACTTAGCCAGCAGTAAAACAAATAGCTTAATTGTGGCATTATTATTTTGCAAAGGTGCCAGCCAGCTAGAAGGAAAGAGATAGGAGATAAGCCTCTAATTTAAATAGGTGATTAATCATTTAATTTCCTTTGTCTTTTCTTTGTTTTCTATTACATTTCATCTCAGAGTTGTATATGAAATAAACCTAATTAAACTGAAAGGGAAAGTAGAGAGATAGCCTGATTGACAAGTTGGGAGAAAAGCTCTACTTCGAATCAGCATTAAAATAAAGACAAACTAGAAGAAAAGCCTGAACATCAAATATTTGTTTAAACTTTGGGCTTATATTATATTTCATTCACAGTTTTGAGTGTTAGGTTTAGTGGAACAAATCAGTGATGTTTAGGTAATGCATCTCTGGGTGATAGGAATGTGCATTTTCTTTGTTTTGATACCTAGATTCTCTGGTCCTTATTTGATAATTTACCTCTTATATCATGCTATTTCAACAGTATCGATGTTCACAAATTCCAGCCATTACTAAGATGTAGAATTTCCTTCAAGGGCTGTTAATTATCTCTTCCCATGGCAGACATTGTCTTTTATCTAATCAATGTTTTACCCATTTTGTGGGGGTTGTAAAATTAGTGTTTTTCCTTTCATTTTCAGGAATCTTGTTTACATCACAAGCGCCAGACTCCCTTTCAGCATGATGATGCCCTTAAACTCAGGTTGGTAAATACATGGGTGGGTACTATCAATCTCCAACTCCACACCCAAAGCAAGCATCACTCATTGATCCTTCCTGTTCAGCCTGTTTTTAAACTTGGAATTCAATGCCACAAACCAGACATCTGCTACTAAAGCAATCTCAGCATAAATCTTTTTGCCCATCTATACTAGACATGAATCTATCCCCTTCCTTTTCTTTAATTTTTCTAAGTACTGTCTTCTTAACTAAATTGTTTTCGTAGTCCTTCTCTATCTGATCAAATGTCTCCTGCCTTAATATATTTTCTCCTGAATTACAAAGTAATATAATATTCATTCACTAGGACAAAAAGCATTCCTTCTTGTGGTTTGTTTTGCACTTTGAAAGGAATGGGCAAAAGTTTAATCTAAGAATTTTGTAAGTAAAAACATGGGATCAGAAGTACAAGGTAAGCATGAGGTCTTAGATCTTCGTATCTTTTGTATGTACCTGATTCATGCATTCTTAGAACATTTTGAAATCAATCAAATCACTGTCCCTCTGATGTTCTTATAATGTGCTCATTTGCTCAGGTCAGAATATGGAAACTTCTTCAGAGTTCATTTAGCAACGATGCAAACCATGTCAATTTTCACTCATAACAAATTGTGGTGGGAAAAGGACAAATATTTCCAGAACTTAATTTGGAGTTTTATATGTGTTCTTTTCCTCTACATCAATTTTATCAAAGTTCCAACTAGTTTTATTAATTTTGGCAAAGTTCAGCAGATCCTGCTGGAATTGTTGCAGATTCTTTTTTTCCCTTCTTTCCTCCTTTTTTCCTTGTCTCCTTCCTTTCTTTCTGTCTTATTTTTATTGGGGTATAGTTGATTTATAATGTTATATGTGTTTCAAGTGTACAACATAGTGATTCACAATTTTTAAAGGTTATACTTCGTGTACAGTTATGTACTATATGTTGGCTATATTCTCTGTGTTATATAATATATCCTGTAGCTTATTTAAGTAGAAGACATATTTCCAGGCAAATCTCAGTAAGATGTGGTCAAAATAGTGCTTTGAGTGGCCGATCACCATGTGGTAAGCAGACCTGTCCTATAACTGTGTGGTTGGAAATCTAAATATGAAGTTCAGATAGAAATATGAGAGCTGAAAATGTAGCTTGATCACCTTCACATCCCTATAGGAGATATGGACCATACCTATAAGTATTATGCAAAGATATAGAATGAGTAAGATTTAAGAGAGAGAGAGTGTGTGTATGTTAAACATTAGAAAATGGCCACATCATTATCTCAGAGTGAAACATTTTCATCAGTAGATTAGCCCAGAGAAAGAGTCTGAGAAGTGGTCTGAGAGGTAAGAAGATAAGTAGTAGGTAATGGAGAAAGGGAACTCAAGGGAAAAAGAGTTCCAAGAAGGATAAAGGGACTTACCCTATAAAAACATCTTTTTAATAGAAAACTTAATGTATAACAGGTTCAAATTGAGACTACAAAGAAAGGAAGTACCAAAGAAAATAAAGAGACACTTACAGTTAGAATTGTGGGACGCTGAGAAATTATTGCAGTGCTTCCATTTTCATGAGAAATTTCAGGTGAAGTCATTTAATAAATATTCTTGGGGTGAATTATGAAAGTTTGGGACAGCTGCAATGCAGATGGAAAAAAAGAGATGAGTAGGACTAAACAGAAATATTTTACAGAGCTTTGAAACCCAGGTAAGGCTAGAGACAAGTTGCAGTGGCACCAAATTATGTTGCTATAGTAGTTTGTGTAACAGCTCGGGTGCACACAACAGCAGGGAAAGATTAGAATGAATTCATCCTTACTTATAACACACTGACTTCAAAAAATGGATTGAAGGGGCTTCCCTGATGACCCAGTGGTAAAGAATCTGCCTGCCAGTGTAGGAGACACGGGTTCAATCCCTAGTCTGGGAAGATCCCACATGCCACAGAACAACTAAGCCCATGCTCCAAAACTATAGAGCCTGTGCTCTAGAGCCCAGGAACCACAACTACTGAAGCCCGTGTGCCCTAGAGCACGTGGCCCAGAGCAAGAGAAACCACAGCAGTGAGAGAAGCCCATCCACCACCCTGAAGAGTAGTTCCTATTCCTGCAGCAACAAAAACCCAGCACAGCCAAATTAAATAAAAAATAATTTTTAAAAAATGGATTGGAAACCAGTAACAGCCAAAGTCAAAACTAAAATTCTATTCAAAAATATCAAAGAACTATGGAGTATGCTTTAAACTATAAATCAAATAGCCTGGATTTTATCACTGACTCTGCCACTAACTAGCTATGTGACTAGGTTAAATGATTAGCTTGCCTGCCCTTCACCTTTCTGGAACTTAACCCATCTATAATATGAGGAAGTAGAAATGATTAAAGTATCCTAAAACTCAAGTCTGAGGTCTATGAGTCTTTGTGATACTCATTTATTTATTTCAGTTCAGTTCATTTCTGTCGCTCAGTCATGTCTGACTCTTTGCGACGCCATGAATCGCAGCACGCCAGGCCTCCCTGTCAATCACCAACTCCCAGAGTTTACTCAAACTCATGCCCATCGAGTCAGTGATGCCATCCAGCCATCTCATCCTCTGTCATCCCCTTCTCATCCTGCCCCCAATCCCTCCCAGCATCAGGGTCTTTTCCAATGAGTCAACTCTTCACATGAGGTGGCCAAAGTATTGGAGTTTCACCTTCAGCATCAATCCTTCCAATGAACACCCAGGGCTGATCTCCTTTAGGATGGACTGGTTGGATCTCCTTGCAGTCCAAGGGACTCTCAAGAGTCTTCTCCAACACCACAGTTCAAAAGCATCCATTCTTTGGCGCTCAGCTTTCTTCACCATCCAATCCTCACATCCATACATGACTACTGGAAAACCCATAGCCTTGACTAGACGAACCTTTGTTGACAAAGTAATGTCTCTGCTTTTAAATATGCTATCTAGGTTGGTCGTAACTTTCCTTCCAAGGAGTAAGCCTCTTTTAATTTCATGGCTGAAGTCACCATCTGCAGTGATTTTGGATCCCCAAAAAATAACCTGACACTGTTTCCACTGTTTCCCCATCTATTTGCCATGAAGTGATGGGACCAGATGCCATGATCTTTGTTTTCTGAATGTTGAGCTTTAAGCCAACTTTTTTACTCTCCTCTTCCACTTTCATCAAGAGGCTTTTTAGTTCCTCTTCACTTCTGCCATAAGGGTGGTGTCGTCTGCATATCTGAGGTTATTGATATTTCTTCTGGAAATCTTGATTCTAGCTTGTGCTTCTTTTAGCCCAGCATTTCTCATGATGTACTCTGCATATAAGTTAAATAAATAGAGTGACAATATACAGCCTTGACGTACTCCTTTTCCTATTTGGAACCAGTCTGTTGTTCCATGTCCAGTTCTAACTGTTGCTTTCTGATCTGCGTACAGGTTTCTCAAGAGACAGGTCAGATGGTCTGGTATTCCCATCTCTTTCAGAATTTTCCACAGTGTATTGTGATCCACACAGTCAAAGGCTTTGGCATAGTCAATAAAGCAGAAATCGATGTTTTTCTGGAACTCTCTTGCTTTTTTGATGATCCAGCAGATGTTGGCAGTTTGATCTCCAGTTCCTCTGCCTTTTCTAAAACCAGCTTTAACATCTAGAAGTTCATGGTTAACGTATTGCTGAAGCCTGGCTTGGAGAATTTTGAGCATTACTTTACTAGCCTGTGAGATGAGTGCAGTTGTGCAGTAGTTCAAGCATTCTTTGGGACTGGAATGAAAACTGACATTTTCCAGTCCTGTGGCCACTGCTGAGTTTTCCAATTTGCTGATATATTGAGTGCAATACTTTCACAGCATCATCCTTTAGGATTTGAAATAGCTCAACTGGAATTCCATCACCTCCACCAGCCTTGTTCATAGTGATGCTTTCTAAGGCCCACTTGACTTCACATTCCAGGATGTCTGGCTCTAGGTGAGTGATCACACCATCGTGATTATTTACTTAACAACTATTAATTATCAATATGTGCCAGACACTGTTTAAGATGCAGATTATAATAATGAACAAGTTGTTGAGTTACATTCTAGAAGGAGAAATCAACA
Source organism: Odocoileus virginianus (assembly GCF_023699985.2). NCBI lineage: Eukaryota > Metazoa > Chordata > Mammalia > Artiodactyla > Cervidae > Odocoileus > Odocoileus virginianus. The sequence continues at coordinate 11,527,653 of NC_069686.1, forward strand.
ATAAACAAGTAAATATATATAATTGAAAACAGTAACAGGTAAGATGAAAGGAAAAGAAAAATAAAATACAGTTGACCCTTGAACAACCTGTGGGTTAGAGGTGCTGACCCTCCACACAGTTGAAAATCTGTGTATAACTTATAGTTGGCCCTCTGGATCCATAGTTCCTTTGTATCTTGGGTTACTCTGCATCTGCAGATTCAACCAACCAGGGATTGAGTGGTACTGTTCTATTTACTATTGAAAAAAACCTCTGTGTAAGTGAGAACTCACAATTTAAACCCCTGTTGTTCAGTGTCAACTGCAAGGTGAATGGAAGGTAATCTGAGAGAAATAAGGGATAAACTATATAGGTAATGACATTTGAGCAGTTATACCAATTACAAGCAAGAGTCAGCCATACAAATACTTAAGGGAATAAACACTCTAGGCTGAAGAAGCAGCTAGTACATAAGCCTGGAGTAGAACTGAGCTTGGTATATTTGGAGAATAAGAAAACCAATGTGCTTCACTTCTGTGATATCCTTCCTCCAAATTCATATAATTCCAGTCTAATCATAAGAAAATAAGAAACAGTCAAATTGAGGGGCATGGGACATTTCACCAAACACCTGACTCAGTTCAGTTGCTCAGTCATGTCTGACTCTTTGCAACCCCCATGGACTATAGCACACCAGGCTTCCCTGTCCATCCCCAACTCCCAGAGTTTACTCAAACTCATGTCCATTGAGTTGGTGATGCCATCCAACCATCTCATCCTCTGTCGTCCCCTTCTCCTCCTGTCTTCAATCTTTCCCAGCATCAGAGTCTTTTCAAATCAGTCAGTTCTTCACATCAGGTGGCCAACGTATTGGAATTTCAGCTTCAGCATCAGTCCTTCCAATGAATATTCAGGACCGATCTCCTTTAGGATGGACTGGTTGGATCTCCTTGCAGTTCAGGGGACTCTCAAGAGTCTTCTCCAACACCACAGTTCAAAAGCATAAATTCTTCAGCACTCAGTTTTCTTTATGGTCCAACTCTCACATCCATACATGACTACTAGAAAACCCATAGCTTTGACTAGATGGACTTTGTTGACAAAGCAATGTCTCTGCTTATTAATATGCTGTCTAGGTTGGTCACAACTTTTCTTCCAAGGAGCAAGCGCCTTTTAATTTCATGGCTGCAGTCACCATCTGCAGTGATTTTGGAGCCCCCCAAAATAAAGTCTGTCACTGTTTTCACTGTTTCCCCATCTATTTGCTATGAAGTGATGGGACCAGATGCCGTGATCTTAGTTTTCTGAATCTTGAATTTTAAGCCAACTTTTTCACTCTCCTCTTTCACTTTCATCAAGAGGCTCTTTAGTTCTTCACTTTCTCCAATAAGGGTGGTGTCATCTGCATATCTGAGGTTATTGATATTTCTCCAAGCAATCTTGATTCCAGCTTGTGCTTCATCCAGTCCAGTGTTTCTCATGATGTACTCTGCATATAAGTTAAACAAGCAGGAGACAATATACAGACTTGATGTATTCCTTTCCCAATTTGGAACCAGTCTGTTGTTCCATGTCCAGTTCTAACTGTTTCTTCTTGACCTGCATACAGATTTCTCAGGAGTCAGGTCAGATGGTCTGGTATTCCCATCTCTTTATAATTCTCCACAGTTTGTTGTGATCCACACAGTCAAAGGTTTTGGCATAGTCAATAAAGCATAAGTAGATGTTTTTTTTGAACTCTCTTGCTTTTCCAATGATCTAACACCTGACTAGCATTCTTCAAAAGTGTTGAAGTTATTAAAAATAAGACAAGACTGTGAAAATATGTCTCAGAAATATGTCAGGAAAGATTTGAGGAGACTGAGGTGATGTGGGGACTAAATACAAGGTGATATTCTGGATAGGAATTTGGAGTAGAAACTGGTGAAATGCAAATCAAGTCTGTAGTTTAGTAAAATAGTCTTGCATCAAGGTTAATTTCTCAGTTTCAGTAAATGTATTAGGGTTATGTATAAGATGCTGACATTAGGAAATGCTGAGTGAAGAGTGTAGAGGAAGTCCATCTACTCTTTTTGCAACTCATCTGTAAACAAAGTATTTCAAAATTAATTTTTAAAGTTGACATATTAATAACTTGTTTCTTGGCAATAAGACATGGAGGAATTAAAATATGTTGAGTATGACCCACAGTTCAAGAAACTAATAAAACTCTGAACTTTTCATTGAAAAAACAATTACTTAGATTGATAAGTATAGAAGCAGGAAGACCAGTTGGGTTATTCCTTATCCCATGTGAAAGATGAGTTGGCTTGAACATTGATAATATGGTCACTGTGAAAATGAAGGGACATCAATGAATTTGGGATATATTTTAGAGTTGGAACTGATAAGACTAGATGAAAGATTAGACAGGAAGGGATTATATTGTCAAGAGTTTGGTTTGGTTAAGATGCATGTCCTACAAACGCAGCTCAAGCATTGTGCAGACAAGTTGCTGTGGATTGTTCTTTGTCTTCTGTCTGGCTTCTAATTCTTGGCAGCAAATGCTCTATGCCGTTTCCCTTCTTTCTGCTTATCATAGTTCCTTGATTATTTTAACCCTAGAACTTGTTGTTATTCAGTTCATATCAGGCAGGTGAATAAACCAACTTCTTCCCATTTTAAAATTCCTGAATTAAATTCTAGAGAGAGATTTTAAAGATTGAATCTAGTTATTTTGTTTATAGATGAAGAAACTGAAGAACCAAGAGCCCAAGTAGAATGCTTCAATGATGGATCCAGAAACAATAACCAATGTTTTTATTGTCAGGCAAGACATACATTTCTCCTCCTTGAATTTACCTCAATACATCTAAACGATTTTCTAGTCCCAGGTGCAGTAACTGGCACATCTGAATGCAGTAAGGCAACTTACCCTTAACTGCTGAGACTGGAAAGTTGTCATTTTACACCCCACCCAAAACAACTGCTATGGACACTTGATATTTTTTTTGTTAGTATAGTTAAGAAACCTTTTGAAACTTTGAATTGGGCAATAAGAAGTATTTCATTACACATGGTAGGAGATACCTTGTCCTTACAGATTAGGAGCTCCTGTTCAGTCCTGAGTCCATGAAGGGCAACATGTGACTCTGAATTTCCAGTGCCTCGCTCCTGGTACATGTCCAAGAAATCCTTATTTCTTGGTGGAAAGAATGAATAGAATAGTTGCTGTTCAGTTTACTACTTAGAAAGACACACTGCAATTAGGACTCACAATTCTAGTTCTTGCCTGCCTTTCATCGGTTTAGTCTTTAGGTTAACATAAATATTTTAAGTCATGTTGTTCATCTGCATGTTTCTTTGGTTAGTTCTACATAACAACAGTTTCCTCTCTTCCCTAAGTTTTGTAAATTTAGGTATCTGTGTATCACCTTCTCTTATCCTTGATCTAGTAAGAGACTTAACATCTAATCATTTTTTGAATCTGGATATATTTGAATTTAATACTAGTGCTAATTTATGAATTAAAAATTGAGAACTTTGTCTTTTTTACAGGCATTAGAGATACATACAGACGTATTTAAGGAAACTATTTTACTATGTACATCATTTTCTATATTCTTTACAGGACTGTATGGTTCAGTGATCTAAGCTTTGAGTATAAGAATTGACTTTTAAGTCTGTTTCTGAAGCTCATGCTGTAGAATTAACTTCATCTGAAAAATGAAAAGTGACTCCTGTTGAATAGTTGATGAAATGGTGAACATTTCCAAAACCATATGAAATATCATTTTAAATAGAAGATAAGAGGAAAATAGTCAAATTGCAATTTGGGAAACTATACTTAAGAGGATATCCTTTAAGGTAAAAGATGAAAATTTAGTATAAAACTTTAAAGAGGAAAAAACTTTCTACTATTTCTAACAGTGTTTTTGAAATGTTCTGTAATGTCCAGAGAGATTTGACTCAGCCTTAAGGAAAATCTATTTAACTTAACAATAATTTAAAGTGATTTAAAAAATCTAAATGGGGAAAAACTCAAAGGAATAAGCAAAATATTTGAATTCAAGGAACTTATGTTTCCCTGACAACTTTTAGGAAAGTTACTTTATTTTTCTGTGATACATAGCACATCTGTAAAATTATTTGCCTAGTGAGGACTTTAATAAAGGTAAGCTTCAGTGTCCGATAAAGTGTTTTGTGGAAAACTATGGAAATCTGGAATTTTAAAATCTAATTTTCTTTAGAAATGAAATTAATATCCCACTGGAGACTAGATCAGTTTTTTATTGGCATGATCCTAGTCATAGCTAAGCCAGAAATGAAGAGAATTGAAACAATTAGACTCAACAAAGCAAATACAAAATATCTAATTGGAAGCATGCAAGGAAATGTATGATGTTTGAGATTTTTCCACTAGAATTAAACTCAAGATTTGTGGCAGAGTTTGACTCCAAAACCACCAAGTCACACCTAATGGCTCCTTTACCTCATAGGAACATGTGGAGCCCAGCCCAAATTCAGACTAGTCACTTTATACTCACACTTGATATGTATAGGAGTTTCCACTGTACAGTTCATGGTAAAATCATAAAAGAAGAGCCAAGATTTTGCCACCACTGAGAAAGCATCCAGTTCTTAGCAAGCACCCATGTGTGGTGTCTAGAGGCCGCTGCAAACCTCACGTTCCCAATGGTAAAGGGAGCAAATAAATCATCCATGGTTTGAAGTTCAGTCCCTGGTTTGTAGTTCAAACCATGTCCAAGAGGTTTTTTAGTTAAACAGTGGCTGAAGCAGAGTACAGAAGAGAGGAAAGGCTGATCAAGAAGACAGATGCCAGAGTAATGACTTAAAGGTTTTCTAGCATTTTGAAATTTTCTAAATTTGAAAATTCAACATACAATTGAGCCTTGAATGACACGAGTTTGATCTGCACGGGTCCACTTATATGAGGGTTCTTTTTTCCATCAGTAGGTACTACAGTATTATATAATTCACAGTTGACTGAATCCACAGATAAGGAGGGCAGACTATAAATTGCACTTGGATATTCGAGTGGGTGGAGAGTCTGCACCCCTAAACCCTATGCCGTTGAGAGGTCAGCTCTGCTTCATGTATAACAATGGCTCCTCTGATGCTTGGAGATGTGTCTTTGTAAGGGGACAGCTAGAGGCCTTTTGGGGTTCCACTGGTGGTTTTGAAGGGAGAACTGGCTGCTTTTCAGGGTGCATGGTCGGGAGTGGGTGGATGAAGATTTTATAGATGCTTTTGTATCATCTTACAGTTCTTCATTTTATGTGATAAACTGTGGGAAAGCTGTGTGCAAACCAAATTATATTTTAAATGCACTCACTGAGCATGTTGAGCAAAGAGATACAAGCATGTATTCTCCAGCAAAGTCAGCAATCACCCTGCAGTCTCCTTTGTGGGAATCTAGACGTTCCTAATTGGGTTTGATTAAAGCTAGGTCCATGTGCCTTATTAAATTCTGCATTTGTGTAGAAATTTTACTTCTTTGATGGAAAAATCACTAATTACTTCTTCCAGTTCTCCTTTGAGGTTGAGATAGAAGCATTATTAATCCAATTTTGTTTCTATATGTGATTAACATAAACCACTTTGACTCAAATGAAAGATAGTTATTTTCTCCCTATCATCCTGATACACAGTGTTGGAATATATAAATAGCTGAATTAAAAACTGTCAAAAGCTTACCTATGAAACGAGATTTCTGTCTGCTAACACTGTAAAGTTCATTCTTTTCCAATAGAAATGGATAGAAACACTATGTTGAAAATATTTAGAGTATGTATGTATGTCATAATATATGGCCCACTTGTCAAATCCAGCCCATCATTTGTTTTTGTATGGCTCACAAATGTGTCCAAATTTGACAGAAGAGTAATATTTTGTCACACATAAAAATTATATGAAATTTAAATTTAATTGTCCATAAAAATGTTTTATTGGCATATAGCCATAGTCCTTGTTTATATAATGTTTCCAGGCTGCTTTCATGCTACAAAAGTAGAAATGAATAATTTTGACAGAAACTGTATGACTTGTAAAACCGAAAATATTTACCAGCTGACCCTTTACCAAAAAAGTTTGCTGAAACCTTATGTATGAGGTGATTTGCATCCCAACAGTAAATAGTCCAACAATGAAAAACAGTGTTCACGTTTGATTAAAATAAAACATAAAATATAATAAAGTTGTCTGAGATTGAAATATGTTTAAATTATGTAGACATAGAAAGTCTAATATTCTAAAGAGAAAAGATACAGGTTGAGATAGTAGGTGATTTAAAATGAAGTTCATTCATCTTTTAATAAAATAAAAATAGTTTATAAATAGATGTGGATTGAATCTATACATCATTTTCATTTGGGGGCACTTTAATTTATGATACAAATTTCTTTTAGCTGTAACTCAAGCAAAGGACAGAAAAAAAATCAGCAAAGAATTAACTCCAAAATATGGAGAGAGAAATGATAATACAATCAGAAACCCAACTGAGTGAGTTACAGTAGAGGAAACATATTTAGTTAAGTTATTAAATGCCTCCCTAATTTCATTCATCTAGTTTTTCATTGTTTGGTTCTATTTTGGAAGCATTGGCATTCTTTCTGATGACTACAGACTAAAGAAAATAATTTTGTATTCTGCTAAGTGTAGTAGGCATTTTACAGCGCTACCTAGATAATCAGTGTGATTCCTTAGCCTGTTTAGTGAGACTGATATTAGGCTGAGGCCACACTTGGGCTTCTGAGGTAGAGCAGTGTTCTGAGATAGGAGAGTTTAGAATTATATGTATTTTAATGCAAGGAAGGTTAGTGAATCAGGAGGGGAAATAAGATCACTTCTTGTTCATTGACTGTACTTACTTGAAAATAAATGTCAGTATTTTGTCAATCACACCCTAACTGATCCTTTAATTCTAAATGTCTTGTGCCTGTTCTGGTCTTTTGTTGTTGTTCAGTGGCTAAGTCGTGTCTGACTCTGCCACTCAACAGACTGTGGCATGCCAGGCTTCTCTGGTCTCTACTGTCTCCTGGAGTTGGCTCAAGTTCATGTCCATCGAGCCAAAGAGGCTATCTAACTGTCTCATCCTCTGCCACCCTCTTCTCCTTTTGCCTTCAATCTTTCCCAGCGTCAGGGTCTTTTCCAGTGAGTCAGCTCTTTGCATCAGGTAGCCAAAGGACTGGAGCTTCAACTTCAGCATTAGTCCTTCCAATGAATATTCAGGGTTGATTTCCTTTAGGATTGACTGGTTTGATCTCCTTGCAATCCAAGGGTCTCTCAAGAGTCTTCTCCAGCACAGTTCAAGAGCATCAATTCTTTGGTGCTCAGCTTTCTTTATGGTCCAACTCTCACATCCATACATGACTACTGGCAAAACCACACCTTTGACTATATAGACCTTTGTCAGACAAGTGATACCTCTGCTTTTTAATATGCTGTCTAGGTTTGTCATAGCTTCCCATCCAAGGAGCAAACATCTTTTAATTTCATGGCTGCAGTCACCATCTGCAATGATTTTGGAGCCCAAGAAAATAAAATCTGTCACTGTTTGAACTCTTTCCCCCTTCTATATGCTGTTAAGTGATGGGGCCAGATGCCATGAACTTAGTTTTTTGAATGTCGAGTTTTAAGCCAGCCTATTCACTCTCCTCTTTCACCCTCATCAAGAGGCTCTTTAGTTTCCCTTTGCTTTCTGCCATTACAGTGGTACCATCTGCGTATCTGAAGTTGTTAATATTTCTCCCGGCAAGCTTGATTCCGGCTTGTGACTCATCCAACCTGGTATTTTGCATGATGTACTCTTCATATACTTTAAATAAACAGGGTGACAGTATATAGCCTTGATATACTCCTTTTCCAATTTAGAACCAGTCTGTTATTCCATGTAATGTTCAAACTGTTACTTTTTGACCTGCATGCAGCTTTCTCAGGAAGGTAATGTGGTCTGGTATTTCTGTCTCTTTAAGCATTTTCCACAGATTGCTGTGATCCACACAGTCAAAGGCTTTCCTGTAGTCAATGAAGCAGAAGTAGACATTTTTCTGGATCTCCCTTGCTTTCTGTATAATCCAACAAATGTTGGCGATTTGGTCTCTGGTTCCTCTGCCTTTTCTAAACCCAGCCTGTACATCTGGAAGTTCTTGGAATACATACTGCTGCAACCTAGCTTGAAGGATTTTAAGCATAACCTCACTAGCATGGAAAATGAAAGCACCTGTCTGGTAGTTTGAACATTCTTTGACACTGCCCTTCTCTGGGATTGAAATGAAAACGGACCTTTTCTGAACTTCAGACATACTCAGATTACCTCCAGTAATTTACAGTAAGGTAACATATGACAATAAAGGGAACAGGATTCTCACTGAAGGAAGAAGAGCGGCATCACAGGAGGGCCTTGAGGAGACAAGAGAGGCTTGGCTGACCAGAACACCCACAGTAACTAATATACTAATAAACAACAAATATACTAATATATAAATAAATATAACATGCAAATATTTACTAACAGGCAAATATATAATATGTAAGTATATAAAATATCAATATACATAAATATATATTAATATGTAAATATATTAAGCATGTGAAAATAATCTCTACCTGATTATATAGTAAAAAAGACATTAAAATGAAGCAAAAAACAAAATAAATGTCAAAGTAATTTTGAAAATTAAAATAGAATGATATAAATATCTTTATTATTCTTAAAACTTCAAAATGCACCTAGAATTAATTGCCTGCTCAATGTAGAAATTTTTCATTTACTTTACATTGCTGTTGTCAAATTGCTCAAAGTGTGTTCAAAAGTGTCCTCAAACTGGGTACTTCTGTTCCATGAAATTTGTTTAATGGTGAAAATATTTTATCTTCTTGCCTTGGTTTTGGCTTTGCTGTTGAAATCAATATTGCTTTTGATAATTCAGACCTTAGATCTTTTTCTGATTTCATACACTAGTATTCCACAACATATGCATCTTTTTCTCACTGTATTTTTCTATTATAGAATTTGCAAAGATCTGTGAAAGTTGCTCAGTCGTGTCTGACTCTTTGAGACCCCATGGACTGTATAGTCCAAGGAATTCTCCAGGCCAGAATACTGGAGTGGGTAGCTGTTCCCTTCTCCAGGGGATCTTTCCAATTCAGTAATTTAACCCAGGTCTCCCACATTGCAGGTGGATTCTTTGCCAGCTGAACCACCAGGGAAGCCCAAGAATACTGGAGTGGGTAGCCTATCCCTTCTCCAGCGGATCTTCCCAACCCAGATATCAAACTGGGGTCTCTAGCATTGCAGGTGAATTATTTACCAACTGAGCTACCAGGGAAGCCCCTATCGCTTATGGTAAATATTCCAACATCAATGAGCAAATAATTTGAGGCTTCGCAATGGCTCAGTGGTAAAAGAATCTGCCTATAATGCAGGAGACATGGGAGATTCAATTTTGATCCCTGGGTCGGGAAGATCCCCTGGAGGAGGAACTGTAACCCACTCCAGTATTCTGGCCTGGAAAATCCCATGGACAGAGGAGCCTGGTGGACTACAGTCCAAAGGGTCCCAAGAGTCGGATATGATTGAGCGACTGAGCACAATAGCACATTTAAATAATTTAGCATTCAGATCTCCTAGCAAAGTTCATCACACTTCATTGGATTATGCATGAAAATTGCCAATTTAAGGACTCATTTTGCTTCCAAAACTTATTTTTTGGAACTCTATTCACAGAATTTTTATTAAGTGTACTATACACATAAACTTCTTAATTTCTTTCAATTTGCAATAATAACTCATCATAAACAAGAAATGGGGTCACAGAAATACACTTACAACATAGCCACAGCAGCAAGCAGAAGTGACTGGATGGATTGTAACCATGCCACTTCTGTATGTTCCTGTCCTATTCTAATGCTAGCCTAAACCTTTGTTTCTGCATGTCAGCATTTCCTGTTCCTTCTTATTCACCTTGACCTCAGTGGCTTGTATGCATCCAAAGATATTTCCAGGTTGATTTCTCTGCTTTAATTCTCACAGCATAATTGTAGTGCCTGTCCCTGTTTTCTCAGCTTCTCAGGTGATTTTTCTTGGGATTCAACATTAAGAAAAATACAGATTTCCTCAGAAATGCTGAGTGGGAATTTCCACATGGAAATATGAAACCAGCCAATCTTCCTCTTTCTATTGATGCATCTTTATTGGACCTCATAACTTCTTTACTTAGGGCTTTCTGCTTGCCTTCAGAATGTTTTCCAACTGGCCCAGCTCACATTGATTATCACCTCTTTGGGCTGCATTATTATCTCCAGGCTGTTCTTAGATCAGATGCTTATCTCTGGTCTCCACTTGGAGGAAATGGGGTCCAAGACCTGTAAACTGATGCCTCAGCTCTAGGTGAGCAGTAGGACAGTTTTCCTCAAACAGAGTTTGTAGGTAAACTGGGCACAGTGATTAATGGGTGTCATACCATCCCTGGGACTTGCTATAGCTTCCTTTTAGGGAAAATACTGTCTATAGACTGAAATAACAAAATACCGTTGCCTTGTGAAGACAATTACATGAATTCCCTTGTGAATTCCCTTACCCTCTAGCTCTTTTTGTTGTTCAGCTCCTGTATACTTACTGAAGGCCAAACCCAAGGCAGACCTTAACTTCTGTGCCAAATAGAGGAGAAGGCGCACAGGATTTGAGTATTTGGAAAGGGAAACCCAGAAGTCAGGAGCTAGAGGAGATAAAGACAATGTGAAGAGAAGGATCCAGGAAAGAGGAACTCCTCTTGGCAGCACAACCAAGGAAGGAACTTCAAAATCAACAAACAAAAAAAGCAAAAGTAGGAATTGAGTGTCTTGTTTTTTTCAGTGACATACTCTTTTCTATTGGTTCATTTCCTTTCATTCTTTTCACTCTTCTTTTGTACATTTTTTAAGATGGTGTTAAAATGTAGACTTTTTGTTGCCCTCCAAAATCTCCTTTCTTTCTTCTATGGTGATAGAGCTCCTGACTTTTGGCTACAAACATGGCCATCTAGATTAGAAACAACACTTTCCAGCTTTCCTTGCAGTGATGAGGGGCCACTCGAGGGAGAGTTCAGGACAGAGGGATCTAAGCCGGAGGAAGAGTCATGTGACAACTTCTGGGAATCATGCCTCAGAGACAGCATGAGTGCCCTTTGCTTTTTTTCCCCTTCATCTCTTTCTTCATCCTACTGCCTGAGATAGAGACATTTCCACCTTCATTTTTGAGGTTGAGTCCATGCGTAGCGGAACATCAGCAGTAATATCCATGTGGTCTTATATATTATATACTAAAATATTATATATTATGCCATACCAGCCTTAGACAGCCAAATAGACTTTCATTTAACAGAAAAATTGGCTTCTACTTACTTTAACTCATGGTATTTAGAAGTTTCTTCACACACATTTGTACTTAAATAATATAGTTGCATAGATTTAGCTATAACCCACCCTTTTCACTTAACAATGTATCATACATTTTTATTGCCAATATTGTTTGTAACTGCTATAGACTGAATGGCTGTGTCCCCCACAACTCATATGCTGAAATCCTAACCCCAGAGTGATGCATTAAAAGGTGGGGCTTTGGGGATGTGATTAGGTCACAAGGAATTGTCATGAATGGGGTTAGTGCCATTATAAAAGGGGCCCCAGAGAGTGCCTTCACCCCTTCCATCACTGACCTTGGTAGCACCTGGAATTGTGAGAAATAAATTTCTGATGTTTATAAACCATTCAATCTATAGTATTTTGTTATAGCAGCCTGAACAGATTAAGACAGTAATCATAATTTTTGATGGCTCTTTATAATTTAATCTCATAAATGTGCCACAGTTTATATAAGCAATTGCCCCTTATTAAATGTTTAAGTTGGCATTAATTAATTTATATACTTAGCTCTTAAAACTCCCTAGTTTTAATTCAATCATCCATACTAGAAACACAAGTATATAGTACAAGGTAGGGACAATTAATTTTGTGGCTATCCAGTAACCATGATACTAATTATTCAATTTCTTTCCCATCCCATTAGATTTGTGCTGCTGCTGGTATCTGATATTAAATTCTCATATCATTAATTTCTGTTTTATTTATTCTGTTCCGTTAATCTATATATCCTTAGGCCAATGCTCTATGTTAATTATCATACCTATAAAGCAACCTAACTACAAATAATATGTTAAAATACTTATGACTTTCTTTTTTCACTTGGGTCAGTCTATTTTTACCCATGTGTCTTATAACCATGATATCCTTTCTAGAGCTGAGTCTGTTATTCAAAAACAATACTACTAATAGTGATACCTTGCTTTGAAACAGTATTTATTTCTCAGCTCCTTCAAATGTATTGTTTCATTTGAGCTCTAAATAGAACTATTATGATATTCATTATTCAGATTAGTCACATTCAACTACTCTATCTCCAAAAATTTGAAACCAGAGGATTTTTAAAAAGAGGTTACAATCAGGCTCTCTGAAATTGTTCTGAAACGCTCCTAGGGAGACAGCTGTCAACTGCTTTGGCTGCAGCCCGCAGTGTTTGCTGCAGATTATTGATGGCGTTCTGCAGTCAGGTCAGAGCCTGTTAGCCTCTTGCTAACTTTGGTTGCAGCTGTCTGCAGTCATGCTGAGCATGTGAGGTCCAGCAGCACAGACCATCAAAAAGCTGTTCTCCGCCTGCTTTAAAAATAAATCCCTATAAAGTAGAACAAGTAATTGATGTTTTGCAATTTTTCTACTTGGGGACTCGAATCTGATCTTAAGTTGATGAAGCATTAGTAGATCTGCTTAGAAAAGAAGTGAAAAGCTGTTGTTTGAATAATAAAACATGAGGGAGATGTTTTAAAAGATTTTCAGTCTGTACTGCTGACATCAGGATGATATACCATACTCAGAGTTCAATGGACTTCTCAGAATAGCATCTGTTATGTGCAAAGAGATATGGAAAGAATATATTCTGTACTTTAAGTGCTTTAACTACCAATAAGATATGGTTCAAGTGTGATAAGGCAAGAAATTCAAGCAATTTCTAAGATCTTGTATTTTTTAGAAAAGCTTAAGTGCCAACTAGATTGGCTTGGAAATGTTCCATAACTATACATCTATAAAAATGTGTTTTAAAATGTTGTAAAGTTATAGCGACTCTAATCAGTAGCAAGAAAGTAAAATGGAAGACTTAAGAAGTGTTGGGTAGCTAACTTAAGAAATTCCATAGAAATTAACTTTTACATTAAGGCAGCCCCAAACAGAAAAATGGATTATGTGAGGATAACGATCAGATTGGAAAGGAAGTCAAGGGCATTCTTTGAGCCATGAAATAGTTGTAGCTTAAGTCAAGCTGCTTAATATACTTAATGTCAATATATTTATGCATATTGTATATGCTTAGTCCTGTGCTTATATTATAAAGTCACAGGAACTTTATGGAAAAAAAGCAAAAATAAGCAGTAGAAAGGTTGCTCTAAGTCAGTTTCCCAAGTTGGTTCCATCAGAACGAATTTCCATAGGATATGAGCATATGTGCCATGAAAAAAGTGTTTCATGCTAATATATCTAGAGAAATGCTAAAGTGAAAGAAAGTGAAGTTGCTCAGTCATGTCCGACTCTTTGTGACCCCATCGACTGTAATCTACCAACCTCCTCTGTCCATGGGATTTTCCAGGCAAGAGTACTTGAGTGGGTTGCCATTTTCTTCTGCAGGGGATCTTCCTGACCCAGGAATTGAACCCGAGTCTCCCACATTGCAGGCAGACACTTTACCGTCTGGGCCACCAGGGACATCCTCAGTGCCTATTTCTGTTGCTAAGCACATATCTATATTTCAGGACTCCTCTGAGCCTTCAATAGACCATGATAGGTTGCGAACCTCTAAAAGGGTTTTAGGAGGCAACAATTTCCAAACTCGATCTCTACTGAGGTGACCTATTTCAATCTCCTGGAACACTGTTTTGGAGAATGCATCTAAAAAGAAACATGTAGTCATTTAGACATTTTTCCCCAAAAAGTCAAGTATGCCAAGAGAACAAATGAAAACTTTCTTTGATACCTTGCAGACAGAAATTTTGGGGCCCTGGTTCTAGGAAATTGTGGAATAACTTTTTAATATCCAAAGAGCATATAAAAATTAGAAGAAGGGAACTCAGGTTTCCATTATAAAGTAGTTCCTTTTTTCCATTTGTAAAATTGAATTTTAAACCTTGGAAAGATCTTAAAATAACACCTCCTTTAACCAATCCTCTGATTTTACAGATGAGGAAATTGAGGCCCAGATCAGTAAAGTGGTTTGTCCAGGATTATTCAGTTAGTTAGAACTCTAGTGTGGGATGAGAGCTTGGTTCTGATTGCACTCATTTCATGTTCTCTTCGTCTGATAACTCCCACACAACAGGTCAGTTTTTTTTTTTTTTAATTAAGACATATAAAGAGAAAAATTAAAATTCTTCCTTTTAGTTCAGGTCAGTTCAGTCACTCAATCATGTCTGACTTTTTGCGACCCCATGGACTGCAGCACGCCAGGCTTCCCTGTCCATCACCAACTCCCAAAGTTTGCTCAATCTCATGTCCACTGAGTCAGTGATGCCATCCAAACATCTCATCCTCTGTCATCCCCTTCTCTTGCCTTCAATCTTTCCCAGCATCAGGGTCTTTTCCAAGGAGTCAGTTCTTTGCATAAGGTGGCCAAAGTATTGGAGTTTCAGCTTGAGCATCAGTCCTTCCAAAGAATATTCAGGACTGATTTCCTTTGGGATTGACTGGTGAGATCTCCTTGCAGTCCAAGGGACTCTCAAGAGTCTTCTCCAACACCACAGTTCAAAAGCATAAATTCTTCGGTGCTCAGCTTTCTTTACGGTCCAACTCTCACATCCATACGTGACTATTAGAAAAAGCAAAACTTTGACAGACCTTTGTTGGCAAAGTAATGTCTCTGCTTTTTAATATGCTGTCTAGGTTGGTCATAGCTTTTCTTCCAAGGAGCAAGCATCTTTTAATTTCATGGATGCAGTCACCATCTGCAGTGATTTGGGAGCTCAAGAAAATAAAATCTGTCACTGTTTCCATTATTTCCCCATCTCTTTGCCATGAAGTGATGGGACCAGATGCCATGATCTTAGTTTTTTGAATGTTAAGTTTTAAACTAGCTTTTTCACTCTCCTCTTTCACTTTCATCAAAAATGCTTTCTTTACTCAGTCCTTTATTCCACAGCTCTCTCCAGAGTGAATAGTTTTGTTACCTTTTTATTTTGTGCCCAGGTATCTGTCCTTCTACAATTTATTGAAAACTATATTATTCGTCTGTGAATTTATTCAGTAAACATTCAGTGAGCACATACTCTATTCCAGCCATACACAGTTGAAGTTTCTGCTCTCAGATTGCTCAGCCTGGTGTGAGAGTTCGAACATTCTATGATAAGCGCCATGACAGAAGCTAGGTAAAAACTTACGGGTCACATTTCTTGAATTGTGCGAAGTAAAGAGAGATTTTCTAGAAGGGACAAACCCTTAACTGAATCTCTTTGGGGGCAGATCGGTGTAGGGTAAATAATGGATGGTTGTTCTGAGAGCAGCACAGCTAAAGCAGAGGAAGTGTGTAGTGTGTCTGCTGATAGGAGTGTAGCAGGGAAATAAGTTTGGACACATAGAGAAACACCAGATCATGGAAGGCCTTGTATCCAATGCTAATGATCTGGATCTCACATGTTAAAAAGATCCAGCTGGCAGCAATGAAGAGAAAGGATTAGAGTGAAAGAAGGCAAGAGGCTATGGCAGTGGGCCAAGGAAAAAGTGATGAGGGCCTGAAATATGACATGCAAGTAAGAACAGAAACAGAGAGCCTCTCCTCTCAAGAGAATGAATGTGGCCTGGAACTAGGAGATGAAAATGCAAATGTAGAGTGGATTGGTGTGGAACTTGTTTTGGAGATAATATCCCAGGATTGCTATTGGACTAGATGATGTGGGTGTGGACCCAGAGAAGGGGGAGTTGAAGATAACTTATAGTGCTGGCTTAAACATCTAAGTAGAATGGCCCTGATCTGAGTTACAGAAATAGGAGACAAGCAGGATTAGGAGAATATGTTTTGGACATGTTAAGTTTTGGACATGTTAAGTAAGACATTTAAGAGTGTGGCAAGTTGACAACTGGATATATGTGTGTTGGATGCAGAGGAGAGGTTTGGCCTAGAGATGTTAATCTGGAAATCCTAAGTATATAGTGTAGGTACTGTGTTTAAAATTATTAAGTGGATGAGATTCTTTCCAGGGAACATGCACAGAAAAAAGAATAAGTTAAAGATACAGAATATGGAGGGCAGGAAAAGAAGAAGGCCCCAACTGAGGAGACCTGAGAATGATCCAAGAGAGGACAGTGATGTAGGAGGAGAGCTGAAAGGTCTGTGGATGTATAAACTAAAAGCTCTGCAATTGAGGTATAAACAGGTGAAGAAAACAGAGATTTAGGAAGTGCAGAAGAAAGGAGTTGGCTGGGAAATAAGGAAAGATTGAAAGAGGTAGGGTCACACATAAAGTTGACTTGAGAGGACAGGAAATTGAGGAATTCTTCCCCCTGAAAATTGCATTTTTTTTGTCTATAAAATAGAAGCAAGTTTATTTTCTGAAACAAAGAAGGAGTATTGTACTTGAGAGATTTAACTAGACTAGGGAACAAATAAATGTTGTGGGGAATGAATGAGGGAGTCATCCACAGTGGTCTCATGGAATGATTGGTGTGCACCATTAATGGTCCAGCTAAAATGGAACTCCAAGATGCTGAGGGGACACTGATTCATTCTTTTTATTTTTTTATTTGGCTGTAGGGCCTTGTTGCAGCACTTGGGATCCTCCCTGGGGCTCATGGATTTCTCTGCAGTTGTGGCACACAGGCTCGGTTGCCCCACAGCATATGGGATCTTTCCAGACCAGGGATTGGACCTGTGCCCCCTGCATTGAAAGGTGGATTCTTATTGGTTCATTCTTTCTAAATGTATAAGAGACAAACATTGGCATTTAAGAAAAGATCTCATTTTTATAGAGAACTGGAGCTTCTGGACTAGTCTCCCTTTTGGGTCATTACCCACACCACAGGTAAGCCCGGACAATAGAGTCAAGCAATCATAACTCAGAGCAGCACTATTCACTTGATACTCCTGTTACCTGAACTGTGGTCTGAGTGCAGAACAGGAAGTATGTAGACTAAATCCTGTGAACTTGGAGATCAAAGGGAGCCAAGGGTCATAATCTCAGGATAATATATTTCATTGGATTGTGACATTATCTGATCAGATGGTTGATATTTTTACCTTCCTTGTTGAATACTATAAACCTAAAAGTTAACCATGTGAAAATTTTTCTCTGATAAGAAGGCTTGTTTTGTTTTTTTAGCTGTACCTAGACTCCAAAGCATAAAATGGAAACATTAAAGAATGTGTTAATGCTTTTAGACATAATTACGTTTGTGGGGGAATTAAACGATAAAGAATAAGAAAGTCCACTTAAGGGGGAAACTTGAGACTAAATGAAAGAAATTTTCAAATAAGGCATTAATTATACTCCCATTGAAATCAGAATGTATTGTTTATTATTAATTTAAATAAACAATATATAGATAGATAAACTTCCTACTGCAACTTCAGGGATCTTAAAAAAGTTGAAATGAGAGGCCAGTTGCTTATGGGGCTGTAACACAGTGGCTTGAAAATAAATATTCATCTAAAAGACTGTACAAGATAGCAGTTATGAGAACAGGCTGTGGGGTCAGATTGCCTGGGTTCACATTCTATTCATCATTTCTAAAACAAGAACCTTGAACAGTTATTTAATTTCTTAGTCATTTTGTTTTCTAATCTGTAAAATGTAATTTAAATAGCATATATCTCATTGGGTTTTATGGAAATTAAATAAAATAATCCATGATACTTTGTAAGTACTCAATAAATGCTAGAATAAACTTTTGAATTTTTTTCCAATTTCTGGACTAAACAATACAGATATTCTTATGGGATAGGAGATACATTTTCAACAGATAAAATTTTAGAATATACATTGTTTATAAAAAAAATACTGTCAGCTATCAATGAGAGGCAAAAATCCTATTTCATTTAGTCATTCAATATTCAACAAATATTTATTGACTATCTATTATGAATCAAACATATTCCAAATGTTTGGCACAGAGGATAAATCAGAGAATATCAACAACAAAAACAAAAAAAACCCCAAATTCCCCTGTTGTTGTGGAGCTTAAATTCTATCAGGGAAAGATAATAAATAAACAATAAACACAGTAAATGAGGAATTTTAGAGTATGTTGGAAGGTGATTAATATTATTAAAACAAACAAAAAAGTAGGGTATAGAGGATTATGAGTGGGGATTGGAAGGTTGAGAATGGACGGGGAACAAAGGAAAGTTGCAATTTCAAGTAGGATCATCATGATTAAAAAATGGGCAAAGGAACTGAATTTTTTTCCAAAGAAGACACACAAACAGCAAGCAGACATGAAAAGTTGCTCAGCATCACTAATCATCAAGGAAATGCAAATTAAGACCACAGTAAGATACTTCCTCACGCTTGTCAGAATGACTATCTTCAAAAAGACAGGAGATATATGTTGAAAGGATGTGGAGAAAAGGAAAGCTTCGCACAGTATTGGCAGGGTTGTAAGTTGGTGCATCTACTACATGGAAGACAGTGTGGCAGTTCCCCAAAAGATTAAAAATAGAACTGCCATATGATCTAGCAATTTCATTTCTGGGTATTTACCCCCCAAAGCACCAAAAACACTAATACTGAAAGATATTTGCACTCTAGCACATATATGCAGCATTTTTGCAAGAGCCAACCTAAGTGTCCATCCATAGGTGAATGGATAGGGAAGATGTGGAGCACGCTTGTGTGTGCGTGCACACACATACACACACACAGGAATATTACTCAGCTATAAAAAATGAAATTTGCTGTTTGGGACAATACCATGGATCTAGAGGGTATTAGCTTAAGGAAAGTAAGTCAGATAGAGAAAGACAAATAATTGCATGATCTCACTTCTAAGTGGAATCTGAAAACAAAACAGATAAACCAAAATGAAAATAGACTCATAGATACAGAGAACAAATTGGTGGTTGCCAGCAGAGAGGGGAGTAGGAGGGTGGGCAAAGTAGGTCAAGGAGATTAAGGTGTACAAACTTCCAGTTACATCAAACATACTCATGGGGATGT
The DNA here is from genome assembly GCF_023699985.2 of Odocoileus virginianus. Classification (NCBI taxonomy): domain Eukaryota; kingdom Metazoa; phylum Chordata; class Mammalia; order Artiodactyla; family Cervidae; genus Odocoileus; species Odocoileus virginianus. The sequence continues at coordinate 11,546,859 of NC_069686.1, forward strand.
AATATAGACATAAGTAACGTGTATGGTCTAAACTTACTGCAATGATCATTTCATAATGGGTATGTGCATTCTCAGTGACTTCAGTCGTGTCTGGCTCTTTGCGATCGCATGGACTGTAGCCCTTCTCTGTCCATGGAATTTCCCAGGCAAGAATACTGGAGTGGGTTGCCATTTCCTTCTCCAGAGGGTCTTCGTGACCCAGGGATCAAATCTGGGTCTCCTGCGGCTCCTGCATTGGCAGGCAGATTCTTTACCGCTGAGCCACCTAGGAAACTCCATTTCATAATGATTGCATGCAAATGTCAAATCATTATGGAGTATACCTGAAACTAAATAATATAGAATATCCACTTTATTCAATTTTTAAGATACCAAAAACTAAGCTCTATATAGCTTTTAAAAAATTAAGTAATCAAGAGTATGTCTTATTGAAAAGGTAACATGTAAAAACAAAACAAAACATGAGAAAGTGACCCTTGGGGGATTGTATAGGTTGCTAGCAGTGCCATAACAAAGCACTACAGACTGAGCCACTTAAGCTACAGAAATTTATTCTCTCACAATTCAGGAGGTTAGAAGCCCAAGATCAGTGTCTGCAGAGTAGATTTTTTTCTGGGCCTCTCTTCCTGGCTTGTAGATGGCCGTGTTCTCCCTGTGCTCTCACGTAGCCTTCAAACTGCATGTCTGTGTCCAAACTTCCTCTCATAGGTGGATTAGGGTCCACCTTATATGCCTCGTTTTAACTTAGTCACGTCTTTAAAGATCCTATCTCCAGTCACATTTTGAGGTACTTTAGGGGGCTAGGAGGCTTCCCAGGTGGCGCTAGTAGTAAAGAACCTCTTGCCAATGCAGGAGACATAAGAGAGGCGGGTTCAATCCCTGGGTTGGGAAGATGCCCTGGAGGAGGGCATGGAAGCCCACTCCAGTCTTCTCGCCTGGAGAACCCCTCGGACAGACGAGCCTGGAGGTCCGCAGTCCAGGGGGTCGCGCCGAGTCGGACATGACTGCAGCGGCTTAGCATGCGCACGTGCACAGGCGCTTAGAACCCAACGCATGCGTTTGAGAGGCGCACGTTCAGTCCATAGGAGGGACGTTTCACAAAGGAAGCAGCTAGTTCAAAGGCTCTGAAGTAGGGATTTGCAAGAGGTACGCGAGGAACAGCAGGACAAGTGTGGCGTGGAAGGGGTGGGGAGTGAGGGAAAGGCAGTTTGCGGCGGGCGTTGCACACCGTTTAAAATCTGGGTGTGTTGCTGTGAGTGAAATGGAAAACCGTGACCGCACTTTCAGTGGGATAGTGACACATTTACTTTATTTTTTAATTAATTTCTTTTTTAATTGAAGGATAATTGCTTTACAGAATTTTGTTGTTTTCTGTCAAACCTCAACAAGAACCAGCCATCGGTGTACATATATCCCCTCCCTGTAGAACCTCCCTCCCATCTCCCTCCCCATCCCACCCCTCTAGGTTGATACAGAGTCTGTGTTTGAGTTTCCTGAGCCAGACAGCAAATTCCCATTGGCTATCTATTTTACACATGGTAATAAAAGTTTCCTTGTTACTCTTCCCACAAATCTCACCCTCTCCTCCCCTCTCCCCATGTCCATAAGCCTATTCTCTATGTCCGTTTGACACATTTACTTTATATTCCAAGTCACTGCTGTGTTGAAAACAGACCATCAGGAATAAGAGGAGAAGGGTGACCAGCTGAAGGCCTCCATCATGAGCCAGAAGAGAGATGATGAGGCTCAGAGCAGGAGTACTGCAGTACAGATGGTGGAGACTGTCAGGATGCATTTTGATATCTGTATATTCATTTATCAAGCACGCATTGAGTGTCTTCTATTTGTCATGGCCGCTAATGGGGCAGAAATGGTCACAAATGTGTCTAGAAAGATTCACAGAAAAAAAAAGAGGTATGAAAGGAAAAACTGAATTTCCTTCTTCAAAGAGAAGAAAATAAGAGACAGAAATGCTTATAAAGATAGTAAAATGTAAGATCATTAGTGGTTATTAAAAAGATGTTTTAATTAAATGTCTACTCTATTCAAATATCAAGAAATTTGTGTATAAGATGATGAAGAATGCCATCCCAGTTCATTTAAGAGTTCTGGTACCATCAATTTCCCCTTACCTTTCAGCCTGTCTCTACATTCCATGTAAAATAAAACTTGACATTTCCCCTTTTCGTAATCCAGACATCTGGTTGCAGCATGTGGGGCATTTTTAAGGCAGGAGAAGGGGAAGCGCTGATGTGAAACAGAGGGCAAGATGAGAAGGAGGGAAGAGGGGTTGGGAGGAAAGAAACAGGGATGCTTGGTGAAGGGGACGGACAAACAAAATTCATCCAGCCCTCAAACAAGCAAACAAACACTAACTGCAAATTGCATTTCATCAGGAACAAAATGGAAAGGGACATAGCTGCTACAATCAGGGTTAACAGCTACCACACTTTGAAGGGATGATGTGTTAATTTGCTAGGACAGCCATTACAAAGTACCACAGACGGTGTGGTTAAACCAGAGAAATTTATTTTCTCACAGTGCTGGAGGCTGGAAGTCTTAAGATCAAGGTGTGGGCCAGGCTGGCTTCCGGGCTTGCTGTTTGTCTTGTAAGTGACTGTCCGACTGTGTCCTCACACGGTGTTTCCTTCGACCCACGCATCTTTCACGTCCTGTGTGTCAAAACTGCCTCTTCTTGTGAAGACACAATTCAATCCATGACAGTACTTACGCCATTTCATTGAACATTTTAAAAATTCTCCATATATTCCTTTAATCCGTGTTGGAGTTTAAAAAGAATGCAGAGAATGAGATGGTTAGATAACATCACCGACCCAGTGGACATGAATTTGAACAAACTCCCGGAGAGAGTAAAGGACAGGGGAGCCTAGCATGCTGCGGTCCATGGGGTTGCAAAGAGCTGGACACAACAGCGACTGAACACCACCAGCAAAGCTTATTAATGAAATATACAGTCAAATACTTTAGTCTTTAGTAGAGTTGCAACACAATAAACATTATTTGAACTTACTACCTTTTCATCGTTAGGAAACAAAAGTTTGATTAGCAAAATGAGCCTGATTCAGGCCATGTGTTATAACCATAGGTTTTTCAAGTAAAGTACTTAGGTTAATCAATGCCTTCTATTGTTCTGTAAACAGAACAAAGATACAGAATATACTTTAAATCTACAATATTGTATGTGAATACATGTATAAATCTGGGAAACTAAATGCATAAATAATCCTACCATGATACAATGCATTCAGTTAGATCTCATTTATTATATTGTCTTAAGAGAAAATGTTTCAGAAATAAAATTAAAGGAGAATTTTCTACATATTTGGTTTTAAAAATTCTTCACAGATTGAGAATAATAATTATGTCTATATCAAAGATAGGCTGAGAAACTAATTTGGAAGGATCTTAATTCTTTACTAAAACCAAAAGTAAAAAAAAAAAGCTCATTTAAAATACCATGTGAAACCAGTTCATATTTCTTATCATATTTCACTTTTTTGTGGAGCAGAGGGAACTATAATTTGGGCTGAGTTCTTAGGAATAGAAGTCAAAACATTTATTACATTTTATGGAAATGGAAATGTGTGTTTGAGTATCTATTATATTTTCTAAAATTTTTTCTTTCAAGTACAAATAAATATTTATCTCTCCAAAAGGTATTGTTAATCTTGCCCTTCTCTTTGAAGAAACCTATGGCTCACTAAAAATCTGATGCTTTGACTTTACAGCTGTTGGAATTTCAGTCTCATAGCTATCCTGTATGCCTGTTTAAACACTTGTTTATAAAGATGTGCTAAAGAAATGGCTGCTACCATGTGTTAACTTCACAGTGGGCAAAGCTGTCAGTCAGACTGCCCTATATTTTTTTTCAGTCTATTTTTTCAAGTTGCAAATTCTAAATAAGTAGTCTGTTAAATTATTTCACATAATTTAAAAATAGCATGTCATTACCATCAACCACCAAGTAGAATGATTTAATTTTAAATCCCTTCTCCATTCACTTACTGAAGAAATGATTCTGTGATCAATTTGACCTTTCACCAGCATAATTGCCAAGTAATTAACAATGATAAATGATTACCATCTGAAAATTTTAACTAATCATTAAAGGATGGCATACACTTGGTACAAGCCAGGAACTGTTTTCTACAAAATATTAGAAACTTATTTCACCCATTCAGTGCATACTTTTGAAATGTCTATTATGTGCCAAATTGTCCTCAAGTTTATTTTCCTAAGCTAAATGAAACAAATAAGTGATATAATAGAAGGTATTAAGTGATACAGAAAATAATAAAAGTAGGAAAGGGGAACTGGGAATATATGTGTGAGATTTAGAGGGTGCAATTATAAGTAGGATGTTCAGAAAAGATGAGGGAGACGTGGGCTTCTGGAGGAGGTACTGCTGACCTACCATCCTGACTTGTCTGGGACTAGCGGTTTACCAGGATGCATCCTGTTGCTAAAACTAGGGCAGTCCCAGCCTAGGCAAACCAGACAATTGACCACCTGAGGTGTGTTCCAGATAGAGGAAGAAGAAGACAAAGGTCCTGAGAGGAGAGCATGTCTGGCAGTTTCAGCAACCAGTAAGGAGGCCAGTGTGGCTACAGGAGATGAGTTCTGTCATGGAAAGGGGTCTCATCATTCAGGGCCTGATCATGGATGCCATGCCGCCTGAACCCACTCCTCAGCCTTGATGCACTCAACCCCAGATGCTGCTGATAGGCTTGCCCATGTTCTTTCCAGGGGTCTTGCCATCAGCTGTAGAGACTTGCCTCCTCCAATTTGGTGTTTCTTTGAGGGAGCAGCCCATGACTAATGACTGGTTAAGATGGGCCTACAGTGGCCTGGCCCCCTGTCCTCAACCTGGCTCAACTCAGCCTAGACCTCCCCCTAAAATTGATTGAAGCCTCATCTGTAACCAACTGCAATTCAGCTTTTCCCTTCACCTCAGTTCCTTACCCTGGTGCCTCAGATGGTAAAGAATCTGCCTATAGTGCAGGAGATGCATGTTCGATCCCTGAGTCTGGAAGATGCCCTGGAGAGGAAAATGGCTACCCTTCCGGTATTCTTGCCTGGGGAATCCCATGAATAGAAGAGTCTGGTGGGCCACAGTCCATGGGATCACAAAGAGCGGACACAACTAACAATTTCACTTTTCAGTTCCTTACAGGTGGGTTTCCTGAGAGCACGCCTCAGTAAGCTTTCCAGCTGCGTCTCCATTGTAGTATCCGTGTCGAACAAACCCAAGCGAAGACAGGACTTGAAAGTGATTTTGAGAGACAGGTAAAACCTCTGAAGCCTTTTGAAAGAAACTGAAACCAGAAGTAGTTTCTCTTCTCTCTCTCTCCTTAGTCATAAAAGAGTACAGAACTTTCTTAGTTGCCTATTTCAGATTATTCTTCTGAACTTTGTTGTGGTTATTGCAGAGGGTGGGAGAACTGGGCTATAACCCAACTGGAAACTGTAGATTTGCTGAATGGTTGACATTTCCCCCTGTGTTTCGACATGTGAGCAGTGGCAGGACCAACTCCTCAGCTGATGCAGAGAACCCATATACTCCGAGATGGGTTACATCATACATTGAATTCCATTGTGTTACTGGGACTGTGGTGGTTGTTTTAAATAAAGTAGGTACACCAAAGTGAAACAAGCAAAAGGGAAATCTTTGCCCTCAAGGATTTTATTCTACTCCCTCTGATCCACTTTATTGAAAATGTTCAATAATAAATGGCTTACTCCAGCATACCTCAGGAGCTTAATTTCCTGTGGAGCCAGCAGTTAGTAGGCAGTGGTTGGGGAGATGAGGAAATATCAAATGGGAAAACAATGATCTCCTTTCTAGTCACACACAGCCCCCTAAATGTCCAGCTACCCAGGACATGTATTAGGTGTATTTATTATGGCCAGCATTTTCATATTTCAGGCTTTACTGTAGAGTTTCTAGGCCAACAATAGGCTCCAAATTCGTATTACTTAGGAAAACAATGACTAGGAAAATATTAAGTAGGTGGTAACTCCATTCTTCATCTTGTGTATGAAGAGGCCCTTTGTCCCACAGTTCAAATGTTGTTTTTAACAAACTTGCTCAGTGTAAAAGTCTCCCTGACATATGAATTTTTCCTGAGGATGTGTGAATTTTCTATATGATTACAATTTTTTAGAGATGGACTATGGTTAATTGTGTTTATGGTCTGTGTGTACAATCTTAGCTATTCAGATTCAGAAATGAAAATAAAAAGGATGTTTTGCTTGATAAAATATTTATAAAGCTGTGAAAAGTACAGTTCTTTGAAAATAGATCTGAAGTTATTCCTGACTCTAAAACTGGTTCAGGTGTGACAGACCTTGGAGGGGAGAGGTCCTGTAACACAATGAGGTTCTAAAAGAACAAGCAGATTTTGAATGAATCTTTCACATGAATTTTTTAAAAATAATTGTATTTATTTGTTTTTGAGCTGCATTTTCATTGCTGTGCAAGCTTTCCTCTAGTTTGGGCAAGTGAGGGCCACTCTCTTGGGGTGCATGGGCTTCTCACTATGGGGCTTTTCTCGTTGCAGAGTGGGAGCTCTAGGGCACACGGGTTTCATTAGTTAAGGCTCCGGGACTTAGTTGTTCTGCAGCAAGTGGGAGCCTCCTGGATGAGGGATTGAACTTGTGTCTCCTGCATTGGTAGACAGACTCTTTACCACTGAGTGACCAGGGAATCCCCTCTTCCACATGAATTGAATTTAAAAAGTGGACGGTGGCGGGGACCCAACTGTGGATTCTGGGGCTCACTAAGCAGATCTACAGCTTCTAGTAAATCCCTTAATCCCTCAGAGGCTTGGCTACCTTACCAATTTAATAGGACTGATTCCTACTCTGTGTATCTCTAAGAGAGAAACCTAAAAGATGCAGGTTCCATCCCTGGGTCAGGAAGATCCCCTGGAGGAGGGCACGGCTCCCCACTCCAGTGTTCTTGCCTGGAGAATCCCACGGACCGAGGAGCCTGGTGCGCTACAGTCCATAGCATCACAAAGAGTCAGATACGACTGAAGCGACTTAGCATGTATGCCTGCTGTCTATCTCAGAACTGGGTACACGTATTCATAGATGTGAGCATGACTTGAAACCATTCTTATTCCCATTACTTGCCTGATTAACTAACTACTTCAGCTGAAAATGATGATGTAGAAGGAAAGGCGAAGATGAGGTAATCCATAGTTCCTTTCCTTTTTACTCCTTCCTTACATATCAGTATGCCCAAAGTACACAGTGGGGGTAGGATGCATGAGTATCAAGACATGAAATAAAAACAGCTGAGTTAGTTTTGTGCAGTATTTCCACTCTTCTGTTAAGAACAAAATGTGCAAATTGTGTCGTTTCTGTGATTCTGCATACATTAAATGCTCTATTCCTGTTTGACATTGCACAACATAAAGATGAATGGTAAAATTCACACTAATTTTTAAAAGTTTTGATTTTTCTTTCTGTTGGATGATGTTAAATTTCAAACAAAAACATACCAATTAAAAGAGAGAGCAGGGGAAAAAAGGAAAAAAATTATTTTAGCAACTTTAATAGTACTTTTTTCCTGCTTTCCAACAGAGAGTCCTTCATTTTTATTGGCACTGGGCCCCACAAATTATGTAGCTGGCTTTCAGTATGTGTGTGTCTGTATGACAAAGAGAAAGAGAGGTAGGGGAAGATAAAGAGAGGAACCACACCTCTAGGTGTGTCCACTCAGAAGCTGTATATAAACCTACTTTGTGCCAGGCACGTGCCCCTGTGTTAGGCTCTGATGCGGATGTGAAGAATACAGACTACATTTGGCTGCTGGAGAGTGCTGAACCAAATTTGACACTTGTTGAGTTTGAAATAACAGGAGAACCTTCAAGTGAAAACAGTCTAAAAAACAGCTGGTCATGTATGTGTGGTGTTTTTAAAAGACATGAAGGTAAACATATCAATTTGAAAGTCATTTGCATAGAAGCAATAGAGCTTATAATAACAGTGAAAAGATGAAGTATATAAGAATAAACTTTAAAATAACTGTGTACCATTTACATGAAAAACACTACTGAAAGACACAAAAGAAGACTTTAAATCAAAAACATTCTGTGTTCTTGATGGAAATAATCAGCATGATAAAAATGTCAAATCTTCCTAAATTAATCTGTAAATTAAATCTGATCCCAATCTGTATAACAACAAGAATGTTGCAATTTTAGAACTAGATAAGCTGATTCTAAAGTTTATATGTAAAAATACATAAGCAAGAATAACAAGGAAAATTTCAGAAAACAAGGAAAATGAGAGAGGACTCCCTATTATATAAAAGTACTCCCTGTTTAAAAGTACAATAATTAAACTAGGTTGGAGCGTGTTCATCAGTAAAACACAATAGAATGTCCAGAAATAGACCAAAAAATGCAAGGAAGTGATTTAAAAAAAAAACAACACAGCATTTCAAAGTAAGGAGGAATGTAAAATTATTCAACAAATGGTTTTGCAGTGAGTGGATAGCAGTTGGGAAAAAATAAAACTTGGATTCCTACCTTACACTTTGCATGTAAATGAGTTCCAAATAGATCAAAGATCTAGACATAAAAATAAACCCATAAAAGTACAAATGTAAAACTTGGGAAATTTTGCTTTAAATATCAGCATGGGAAAGGTTTTACAAGTATAACATAAAACACAGAAGCTATAAAGCGATGATTGGTGAATTTGTTTCCATAATAATCAGAAATTTTATAGGAAACAAAACACAACATAACTAACACAAGCTAAAATTTGAGAATATATACAACACGTATATAGAAGCAAATTCCTATAATTCATAGGAAAAAAGGCCAACTATTCATACAAAATAGGAGTAAAAGGGGAGAAGGAATGAAAAAGTAGTTTATTAAGAAGGAAATACAAATTGCTCTTAAATGTATAGAAAAGATACCAATCCTCACCTTGGTATATACTATATTAGAAGCTACATTTCACTTATCAGATTGACAAAAATTAAAAAAAAAATTATAATATTTACCAAGCATTGCTGGAGGGGTTGTAATTGGAATAACCTCAATAAAAGGCAATTTCACAGGAGTCAGTAAAAATAACAAATGCATATACTCTTATTCTTCATAGAGAAAGCAAGGGAATTCCAGAAAATCCTCTACTTTGGCTTCATTAACTACACTAAAGCCTTTGACTGTATGGATCACAATAAACTGTGGAAAATTCAAAAAGAGATAGAAATACCAGATCACCTTACCTGTCTCCTGACAAACCTGTATACAGGTCATGAAGCAACTGTTAGAACTGTACATGGAACAATGGACTGGTTTAAAATTGGGAAAATCAAGGCTGTATATTGTCACCTTGCTCATTTAACTTATATGCAGAGTACATCATGCAAAATGCCAGGCTGGATGAATCGTAAGCTGGAATCTAGATTCCTGGGAGAAATATCAATAACCTCAGATATGCAGATGATACCACTGTAATGGCAGAAAGCAAAGAGAAACTAAAGAGCCTCTTGATGAGGATGAAAGAGGAGAGTGAAAAAGCTGGTTTAAAACTCAGCACTCAAAAAACTAAGATCATGGCATCTGGTCCCATCACTTCTGGCAAATAGAAGGGGAGAAAGTGGAAACAGTGACAGATTTTATTTTCTTGGGCTCCAAAATCATTGCAGATGGTGACTGCAGCCATGAAATTAAAAGACATTTGCTCCTTGGAAGGAAAGCTATGACAAACCTAGACAGCATATTAAAAAGCAAAGACATTACTTTGCCAACAAAGGTCTGTCTACTCAAAGTTTGGGTTTTTCTAATAGTCATGTACAGATGTGAGAGCTGGACCATAAAGAAGGCTGAGCACCGAAGAATCAATGTTTTTGAATTGTGGTGCTAGAGAAGATTCTTGAGAGGCCCTTGGACTGCAAGGAGATCAAACCAGTCAGACCTAAAGGAAATCATCCCTGAATATTCATTGAAAGGACTTATGCTAAAACTTCAGCTTCAATACTTTGGCCACCAGATGGGGAAGGGGTTACTCATTGAGAAGGACCTTGATGCTGGGAAAGACTGAAGGCAGGAAGAGAGGGGGTGACAGAGGATGAGATGGTTGGATGGCATCATTGATACAATGGACATGGATTTGAGCAAACTCAGGGAGACAGTGAAAGCGGGAAAAGTCTGGCGTGCTGCAGTCTGTGTAGTCCCAAAGAGCTGGACACAACTGAGCAACTGAACAGCAATATTCTTAGCAATTCCAGTCCTAAGTACTTATTCTGTAAGTACAGAATGATGTTTATAAAAGACTGTAGTATACTTGAAGCAGACTAAATGTTTAGCATTAGAAGACTGGTTTAAAAAATATATATTTAATTAATGAAATTCAATGTGTTTCATGTGTACTGGTAAAAGATCTCCAAAATCTATTAAGTGCAAAAAGTAATGTATAGAACAGGGTACACAGCATACTAGTATGTGGGGGGGAATTATATGTATTATATATATATATTAAAATGTAATTATATATATTATAATTATAGGCTTCCCTGGTGCTCAGCAGTAAAATATCTGCCTGCAGGAGATGCGGGAGACACAGGTTTGATCCCTGGCTCAGGAAGATTCCCTGGAGGAGGAAATGGAAACCCATTCCAGTATTCTTGCCTGGAGAATCCCATGGAGAGAGGAGCCTGGTGGGCTGTAGTCCATATGATGACAACACACACAGCCTATTCTTAGAAGGTTCTGCAAGAGACTATAATCGTGGTTGCCTCCTAGGAGATAAATTGGATGAATATGGGTCAATGAGAAAAATAGTTTTTTTTCACTTATAATTACTTTGTACTTTTGAATTTAATACTATGTACATTACTAAGGGAAAAAAAATTAGTTTAAGAGGGTCAATATTTAAAACCAGTGAAAGATTTGAAATAGGTTAGATCTCTGAGCGTAACAACATTAACATAAGAACGTGAAAGGCCATGACAAGTATCTGCTTGAAGGAGGGAGACATATCAGCTAGATACTATAGCAAAATGGACTAAGAAATAGAAAATGATAAAATAGTGTCACAGACAATGAAAGAAAAGTCTTTGAAAAGGAAAAGATCTATATATTTAGCTATAGAATAGCTATAATACTTTGTATATTAATATATGCAACAAAGGATGACGTATTAGAAAAGATCAGTATACTTAACATAAATCAAGAAAAAAAAAATTCTAATGAAAAAAATTATCAAAGAACACGAATGGATAATTCCCAAAGCAAGAAAATACAAATTTCCAGTAAATGTATTAACTTGTAATTCTGGAAATGCAAATTAATCATAGAGGAAATGTTTGACTGCACACTTAGAAGAGTTTTCTTAAATTTAATGCAATTCTCAGTGCTGATGGAAACATCAACTGAGACAGTTATATGGAAAGTAGTTTGTCAATATGTATCAAGCGACTTTGTAATTGTTAACAAATCTGATACTGCAATTTCTACTTCCAGGAATTTCTACCAAGGAAATAATCACAGTGACATAACCCTAATGTTATTTTACAACATTATATCTGACGGCAAAACAGAAGTTAATCTCAGTGTTCATCAATGTGTCAATGTTCTCAATGTCTCCTTCCTCCAGTTTTAGAGCCTTCCAGTTAAGCCTCCTTCTTCCTGCTAGGGTGTTATTTCTAAATTATAAACATAGTAAAAAGAAGGAAAAAAGAAGGAGGAGAATCCCTTCAGCACTTTGTTGAATGCTGATACTAGTCCAGACTCCTTGGATTGTATTGCTGTGATTTTGTATTGCTTTTCATTCTGGCCTTACTGGTCAACTTGTGTCTTCTGTCCCATGCAAACTGACCTGTTTTCAGTACCCTCAACTCACTTGGGTGTTTAATGCTCATGTGTTTACTCTGCCTTGAATGATGCCTGAGTCTTCACACATCCACCTAATCAACACACACTGTCTTTCAAAAACTCAAGTGTAAAGTCTTTCCTGATTTCCCTTCTCCTACCTCCAACTCCACCCCCACCAGACAGAAGTGATCACTCCCTCATTAGTGCTTTATTTCATTTTGTTGTGCACATATCTTCTCTGATAAGTAAACTGTAAACCACTTGATGTCAGAGAATTCTCTTTTTATTTTCGGGACCTAGTTTAGAGACTAGCAAAATTTTAATAAATATTTGTAGATTTTAAAAAAAGAAGGGAATGAGTTATCAAATACCACATAGAGGGAAAAGAGGAAGAAAATTCGTTGAATATGATAAGCAGTCATTGTTAACTTTGAAAGAACTGTTTCAGTTGATTAGCTGGGAGGCAGCAAGTAGTGAATGAATAGAGAACAAATAATCATTTCAAGTCTAAGATGATCTCATTTTTTCCCAAGAAATTTATTATTGAATGGAAGGGGAAAGAAAGATAACAACTTAAAAGAATTATTTGAATTTTGTTTTTTATAAATAAATAGAAACTTAAGTATGTTAAGGTAAAGAAGAAGAAACTACAAACAAATGAAAATTCTGATGTCACATGGTAAGATTAGTCTGATATTAAAATAAGAGTATAGTGAGTGACTCCATAGTTTATGCATCACATTTGTTACTGGTAACTAGGATGAGGAACTTTTGTTGGCTCTGTCATTTTCCCAACCCAGCCTCCCCCAAAGGAAGAAATACTAATCCGATCAGTCTGACATTTGATGGTACCAGTCAGGTTCAGAGTCAGTGATTATGAACCCTGTGGGTTTTATGTATCTTCTTACCTATTTGGTGCCAGGTACGTGGAACAAACAAGCTTTCTCTTCCTTTCTTCCTAGCAATATCATATGACTATTTCTCTATCTGTTAACCTTTTATATTTTCCATCTGCTTATCTTCCGTAAACTTTCTTCAGATCTGGCCTTTAAATTTACCAATATTTTTATTCCACTGTGCATAATATGTGTTTTAACTAATCAATTGAGACTTTTTTAACGGTTGTATTTTTTAAAATTTTTATTGGAAAATAGCTGAATTATTATGTTGTGTTAGTTTCTGCTGTAGACAAAGTGAAACAGTCGTATGTATACATGTACCCACTCTTTTCCTTAGATTCTTTCCCCATATAGGTTATTACAGAGTATTGGGTAGAGTTCTATTTCTATTTCATAAAGTTTTGTCTGTTTTTTTTCCCCCCAAATGTTTCTGGTTTTAGACCTGAAGCCTCTTATTACTTACTCATCTTATTTATCATTTTTAAAATTTTTCAACATTTTATAGTAAATTTTTTGTTTGTTTGGTAACATGAAATATTTGAAAACTTTGGGAGACTAGATTTGATGTTTGCTGCTTCTGATTCTCTCATTCATTTGTTTGCTTATATATTTTTTATACTGATTGATTTAGTTGATATTAATTTGTGGGATTCTCAAAGTTTTAAACAAAAGATGTGTTTCTCCAAAAATCCTCTTCTGTGTGAAACCACATGTACTGCTGACCTGGGACCACTGGAACTTCTTTTCAGGTCTCCAGCTTCAGGAGAGAGCTGATTTCCAGTTCCCTGTCTGGTCCCTAGGTTGCCTCTCTGGGTGCTGCCAACCAGCACCAGGTCAGTCTGCCTTGGTTGCCTAACACTGCTCTGTTTTCTTTCCCCCACGTCCAATGAACCCAGAAGTACGCGACATTCCTCCTCCTGTTTTCTTTCCAGTCAAGCTATCTCCCATCATTCTATCAAACCCACTCTTCCTTGGATTGCCAATTACAACTGTTACACCTGCTATTTCTCAGCCTTATCTTTGTTGCTGTGACAATTTTATGTGTCGCCTTGGCTGGGTCATAGTACCCAGATGTTTGGTCAGAAATTTATTTAGATGTTTTGGTGAAAGTGTTTTGGGAAAAGATTTACATTTAAATTGGTGAACTTTGAGTAAAGTAGATTGCCCTCCATAATGTGGGTGGGCTTCATCCATTCAGCTGAACTCCTGAACAGAACGAAAGACTGACATTTCCCCCAACAAGAGGGATTCCACAGCAGAAGGCCCTGGGACTTGAACTGCAGCATCAATGCTGCTTGGGTCTCTAAATTACCAGTTCCCTCTGCAAATTTTGGACTTGTCATATTCTGTAATTGTATAAGCCAATTTTTAAAAAACAAACATAATACATATATCTGTCCTACCTATTGGTTCTCTTTCTCTGAAAACCCCGACTAATACACTCACCCTATTAGTATTATTAGACTGAATTGGTCATTCTTCTCTTTTAAAAATATTTCTTTACTTGTTTTCCATAATAATACATGCTCCTGATTTCATATATATATATATATATATATATATTTTTTTTTTTTTTTTACAGCCTCATGGTGATTAAGTTTCCTTTGTTGATTCTGGCTCATCTTCCCAGTCTCTAAATGTTGGATGCTCCAGAATGGACAGCAGAGGCTTTAGATCTCTTCTCTACACTTGTTCTCATTAATCTCACCAAGTCTCATAGTTGTGACATTACCTTTACCAACATATTCCAAATGTACGTTTCTAGTCCAGACCTCTTAACTCATATTTCCAGCTGCTTTATTCTAAATTTATGCTTATTATCTGATGTGTATCTCAAAGTTAACATTTTCAAAACCAAATTATTAAGCACACCTCCCTTTCCATTCCCCTCAAGCCAAACTGCTCCTCCCTATGATTTCCACATAGTAAATATAGAATATTACTGTTCTAATTGCTTAGGCCCCAAACCCATGAGTTATTGCTGGATTCTTTTCTTGGTAAACCCCTACATCTAATCTGTTGTGGAATCCTGGTGCCCTGCTTTTATCTTATAACCAGAACCTAACCACTACTTACCACCTGCTTTCCCCATACTGTGACAAGCCACTGTCATATCAGTCCCGAATATCGGGTCGGCCAAAAAAGTTCACTTGGGTTTTTCCATCAGATATTACCAAAAAATCCAAAGGAACTCTTTTTTTTTTTTCTTTTTTAAGATTTATTTATTTGCATTTATTTTTTGGCTGTGCTGGATCTCTGTTGCTGCAGGATTTCTGTGGTTTCAGTGAGCAGGGGCTACTTTTGGTTGCTGTGTACAGGCTTCTCATTGCGATGACTGTCTTGTTGCAGAGCGTGGACTCTAGGTGCAGGCTTCAGTAGTTGTGGCACACAGGCTTGATTGCCCCACAGCATGCGGGATCTTCCCAGATCAGGGATGGAACCCATGTCCCCGGCATTAGCAGGTAGATTCTTAACCACTGGGCCACCAGGGAAGCCAGAAAAATCAACTTTTTAACAACATACAACAAAAAAAAACTCCCCAGCAAAGGAATACCTTCTAGCTTGATACATTATATCTTTCCTTTCCTTTCCTCCCCTCTCCTCCCTGAAGGAACTTTTGACTAACCCAGTGGTTCTCATCTCTCAGCTGTTCTCTGGGCCCTTCCCTTCAAGGCACTCCATACTCAGCAGCCAGAATGAGTCTTTAAAAGGACAACCCCCGCCTATCATTCCTCTGCTCAGAACTGAAGCTTTTTCAGTTTGCTCAGAGGAAGAGCTGCAATCAATTCCCTAAAAGACCCAGCACAATATCTTTCCCTCTCACATTATTCCCTTCCCTCTCTGCCCCGGCAGGTGCTTTGTTTGTTGTTTCTGCTGCTTGAAATGTGTTTCCCGCAGATTTCTGCAATGCTCTCTTTCAACTTTTCCAGTCTTTCTTTCATGGCTACCTCTTTGGTGACACACCTTCCTGGTTATGAATCTAAAATCCAACATATCTCCCATCCTCTATCTGCCATCCTTCCTTTATTGTTCTGCATAGCATTCATCTAACAACTACACACTTTATTTTGTCTCTCTGCCCTTCAACTAGAGTATCAGTTCAATGAGGATAAGAATTTTGCTTTATTCACTGCTGTATCCTCAGTTTCTAAATACCATCCCTCATAATAGGAGGCACTCAATAAATATTTGTTGAATGAATGAAAAGTATTGCTGTAAATACCCATTCTTGGCAAAGGTATGGGGAAAGATGCAATCTGTCACATTTGGGGAGGTAAGTATAATTTGGTGCCATATTTTTAGAGGTTTTTCATTCTGCAGTGAGCTATTCAGTCACAGTGAATATATTTGCACCTAGACCTACTCAGCTTCTATCATTTTTATTACCTGCCTGGCCTGTGCAGTTGTTGAATTTTCCACCCTTGGCCCACAAGAGTTTCTCATTTCCACCTTCCCCTAATTGACCCTCTCTCTGCTCATGTAGCCACAGTAGGGATACTCAAAATTCTTCAAGTAGCATGTTCTTTAATGCCTCTTAGCCACTGTATATGGGGCTTCTTCAGTGGCTCAGTGGTAAAGAACACACCTGCAATGTAGGAGACACAGGTTTGATCCCTGGGTCTGGAAGATCCTCTGGAGAAGGAAATGGCAACCCACTCCAGTATTCTTGCCTGGAAAATCTCATGGACAGAGGAGCTGGTGGGTTACAATCAGCTTTTGCAACCTTTTAGGGTTGCAAAAAATCAGACAGAACTGAGCATGAGCCACTGAATTTGTTGTTTCTTCTACTTTTTCTTCTGTTTCCAGCCTAGACACTGCCCACTCTTCCTTCTAGACTTAGTTGAGGAGTCAAAGCCTCCTGAAGTGTTCACTAGACACCTTGGCAGCGGCTCTTTTCTGGATCTGTATAACATTTGTGTAGAATTTAATGATAACTTTAGCATGTGTTGCATTGCATTGAGTGTTTGGTTGGGTTCCTGTCTCCCCATGAGACTGAGCACAAGCTTATATTGCCTTTAGCCTTGTCTCCAGGACTCTAAAGCAGGGCTGTTGCTGTTGTTCAATAGCTAAGTCTTGTCTGCCTTTTTGCAACTCCATGGGATAGAGCAAGCCAGGCTTCCCTGTCCTTCCTTGGGGTTGGCACTACCGATTTGGTTGCCTGAAGAAACATCATTGAATGTCTTTACCCATGTTTCTGTTCATGCCCATCTTTTTTCCACCTAAAATGCTTGAAAGTTGCTCGTATGACACTAAAATGACCATGGAAGCATCTAAGCATAATTTCAATACAGATCAGGTACCTAGGGTTGTTTCTCAGCAGGGTAAGCTGAGCGCCAGCAACAGCCCTTGTGCCAGAATTGCTGCCATATTCTAACTGAAAAAGTATAAACTGTAATTGTTTTCATCTTAAGAATAGTGAAAAGATCCTGATAAGATAATAAGAGTAATAAGATTTATTGGCTTATTTGCATATTTTTATATAAAAAGTTACAGTTTCAGAATAAAATGATCAACTAGAATTGTGTGGCTCCCTTTCTTCAAGTCCCCAAAGGGAAACATGCCTTTTATTCTTTTCTTCTAAATCTAAGACAATATTAATGAGGCACAAACCTAGATTGTGTAACATGTTTTGAGCACTGATCCACAGTGCCGGAATCAAGTAACTCCACACCCTAAGAAGTGGCTGTAACCCAGGATGACACAATCTGTATTTGTCAACTTGCCAATTAAGAAAAAAAAGAAATTGTTTAAAGGCCCTTTGTTATATAATAATGTTTTATTCAGAAGGAGAGCCAGAAGGAGAGGAAAAGTTGGATTGATACAAAAGGCAATTCTTTCCATTTCCCACTTTATCCCACAAGCAAATCAATCCTTTGCTTTAGTATTGCTAGTGGCTCCTCCAGCTTTATGCAATGGGCCTTCTCCCAAGCTGCCATTCAGCTGCTAAAGTCCTGCCGAGTTTCTCCACCTCGCCAGACCAACTGGACAGTGACAGAGTGGAAGGACCCTGGAAAATGGCTGGAGATGATTTTTAAATGTGGCTTGTCCCTATTTTGTTCAAGAAGACAGAATTAAAACACACACACACACACACGCACACAAGAAGCAAACACAGAGGCAAGAGAGTCTTTTCTGATCATGGAAGAACTGAAGCCAGGAGGGAACACTCTGGTCTCTGGCCTCAGATTTTGAGAGTCCAGAGCAAAACACATTACTTGATTGTTGAGGTAAATGTTGACGTTTGTAGTCAGGCTGATGCCTGGAACACACTGAAAAACAAAAGTAAACCTTATGACTTGGACCAGGCTTGTTTTTAACATTCTTTTCTGTCTTACTAATAAGTAGGACCTAGCCCCATACTGAAATACCATGTAACAGAAACCAAAGAACTTTCTCCGTAACTTAAATAATAATGCCTTCTAAATGAGACCTGATTCTTTCACTATGCAGATTAAACCTGACAATCAAGTGCTTTTACCTCTTCAGCTGTGAATAAAATATTTTTAGATGTAAATTTTTTAGACCTTATAATGCACATAATAAGTAAAAATATTCTGATCAAGCAAAATTGTATTTTTCTATCCTAATCATGAATAATCATGAATCCTAAACATTCAAAAAACTAAGATCATGGCCTCTGGTCCCATCACTTCATGGCAAATAGATGGGGAAACAGTGGAAACAGTGACAGGCTTTCTTTTCTTGGGCTCCAAAATCACTGCAGATGGTGACTGCAGCCATGAAATTAAAAGATGCTTGCTCCTTGAAAGAAAAGCTATGACAAAACTAGACAGCATATTAAAAAGCAGAGACATTACTTTGCCAACAAAGGTCCATCTGGTTAAAGCTATGGTTTTTCCAGTAGTCATGTATGGTTGTGAGAGTTGGACCATGAAGAAAGCTGAGCACCGAAGAACTGATGCTTCTTCTTTTTTTTCTTTCTTTGCTTTCTTTCTTTTAAACTGTAGTGCTGGAGAAGACTCTTGAGAGTCCCTTGGACTAAATTAGCCAATCCTAAAGGAAATCAGTCCTGAATATTCATTGGAAGGATTAATGCTGAAGCTCCAATACTTTGGCCACCTGGCTAATACTTTGGCCATGTGAAGAACTGATTCATTGAAAAAGACCCTGATGCTGGGAAAGAGTGAAGGCAGGAGGAGAAGGGAACAACAGAGGATGAGATGGTTGGATGGTATCACTGACTTGATGGACATGAGTTTGAGCAAGCTCTGGGAGTTGATGATGGACAGAGAGGCCTGGCATGCTGCAGACCGTGGGGTCTCAAAGAGTCAGACATGACTGAGCAACTGAACTGAACTGAATCATGAATAAACTGAAGAATTATTGCAGGGTAGGGTTTTAAAGGTGAATCAACAAACCAGAAAATAAGGTACTTGAATATGTGTTTTTAATATACAGTGATGGCACTAGAAGTAATTAGCATTATAATTTTAGTATTTGGGTGGGTAATATATGTCACAAAAACTGACCTTTTAGTCTGAGGTTTAGAGAAGCACAATCCTGCAGTGACTATTCTTTGTGTCAGCCTGGTTCCCCACTCTCCCCTTTAACTGGTAATGCCTTATCTTTTTTTGAAGGAGACTTCCTCCCATGATGGGAGCTGCCAGTCCTCCACCCTCTAGGAGGTTGTCTTACTGTTCAGTGTTTGACCATTCATATGACCCCAAATTTTCACCCCCGATGTTATTCTACATGAACGCTCCATCAGATGAAGGATACCCACTCAGTGCAAACAGTAGCTCTTCTCCTGGTAACCTAAAACAAACTAGTTTGAAGCTGTACAGACTGAAGACAGGCCAAAAAGAAACTGGATTGAGAGAAGGGACTCTGAGAAAGATACTGACTTTGATTTCATTTCTGGTTCTGGCTCAGAAGTCCTCAGAAATGCTGTTCTTCTGTCCGTGCCCTTAAACTATGGCAGTGTTGTTCCAGAAAATCCATCGTGCCTCCACCCCAATCCAGTTCAGGTTGGCTCTGATACTTGCAACCAAAGAGTTCTGACACCTATTGGAGCATATTCTGTACTGACATTTAATGGTACTGATTGGAAGAAAATTTATTGGACAGAACTATAAAAATTTCATAGCCAGTTTACTGTACTCTATTATGGAATGTATTGTATATTGCCAGAAGCATTTAAAACAATTTGCCTTTAACTTGACCTCCTTTGTTAATCTCTATTACAAAGTTTATATTAATTAGGATTGACAGTAAATTGATTGCTAAAGTTAGGGACTTTTCCTTAGTCTGAAATTTTATTTCATTTTCTATTACTCAGAATACTTTTAAAACACTATTGATATTCAAGAAATAAACTTGTATCATGACTAAATTATGCACCACATCTATTTACACACATACAGATGGTACTGCAAATATTCATACACTTTTAGCTTACAGAAGCTAGTAGTCCAGAGGCCTGGACTCTAGACGTTTCATTAACTAAGTCTAAAATTAGGTATGTCGCTTAATTTGTCCAGGTCACAGGAAAATGAGGATGCTGGGACAAAAGTGGGAGGGAGAGGGGGGTGTCTTCCAGCTTTAAAACCCTAAGATTTCACTAGAAGAAGAAGCAGTCCTACTAGAAAGAAAAAACCTGCTGATTTCATAAAAAATCAAACATTACTTTTTACTCTTTCCCTTGGCCTGTTTACTAAAAACACTGTATGAAAGTGTCATTGGGGGAAAAAAATCCTACCTGAAAGAAATGAATACAAACTATGCTGGCCTTGGAAAAAGTTCTGTTGTCTAAAGGATTCGAAATACATTGGCCTAGATGATGGACTAACACGTGGCAAAACAAAACAAAGCAACAAACCCAAACAAACAAACAACAAAAAAAAACACAACTCCACTCTTTAAAGTGTTATTTTTATAATTTCAGAAACATGAAAGTACGTTTTTCAAAAACCATATCTTTTTAACTTCCTCGGTAAAAGACAGAAGTCTTGCGCTTGGAATTAAACTGTCAAAAACTGATGAAATAAGTACTCATAGTAATTTTTAAAATTATTAGAGATCTTTCCTAAAAATTCACTAATGTATTAAATGTACATTATTAAAATAAATGTTATATTCCTTTAGATTTAAAAATACAATACCTTGATAATTTTTCAAGTATTGATTTTGAAATGCTAAATACTCCCAAAGGCAAGAGTTGCAGAATGAATACCAGCTCAGTGCTGCAGCTTTGGCACCATCTCACAGCTTTGTGACTGTGGTTTGTTAGGCAATTCTACTTGTAAGATATGGAAACTCAAACATGTGACCTCAGGGAATAGGGTGCTAGGGTTTGGTTCTTGTCTGTTGGGTTTGTGAAGAATACATATGTTAATCAGAAAAACTGAAATGTCAGCCATGCTATCAGCTTTCCTTCCTAGGAATAGCGGGAAGGTTCAACAACAAAGCCTCTTAGGAGGAGAGGGGTGCAGATGGAGTTGAGCTTTTTGGAACACAGAATTTGAAGGAGATTCTGACCCCAGTGTATCAGTAGGAATTTTGTGGATTTTAAGAGCCAGAGTTCTCATCCTGCTGGAACATCGCAATCACCTGAGGACTGTTTTAAAAATACAGATTTAGAGGCTCCCTCTGCCAAGATCTGGTCCAATACACCTGGGAAAATGCTGGGAATGTTTTTTTTTTAAAAAGACCCCAGCTAGAAATAGCTGAGAAAGGAAGAGAAGCAAAGGAGAAAAGGAAAGATATATCCAATTGAATGCATTGTTCCAGACAATAGCAAGGAGAGATAAGGAGGCCTTCCTAAGTGAACAGTGCAAAGAAATAGAGGAAAACCATAGAACAGGAAAAACTAGAGATCTCTTTAAGAAAACTGACAATATCAAGGGAACATTTCATGCAAGGATGGGCCTAATAAAGGACAGAAATGGAAAGGACCTAATAAAAACAGAAGATATTAAGAGGAGGTAGCAAGAATACACAGAACTGTACAAGAAAGGTCTTAATGACTTGGATAACCACAATGGTGTGATCACTCATCTAGAGCCAGACATCCTGGAGTGTGAAGTCAAGTGGGGAAGTATTACTAACTCTGTTGGCCACAGGACTGGAAAAAGGTCAGTTTTCATTCCAGTCCCAAAGGAAGGCATTTCCAAAGAACGTTCAAACTACTATACAGTTGCGCTCATCTCACATGCTAGCAAGGTTATGCTCAAAATCCTTCAACTTAGGCTTCAACAGAATGTGAACCAAGAACTTCCAGATGTACAAGCTGGATTTAGACATGGCAGAGGAACCAGAGATCAAATTGCCAACATATAAAAAGCAAAGGAACTGCAGAAAAACTGCTTTGACTCTGTGGATCACAACAAACTGTGGAAAATTCTTAAGAGATGGGAATACCAGATCACTTTACCTGTCTCCTGAGAAAACCGTATGCAGGTCAAGAAGCAACAGTTAGAACTAGACATGGAACAATGGACTGATTCAAAATTGGGAAAGAAATACATCAAGACTGCATATTGTCACCCTGCTTATTAACTCATATGCAGAGTACATCATGTGAAATGCCAGGCTAGGTGAAGCTGAAATCTGGAAGCTGGAATCAAGATTGCCAGGAGAAATATCAACAACCCCAGAATGCAAATGATACCACTGAAATGGCAGAAAGTGAAGAGGAACTAAAGAGCCTCTTGATGAAGGTGAAAGAGGAGAGTGAAAAAGCTGGCTTAAAACTCAACACTCAAAAAACTAAGATCATGACATCCAGTCCTGTTACTTCATGGCAAATAGATGGGGAAAAAGTGGAAACTGTGACAGATTGTATTTTCTTGGGATCTAAAATCACTGTGGATGGTGACTGCAGCCATGAAATTAAGACTCTTGCGCCTTGGAAGGAAAGCTATGGCAAACCTAGGCAGTGCATTAAAAAGGAGAGACATCACTTTGCCCACAAAGGTCCATATAGTCAAAGCTATGGTTTTTCCAGTAGTCCTGTATGTGAGTTGGACCATAAAGAATGCTGACTGAGAAAGAATTAATGCTTTTGATTGTGGTGCTGGAGAAGACTCTTGAGAGTCCCTTGGACAGCAGTCTATCCTAAAGGAAATCAACCCTGAATATTCATTGTAAGGTCTGATGCTGAAGCTCCAATACTTTGACCAATTGACACGAAGAGCAGACTCAATGGAAAAGACCATGATGCTGAGAAAGACCGACAGCAGGAGGAGGAGGGGGCAACAGACGATGAGATGGTTGGATGACCTCACAGACTCAATGGACATGAGTTTTAGCAAGCTCTGGGAGTTACTGAAGGACAGGGAAGCCTGGCCTGCTGCAGTCCACGGGGTCGCAAAGAGTCAAACATGACTTAGTGACAGAACAACAAGAAGATTTTGAATGCCCTGCTCTCTGGCTTGCCTAGTTTTGCCCCGCACTTGGTGTGTGCTTCCTGATCAGCACACTACCTGTTGACTCCCCCAGCTTCTTTACGAAGGACTCAGCGCCTCACTTCCTTCAAGCCTTAGCTCCAAGGTAACCTTCCACCGGGACTTTCTCTATTCCTGTGATAGAAAGTTGCACCCCAGCCTCTGGCACTTTCTAGTTCTCTCCCCTGCATAATGTTTATCCAACACCTTCTAATACAGTTTGGTATATTAATTTTTTTATTGCTTGTCCCATCCACCAAAATGCATGATCCTTGCAGAATTTTTGTGTATTTTCTCCCTACATACAGTATTCCCAGCACCTAAAATAAGAAACTGTTGATAAGTATTTGTTGTGCAAATGAGTGAATGGATGTGCAAATGGATGTTTTCTGCTTAGTCATTGGCTGATGTTGTCTTCTGTTCACTGGAGATGTGTCAGTGCCCTTCTCACATGTGGCCACCCTCTCTGCCTCTTTTTGGATCCAGCTTCCCCAGCTGATTGTCTGATTGGACTGGTTTTTTGGATTGAGTTTTTTCCCAGGTCATTTTGAATGAGTGTGCGTTGACTGTTTACTGGTCAGGTACCCTCCCAGGGGTAATCCACAGTGATTCAGGGATTATAGGGCAGGAAAGAGTGCTGCCTGCGGCCACCCCTTCAGCAGGGCCTGTGGGTGGAGCAGTTTCTCCAAGAAGCCTATTTTGGTGCAGTGAGTGTTCAGCAAATTACCTGACTCAGCTGAGCTTCAGTGTAGGTCTGCCTTATCTCAGGGCGTTCTTCAGGAGTTCCAGAGAATGATGTTTGGGAAACATATGCACATAAAATACTAGCTTATAGTGAAGCAAAATGAATGTGAGAAGTTATATAATTTTAGGGGAGAATTATATATTTATAATTAAGTTGTAGGGGAGAAATTAGGAATTTAGGAACAAGTTGCTTAAAGTGCTTTGGGGATCCTCCCTGCCCCCAGACTCCTGAATGCCTTTCAAATGTTATTCTTATTTCACATTATTCTCTGTTTGGCAGAGGATCCTGATACATAACTTCCAAAGTTATATTTAAGATGAATACATGCAAAAGTGAACACTCAGTTTCCAAAAACAAATCGCACAAATTCAGTTTGGAGGAGTATGCTTAAACAGGTATGTGTGTGTTGAAGTCCTAGAAAAAGTTTGAGTTTTTGTTTTTAATTGGCAAAAAAGAACACGATATTTATGAATAGTGCAGGTTGGTAGAAAAATATAAATGTGGTATCAAGCTGAATTTTGAAACATCACCATAAGAATGCATAAAATTGTATTTCTCTCTTTTCTCTTTATACCTGGAAGGCTGGACTCAGTTCTAGATGCCACATTTTAAGAGGCACTAGGGTATGTTTAGAGGTGAGTGTGTGGAGGAGATGCATAGGGCCTGTGAGTGGAGGCTGTGTGAGGAGGCACACACCCTGTCTGCTGACTTAGGTGGTGTAAAAGGCTATGTGTGGAAGGGGAATTGGACTCTTCTGTACTCAGTACATCTAAGTACTATATTAACATTCACTGGATGCTTTAATTCAATTGTATTCCTATTAGTGCTAATGATTTAACATATTATTTTCCTCTTTTAAGTCAAGCAAACTAATACTTGGAGCTATTTTTGTGCTTGTCCAAGGTCATATAGACAGAAGTTATAGAACTAGGACCTGACCACACTACTTTGGTGTTTAAATCCAGTGGTGTTCTCTACTAACACCATTGTTACCTACCAAGTTTACAGGGAGACACATTTCAGTGCAAAGTAGGGACTAGCAGGGCTGTTCAAAGATGAACACTATGTGAGAGAGGAATGGTTCCCTATCACTCAGAGTTCAAGCATATGCTGGACAGCTGCTTTGCAAGGATCTGGCTGTCCCTTCACTTTATAGATATATAAAGAAGGATATGTTTACCTTATTAACAAAATACTAAAAATGAATAGAGCCGAAGGAACTCCAGAGGTGAGTTCCAGTGGATTTAAGTGATTGAGCTATGTCCAATCCGTTGTCATCGGAAAATACAGCACCCAAACACCAGCATTTATAGTCTAATGTGTTTCCTGTTGCAATAGTTGTCCTTTATCTAATAACTGGGTCCTCACTGCTGTGGAACTAGTGGGTATGGAAAGAGGAAGGGCAGGGCTGTTCGGTGAGTTACTATAATAGATTGTTCGGCATGATCTTGCTTTATTAAAACAAGCAAAGAATGTGATGGTAGGAGGAGAGGGTTTAAAATGATAAACTGAGAATGCCATATGGTAAAGGAAAGAATACTGTGGAAGGCTAAGTAAGGAAGGCAGGGACTGTGGATTGCACTCTATTTCCCTCTTGTTGAGTAGATGCTCAACATGTATTTATTGGAATGAATAGTACATCAGTACTTGAACAAATATTTAAAGAGAACCTTCCTAGTGCTGAGTATTGCGCTTTGTCCAAGAGCCAAAAATGAACTAGACAAAAATCTCTACCCTTTTAAGGAATTCCCAGTCTAGTAAGAAAAGACCACCAATCAAAGCAGTAGGAAAAAAGAAAGCGCTAAGGATTATTGTAGAGAATAGATCAAAATTTCCATGAAAGCAGAAAGGAAAGAGTAATTTAGTGTAAGTGTGTCGGGTGAGGATGTGGTTGTGGAAAAAGGACAGGATGTCAGGGAAGATTCTAAGAGGAAAAGATGCACTATCTTTGTTATCTTGAAGGACAGTAGACCCTCACCTGGTTAAATGAGGGATGCATTTCAGATGGAGGAAAGCATACAAAAGCACAGAACATGCGATGTAGTGGGAATTAAAGCTGGAGTTGAAAAGGTCTGGGGATCAGATCATAAACGACCTTGGATATCACGGCAATTGCTTGAACCTGATTATCCACGTGAAAAGCCTTTGAAAGACTTTAAAGTGGGAAGTTCTGTGTTTTTGAAGCATTCCTAGTAGTTGTTAGGAACAGAAGCAGAAACAAAGTTAACAAGGCTTGACCTAAAGGGTGGCAAAGAGGCTAAAGTCATGGAGACAGATTATCAGTCACAGAAGTAAGAGGAAATATTAATCCTTGGAACTTTCAATCAGAGAACTTTAGTAGAGAGATTTAGTTGCCTAGTTGTTGGAATGGTAAAATTTTTTTTTTTTCCCAGTGGAATTAGGTGATACTGAAGTGAGTGGCACAGTGAGTAATAAGTAAGGCCTGAGATTGGGACCACATGGCTGCCTGGAGCTTGTATTAGCTGATGACTCTTTTGAACTGAATTCAGGAAATGACATAAAAACAATTTGCGCAAGAAAACTGGAAGAACAAGGACTCTGAAGTCATTACATTTGGAGAAAAATAACTAGGGGTGGTGAAGATGGGCAAGCAGCCATTATCAGAGGGTCATTTGTGGATAAATTCTGGACTGCCCAATGGAAAGCTCCCCAAAGAAAAACAAATGCCCTGAATCCAGCCCTTTCTCACTACAACCCATTCCCCTCCAACTGCCTTATCCTGCAGCTACATCACACACCTCTGTGTGGGAGAGTCGTCTCCTGGCAGTGGGTACTTGGAGCTAAAGGAATCCCAACAAATCTAGGATGACAGTGTCAGAATTCTGAAAATCTTGGATACCATATACATATTTCCGTATGAGGGCAGAGACAACAAATGATTTGCGAGGCGTCAAGTGGCCGTGGGGGTGTCCTTCCTTAAGCACAGGCTTCCCGACCCTAGGCCCAGTCCTCCTTCCACCACCCCACGGTGCCTGTGGGCTTGGGAGGCGGGAGCTCCGCGCCTGGTAAGGATCACCGGGTGGGCCTGGTGGCGTCGGAGGCCCCTCCTCGCCCAGCTCCCGGCCCCTGGCCCCCGGCCCCCAGGCCCCAGCGGGACTCCCAGCCCCCAGCCCCCGCGGGACTCCCAGCCCCGCCCCCTTCCCGTGCCGGGCGGGGTCGCCGCGCCACCGCTACCCGGGCGCGCGCTGGGCAGCGCTGACTCGGGTCGGGCCGAGGGTTCCGGGAGGGCTCGCCAGGCCGCCCGCGCCGCAGCCCGTGGCCTGACGCACGGAGGGGCCGGGACTCAATCTGCCACGGGTGACCGGAGCCACCGCCGCCCGGGCCCGCTCCGCCCCCAGCCCGCCTTCCTCCCGCCTCGCCCTCCGCCTCCGCCCGCGCCTCACTCGCGTCCCCGCGTCCTTCCCACCGCCCCGGAGCCGCCGGCCCCCAGCGCCAGCCAGGTGAGTGTGGCCGCCGCGCGGCCCGGGCGGGGAGGACCGCGCAGGCCCCGGGGCCAGGCGGGGAGCGCTGGCGGGTGGAGGCGGCGGTGGGCCCAGCTTTCTCAGCCCCGCGCGGGCCGCGCGACTGCGGGAGGGGGGCCCCCGCCCCGTCGCCCCCGCCGCAGCCCCCGCCGCCACCGCAGACAAAGCGCCTGAGGTGGGCGTCCCGCGGGCAGCCCTTGCCTCCGCGCCGCCTGCCGGGTGCGGCCGCGGCCCGCCGAGCCTGGGCGGCCCGCGTCTCGCCTCCCGGGCGCCCTTGTTCATTTCTGGGTGAAAGGGACCCGAAACGTGCAACAGGTACGGGCGTTAATCATTATTTTGCGGCGGGTCCGGGCCGCCCGGCGTGCGGGGACCAGATGTGGCGGCCGGCTCCGGGGCGAGTCCCCGCGTCCAGCGCCCGCGGCTAGCTCCTTTGTGTGGCCGGTGACCGGCCCTGGCCGGCGGGTGGGGGACGCCGGCCAGAGACCCCCGGGGTGCAGGAGCCTTCTGGACTGCTTCCTTGGGGCGTGAGGGCTTGGCTTACCCCGGTGTGCGGGCCGGTAACACCCCTCCAGCCTTTGCAGGAGTCACAAAGGGAAGGGAGAGAGGGTTGGCAGGGGTATCTGGATGTGTATTTATTTTTATATCTGAGGTAGACTTGTATTGGAAAGGAACCGCAGTCTGGCAGGCTCTTGAGGGTTTCTGTGGCATTTCACCCCGCGATGCACCATTTGGACATGGCAGCTGCTGCGACTCCCCGGTGGTTCTCCTCTGGGTGCTTTGACATCTTTCTTAAGCAGACATCACCTGAGAAGTTGGAAATGCTGTTGAGTGAGTAACTCGATACAGCTGTTTGACAGGTCTTCCGTCTCTCCACGTTTTGTCTGTGCCAAGGAAACCCACCGTGTATGCTAGCATAGGTTGGCAAACCCTCAAATTAAGATCACCGCTCAAAAATACCCTCATGTTGGGAAATATTAACCTGTATGGTTTACTTTGGCTTGATGAACCTTATTTTCTTAGCTGTGAGAAACTTCTTTTTTTATCCCCCAAAGAAAGAATACAAAATAAAGAACAATTTATCTTTGTTTACATACCTTGGGTCGTGCTGTTACCTAGCTGGTTTCATTGGTATGCTATTTTAGTATAACAATACTAAATGGAAGGAAAATATCTTCCTTTTGCTTTGAGCAATAAAATACTTCTTTGTTCTTAGAACCAGGAAGCTTTTATACATAATACTTTGTGGGGCCAAAAGTTAGTGACTGTCTTGACCCCGTGACCAAATTCATGAAAAAACACCCAATCGTGAAAAAATACTCAAAGGACTTAGAAAGCATTTCCCAGCTCTATAGATTGTTTTTATATTCCAAATTCCAGGATATCATTTTGTTGTATATTTATTCAAACAAGCTAGACTAAATTTAACCTTAAAAATTGGGCCTACTCTGTAAATTCCCCAGCATTAGGGAATGAATTGACTGCATTTAAAGAATTTACCAAGCATTTTGATCTCTGTGTATAATAGTTGGCAGGAGCTGGTGATGGTCTTAGAAACGTGACAGCAGAATGCAGAACATGGAAACAGGTAGATCAAGCTTACGAAGTTCCATCTACTTGGGTTTTAGTGAATTGATGAGTATATCTGAAAACTAAATGTCCACTAATTTAAAAACAAAATGCTACATTTTGACCTATTTTAAAAAAATGTACTCTAAAAGATTCCTTGACACTGTCTCTACTCCCTAAAAACAAATGATACTAATAAGGACTTTTCTTTTGAAGAAATAAACTAATACCAAACTAATCTGATCTGTAGAAAGTTTTTCTGACATAATTGGTAGTTTCTCTTTACTAAAAATACCATTCATCTGTGTAACATCTAACTTCAGAGAGCTTTCATAGCTGTTACAAGCAACAGGAATTACCTCCTGAAAAAAATTAATGTCTTTACTATTAAAAAGTAGGAGAAACTTAAATTTCTACAATAGTTTTATTAAAATATAATTCATATACTATAGAATTCACTCTTTTAACATGTACAATTCAGTGAAAGTGAAAGTGAAGTCACTCAGTTGTGTCCAACTCTTTGCCACCCCATGGACTGTAGCCTGCCAGGCTCCTCTGTCCATGGGATTTTCCAGGCAGGAGTGCTGGAGTGGAGTGGTTTTTGTTTATTCACAAGGTACTGCAGACATCATCACTAATTCAAGGAGCATTTTCCACATCCTAAAAGGAAACCCTCATACCATTAACTGCCACTCCCATTCTCCCTCATTGACACTTGGCAAGCACCAGTCTATTTTCTGTCTCTCTGGATTTGCTGATTTAGGACATTTCCTATAAATGGAATCATACCATATGTGGCCTTTTGTGTCTTTCACTAAGTGTAGTGTTTCCAGAGTTCATGTATATTATGCATGTATTAAGATATTTCCTTTTTATGGCTGAATAATATTCCACTGTATGGATATGCCATGTTTTGTTTATCTGTTCATCACTGATGGAAATTTAGGTTGTTTCCACTTTTTGGCTATTATGAGGAACGTTGCTATGACGGTTCATTTTCAGGTTTTTTGTGGACTTACGTTTTCAGTGATCTTGAGTATATACTTAGATGTGGAGTTGCTTGGTCCTAAGGTAACTCTAACTATTTGAGGAACTGCCAAAGTATTTTCTGTAGTAACTGCATTTTACATTCCCATCATTAGAGTATGAGGGTTACACTTTCTCCAGCCTCGTTAAAGTTGTGTTTTTGATGATAACTATTCCAGTGTGTGTGAGGTGGTATCTTACCACTGGTTTTCGTCTGCATTTCTGTAATGGCTAATGATGTTGAGCATCTTTAAGTTCTTATTGGCCATTTATATATCTTCTTTGGAGAAAAATGTTTGATTTATAATTTTTCAGTTTATGTTTTCACATGTGTTTTTCTCATATAGTCTTTGAACTAACCCAGTTAAATATGTTTACTCCTATTTTGCTGCTAGGACACTGAGGTTTAAAGAGGTTAACTAATTTGTTCATTTTTTAACCTTATGGAGTTAATAAGAGTCAAGGTCTGAATGTAAACTCAGATCTTCTGACTCTGCTTCCTGCATTCTTTCCACTTTATGAGGCATACAGAAGTTAAATTGTGTTTGCAGCTTTGCTTGGTTAATCATCGACAGAGTAGGGGTAAAATAAATAAATGAATGAAACCAAACAACAACAAAAAGCAGGTGTTGTGTCCACACTGCCTCACGTTCTCCAGATTTTGTTGTGCTTTTTCAAATAAATTCTTTGATTTCTCCTATTCTAATAAGGTAGACATCATTTCCATATTTTCTTTGGGTAAGCAAACCTAAAAACAGCTTCTTAGTGGCAGTGCTAATCCTAGAACTTGTTCACTGAGACATTGCACTTTCTGTTCCCCTGGAGCTTCCATGTTCTTTATTTTCCCACTAATTTATACCCTTTAACCATAGAGTAATTGAATAATTTCACAGTTTTCATAAACATTAAGTTATTTCTAGGTTACACTGAAATTTTTATTTTTGAACAGGGCAGTTTGCCAGATTCACTTTGAAGTGTAGGATTACTAAGGTGTGTATTTCAGTTTTTGTGTGTTACTTACTCTGAAATTCTTGTCTCCCTAGAGGATAGGTAGAGGCCATGTGTTATTTGTCTTTGCTTTCCCATTGTCTGCCATTGTGCCTAGATATGTAAGAAGGACTTTTTGGGCGAATGAATACAAATATATTTTTTCCATTTGCCCCCCCGCAAAAAATCCAGTAAAAGTCATTCTTAGAATAAAGGCAGTACAAATTCTAGACAAAGAATTTCTTATCCCTCGATTATGACCTGAAAAGTAATAAATGATAATTAAGACTTGACTTAAAACAGCATTATCTGATGGAAGAAAGTAAATGTTCAGTGCTGGGCTTAAAAAAATTTAAGGTATCTGGACACCTTACGGTAAGGTATACTTACATTACCTTACCTTAAGGATAATTTAAGGTATCAGGTATCTGGAGGCTGGCACAAAAACCCTGTGTATGTGCTCCATGTCCACACATAGGGTTATACCTTGAGTGTGTGTTAGATAAATGAATGCCCAGTGAGTGAATAATTAGTTTTGACTGTGATAGCTAGAGGAGAGACATCAAATGGCTATCAGGTCCTGTTTTTCATTTGTATGTTTTAATTGTCAAATATGATACATGTTAATTATAAAAAGTTCAAATAATATAGAGAAGTATAGATTAAAGGCCTTTCCTGGCGGCTCAGATGGTAAAGAATCCACTGCAGTGTGGGAGACCTGGGTTCAATTCCTGGATGGGGACAATCTCCTGGAGGCAGTCTTGCCTGGAGAATCCTCATGGACAGAGGAGCCTGGGGAACTGTAGTCAGTTCCATGCCGTCAGAGTCTGACATGACTGAGCACCTAAGCACATGTAGAGTAAAAGGCAAAAATGTCACTTCACTGTTCGCCCCCATCCCTTCGTTCCCCGCCCAAGACTGCTCCTGTCCCAGGTCACCTTGTTAGCAGTTTGGGGCTTATATTTCCAAATGTACATCTTTGCATTTATGTCTGTTTGTATGTGCAAACACCCATTTACATAGCCAGCCATACTTAGTACATACATGTGTATTCAGTGGTTTTTCTTCTACACAAGAGCTCATACTACACTTATTTGTTTTTCACTCAACTTGTTAAAGACATATTCATATGTGATCACAAAAGAGAAACATAATATTTCTGTTTCACTTTTAGTTTGCTATTCTTGACTCGTTTGGTGTCAAGATTAAGCTAGTCTCTGAGAATGAATTGGGAAACTTTTTTTTCCTCTGTGCTCTGGAATATTTGAAACTGCCCTATAAACATTTATTGACAGTCACCTAACAATCTTGCAGTGAGGGAAGAGAGCTCTAGGACAATCTTTCTGTGATTTTTTTCTGTTTTTATTGTTTTATCAGGTTTTGGCCCTTATTTTGTGTTCATTTTTGGTTAAAAAAAGTCCTCCCCCCAGCTCTGATGAGTAAATTGACAAAAGCAAAAGCAGATGATTACATGAATCATCGCATGCAGGAGTATGTGTGGTTTTTTTTTTAAGAAGGATCCAAGGTAGAGTCCTGCTGTTAGTAATTGTATAACCTAAGCAAGTTACTTACCTTTTTAAAACTTGTTTCTTTATCTGTAAAATGGTGATAATTCCTATATCACAGAAATCTTAGAAGTATTAAATGAGATGTGAGCTAATATGTGAAAAATCTCAGTGGTTGGATCCAATAAGAATGAAAAAATTTATAATACTAACTATAGCATGCTATACAAATGTAAATTTGTCACTGTGGTTATTATAAATTGTTTTAGCCTAATACAGATATATTTAAGGAGAATAGATGGTGGTTCTAGAGACAATTTCCACTAACACATTGGAAGGATCTATAAGAATTTCCAGGCCATTTAGAATTTAATTTTGGTAGACAGTTATTTCTCAACACTTGCATGCTTTTGAGGCAGGACAGTAGGAGAAAGTAGTAGACTAAATAGACCTGGATAATTTTGTATTATCACATGTGACTTTGATAAGTTAATTTCTCTCAGTAAAATTGGATGAATGTACCTACTTTGCAGGGTAGTCATGAAGAAAGAGGTTAAGATCGTGCTTGGCATCTAATAGATGTACAACTGGTTGGTTTTTTCTTTGCATGTAATGAGTGCCCAATAGTGATGAACATGAGGTGTTGGGTTCTGCTATTTTAAGACTGCTTGATGTAGTGGCAAGAACCTTGGTCCCTAAATTAGAGCCTTGGTCCCTAAATTTAGCCTATATATCACACTGACCTTGGACAAGGCGCCTGCTAAGCTTCTGTTTCCTTATCTATAAGAGAAGAACAAGAAAACTGACACTTATTGAGGATCTGTTTTACATACAGTTTACTAAAGTGAAAGTCGCTCAGTCGAGTCTGACTCTTTGCAACCCCATGGACTGTACAGTCCATGGAATCCTCCAGGCCAGAATACTGGAGTGGGTAGCCTTTCACTTTTCCAGGATTTTCCCAACCTAGGGATCAAACCCAGGTCTCCCACATTGCAGGTGGACTCTTTACCTTCTGAGCCACAGGGGCTTACAGTTTACTAAGTAGTTTACAAATCTTATTTAATCCTCCCAATAATCTTATAGAAATTATTGTCATTTCTCAAGCTTTATAGATGAAGAAATAAAGGCACAGGAATTAGACTTTCTGAAGTCCACTTGGTGGACTCCCCACCCCCTGTCCTGTCCACGTTCTTTCACTCATTACAACTATTTCCTCCTGGGGTGGTAGGGTGTTCCCCTGCATACAGGGAATACCAAATGAGGAGCATTCTGCAAACTGAAATACTAGATGTATTGAAAAGCTAGGCCAATGTAGGATGAAACTACTTGTTTATTAATGATTTCCATTAATAAAATACAAACAGAATTGTTAATGTGTCCTAATGCCTCTGCTTAAGAATAGTAATTTAAGTTTTATAATATTTATGTTGCTCATAATCGCTTTACCTAAATAATGTATTAGGCTTCATTCATTTCCAATTTGACCAGGTAAAGAAGAGGGGGTAGGGAGTAGTTGTAAAGGAAAGGTAAGCTTTATCCCGCTGTTGGATAGTGGTGTGTGTGTCTGTATTTATGTATGGAAGAATTGGGAAGTACAATTCCGTGGCAGTTTGGCATTTACAGAAACTACAGGTTCTTGGAAAGAAGTAACGGAAATCTGCATTATAATTCATTGTCTGCCAGAGGACTTGCAGAGTCATTTAAAATATGAACCTGCCTTTCTCAGCTGGTTGGTAAAGAGCTATTGATTATATTCTTGAAAGATAGTAATGTCTTTCCTTTTATAGGAGTTGCCATTTTATTTGATAGATTCAGTGATATTGATTTGGCATTTCTGCAAGCCTTGTGCCAGGGATATGCAAAACAAAAATTGCTGTTAGAACATCACAAATAAATTGTGATTCAGTAATAGTATAGAAGGTTTAGAGATTATCTCTTGAGGCTTCAGATATCATTTTTATTCTGTTTGGTAGGAGTGGGAATTCCTATGTTTAGAGTAGAGACTTTTTCAGAGTAGGCTTGAATTGCTCTTGGTAAATCTCACTGTTACTGAATGCTTGCTGTTTTGCAGAATACAAAGCATTGTGGGCTGTGTAAGAGTTACAGAACATGGTTCTTGTCTTCAAAGAGTTTATATTTAGTCAGGGAGGCAATGAAGGAGAAAACTAAGTAAAAGGACACAGAGTTCTTAAAGCTTGTATCTGCTCCTTGTGAAAGCAGTTTTGCTGCGGTGAACTTTGGTGAGACATCATATATTCTCCTAATGGATACTGTAAGAAACATCCCAACCCTTGAAAACTGATAGTTGTGTATCTTGTTCTTTCTCTGTATAGTGTTCTTTGCTTTGTAAAAATTACTGTTTGATCTTAGTACCAAGAATAGTTCCCCTTCTGAGAACTTTTCTGTTTATCTCCTGAACTGTGGACTGGATTTTCCCTTAGGTGATGGCTGTTAGAAAGCCAGACCAGATTTGTAGCCTACCCCAGAGCAGGCTTATCGATTTTATGCTGTACATTTTTTCAACTTTTTCCTTGGCATCATTTTTGGTGTTTTCCTTATTCTTTTCTAATATCTTATATCTGTTAATTTTTTGTAGTTCATGTATTCCTGTAAGTTTCATTAATCCTTTCAGAACAAAGTAGGAGTTAATGTAAATAAATATATGTGAAATTCATGGAGGAACTTATCAAGGCAAACAAATCAATATGACAAATAGGTTTTATTTCACGGGCCTGCTGAGATTGATAATGATGGCTGCCTGGAGCACTGCAGTAAGAAGTATCAATAGCTGGAGTCTGTTTTGTATATAAGTGCATTTGTATCATTTCTTTTTAGATTCCTCACATCAGTGCTATTTCTCTTTCTCTGACTTCACTGAGTATAACAACCTATAGGTCATCAGTGTTGCTGCAGGTGGCATTATTTCATTGTTTTTAACGGCTGAGTAATACCCCATGGTATATATGTACCACATACTCTTTATCGTCATCTGTTGATGGTCGTTTAGGTCGATTCTATGTCCTGATTACTGTCAACAGTGCTGCAGTGAACACTGGGGTGCTTGTACCCTTTCAGACAGTGTTTTTATTTGGCTATATGCCTAGGGATTGCAGAACTATAAGGTAGCTCTATTTTTAGTTGTTTTTTTTTTTAAAGAACCTCCATACTGTTCTCCATAGTGGGTGTACCAATTTACATTCCCACCAATAGTGTAGGAGGGTGCCTTATCTCTACACGCTCTCCAGCATTTATTATTTGCAGATTTTTGATGATGGTCATCCTGAAGGTGTGAGATGATAACTGCTTGTAGTTCTGATTTGCGTTTCTTTAATAATTAGACTTGGGGATTCCTAGGTGGCGCAGTGCTAAAGAATCCATCTGTCAATGCAGGAGACGCAAGAGGTGCAGGCTTATTTCCTGAGTCTGGAAGATCCCCTGTACCCCCACTCCAGCATTCTTGCGTGGGAAATTCCGTAGGCGGAGGAGCCTCGCAGGCTGGAGTCGGACACGACTGAGCAACTGAGCACTCAGTACGCAGAGAACCAACTTAGTGGGTGTGAGGTGGGGGAGGGGAAGATGGGGAGTCTGGGACTGACATGCTCAGATTGCTATGTTTAAAAACGGATAACCAACTATATGTACTGGACAGCACAGAAACTGCTGAAATATTACGCAACAACCTAAATGGGAAAATAATTTGAAAAAAAAAATAGTTACAAGTGTAACTGAATCAGTTTTCTGTACACCCAACACTAACATGACATTGCTAATCAACTATAATCCAATACAAAGTTAGTAAGCCCCGAACAAACAAAACGCATTTGCAAACACAACAAAAAATTTTAAATACTTAGAATATAAAGTACGTTCATGGTCTTATAATCAAAATGTTAAAAAAGAGGTAGTTGGAGGCAGTGTGAATTTAGTGGGAAAGGCTACTGTGGTCGCAGGGCAGTGCTGTCACCATCTAGCAGGAGTGATGGCAGGAGCGATGGCAGGAGTGCCCGTGTTTGCGTCTCTGCTGCAAAGTATCCGGGATGCTGAGTAGCTCAGTGGGTGAGTGGCTTTGAAGTTCATAGCTCGGTTTTGCTGGGAGGGATGCGAAATTGGGAAAGAAGCTGACTTGTTGGGGTTGGTTTGGTTAGAATAAAATGTTTGCACTGCGTAAAGGAGAAACGAGGCTGGTGGGGAAAGTGAGGTCGGAGATAATGGGAAGCTTTAACTGATGGATGAGATTAGATTTTTAAAAAATCTTGTAAAATTCTAATTACTCCCCTATGTTATTTCCAGGGCTTTGCTTGAGTTCAGGTCCATGTCATACTTGTAATTTTAAAAGTTAATTGAAAAAAAAAAGTTAATTGAGTAGGTAATTCACTCATTTCAAAATTTAGAAAGCGTAAGAGAACACAGTAAAAAGTCTTTTATTTCTGTTCCTCAGCTACTGAGTTCTCTCTGCAGAGTCAACCATTGTTATTAGATTCTTATGTATCCTTCCAGAAATAATTTTTGTATGTATATATGCTTTCCCAGCTGTTTTACACAAATGATATTTCTGTACCTATGCCTATACTGCTTCTTCCATACTAGACACTATTCTTTACCTTAATCTTTCACTTCTTAGAGGGTTTTTATTCATAGTCGTGCACAAAGAGCTTTCTTCCTTCTTTAAAATTTTTTTTTTTATTTTTATCATTTTGGCCCCACTCAGCGTGAGGGATCTTGGTTGCCTGCTCAGGGGTGGGATTTGTGCCCCCTGCTGTGGATGTGCAGAGTCTTAACCACTAGACTGCCGGGGAAGTCCATCCTTCCTTTTCTGTTTTAGATAAACTTCTTACTTTGGAATAATTTTAGATTTACAGAAGAATTGCAAAAAAAGTTTCCGTATACACCTCACCCAGTTTCATTTCCCTTTAATGTTGTCATCTTTCTGTGGGACACAGTCAGAACTAAGAAACTGACGGTTTGTTACTGTTAACAGTTTATTAGATATCACCAGTTTTTCCGTTCTTTTTCTGTTCCATGAGCCCAACCAGAATACTATAATCACATTTAGTTGTCATCTCTCCCTAGTCTCCTCTGACAGTTTTTCAAGGCTTTTTATGATGTTGACAGTTTTGGGGAGTAGTGGTGTATAGACTGTCTCTCAACGTGGGTTTGTCTGATGTTTTCCTCATTAACATGTGGCTATGGACTTTTGGAAATACTGCAGAGTTGAGTTGTCTTAGTCATATCTCCATGAGGGAGTACTGCATGATATTTACAAGACATCACGGGTGGTGGTTACCTTAGATCCTTTGGTTGTGGTAGTGGTCGCCAGGTTTCTGCACTGTAAAATTGCTGTTTTTCCCCTTCCATACTTTATTATTATAGGTGAGTTACTAAGTTTCGCCTACCCTCAAAGTGGGAGGGGGAATTAAAGGAGCTTTAAAAAAAAAAAAAGTAATATTCCTTTAGATGTGTTGGGAGAGTGTGTAATTTCCTTGCAACTGTCTTGCTGCAACAAAGATTTGAAATGGCAGACCAGTGTTACAGCAGCGTTAGAGCTCAGTTTTATTCAGTAAACAAAGGATAGTATATAGTACACCCTGGAGGCGTGAGGGTACGCCAACCCCAAAGGAAAGGCCCCAACTCATCTTGGCTCCCTCTTTTTTTTGCGTTTTGTCTCCTTCTCCTCCACTCCTCTCCAGCCTGTCCTGTGCAAATTAGGCCTAGCCAGGAAGAGGGTGTGTGTGTCAACTGAGGTTCTCACTCAGATCTATGGATTTTTCCTTTCTTCCCTTTTCTGGGCTTTTCCCTTTGTCTTTTAGCCAATGCCGTTTTGGACTCCTTTTTCTTACTCTTTTTTCCTAACTACCTAACAGATGGATGTATCCTATAGTCAGCTATTCTCCTTGTTGATGTTTTAGGTTGGCCAAAAAGTATTTTTGGGTTTTCCCATAACATCTTATGGGACAATGAGAACGAACTGTTCGCCCAACTGAGTATTTAGATGATTTAGTATATCGTAATAGTTAAAAGATGGTGACTGCAGCCATGAAATTAAAAGATGCTTACTCCTTGGAAGGAAAGTTATGACCAACCTAGACAGCATATTAAAAAGCAGAGACATTCCTTTGCCAACAAAGGTCCGTCTGGTCAAGGCTGTGGTTTTCCAGTGGTCATGTATGGATGTGAGAGTTGGACTGTGAAGAAAGCTGAGTGCCGAAAAATTGATGCTTTTAAACTGTGGTGTTGGAGAAGACTCTTGAGAGTCCCTTGGACTGCAAGGAGATCCAACCAGTCCATCCTGAAAGAGATCAGTCCTGGGTGTTCATTGGAAGGACTGATGCTGAAGCTGAAACTCCAATAGTTTGGCCACCTCATGTGAAGAGTTGACTCATTGGAAAAGACCCTGATGCTGGGAGGGATTGGGGGCAGGAGGAGAAGGGGATGACAGAGGATGAGATGGCTGGATGGAATCACCGACTCAATGGGAATGAGTTTGAGTAAACTCCGGGAGTTTGTGATGGACAGGGAGGCCTGGCGTGTTGCGATTCATGGGATCGCAAAGAGTCAGACACGACTGAGTGACTGAACTGAACTGAACAGTTAAAAGAGAACAGGCTCTGGAGCTACATTGCCTTAGGGTCAAGCCTTGGCTCACACTAGCTATGCGGTCTTGGGCAGCTTTTATTTGGCTTCTTAGTTTTTCCATCTGTACAATATGAATGTTAATAGCACCTGCCTCAGGATTGTTCAGAAGATTAAATGAGGGTATGTGTTAAGTGCTTGGAACAGTGTTTGGTACTGTACTAAGTGCCAGATAATTTTTTGCTGTCATCATTATTAATTTTTTTGTGTCCTTATAATAATACTGCAATGAGTAACTTGTTATTTCAATGCAGTGGTGGGACAGGCAAGTATACTATAAGATACATTCCTAGAAATGAGTATTCATAGTTGCAATTTTGATAGATATTGCCAAATTTCTCTCCATAGAGGTTGTACCATTCTGCACATTCACCCAGAATTTATGAAAACATCTGTTTCTGTCTCCCTTTCACCAAATTATTTGATTTTGCCAGTCCATTTATATCACATTATGAATTCATTTGAGTATCTTTTGGTTGTGAAACAACTTGTGCTCCATTGACTAGGATGGTGATAAAAGTTGTTTGGAGGAAATAATTACAGTAAATATAAAAGGAATAGTTTGGCCCTGGGAAAGACTGGAGGAAGTACTGCTGTTGAAAGATGGACAGGCTGTGAAGTGGAATACCAAATTGCTGGCCTGTCTTCTGGTGTGACAGCATGGTGTCTTGGTGATTGTTGTAGAAGGAATCACCATCTGACGTTTGTAGCCAGTAATGAATGAAGGTGCACGGGTGGAGGTTGGAAGGAAAGA
This sequence comes from Odocoileus virginianus, assembly GCF_023699985.2. Classification (NCBI taxonomy): domain Eukaryota; kingdom Metazoa; phylum Chordata; class Mammalia; order Artiodactyla; family Cervidae; genus Odocoileus; species Odocoileus virginianus. Next base: position 11,586,723 of record NC_069686.1, read on the forward strand.
CTGTAGTTGCATTAAAATAAAATTGAAAGTTAATCTGACATGTTGTTTTATGATATGCATGCTTATTGTGTAATGATCAGGCAGAAATTAAAAGCAGGTCACACATATAATTGTAATTAACGTCATGTTTTAGAGGCTTTTCTTTCTCAGTCTTTCAGTGTGTGGTCATCGCTTGTTGGTAGTTTTTTCCTAGTATCATGTATTGTTGTTGTTATTAAAATGCTTCCCCTTTCCCCGCAACTGCAGTGTGAAAAACAAAAGTGCTAAATCTTCCTTTTCGTGAGCTGGATGTGCTGTGCTGTGCTTAGTCGCTCAGTTGTGTCCGACTCTTGGCAACCCCATGGGGTGTAGCCTGCCAGGCTCCTCTGTCCATGGGATTGTCCAGGCAAGAATACTGGATTGGGTTGCCAAGCCCTGCTCCAGGGGATCTTCCCAGCCCAGGGGTCGAACCCAGGTCTCCTGCGTGGCAGGCGGATTCTTTACCCTCTGAGCCACCAGGGAAGCTCTTACATGAGCTGGATAGGGGATGGTGGTGCCATGATGGTCCTCTGCTGTTTTCCTTAGTTTGAGTTTCCTGTTTTGGAGTTCATCAGCCCAGCCTACCCACTCCAGATTAATCATTTCTTTACCTCTTATGCCCTGGAGGCTGCTAGAACTCTGGGGTGTGAGAGCAGCTTGCTGGGAGGTGGAGGGCAGGAGAAAATGACCACCATTCTGAAAGAAAGAAGGTATATTAAACCAGGAGAAGGAAGTCGTGGACACCTTGAAAATGGAATCTGAATCCTTGGAATTTGAGATTCTTGGACTCTGAATAATTAAGGTTAATAGAGTGAGCAGGGTGAAGGAGAGCTCAAGTGACCTGTTAACTCTTTTGACCCGGTTCCCCCAGGCCTGGTATCAGCCTTGATACCATGATATCAGTCATAAAGACTCAGTCAGTCTTCTAGTGGCCTCTGCAAAGTAAAAACAAAGCTCTTCGGCCCTCAGTCAGTCCAGGTCAGCCGAAAGGTGAACCTTCCTCCTGGCTGCCTTAAACTGCAAGCAAGGCTCTTGAAGGCTGAGTTCAGTGCTTGCTTAAGTCCTTCGCCGTGTTGGGGCAGCTGGGAGAGGATGGCCTCTGGAAGGAAGGATACCCTGGGAACGTAGAGAACTCAGAAGGCAGGAGAAAGGAACACTGAGAGGCAGCTGTGAAGACAAACGGATTTTTACAAGTTTCACTGGTCCTGGATTATCTTTACTCAAAGACAAATAAAAGCTGTTACAAATATTTTCTCCTTCTAGGCCAAGCGCCCAGCAGACAGGCATCTTGAGTTGTGGTGAGATGGAAACTATTACCACTACTAAGAATTTGTATCCAGTTAACCTCCAGAATCCCTAAAAACTCCAGATTAGGATGGGGAGTGATGCTTTAGGGCATCTGAATTAAACAGATGGCAACACTTCCACAGTTTAATTCTGTCTTAAACATACAATTTTTGTTAAAATCGCATTTGAGTTAACCTTGTTTTCTACATTGTGATGATACTTAAATCTATCAGTTACTTATACCTTAAGTGTGAAACATTTAAGCAGATGATGATTGCTTTTCTCATTAATACTGGACTGAGATCAGATAGAAAATAAGAGTGTTGGTAGGAGAGGTAATTTTATAATTTACATCTTTTGTGCAGGATCTTGCTGGACATTGCAGTTGTTATCTTTGGGTGACATTTTACAGCTGAGTGTAGCTTGATGAAGTCAAGCACAGTGCTGGAGCCAGCCTAAGTCTGAATTAGCACAGAGCCTGGCACTCTTTAATCATTCCACATATGGTAACTAATATCTCACCATCCAACCCATTTGATTGTTGTTGTCTAATTTATTTTAGAGTACAGCATTCACGTATTAGAAAGCAGAAAAAGGTTCAGTGAAGTTTCTTACCCATCTGTAGCAAGACGTAAAGAGTTCCCTTTTGTAGCCATACCTACTACTTCTTTCCCACCTACCCCCTTTCTCCTTAACACCTGACAACCATTAAACCTGTCTCCATTTCTATAATTTTATCATTTCATGAGTTTTGTATAAATGGAATCTACCACTATGTAACCTCTTGGGATTGACTTTTTTTTTCCATTCCGAATAATTTTTTGGCTAGTCATTTGCATTATTCCATATTTAAATAGTTTGTTTTTAATTGCTGAGTAGTAGTCCCATCATATGGATGTACCACAGTTTGTTTAAACATTCACCGGTTGAAGGACATCTGGGTTGTTTCCTAGTATTGGTTGCTCTGACTAAAGCTGCTGTAAACATCTGTGGATATGTTTTTTTTTTGTGAACACAAGTCTTCATTTTTCTGAGAAAAATGTAATTGCTGGGTTGCTTACTTTTTAAAATAAATTTCCAGAATGTTTTCCAGAGTGGTGGTGCTATTTTACATTCCCAGTAGAATGCTGAGCGTTATGGGCTGAATTTTGTTACCCCCTCAATTCATAGGTTGAAAGGCTAACTCCCAAACACATCACAAGGTGACTGTATTTGGAGGTACACCTTTAAAAAGGTGATTAAGAGGTCTTTAGAGGAGGTCCTAGTCCAGTTTGACTGTTGTCCTTATAAGAAAGAGAAATTTTGGTTTTGGACTTCCAGCCTCCAAACTATGAGAAAACAAATTTCTATTCTTTTATTATGGCCCTAGCAGACTAATACAGTGAGTGATCTAGGTTTTTTTTTTTTTACAGCCTTGTCAGCATTTGTTTTTTGAATTTTAATTGTTCTACAGTGATGCTTCATTGTGGTTTTAATTTGCATTTTCCTAATGGCCCTCGATCCTGACAGTTTTACATGTACTAACTCATCATCTGTAGGTCCTTTCTGATGAAATGTCTGTTCATGTTTTTTGGTCAGTTTCTGTTTGGATTGTCTGTTGTTGTTGTCATTTTACTGTTGAATTTCAAGCATTCTTTCATATATTTTATACCCAAGTCCTTTGTCAGATATGTGGTTTTGGCATCAAATCTAGCCTACCTCTAGATCTTGAAAATTGATTCCTAAAGTTTTAGAAAACTTTTTGAAGAGAAAAGTTTTACAATTTTCTATTTATGTAAGTCCATGATCCATTTTTTGTTGATTTTTGAATAAGGTGTGATCAAGGTACTTTTACCTATGCATACCCAGTTGTTCCAGGATCATTTGTGGGAAAGGCAGTCTTCATTGAATTGTTTTTGAACCTTTGTCAACAACCAGTTGAGCATATTTGTATTGTATTTCTAGGTTCTGTGTTCTGTTCATTGAGCTATGTGTTTATCCCTCTGCCAAGATCGCAGAATGGTTACCTTAGGTGTATAATAAGTCTTGAAATCTGGTAGATTGATTCTTCCTGTTTTATTCTTTCTAAAATTATTTTAGCTATTCTAGTTTGTTTGCCTCTCTATATAAATTTTAGAATAATCTCTGTATCTACAAAGAATCTTAATGGGAAGGATTTTGTTAGAAAGTGTATGAAACTCAGTATCAATTGACTTCGCCCATGGCTGGTAAAGAATCCGCCTGCCAATGCAGCAGACACAAAAGAGGCTGGTTTGATTCCTGGGTCAGGAAGATCCCCTGGAGAGGGAAATGGCAGCCACTCCAGTATTCTTGTCTGGAAAGTTCCATGGACAGAGGAGCCTGGCAGGCTATAGTTGATGAGGTCACAAAGAGTTGGACATGACTGAGCATGCACAGGCACAGTATCAATTTGGGGAGAATTGGTATCTTTATTGGGCTTCCCTTGTGGCTCAGCTGGTAAAGAATCTGCCTGCAATACAGTTTGATCCCTGGGTTGGGAAGATCCCCTGGAGAAGGGAAAGGATAAAGGGATATCTTTATTATATTGAGTTGTCCAGTCCATGAACAGTGCTAAGTTTCTCCATGTTTTATAGATCTTCTTTGATTTCTTTCATCAGTATTCAGCATGGAAATGTTATATGTGATTTTTTAGATTTATACCTAAGTATTCCATTTTGGGGGGTGATTATAAATGGTGTTGTTTTTCAGTGTTCACATGTTATTTCTAGTATATAGAATATAGTTGGATTTTGTGTGTTAATCTTGTACCCCACAACCTTGCTGGATTCATTTATTAGTTCTAGGCATTTTCAGTAGATTCCTTGGAATTTCCTACATAGATATCATCTGCAGCAGGGGCAGTCTTTTTTCCTTTTTGATCTGTATGCTTTATCTTTCCTTTTCTTGTCTTGCACTGATTAGAGCTTTTAGTGCAATATTGAATAAGATTGGTGAGAGTAGGCATATTTGCCTTCTTCCTTATCTTAGGGAAGAACTTATTCATTCTTTCTCCATAAGTATGTTAGCTGTAAGTTGTTTTGTATAAGCTCTTTATCAGGTTGAGTGTGTTCCACTCTTTTCATAGTTTTTAAAGAGTTTTATCTTGTACTGGTATTGAAATTTGCCAGTTGTGTTTCTTGAAACAGTTGGTGTGATTATGTGACGTGTTCATGGTATTCCCTTATTCTTTTTGTTCTCTACAGTCTATAGTGATATCCCTGATTCACTCCTGATACTGGTAATTTGTGTTTTTTCTTTTTTTGCTCATTTTTACTGTGTTTTTTTTTTTTTTTTTTAAGATTTTTGCTCTTTTTTTGAGATATGGGAGTTTAGATTATTGATCTGAGATTTTTCCTCTTCTAATTTATGCATTTAATAATTTTCCCTTCACTTCTTTAGTGGTTGTCTGCACTTTTGATACATTGTATTTTTGTTTTCATTTAGTTTAGTGTATTTTTTTTATTTCCCTTGAGACTTCCTATGACCCCATGAGTTATTTAGAAATGTATAATTTCCAAGTGGTCAAGAGTTTTCCTTTTATCTGTTATTTCTAGTTTGATGTCTTTTGTAATCAGAAAAGATATTAGTTTGTTAAAAAAGTAATTGCAGTTTCCACCTGTGAATTTTAAATCCTTTTAATTAGGCACAAGCACATCTTTATTAATCGAAGTAGGAGCCATTATAATCAACACATTTTTGCCAATGAGAAATAAGTTTGTTTATTCTTATAGCATAAAAATCTGTGCTTCAGGATTTGACAAACTTGGAAAGTATTTTCTGCCTCCTGCTGGCTGTGGAAACATTTTCCCTGCAAAAGTTGTTGAGATGCTTGAAGTAGTAGTAGTCGGTTGGCCAGAGGTCAGGTTAATATGGCGAATGATGCAAAACTTCCTAGCTAAATTTGTTCAAATTTTGAAGCATCGGTTGTGTGATGTGCTGTCAGACGTTCTTGTTGAGAAGAACTGGGTGCATTCTCTTGACCAATATTGGCTGCAGGTGTTGCAGTTTTCGGTGCCTCTCATCGGTTTGCTGAGCATACTTCTCAGATGTAGTGGTTTTGCTGGGATTGAGAAAGCTGTAGTGGATCAGAGTGGCACCAGACCACCAAACAGTAACCATGATCTCTTTTTGGTGCAAGTTAGGCTTCCGGAAGTGCTTTGGAACTTCTTGGTCCAGCCACCGAGCTTATTTTCCATGATTGTTGTATAAAATCCACTTTTCACCAGGTAAAGGCTAAAGAACATCCATTGCTGTCTTAGTGATGTTGCTGAGAGTACAGGCTTTGTTGTATAATTGCTTGAAAGCCCAATGGAAAGATGTATCTGTTTATTTACTTTATAATCTTTGAAGTAAAAGTTACTCATGTTTTGTTTGCCAAAAAAAAAAAATAAAATAAAATCCACTTTTCATCTCAGGTCACAATCTGATTGAGAAATGGTTCGTTATTACATAGAATAAGATAAGACAACTCTTCAAAACTATTTTTTTTTATTTGCAGTCAGCTCATTAGGCACCAGCTTTTCAAGCCTTTTCACTTTTCCAGTCTGCTTCACGTGCTGAACGTCTGTAGAATGGTCAGTGTTGAGTTCTTTGGCAGCTTCTCGTGTAGTTGTAAGAGGACCAGCTTTGATGATCCTCTCGGTTGTTGTCAACTTCCTAAGGTCCCGACCACTGTGCTCCTTAGCTTCAAGGCTCTCGTCGTCTTTGCAAAACTTCTTGAACCAACACTGAACTATATGTTCATTAGCAATTCCTGGACCAAATGTGTTATTGATGTTGTGAGTTGTTTCTGCTGCTTTACAACCCATTTTGAACTTGAAGAAGAAAATTTCTCAAATTTGCTTTTTGTTAGCATTGTTTCCCTAGCCTAAACTAAATATAAAATAGACATCAAGTAGTAAGTCATTAGCAAAAAACATAAAGCAAGAAATGCACATTAAAATGATGTATGACATAACCGCATTTAAGAATGTATTTGAATCAAACAGCAAAATTCAGCAGTGCCAAATCGCAGATACTTTTGCACCAGCCTAATGCTGTGTGTGACTTCAGTTACTTTTTAATTTGTTGGGATGTGTTCTGTGGCCCAGGATCTACATTAATATGGTTTATCTTAGTACATATTCCCTGAGGTTTTGGAAAGAAATACGTATTCTGTTGTTTGGTGGAGTGTTCTGTACATGTTACTGAGTCCTGTTGGTTGATAGTGCTGTTGAGTTCTGTAGCCTTGCAGATTTCTCTCTAGTTCTACCAGTTGTTGAGAGAAGGATGTTAGTCTCCAACTAAGATGGTAGAGATATCTGTCTTTTCAGTTCTTTCAGTTTTTCCTTCACATATTTTTTAATTCTGTCATTTGGTACATTAAGGATTGCTGTGTTTTCTTAATAGATTGACTCTTGTCATTCAATAACATGCTTGTCCTTCTCTAATAATTTTCTTTGCTCCAGAGTCTACTTTGTCTGATACTAATATTAGCAATTCCTGTTTTCCTTTGATTAGTGTTTATATGATTTATCTTTTTCAATCCTTTTACTTTCAGTCTGCCTTTATAGTTATATTTGAAGTGAGTTTCCTATAGACATACATAGTTTCTTGTAGACATTATATAGTTGGATCATATTTTTAAATTCACTTTGCCAAAATGTCTTAATATATTTAGGCTTTTATATTTAATGTAGCTTTAGATTTGTTAGGGCTTACGTGTACCATTTTATTTTTTGTTTTCTCTTTATCTCAATATTTTTCCTTTCTCTCTTTTATTCTCTTTCTGTGGGTTACTTGGCCGTATTTTAGAATTCTGTTTTGATTTATCTGTTGTGTTTTGGATTTATCTCTTTATATATTGGATATTTGGTGTTTGTTGTAGGTATTATATATGCATAACTTATTACATTCTGCTGTTATCATTTTACCAGTGAAGTATTAAAACCTTACGTTCCTTTACATCCCAGTACACTCTCCCTTTTATTATGTACTTAGTGTTTACTGTATGTTCATTTAGAACAACATCAGACAGTTATAACTTTTCTTTCAACCAACAAAGCATAATTAGGAAACCCAAGAGGATAAGGAAAGCCTGTCTTATCTACCCACACATGCATAGATGTGTGTGTGTGTTTGCCCTGCTGCATGGCGTGTGGGATCTCACTGACAAGGGATCAAACCTTTGCCCCCTGCATGGAAGCGTAGAGTCTTAACAACTGGACTACCGGGGAAGTCCACTACCATATTTTTGCTTACTGTTTTCCCTTTCCTAATACTTGGAAGTTCCTTCTTTTATTATTTTCTTCTCTTCAGAGAACTTACTGTAGTTATTATATTAGGGTTCATTTGTGGGGGATGAATGGCTTAGTTTTTTCATATCAAAAGGTGTTGATTTCTTCCTCATGACTAAAGGACTTGTGACTTGGTGTATATTTCTTCAGGTTTACCCTCCTTAGGGTTCACTCAGCTTCTTGAACCTGTACATTTCTGTCTCTTGCCATATTTCTTCAAAGATTGGTTAGGCCAAAATTTTGTTTGAGTTTTTCCATCTCTTTCCATAATCTTCCATAAGATTTCTATAAATTTCCATAAGATTATGGAAAAACCCAAACATACTTTTGGAAAAAGTACTTTAAAAAAAAAGCGCTTTATGTAAAAGTACTTCCAGACTTTATGGAAAAACCCGAACATACTTTCTGGGCACCCAATACTATTTCAGTCACCTCTTGGCCCTTTTTTCCTTTACTTCTGGGATTCCAGTGACACAAATATCTTTTGTTGTAGTCCCACGTATCCCTGGGGCTCCCTTCATTTATTTTACACTCTGTTTTATTCCTGTTGTTAAGTCGGGTCATTTCTACTCTCTTCTAGTTTATTGATTCTTCCTTCTGTCCCCACCATTCTGTTTTGCGTCCATCTACTTAGCTTTTTTATTCAGTTATTGTACTTTTCTGTTCTAAAATTTCTGTTTGGTTCTTTATATCTTCTATTTCTTTGCTGAGATTTTCTGTTTCTTTTTTTGAGGCTTTCTGTTTTTCCATTACTTTTGTGCACAGTTGCTCATTGAAGCCTTTTCATCATGGCTGCTTTAAGATGTTTGTCAGATAATTCTCGCAGCTTTCCAAGTGGCCTTCACTGACACAGCAAGGATGGAGGGGTACTGGAATATGGGGGCTCGTTATCAGATGAAGGTCTTGAAGCCCTCCTTGACCTTCCATGACCCTCATGCTGAATGTGCTTCATTACAGCCCAGTGAGTGTGGGAACCTAGGCTTCCCATTCAGCCTTTGCTGGCATGAGTGGGGATGGGGCCTTGGGTATTTGCATAGTGGTTAGCTGGAGAAGTACTGTTATTTCCTAAAAGTTTTCTGTCTTACTAGACTGTCCCTACCTGGTTTTGGCTAAAGAGAACAAGCTTTTTTGGGTTTCTTTTTGTCTTTGCCTTTGCCTGTTGATGTTTCTACATTGTCAGATTTTCAGCTGTGAGTCTAAGATACATGAGGCAAAAAGAAAACTCAGGGATCTCACCGTATGACTTGTTCCTCAGGTCTTGAGGTTCCTAGGCAGTCTTCCTTCTTCTCTCTACTTTTTACAGATTTCTAGTATTAGTTTTATGTGTAATGTTTGTAATGTCTAGGGCTTTCAGTTGCCCTAGAAGAACAGGGGAAAGTACTTTATTCCATCTTCTTGGAAGTGAAACATCCTGTCATTTCTTTTTAAAAACTTCCAATGATTCCGTTGCCTTTTAGACGAATATCTAAGTTTCTTAGTTGGTCAGAGACCTTTCCAGTCCATGCACAATCATAGCTTCTTTTTCCATTTCCAGCCACTCCTGTTTGTCTCCAGCACACCATCATATTCAGTTCTCCCCTGTGTTATAAACAGATTCTGCACCTCCTGTCTTTATGCCAGGAAAGTGAAAGTGTTAGTCACTCAGGGCTGTCTCAACACTTTGTGACCTCTTGGACTGTAGCCAGGCTCCTCTGTCCATGGAATTTTCCATGCAAGAATACTGGAGTGAGTAGCCGTTCCCTTCTCCAGGGGATCTTCCTGACCCAGGGGTCAAACCCCGGTCTCCAGATTTGCAGGCAGATTCTTTACCATCTGAGCCACTAGCAATGGCTTATACCATGGTCTTCCCCAATTTGTTCTTCGGCCTGAAATGCCCCAATCCTTCATCTCATGGCTACTTTGTAGCTTGCAAACTTTGCTAGGTGGTTTAATGCATCATCAGTTCTTTCAGCGGATTTGAAGTTGGAATTATTATAAGACATTATATGTTCTATGTTATACTAATTATGTATTCCTTCTAAAGTAAGGTAATTGTTATAATTTTAATTGTTAAAATATCTGCATTACCAGCAAATGATTGTGAGAGACTTACTCTTTGTTGAATAATGGACTTAAATGTTGGTTTATTTTGAATGATGTTTCTTTTAAAATACAATATTATTACTGCTAAATGATACTTTAGTATTTTAGTCTGTGTTAACAATTATAAAGACCTGGCCAATGGTTTTGAATCCTAGCTGCATATTATGGTCAGCTGGGGAGGTTTGAAACCTTTTTCCTATGACCAAAATCTAGAGATTCTGATTCAGTTAGCTTGGAGTGGATATTTTTTAAAAGGTCCCATAGTGGTCCTAATACATAGCTGTGTTGAGAACCACTGGTCTGGTCTAGAATTAGACTATCAAAAAATATAAGTGGACATCAGTGATTTCAGTCGCTGTTAAGGTTTCTTCCTGGGATGTTTCCAGCTATGTAGCTTTGAACTTTGTCTTTCAGTGTTTTTACCTTAGCAGAGTTTTAAAAAGCATGTTGTACATCCTGCAAATGACTCATGCATGTGATTGTGGTATAAAACATTAAATGAAATATGATCTAGTTTGCAAAGAGAAGATGACACTTTGTGAAAATATTTCTTTAGGCACTTAGAATTACTAGGTCTAAGATGTTTTTGAAATATAACTCACTTTTAAAAAAAAAAACAGCAACAAAGGATTGTTTTAAGAACAGTGAGATAACATAGCATCCTGTTATACAGTCCATTTAAACTAGAGTTGTTTGTTAAATTAATAGTAGTAATCTGACTTTTGAGTTTTTGGGTTTTTTTTGGGGGAGGGGGGCGTCAAACTAAGATACCTATGTAGAATATAGTAAAGAATATAGTATCTTAGCCTGATTGTAAACAAGGAGTTTGTACTAGAACTGACAAATCAGACTTTGGTAGTGATTGGGAAGTATAGCACTCTTGAATGTCCTCTGTTAAAATTGATGTAGACATTTGACATTTAGGTAGGTAGTATGCTTGACTAAAATGGTTAACAGGGCTTTTAATTTCAATAATAAAAGCAGTTACAACTAAGGAAAAGAAAAGCAACTTGAAAGAAAAAAAAGAGGTCAGTTAATAGAGAATGCAGAGAAAAAAAATAGGATCAAAGACAAGAATTCAATTAACTTTTGTGACAACAAAGCCTTTTCTCTGAGGAAGAAGAAATTAGGTGCTCTAGTTCATTCTTTATTTTAAGGACACTTACTCAGTTTGGCTTATTATGTATGACCTCTGTAAGAAGAATATAGAAAGAATTATAAAATAACACTAATTTTTCTCCTACAGTTAGTAATTTATTAAGTAATAAGTTTGCAGTTTCATATAGGAGCTGGTGTGACTGAGGGGACTACTGCAAAAGAACTGATACTTTATATTAAGTTAATTTTAATGAATGATGGTGACAAGGTTATTGGTTCATTTTCAAATTAATACTTGTCAGGTCTGTTTTTCTAAATGTAGTTTATTCTGTAAATGTAACGTCTTATTTAATGTATATTTTAATGGAACCTAAGAATTTTGAAGGAAAATAAGGATTCTGGGATATCTAAGGGAAAATCAAGAGAAGATACTAGTTTTTTCATTATGCCAACCATTTTCTAAAGGCTTGTTAATATCATTATACATATAGATTCATTTCAAAATCTATTTATCATGGTTGTATCTTGGTTCTTTCTGGTAGGAAATAAAGATGCCAGCTCCCATGGACACTTTTGTTTGGTGAGCAGGCCTAGGGGACATCTCTGTACTCTCAAACCCTGGGGGAGATTGAGGATTTATTCCTTATAGCCCGTTTCCTTTTTTGGCATACGTGTCTGATTCCCAGTGCTTGCTATCCTTCCAGACTAACTCAGCCATTTGTCTTACATTTACTGAGTTCCTTTGTGCTTTAGATGCCGTACTTGGCACTTGTAGGAAAGGGGTGGTTGCATAATAGAAAGTTAAACTGCCTCAGTCCCTGACATTCTGGAATATAAACTTTTAGTAGATGTTAAATTTTATATTCGGAAATGCAGGCTATGATAGAAACATGTAGGAACGGCAAGGCAAACAAGGGTTGGTCACATGCTAGGTCTCCAAGACAGTCTAAGACAAAGTGATCATTAGAAAGCTATTAGAAAAACCAGGAGGGTGAGGTATTGAAGACATCAATAATGGTCATGATTTTGCCTATTTGTACATGATAGTATTTTCTTCATGGAAGCTTTCACATGTATTGTTATGTGATTAGGGATCCATTTCTTAAGAAAATAATTTTATTTATCCTTGTAATGTTTATATTGGAAAGGAGGATGAATGAACCAATCTTTTGTAATATTTTCCGTTAAACTTTCTGATAGAAAGTTATGTAATTGGCTTAGTTTCATATCAGGAAAAGTAAGATTAAGCAGTGATTAGTTTTTTTATAGAATTCAGTTTAAATCAGAAACTACTGCATTTAAAGCACTTTGACCAAAATGATGTTTCTTGTACTTAAGTATTATAAAGTAAAACTATTTTTTGTTTTGTACTGTTTCATATCTATACCCTTATTTTAGTCACAGTTCATTACTTAAGAGGCTGTGAACAAGAACGTGTTCTGTATCATCAAACTACAGAAAATAAAAATTGGAAAATTGTGTCAGATTATTTGTTTTCCAGAGATGACTGCAAAAAAGTCTAGGGCTTGTTCTAACGTATATAACAAGCAAAAACATATGTCATCTCCGTGTGAAAGGTATATTAGTCTTAAAATTTCATTTTCATTTTTTTTAGCTTTTATGTTTCAACACGTAGATAGAGACTTTCTTAACATTTCCTAGTTAGGAGGACCTCGTCTAGTCTAAGTAGTTCAGCAAATAAATATGACTTGGTCCTTCTGTCAGTGACTCCCCTCACCTTAGAATGGGAGTTGTGCTGTGTGGTGAGTGTAATAGAGATGTGTTGCTGTTCAGTCATGAGTAGTGTCCAGTTCTTTGCAGACCCCACAGACTTCAGCACACCAGGCTGCCCTGCCCTCCACTGTCTCTTGGATTTGCTCAGATTGATGTCCATTGAGTTGGTGATTCTATCTAATCATCTCATCCTCTGCTGCCCCCTTTTCCTTTTGCCTTCAGTCTTTCCCAGCATCAGGATCTTTTCCAGTGAGTCAGCTCTTAACATCAGGCGGCCAAAGGATTGAAGCTTCAGCTTCAGCATCGTCCTTCTGCTGAATATTCAGGGTTGATTTCCTTTAGGATGGACTGGTTTGATCTTGCAGTCCAAGGGACTCTCAGGAGTCTTCTCCAACACCACAGTTCAAAAACATCAAGTCTTTGGTGTTCAGTCTTTTTTGTGGTCCAATTCTCATATCCATATATGACTACTGGAAAAATCATAGTTTTGACTGTATGCATGTTTGTCAGCAAAGTGATTTCTCTGCTTTTTAATATGCTTTCTAGGTTTGTCATAGCTTTCTTTCCAAGGAGCGAGCAAATGTCTTTGAATTTCATGGCTGCAGTCACCCTCCACAGTGATTCTGGAGCCCAATAAGATGAATTCTTAGTGGAGCTATTAGTAATAGAGATATTATAGTATAAGATAAAATATTAGCACTAAGGAACTGTAGAGTGATTACTTATCTTCACACTGTGTATTGTATCAGGGAAGATTTCACAGAGAAGTGAAGCTAAGATAAGGTTTAAAGAATAAACAGGGATTTCTTGGATTGGATAGATAAGGATATTTCAGTATAGATAGCATATACCAAAGCACAAACAATGCAAGTGCTTTGCAGGTTCAAAGAACTGCGTTTGCTTTCTTCCAGGTGAGAAGGGCACAAAATAGAGAGGCAAGGGCATGATCTGGAGAAAACTTAAGTCTATGCAGAAGGGTTGCCATGGAGACCATTTAAGATTTTAAAGTAGAGTAGTGAGGTGGTTTATTTTGCAAGTGTGTGAAAGTGAAGAGTGCAGAGTCAGGAAATCATTTAGAGGTTATATGATAATTCAGTCAATAGTGCTGTTGAAGAGGAGATGGATTCAGCAGATTATGTGGCCATTTGGATAGAGGTTATAAGAAGAGAAAAGTCTCTCAGGTTTTTGGCTTTGGCTTTAATATGTGTGTGTGGGTGCATACATATGGTTGGCTGCTGCTGCTCAGTCGCCTCAGACATGTCCGACTCTGTGACCCCATAGACGGCAGCCCACCAGCCTCCCCGTCCCTGGGATTCTCCAGGCAAGAACCTTGGAGTGGGTTGCCATTTCCTTCTCCAGCGCATGAAAGTGAAAATGAAAGTGAAGTCACTCAGTTGAGTCTGACTCTTAGCAACTGCATGGACTGCAGCCCACCAGGCTCCTCTATCCATGGGATTTTCCAGCATTATTATCAAATACTACTGTATTTTTACCCAAATAAAAATATTTAGTTAATTTTTAACTTGGAGAAAAGTTGCAAAAATAATTCAAAGAATTACCATGTACTCTTTCTTCACCATAGATTCCCCAAGTGTTAACTTTTTGCCACAGTTGCTTTTCATAAAGCAATAAATAGGCTTTTTTTTTCTGAACCATTTGAGAGCAATTTGCTAACTTTATGGCCCTTTGCCCCCAAATCCTTCAGTTTACACTTTACAAAAAACAAGGATATTTTCTTATATGATCACAGTACCATCATCGAAATTGGGAAATTGACATTGATATAACACTGTGTCAGTTTTAGTAAAATTTTTCTGAATTTCCTAATTTCTTTTTGATTAAAAAGACAAAAACTTATTTTCTGGGTAAATGGTTCAGTCTAGGATCATTTGTTGCTTTTAATTGCCATATCCCTTTAATCTCCTTGGTCCTTATGTTTCTTGATTAAAAATTTTTGAAGAATACAGTTTAATTATTTTGTAAAAATATTCCACCATTTGGATTTGTCTGATGTCTCATTAGATTTAGGCTGTGCATTTTTGACTGGAATACTGCACAAGTGAGGGCTTCACAGGTGGCTCCTTGGTAAAGAATTTGCCTGCTAATGCAGGAGATGCAGATTTGATATCCAGTTGAGAAGATCCCCTGGAGTAGGAAATGGTAACCCGTTGGAGTATTCTTGCCTGGAAAATTCCATATACAGAGGAGCCTGGTGGGCTACAGTCCACGGGGTTGCAAAGAGTCAAACAGGACTGGGCAATTGAGCATGTACTACACAAGTGTATCAGCGTACAGTATCTGAAGGTCTATACTATGTTTCATTACTGGTGATGTAAATTTTTATCACCTGGTGTAGTGTCCTCCAGGTTTTTCCACTAAAAAATCAATATTTTTCTCTGTAATTAATAGGCATCTTTTGGGGAGATACTTTGAGACTATGTAAATACCCTGTGTCTCATAAAATCTTGCCTAATAATTTTAACAGATGACAATATTTTTTACCTGAATCATCCTGTGTCCTTCTGATGTGTACTCATAAATCAAGATGTTTCAGGGTTCTTTTGTACTCTGTACAGATTCTTGCCTTGGAATTTGCTATTTTTCAAAGAGGCATGATTCTTTATAGTAGCAGTAGTAAATAGAAATCATGATCTAGACATTTGTGCTCATTGCTACTGAGAGGTCATAGATTTTAGGCTCCTGTATTAGGATTTTCCAGAGGAACAGAACTCTAGGAAAGAGGTATAAGGAGATTTATCACAAGGAATTGGGTCATGTGATTAAATTGGCAAATCTAATCTGTAGGGTGAGCTGGCAGGCTGAGAGACACAGGGAGAACTAATGTTTGCTGGTCCATTGAACTAATGTTCCAAGGCCGTTAGGCAAGAAGAGATGATGTTGCAGGTTAGGTCCAAAGGCAGTCTAATTGGAGAATTCTTTCATGTTAGGAGAGAGTCTGTCTCTTTGTTCTGTTCAGGCCTTCAGCTGGTTGTATGAGGCCCACTGGTTGTATGAAGGGCTGTCTGCTTTACACTATTGATTGAAATGTTAATCACATCTAAAAACATCCTTGCAGAAACAGAATAATGTTCCGTCAAACATCTGGCCACTCTGGGCCAATTGGCACATAAAGTCAACTGTCAGAGCCTTCTCAGTGGATAGGGCTAGGGGGCACACACACACA
This sequence comes from Odocoileus virginianus, assembly GCF_023699985.2. Classification (NCBI taxonomy): domain Eukaryota; kingdom Metazoa; phylum Chordata; class Mammalia; order Artiodactyla; family Cervidae; genus Odocoileus; species Odocoileus virginianus. The sequence continues at coordinate 11,602,401 of NC_069686.1, forward strand.
CTCACCTGTGTTAAGTGAGACCATGGTACACACTACTTTTTTCCAGCCGTCATTATGGGGTTCATTGTAATCTCCCTCCCTAGTTTCCATATTTGTAACTCCCTTCTTTGACAGTGAAAACTCTAGCTCCTGTTATCCCCAGTTTACTTACTTATTTGTTCCATCCTGGAATGCACATAAAGCAATTCAGAATTGTTAATCTTTTTTTTTTTAATATTCATTTGGCTGTGTTAGGTTTAAGGTTAGGGTTAGTTGTTGGGTCTCAGTTGCAGCACACAGGATCTTCATTGCATCTTGTGGGATTTTTTGTTGCGGCCCATGGACTCTCTAGTTGTGGAGCAAGGGCTTAGTTGCTTGGAGGCATGTGGTAGTTCTCTGACCAGGGAGTGAACCACATCCTTTGCACTGCAAGGCAGATCCTTAACCACTGGACCACCAGGGAAGTCCCCAGAATTGCTTATCTTTAACACAGTGAAAAAACATTAATTGGAATTCAGTGTTCATTTAGGTTTTCTGTTTGTTTTCTTTATAACCTGAGAGTGTTTAGTGTTCCAGTTACTTGGATTAGTTCTCCCCTCCCCTTTCCTCTTTAGTGTAATGTTTGTCATTTCAAATGCCATTAGAGACATTGCTTTCTGTTCAGTTTCTCTTTTAGGGTTTTTTTTTTTCTTCTGTCATTGTTAATTTTGTTATTTGAGTATGCAAATTTAGAACTTATACACATTTAGAACTATACAGAAAGGGAAGTGTTTTCCCTCCATTCTCTTCTGCTCCTTTTCCAGTGCCCCATCCTTTCTACTCATTCCCCCTTCCTTCCCATAGGCAGTTAGTCTAAGTTTGTGTTTGCACAAGATGAGCATTTATTTACATGTATATATTCTTCTTTTCTCTTTGTACAAAAAGTAGCACACTGCAGTTGTTCTTTTGCACTTTGATTTTTCCACTTATACTGGGTATCTGTATTATTTCATAGGGATCTCCATTCATTTTTAGAGTGTGACTGTTGTGTGGCTTTACCAACTGTTTACTCAGTTCTTACACTGTGGAAGTTCATGTTATTTCTAACTGTATTTTCTCATAACAAGTAATACTGAAATGAATAATCTTGCAAAACATGTTGAAAGTGTATCATTCCAGTTATTTTGTATATTTATGTTTTCTCCTTTTTTCCCCTGTATTTGTTTTGTCTGTTTCCTTAATTTAAAGAAGTCTAAGGTTTTGATTTATTTAGAAATTACCTCATTATTTTTTAATCTTTATTATTTCCATCCTTGTGTTTTGCTTTAGTTTATTGTTCTTGTTGAATTAGGAATTTATTTTTATTATTGTGAATGTTTATTTTAAATGTAATAGATTTTCCTCTTTTCAGTGAATTAAATGTATCATTTTTTAGAAAATTGTAATTTTGGTTTGTACTTTCCTGTGTCACTCAGAGGTTTTAATAGTAGATAATTAAACATTTTTGGAGTGGAATGACCTTTTGTTTTTCGATTCTGTAAGTAATGTTTGATTTTATTAGACTTGTGATCTGCCTTTGCATTATTTCTTCCTCATTTCTTTGAGAAGAGTATATGATTCCCTCCCCCTCTTTTTTTTGGTCATTATTCAGATCCTCCTGAGGATGAGTTTATCATCAAGGTATAAAGTTTGATGGGCTTTCCTGGTGGCTCAGTGGTAAATAATCTACCTGCCAATGCAGGAGACATGGGTTCCATCCCTGGGTTGGGAAGATCCCCTGGAGAAGGAAATGGTAACCCACTCCAGTATTCTTGGCTTGGAAAATCCCAGGGACAGAGGAGCCTGCAGGGCTGTACAGTCCATGGAGTTGCAAAGAGTCAGAAATGGCTTAGCAACTAAACAACAACAACAACAAAGTGTAGTATATAAGGTTTATCTTTCTATGTTATGTCAGATGTTTGTATTCTCAGCTAAATTCACGAGTGTTAGTTTTACATATTACTCAAGTTGTTTTTCTGAGTTTTATTGCATTACTTGTAGTTTTTGCCTTTGAAGGTAGTTGCTGTGGTATTTGATGCATAAGCATTCTTAATTTTATATTTTAATTGTATAATATGGCTGCTAACATTAGATGTTTCAGCTGCTTTTTTTTTTTTTTTAATTTATTTTTTTTTTCCATTTATTTTTATTAGTTGGGGGCTAATTACTTTACATCATTACAGTAGTTTTTGTTATACATTGAGATGAATTAGCCATGGATTTACATGTATTCCCCATCCCAGTCCCCCCTCCCACCTCCCTCTCCACCCGATCCCTCTGGGTCTTCCCAGTGCACCAGGCCCTAGCACTTGTCTCATGTACCCAACCTGGGCTGGTTATCTGTTTCACCCTAGATAATATACATGTTTCAATGCTGTTCTCTTGAAACATCCCACCCTCGCCTTCTCCCAGAGTCCACAAGTCTGTTCTATACATCTGAGTCTCTTTTTCTGTTTTGCATACTTGAATTCTTCAGTGTCAGGATCACTACTTTTGCTTTTTTTCTTTCTTTCTTTTTTTACTCTTTTTTTTTGTTTTTTTTGATATGCCATGGCCTCTCTCTTTAATTTTTAGTCTTTTTGATTTACTTTGTTTTAGGTTATCTTTTTTTTTTTTTTAAATTGAGGTATAGTTTAGTACAATATTATGTAAATTTTAGATATAGAACAGTGATTCACAATTTTTAAAGGTTATATTTCATTTATGGTTGTTAAGCAGTAATGGTATAGTCTCTGTGCTATACAGTATATCCTTGTAGCTTATTTTATACATAGCAGTTTGTATCTTTTAATCCTCCACCCTTATTTTATCCCACCTTTCTTAGGTTATCTCTTGCCTACAGCATTAGTTCCTTTCTAGGAGCTGTATTAAACAATTATTTAATGTTAATGATTGATGAATTCAATCTCAATTTTGTCATTGCATGTTATGTACTACTGTATGCATTGAGCCTGGCGGGCTACAGTCCATGGGGTCACAAAGACTCATACACCACTGAGTGTGTTTCACATGCATTGTTGTATTTTTTTTTGTTTCTTTGTGATGTGCTTTACTTGCATTTCCGTTTTTAAAATTTCTTTGGACATTTTGGATTTTTTTGTTTTTGTTATAGTAGCTACTTGTGCACTGACACCTTTTAAAAATAGCCTCTTCCTTGTTTTCATGTTTAATTTTCTACTGTCCTTTATTTTAGTTTTTAATGGTGTGCTTTGATCCTTACCTTATTGCTGTTTCAATAATCAATGAGTTTATTCTGTGCTTTTCTTTTTTTCTCTCCCATGTTTTTAGTTGAGTCATGCCTACTTTGCCTTCAAACCTAACTGCAGATTTGTTTTTGCACTTAGGTTTACAGTTAAATTTGTTGAATCCTCACTATCAGTCTTTGGCTGAAGTTTCCCAGTCACCTACTGGTGAGATCTGCCTCAATTTTTAGTAGATTTTTACAGAAGAGCTTGTGAACACAATTTCCCTGAGGTCTTACACATTTAAAGTTGTTTTTCTGTAGCGTTGACACTGGAAGGACAGCTTGGTTCACACTTTGTTTCCTTGCTTACAAATGTGGCCTTGTTCTTTATGTCATTTTTTTTTAGAAATCTGATAACAGTCTTAATTTTCTTGCAGTTATAAGTCATTTGATCCTTTTGTTTGAAATTCCTGGTTTCATTTTCCCTTTTATTTTTACAGTCTAATAGTTTCATTGTGATTGAAGTCTTGGGAGTTTGCTGTAGCAGGTCAATCTTCTACCTGCTAGATTCTTTTAATATATATAGTTGGGTCTTTTGTTTCTGATACACTTTCGTTTGGATTTTAGTTTTAAATATTCTGATGTTTTGTTTTTCTTCTATTGGTACTCTAGTTATACATAATTACATCTTCTTTGTCTATCATTTCAAAAGCATTCTATTTTTTACTTCATCATGTCATTTTCATCCTCTTGCTTCTTTTACTGTTTTCTTCAGTGCCTTTTATAGGTTTTATTTGTATTTATTCTTGAGCACCTTGTGATTTGATCTTCAATTCTGATAGAATTTTATCTTCTTCACCTTTATTTTTCATTTCTGTTAGCTTTTGTTCATTCTGTTTTTCAGCTTTAAATTTGTGATCCAGACTGGGTTTTGTTGTTGTTGTTGTTTATCAAATTTATGTTTAAGGAGATACAGCTGAGCCTGGAGTGTTAATGTTTTTTGCTTTGTTATTGATTTGGAGATGTATTTTTCATCAGCATAATTGTTCTGATTTAGTTTTATATTGATGAAGATAGCTCATGGTTCTGCATTCCTGTGAGCAAGGCTGATGTCTTAGGGACTTATGAGAATACTAATTTAAGAATACTGCCTCTGTAACTGTTGCAAAGTGCACTTTCCCCCCTGTCTTTATCTCCTCTTGTAGGGGAAGGATTGTATGTCCCTCCGTTTGCCTCGGTGTTCTGTTGATGGATGTCAAGGGAGATTCCTGGGAGTGGGGAGGCTCTTAGGAGGGAGTTCAGGAGGGTGATTGTCTTAGTTTTAGTCCCTGTCGTTTTAAGGATTGAAGCCATTGTAATGAATGTAAGCTGTAAAGGCATTTATTGAAAGAATGCTGGCGTTTCGCCCTACCCAGAATGGCAGCTGGGCCCTCTCGAGGTCTGAAGCCAGGGTGAGTGGTGGAGCCACCTGCTGAAGGTCACACAGCTGGTGAGGAGCAGAGGTAGGATTTGACCCCAGCTCGGTCTGACGCTAGTTCTTCCTCACGATACCCTGCTGCCTCCGCTTGTTTTCAGGGCTCCCACACACACAGTGCAGAAGTCATTAAAAATGGGAAGTGGCTGCTTTGTTGCCTCCTACCTAACTTTGTGCTGGAAGCAGGGGTCAGTTCAAGGAAGCCCTTTTAAACTTACCTCTTTTCTCTGTAAAGTAAATAATTGATATAGCTTCTCACTTTAGAAAATTTAATTTTGTATGTTGTGTGTCCCAACAGAAAAATAGTATTCTTTCTAATTGCTGTTGCCATTATCTCCCTTCCAGAATATAGTATTAGTTGATGGCAAAGGTGATATTGTTTCAATTATTAGAAATACTTGCTGTCAAAAGCTTCTTTTTTGGCTATCCAGAGGAGTCTGAAATTTCTTCTGTGATTGTTTCATGGGTTCTACAGATCAGATGATCTGCCAAGTGAGATGTGGGTGCCGAGTCAGGAGCCATTTAAATATTGCAAGAAAGAATTAGGAACTGGGAAGTATTTTATAGATGTTAAAGGGAGAAAGTGAGGTGGAGGAGGGCTGATGATGAATGCTGTAATTAAAGTGGAGATACAACTTTCGAAAATGAAAAAGTGCTCATGTTAAATAGTGACTTTTCCCAAGTGTTGAAAATAGATAATGAAAACTCACTTGGACTATAAATGTAGTAAAGTTAAACAAGCCATTTCTAAAAGCCAAAATTAAGAGTTGGCTCAGCATAAAGAAGTCTTTATAAAATGCCTCTCTTCATTCATGATCCCGATGGGCCAGGCCCCAAGATGTTTCAGTAAAGGTCCCTGAACTGTGTAATTTAATATTCTCTACAGAGTAAATGCGTGCTCTATTCATAGTGCTTTGTCAGGTAAAATTATTAAACTTGTTTTTCCCTTGTTTCTTCTCCTTCTTCCTAATTATTCTGCCCAGTGACACCTAAATGAGAAAGCTGGCAGGATTGTAAGAAGGGAGTTTATTCAACGAATATTTATTGTGCGTTGGTTATGTGCCAGGCTTTGTCCTGGGCAAACAAGTAGACACATTCAAACGGCTGAGCTAACACCTACTTGAGATTTCAGAAGTAAGTTTTTTGGCTCTACTGACTGTATAGGTAAAACAAATTGTTATTAAATTTGAAACATGGTCTTATGTGTTAATGTGTTGTATGCAAAACCTTTGGACTCTCATTCTTTTCTGAGTCAAACAATATGGTACTTAATTGACTCTCCACCTAAGAGCTCTTCCTGTCTTCTGACCAGCCATTCTGTTCATCCATCACAGTGAATGCCTATTGTGGACATATATTTTGCTTTTCTTAATAATTTAATTACTTATGAAAGAGTATGATACAGTGAGAGGGAGACTTCTGAAAAAATGCCTTGAGTCACAAAGTGAGATGGATGTAAAGGGGCAGGAAAGAAGTCTGCAGTGCCGACACAGTGCTGAGAGTAGGCATCTGCCTGCCTGCCTTCTTTTTATCTTCTGGTTATTACATGTGTCAGAATTGGTCTCTTCCTCCTCAACAGTCTTAGTTGGAGACCAAGTACTCAGATCTTTCTACGTAAAGAACTTTAGGATATGATGGTGAATATGTGAAAATTTTTAAAAATTATGGGTAGCCTGTTTCCTGTCTCTTGGTTTTGAAATAAGGAAAATATTGCTAAATGTAAAAATCTTGTTAAGGATTGTGACTTCCTCTTTTACAGTATTGGTATGTTTAAAGACTTAGTTTTGTTAATTTCATCTTGGGCATTTTCAAAGATGCAGGAGCAGAGAGAGTAGTAAAATGAACCACTGTTTACCCATTATCTGTTGACTCTCAACAGTTATCAATGTGACCAGTTCTACTCCATGTATATCCCCCCTCCCCATCATGGATGCAAATCCCAGACATATTTTGTTTGTGAGTGTTAAAGTGTCATCAACAAAAGATAAGGCACTGTTTTTAATAAACATAAACTCACTGTCATTACATCTTAAAAAAGTGAGCAGTTCTATTTGAGACATGTTTGAAGACCCTCCTTATTCATATCATAATATAGGTCACTATGTTAAACAAGAGCATGAGAAGTAATGGCACTTAGGCTTTGGATTCAGCATTAGGTTTAAATGCCAGTTTTGCTGCTTTTCAACTGCATGAGCTTAGGCTGGTTAAGTTCTCTTCATCTCACTTAGCCTCAGTTTCCTTAGCTGTTAAGTGGAAATAACAGTAATCCTGGTCTTAGAGTTGTGAGTTATAAATGAAGCAATGAAGGTGAAGTGACTAGAATATTGTTTTATTATTATATATAGAACATTTTTCAATAATACTAGTCGTTATTTTATTTGGAGGTATAAGGAGATGTACCTTACATACCTAGGCTTCCCAGGTGGCTCAGTGGTAAAGAATCTGCCTGCCAGTGAAGGAGATGCAGGAGCTACGGGTTCAACCCCTGGGTTGGGAAGAGCCCCTGGCGTAGTAGTGGCAACCCACGCCAGAATTTTTGCCTGTAGAGTCCCATGGACAGAGGAACCTGGCAGACTGCAGTCCACGGGGTTGCAGAGAGTTGGACATGACAGAGCATGCATGAGGAAATACACAGATAGCTGATTTCACATTCCACCTTCCAAGTGCAGGTTATGTTTTAAGGTGATTTGCATTCAGTGATCCTCTAAGCCTCTGATTTTTATGGGATGCTGAAAAGTCTTAGTATTATTTTAATTCAGGCATATTTTACACTTTTCTCAAAAGCAGATTTGTTTTAGGACATATGATACTGTTGAAAGAAACAAGTATTTAATCTTTACTCAAATCTTGGATGTTTTTATGTATATTTGTGTGAAAGCTTTGAGATACCCTAAGGGACCATTCTTTATTTTTAAAATTTTGTTTATTTATTTATTTTGGTTACACTACATCTTCTTTGCTTTCTCCAGTCGCTGCGAACAGGCGCTGCTCTTCATCGCAGTGCTCAGGCTTCTCATTGCTGCGGCTTCTCTTGTTGCAGAGGACAGGCTTTAGGCGCACGGGCTCCAATACTTGCCGCGTGTGGCTCGTGGGCTGGTGAGCGCAGGCTCGGAAGTTGTGGCCCAGGGACTTAGTTGCTCCGTAGTATGAGGGATCCTCCCGGACCAGGGATTGAACCTGTGTGCCCTGGGTTAAAAGTAAAAAGCCGATCTGAATGCCCTTTTGTAGTGCCAGTTTACTTACGGTGATAGTTTGGACAACTGTAGAGTAAGAGTGGTATCAGTGTTATTGCTTACACTCTCCTTTCTTCCCTCTATTTAATCCATTTAATCTTTTCTTCTTATTTTACACCATCCAGAATGTACAGTGTTGAAAGAAATTTGTAGCTGAAGTTCTTTCATAGCAGGGTATTCTTAATTACAGTGTAAGTTGGGGATAAATTGTTCAGCATAAACAGTTCAGTTTATAGACTTTCTGGAACAAATGCTTACATATTTTTAGTTTTTATTTTTAATAGTTGAAATGCACATCACTTTCATCCAGATTTTCCTGATTTATAAAATGTTCAGTTCTGTTTTTTAAATTATTTTTTGATAGCTTTATTAAAGTAAAATTTATGGTCCTAAAATTCACCCATTCTAAGGCTGCAATTCAGTGATTCTTTAACACATTTTTGACTAGGGGATTTTTGCAGAAACTAATGCCTGCGGCTGGTGATTTGTTATGAAAGTGAATATTGAAATGTCTGTGGTCAGTAACATTTGGGTAACAGAAGATGTAGTAATACATCTCTGGTAATACGTTAATAGAGTTATAGAATCATGACTGCAATTTGATTTCACATTTCCATCACCCCAAAAAAGAATCCTTTGCCCATTACTAATCATGCCCCATACCTAACCCAGATCCAGGCGGCCATTAATTTGCTTTGTTTCTATGGGTTTGCCTGTTTTGGGTATTTCATAAAAATGGAATCATGCAGTTTGTGACCTTTTGTGTCTGGTTTCTTTCACTTAGCATAATTTTTTTTTTTTAGCATAATGTTTTATGGTTCATCCATGCTGTATCATGTATCTGTATTTCAATCCTTTTTTAATTGCTGAGTAATGTTCTATTGTATGGGTGTACCATATTTTGTTTATTCATTCAGAATTGATGGACATTTGAGTTGTTTTCATGTCTTTAGTGTTGTGAATAATACTGCTGTGAACATTTGTGAGTAAGTTTTTGTGGGGACATTTATTTTAAGAAACTGTTCACATATGTAGAAATAATGGTTCTCTGTTAATTCATGTGTTTTCAATTTTGATTTTATTATGTGACAGTATAGTGGAGAGAAGCTCTGTACAGGGTTTTAGGAATCTGAGTTTCATGTTATTACTCAACATGCTGTTCAGTGTTTGAACAGTAAATCTGTGTTTATAGATCTCAGTTTCTGCTCTAGATTGAATCTTTGTGTCCTCGCCAAAATTAATATATTGAAAACTAATTGCGAGTGTGATAGTATTTGGGTGGGCCTTAGGAGGTGATTAGTACACTTCTAAGAGAAACCCCAGGGAGCTCCCTTGCCCTCCTACCAAGTAAGGACGTAGAGGATGGCCCCCCAAGAACCAGGAAGGGGCCCTCATCAGACACTGGATCTGTCTGTGCCTTGATCATGGACTTCTCAGACTCCAGAACCATGGGAGATAAATTTATTTATAAGCACCCACTTTATGGTATTTTTGTTTTAGCAGCCTGAACGAAACTGTGAAAAATATATTTGTTGTTTATAAGCCATTGAATCTATGCTATTTCTATTTTAACAGCCCGCATGTACTAAGACAGTTTCCGTATCAGTAAGGTGAAAAAGTTGAAGTAGATGCCCTCTGTGGTTCTAATCACTGGTTTTGAATCTATTCGTTTTTGTCTGACCTTGGACAAATTACTTAATTTCTCTGTGCCTCAGTCTTCCCATCAGAAAAAATGGGGATATTAATGTAATTATGGCTTCCCTGTGGCTCAGATGGTAAAGAATCTACCTGCAATGCATATAGTTATGTTGTTTTGAGAGGGAAATTATATTCTTGAAACTTGAAAAAAAATGCCAAGATGTATTAAGCTACTTGTGATATGTTTGTGCCTGTTTTAGTGTGTTGTACCAAGAAGGCCTCAGTGGTAGAAAGCTGAGTAGTAGCTGATGGAGGAAGGAAAATTGAACTGTTAAAAAATAGATGCCATTGAGTGCTTACATTCTAGAGTCTACTAAACACTGCACCTGTATTAGCTCACCTAATCCTGGGTCTGGTGAGTTAGATTCAGTGACTGTGCCCATAAAAGAAAAATAAAGTAGTTGTCCAAACCACCTAGCTAGTAAGTGGCTGCCTCCTAGTCAAGGAGGCCTAGGCCATGATGTTTACCACTGCACCAAACTGCCTTTCTGGGAGAACAGCTCCCCGGGACAGAGCCCCAGGGCAGAAAGGGGTGCAGTGGGGAGGACTTTGCTTGGGAAAGATACCTAGTGTTGTTAGCAGGCCTTCTGAGGGAAAAAGAGGTGCTCATATTGTACATAGTTTTCCGTATGTCTTGTATTACTTGGCTGCATGTATAATTCTGATGTGACTGTTTAGTTAACTGAACACGTTAAGGGATTTGCAGTATGTTCAGTATTGTTTTTGTGTTTTTGCCTCAAAAGTACATTGTAATATACACTTTTTTTTTTTTTTTAATGGACTTTTTGTCTGATGGAAAATAACTTTCACGTGTTCCACTGGCTTCTTTCTACTTGGGTAATGCCATGATTTCTATTTTGTGAACAGTTTTCCATATCTTTAGTTAAATTTATATTTTTTTAACTTTTCTTTTGTACTATTATACATTTTAAACTTTTTTCCAGTGTGCTATTTGATATGTACCAAATGTTTTCCATTATATAAACAAAAATTAGGAACCTAATGATACTTTTGTTCAATCCGTTAGATGATTATATGTCTGAATTAGATTTAACCTGAGATTATCTCAATGAAAGGTGGTATGTATGTCTTTGCTGAATATAGAATAGGAACACTTCTTTCTAGGATAAAGGTCAGTAGAGAACAGATTTAGTGATGACCCAGAGAAATTTTGAGATAAAGAGGTAAGGAGGAGACCCCTACAGCAGATAAAGAGAAGTTGGGATCTAGAAATAGATCATTTGAGTCTGTTATCACATGCTGCCCCTGATGACTGAGACAGCCCTGTTCCGCAGCAGTGAACCCAGTGGACACACCCGTTGCCCTGGGGAAGGAAGCTGCACAGGCTTCTTGGAGCTCAGTGCGATACTCAGGTTCAAAAGCTGTGATGAAGAGAGTTCACTTCAGAGAGCCAAGACTCTCTAGCCCTGGGGTACTCTAGAGCTGGGGATGCCAGAAATGTCTTTACTGGAATTCCATCAGCCTCATTCACTTCTCTAAAGCAGTATTCGTTTTGCTGCCCCTGTTTGGGCGAGGAAGGATTTACTTATGAATTAACACAGATAGGAAAAGCCAAAAATTTGAAAAAGTCATACAATAAAGGACTTTCTGAAGCTGAACCTTCAAAAAATGAAGGTTTACAGTTGCTAAGGACTTGGTAGACTAGCTCAAGAGGTGAGGAAGTCCTTAAAGAACTGAGTTCCCTTTGTGCAAACTCGGGTCTGACTCCTGAGGAGAAGGAGCAGCAAGGGTGATGTAGGGGTACTCGCTTGTATTGTTTTTGAAAAGAGTTTTTAAGTGGCAGGCTATCGTTACCATGAGCTTTAAAATTTTTGACATTTAAATACAGTGTAGGACTTTTCAAGTCCCATTGGACCTTTACTGTAGAGTTTTCTTGTCTTTCAAAGTAGGTTATGTTTTCATAAAAAACCTGGAACTTTCTCTCTTCATCCCTTTCTTCTTTTCTCCCTCCCTCACGGAATAAACTAAGTAGTCCCGACCCTTCTGTAAAAATGGTGTCAAACAGGATACTTCAGGTTTCAATTTTATTTAGAAGAATTACTGTTTTGGATAGATCTGTATTGTTGTGAAAGTTAAGCATTTTAAAATTTTCATTTGAAGTCTATCTAAAAGGCTTGTTTTTTTTTTTTTCAGAATTGTCAATGTTATCGTAAACCCAGATTAATAATCATACATTGGCACCTACGGTAACAAAAATGACATGTGTTCTGAACTGTTGATCTGCTTTATTGATATATTTTTGTAAAGTTGAGTAATATTTATTTCTGCATAATTTTACATATGGATATGTAGGGTGATGTGCCCAGCTAGGTAATACTTAGTACCTCTATGGTGTGCTTATTTGTTTTCATCTAAGGTTGCTCTTGCTTTGTAACAATAGTTGAAAGTATTTGTAATCTGAATTTAAGGACAGCTATAGTATTTCTTCTGGAAATAGAAGGCTAAGGGAGCAAGCCTGCATTCTGATTTTGTTCATTGCCATTATGTGTCTACATGATGTAGACTCATTCGAGAAGATTTAGTTAGCCTTCGGCTATCCTAATGGGTTTTCAGTGGTTGTTAAAAATGCTCTTCGAAGAATAACTAAATTTTCCAAATAAACTGGTTGATTTATACTCAGTGAAGGAGGAGTTCCAGTGCACCCATTCATGTCATCAGTTACAGTCTCTTATGAAGTGTAATTTGCACAGTCTTGATTAAAAGCCCCGAAACTCTCTTTTCCTGCTGCTTAACACATCCTCTGCTGCCCTCTAACGGCTTCCCATCGGTAGAACCCATTGTGGGCCCCCTTACCGTAGTCATAGACCTGCCTTTCTCCAGCATCTGGTGATTATGTAGCTGCTGGATCCCTGGGGAATGGTCCCAGTAGAAGAAGCTGGAAGGAGCTGCTTTGAAGGAAAAGTATGCTCATGTGATCTGTGATCATACCACGAGGTGTTGATGGTCAAATAGTTGTGATGATAGGACTCCTAGGGTGTGTGTTTCACTTTACTGTTCGTAAATTTACTGTTTGTAAATTACTGTTCATTTGTTTGTTGATTTATCCATGCATCAATGAAATATATTATGAATGCCAAGGATATCCAGAGCATCTTGCCTTGATTCAATCTAGTAGATGCTTATTGTAGATTTGTTAAGTGAGTGAATGAATGAGTAAATAAATATGAAGATAAATGGGACTTGATCTCTCCTTGGGGAGGCAAAATATCAGTTTAACTACTTAGTTGCCCCAGCTTTCCTATTTTTTTTTTTAACCTCTTCAAGATCTTAAGATGTTCAAACTAGAAGACAGATACAAATTTCCATTGAAACCTAGTCTCTCTATATTTTTCAAAGTTTCTCAGAATTCATCATCTCTAACTGTAGACGGGCTCTGTTTTCAGATAGGATTTATTTTGCACCCAGGAATGAGAATTTACTTCAATGTTTCTTGCTTTTGGTTGGTGGCAGCATGCAGTCATGGTTGCACATTTTCCTATATATTCACCAGTCTCCAAGGCAATCTCACCTGCTATGAACTGGCTTTCTGCTTCTTTTATGAATAATAACTTGTGACTTAATTTATCTGGCTTGTTTTAAATACCATATATGAAATATGACATGTTTGTGTTAAGCACATTGCGAATTGTTGAATTTTCTGCTATTTTTTTTAGCCTGCTTCACTTGGCAAGTTATTTTAAAAAACTTATTTTCCTTGCCACTTTCCATTAACTCATATCAGGTATATGCCTGTCATTGACTTCATTCCTTGTTCAAGAAATATTTCACTCAGGTATGTTTAGGTTCAATAAGTTTCTAGTGAAAAATCAGTGATCTGGATCTACCCACTGGAGAAAAGTATGAGCAGATACCTTATATTTAACACTTATTGTGATGATAGCAGTGGATAGTGAAATTTTGCAGGATTTTCTCTTTGTTTTGTGTTGTGTTGGCTGTGAAGATGTCTTGCGGACTATCCTGAACGTTCTTTTTGGCCAACCCAATACGTTAACTATTTTATGAACTATATACAAGATAACTATAAATAGGCAGATTTGTTTTTTGTTTGTTTGTTTCTGATGACTGTGCTTGATGGACTTGAAAAATCTTAAATGACTTCTGTAAAACTAGATTTAATTGGAACTAGTAGTACAGTAATCATGACTTTTCATTACCCACCTCTTTTATGATAACAATGAAAGAGATTGGTGGAAAGGAGACTAGAAGGGAGGAAGATATAAAAAGTAAACATTACCGCTTTCATCTCTTTGACTGCTTCACATTTTATTCATCAGTTTGATCTTGGCCCACACATCCAAAACCCACATTTCTCATTACTTTAGATTACTTTTTCATCACTTTCGAGATGTTCTTGAAACATCATCACTTTCAAGATGGTGTTGGAGAAGACTCTTGAGAGTCCCTTGGACTGCAAGGAGATCCAGCCAGTCCATCCTAAAGGAGATCAGTCCTGGGTGTTCACTGGAAGGACTGATGTTGAAGCTGAAACTCCAATACTTTGGCCACCTCATGAGAAGAGTTGACTCACTGGAAAAGACCCTGATGCTGGGAGGGATTGGGAGCAGGAGGAGAAGGGGAAGACAGAGGATGAGATGGCTGGATGGCATCACCGACTCGATGGGTATGGGTTTGGGTAGACTCCGGGAGTTGGTGATGGACAGGGAGGCCTGGCGTGCTGCAGTCCATGGTGTTGCAAAGAGTCGGACATGACTGAGCGACTGAACTGAAGTGATTGTGACAAGGCTTAAAACATCAGTGTTCATTCAGAATAAGTAACAGCAGGATGGGGGGGGGGGGACCCACAAAGAGCAGTCAGTGGCATTGAGTGATTGCATATATGACCTACCAGACTCTGAACTGCAGTTTTGCTTCCTGTACCGGTCAAGTTTCTCCATTGACTAAAAGAGAAGTCTGCTCTGGTAACTTAAGCAGAAATGGATTTACTAGGAGAATGTTGTATAACTCACAGAATTTATGAGGCTTAGAAAAGTGGGAAGGACCCAAAGGCAGTTGAGAAGTTGTCTGTGCTTACACCATAGGATAAGTCTGGTTAGGAAGCCGGTTCTATTGATACTTCTGTGACTGAGTTGCTCCTGTATCTTCATTACTCCCTCATGTTTCAAATTCCATTGTGGGAGCATCCCTCTGACAGCCTCAATCAGCAGTTCTCTTTTTGCCTAGGTTTCAGGGTGTCTGTGAGTTCAAAATTATTTTAATGATAATTTTTAGTGCGTCTTAATAATGCCCTTTCACCACATTGATGTTTTCACTCGTGATACAAAAGCTGGACTCCATCTTGTTCACTTGGCCGAATGTCACTGGGTGTTTTCAGGCTTGTTTGATTGGTAAACTGATGATGTGATATGGGAGCAGTGTTATGGGAACCAGATTCCCGGGGTGTGAGTCCCAACATCTCCACTTACTAGGTTTGAGATGTTGGGCCACATTTAACTTCTCTCAACTCCAGTTTACTTTTCTGTAAAATGGGATTAATAATAGTACTTACCTTATGGAAATGTTGTGAGGAGTAATCAAGTTAATACAAGTAAATCAGAACAGTGTATGCCTTGTAATAATCGCTTGCTAAATGTTAGCATTCATAACCATTGTTATCCAACGTTCACATCTGATCTTTGACAAGCTGATCACAAGAGAAAGGAGCTTAGACATGAGCCTGAGCTGTCTGCTTCTTGTAGAGCTGAAGAAAAGACTCTTCAGATCAAGATATGATCTAGAAACATGTAGTGCTGCTATTTTAGGTTAAAAATGTAAAACATGAACTTTCCCCTCATTCTTTCTACTCTTTGTATGTTAGCCTGGGCTGATGTAGAACAAAAATGAATGACCAAATTGCAAACAAATATTCAAGGATAAAACTTAAAGAGAACATATCATGTTTCTTTGACAACATATTTTCTTTTGTGCGCAGGTGCCAATAGTAGTGATTTTTTTGTTGTTGTTTAGTTGTATATGCAAAAACTGTAAAATAATACACTTCTTTTAAGTAGTCATGCTTAAATAGTCATTATCTGACAAGTGTTAAGACTACATTTCTTTCTCCAAATAATCTTGGATTTCTTTTCAAAAGACTACTTTTTTTAGGATAAGGCTGTGACTTGAGTTTTTAGCTTTAGCTGAAAGCACAGAGCTTGAAATGGAATAG
This sequence comes from Odocoileus virginianus, assembly GCF_023699985.2. NCBI lineage: Eukaryota > Metazoa > Chordata > Mammalia > Artiodactyla > Cervidae > Odocoileus > Odocoileus virginianus. The sequence continues at coordinate 11,618,171 of NC_069686.1, forward strand.
GTTTATAGCGAGTATTTGCTGAATAAGTAATGTTTTGGTTTTCCAGTACTTATAAAAGTTACATTTATGCAATATTATAGTCTGTTAAGTGTGCAGTAACATGTCCAGAAAAACAATGTGTGTACCTTAATTAAAAATATTTTATTGCTGAAAACGGCTAACCATCATCTGAGCCTTCAGTGAATTGTAATCTTTCTGGTGCGATACCATCAAAGATCACTGATCACAGGCCACCATTATAAATTAGTAATAGCGAGAAATAATAGTAATAGTGAGCAACTTTGAAATGTTGCAGGAATTACCAAAATGTGACTAAGCAAATGCTTGTGAAAAAATGGCATCAATAGACTTGCTTAATACAGGGTTACCACAAGCCTTCAATTTGTAAAAAAAAATACAATAAAGTGAAGCATAATAAAAATGTATGCCTGGATATATTTCATAGAGTAATTAATACTATGCAGTTGACATTTAACTTTCTGTGTTTTCAGAGAGGAAAATTTACTGGAGGAAGTTTACTGGAGTAAAATGGAGGCCTCAGTAATATTACCCATTTTGAAGAAAAAACTAGCCTTTCTTTCAGGTATGTTTCCTCTTAAAATTGGAAGTATTTGATGTATAAACTTATGTAATCTTTTTTCTTTGATAAAGCAGAAATCCATTTCCTTTTTCTATGAAAGTTCTGTTTTAAAGGTATTTCTGAGACACCTTTTACTCAGAATGGATAGCAGTGCAAGCCAACTCTGTCACTTTTGGTGCTTGGCAGGCCAGTTTTTATTCTCTTCTGTAATTTGATTAAAATGACCTCTATAAGGTAGATATCATGATGTCTCACTTCTCATATGAAAAATGAAATAATTAATACAGGCTGAGAATAATTGACTAGCCAGCATCTAACTTACTGTTTCTGAAATACAAAGTAATTTATTTTTGTGATATCCTCTGTCCTAGCTTTTGTCTTCCATCTTTCTAGGAAGAAGAGTTATGAAATATAAGTTACATGGTTTTCTGTTTTTACTACTTGAACTTGGGTTTATACAGGCTTGAATTTACCTTCAGTTATTAACCCAAAGGCTGCATCAACTAAGAAGAGACAAAGAGAAGCTTTGAGATGTTTTACTAGTGTAAAAGCAGTGGTAACACTGGGTGTAGCAACTTTATGGAATTTTGGATCATTGAGTAAATTTGCACCTGCTTTAGAATAGGCACTGTGGCCCACCTGTTGAAGATTAGTTAAATTATTTTATTTTGTTTTTTCTGTCTTATTCTCTTTAGGTTCCATCAGAATTGTCTTGATATTGAGACTACTGTGTCCTTTTTCAATGTATATTGTATCTCTGTGATTGGCGTGTTTTTCTAGTGTACGTTATAAAAGACAAAGATTTTGAATTTCATTAGTAATATTGCTTCTCTAATATGTGTTTCTTTTTTAAAAAAATAAACTTCTCCCTTATCAGTTGACACTTAGATGTTTTCTCTATTTTTTTATGAGATGAGTGGTGGTGTAAGAAGCATTCTTAACAGTTTGTGAGTCTTATGCAGGTTCAGCAGTATGAATTCCTCCTAATGGAAGTGTTAAAGAGAATTTACATTTAAATTTGTGTTACATCTTGTCAGATTGCCCTTTAAGAATATTGTTTCAATTGTTATTTCTTTTCTCCCATCAGTGTATGAAAATAGAATAGACCCACAGATGTAAAAATAGACCCACAGATGTAAAAAACAAATTTGCAGTTACCAAAAGGGAAAGGGGAAGGATAAGTTTGAAATTTGGAATTAACAGATACACACTACTATATATGAAATACATGAACCACAAGCTCCTCCTGTGTAGCCCAGGGAACTATATTCAATATTTTAAAATAACCTATGAAGGAAAATCTGAAAGAGAATAGATATATATGTGTATAACTAAATCACTTGGCTGTGTGTCTAAAACACTGTACATCAACTATACTTCAATAAAAAAAAATGCTTATTTGCCCATATTGTTGCAAAAAAAAAAATCTTTATCAGTGATATTTTTGCATTGTTACTACACTTGTCTCTGCAGCATTTGACCCTGGTTACCATACCCAACTTGAAAGGATTTTTCTTCTTGGCATGTGCCTTCTTTTGCATTTACACTGGTGATTATTTTATTGTCCCGTAGTGAAAGCTGAGGGCATAAGGTTAAATGTAGTGCTGAATGTTAGACCTGTCGTCTGCAGGCAATTTTACAGTGGTTTAGAGTGCTACACTTCAGATATGAACCTTTTTGTTTTAGATTTGGTTTAATGTAGGGATAAAGCTTAGTGGTTTTTGAGGAGCAGATGAAACTTTTCTGAACCCAATCCCTCTTGACTTTCTCTCACTCACTCACTCACTTCAGTTGCTCAGTTGTGTCCAACTCTTTGCAACCCCATGAATAGCAGCACGCCAGGCCTCCCTGTCCATCACCAACTCCCGGAGTTTACTCACACTCATGTCCATCAAGTCGGTGATGCCATCCAGCCATCTCATCCTCTGTCTTCCCCTTCTTCTCCTGCCCCCAATCTTTCCCAGCATCAGGGTCTTTTCCAGTGAGTCAACTCCTCGAATGAGGTGGCCAAAGGATTGGAGTTTCAGCTTCAGCATCAGTCCTTCCAATGAACACCCAGGACTGATCTCCTTTAGGATGGACTGGTTGGATCTCCTTGCAGTCCAAGGGACTGTCAAGAGTCTTCTTCAACACTACAGTTCAAAAGCATCAATTCTTCAGTGCTCAGCTTTCTTCACAGTTCAACTCTCACATCCATACATGACCACTGGAAAAACCATAGCCTTGACTAGACGGACCTTTGTTGGCAAAGTAATGTCTCTGCTTTTTAATATGCTATCTAGGTTGGTCATAACTTTCCTTCCAAGGAGCAAGCGTCTTTTAATTTCATGGCCGCAGTCACCATCTGCAGTGATTTTGGAGCCCAAAGAAATAAAGTCTGACACTGTTTCCACTGTTTCCCCATCTATTTCCCATGAAGTGACTTTCTCTACTGACTGTTAATTATTTCGGTCAGTAATATACAAGCTTTTTGAATAATAGAGAAAAAATTTTCAAACCAACTTAGTCCTTCAGAAAATAGTTTGAAAACTATGGGTGCAGTTCTTTAAAAAAAAAAAAAAAGAAAAAAAAAACTTGTAAAAAAAAAAACATTTGCAGTAAGGCACTATTGATTATTAAGTTAACCATTTGAAATTGCCATTTATTGAGATTAAACAAAGTGCTTGAATATCAGTAATTTATATGGTTAACCTGATAAAAGATCATTTATGCTTTGTACTTCGTAAATTGTATCCATGTTATTTATAGGATGGAGAAGGAAATGGCAGCCCACTCCAGTATTCTTGCTGGAGAATGCCGTGGTCAGAGGAGCCTGGCAGACTACAGCCCATGGGGTTGCAAAGAGTCAGACATGACTGAGCGACTAACACTACACTTTATTCATAGAAATCATTATTTTTTTTTTTCATTTCACTTCTTTCAGTTTTTAGTGAAAGAGATCATATAAAATTGTTTCCTTTAGTATTTACTGGTTTTTACATTTCTAAAATTGCTATAAATGTCAGTTGGGTTAAAAGATGGACTTCAGCGTGAAAACCAGTCATGTGGGGAGCTTTGAAGAAAGCTGTGTGTATATAAAGTACTAGTTATATTTCCATGTTTATGGAAAATCAATGAGGACTTAAACGTCTGTGAAATGCACATACACTCCACTTCCTGGCTTTCAGGCTTCTATATGCAGGTTCCATACACTCCTCTCAGCTGGACAGCGTTTTCCCTTTATTGCCTCATGAACAGAGGATCCTGTGTGACCTTTGTGAGTTACCTTAGATCATTCCTTGTCACAGCATGCTCTTTTGGCTAGGTCTATAAATTCTATCCATTTCTCTTAAGTTTTTAACTTTTCTATGAACCATTATACATTTATTACGGCTTTTATGTTCTCCAGTTTCTAAATCCCTATTTATAATATTTTATATTTTGTACAGCACAGCCTAGCAAGCTGTCATATTTCATACTGTTATTTCTTATGACAAAGTTTTTCTTCCTAGATTGATTAGAAATTTATTTTGTTTCACTTGTAAATGCTTACTGTGCTGGGCACACAACAGGTGTTCGATGAATTGATTACAATCAGAAGCAGATTGAATGGAAGAAATTAAACAAAATGGTAATTGCTATGTTTAAGTGAAGACTTCATGGGTGCATTTTTTTCCTCTCATTTTTTTCTAAATTTTGTATAATTTTACTGCACTACTATAAACATTTATAATATATAAAATAAACAGCCATTACATAGTTTTTTACTTATGTCTTAACCTTGAAATTGTTTTTGTAACTTTGAACTCAATTATATATTATTCATTTAGTGCTTCAGTATCTCTTACATGTTAAATTTACATATTTTTTTTCTTTAATAGGAGGAAAGGACAGACGAAGTGGCCTCATTCTGACAATTCCATTATGCCTAGAACAGACAAATATGGATGAACTGAGTGTCACCTTAGACTACCTACTCAGCATTCCAAGGTGACTCTAAAGGTGTCTTTTCTTACATTTCAGTATGTTTTCATTTACTTACTAATGACTCCTGCCATTGTTAAACTACAGTTTGTTGTCTTATTTGCTTTTATTATCAGTGAAATTATAGTCGGAACACGAGAGTCAATAGTATACAATGCCACAGCAGATGAAATAAAGACACTTCATGTTCCTGGTACCTGAATGATAACAGATTTCTAAAATGTGTGTGCTGCCACCTTTTAAGGGATACAGAGATTGAGCGTCTGTCCATGTGCCATGTAATTTGAGAAAACTTAGAAAAGGGAATCTTGTTTTTAGGAAGCCATTTAGATATAACTGAGCCTCTGGTGGCTCAGACAGTAAAGAGTCTGCCTGCAGTGTGGGAGACCTGGGTTCAATCCCTGTGTCGGGAAGGAAATGGCAACCCACTCCAGGATTCTTACCTGGAGAATCCCATGGACATGGGGTTGCAAGGAGTCAGACAAGACTGAGCGACTTCACTTTCACTTTCTTTAGATATAACTATATAGATATAAATATATCTGTGTTTTTTAATATATTGGATGAAGGCTGTTTGGAGTTTAGAACATTTTTAAAAATGCAGAAATGTTTATATTTTAATCCAAAGAGGTTGGATTTTTAATTTTTGTATTTCTTGGGTGAAGACAAACCCTAACTCTTTGTATATGCTTGAGCCTACCCATCACTACAACAGCAACAGACAAACCCTTCTCCCTTCCCTTCCCACATGTGATATTTGGGGGCTGAAGTCGGACTGCACATTAGACTCATCTGGAGATTTTTTTCAAAATTTTTATGCCTGAGCATCCACCTCCAGAGAGTCTGATCCAGTTGTTCCTGGGAATCCTTCTTATCAGAAAAAAAATTCTTTTAAGTTTCCCAGACAATTCTTATATGCAGTCAGAGTTGCAAACCATTGCAGTAATGAGGGCAGATTTCTTATGTGTGTTTGTACAATGTAGAGGTGGTAAAAGGAATAGTTACCTCTTAAATAATGCTGATAAGCTTCAGATAGTGCATTTTAAACATTTTAGTCAGAGCAGACAATTCTTTATAACTTTTTCCTGTACTTGAAATATTGACATAATAAATTATGTAATTTTAAACCACTTTGCAGAATACAGGGTTAAAATGGTGTTTTAGAACAGTTGACTTTAATCCCATCTGCTTCCAATATTGGTCTATAATGTAATGATTCTGTTGCTGAATGTTTTTCCAATATTAGGGGAATAGAGGTCTCCAGGTAAAAATTTTCAAATTTTTTGTTTTTGCTTTCTGGAAAGGAAAGTTATCAGACCTCACAATAGATAAGTACTAAATAACCTTATTAATTCTCTGAGCTGCTGACTGCTAATTTGTATTATTCTCCATTAGATTGTAAACTCCTTTTTAGGTAAACAACAGTGGGTAAATATATAACTGGCAAATTATCAAAAAAATATTCATGGTTTCATAGGTGGTTAAAAGTGCTGAGGGAACTTAGAGACCATCTGAACCAACTGCCTTATTTTCTAATTGAGGGAATTGAGACTCAGAAGTTAGTCACTTGCCCAGGATTACACAGTCAATTAACAGTAGAGCTGGGGTTAGAATCCACAGTTCCTGACAGCAAGCCACTCTTCATAGTTCAAGTGAATAGAATACAATGTAGTTGCATCTCACCCGAGGTGAGATTCTAAAGTATGGAATGTAGTGCAAAAATTACTGATAGTCAAAATCACCCTTGAAAAATGCCTAAGTAAGAATTAGAGACTTAGATGAACTATTTTTTTGTAACATGCTAGGTTTTCATCCAGAATTAGAGCATGTCATGGAGACTAAGTTCCAGAAGACACAGTTGGCTTGTGATTAGGTCTGTGATAAGAAAGTGCACACCGGTATGTACTAGGGTCACACTCAGCCTCCCAGGATGTTCATACTATACGAGGCACTGGGTAACTGAGGCTAAGGGACCAGCGGTTTCACTCATGTCTCCTGTCTTTTCACTCTGGGTGTGCAAACAAGTACAGTAGATGGCAAAATAGCCTACACTATTTAAATGTTCTCTTTCTCTCTTTCATTCTTGTATAGGTATGGTGGCTCAGCAGTCAAGAATCCACTGCCAGTGCAAGACACCCAGGCTTGATCCCTGGGTCGGGGAGATCCCCTGGAGAAGGAAATAGCAACCCATTCCAGTTTTCTTGCCTGGGAAATCTCATAGACAGCGGAGCCTGGTGGGCTACCATTCATGGGGTCACAAAGAGTCGGACGTGACTTTGCAACTAAACAACAATACATATACTGTGCATGCAGAGTCCCTTTAGTTGTGTCCAACTCTTTGTGACCCTGTAGATCGTAGCCTGCCAAGCTTCTCTGTCCATGTGATTCTCCAGGCAAGAATATTGGAGTGGGTTGCCGTGCCCTCCTCCAGGGGATCTTTCCGACCCAGGGATCAAACCTGTGTCTCTTAGTCTCCTGAATTGGCAGATGGTTTCTTACCACTAGCTCTACCTGGGAAGCGCACATATAATACTATTGCATTGTAAATTATGAATCAGTTTCTGCATATATACACATACCTACCTGCCAGCTAATAGAGAAAATATAAGTTGAAATAAGGTGAAAGAATTTCATTTAGCAAGACAAAATAGAGATATGGGTACTTTATTTTTGATAATTGTTCTGCTAAGTTTTGACCTCAAATATTTGCAGATGCTCTGAATTTTTAGCCTTCTGCTTTTTTGGACCAACCTCCTATAACTTTGGCTTTTAAAAACATAGTTGGCAACTTGAATCAGTACTTGCCGTTTTATTATGAGCTCTAGTGTTTTTGAGCTCTTCTTTGCAAGCCGCAATAGTAATTTATTAGGTGTAATCCTAAAAAGTGGCTTTTCTCCTTCAGAATGCCTACCATTCAAAACTACTTTTAAATTGTGTTTTGAGAAGTTTCAAATATACAGAAAAGTTGAAGGAACTGTGCAGTAAACATCATTATGCCCATCACTTAGAAGCCTGCACCCAGTGTTGTAATACTTGATCACGTAGCTATGTGTTTATCCACGCCTCTTTCCATCCCAGAACTGTTTTTAAGTTTACCCTATCAGATGGGGCCCAGCCTAGGTCTAGAAGGATTTTCCTTTGTTTAGTATATCTGCATTTTTGTGTGTGTGACTTGCTTGTTTCTCCAAGCCCCTGCTGTTAAAGTTTAGCTCCTTTCAATTGCTGATGTCTCTGGACAGCTTCAGCAATGTAACTAGCTAATGTGGCTAGGGGGTGTCCAAAAGGAGTCTGTCTTTGCAGTGAAAATGTTAGCATTTTGAATATTACTAAAAGTTATTTAAAAATGGAAAGGAACTATTCAGTTTCTTATCTGTGAAAGTTAAAGTCATTCATTTGTGTCCGACTCCTTGTGACCCCATGGACTCTACAGTCCATGGAATTCTCTAGGCCAGAATACTGGAGTGGGTAGCCTTTCCTTCTCCAGGGGATCTTCCCAAGCCAGGGATTGAACCCAGGTTTCCTGCATTGCAGGCGGATTCTTTACCAGCTGAGCCACAAGGGAAGCCCTTCTTAGTGGTATTTTATGCTTGTTTTAATGACCAGAGGCCGGGTGTGATACATACCTATTTCAAATGGTTAACCCAGCACCATTGAAAATGAGAACAGTTCCTGATTCTTCGTCACACACAGTTAGCCCTTAAGCTGGTTTTTTTTGTTGTTGTTGTTCCAGACTCTTGATCAGAGGGGCTGAGAAGAAAGGAGAGGTTCAGGTTAATCATTGACTTCCCAGATGGCGCAGTGATAAAGAATCTGCCTGCCAATGTAGGAGACACAGGAGATGTGGATTGATCCCTGGGTTGGGAAGATCCCCTGGAGGAGGTCATGGCAACCTACTCTAGTGTTCCTCCCTGGAAAATCCTGTGGATAGAGGAGCCTGTCAGGCTTCAGTCCATAGGCTTGCAAAGAGTTGAACAAAGCCGAGCAACTGAGCACATAGTCATGACCTGAATACTAAGTTTATGTCCAGGTCTGTGTGAAGTTCAAGACTGACCATTACTGCCCCATTTTCTGTAAAGGATTTTCAATAAAAAATAATATAGGCTGAAACAGTTGGACCAACCTGAGTGCTAAGTTTTAGGAGAGGTAAATGGAGTTTTTCATTTGTTTTTCCAGCAATTGCTGTACATTTTAAAAATAAACAACATGATCAGAAATTGAATCCATGATTCAGAAAGCAGAATCAAATTCAAGATTCCCTTATGGAGGTAAAGACAAGACATATAAATTAATTTGCAAATCTTTTCAGTAAAAAAGTAAATACTGAGGTTAGCTTTATCTCATTTCTTTTTATATTTCAAAATTTTACATCAGAAGCATGTTTACTTTCAAAGTATAAAATGAAATTTGTTTCAGTACTGTTACACAAGTATGATAATAGATAACTGAGACTGCCTGCTTTTTAAAAGGGTTTCCCAGGTGACTTAGTGTTAAACACTAAGGTCTCCTGCAATACAGGAGATCTAGGTTCAATCCCTGGCTGGGAAAGATCTCCTGGAGAAGGAAATGGCAACCCACCCCAGTATTCTTGCCTAGAAAACACCATAGACGGAGGAGCTGGGGTCAGAGAGTCAGACATGAGATAGCCACTGAGCACGCATGCACACGTTTTAGAAACATGTGACAAAACATATATATCACTGTTTCTCAACCATTTTTTGTTATTGTTGTCTTTGTGAGGAGCCCTTTTAGACACTTTTTCCTATTCACTTCTGCTTGATATAGAGTTCACTGTTTAACCAGTCAGTTATTAGATTGCAGAGTTATGTTTTCTCTATCCCCCTGTCCACAATGCCAATAAAATGATTTGGATACCTTAGGTGTTTCTTATATGGATACTGAAGGAACCAACCAGAATGAAGTCATGGAAACTACCCAAAACACATCATGAAAGGAGCTATAACAGCTGTGCAGTTCTTATTTAGAATAGTGGAATTATAATTTGAATCCCATATAGGTAGTTTCATAATTGCCAGAATTCTATGGGGTATATATTCTATGCATTCAGAATGAAAAAATATCTTTGGGCATTTTTATTCAAAGAAGATCTTACAGACAATCTAAATTTATAAAAGAGTTAGAAGTCGAGGCTCACAACCTTTCCTGCTCATCCTTGCCTTCTCAGACTCCACTTCTACTGCAGTGGCCCCTCCACAGAGCACTTAGAAGATAATTTGAATATGTATGTAACACTGATTGGTCACTGGTTTGTCTTAGACTTTAGAAAGCTCAGTATAGTCTGCGAGTGTGCCTTGGATGGCTCTTTTCTATTTTTGTTTTTTATGGAGCATGCTTCTAAGAAAGTTTGAGCCAATGCCTTCCTTTCTTCCTTAGCAAAAGCACTTTAGGCAAATAAGTATAATTGTGTTGACCTACTGTAGTTAAGTGCTCTGGACATGCTTTATGCTGTTGATGACTGCTTTTTTTAATATTAATTTTATTCATTCAATGAATATGTATTAAAAACTTAGATTGTCCCATTTTAAAATAATTGGACAGCTAGGCGATATGATGGGTCCTTTCTTCTCCATGAATCTTTAATTCAGTGTTGTCTCTGTTTCCTCTTCAGGCTGATTCTTTACAGTGACCAGGAGCCTCTTAGTGGTTAGCTTGTTTTAGTGACAGCGGGCCGGGTAAATTCTCTATTCATGGTTACCCCACCATTTGAAAAGAAACAGATTTATTTTCGCACAAACACAGTTAGTCCCTGTCAACCTTTATTTTTTTTGTTCTTGTTCACGACCATTTGTTGAAAAAAGAGAGTCAGAACATTGTTCCCAGCTCGGGCAGTGAAAAAAGACTGGGTCTGCCAATGTAGAGACAGGTTGTGGATTATCCTGGGTTTGGAAGACCTGGGGTATGGCAACCACCTATCGTTCCTCTGATCTGTTGAGGAGCTTAACTTCTATTCAATGCAAAGAGCACTATATAGTCATACCTGTCATTATTCGGGTCTTTAGAAATAAGATGACATATTACGCCCATTTTCTTATGTGCAAAAAAATTATAGGCGAAAATTAAAATATTGCCCAAATTTGGAGGTATTTGGGTTTTTCATTTGCTTTTTCCTTTGCTGTAATTTTATCAGACTGTAAATTAATATTTCAGAAGCAATCTGCAGATTCTTATGGACTAAAGACATGTCATTTAATTTAATTTGCAAATTGTTTATAGTATAATACTTGAAGTTTACTTACTATTTCTTTTTATATTTAAAAATTTTACAAGAATGCATGTTGCTTCCTTAAAGTATAAAATAAGGTTTAATGTCAGTATAATAGAAACTGAGCGCTACTTAAAATATTTGCTCCCACTTTACTGTCTAAAACTTAAGTTTCTCTAATAGGAGAACTGTTATTTAAAGGTATCTTTCATGGAGCACAATGGCAGTCCCCCATATCTTGTGGAATCCATGTAGGCAGTGGCTGTGGGTTAGCTCATTGTGCATGACACATTCACTTTCTTAGAGCCCAGTGATCAGACTATCATGGGCTTCTCACAGCATTTTATGTTTTTTGTGAACACTTCAAACACGTAATTTTTCATCGCAGTATAGAGCATGTTGATGAAACAACTCTGTTTTTAGTTGCTTTGCTTTTCTCTTTGTCACACAAATTGCAATAAAACTAGAATTTGAACTTAGGTGTTTATTGGATGCTAGGAAAACAGAGAAGTTCTGGAGTACTTAAAAAATCTAAAGGAGCTAACAGTGTAGTCATTTAAATCTGAATAAATTTGAATCCCATAAGGTGTTTCCCTTTGCCCGAAGATAGGGTAATGAGTTCTAGCATTGTTGAAAAATATCTTGATCTTATTCAAAGAAATTGTAAGGAAATACAAAAACCTCGAATACAAAGATTGAGAAAGTCAGAGGACTCAGAACCTATTCTGCTCACCTTCGACTTCTCAAGCACATCACACTTGTACTGCAGGACCCCAAACATATAGATCAATTGAATATGAATAGAAACCAATGATTAAGTCCACGAACTATTGTCCTTAACTTGAGAAAAGCCAAGTATATCTCAAAGTGGATAAGGATGACCTTTTACTATTGTTGTATGGAGTCATGCCTGTAAAAAGTTGACAACAGCACTTTCCTTACTCCTAGCAAAAAGCACTTAGGCAAAATGGAATATAATTGTGTAGACCTACTGATATAAACTGCCTGAGGAACATTATGCTAAACTCTTTATTAAATTACAATTTTATTCATCCCAATCAGAATTTTAAAAATAAAGTCAAAATAACAAATGGGACCTAATTATATTTCAACTTTTGCATAAAAAGGTACTTAGCCCTTGTGCTAAGACAGTCGATGGGACAGCATAGTTAGGCTGGACATACAGCGGAATCCAAATTATACAAGCATCTCTCCAGCTCCTCCAATTGTACACAAAAACCAAGAATTAAATTTCTCCAAAAACATTCTGATGGCTACAAACACTGTTGCTAACATCACTCATTTTCAGACAAATGAACTTTAAACCACATAGTGTTCATTTTGATACGCAAGTGCAGGAAACCTGCTATCCACAATGCTCTGAAACAAAAAAGCTGGTTGCATGGTGTGAGGGACCCTCTTCCACTGTTTGGCTGTGTGCTAACAACACCCTTTGTCCATTTTCTGAGATTTATTTAACAAGACTATTATAGATTTGCATATACACCAAAATAATCCCACTTATCGGGCGTTTACATACGTGGAAAAATTGAACAGAGAATGAAATTCCCCAATTGAATGAGGCACTGTTTATAATTGCCACATGGCCTGTTTCCTTTATGCTAATTCGTAGCTGTGTAACATGATATTTCCCAGACATTAGAAATTCATCTTCAGATTACAGCGATTGCATTGACTGTAGGCCATTTATCAGAGGGGTAGAGAAACTAAAATTTACACTTAAAATATATTGTCTACATTTAAAGATATTCAAACGATGTATAGCCTTCCTTGTAAACATAAAAAGAATTCAGATGAGATAGTAACTAAAACTTTGTGCACTTTCAGTTCTAATGTGGTAAGTTCTAAGGAAGAAACTGATTGAAATGTGTATTTCATATCTGGGTGCAATACATTTAACCAGCCAGGGTTGGGTTCTGTTGGACAACTCTTTCTGGAGCCTGTGTTGGCCTGGGGCACACCAGCAGATCTTACGGTTTGTTGGAAAATAAACGTAGAGTTGGCAGCCAGTGAAGCATTGATGGAAACAACCTGTCAAAGATTCCTGCTTTCTTTCACAAATTTATGACATAAAACTATGTGATTGGATGAGTAAAAGTATTCTAGTACTTAAAAAATAAAAAATAAATTTAAATCCAATAAATTGTAAAATTCATGATCCTCTCCTAATAAAAAAAAAAAAAAAAAAAAGAACCTGTGGCAAATTAGGATTTGGACCTGGTGGCCTAACTAAAGCCTGTGTTTCTAGTCATGTACTCACCTCTGTTATAATCACAATGCCATTGTGATTGAAAACTCTAGTAATCATTTACATTTAACCTGCATGTATCACAACTGAGAATTGACATACAAAGGTAACTGTGGTGAACATAGTTGAACATAATGGAAATCTTTCAGATCTTTTTTGTTTTAACATTTTATTTCAACCGTGTATTCAAGGTACATTTAAAATCATAGCATTTTTCTAGCTCACAGGGAAATTGTTGATCATCGGGTTATAGAATCATGGAATGTCAAGATTAGAAGGTACCTTAACTAATCTAGACCAACATCTTCTATCATCTAGACTAACACTTTACCCAAACTTAAATCTTCTTTATGGAAATGCTGCCAAGTAATTGCCCAGATTAATCTAATTCTGTAGAGTCACCATTTATAGAAGTTACCTTTCTGTTTCTCTCAAGTTTTTTTTTTTTTAAAGTTGAGTTTTGGGTCTATTCTTCCTAATTGTAGAAAAACTCATTTATACTACAGAAAAAAGCTTCATCATACAAGGGTTTAATGAATGACTTGTCAAGAGTCACACAGAAATTAAGCTCACAAGTCTTCACTCACTCAGTAAATATGTGAGATCCCGCAAGGAGTCTCATTCATCTTTCTAGATGCTGAGATAATGGGTGAACAAAGGCCCAGTCCTTGCGTTTATGGGCCTTATATGCTAATGATGAAATGAATATTAGACACAGTACGTTGGATGTCCACGAGTCCTGTAGAACAGAGCATGAAAGGAGTTGAGGGAAGGGTGGAGTGGGAAGGAGTGTGTGGCAATATTGTACAAAATGATAAGATAACATTTTACCAGAGATGAGTGAAGCGAGGGCCAGGCTATGGAGATAGCTGGTGAAAGCGCATTTAAGAGAGAGTATTGTAGACAGAAGGAGCAGTAAGTGGGAAGGAAGACCCTGAGGCAGCAGCAGGCTGGGTGTGTTGGGGGCTCAGTCAGGAGGGTGGTGCGGGGGAGCAGTTTGAGGGGGGACAGAGTTTGGGGAGAGCGTCCAGAGGGGCTGGAGTCAGACCTTAGAGGGCCTGAATGAGGAAGAAAGCCATTGTTGTGTTCTGCCCAAGGGGTGATGTGATGTGTGTCTTCTAACATTTTTAAAGCATTGTGCTGGAAGCTTCCCAGATGCCAGTAAGACAATAATATCCGTGCTTTCTGGAAGCATGTTATCTAATGAAGATGAATTACAAACAAGCGATTATAAGAAAAGTGTAAGTGAAATGAGTGCCATCATGGGAGTATAAGCAGAGCTCTCTGAGTGGGGAAAAAAAGGAGCCCTTAGTTGTAATCAAAGAAATTAGTAAAGAGCTACAGAATACTGAACCCAGAAAATCCACTAATAGTCTCTTTCTTGCCAAAGTGAATGAGCTAGTTAAGGAGCCACTTCTCTTTTAAAAGCTGTGTTAATTCAGCACCAGCCCCTTGAAAGGCTCTAATGGAGTATGAACAAGGTAGGGTCTTAATGGATTTTCTTTTTTTTTTATATTGGTCTTAAAACTATGAACATGTTAATAGTAGTATAGGAATTTACTAATACAGCCCTTCAGCTACTCCAGTACAACATTTGTAAGGGACATAATGAGGGCAGGAGGAGAAGGGGACGACAGAGGATGAGATGGCTGGATGGCATCACCGACTCGATGGACATGGGTTTGGGTGGACTCTGGGAGTTGGTGATGGACAGGGAGGCCTGGCGTGCTGCGATTCATGGGGTCGCAAAGAGTCGGACACGACTGAGCAACTGAACTGAACTGAAGGGACATAATGTGCTTCTAAATCTAAGTATATTCTCATTAAACACAGTTTAAACTGTCAGTCCACTTGTAGGATTGAAATTAAAAAAAAAAATTCCTTTCAAGTAGTTTGTAGTATCAGTTGGTCTTGCAGTTTTCAAATATGTAGTATCTTTGCATTGTGTATTTTCTTTATCTATCTTAGTAAAATGTGAGAAAATTATGATTAAGGCTGTTTTTAAGTACTCTAAAAGATAAATTTAGAGTATTTTATGCCCTTAAGTTCATACAGATGGTATTTGCAAGCCTCATTACTTTCTTTGTCTTAGTATACAGATTAATTTATTGTGCTTTGAAATATAAATGTGTTTGTATAAAACTTGCTTGTTCAACAAATTGGTTGTGCAACCTGTGCCTCAGAGATACAGATGCCAGTGACAAGAAAGTGCCAAATTATGGGGATGACACATTTGTCTTGGCTCCAGTCCCAACCAGGGAAGGCCCTTCACTGGGAAGCTCCACATGTCTTAGCTCCCCTTCCTGCAAACTTCCATTCTGCACTGGTAGAGTCCCTGTCACTCCTCTGGGGACCCCTCACTGACAGTTACCCTGTGAGGCTGGTCCTTCTAACGCTTGTACCCCCCTCAGTCACCGTGGTCTTTCTTCCTACCTGGTCCCACACCTAGCAATTAGATAATCAGATTTGCTTCCCCAGCAAGTCTTTATGTTGCCAATATGAAAGTGATCTTTGTATTCCCTTACCCCCACCCTTCAAGAGTGGTTTGTGGATCTTTTATTTTATAATGCAAAATCCGACTCACATACCCACCACTTTTTTAAACTGTTTATTTCATTGGTTTTTCAGTATTTTCACAAGATTGCATAACCATCACTCTAATACTAGAACATTGCCATCAACCCCAAAAGAAAACCTGTACCCATTGGCAGTCACTCCTCATCCCATTCTCCCCTCCTCCCAGCCCTTGGTACCCACTAATCTGCTTTCTGCCTCTATGGATTTACCCATTCTGGAAATTTCATATAAATGGAATCAGTTTGATCTGGCTTTTTTTTCACTTAGCATGTTTTCAAGATTTATCCATGTTGTAGTACATATCAGCACTTCACTTCTTTTTATGATTGAATAATACTCTATTGAATGGTTTACCACATTTTGTTTTTCCATTCATCAGTTTTTGAAAATTTAAGTTGTTTCAGATTTTGGCTCTTATGAATTGTGCTGCTATGAACATTTGTGGGCAGGCGTTTTGTATGGACATGTGTTTCCATTTGCCTCACCTCTTGAACATTTCTCTCTTCTCTTTGAAAGCTCAGCTTCTGTCCCCGCTTACTGAAGCACCTGTTCTTCTTCAGGTCTTTAGCAATATTGTCCTCATTCTTGTGACCTTACTGTTTCTCAGTAGAATTGGATATCACTTCTCCAGTAATCCTCTAGAGGTTAGTGTGAGTGCTTGGAGAGAGTAAGGGAGAATTAGTAAAATTCCCTGGACTGTTGGATTTAAATCTCAGGAGAGGCCTCCTATTAACCTTTCCTATAATGTAGGCAGTTGGGATAACTTTGAGTGGGGAGAATTTTCACTACCAAATCCTTGCTCTGTTAGGCAAATCTGAAGTTTCTTGCACTATGTTAGAGGGAGGGCAGTTGAGATCCTTGCATTAAGTTGGTTTTTATAGTAAAACAAGTAGTAATAATAATAAAGCTAGGTAGTTTTTGACTCATGATAGAGTTTTTCCATGTAGTTGTATTTTACTAGGGCAGGCTTCTGGGAGGTATTTAGCTGGTACTTGAATAATTGAATATAATATATAGCAATAACACATTTTCCAGCACTCAGGATTTTCTGGTCAATGACTAAGGGCAAAAGCGAGAACAGAGGTAGGTCTGACACGGTGTATCCGAGCTTGGAATTATTATATGCACCAAATTTCACCTCTTTAACTTTCTCCCAGAGAACACAAGGACCTCATTTCCAGTGGTTTAGTAATCAGTTCAGTTCAGTAGCTCAGTCGTGTCCGACTCTTTGCAACACTATAGACTGCAGCATGCCAGGCTTTCCTGTCCTTCAGCAATTCCCGGAGCTTGCTCAAACTCGTGTCCATCGAGTCGGTGATACCATCCAGCCATCTCATCTGCTGTCATCCCCTTCTCCTCCTACCTTCAGTCTTTCTCAGCATCAGGTCTTTTCCAATGAGTCAGTTCTTTGCATCAGGTGGCCAAAGTATTGGAGCTTTAGCATTAGTCCTTTCAATGAATATTTGGGGTTGATTTCCTTTAGGATTGACTGGTTTGATCTCCTTGCAGCCAAGGGACTCTCAGGAGTCTTCTCCAGCACCACAGTTCAAAAGCATCAATTCTTTGGTGCTCAGCTTTGGCTTATGGTCCAACTCTCACATCCATACATGACTCCTGGAAAAACTATTGCTTTGACTAGACAGACCTTTGTTGGCAAAGTAATGTTTCTGCTTTTTAAAGGTTTAATAATAGCTTGCTTTATTTTCTACCTGTTTTTGAAATATCACTTCACAACCTTATGCTCTTGGCAGGAAGGAGAGATAAGAAGTACATCTATACTTGGCAGTCATTACTGTGATCCCATTTTACAGATGAGCAGGTTGAGGGGCTAGTGAGGCTCTTTGAATGTTGGTTTGATTTTTTTTTTGTATTAAGAAGTTGAATTTACATGCTTTTAGAGTAATTTTCTCACCAAATTAGCTTATAAATTGTCGATGTTTCCTGAAGAGAGAAAAGTAAATTGCTTGAGAAAACTGAAAGGACACCCTGAAGAATTTTGTTGACAGTGCAAACCAAATCAAGTGAAATTAATGCTGTGCCATATATGATTCAGCTGTAAACTTTATTTAGGATTTTGAAGACTAAAATAGGAAGCTTATTTTAATATACTCTGTAATTTTGTTTTGTTTCAGTGAGAAGTGTAAGGCTAGAGGATTTACCGTGATTGTGGATGGCAGAAAATCCCAATGGAATGTGGTGAAAACAGTAGTCTTAATGCTACAGGTAATTTTATTTTTGGCTATCAGGAAGAGGTTTTATTTTACAGCAACAGATTAGATGATAGTGGCAAATGCATTTCATTTATTGCACTGTGTCCAAGCTTCTAAGCAGTGACTGAGTTCTGAAATGCACAGATCAGTGTTGAATTGTTCAGATTCAATCTTTATAGGTTTTACTTGAGTAGTAAAATAAATTTCGGCCCTATTCTAAAGGTATGTAAATAACCAAAAATAATATGTCATGTTTAAGTAATCTAAGCATTGAAGCCAGTGAGTCTCAAAATGTGAGGGCAGAGGTTATCAGACTCATCTGGGCACTCTCGAACACTGTAGTGTTTGCATCATCCAAACTCAAGGAGGAAGTAGGACTGGGTAAGTCTAAGCTGAGAATTCTGATAGGTCTCTCCCTTCTGTTTTCCTCTTTCCTCCAAAAATCATCAGAATTTGTGATAGTCATATCTGTTTCTAATTTAGAAGAAATGTAATCAACTTTAGCTGTGTCCTTGGGGACTTCAGCAGCTCCCAGACAAACATTTCATAAACAGCTGTGGCTACAGAATCCCTTGTCTGGGTCCTAGTCTTATATTTCCTTGTGTTCCTCACAGAATGTTTCTGTAATCCCTTGCATGTAGTAGGTACCTAGTAGATATTTGTTGATTTACTATGAGAGTATTGAGGATATTGGGACAGATACAACAAATGAGTGGTTGAAAGGGGACAGGTTGTTCTCATGTACCTGGGTTTCTTTAAAAGGGCTTTTGTAGAACGTTAAAGTCAAGTGAGTTAAAGAGATTATCTAATTTAAAATAAAGAAAGTGAAAAGGGCATTCCTGGCTGATTTAGTGATAGCTCAAAAATTAAGTGAATACAATAAAAGAAGCTGGTGGCAGGCTAGTTTGGGGAAGGTATGTTGACTGTTACATGGAAGGTGAACATTCAGTTAAGTAAGTATCAGTGATATTGAAAGAAAGAGCAAGAATTTTAAATGACCTGGGAAATAATCAGTAGTTACTTTAGGATTCTATGGAAAGGAATATAATTTAAAATTTTAAATGACAACTAGGTAGAGTGATTGTTAATGGATTATTTTTTGTTTATGATAATTAGAAAAAGAATCTCAAGGAATGGGTACTCATAATTTCAGTTTTAGTGCTTAGTATGGTTCAGATACTATGTAGTAAGCTTGTTATATATAAATGATCTCATTTAATTTCATCCTCACAAACTTGGGAAACAAGTTCTGTTATCCTCAAAAGTCTTCCAAGGATTTTAAATAACTTACCTATGTTCTGTGGTGAACATGGGAGAAAGTCACAGTTGGAACCTGGAACAGCCTAAGCCCCTTTAAAAGTGTATATTTAGCAGTGGGATGTATCCGAGATGGTTCCCAAATTTTTTGCCCACTACCTTATTCTTGATTGGTTGGCCTAAACCTTCATCATTAGACTCCCTCCTTTGGGTTGGAAAGGACATAGGCTCCAGTGGATCAGTTTTTAAGGGAACACAGATTGGTGTCTCGTTAGTAACTCTTTCTGTTAAATATGTTCCCAGCACTTTTATATTCTAAACCCTGAAGATTCTCTCTTCTCTGTGCAAATTGTTAAAATAACTATTAGATGAGAAATCCGTTAATTACGACCTTGTGTTCTTCCATTCAGCTGTGTCACCAGTGAGCTGTTTGGGACTTGCTGTATGAACTGGACTTTGATCAGTGGCAGTTTTGAAGAACAATCAATGGATGATTTAATCCCCTCTTGTGATTTCTATTCTGACATGTGTTTTAACAACTTGTGATTTTATTAATAGTTATATTTTCAGAAATTGCAATGGCTTGTTGTTTACTCCTCATCAAATAGTTTCTGCATACAAAGTTAGTTATGTTGCTCTTATTTAAGAAGGTGCTGGAACCAGCCGTTTTGGAGCCCAGAGCTTAGTGCTAGCTCTGCCTGTACAAATATTCTCTGAAATGACTGGCTTATTTTCTTTTGTTCCTAACAGCTCTAATACTCAATGATTTTGAATATTTGATTTCCATAATCATTATATAAATAAACCTCATTCTTTTTTTTTTAAATAAACCTCATTCTACCCTAAATTTCCCACCCCCTCTGATAAAAGTTTTGATAGCATTGAGTTGTTTTGTTTTTTTTTAACTTTATTCATAACCCAGTCATTGCAGGGGACACTAGACTTGTGACATTTCCAGTGAGATATTTAAATTGAAAGGTTTTCTGTTTTCCCCTGATCAACAATAATAACACTTACTATCATATAGCATTATTATTATTCAGTAGTGCTATTATGGTCTAGAACAGTGGTTGACCTCTATAGAGTTTGTAAACAGAGTTTTGTTTACATATTGTTTATGGCAGCTTTCACACTATGTAAACAGAATAAAAATAGTTCCAACAGAGACTAAAATATTTTTTATCTGGACCTAGAGAAAGAATTTACTGACCCCCAGTCTAGAATGTTTGGAATGTTATGGTAAAACTTGAGAGTTAGACTGACCTGGTTTTTGTTCTAGTTCTATTCCTTCAAACTCTGTTCCTTTAGACAAGTTACTTTAGTTCTCTCAAGCTCAGTTTATACTTCTGTAAAATTGGAAGAATGAGATCCACTTGTTAATGTGAATTCATTTATTCAGCAGAGATTCATGGAGCATCTTCTGTATGCCAGGCACTGTCATAGGCCCTGGAGATACAGGAGTGCCATGATAGATGAGGTACCTGCCGTTGGGAAGCCTATGTTCTGTCTGAGGAGTCAGACTGTGAGCAGTTAGGCAAATTACCAAGTAATGTAACATCATATACTGATAAATGCTATTTAGAAAAATGGTGAAAGGAGACCGAGTCAAATGTTGCTGCTTTACGTAGGGTGGTCAGAGGAAGTCTCTCTAAAGAGGAGGGACTGTTTGAGTAGAATCCTAAATAAACTGAGAAAGTGCTCCTAGGTATAAGGCAAAGAACATTCCAGGCAGAGGAACCATCAAGGGCATAGTCTTGAGCTGGGAACAGATTTGTCACATTCCAGGAGCAGCAAGGTCAGCGTGGCTGTGGCAGAGGACTGAGCTAAGAGGGGGGAGCTGTGTGATGAGGTCTGAGGTCATGGGGCCTTGAGCTGGGAGGGCTTCTTGGCTTTGCTAAGGGGTTTGGATTTTATTCTGACTATGAAAAAATGCAAAACTGGGAGGCGTGCTAAGAAGGTTTCAAAAAGCTGACTTGTTTGGGGATATTAGCAATGTAGGTGGTAGAAATGGGTAGGTTTAATTAAGATATATTTTAAAAATAGACTCTATGGGACTTGCTGATAAAATATGTATGGAATATATATTAGCTCAGTAAATGTTAATTTCCATTATTTAGGTGATTATGTGAATAACTGTATCTAGCAAATGTGAAATTGTATTTGTGGAGGTTTAGCTTTGTCCTCTTCTTCAAGTTAATAATCATGTAGAATCTTGGCTTCTTTGTATAATGGTATAAGAAGCTTATTTTGTTAGAAAATTGATTTACAATATTGGAAGAAATTCTCTAAGATGATTGTGTTAGAAAAATTTTTTTTCATATCATAGAAAAGTCAAATTTAATAACTTCTCAACTAAAAATTATCATGCAGTTTAAATATATTCCTATTAGAGATTCAGTAAAACACAAAAATAATTCACGTGTGCTGTCTTTAAACATTGTTTTCTGAATCAGCTTGTCTTTCAAATATTTCTTTATTGCCATGTATGTTTTGCAGTTTGCAGCATTTTCTTGTATTTTACCACTTTAATTCTTTTCCAGAGGTCTCTTAATTGCTCAGCTCAGTCATGAATACCTAATAATTTACAACTTCAGCAAATTACTCACTTTACATGTATAATTGTTTCTTTTTTTTTTTTTGTATTTTATAGAATGTTGTTCCAGCTGAAGTGTCCCTTGTTTGTGTAGTGAAGCCAGATGAATTCTGGGATAAGAAAGTAACACATTTTTGTTTTTGGAAAGAAAAGGATAGACTTGGCTTTGAGGTAAATATACTCTATGAAAAAACAGAAGTGTGCTATATCTTTAAAAACAGCACTTTGCTGGTATTATATTTAGTTTGTTCAGCACTGGATACTACACAGTGCTTACACAATGCTCAGTCAGTGCCTAAGTAATGATTAATATTTAGTCAGCATTCTTGTTGAATGAATTATTCTTTGTCAAGGCTACAAATGCTTTCTTGTTTTCATTTTTAATAATCTTTGTGAATTCTTTTGAATAAGTAGAACCTTTCCATTAAAAACATTTTTGGGGACTTTCCTGTTGACCCAGTGGTTAAGACTTTGTGCTTTTTGATCCATGGTTGGGGAACTGAGATCCCATAGGCTGTGCAACATGGCAAAAAATATATATATATATGTATATATATATTACATTACCAAGAAGGCTAATACTAGCTAATTCCTAGCTAATGCTAGGAAATCCTAGACATTTAGAAATTGAAGTCAGAGCCTATTTGGTATGATGTCGTAATTATTTCTTAGTATCTGGTTTGGTTTTGACATATAAAAAGTTATTCATACTTCCCTGTTTACAGTATGCTCTCCTTTTCTTGTGTGAAACTTCAGTTGACCCTTGAACAACATGGGTTTGAACTGCACAGGTCTGTTCACAAGTGGAGTTTTTCAATAAGTATACGTCAGCCCTCCGTATTTTCAGGTTTAACGTACACAGATAGAGAGGGCCGTTCATTGCACTTTGCCATTTTGTATAAGGGACTTGAGCACCGCGGATTTTGGTGTCAGTGGAGTGTCCTCGAACCAGTCCTCTGTGGACATTGAGGGAAGGCTTGCATATTATTATTGTGGGTCAGAAAGAAGTCTTAAGGTAGAATGCAAATTTAAACAATTCTGTCACATTTCCCTTCCACAGCCTATTAATCCCAGCTTCCTAGTTGGAGAGTTCATAGATATTAACCTTTACGTTAGCTAAATAAAGTGTGGAAGCCTGAGGGTGCAAAGCCTAACCCCACCCTGTAGAATCTAGAGCCTTGGAATGTTTACAGAAGTCAGGCAACGAAGACACATTGTGGACTTTGCCATACTACAATAGTCATTTTTATTTTCAATAAAGTCAGTGTATTTTTGATATGGAGGAAGTCTTCAAGGTGTCTTAAGATTTAATAAAGTCTAGTTAAAAATTTTTTTTAAATGAGGTAGCATGAAATATCTTAAAAATGTGTAGCATTTTTCCTGTACTCTAAGTATAAGATTCATCCATTTTAGTGTACAGTTCTGAGAGTTCTGATAAACACCAACTGACTGGTCTGTAACTATCACCACAGTCAAGAAATCCAGGGAATATTACATCACTCCAAAAATTCTATCATGTTCTTTAGTCAACTCCTTCTTCCATCTTTAGTCCCTGACAACCATTGATCTGTTTTATGTTTTGTGTTTTTTGCCTTTTTCAGAATCCCATATAAGTAAAATGACAAAGTATGTAGCATTTTAAATTTACTTCTTTCACATATGTATTTGCGTTTGGGATTCATCTGTGTTGTTGGGTGTATTGATGGTTCCTTTCTTATTGGTAGGTAGTAATCCACTATGTAGATATACCACAGTCTGTTTATTCATTCCCTGATTGAAGGACATTTGGGATTGTTTTCAGGTTTTAGTGATTACAAATAAAGTCACTGTAAATATTCGTGTATAGATTTTGTATGAAATATTTCTAAGAGATAAAATATCTAGGAGTGGGATTGTTGGGTCATATGGTAAGTGTATGTTTATTTACTTTATAAGAAACTTCCAAACCAACAGTTTCAAGGTGGCTGTATCATCTTGTATTCCCATAAATTGTGTGAAGTCCCAGTTGCATCTTGGCAGCGCTTAGTATTATCAGATTTTGTTTTTAAATTATAGCTACTCTAGTAGGTATGTAGATGTTTATCAGTATTGTTTTGCTTTGCATTTCTCTAATGGTTAATGATGCGAGTATATTTTTAAGTACGTGTTAGCCATCCATATACTTTCTTTCATGATGTCTGTTCACCTCTACTCATTCTTTTAAAAAATAATAAGGCTTTTGAGAATTATTTATGTGTGTTGGATAGAAATCCTTTATCAGATATGCCATATGCAAAAATTGCATCTCAATTTGTTGTTTGCTTTTTCATTCTCTTAACAGCGTTTTTAAAGAAGATTTTTAATTCTGATGAAATCTGGATTTTACACTTTCTCTTTTATGAATCAGGCTTTTGGTATCATAGCTGAGAGATCTTTGCCTCAGCCAAGGTCACGAAGATTTTATGTTTTGTTTTAGATGTTGTATAATTTTAGGTTTTATATTTAGATCTGTGATCTATTTTGAGTTAATACTTATGTAAATTATTGTCTGACAATATATATTTAATGACTTCAGTTATTTTACATTTGTTAAGATTTGGTTTTTGAGCCGGTATATGCTCTGTTTGCTGATTTCCTCATGTGCATGTATTCTCCATGTACTGTGCATGTTTATTCTGCTTCTGTGCGTGGTGTGATCTGCAACCATCAAGATTGTTCATGGTGTTGTTCAGGTCTTCTATGGGCTTTGTGGTGTTCCATCTGCTCATTCTACCAGTTACTGAAAGAGGGGTATTACACTCTCCAACTATAATTGTGTGTGTATTTGTCCTCTCGTTTCTGTTGGTTTTCGCTTTATGTGTTTTAAAGTTCTTACTGAGGTGACTAGTTAAGATTTCATTATTAAATGCCCTTTTGTTATCCACGCTGATACGCCTGGCTCTGAGGCACACACTGTCTGACACTACCGAGACTCCTTTAGCTGCCCAGGCTCCTTTCAGTCACGTTTACTGTGGTGGTTTTAATAGATTGGGTTTAGTTGGGTCTTGTTTTCATATCCAGTCTGACAGTCTCTGTCTTTGTAGTGGTTTGTAAGACCATTTATATTTAATTAATTGTTAATATGTTTGGATTAAAATCTTGTATCTTGCTAGATCTTATGTAGTTTTTCTTTTTCTGCCTTCTTTTGGATTATTTTTATCGTTACATTTTATCTTCATTATTGACTGGAAATTTATATCTTAATTTTTTCCAGTGGTTGCCCTGGGTTTATCGTATACATCTTTAATTAATGGAGTCTTATCTTCAAATAATATACCATTTAACACTGGTAATCCCTTAGTACAGTATATCTCTAATACTTCCCTCCATTGTTTTCACACATTTTACTTTCACTATACTGTAAGCACACAATATACTGCTACTATTTTTGCTATAATATCTTTATAGCAATTAAAATAAAAAATTAATTTCATGTCTGTCTTCACTTATGATATTTCCAGTATTACTCATTTCAGCTTTTTGGTTGGTGTAGTCCTTCTGCCTAAAGAACTTCCTTTAAACATATCTAGCATTGCATGTCTGTTGTCTTTGAATTTTCTTAGATTTTGTTTGCCTGAAAAAAATGTTTATTTCTGTTTCAGGTTTGAAAGTTATTTTCAGTTGGTATAGTTTTTTTTTTTTTTTTTTCCATTATTTGATTTTTTTTCTTTTAGCATGTTAACTATATCACACCTTCTATATCTTTGCCTTCTCATTTCCTTGGTTTCTGAGAACTCTGCTGTTACTTGTATCTTTGGTCTTCTATAGGTTATATATCTTTTTTTTAAATCTCCTTGGCCACCTTTAAGATTTTTGCTTCATTTTTTATTTTCAGCAGTTTTATTTTAAATGTTTTATTTGTTGTTAATTCTGTTAGTTTGCTGCATTTCTTGGATCTCTGGTTTGACTTCTGCCATCAATTTTGGAAAATTCTTAAGACATTTTCTTTTCAAATATATCCTCTGCCTCATTTTATTTTTCTACTCTTTCTAGAACTCCTATTGCATGTATGTTAGACAATATGAAAATTTCTCACCATTCTAGGTTGGTGTTCTATTTTATCCCCCTCCCTTTTTTTTTCTTTTTCTGCTTCAGTTTGGATATTTTCTGTTGATCTGTTTTCAAGTTCACTGCCTGCTTCCTTGGCTGTGTTGAGTCTGTTGATGAGCCATTTGTAAATGGACTTTATCTCCTTTATCGTGTTTTTGGTTTGTAGCATTTCTTCTGGATTCTTTCTGATGGTTTCTGTCTCTTTGCTGTAATCCCTGTCTGTTTTGCCTGTTGTCTTGCAGATCTTCCTTGAGAACTGCAAGCAAAAATAATAGTTGTCTTAATTCGTTAGCTAATGGTTCCAATATCTGGGTCTCTCTTACTCTAGTTATATTATTTGGTTTTTGTTCTTGACAGTGTGTTGTTTTCATTCTTTTTGTATGTTGGACATCTTGTTTAGACAGTAAAGATTGAGATAAATTGTATTTGTACCTGCACATGAGCCCATCTTGTTTTTGCTGGGCTCTTGGTGGGACAGGGGAGGGCTTGATTTAGTCTAGACAGGAGTTGAACTGGCTTTGGCTTTGGCTATTGCTCTTCTTTTCCTCAGGGCATTAGAGGCTCAGACTCCTCTAGAGTTAGTGTTTGTTTCATCCTCAGCTGTAGATCTTCCTTTGTGCCTGTGTCTCAGAAAACGTTTCTCTTTGCACGTCCCTCAGCAATAGACTGCTGTTACTTGTTACTCAGTGTTTGTCCGTGGTTCATTTTTTTCTTGTTCTGACTCAGCTTCGGTTTTAGGAATGCTTTGGGACCCAGGGTCTAGAGGGTCTAGGACCCGCTTTCCCAGCTTTAGGAAGACTGTAGCAGTCTGGGTTCAGAATATTTTCCTGCCTCCACTTGGATAGAGGACCTTTCTTTCCCCTTCTCCCAGCTGCAGTGGGGTTTTATTTGTGTTCTAAGGGCTTTCCAGGTGGCTCAGTGGTAAAGATCTTGCCTGGAAAACTCCATGGACGGAGGAGCCTGGTGGGCTGCAGTCCATGGGGTCACAAAGAGTGGACATGACTGAACGACTTCACTTTCACTTTTCACTTTCACGCATTGGAGAAGGAAATGGCAACCCACTCCAGTGTTCTTGCCTGGAGAATCCCAGGGACGGGGGAGCCTGGCGGGCTGCCGTCTGGGGGTCGCACAGAGTTGGACACGACTGAAGGAACTTAGCGGCAGCAGCAGCTGTGGTCAAGAATCCACCTGCCAAGGAGGAGAGGTGGGTTTGACCCCTGGATTGGAAAGGTCCCCTGAAGAAGGTAATGGCAGCCCACTCCAGTGTTCTTGCCTGGGAAATCCCATGGACAGAGGAGCCTAGCAGGCTGTGGTCTGTGGGGTTGCAGAGAATCTGACACAATTGAGTGATTAAAAAACAAAACAGCAAAGGTCATCCTGAGTCACTGGCTTCCCTCAGCACCTGAAAGTTCCTGTTCCCCAGGGATGACAAAGTTGAGGAATCCGGGCTGTGCTTCAGCCTCCTGCCTTTCTGTTGGTGGTTGCTGTCCCCTTCCCCCAGGTCTTTTTTGTAATTTCTTACCTACCTACCCACAGTCTTCTCGTGAGTCTCTGAGAAGTCTGTGGAGAAGCATCTGCAGGTGTGTTTGAATTCTTGTATCTCTGTTTCCAGCAGGTTCAGTACCTTTATACCAAACCGTATTTGGCCTTTAGCAATTCTTTGGGAAATTTGGCTGAGTTCTTAACCTGACTTGTATCATACCTGGTGTTTTCCCGGTTAAGCAAGTGTTCCCCCTCCATTTGTCCTTGAAGGATGGTCTTTATTGGTTTTCCTGTGGACTTAACTCTATGATGTGTTAAAAAGTTGTCATTTTTCAGATTAATTTGCATTATTTTGTTTTTTTTGTAAGGATTGGAGCAATGCTCTTTCCATCTTTCTACATGTTCTAAGCAGAAGACAGATGTTTTGATTTTCAGTATTATCTGGCAAACTTTTGTCATGGGTTGATTTGACTGTGACGTAGACTTACTGGAAACTGTTGGCCAGCAGTGTAAGGGAAGGCAGCCCTGGCTGTTGGATTACGTTAGGAAAGGGGTTAGCCTAATTGCTAGATGGAAAACTGCATCCCATGGAGGATGGTCAAAAGTGTACTGAGGGAGGATAGCAAAAGCTGAATGCAGGAGGCCTGCATGTAGCCATGGTGAGTATTTCATTCAGGCAGGTAAGTCTGCTTTTTATGCCAGGGTCATGCAGGAAATGTTGCTCTGATGGAATGCAAAGTGGACAGAGGCCAGTAGCTCAGAAGCTAACGCTGTGAACACCAAGTAGGAGCAGAGATCCCTTTCGTGAGGAACTTGTCACATCCTGCTTAAGTGTAGGCATCTGCTCAGAAATGCTGTGCCTAATTGGGTTTCATGCTATGTGAATTTGTGATGGTTAAATACCTTGCATCTTGGAGGGTAAAATGGAAGACAGAGAATTCCTATCTGCCTTGAACTGATATCATAGATAGTTTAATTTTAACTTAGTCTTAAAACTATGGTTTTACAGCTTTTTGTATCAGTATATTTCTTTCAGATATTGAAGAGATACAGCTATTTTTCTAGCTGGATAAGTAAATAAGCACCAGACACTTATTTAAAAGCCTGATGTCCTAATGAGATGAGAGTAATTTCAAATGCTGGCTAATAGACCACCAAACATAATCTACTTTAAGGGGCAATTCAAAACCAGTCATTAAATGATACTTAGAACTATGTATAATTAAATTCATTATAGATGTTTGTTTGATTAACAGTTACTTTTCTTGATGTTATTTTGGATCGTTTGAGTTGTCATAATTGAGCTTATGTTTTTGTATGTATTCCAAATATTTTTAAAAGAATAACTGTTATGACTGCTGGCATTCCTATAAGCAAAAGTTTATGTTTTACCTTATTGAATTATTCATCACAGAGATTTATTACCAGCTGTCCACAATATTCATCAAATAAATATCCAGTTGTCATTTTAATGACAGCTTGTTCCCATGATTTCGTATTTTCCTGCCTATTATCCTATTTCTTTTCCCTCTGGATGACCTTCCTCTTGTTCAGTTTCCTAGTTTTTTCATCAGCTGTTCCTCATCTCAGGACATCTCATGGGTCATCTAAATATTTCTTTATATATCCTTCCTGTCTCTGAAACAGATACATACCTGTTCATTTTCCTTTTTAGCAGCTCAGATATTCCAGTGCTTTCTGACCTTCAGTAACATACCTGGTGCTTTGGTACCTTTTGCTGGTTAGTTCATAGCATCTATACAGTCTGTCTAATGACAAGGTAAAATTGAAGTAGTGCTGGCATTAATCTTAAATTGAGAAACTCAAAATCAAAAGGATCTTATTTTCTCATTCTTTACTGTCATTCATGAAGGTCAAAAATTTTTTTTTTCTTTTTACTGGTAATGTTAACCAGTAAGAGCAGTAATGTTAACCACCATTCTAAGTTGTTTTCTTGTCTTATTTCTTCTTTTACTGCATCTGATCCTTTTCTCTTTTTGAGGCCATACCAGTGTTAGGATCCAGGGCCAGACTTCCTTCATGTTTCTGTCAAGAATACCTCTGGTACCATCACTTTTGACTTCTTTCTAGTTTTTGCAGAAAATTATTTTCTTTAGAGAGAAAACTATTCCCCAACCGACAGATACAACTAAATATACACATTGAAATGGTATAACAGATAACATACACATGAATCTGTATTAAGCACTCAGAGACACACTTTCATTTTAGATCTTGCACACACATTGTTATCATGAATAAAATTTAAAAAGTAAAAGCATCTGAGTGCCTTCAGAGTGAAAGGTTCAGTGTTAGATTCTTTGAGAATATTTTATTAGGGAAAGATAAGTATTTTAGTTATAGATGGAAGAGTAGGAGTAAAGCAGAAATAAGTTTTGGGTCTTTCTGTAAATTAGATTCCAGAAAACCTTCATAAATGTTTGATTAAAAACCATATGATAAATACCTTTCTCCTCAAACTTGTTGAAAAATGGTATGTGCTAGTTAGTAAAATATTGTGGTTTAGTTATTTAATTTGTCTTGTCTTAACCTCTCTCTAACATATGTAAAATAAAGGAAAAATATTATTTATGTAAATATGTTAAAAAATATTTATTTTTAAAATGTTATGTTTTTATTTCCTTTGAAAGGACTTGGCAGAAGTTTGAGAAACTCACATAGGTAGTATTTTTCCCTCCATCTTGTAGTTCTTCCATTTTACTCTGGTCACTTTGCACTTGTTACCAGGTGTCAGATTTCCCTGGAGATATATCTAAAGTTTAAATTTCTGCTTATTAAAGTGATAACTACTTTAAATATAACCAGTAATCCTTTTCTTTAAGGTTTTAATTATATCCATGCATACTAAGATATTCATGGAGATGAATATTTGAGGATAATTAACATTGCTTGTGCGTGCTGAATCGCTCAGTCATGCCCACCTCTTTGCAACCCCATGGACTGTAGTCCTCCAGGCCGCTCTGTTCATGGGATTCTCCTGGCGGGAATACTGTAGTGGGTTTCCATTTCCTCCTCCAGGGGATCTTAAAAATTAGGATATGATCCCCACCACGTCCCTGAATAGATAAGATAAAGCATATGCTAAAGAGTGATTTTCATAAGGCTAAAATCATGACACCCATGTAACTATAAAATAAGCATAAGTCAGACACATCATGCAACTCATTAACTAATGAAGTTACCAGTAATTTGTGAGGTGTGGTTCAAAGAGCACTTGAGGAATTTAGGATAGATTGCCAAAGTAGACAAAATACTAGCTAATGTCCTAATCCATAAATCCTAAACTATGAGATTCTGTTACCCTACTGAACAGAAATTTATACTATTGAAATAGTATGTGTATAACATAGCATCCACATGAATTTGTACTAAGCACACAGAGACACATTTTCATTTTAGATCTTGCACACATAAATAAAATTATTTTAGTGTAAATAACATTTTTAAAAATCCACTAATCATACATTATTTGCATTTCTCTTGAATAAAATCTAAAATTTACCCCTTGCCCCTATCAAAGTTAGTACCTATTGATTAGTCCATAGAAAGTCGGTTAAAGTCACGAGTCTAGCTCTGCATGAACAAACACCCAAGAATATCTTTTGCCCATTCCCTAAGATTTAGATAGTGTTTCTGATATGTGAAGTATATTTTTAATAGAATTATATTTTGTAAAATTTGAATTTGAACATTAGTGACATCAGTTCAGTTCAGTCGCTTAGTCATGTCTGACTCTTTGTGACCCCATGAACTGCAGCACGCCAGGCCTCCTTGTCCATCACCAACTCCCGGAGTCCACCCAAACCCATGTCCATTGAGTCGGTGATGCCATCCAGCCGTCTCATCCTCTGTTGTCCCCTTCTCCTCCTGCCCTCAATCTTTCCCAGCATCAGGGTCTCTTCCAATGAGTCAGCTCTTTGCATCAGGTGGCCAACGTATTGGAGTTTCAGCTTCAACATCAGTCCTTCCAATGAACACCCAGGCCTGATCTGCTTTAGGATGGACTGGTTGGATCTCCTTGCAGTCCAGGGGACTCTCAAGAGTCTTCCTGAACATTCAAATCATTGCATGCAGAATAATAGAAGCTACTTTCTTAAATTTGATACTACTGATTTTAATATCAATCTCTCTGTAAGCTTTGTGTTCCTAACCAAGACTAGTGGTTTTTTTTTTTTAATGTTTTCCCATATTATTTCCAAGTTATTAAATGCTTAAAGGAAGAATTCATTTTTAAAAATTTCCCCTTTTCAAAAATATAAGCAATTTCTTTTTCATTTAAAATGTTGCTGTTGTTCAGTTGCTCATTTGTATATTACTCTTTGCAACCCCACGAATGGCAGCACTCCAGGCTTCCCTGTTCTTCACTATCTCCCTGAGTTTGTTCAAACTCACCTCCATTGAGTTGGTGATGCCATCCAACCATCTCATCCTCTGTCACTCCCTTCTTCTGCCCTCATTCTTTCCCAGCAACAGGGTCTTCTCCAGTGAGTCAGCTCTTTGCATCAGGTGGCCAGAATATTGGAGCTTCAGCTTTAACATCCATCCTTCCAGTGAGCATTCAGGGTTAATTTCCTTTAGGATGACTGGCTTGATCTCTTTTGCTGTCCAAGACTCTCAAGAGTCTTCTTCAGCACTATAGTTCAAAAGCACCAATTCTACGGTGCTCAGCCTTCTTTATGGCCAACTCTCACATCTGTACCTGACTACTGGAAAACCATATGGACCTCTGTCGGCAAAGTGATGTCTCTGCTTTGTAATACATTAGCTTTTTTTTTCTTTATACCTTTTGATCCCCTTAACCCATTTCTTCACACCCCACCCCACCTAACAGTTCTCTGTATTTATGAGCTTGTTTTTGTTTGCCAGCTTTCAAGATTCCCCATATGAGATGCTATTTATCTTTCTCCTTCTGACTTAGCCAGAAGGTAAAGAGGTTTTGGAGGAACTTCCATGCTGTTTTTATTTAGATTAAAAAAAGTTTTTTTTGTTGTGTTGGTTTTTGCCATACAGTAACACAGATCAGCCATAATTACACATACGTTCCCTCCGTTTCCTCTCCTCCCCTCCCACCTCCCCTCCCTCCAAGTCATCACAGAGCTTCAGACTGGGCTCCCTGTGTGACACAGCAACTTCTCACTAGCTGTCCATCTCATACCCAATAGTATGTGTATATTGATGCTACTTTCTCCATTCGTCCCACTTTCTTCCTCCCCTACTGTGTCCATGAGTCCATCCTCTACTTGTGCATCTCCTTTCCTTCCCTGAAAATAGGTTCATCAATATCATTTTTCTAGATTTCACATATATATGTTAATATAGTATATTTGTTTTTCTCTTTCTGACTTACTTCACTATGATAACAGGCTCTAAGGTTCATCCATCTCACTAGAACTGACTCAGATTCATTCTTTTTTATAGTTGAGTAACATTTCCCTGTATATGTACCAGATCTTCTTTATCCATTCATCAGTTGATGAACATCTAGGTTGCTTCCATGTCCTGGCTACTGTAAAGAGTGCAGCTATGAACATTGGAATACATGTGTCTTCTTTGTTTACGGCTTTCTCAGAGTATATGCCCAGTAGCACAGTTGCTGCGTCATGTGGCAGATTTATTCCTCATTTTTTAAGGAATCTCCATACTGTTCTCCATAATGGCTGTATCAGTTTACGTTCCCACCAACAGTGTAGGAGGGTTCCCTTTTCTCCACCTTCTCTCCATCATTTATTGTTTGTAGATTTTTTGATGACGGCCATTCTGACTGATTTCAGAGAAGGCACTGGCAACCCACTCCAACACTCTTGCCTGGAAAATCCCATGGACAGAGGAGCCTGGTAGGCTGCTGTCCATGGGGTGCGAAGAGCTGGACATGACTGAGCGATTCACTTTCACTTTTCACTTTCATGCATTGGAGAAGGAAATGGCAACCCACTCCACTGTTCTTGCCTGGAGAATCCCAGGGACGGGGGAGCCTGGTGGGCTGCCGTCTGTGGGGTTGCACAGAGTTGGCCATGACTGAAGTGACTTAGCAACAGCAGTAACAGCATTTTGACTGGTGTGAGGTGATACCTCACTGTTTTGGTTTGCATTTCTCTAATAATTAGTGGTGTTGAACACATTTTCATGTGTTTGCTGTCTGCCCATTTTTATTTTTTTTATTTATTTTTTAAATTTATTTTTATTAGTTGGAGGCTAATTACTTTACAATATTGTAGTGGGTTTTGCCATACATTGACATGAATCAGCCATGGAGTTACATGTATTCCCCATCCCGATCCTCCCTCTCTACCCAATCCCTCTGGGTCTTCCCAGTGCACTAGCCCTGATCACCCTGTCTCATGCATCCAACCTGGGCTGGTGATCTGTTTCACCCTAGATAATATACATATTTCGATGCTCTTCTCTCAAAAACATCCCATCCTCGCCTTCTCCCACAGAGTCCAAAAGTCTGTTCTGTACATCTGTGTCTCTTTTTCTGTTTTGCATATAGGGTTATCATTACCATCTTTCTAAATTCCATATATATGTGTTAGTATGCTGTAATGTCCTTTATCTTTCTGGCTTACTTCACTCTGTATAATGGGCTCCAGTTTCATCCATCTCATTAGAACTGATTCAGATGAATTTTTTTAATGGCTGAGTAATATTCCATGGTGTATATGTACCACAGCTTCCTTATCCATTCGTCTGCTGATGGGCATCTGGGTTGCTTCCATGTCCTGGCTATTATAAACAGTGCTGCGATGAACATTGGGGTGCACGTGTCTCTTTCAGATCTGGTTTCCTTGGTGTGTATGCCCAGAAGTGGGATTACTGGGTCATATGGCAGTTCTATTTCCAGCTTTTTAAGAAATCTCCACACTGTTCTCCATAGCGGCTATACTAGTTTGCATTACCACCAACAGTGTAAGAGGGTTCCCTTTTCTCCACACCCTCTCCAGCATTTATTGCTTGTAGACTTTTGGATAGCAGCCATCTTGACTGGCGTGTAATGGTACCTCATTGTGGTTTTGATTTGCATTTCTCTGATGATGAGTGATGTTGAGCATCGTTTCATGTGTTTGTTAGCCATCTGTATGTCTTCTTTGGAGAAATGTCTGTTTAGTACTTTGGCCCATTTTTTGATTGGGTCATTTATTTTTCTGGAATTGAGCTGCAGGAGTTGCTTATATATTTTTGAGATTAATCCTTTGTCTGTTGCTTCATTTGCTATTATTTTCTCCCACTCTGAAATCTGTCTTTTCACCTTGCTTATAGTTTCCTTTGTTGTGCAAAAGCTGTTAAGTTTCATTAGGTCCCATTTGTTTATTTTTGCTTTTATTTCCATTACTCTGGGAGGTGGGTCATAGAGGATCCTGCTGTGATTTATGTCAGAGAGTGTTTTGCCTATGTTCTCCTCTAGGAGTTTTATAGTTTCTGGTCTTACATTTAGATCTTTAATCCATTTTGAGTTTATTATTGTGTATGGTGTTAGAAAATGTTCTAGTTTCATTCTTTTTACAAGTGGTTGACCAGTTTTCCCAGCACCACTTGTTAAAGAGGTTGTCTTTTTTCCATTGTATATCCTTGCCTCCTTTGTCAAAGATAAGGTGTCCATAGGTTCATGGATTTATCTCTGGGATTTCTATTCTGTTCCATTGATCTACATTTCTGTCTTTGTGACAGTACCATACTGTCTTGATGACTGTGGCTTTGTAGTATAGTCTGAAGTCAGGCAGGTTGATTCCTCCAGTTCCATTCTTCTTTCTCAAGATTACTTTGGCTATTCAATGTTTTTTGTATTTCCATACAAATTGTGAAATTATTTGTTCTAGTTCTGTGAAAAATACAGTTGGTAGCTTGATAGGGATTGCATTGAATCTATAGATAGCTTTGGGTACTATCGTCATTTTGACAATATCGATTCTTCCAATCCATGAACACGGTATATTTCTCCATATGTTTGTGTCCTCTTTGATTTCTCTCATCAATGTTTTATAGTTTTCTATGTATAGGTCTTTTGTTTCTTTAGGTAGATATACTCCTAAGTATTTTATTCTTTTTGTTGCAATGGTGAATGGTATTGTTTCCTTAATTTCTCTTTCTGTTTTCTCATTATTAGTGTATAGGAATGCAAGGGATTTCTGTGTGTTAATTTTATATCCTGCAACTTTACTATATACGTTGATTAGCTCTAGTAATTTTTGGTAGAGTCTTTAGGGTTTTCTATGTAGAGGATCATGTCATCTGCAGATAGCAAGAGTTTCACTTCTTCTTTTCCTATCTGGATTCCTTTTACTTCTTTTTCTGCTCTGATTGCTGTGGCCAAAACTTCCAAAACTATGTTGAATAGTAGTGGTGAGAGTGGGCACCATTGTCTTGTTCCTGATTTCAGGGGAAATGCTTTCAATTTTTCACCATTGAGGGTAATGCTTGCTGTGGGTTTGTCATATATAGCTTCTATTATGTTGAGGTATGTTCCTTCTATTCCTGCTTTCTGGAGAGTTTTAATCATAAATGGGTGTTGAATTTTCTCAAAGGCTTTCTCTGCATCTATTGAAATAATCATATGGTTTTTATCTTTCAGTTTGTTAATGTGGTGTATTACACTGATTGAGTTGCAGATATTAAAGAATCCTTGCATTCCTGGGATAAAGCCCACTTGGTCATGGTGTATGATTTTTTAATGTTGTTGGATTCTGTTTGCTAGAATTTTGTGAAGGATTTTTGCATCTATGTTCATCAGTGATATTGGCCTGTAGTTTTCTTTTTTTGTGGCATCTTTGTCTGGTTTTGGAATTAGGGTGATGGTGGCCTCATAGAATGAGTCTGGAAGTTTACCTTCTGCAATTTTCTGGAAGAGTTTGAGTAAGATAAGTGTTAGCTCTTCTCTAAATTTTTGGTAGAATTCAGCTGTGAAGCCATCTGGTCCTGGGCTTTTGTTTGCTGGAAGATTTCTGATTACAGTTTCGATTTCCTTGCTTGTGATGGGTTTGTTAAGATCTTCTATTTCTTCCTGGTTCAGTTTTGGAAAGTTATACTTCTCTAAGAACTTGTCCATTTCTTCCAAGTTGTCCATTTTATTGGCATAGAGCTGCTGGTAGTAGTCGCTTATGATCCTTTGTATTTCAGTGTTGTCTGTTGTGATCTCTCCATTTTCACTTCTAATTTTGTTAATTTGGTTCTTCTCCCTTTGTTTCTTAATGAGTCTTGCTAATGGTTTGTCAATTTTGTTTATTTTTTCAAAAAACCAGCTTTTAGCTTTGTTGATTTTTGCTATGGTCTCTTTAGTTTCTTTTGCATTTATTTCTGCCCTAATTTTTAAGATTTCTTTCCTTCTACTAACCCTGGAGTTCTTCATTTCTTCCTTTTCTAGTTCCTTTAGGTGTAGAGTTAGGTTATTTATTTGACTTTTTTCTTGTTTCTTGAGGTAAGCCTGTAATGCTATGAACCTTCCCCTTAGCACTGCTTTTACAGTGTCCCATAGGTTTTGGGTTGTTGTGTTTTCATTTTCATTCATTTCTATGTAGATTTTTATTTCTTCTATGATTTGCTGGTTATTCAGAAGCATGTTATTTAGCCTCCATATGTTTGAATTTTTAACAATTTTTTTCCTGTAATTGAGATCTAATCTTACTGTACTGTGGTCAGAAAAGATGACTGGAATGATTTCAATTTTTTGAATTTACCAAGACTAGATTTATGGCCCAGGATGTGATCTATTCTGGAGAAGGTTCCGTGTGCACTTGAGAAAAAGGTGAAATTGATTGTTTTGGGGTGAAATGTCCTATAGATATCAATTAGGTCTAGCTGGTCCATTGTGTCATTTAAAGTTTGTGTTTCCTTGTTCATTTTCTGTTTAGTTGATCTATCCATAGTTGTGAGTGGGGTATTAAAGTCTCCCACTATTATTGTGTTACTATTAATTTCCTCTTTCATATTCATTATCATTTGCCTTACCTATTGCGGTGCTCCTATGTTGGGTGCATATATATTTATAATTGTTATATCTTCTTCTTGGATTGATCCTTTGATCATTATGTAGTGTTCTTCTTTGTCTCTTTTCACAGCATTTATTTGAAAGTCTATTTTATCTGATATGAGTATTGCGACTCCTGCTTTCTTTTGTTCTCCATTTGCGTGAAATATTTTTTTCCAGCCCTTCACTTTTAGTCTGCACGTGTCCCTTGTTTTGAGGTGGGTCTCTTGTAGACAGCATATATAGGGGGTCTTGCTTTTGTATCCATTCAGCCAGCCTTTGTCTTTTGGTTGGGGCATTCAACCCATTTACATTTAAGGTAATTATTGATAGGTATGATCCTGTTGCCATTTCCTTTGTTGTTTTGGGTTCACATTTATACCACCTTTTTGTGTTTCCTGTCTAGAGAAAATCCTTTAGCATTTGTTGAAGAACTGGTTTGGTAGTGCTGAATTCTCTCAGCTTTTGCTTGTCTGTAAAGCTTTTGAATTCTCCTTCATATCTGAATGAGACCCTTGCTGGGTACAGTAATCTAGGTTGTAGGTTATTCTCTTTCATTACTTTAAGTATGTCCTGACATTCCCTTCTGGCCTGGAGGGTTTCTATTGATAGATCAGCTGTTATCCTTATGGGAATCCCTTTGTGTGTTATTTGTTGTTTCTCCCTTGCTGCTTTTAATATTTGTTCTTTGTGTTTGATCTTTGTTAATTTGATTAATATGTGTCTTGTGGTGTTTCGCCTTGGGTTTATCCTGTTTGGGACTCTCTGGGTTTCTTGGACTTGGGTGGCTATTTCCTTCCCCATTTTAGGGAAGTTTTCAGCTATTATCTCCTCGAGTATCTTCTCATGGCCTTTCTTTTTGTCTTCTTCTTCTGGGACTCCTATGATTCGAATGTTGGGGCGTTTCATATTGTCCCAGAAGTCCCTGAGGTTGTCCTCATTTCTTTGATTCTTTTTTCTTTTTTCCTCTCTGCTTCATTTATTTCTACCATTTTATCTTCTACCTCACTTATCCTATCTTTTGTCTCCATTATTCTACTCTTGGTTCCCTCCAGAGTGTTTTTGATCTCATTTATTGCATTATTTATTTTTAATTGACTCTTTTTTATTTCTTCTAGGTCTTTATTAGACATTTCTTGCATCTTCTCAATCTTTGTCTCCAGGCTATTTATCTGTAACTCCATTTTGTTTTCAAGATTTTGGATCATTTTTTCTTATCATTATTCTAAATTCTTTTTCAGGTAGATTCCCTATCTCCTCCTCTTTTGTTTGACTTGGTGGGCATTTTTCATGTTCCTTTACCTGTTGGGTATTTCTCTGCCTTTTCATCTTGTTTAGATTGCTGTGTCTGGAGTGGGCTTTCTGTATTCTGGAGGTCTGTGGTTCCTTTTTATTGCAGAGGTTTCACCCAGTGGGTGGGGTTGGACAAGTGGCTTGTCAAGGTTTCCTGGTTAGGGAAGCTTGTGTCGGTGTTCTGGTGTGTGGAACTGGATTTCTTCTCTCTGGAGTGCAATGGAGTGCCCAGTAATGAGTTTTGAGATGGGTCTCTGTGTTATGTGTGACTTTGGGCATCCTGTAAGTTGACGCTCAGGGCTATGTTCCTGCGTTGCTGGAGAATTTGCGTGGTATGTCTTGCTCTGAAACTTATTGGCTCTTGGGTGGTGGTTGGTTTTGGTGTAGGTATGGAGGCTTTTGGATGGTCTCTTATTATTTAATGTTCCATGGAGTCAGGAGTTTTCTGGTGTTCTCAGGTTTTGTGCTTAAGTCTCCTGCCTCTGGATTTCAGTTTTATTCTTCCAGTAGTCTCAAGACTTCTCCAACTATACAGCACTGATAATAAAAGTTCTAGGTTAATGGTGAAAAGATTCTCTGCCGTGAGGGACACCCAGAGAGTTTCACAGAGTTACATGAAGAAGAGGAGAGGGAGGAGGGAGATAGAGAAGAGCAGGAGGAGGAAAGGGGGCACTTGAGGAGAGAGACACATCTATGCAGTTGTCTGTTCCCAGAATGTTCTCCGTAACCCAGACACCCACAAAGAGTCACAGAATTGGATTGGGAAGAGAAGGGGAAAGGAGGAAATAGAGGTGTTCTGAGGTAGAAAATGGAGAGTCAAAAGTGGGAGAGAGCAATCAACACACTCCTGAATAGAAATGGGAACTGAATATTGGATTCTTAAATGTCCAAAATTTATATCACATACTGAAAAACAAAGATTAAATATCTAGAGTAGAGGTTAGACTCTTAAAAATACAATATTAAAAACAAAAACAAATAATTTTAGAAATATATATGAAGTTTAGTTTAAAAATAGGGCTTCTCTCTCTTTTTTTTTTTGCAAGGTTATAGTGAAATGAAAATGAAATGAAGGAGTAGTAGAGGAGTAATAGAGGACTTTAAAAGAAAGTAAGAGAAAAAGAAAAAGAAAAGAGAAAAACAAGAAAAAAATTTTTTTCTTAATTAAAAAATCATAAAAATATATGAAAATGAAAGTTAAGGAGTAGTGGGGGAGTAATAGGGAATTTTAAAAGAAAATAAAAGAAAAAGTAAAAAAGAAAAGGAAAAAAATTTTTTAATTAAAAAAAAAAAAAGGTAAAAATATATGTAGGAATTTCTCTGGAGCTGTTGCGGTCAGTGTGGGTTCGGTTCAGTTTCAGATAGCTCCTCGTTCCAGTTTACACTTCTTGATATCTATAGGCCCCCTCCGGTGTAGTTGGTGTTACCTACAGGGATTTTAATCTGTTTCACCGGTCCTTTCTGAAGCGGTTCCCTTTGTTTATTTGGCTTCTGTTTGCCTGTCTCTTCAGTGTCTAATTTCCGCCCTGACACAGGCGGTCGGAGGTGGTCTCTTTTTCAGGTTCGCTAGTTCCGTCGCCCTGCGGGGAGGAAGGGGCGCTGCTTTCCCCTCTATGCTGCTCAGGCTCCCGGCTACTCTATACGGAGCGTGCCCTGCGCTGCGCGCGGTTCCAGCCCTCGGGTGTTCCACAGAAGCGCGGACTCGGCTGCGCCTGTGTTTTGTGCCTTCCCCGGCCTGAGCAGCTGAGGCAGCCAGGAGCTTGATGTGTCTGCCCATTTTTAAATTGAGCGTTTGTTTTTTGCTGTTGAGTTGTGAGTTCTTTATCCGTTTTTGGATATTAGCTCCTTACCAGATACATGATTTCCAAGTACTGTCTTCCATTGAGTTTGTTGCCTTTTCATTTTGTTGATGGTTCCTTTTGCTGTGCAGAAGCTTTTTAGTATGATATAGTCCTACTTATTTATTTTTACTTTTATTGCTTTTACTTTTGGTGTACATTAAAAGAAAGAAATGCCAAGACCTCTGTCAAGGAGCTTACAGCCTGAATTTTCTTCTGGGAGTTTTAAGGTTCCAGATCTTACACTCAAATCTTTGAGCTATTTGAGTTAACTGAAGCTTAATTGACTTCAGCTTAATTGAGTTTAAAATCTTTCTAATATTATCAGTTGACTAGTTAGATGGAAATCTATCAATCATTTGGAAATCTATCAGTCATTTAAATTTATTACTAAGCTGGAAATTATAAATGATATAGTGGGTTAACTTAAAAGAAACACTTGTCAATAACAGAAACCATACAATTCACTGCTAGTTTTTATATATAAATAAGGAGCATAAGAATGGTAATAATCCTCAAAATTTGACTCAGAGCAATTACCCTGATGAATAACTTGTACTCACTTCACCAAAATTATTATTTCTTTATCATAATGTCTTTAGTACTCTAAAAATTATGGTAAAAAAGATAGTATATAATGTGATTAGATCAAATTTGGATCTTCATTATGGGGACTGAAAGACTTTCTACACAAAGAGTTATCTACCAGGCTAGGCTTACAAACCTGTACTCATATAATTGCTTAAAAGGAAATATAAAAAACTATAAAAGTAAACCAACTGAATATTTTTTGTGTGTGTTTAAAAGTAAAATTTCAAAGATCAGGTTATAAAAATAATTTTCCCCGTCTGTTTGTGATGGCATAATACCACTTTTCATCCTAATTTATATGTAATTTTGTCCAACATGAAAGTAGATAATTTTAAAGATGATTTACGATTCATTCTGTGTCTTACATAACTATTTTAAAATTAAAGATTATGAATTCCATTTGTAGATGAGAAAAGTCAAAATTGGTCTTTTTACTTTGGTATATGTTAAGATAGTATTATGAAGTTCACTTTGATGCAGTATTTTATAATAGTAATATTTTAATGAATTCCCTTTTTAAACTTAAACTCATTGCATATTATTTCTAAATTATATTCTGGACAAAGCAATAAAATTGCTGTAGAATGATAGAAGATTTTTGTAACTGGGAAGTGCCGCTTCAGAGTGATACAGTGGGTTATTTTCTGGAATATTCCACTCCTCTGAAAATGGTATTAAGTATTTTTTGAAAAATGAAATGTCAGATTCATGGTCCCATCTTCTCCACAAGTAGACATTGTTGATTTTTAAGAAGATTTGCTTTTGAGCTAGCAAAATGGGTCTTTTTATTAATTAACCATTTTAGAGTAGATGAAAATGTCAAAAGATATGGAAGTTTTATAGTAAATAATAAAGAACTGATGATAGTATGTTTAAATCAATGTTCTAATACTATTATGCACTTGTATCTTTTTGTGTGTTAATCATTCAGTTGTGTCTGACTTTTTTGTGACCCCATGGCCTATCAACCCGCCAGGCTCCTCTGTCCATGGGATTATCCAGGCAGGAATACTGGAGTGGGTAGCCTTCCCTTCTCTTTCCTGACTCGGGCTGAACCCACGTCTCCTGCATTGCAATTGCATTCTTTACTATCTGAGCTGCTGGGAAAGTCTGTGTCTTTTTGTGTCTTTTGTACTTTGTATTAGAATTTTCAGCAGTTGTGTCATTATTTCTCTGTTTTCATATTTAGAATCTTAGGGTAAAAAGAGGTCACACATAATACATGTGACCTCAATATGTTTTGAACTCTTATTTTCTAGTTTTCTTTTTAATTTTGGTGATGATTGCCTTGGAGGACTGAATTTTTATTTAATTATTCTTATTTTCCTCTTTGCCAGGTAATAAAACATGTCCCATAAGATAAAATGACTCCCTGATTTGCATTGTTTTATATTTTAACTTTTGTGCAGGTTTGGCGTATTAGTGATTTCTTTAAGAACTAAAAGAAAAGGGA
This sequence comes from Odocoileus virginianus, assembly GCF_023699985.2. Lineage (NCBI taxonomy): Eukaryota > Metazoa > Chordata > Mammalia > Artiodactyla > Cervidae > Odocoileus > Odocoileus virginianus. The sequence goes on from NC_069686.1 coordinate 11,660,544, forward strand.
ATATAGGAAATTTTCCTAGTATAAATTTTTGTAATTTAAGAAGCTGCAATGAATGGTTTGAGAGAAAATAACCTAGCGTGGGAATCCAAATTTGTTTTACCACATTGACTTGGAAATGTGTTAGTTTTTTTTTTTTTTTTTTAATATATAGATTATTTACTTTCTAATCTGTTTCTATAATTTACTAATGTCCAGAAATCTTTCTCTAAACAATTTCCTTTAAAATTAGGGTTAGGGTTAGAATTAGCATTCTAATTTCACTTCAGACCTAAAGCCTCACTTCACTGTGCTCAGCTCTGAAAAATGTAGTATCATATTTTTGCTTGTGTATTTGAAATTATGTTTGTGAAATCACATTCCTCTGTGATGGTTGCTGTCGCTTAGAGTTCAGTTTGCTGTCTGTTAAAAGGTGATTTGTCCTCTTGGAAGCAGTTGTCGGTATAGTTCATATGTTGCATTCTGGCAAGTGGTGTCATTTTCCAAAGGCAGTTGAAAACAACACCAGCTGTATGCTGAGAGAAAGGGTCTCCTTCCTCCATAGGATGCCACTCCTGACTCCCTTGAAAAGATGATTCTTAGATACAACCATTTTCATACAGTAAGATTCTTTCCTAGTGTTGCAGACTTGTCCTAAAATGTTTCCCTCGTTTTTTTTGAAACATATATTATGCAATAAAATAGAAACAGTTATGGCTGTTTTGCCAGCCTCCTCTGCACTTTCTCCTCACTCTCACCATCTCAATAAAAAGATTATTGCAGCGGAAATGAAGATGTTTCACCACGGTAGATAGTTGTCTAAATTGTTAATTTGAAGTGATGGTGGTTTTGAGTCAGATCACCTGACTAAACTGTTGTTGTTTTTTCCTTGACTTTGTTTAGCTTTGAGATGCCTTTGCTGTTGATGCAATTTGGTATAGCTACATAGCAGATGGATTGTTTTCACTTTGAACAGCCATCAATGAATTTTATAAGAATATGGATTCTATAAACATTTTTGTAGTGGTGGAGAAAATTTGTTTTATGTAGATTTCCATAATTACATGTTCCTTTGTTTATATTTGTTTTGCATAAATAAAAATATCATAATAGCAGTAATCTTAGCCAACTACTTAAAAAATTATATTTAGTAAGAGATAGTATATTCTCAAATGTATTTTACATCATGAAAGAAAGTGAATCTGTACTAATAATATTTAAGTTGATTTTTAGGAAAAACAAGAAATATTCAGAACTTATAAATTTGCAGAAAATAACTGAATTTTCCCTTTGGCTTTTGTTGTTGTTAATTGCCAAGTCGTGTCCTACTCTTTGCCACACCGTGGACTGTAGCCTGCTAGGCTCCTCTTTCCATGGGATTTCCCAGACAAGAATATTGGAGTGGGTTGCTATTTCCTTCTCCAGGGAATCTTCCTGACCCATGGGTCAAACCCGTATCTCCTACATCAGCAGGGTGTGCTTTACCACTCAGCCACCAAGGAAGTCCCTCCCTTTGGCTTATTAAACTTGAAATCTGTTGCTAATGAACTTTAAGGTATTTAGGAACTGCAAAGGATCTTAATGTATTTAGGTGTATATAGTGAGATTAACCAGAGTGGATAGAAGATGACAACTGCTGTCTTCACTGGGCAAGATAGGTTATTTATTAGAGAAAATGGCCCAAATTAAATGTATAGGATGACAACTCATTAGAATTGTGACCTCTTAGAGCTTAAAGAGACATCACAGATAATTTAATGCAGCTGCTTCCTTTGGCACATGGATAAGCCTGGAGTGAATTCCTTTAAGTTATCTTCTACAAGTCAGTGAATTTGTGGCAGAGCTAGGACAGAAACCTGGAATAATTGGCTCCTGGCTTAGTATCCTTCTAGTTATCATGTAATAATGTTTAACCTAGGAAAGGGACTTGAAATCATTTGGGATATTCTGGTAAAGCTTTTGGCCCTTTGTGCTACCATGACCAAAGAGAAGACAGTTAGATTTAGTTACAGTATTTTCAGTAAAGGTTTTAGAAATAAACTGGAAAAGTTTAATCTACTTCATTTTATAAAAATGTGCAAAACTCTCTGGAATATTATAGAAGTAACCTATGGCTGACTCATGTTGGGTTTGACAGAAAGCAACACAATTCTGTAAAGCAATTATCCTTCAATAAAAAATAAATTTAAAAACAAAAAAAACCCACCTCATTTACTTTGTAGAAGCATCTTCTTCATCCATATATTCCCAGCTCTAGAACTTCTAATAAATATACTTCTAATAAATAAATGCAGTGTCCACTATGGAGAAGGAAATGGCAACCCACTCCAGTATTCTTGCCTAGAAAATCCCATGGACGGAGGAGCCTGGCAGGCTACAGTCCATGGGGTCACAGAGTCAAACACAAAACAGTGAATGTTGAACAAATGAATAACATATCATTAAAATGTTAAGTTATAAGGGATATATGATAGCAATTTGTCAGGAGATATGTTTTCACTGTTTGAATATTGTGCCAAATAAGGGAAGATTGAGGGCAGGAGGAGAAGGGGCGACAGAGGATGTAGGATGAGATGGTTGGATGGCATCACCGACTCAATGGACATGAGTTTGAGCAAACTCTGGGAGATAGTGAAGGACAGGGAAGCGTGGTGTGAGGCAGTTCATGGGGTCACAAAGAGTCGGACACAACTTGGTGACTGAACAACAACTAAAGGGATTGATTTTTATACTGAGAAATTACTCATATTGATAAGATTTTTGAAAATATTTAATCTGCTAGTCTCTTTTTTTAAAATGAGATTTTAGAAATGGATTATGGTAGCTCCTTTCTTAACAGGTATTGACAGTTTATTTAATTGCTTTTAAATGCTGTTGTATTATTAAATATTTATACAATATTTAATCATGTTGGAAACAATATTGGATATTACCTCCTCATCACTTTTCTTGACATTAATAGTGGCTTATTAAGTGGTTTTTTCTTTTGTTTTTTTTTTACCTTTATAGGTTATTTTAGTATCTGCCAATAAATTGACTCGTTATATAGAACCATGCCAGTTAACGGAAGATTTTGGTGGGAGTCTCACCTATGATCACATGGATTGGTTAAATAAGAGGCTGGTTGGTATATTACAATGAGATAACATGTTATTACATATAAATAAGACATATTTTGATAGCTATTTCATTTTAATCCACTAAAATGTAGATTGTTTTCCATTGTACAAAACCAAAGAAATATAACATGTACCACATGATAGCGTTATGCTTGAAAGCAGGTACTCTGGAGACAGACTTATAAGTGTTAACTATTACTGTTGTCATTAGTAGCAGTATTAAAGTTGTAAATCTTTTGAGTTGAATCATAGTAGCATAATTTCCTGAGAGATAATCTAGTTGATACACTGTTTTCAGAGAAATATTTAGACATCAATTTGAGTTGAAAAGCAAGGTTAAGATATTTATTTCTTGGGAAAAAAAAAAGATATTTATTTCTGAAAATGTATCTTCTTTCTCAGGACAGACTTTGGAAATCTGCTATTCTGTACACAAATACATTATTGTTTAATTGAACAGCTGGGGACTAAAGGAACAAATTTAAGTTAACTCAGTTTAGATTATATGCTAATGTTTTGGAGAACAATGAGTTAATGGATATATCAGAATGGATAACCAGTTCTTTTTTCACCGTATTTTGAATAATGATATTAGACAAATAAGTGTCTATTTTGTTATACACAGACTTGCCCAAATCCCTTTTTAGAAATATTTTAAGAAATCATGTTAGGATTATAACTATTTTATTCTTCTGCTATATGCTTGTATGTAAAACATTTAAACTATTACATACAATCAGAATGATTAATAGAATAACATAAAGAAATATTCTTTTAACTGGAATTAGAGGCTTAGAACTGGTCTAAATAATGTTCATATAGTGAAAAGGATTGTTGGTGCAGATGTTTCTTAAGGAAACAGGAATAAATATAAACTGATCTGATTGAGGAATAAAATAATTTCTTAGTGTATTTAAATTATAAAAATCCCTTATCCATTAAGACTACTCACTGTTTTAGGAAGCAGTTTTGTCTTCTTAGTTGCAAGAAGCAGGTGGTTTTTGTCTTTTACACTGCTGGGCTCTGGTGATTGACTTGTGGACTCAGATACCCAAAGCTGGAACCAGAATCCCACCTGGCTAATTATGTTGCTCTTTGTTGGAAATCCTTCTGTTCATATCAACTTTTAAGGTCATTCTTAATATGTTAATAAAATCTCATACTGTAGGTTTTTGAGAAGTTTACAAAGGAATCTACATCATTATTAGATGAACTTGCATTGATTAACAATGGAAGTGATAAAGGAAATCAGCAAGAGAAAGAAAGGTAAGTGGCTTGTTGTTCAGTCACTAAGCTTTTGTTTTGTTTGTTTGTTTTTTAGTCACTGAGTCTTGTCTGACTCTTTGTGACCCCATGAACTGCAGCGTGCCAGGCTTTCTGTCCTTCAGAATCTCCCGGGTTTGCTCAAATTCATGTCCATTGAGTCAGTGATGCCACCCAACAATCTCATCCTCTGTCGTCCCCTTCTCCTCCGGCCCTCAGTCTTTCCCAGCATCAGGGTCTTTTCCAGTGCCCTTTGCATCAGGAGGCCAAAGTATTGGAGCTTCAGCTTCAGTCCTTCCAATGAATATCCAAGGTTGATTTCCTTTAGGATTGACAGGGTTGATCTCTTTGCTGTCCAAGGGACTCTCAAGAGTCTTCTTCAGCACCACTATTCGAAAGCATCAATTCTTCGGCACTCAGCCTTCATTGTCGTCCAACTCTTACATCTGTACGTGGCTACTGGAAAAAGCATGGCTCTGACTATACGGGCCTTTGTTGGCAAAGTGATGTCTCAGCTGTTTAATACCCTGTCAAGATTTATCATAGCTTCTCTTCCAAGGAGCTAACATCTTTTAATTTCATGGCTGCAGTCACCATCTGCAGTGATTTTGGAACCCAAGAATATAAAATCCGTCACTTGTTCCCACTTTTCACTCATCTATTTGCCATGAAGTGATGGAACTGGATGCCATGAACTTAACTTTTTTGAATGTTGGGTTTTACACGAGCTTTTTCACGTTGTTCTTTCACCCTCATCAAGAGGCTCTTTAGTTCCTCTTCACTTTGTGCCATTAGAGTGGTGTCATCTGTATATCTGAGGTTATTGATATTTCTCCTGCAAGTCTTAATTCCAGCTTGTGCTTCATCCAGTCTGCATTTCATTTGATGTACTCTGCATATAAGTTAAATAAGCAGGGTGACAGTATAGAGCCTTGACATATTCTTTTCTCAGCTTTGAACCAGTCCATTGTTCCATGTCCAGTTGTAACTGTTGCTTCTTGTCCTGCATACAGGTTTCTCAGGAGATAGGTAAGGTGGTCTGGCATTCCCATCTCTTTGAGAATTTTCCACAGTTTGTTGTGATCCACATAGTCAAAGCTTTGCCATAGTCAAGGAAGCAAAAGTAAGTGTTTTTCTGGAATTGCTTGGCTTTTTCTGTTATCCAGTAGATGTTGGCAATTTGATCTCTGATTCCTCTGCCTTTTCTAAATCCAGCTTGTACATCTGGAAGCTCTTGGTTCACATATTGTTGAAGCTTAGCTTGAAGGATTTTGAGCATTACCTTGCTAGCATGTGAAATGAGCTCGATTATACGGTAGTTTGAACATTCTTTGACATTGCCTTTCTTTGGGATTGAAATGAAAACTGACCTTTTCTAGTCCTGTAGGCACTGCTGATTTTTACAAATTTTTTGACATATTGAGTGCAGCACTATACCTGTATACTCTTTTGGGATTTGAAATAGCTCAGCTAGAATTCCATCACCTCCACTAGCTTTGTTTGTAGTAATGCCTCCTAAGGCCCACTTGACTTCACATTCCAGGATGTCTGGCTTGAGATGAGTGACCAGAATATTATGGCTACCTGGGTCATTTAGACTTTTTAGTATAGTTCTCTGTATTCTTGCCACTCTTCTTAATCTCTTTTGCTTCTGTTAGGTACATACCATTTCTGTCCTTTATTGTGCCCATTTTTGCATGAAATGTTCCCTTGATATTTTCAGTTTTTTTAAAGAAAACTCTAGTCTTTCTCATTCTACTGTTTTCTTCTGTTACTTTGCACTGTTCACTAAGCAGGATTTCTTACCTCTTCTTGCTATTCTCTGGTATTCTGCATTCAGTTTGGTATATCTTTCCCTTTCTCCTTTGCCTTTCATGTCTCTTCTTTTCTTAGATATTTGTAAGATCTCTGCAGATAACCACTTTGCCTTCTTGTATTTCTTTTTTGGGGGGAAGGTTTTGGTCACCACCTTCTGTATAGTGTTACAAACCTCCATGCATAGTTCTTCAGTCACCCTGTCTGTCAGATCAAATCCCTTGAATCTATTCATGCAGTTACTTTACTTTCGCAAAGCTATAAGTTATCTGTTAAAAGATAACCTCTGTTAATGCAAGCCAAGAGAACTAAGGTAAGCACATTTCCATCAATCAAACTTAGCATACAAAAGTTATATTAAATTTATTTTTTAATTCTTGAGAATTTGATTCCGTAAAGTTTATTGATTTGAATCCAGGTTTCTTTACAAAAGAGTTTTTTGTTGAATAGAAATATATTTACTTTTTTCTGACCCTGTGTAAAATATTTTGCAAGAAATATTTTCAAGCTGAAAGACTTATCTTCCTTTTTAGAGTTTTACTTTGCTTGTAAAGAGTACAGAAAAGCTTGCAGCTTGAAATAAAATCATTATAACCTTATTTAAATACATTAGCACTTAAATGCCTATCTTGTAGAACTCCTGTGTCCTCGTAAAATATGTGATATTCATGAGTTCAGCTTGGGGAATTTATAGTGTTTTATGACACTGGATGAAGTACTTGTTCATTTGTATTATCTAACTGTAACTACCTAGATGTATCATTTTAAGAGATTTCCATTGAACTTTTCAGCCTTAACAATTTGTAGATCAATTTCTTTTCCCCAGGTGAAAAGCACTGTAGGAAGCAAATTAATCCTCAGTAATAAAGTAGCACTAGGCAGTAATTTTTCATTTGGAAATTTGAAAGGATCAACACTTACCTTGTCTGTCTCTCTTGAATCTGACCTTAAAAATACAATGAAACTTTGACAAAATGCGCTGTTACTCTGTTAATCCAGAATAGTCACAGACCAGTTCAGTGAGGTAAGGTAAGACAGCTATCAGAAGGTCATAGTTTAATGCCAAATCTTGATTTAAAACAAGTGGTTTGAATATAAGTCTAAAGTTAGAACTCATGTTTAGTAACATTCCTATCTTAGAGACCATATAAAAATGTAGATGTAAAAATTTTACATATATGTAAACATGTGAGTATGTTTATAGATATCACACACACACACATATGCTATGTAATTAAAAATATCATGCAAGTTATTTGACAAAAATTTGCCAAACCTCTTTATTTCTGAATAGTCTAACAAGTCTGGTGTTTCTCGGAAACATGTTCTTTAGGTAAGACATCCTAAGAGGGTGCTGGTAGAAAAAGATTTCATAGTCATGGAGTTTAATGCTGTCTTCTCTTTCCCTCTTTGGGAATCACTGTGAATTTTCACAGAATACAGGCTTCCCAGGTAGCACTAGTGGTGAAGAACCAGTAAAGGAGATGTGAGAGGCATGGTTTCGATCCCTGGGTTGGAAAGATCCCCTGGAGAAGGGAATGGCAACCTACTCCAGTACTCTTGCCTGAAAAATTCCATGGACGGAGGAGCCTGGCAGGCTATAGTCCATGGAGTCGAAAGAGTAGGACACAGCTGAGGCAACTTAGCACACACGCATGGGTCCTGAGAAAGTGTTGCAATAAACAAACCTGTTTAATTGCTTTCTTAAAATTTCCTGTTCTTACATGCCACTGGAACCCTGTTTTTTCCTACCTAACAGTAATCTCATTCAGTGTTTTGGGAAACACTAGGAAGCCATGGCTTGTGACTGCAGGAAGTGTCAGGTGAAATCTTGTATTTGCCAGTCTCTTCCCAAGGAACTCAAGTATTATTACATTGTCTCTTTTAAACTCCATACAACAAAACCCCTCTTGGAAATTTTCATCACTTATTTATGTCAGTTCTTAGGAAGCACCTGGGCTTTACAAGAGGGGAAGTCCTATATCAGCTGGCCAAAGTGAAAGGTATAGACCTAGACCTGTTATGGTAGCTAGGCCCCAGGCTTTGATTTGTCACATATCTTTCCTTTATCGTCTCCACTTACCATATATGTTTAAGAAAATGAAGGCCGTAGTTCAGCTGCAAGTGAAATGTGACTGATACAGGGAAGAGAGCACACTTGCTCGGGGACACACGTCCAATAGTCAGAGACTGTGTGCAGCTCTCAGGGCTTGCTGTAGCTCAGAAACTTTTGATTGGAGGATGGCTGCATGCATGTTTTTAATGTTAACGTTCTTGGGTTACTGTATAGTGACAGATTTCAGTTTAAAGCACGTATCCAGTGGAAAATAACAAAATGGATTCTTCTGATATACTTGAAATAATACTGTAATTAATAGCAATAAATTGTAGTTTCCAAGTATTGTATTTTATGATTTATCATATAGATGTTTCTTTGGCTGCTAGTGTTTAATTATCTCTAATGGGCTTCCTGATGATTAAGAGAAATTAGCCTAATAGGCCAATATACTTCAGATTTTCATACTTACATGTCCCTGTTTTGGTAAGTATATATAAAGGATTTCCTTAAGTTATATATTAATAAATAGAAATGCATGTAGTTTTAAAAAATTACTCTTTTGGTGCTTGCCAGGTCTGTGGATTTAAACTTTCTTCCATCAGTTGATCCTGAAACTGTTCTTCAGACAGGTAAGATGAGACAACGTAGTCATTACTGATAATCATAATCCATTAAACCAGCCATATATTAATAAGATAAACATGAATTGAGTACATATTATGTTGTAGAAATTCAAATTTTTCAAACTACTTTCTGGTTTAACCTAACAGTATATTAATATACTCTATATAATATTAAAAAATTATTAACTGATCAATTCTCTTGAAATACTTGAATTCCTTTATCTGTGACTTGAAGATAAAAACTTCTGTTTCATCGGGTTGCTATGAGGATTACTGAATATGGATTACATCACTAACATTGTATTTTCATATTTCATTCCCATAACAACTCCTAGAAAAACTGTCATTTTCTCTATTTGTATTTGAGGAAGCCAGGGCTTATAGATATTAAAAAACTTTCTCAAGATGAAATGATTATTAAGTTCCATCACCGTAACACTAAAAACAAGGCATGAATCCAAAGCCACTTGTGCTATACACTCATCTCTGTGAAAACATGTAGCACCTTGCACGTAGTGTGTGTGCACTTGCCCATAGCCGCCTGATTTGTATATTCCAGTCCAAATAGTAGTTTCACAAATTCTGGAACACGTTGGAATTTTTTCAAATGAAAATTCCTTAATTTTATTTATAGTGTATTTTTCTAGTAAGTAATAGGGCATAATTTTAGTCCACCTGCATAGCAGGTAATGTTTTAAGCACTTTAAGCGCACTAACTCATTTATCCTTTCCCACAGCCCAGTGAAGTAGGTACTGTTGTCATCCCAGTGTTAAAATGGGGAAACTGAGGCAATAGGATCAGTAACTTATGCAGATTACACAACTGATAATGCTAAATTTGGTGCTCGAACCAAGGCAGTTTGGTTTCTAACCATGGTCTTTGAAATCATTATATAGTGCTGCTTCTGTAGTGGAAATGATATCCACAGGGAAAACATTAAAGGTAGCAGTCATCAAAATAGGAAAAATAATATGTATTCTGAACTTAATGACTTTTATGGATATATATATAGAGAGAATCTGTGTGTGTATATATATATAGAAAGACTTTGTGTAAGTCTTTAAAACAAGTGTTTTTTCAATTATAAAGTGTGACAAAGAGTAAAGAAATTCTGAATATCGTTATTGTATACATTCAGTTTTCCTGAGTTTTTTTAGTATGATTCGGGTCTTACTTCCTGAAAGAACAAAGAAATAATTGTAATCTGAGTAACTGCATGTTTAGATGGTAAAATAGACTGTCAGTAAAAATATTACTTTAGATTAAAAATACCTAATATGATGTTTATATTTAACATTTTAAAAGTTGCTTAAGCCATTGAATTAAGAAACTTGTTACATTTGTATTTTAGAATTATCTTTATATGTCACTGAATCCTTTTTGTTTGTTATTGGCTCATAAAGCAAAGATAGAAAATATAAAAGGGAGACTTTAAAACAATCTTGGATATTTTTCAGAAGTTGGAAATACCTCTAAATCATAAGAAAAAATGTTTATATTATTTAGATTTAGGACACTTTCTTTAATAAAATTGAAGAGGAAAGAATTTAAGTTTCTGTATTTTGGGCTCCTTAGTAATAATTATATTTGTATTATCCTAGAAAAACAATTTACAGTTTATTCACTTTTAAAATTGTTGATATTATACATATAGCTTTAGATGTTGCATATTCTATAATTTTAATTTGTTTTGCATGAGTTATTTTTCTCCATGAGGTTGCTGTAATCAAAGAACATTGAATGCAATTTTTACATTAGTATAGCCCCTCATGATTCACAGTTAATATGTAGAGATTTATATAGAGATTATTTGAATATTATTTTGTACCAGTAATGAAGACTTCGTCCCTTTAATCATTCGTTACACACCAACATTTCTCTAAGGTGCTATGATTAAGGGTATGAATTAATACTGAAATCCTACAGCATATTGCTTAGTACTGTTTAGTACCATCAGACAAACATGCTAATTGATACCATCAATCTGGAAGTCCCAGATTGTAATTGTGCTCTGAAGGGAAAGAGTGTTGGATGGCACACTATCCTGAGCAGTGAATCCAATAACAAGAAGAATGTGATAGAAAGATAGTTAGATCTAGAAAATATATATGCCGCATGTATACTATATACTTACTATGTAGTATGATGTATATGTATGTATATATTTATGACACTGGTTTTCCCTGAATTACAACGTGGTTGCATCCTGATAAACCCATCATAAGTTGAAATATGTCAAAATGCATTTAATACACCTAAAGTACCAAGTGTCATAGCTTAGTCTAGCCTACCTTAAACATGTTCAGAACACTTAATTACCCTACAGTTGGGTGGAATCATCTAAAGCAAAGCCTGTTTTATAATACAGTGTTTAATATCTCATGTAATTTATTGAATAATGTACTGAAAGTGAGAGACAGAATAGTTACGCAATTATAGAATGGTTGTCAGTATACCAGTTGTTTACCCTCATGATTGTGTAGCTGACTGCAAGCTGTGGCTCACTGCTGTTGCCCAGCATCACAGAAGTATTATACTGCATGTTGCTAGCCCAGAAAAAGAAAAATTCAAAATTTGAAATATGGATTCAACTGAATGCAACATTGTAAAGTCAGAAAATTATAATTCAAACCATCACTAAGTCAAGGACTGTCTGTATATGATACAGTTATGATATAGAACGTAGTGTATAGATAAACTAAATAGTGTATATCCATATGTGCATGTATACTTGAAGTTTTCCTATTTATTTCTAAATAAATTGAAAAATTGCATTTTAGTACTTACAGACATGTTAGGTAAACATAGGCAGGTATGTTCTAAAAATAAGGGACTAAAATTGAGAAGACTGAGAAATAAGATTTGTATTTCTTTATGGGTATTAATTGTAAGTATCTTTCATTTGTAAAGGGCATGAATTGTTATCCGAATTACAGCAGCGTCGATTTAATGGGTCAGATGGAGGGGTCTCATGGTCTCCTATGGATGATGAACTCCTTGCACAGCCACAGGTTATGAAATTATTAGATTCACTGCGAGAGCAATATACCCGCTACCAGGAAGTTTGTAGGCAACGAAGTAAGCGTACACAGTTAGAAGAGATACAGCAGAAGGTGATGCAGGTAGGTGTCTGTTTGAATATCTTAAATTCTTTTTAAAATATAGGTTTTTTTTTTTGGTAATTCCTTCTTCTTACCTGATTTTACACTAAGCCAGATTTACACTGTATAGAGAACTTTAGATACGTCAAACCAGACATTCAACTATTTTTACAGTTAGTTCAGTTTAATTCAGTTCAATCACTCAGTCATGTCTGACTCTTTGCAACCCCATGGACTGTAGCGCTCCAGGCGTCCCTGTCCATCGCCACTCCCGGAGTTACTGAAACTCATGTCCAGCCAGCCATCTCATCCTCTGTCATTCTCTTCTCCTCCTGCCTTCAGTCTTTCTCATCATCAGGGTCTTTTCCAATGAGTCAGTTCTTCACATCAGGTGGCCAAAGTATTAGAATTTCAGCTTCAGCATCAGTCCTTCCAATGAATATTCAGGACTCATTTTCTTTAGGATGGACTGGTCGGATCTCATTGCAATCCAAGGGACTCTCAAGAGTCTTCTGCAACACCACAGTTCAAAAGCATCAGTTCTTTGGCACTCAGCTTTCTTCATAGTCCAACTCTCACATCCATATATGACTACTGGAAAAACCATAGCTTTGACTAGATGGACCTTTGTTGGCAAAGTAATATCTCTGCTTTTTTAATATGCTGTCTAGATTGGTCATAGTTTTTCTTCCAGGGAGCAAGCGTCTTTTAATTTCAGGACTTCATTCACTGTCTGCAGTGATTTGGGAGTCCAAAAAAATAAAAAAATAAATTAAAAAAAATAATAAAGTCCAAAAAAAGCCTGTTGCTGTTTCCACTGTTTCCCTGTCTATCTGCCATGAAGTAATGGGACCAGATGCCATGATCTTAGTTTTCTGAATGTTGAGTTTTAAGCCAGCTTTTTCACTCTCCTCTTTCACTTTCATCAAGAGGCTCTTTAGTTCTTCTTCACTTTCTGACATAAGGGTGGTTACATCTGCATATCTGAGGTTATTGATATTTCTCCTGGCAGTCTTCATTCCAGCTTGTGCTTCTTCCAGCCCAGCGTTTCTCATGATGTAATCTGCATATAAGTTAAATAAGCAGGGTGACAGTATACAGTCTTGATGTAGTCCTTTCCCTATTTGGAACCAGTCTGTTGTTCCATGTCCAGTTCTAACTGTTGCTTGCAGATTTCTCAAGAGGCAGGTCAGATGGTCTGTAATTTCCATCTCTTTAAGAATTTTCCATAGTTTGTTGTGATCCACACAGTCAAAGACTTTGGCATAGTCAGTAAAGCAGAAATAGATGTTTTTCTAGAACTCTTTTGCTTTTTCAGTGATCCAACAGATATTGGCAGTTTGATCTCTGATTCCTCTTCCTTTTCCAAATTCAGCTTGAACATCTGGAAGTTCATGGTTCCATACTGTTGAAGACTGACTTGGAGAGCTTTGAGCATCACTTTACTAGCGTGTGAGATGAGTGCAATTGTGCGGTAGTTTGAGCATTCTTTGGCATTGCCTTTCTTTGGGATTGGAATGAAAACTGACCTTTTCCAGTCCTGTGGCCACTGCTGAGTTTCCCAAATTTGCTGGCATATTGAATGCAGCACTTTCACAGCATCATCTTTTAGGATTTGAAATAGCTCAACTGGAACTCCATCACTTCCACTAGCTTTGTTCATAGTGATGCTTCCTAAGGCCCACTTGACTTCACATTCCAGGATGTCTGGCTCTGGGTTGGTGATCACACCATCATGATTATCTGGGTCATTAAGATCTTTTTTGTATAGTTCTTCTGTGTATTCTTGCCATCTCTTCTGAATATCTTCTGCTTGTGTTAGGTCCATACCATTTCTGTCCTTTATTGAGCCCATCTTTGCATGAAAAGTTCCCTTGGTATCTCTCATTTTCTTGAAGAGCTCTCTAGATTTTCCCATTCTGTTGTTTTCCTCTATTTCTTTGCACTGATCACTGAGGAACGCTTTCTTATCTCTCCTTGCTATTCTTTGGAACTCTGCATTCAAATGGGTATATCTTTCCTTTTCTCCTTTGCCTTTCACTTTTTTTCTATTCACTGCTATTTGTAAGGCCTCCTCAGACAACCTTTTGCCTTTTTACATTTCTTTTCCTTGGGGATAGTCTTGATCCCTGCCTCCTGTACAATGTCATGAACCTCCATCCATAGTTCTTCAGTCACTCTGTCTATCAGATCTAATCTGTTGAATCTATTTGTCACTTCCACTGTATAAGGTCATGTATAAGGTCATGTATAAGGTCATGGTCTAGTGGTTTTCCCCACTTTCTTCAATTTAAGTCTGAATTTGGCAATAAGGAGTTCATAGTCTGTGCCACCGTCAGCTTCTGGTCTTGTTTTTGCTGACTGTATAGAGCTTGTCCATCTTTGGCTGCAAAGAATATAAGCAATCTGATTTTGGTATTGACCGTCTGGTCAATTAGTATTGACATTTAAATTATATTATTTCTACGGTGATGTTGAACACTCAGCTTACTGTATCAGAATGAGCTTCAAAAATAATTAATTATTGGGAACATCTGTTGTGGTCTTTGTAGTCTTGTAATAAATAACATTTTATTGTTCACGATGAATTTATTTTAAATTTCTAATAACATTGCTTTTTTGTTATTAATGTGGGCATTATGAAGAGAGTTTCTGTCCTAGAAGTATGATGACATGTGATATGTTAACTGTAATATTATTTCGTTGCTTGTATGGTACTGATAGAAAACATGAAATATATTTAATACTTAGAAAGTCTTATTTTGTTTTAAAATTGACTTGTAAGTAGACTAAAAACACTAAAAATCAGTACTTAGGAAGATATTTCTGTATTTAGGCTACATTTTGTATTTTCATCTGCTGAATTATTAAGAAGTAAATCTTAAATTTTTTACTTTGAAAATCCAGATTAGAAGTGTCCTGGTGTTTTTAATATAGATTCATTCATTAGATAAGAATTTGTTAAGTGTTTATTATATAAAACATTGTGCTTTTTCTGAAGGATATAAATTTGCGTTTTGCTACACTAGGCTTAAGAGGGGAGAAAGTGTTAGGTGTCCCAAGGGAATGACTGCAGTGCTGTGGGCATTCATAGGTTGGATCATTCCTCTGCTGGAAGGTGATCTGGTAAGACTTAGCGGAAAAAGGCAGTGTGTGAGCTTATCCCCAAGAATGGGTAGCATCTAGCATCTTTAGGTTTTAAAGGAGAATTGGCATCCTGGGGAGGAGAAAGGATCGGATTAGTAAATAATAACAGCCTTAAGTCCCAGGATCTACTGAAGAAAAAGGCAGCCACAGGTACCAGGAAGTGTTTGGCCCATAATCATGAAGCATGGTCCCTGAGCATTGAGCTGAATCCCTGTTCCTCCATGTATTTGCTGTGTGATCCTGGTCATGTTTTTACCACCTGAACCTCAATTTCACTTCCTTCTTTCTTTTTCCCCTTCCTCTCTTTCTTTCTCTTCTTTCTTTCTTTCACATATAAAAAGGGGATAATAGGACCTCTTTTGAAAGGTTTGTTGAAAGAACCCAGCACTCAGCTAATGGTGCCTATTTTATTTATTCGCAGTGAACTAGTTTCTAGTCTAGAATTCTGGTTCAGCTGTTGGAAAACCTGTTCTGTGAAGGGCCACATGGTAAATGTGTACGCTCTTCGGTTCATACAGCTTTCTTGCAGCTTGGCTGTTTACCTGCTGTTGTGATGCACAGTCACCATGCAAACACACGTGTTTGCCTGTGCTCCAGTAAAGCTTCACAAGGACGAGGGGGCTCCTGACAGTCCAGTGGTTAAGACTCCAGGCTTCTAGTGCCCAGGGCGCCGGTTTGATCCCCGGTCGAGGAACTAAGATCCCGCATGTCATGGGTGTGGCTAAAATGCGAGGAACTAAGATCCTACATATCATGGATGTGGCCAAAATAAAAAATAAATAAAAAGTAAAATTAGATTATTAAAAATTAAAAAAGAAATGGCAGGCTAGAATTGTCCTGCAGGCAGTAGTTTGCTGACCCCTGACTAGAGCATTAGGGAATCACGGGGAAGAAGGCTTGAAAGGAAGGAAGGAATTGGATCATTGAAGATCTTGAATTCCAGGCAAAATGATTCAGGCTCTATCTCATGATAACTACATACAAACTGAAACTTCCTGAGCATGTGTTAATTATATATAACTTTTTCTACGTAATATATTCATAAATTAAAGATAGCTTTTATTAAACTCAGATGAACTTTATCTAAGTAGCTTGAGAGTAGCTTTGAAAACCATAAAGATGGAATAGCATAGCGGTATAAAGTGCCCTGGTCACCGGTGTCCGCCTTCTTCTGCCACATCCAAGTTATTTGATCTTGGGAAGGAAGTCTCAGTGCCCTAGCTTCCTCCTCAGTAAACTGAGGAAAACAACATCAGTAATAATAACACCTAGTTAATAGGGCTGTTAAAAGAGATTAAGAAGATTTAATTTAATAAGTGTTTAGTGCCTGGCACATAATGAGTTTTTATTAATAATAGCATTTTCTCACCTATTAAAAGAAAATGAGTATCTATTATACAATGGTGTGACATTGTGCCTGGTGGAATGCAATGGTGAGTAAAAACAGACAAGGTCCCACTCTATGGTACAAGGTTACATAATTACAGAAATAGCTGTAAAATTTCAACCATGCCAAGTCCCAAGGACAGTGAAGGGAGGAAGCTTGAGAAATAAGACAGTATCAGAGATGAAGCATTTCTGACTTGCAAGACTTAATGGACGGTGGTAGTCTCTAGTTAGGGAACTTTGGACAGGGCTTGGGTTTATGTGCAGATGGGAAAAGTGTGGAAAATCATGAGTTTGACTTTAGACATGTTTAGACATTTCAGGGGACTTTGAGACAGCTAAGAAAAGATACATAAAGGTAGTCCCAAACAGGTCCAGAAATGAGAATTCTGGGCTTGTGTATCATCTGTGTATGAAGAGTAATTAAAACATTCATGGGGTGAGTTGCCCAGGAAAGGAGCTGAGAGTAGATGAGAGGAGGGCTTTTTAACTGAGCTTTCAGGAACTCCAGCATTTAGTGACAAGATAGAGGAGCATATTCCTAAAGTCAGTGAAGGATTGGCCAGAGATGAAGAAGAAAAGTATAAAGAGCTATGTATTGTGAAAACCCAAAGAAGAAAACATGTCAGGGAAGGAGTTGGGAACCCTCTGAAATGCTGCTGAAAAGCGGAATAAGAAGAAGACTGAATGTATCCACTGAGAATCCATAAGATCCCGGTTGTTGGTGACGGCAGGGCAGGCAGTGGCAGGGCCAGGAGCACGTTGGAGTGAACTCAGGTTTGAGAGTGGAATGTGGTCGAGGAGACGCTGAGTGTAGAGAACTCATTGAGAATGTTGTCTCTGAAGGAAAGATGAGAAATAGAGCAGTGCCTAGAAGTGGGAGTGTGTTAGTTTGCTAGGTGTGCAGTATTGAAATATTACAAGCTAGCGGACTTAACAGAAATTTGTTTTCTCTTTGTTCTAGAGGCTAAAAACCCAAGATCATGGCGTTAGTAGGGTTGATTCCACCTGAGGACAGTGAGGAAATGATCTGTGCCAGGCCTCTCTCCTTGGCATGTTGTAGCCTTCTTCTCCCGGTTTCCTCACATCATCTTCCCTCTGTACCTGTCTCTGTTTGAACTTTGTCTCCTTTTAAGAACACCAGTCAGTTTAGGGCCCACTTTAATAACCTCATTTTAATTTAACTGCCTCTTTAAAGAACCCTGTCTTCAAATAAATATTTGTGATTACATCCTGAAGTACTGGGGCTTAGGACTTCAACGCATTGGTGGAGGGCTTGAGGACACAGTTCAGCCACCAGCTGGAATCAAGCGTAGTTTGTTTGTCTGTTTTTGTAATATGGAAAACTAAGAGGCTTAGATTGGAGGAGGAAAGTTTCTGTTTGGAGGGAGGAGTTGAATATGCTAGAGAGAAAGAATAATTAATACTGTCAAGTTTGTGACAAGGTGGAAGTGAATGGACTCCAAAGCAGAACTGAAAGGATTAGCTTTAGAATGGAAGAGAGAGAACTCCGTTGTAACAGCAGGGAAGTGGGTGGGATGAATTCAGAGTTACTTCTGTGTATGTCAGGCATTAAGAAGATGACTGAGTTCCTGACTGATGAGGTGTTTTTTGTAAGGTAAGAGACAAACGCGATCTGCTTTGTGGTAGAGGTTTGGAGGCAGGGCAGGGGTGGAAGCAACAGTGGTTAAAGATGATTAGAGGTTTAAATGAAGTGGGAATAATTCAGAATTTTTTATTTTTTTGGAGATTGTAAGAGTGAAATTACCATGCATGTATAGATGTGTTTTTAGATAGTGTTGGCCTTAATTTTATGGGGAAACTTTCTGGCCTATTCCTGTGAATATATGACTGGCTGTTAACGTGCAGACACTGGAGGATGTGGGTGATGGGGTTCCTCCAGCATTTGTGCTTTGTTCTGTGGGATCAGGAGCAAAGGTGTTAGTGCATTTTTGAAATGTTGGGCCAACTCAAATGGGTAAAGAGTAAAGAAACTAGAGAAAAGAGATGAGGATTCTTAAAATGATGGTGATGATGGCAATGAGTTTATCGTTAAAAACAACCTCATTTCAATTCCATTTTCTTTATGAGAATTACATGTAAATTAGAAAATTAATATTCACCACGTGATGTTTTCTACACTTTGTTTTTCACAGGTCACATTTTAGGGAAAGATCTATTTTTCTTGCCAAAATGATTACTTAAGTTTAGCTATTTAGTAATGTATCATGTCAGCACACACAGTATAAACTACCATCTTCAACCTTGCAAATTTGGGGGAAGTAAAATTTCTTGCTTATGTAAAAATAATCATGAAGTTGACTACCTCTGCTTATGTAGAATTAATGAAAGTTGAAATTTTCCAGATTTCTTTTTTCAGTGACTTTTCAATGAAAACATAATGAAGAAGAAACCAACAGCTCTAATAGATGGACTATATGATAAGTAGTAACCATTGCAGGTATCCATCACTTATTCTCCACAGTTCAGATTGGTAGCATTAGACCTCATATGGAATGCAGAAGTTCTCTATGTTGCTGCCACTACATTTTAAAATAAGATTTCACATGCTTCTGGATAGGAGGTGATACCACATCACTGAAATAAGCTATCGTTATTCTGATTATTTATTATGGCAGTAATTTTGACTAGCATTGCAGATATTTCTAGAATCATCTGTGTGATATTCTTACTTTGTAGAAAGGAACCATAGATGCAAATAGGATGCACTCTCAGTTGCATAAGTATGCAGCTGGTGGCTGTGATCCCAGTTCTCCATATTCTTTCTTCTGGCCAGATGCTTCACATTTGCTTGCTATGCTCTTCTGCCTGGTTTGACCTCATATACATCTAGAAATTCTCTCATGTAGTTTTTGGAAGTCAGCCTGGCCGGGAATAAATGTTAGATAGTCACATACATTTTTGGCCTCTTCAGATACTATCATGGTGGATTTTAAGAGCACATCTCCAAGGTTATACTTTGCATATAAACGTAACCATCTGAGAGGTTACATTGATAAGGATTATGGGTGAAACTGTGTTTGCTTTAATATTCGTATGGACTGAGCAATAGGTCCTGATTGAAATTAAGTTAACTAATTAACCCATTTTGGCAAACCACCATCATTAATGCATTTACATGCACTTGTTTACTGGGGCATCAACCTCAATTTGCATCATTTTTATTAGAAATAGTCATACATTTATGGTGTGCCCGTTACTGATGGTGCATTCTAAGGGAAATTACTTTCAGCATATGTTAAAACTATATGCACATGTGACTGTATAACTGAGTTTGTGTGTGTGTGCATGCCAAAGAGATGTCTTTGCTGTACTTAAAGTTTATTTTTAAATTTATGGCCCTTTGAAAGTTCTCTGCTAATGAGTTGTTTTTCCCCAGTTACCATGATTTGTAATAACCTGCTTCTTTTGTTTCTAGAGTTTATATGTTTTCTAGAGTTTTAAAGTTTAAATAATACTGTCTTAACTTTTTAAAAATAATGTACATTTTAACATTAGTTAAAATTTTTGAGTTAATTTCATTCTATCCTTATTTTTAGAATTTAGACATTTTCAGTGAAATAATTTATCACTTGTTTAAAATACTTAAATGCTACTATATAGCTTTTATATTCATAATACATCATAATAAATGAAAAGCAGATGAGTCCCCCCAGGTGAATGGAAACTTGTTTCAAAGTGTTTACATGCACTTACTTAAAACACTTAAATGCTCCTACTTAAAACTGTCTCTCTCTCTTAGATTGATTTGTTTAGGGGGAGGGTCTGTGGAGAGTCTTCACTGCTGCACTCCATCTTCCTCTTGTTGCAGGGACGACAGCTGCTCTTGGTTGTCGTGTGCGAGCTTCTCATTGCAGTGGCTTCTCTTGGTGCAGGGTCCAAGGTCTGGGTGCACTGGCTTCAGGAGTTGCAGCATGTGAGCTCAGCAGTTGCGGCTCACAGGCTCTAGAGTGCGGCGTTAGCAGTTGTGGTGCTCAGGCTTAGTAGTTTTGCGGCATGTGGAGTCTTCCCGGACCAGGGATCGAACTGGTGTCCCTTGCGTTGCAAGGCAGATTTTTAACCCTTGAACCACCAAGGAAGCCAAAAACTCTCTTCTTCTTTCCATTTTTTAAAAGCTAGAATAAAACAGTTAGTTCAGGGATTTGCTTAAGAAATACATGGATTTTATTGTAAAAATGTAGATGTGAGACAAAGTTTATAAAGAGTGATAAACAGAAGGAAGTTTTTCCTTCAGAACAAGTGAGAAAAGCAAAGAGACTGACAACTATCCATATCATCCTCTGTGCTCAAATATCTTACATAATGACTATAATTGTGACAACAGTTCTGTACAGTAGGTAGCATTGACACATCTTAAATGTGATGGACCAGAGTCTTTCACCTCCTAGGGGCAGAGCCAGAATTCAGATTTCAGAGTCATGTTTAGTGCTTTCTCTAGACCAAACTGCTTATCTGTCTCTTGTGAAAGAGTGATACTTTGCACAGGCTGGTGGACACAAACAGGAGCCTAGTACCCTGCCCCATCAAAAACAGCTCATACAAAAGAATAAAGCAGAAAATGTGGAGATGTTGAGGAACATTGTATTCTAAAGAGCATCTGCTGCTAGGGCTTTGCAGATGAATTTAGGACTCTGAAAACATGAATTTAACAAAGAAAATCATAGCAGTGAGGTTATTCCAGTGAGTCGAAAATAATACTTAAACTTTTTTTGTTTTTGCTCCCTAGTAGTAAGACCTTGTAGAAAAGGTAGAAGCTACGAATATATTAATATTTAAGATACTGGGACAAAAAAGGGGACAGGCACCAAAAGATAAATCCCAAAAGAATGGTATATTATTCATAAGCAAACATTCACAATTTATTTATTCTAATATTTAGAAACATACCTGAAGAGATTTCTATTTTAAACTTGGTGGAAGTATTTTAAAAGCAGTAGTCAGCTATGTAGAGTGCAAAACCAGAAACAGAAAGCCTGGTTGGGAGGCTGCCACAGGGATCTCGGTAAGGCCTGAAGCAGGCTTAGATGCAGTTTTATTTTGAAAGTCAAAACAACAGGATTCTGAGGGTATCAGATATGCAGGACGTAAGAGAAAAAAAAAAAAGGAGCAAAAAATGACTGAGAGGGATTTTGGCTTGAGAATATTGCTCCAAATTATAACTTTAAAATGTGTAATTTGTAATAATGCTTTTTAAAGTATTCTTATTATGTAGGAAGTTTCAAAATTAAAAAGAAATAGCAATAGTAATCACAAGAATGTTGTTTTATTTGGATCAACGGTGTAAGTTCAGACAAATCAGAAGCATCCAGGCCCTTGGAAATGAAAAAGAACTCTATTT
This sequence comes from Odocoileus virginianus, assembly GCF_023699985.2. Classification (NCBI taxonomy): domain Eukaryota; kingdom Metazoa; phylum Chordata; class Mammalia; order Artiodactyla; family Cervidae; genus Odocoileus; species Odocoileus virginianus. The sequence goes on from NC_069686.1 coordinate 11,682,393, forward strand.
AAAAAATAGATCAAAAGAAAAATAAACAGTTCAGTAGAAAACGTAAGACCAAAATCATCAGCATGAGATGAATTTTGAAAGATGAAAAAGAGGTCAGGAAGATAAGGGGCTGAAAGATTTCAGGCATCATGACAGCCCATATTGAGGCAAGGCTAGTGAGAGAGCATGGCAGCCTTGAGGAGCCCTGAATGTACAGGGTGGGCTTGGTTAAGGAGGAAATGGTGATGCATAGACCAGGGCCCACTATCCATGGCATCATATGACGTCGTATGCCATGCCAGCTAGCCATTGTGCTGCATCCCGAATGCCGCACAGAACCACACCAGGGGAGAGATTTCACCAAAGATGAGCATTCCGTCCACATGAAAAGGTTTTTATTTAGTACGCTGTTCTGCTTTTCCCCTCTGGTTATTAACAAACAGTAAGTCTTACTCTTTTTTTTTTTTAAGCTAATCTATGTTAGAAAATATAAAATCAAAAAGTAAATCATATCTACTTTGTTTCCAGAAAACTTTCCTCTAATTTTAGTCAACTTGGTATCATACACCTAGGAACTTACTAACATTCTTATGCTCTAACTAGTTTTTTTCTTAGTTACCGTCTCTAACACACTTTTGTAATAAACATAAATGATTTCAAATTAAATGTAATTATTACTACATTGTTTTGCTTGACTATTTACCCATCTCATCTCTTCCATTAAAGTTGAAGTAGGCTGAGGGCAAGAACCCCATTACAAGAGTTTTTTGGAAATGACAAAAAATATGTTGGTTGTCAGATACTATTTCTCCCAGAGCACCTGTGTAGGTGTTTCTCAAAATACTGCACTAAGACTCTCAGAAAATAAAAATTATAAGCAAATTAAAGCAATAGTATGCATATGTTGTGAAGGTTTATTTTCAGTTAAAACTTTCATGACTTGAATGTTTCATGCAGAAAGAAGTGTTTTAGAGAGTAATTTTATAATGTGTATTAGCCATTAACATTACAAGATCATTGGACCCAGGGTGTCATTGAAAATATTTTCTAAGAACACAATAGAGGATTGGCGAAAAATTCTGTTGCATAACTGCTGTATAATATTCATGTTTAAATTACTCAGATGCTCAACAATAGAGAACCGGAGCTGTGAAAACATCAAGTAATGTAGGATGTTGATGTAGGATGTAGGATGTTACCTACTTAGCTTTTAGTGGTGTTGGTTTATTGGATGGTTTGGTTGGACAGATGAGAGAGCAAGAGGGTGAGGCAGGCAAGGAGGTTGGCCTTCTTAAGGAAGAGGTTTAGAACCACTGAAAATTATAACAACTATAGCCACGTGGAAAGTGAAAAGCCCAAGAGAGAAATTACTTGTATTCTATGAGAATCGACTATAGCACTTAAATCTGGAGTAACATATGAAAATTAAATGCATGTGAAAAATTAATGAAAGGAAATACACATGATTATTCCTTAGGTTGGGGTTATTGTTAAGTCACTCAGTTGTGTCTGACTCTTTGCAATCCCATGGACTGCAGCATGCCAGGCTTTCCTGTCCTTGACTATATCCTGAAGTTTGTGCAAACTCATTTCCATTGAGTCGGTGATACCATCCAACTATCTCATCCTCTTCTCTTCCTGCCTTCAATCTTTCCCAGCATCAGGGTCTTTTCCAATGAGTCAGCTCTTCACATCAGGTGGCCAAAGTATTGGAGCTTCAGCATCCGTCCTTCCAATGAATATTCAGGACTGATTTCTTTTAGGATTGACTGGTTTGATCTCCATGCTGTCCAGGGGACTCTCAAGAGTCTTCTCCAGGACCACAGTTCAAAAGCATCAGTTCCTCGGCACTCAGCCTTCTTCATGGTCCAGCTCTCACTTCTGACTGCTGGAGAAGGCCTGGCTTTGACTGTAGGGTCCTTGGTGGGCAAAGTGATGTCTCTGCCTTTCAGTGCCCTGTCTAGGTGTGGCACAGCTGTTTTCGCAAGGAGCACGTGTCTCTTAATTTCATGGCTTCAGTCACCATCCCCAGTGATTTTGGAGTCCCAAGAAAATAGTCTGTCACTCTCCCATTTTTCTCCATCTGTTTATCATGAAGTGATGGTACCAGATGCCATGATCTTAGTTCTCTGAATGTTGAGTTTTAAGCCAGCTTTTTCACTCTCCTCTTTCACCTTCATCAAGAGTCTCTTTAGTTCCTCTTCATGTTCTGCCGCAAGGGTGGTGTCATCTGCATATTTGAGGTTATTGATATTTCTCCCAGCAATCTTGATTTCAACTTGAACTTCATCTAGCCTGGCATTTCACATGATGTACTCTGCATGTAAGTTAAATAAGTAGGGTGACGATATACAGCCTTGGTGTAATTCTTTCCCAATTTTGAACCAGTTCGTTGTTCCATGTCTGGTTCTGACTGTTGCTTCTTGACCTGGATACAGGTTTCTCAGGAGGCAGGTATGATGCGGTGGTTTTATATAATTATTAAAACTGCATAAATTCTTAGATTTTAAAGTAAATATATATTAACCTGGTAGTAGCTATGGAATGCACTATGGGTCTGTGATAAGATAAGCCTGTCTCATTGAGTCTCTAGTATTACTTTGCTGTGTGTGCATGCGTGTGTATGTGTGCATGCCTGCTTAGTCTCTTAAGCATGTTTGACTCTTTGCAGAGACATCCTTATTCATTTCTGGGGAGCTGTGCTAAGTTAAGATTTAGGGCATAACCATATATCTGTTGTTGAATTTCTGTTTTGAATTTAGCTTGCTAAGTAATAATTTAGCTTGGTCCAGCTGGGTACTATTTTTTTCTGTTAGAATTACTTCACTGTGTCTATGTAGTTTTAGAGTATATATGTTTATGGGTGGAGTAAGCAAACCCATTTTTCTTCTGCATGTGAATTTCATCTTCTTCTGTGTGAGATTTTTATCTTAACTGTCTAGCTGTATTCTCTTGAAAACGTGATGAAAATTACAATGTCAGCTGTGTTATTATGTCAGCAACACTGCTTGTAATAAAAATTATTCTGGGTCTGGATTGGAAGAACTGTTAATAACTTGGTGGAAGGCATGACTTTGCACATCTTTGAGCTCAGTGACTTTTACAATGGGCATGACACTTGTGTGGTATGAGGTTTTAATAGAGTGTCTCCCATATCAATACCATATGGATCCCATCTCCTGAACTGATGGACTGCTTCAGGGACTTAGCAAAAGAGAAACACCCAGTGCTGCTCTTTTGGCAAACTATAGTCTCCTCCCTACATCTTTCTGAGTAGACCTGGTGCCAATGGGACTTCAGATGGTCTTTCAGACCCCTCGAGTGTATTGCAGTAGTATAATTCTAATGTTTTTAATTTTAAGAGTGAGAAAAATAATATTTTATCTCTATATCAGTTAATTCTGTTTTTTCGATACTTTGGAAAGAACTCTAGATGATGAGTCAAGACATGTGACTCTTAGTTACTAAATAATGAGTTCTCTTACTTTGAACAAGTCACTTAATCTTTCTGAAACTCAGTTTTCTTATTAGATAAAAAAATTTCACAAATGTCATTTTTGATGCCCTTTCCAATTTTAAATCCTGTAGTTCTCTGATTTTCTTATCATCATAAGTTAGTTTTTAATCCTATCTTAGGGGAGCATCCCAGATTTTTTTGAACCTGGCAGATAATCAGGTAGCTGAAAGCCTAAGATGTTCTAGTGTACATTTTATCAAATTTAAGTTTGGGAAAGTTGTCATATTATAGCCGTATAGTTCCAAAAGAAACATTTACTATATATAATAAAATACAATGTTCAATAAAATAGAATTTAAAGAATTTAAAAATACTTGAGGAACCTTGGGAGGGGTAAGCCAATTAGAATGAAAGCTTGAAAAGTTTTTGATTATTTTAAAATTTCATCTTAACTTCCATTCATAGGTTGTGAACTGGCTTGAAGGGCCTGGATCAGAGCAGCTGAGAGCCCAGTGGGGAATTGGAGACTCCATCCGGGCTTCCCAAGCCCTGCAGCAGAAGCATGAAGAAATCGAGAGCCAGCACAGTGTGAGATGCTCTTTCCTCTGCAAGTTACAGCACTGTTGTCAATGATAATTTATAGCATGTGTGGTACTGAGTGACAAGTTGCTATGTACTTTGGTTTAGGGTCATAAAGTACAGTGTGGTTATCAAGTACATTGATAGCACTTGACCACTCTGTACATATTCATCACACGTTTGGTTTTGGTTTTTGGTTTAGAAACACAATTCATGTGAAATTTTAAAAACCACAGTAACAGAAGAAAGAGTGATAGTACATAAATAGAACCTTCATCTGTAGTCTTGAATTTTAAAAGTATTATCTCAGGAACAGGAGCTGTAAGTTAAATACAAATCATTGAACATTTTTTCTTCAGCATAAAAGGAAAAAGATCATGTTGGAACCTATGAAATGCATAAAATAATTCCGTTCAGTTCAGTCGCTCAGTCTTGTCCGACTCTTTGTGAGCCGCAGCACGCCAGGCCTCCCTGTCCATCACCAACTCCCGGAGTTCACCCAAACCCATGTCCATCGAGTCGGTGATGCCATCCAACCATCTCATCCTCTGTCGTCCCCTCTCCTCCTGCCCTCAATCTTTCCCAGCATCAGGGTCTTTTCAAACGAGTCAGCTCTTTGCATCAGGTGGCCAAAGTATTGGAGTTTCAGCTTCAGCATCAGTCCTTCCAATGAACACCCAGGACTGATCTCCTTTAGGATGGACTGGTTGGATCTCCTTGCAGTCCAAGGGACTCTCAAGAGTCTTCTCCAACACCGCAATTCAAAAGCGTCAATTCTTCGGCGCTCAGCTTTCTTTATAGTCCAATTCTCACATCCATACATGACCACTGGAAAAACCATAGCCTTGACTAGACGGATCTTTGTTGACAAAGTAATGTTTCTGCTTTTTAATATGCTATCTAGGTTGGTCATAACTTTCCTTCCAAGGAGTAAACATCTTTTAACTGGCTACAGTCACCATCTGCAGTGATTTTGGAGCCCCCCAAAAATAAAGTCAGCCACTGTTTTCACTGTTTCCCCATCTATTTGCCATGAAGTGATGGGACCAGATGCCATGATCTTAGTTTTATGAATGTTGAGTTTTAAGTCAACTTTTTCACTCTCTTTCACTTTCATCAAGAGGCTCTTTAGTTCTTCACTTTCTGCCATAAGGGTGGTGTCATCTGCAAATATTTAGATTTTTCAATTATAGAGTTTTATTTTTAGGTCACTTTCATGTACTAACTAGGAACATTGCAAAGACAATATATATACTGTGGGCCTTTCCATATCCACAGGTTCCACATATATCTGAGGAGTCAACCAACCAGAGATCGAAAATACTAAGGAAAAAATAATCCTTAGTTATAAAAAGCAAAACTTGAATTGCAGTGTTTTAACCAATAGGTGGCACTGCATTGTCACCTTGAGAACAGGTTGTCTGATGCAAGATGCATACATTAGCTTATGATGCTTAAGATGTTCTAGTATTAAAATTTTTCTTTTGGTAAATAAAAGTCAACACTTTAAAACATATATTGGAATTGTTCAGGTCTTATGAAACTGACAGATTTCTAGTATATTGATTACTTAATATAGGTAGAATTTGGAGAAACTTTTAATATGCCATTTTGGGTTAAAGCAATCTGTTAAATACTAAATTTTAGATTCTTTATAAAAGCATAATTCAGAAATAAAGCTAAAACAATCCCAAATCAATAAGGATTTTCAATACTAATATATGGAAAATTAAAGTCCTACTAATATGTAGTTCTTTATCAAGGAGCGTCAATAAGAAGTTTTCTTGATTTTTGAATACTAGGTAAGCACGACAGAAAATATTGAAGTGTATGGAAATGAGTGTATGATAATAAGGATGCAAAATAAAGTTTAAAGTATTTTAGTCCAATCATAAACCTTATTTTAGCTTTTAATACTGGTGATTGCCTCTCTTCTAGTATGTGAACACCCAGGATGTTTCTTACGTACCGTCTTAATCCAAATCCCATATCTTGATGGTGGTGTGTTTTTGTTTTTGTTTCATGTATGTATGTGTTTGGGGGTGGAATGGCTATGAAATAATCATTTTCTATGCAGGTAAATGTTTTTGAAAGGTAGACCATAGAATGACCATAACTGAACTGAATATAGCCTGTTCACCTAAGGTTCTATAAATTTTACGTTCCCTTATTTTCTAGGAAGGAGCATTTTGAATAAAATATATGTGTGTGACACACACACACACGCATATATATTTATATGTGTGTTTATATATGTGTGTACATAGTTATTTCTCTGTATCCATGGGTGCTACATTCTCAGATATGGAGAGCCAAGTACGAGACTTAAGTATCCGTAGATTTTGGAATCCCTGCACCAATCCCCCTCAGATACAAGGGACAGCCGTATGGAGCAGGTTTTCTCGACGTTGGTATTATTGATTTATTTATTGATAAATCTTTGTTGCTTTGCCCTCTCTGCCAAAATAATGAAGGAACTATGCCTGATTCTAAGACCAACCACTCCACTACACTCTATAGACTGTGTTACCTGTGCAGGGCTTTGCTATTGCAATTATCTTCTTTCTTTTCAAATGGATTATTTCCATCAGTGTACAGATACTGTATTTTACATTAAAAACAAAATATATGCTCAAGATATGTGTGTTTTAATATAAATTTATATATATAACAAATAATATATGAATTAATATAAATTGGCTATACTCTATCTTCTCATTTCCTCTTCTTTTTTTAATTGACTCTGATCAGGATTTATGTCCTTCCCACTCTTATCAGAATTTCAGTCCTTATCTTATTGGACCTTTCAGTAATTTTTAATAAAGGTGACCACTTCTCCCTCATTTTTTACTTCTTTCCTGAAACACACAGGTCCTTTTTGGCCTCTTCTGCTCAATCTCTTTCCTCTCATTGCCCTCTGAATTTAGGAGTGACCCAGGGTTCAGCTTTCCAAAGGCTCTTTTCTTCTAAACCAATACTCTTTGTGTTTGGATAATTTCATCTAGTCCCATGCTTTTAAATAATATCCATTGGCTAATACTTTGCAAATTAGTATCTTCAGCCTTGACCTATACCCAACTGCTAACAGTTTCATGTCTTGAAATTTTATCAAATTCTTTAATGAGCTCTAGTAGTTTTCTGGTGGTGTCTTTAGGATATTCTGTGTAGAATATCATGTCATCTGCAAAACATGACACTTTTACTACTACTTTTCCAATTTGGATTCCTTTTATTTCTTTTTCTTCTCTGATTGCTATGGCTAGGACTTCCAAAATTTTGCTGAATAAGAGCAGTGAGAATGAGCATCCTTGTCTTGTCCTTGATCTTAAAGGAAATGCTTTAAGCTTTCCACCATTGAATATGATGTTAACTCGGATTTTCCTTTGTGGTCTTTATTATGTTGAGGTTTGTCCCCTCTTTGCCTAGTTCCTGGAAAGTTTTTTTTTTTTAATCATAAATGAATATTTAATTTTGTCAAAAGAATTTTCTGCATCGAGATGATCATGTGGTTTTTATTTTCTAATTTGTTGATGTGATGTATCGAACTGATTGAATTGTGGATACTGAAAAATCCTTGCATCCCTGGGATAAATGCCACTTGATCACAGTATACGATCCACTTAAAGTATTGGATTTGGCTTGCTAGTTATTTGTTGAGGGTTTTTTGTTTTGGGTTTTTGGGTTTTTTTTTTGCTTCTTTCAAAAGTAGAAGGTCTTTAAAAAAATTTTTATTGTACTTGATTTACAATGTTGTGTTAGTTTCTGCTGTAAAACAAATTGAATCAGTTATACATATTTCTACTCTTTTTAAGTTTAGTTTCCCACATAGGCCATTACAGAGTGTTGAGTAGAGTTTCTGGAAAATTTTTCTCATAAATGGATGCTGAATTTTATCAAAAGGTTTTCTGCATCAGTTCTTCATTTTTGACAGGTGAATCTGATGGAGGAAACAAAGTGTGGCATGAGCATAGGTTGTGCCCTGGGAGGTGTTATAGCCTCTGACAAAGTGTAGAAGTGAGGGCATGGGGCTCGAGTGCCAGACAGTAGAATATGCTGAGGTCAGTGGATTGGTGAACCTCACAGGGCTGCAGGAGCCGGCGTACCAAAGGATGTGAACTGGAGAGTCAGTAACTGGGGGTCAGAGAGTGGGATTCCTGAAGTTAAGATATGGGGTCTGTACAGTAGTACATGATATTAATAACAGATTTTGTGTCTATTGGAGTAGGTAGCTGAGGTGTAGGTGAGGGCAGGATAGATGGAAGTGAGGGAGGGAGTCGAGGAACTGAGTTGAGTGTTGGCCAGATGCCTGCACAGTGGGAGTCAGGAAGAAGGCTGACACTGAGGGGAAGGCAGAGAAGTCTACCAACTGAGATGCCGCATGCAGCAGGAAGGGCTGCAGGATGGAGTCCGACAACATGCACTTCACAGGAGGTGTGGCTTTTGAGAGAAGGATGGAAGAAATGGTTTGGAAATCGGAGTGAGGAGTGAGGCAGCCCTCTCCCTCACCTCCAGGCTTGTGGTTGGTCACCTGGACGCAGCAGCAGCAGAACGGCAGACTCACTGCTCTCTCCGAGGGTGATGGGTTTCACAGAGAACAGGAAAGAGAGGGGAACATTTAGAGGCCAGCCATGAGGAGATAGACTTTGCTGTTGGCAGGAGTTATTCCAGGGATCTCAGTGAAAGGATTTGAACCCTGGGACTTTTTGTCCTCAAATTATTTTGGTTTAAAAAAATCTCATATATGTTACTTAGTATATCTGGAGATACTGTAAAATGTAGTGTGTTCTTCAGGAGCTAATTTGATCTTTGTCTCTATTATAGGAATGGTTTGCAGTTTATGTGGAGCTTAATCAGCAAATTGCAGCACTCTTAAATGCTGGGGATGAAGAAGATCTTGTGGAACTGAAGTCGCTCCAGCAACAACTTAGTGATGTTTGTTATCGACAGGCCAGTCAGCTGGAATTTAGGCAGAATCTGCTACAAGCAGCTCTTGAATTTCATGGTGTTGCTCAAGATGTAAGTGACTACTCTGATTGCTTTTCTTTGCTTCAGATTATCTGAGTACTTATCTGCACATCATTTTTGCAGGTTTGCATGTCTCTTAACTATTTTTCTGGAACAGTAAAATTTACTGGTGGGGGAAACAAGATAGATTTTTTTATTTTTTTTTTTTTAATTTTATGTTACATTATTCTGCATGCAACTAAACTTTTTTTTTTTGTCTAAATAGTGTCCCAATGTAATTGATAGATTTTGTTTGGATAGTTTTTCAATGTTCATGTTTTATAACATAGATTGAAATGAAAGTTTCAATACTTTTCTGCATTCTGCTGACCTGGACATACTGTCTTCCTGGTGCATGCATCTCTGTGTTCTGTCTTTCAGATAACGTGTATTCTAATTATGTGTCCTTGTCTTTTAACAGCAGAGTCTTTTTCAAGTATAATCGTGGTAACTTCATTAGATATAAGCCTCATTAATCATTAAACACTGTAGATGCTGATTATATCAGGGTTATCTCTTTGGTGTCCCTCTGCTTTAGTTGTCTCAGCAGTTGGATGGCTTATTAGGGATGTTGTGCGTAGATGTAGCACCAGCTGATGGAGCATCGATTCAGCAAACTTTAAAACTGCTTGAAGAGAAGCTGAAAAGTGTTGGTAAGCAGATTTTAAAAATGCTGAAACATAAGGGTTCTTTTTTTAAAAATATCATTATCGTGGTTAGACAAGTCAACTTCTACTGATCTAATTAAAATCATTTACAGGGAACACAGGAAAAATTAGTATAAACAGTTTTTACCCCCTTACAGGGTGTAGTTTATGCTACAGTCCTTACCTTCCATTGGTGGCCCGTCACCCTCCTTCATAAGGCCTTCGGCCTTTCCTGTTTACCCAACCGAATCTACAAGTGCCATGTCTTGCATATTCTATGAACAGTTATCTGTAGTGCATGCATAACCTGTATTTAGCTGTGAAGTGTTCTGTGGTAAACCCTGTATGCCCCACACTGTGTTTTATGCAATGATTTTTGTTGTTGCTATATCCTAACCTTGTGAAAAGAATAGTTGGTTTGGTTCTGTGCATTTGTTTCTCCGAACTGGGAATATTGCCAAGGTTACATACTCTCCAAGGAGGGGATGGTTCAGTTTTATTAAGGTAGTACCCTTACTTGACACCATAGCCTTTTGACTTTTACTACAAGTAGAAAATATAGAGTTTTCCTAGGTCATGACCAGGAGAAGTGAATAGTGGCTGTGAAAATGGGGGTGGAGGGTGTGTGTACCGAGTGGGACATTGGGCAAAGGAAAACGGAGGAGAGGAAGCAGAAACTTGAGGCAGTGATTTAGTGGAAAATGGTGACATGTGACTGAACCAATTTAATCAATTTTGAGAAGGACTTGAGGGAGTGGGTTTGAAAAATCATGTTTGTATTGGCATTTTACTTGCTTATAGTCTTTGTTATTTTAATGGATGATGTAACTAATTACATGTTTAGTATCTAATTTGCCAAATGAAATTTATTTCAAAAATGTCACAAGTTTTCTTGAGTGATATTTTTCCTTTAATAATGCTAAAGGAATTCCAATATACATAACTAATTTAAAGTCTTATAAATACATCCTAAGTGTTGCTTTTTACTGAGCATAAGCTGACAGCACCTATATTCAAAATGTTGTGTCCTTTCACACTGAGAACGCAGTGCTTGACTGTTTTAATGTCTTGTGGCTCTAATATATTTTTTGAACAAAGCATTTGCCTTCTCCTGTGTTCTCAGAACTGAACTATGTAAAAACAGAAGGGAAAAAACTGAAAATCTTACTCATCAAGACAGGAATTCTCACACTTTCTACTTGCAGTTTTGAAAAGTGATTAGTTATCTACAGAAGTTCACCTTTTAGAAATTCTCTTTAGGAAGAATTTGAATGAGAAGGGAGCTCCAATTTGAGCCACATTTAAATAGGTTTTATTGATTGAAATATTCAGAGGGCTCCAGACCAAAGTAGTTTTAATGTACAAAGCTGTTATCCTTGCAATCCAAGTACAATATCTGCTGAGAAGATTTAATTAAGGGAGGGAAAGCTGCTCTTGTTTAAGAGATTAAATCTGGCAACTTTTGTTTTAGATGTAGGATTGCAAGGTTTGCGTGAAAAAGGTCAAGGTCTTCTGGATCAGATCTCCAATCAGGCATCCTGGGCCTATGGAAAGGATGTAACCATTGAAAATAAGGAAAATGTGGACCACATACAAGGAGTGATGGAAGACATGCAGCTTAGAAAACAAAGGCAAAGTTTGACTGTTCTTGTTAATTTTTGCTGAGACAACATAATATTAATTAAAATGAAAAGTGATATATTTTCCATACAAAGTAGAAATTCTTAATCTGTTACATAGCAGGCATGTAGTAAGTTTTGGTAAATGTAGTGATTATTGTGTATAATTGTACTAACAAGTAATGGCAATTCATTTGTATAATGTGTACCTTTTGCCTTTTTACTCAGTGATAAAAATTTTATTTCCATTTAAGTGGATCATATTCTTTAATCCCAGTATAGCCTGTGACTCATCTGTCTTTTAGGACCCTGGAGAATCTGGCATTTCCATTTTCATTTAGAGTTGCTATTAAGTTTATCATACATTGATCTGTTTCTTCATCTAAACCTCACACAAATTGTCACTCATCCATTGTTCTCATATTTGCTGTAGAAGGATTAGACAGTAAATTCTGGGTAATGTTTAGTTTCATTTGTTATATGACAGAACTAGAAATTTAAAGCGTTCTTTGAAAACTCAACTTGCAATAGCAATTGCAGAATATTGCAAAATAAAGGATTAAATTAATATATGCTAGTACATACAGGCTAGCATGGTTGTATGAAATTTTTGTACACTTAGAAATTTCAAGGGCATCAATAAAACCTCACAGAAACTGCCCTCTGCATCACAGACAAAACAGTCATTAGATAGAAATTCCTTCTATCCTCGTATCTGCAAACTTATCCATTTCATTATTTTCATCAGAAGTATGAAAAAGCTTCACTCTTACCGAAACTGTGTATCCCCATGTCTCCTCACTCAGTCAGTTCCTGCTCTCTACTCTTAATCCCTGCCTTTCATTCAAATACTTTGTTATTGTTCAGTCCCTGGTCCTGTCCAACTCTGCGATACCATGGACTGCAGCACGCCAGGCTTCCCTGTCCTTCACCATCTCCCAGAGCTTGCTCAAACTCATGTCCATTGAATTGGTGATGCCATCCAACCATCTTGTTCTCTGTCATCCCCTTCTCCTTCTATCTTTCCCAGCATCAGGGTCTTTTCCAGTGAGTTGGCTCTTGGAGTCAGGTGGCCAGAGTATTGGAGTTTCAGCTTCAGTATCAGTCCTTCAGTGGATATTCATGATTGAGTTCCCTTTAAGATTGACTGGTTTGATCTTGCTTTGTACAAGCGACTCTGAAGAGACTCCTCCAACAGCATCAGTTCTTCGGCACTCAGCTTCCTTTATGGTCCAACTCTCACATTCATACATGACTACTGGAAACACCAGAACTTTGACTATACGGACCTTTGTGGGCAAAGTCATGTCTCTGCTTTTTAATGTAATGTCTAGGTTTGTCATAGCTTTTCTTCCAAGGAGCAAGTATCTTTTGATTTCATGGCTACAGTCACCGTCTAGAGTGATTTGGAGCCCAAGAAAATAAACTCTGCCACTGTTTCCATTGTTTCTCTATCTTTTTGCCATGAAGTGATGGGACCAGATGCCATGACCTTCATTTTTTGAATGTTGAGTTTTAAGCCAGCTTTTTTACTCTCCTTTTTTACCTTCATCAAGAGGCTCTTTGGTTTCTCTTTGTTTTCTGCCACAAGGGTGGTGCCATCTGCATATTTGAGGTTATTAATATTTATCCTGGCAATTTGGATTCCAGCTTGTGCTTCATCCAGCCCGACATTTTGCATGATGTACTCTGCATATAAATTAAATAATCAGGGTGACAGTATACAGCCTTGACAACTCCTTTTCCAATTTTAAACCAGTCCGTTGTTCCGTATTTGGCTCTAACTGTTGCTTCTTGACCTGCATACAGGTTTCTCAGGAGACAGGTAAGGTGGTCTGGCACTCACTTTAAGAATTTTCTACAGTTTGTTGTGATGCACACAGTAAAGGCTTTAGCATAGTCAGTGAAGCAGAAGTAGATTTTCTTCTGTTGCTTTTTCTATGATCTAGTGGATGTTGGCAGTTTCGTCTCTGGTTCCTCTGCCTTTTCTAAATCCAGCTTGTACATCTGAAAGTTCTTGGTTCATGTACTGTTGAAGTTTTGCTTGGAGGGCTTTGAGCATGACCTTGCTCGCATGTGAAATGAGTGCAATTGTGTGGTAGTTTGAACATTCTTTGGCATTGCCCTTCTTTGGGATTTGAATGAAAACTGACCTCTTCCAATCCTGTGGCCACTGCTGAGTTTTCCAAATTTGCTGGCATATTGAGTGCAGCACTTTTGTAGCATCATCTTTTAGGATTTGGAATAATTCAGCTGGAATTCCATCACTTCTGCTAGCTTTGTTCATAGTGATGCTTGCTACAGCCCATTTGACTTTGCACTCCAGGATGCCTGGCTCTAGGTGAGTGATCACACCATTGTGTTTATCTGGGTCATAAAGATCTTTTTTGTATAGTTCTTCTGTGTATTCTTGCCGCCTCTTCTTAATACCTCTGCTTAGTTAGGTCCGTATCGTTTCTGTCCTTTCTGGTGTTTATCTTTGCGTGAAATTACCACCTCCTCTTCAAACCTTTCTTTCTCTCCCTTGAGCTCTCCTTCTTGACAGCTGTCACTGCAGATCTAATCTGCATTCATACTTCCTCACTGTCTCCAGTTTACTTTTCAGCTCTTCTTCGTCTGACCTCTCCCCTCACCACTCCACTGAACTTGCTCTTACTGATGTCATCAGTGACTGTAATTGCCACATGCAAATAAACCCTTCATCTTGCTCAAAATCCAAGGAATACTTTTGGTTCTGACATTGCTTGACCACTCTGGATAGCATTAGGGACAACTGACATTTTTTTTTTTTTTGAAACTCCCTGACAACTTTATATACTTTAAAAACACCTTTATGATTCTCCTGGGCACTCTTGTTTCTTTTGGTTTTCCACACTGATTTCTTGTCCTCTAGCTAATTTCACTGCTTTCAGGGTTTGTTCTGAGGCCAGATCCTCTTCTCGCTCATTGTCTTCTCTCCCTGGACAGTCTCACTACTTTAACAACGTTCTTCAGTGTGACCGTGATTGAGTAGTTACGGCTCTGACCCAGATCCCTCCCCTGTAATTCCTCTTACCTACTGAACATCTCCTCCTGGGTGCCCCATACGATACTTAAAACTCACTTGTGTGGATTGGAATCATTTTCCTCCAAAACTGGTTCTTCTCCTTTAGTTTCCTGTCCCAGTTAAAAATACCATCAGCTACCCAACTTGTGATTTATCCGAAGGCTTTATCAAAATCGTTACTCTTTCTCGTCTCTTACAGCCTCGTCAAATGCCCAAGTTTTGCTGTCTCTGAATCCTTTTTTCATGATCTTAGCTCTTACCTGCTTCCTTCCTTGCTTCTCTACAGTCTGTTGTGCATGAGCACCATCTTTGTAAGGTGTGCATACAATTACCTAACTTCTCGGTGACTTCCTGTTTCCTCAGATGAAGTTCAGTCTCCTTGGAATAGTGTAGGAGACCCTTGATAATCCAGTCTTGTATAATCTTACCTCCTTTAACTTTCCTACAAAACCACACGCTTATTTCACTTTCCTGAATGCATCATGCAGTTTCAAGCATCCAGAGTACTTAGAATACTTCTCCCCTCATTTTCTGCCTAGTGTATTCCTACTTATTATTCAACAGTCTGGGGTACTTATCTTTGGGAGTTTTTTTTAGATTTCTTAGGCAAGTTTTTACTTATTCCTCCTTATTCTCATATAGCTCCACAGTAGTATTTATCACATTGTTTTTTTCAAAGTCCATCTTCCCAAATGGGACCATCTTAATAAGTAGAAACCATGTCTTATATTTTCAGGCACACTGTCCAGTACCTGAAAATATATGTTGAATATGATACTTTCATATTTCAGACACGTCTTCATCATTGACGTGTCTTACCTTGTCTTTTAGCTTCAGATTTTAAAAATATATATAGTCACTTCTCTTCAGTCCCTTGTAAGATTGTTTAACCAAATTGCCCTTTAAAAATATGTTATAGATTATGTTAAGGGCATTCTTGCAAAAAAAAAAAACGTGTGACAATGACTTAGCTATTGTTATCAAGCTCCCTTAAGAATATCAACTCTAGTGGAGCCCAGTGCCTCCTGGGTGGCTTGTTAGTGGTATTCAGCACTGCTGCGAGATTCTCTCCTTCCCATCTGAAGTACACGGAATTGTATGGAAATGAAGGGAATGGATCAGAGCTTCATTGATCAAGTCAGCTTAAAATTTTAATCTGTGTGTTATCCAGGGAGACCACATTAAAATCTAAAAATACTCTGAATTGTGTTTTTTTTCTGTCCAGAGAATTTTTCTTCTTTCTTAAGAGCATAGATGGGAGGGTTTTTTTTTTTAATTCAAAATTAGATATTACTCTGGTAATGTAATATAATGAAAAGCTTTAATTTTTTTTTTTTATTTCCTTGGAGCATCATTCTCCAAACTAGTATTTTAGAAACTTTATGTTTTTGTCTTTGAAGTTTGTTTAATGCTAATTGACAGTTAATATTTCTTTAGGCTTTAGTGCACTACTGTGTTTGTGCTTTGCTTCAGTATCTTGCACAATCCATACAATACTCAAGAGGGTTTGTGATTTAGTATCTTTCAGGTATTTGGAGGTTTTAATGGAACAGAGATACAGATATCCTTAAAATTCTTGCAAACCAATACAAAATAGTTGCAGTCTCCATAGTGTAAGACTAAGTATTGTAATATACTGTAAAATGTGTGTGCAGATGGTGGTATTATACTAGTTATCCACAAAACTGAAATGTTTTCCTAAATTTATGTTTGGATTTATTAGATGTGAAGACATGGTAGATGTGCGAAGATTAAAGATGCTTCAGATGGTACAGTTGTTTAAATGTGAAGAAGATGCTGCCCAGGTAAAGATCAATCAAGCATATTATGTACTTGTCTTTACTTACAAAATTGATTTCACCTAACTGTAAACAGAAGTGTTCTTTTCATGGTCCTAAGTAAATTCATTAAATTAGATTCTCATTTATCCTGTTGAAGTAATAAAGTTTTATATTTCCAGTAATCTTACTGGTCTCATTTGACTTACTTCTCAATGAAATGCTCTATTGAGCTAGAGATTGGAATTATTTATTATTGTGATTTGCTTGTCAGTTACATCCCAGGATGAAGGCTGGTATAGTTTATTGCCTTTTAACCCACAAGAGGGTTTTGTAGCTAGATAAACAGTTTGCAGTTTTGTGTAGTCAATATCAAAAAACATAGTTACAACTTAACATGAAAGAAAATTAGGATTTTAAGTTCTAACATTAAGTCTGTAATGCGATTCCAGTAAGATCTATATTACATACATTTATGGTTTTTTATTAATATAAATCATGTGATGTTAATTTTAAATGAGTACTTCTCTTTAATAGGTCTCGTCTTTAGATTTTAAAGATTTTGAGGAAGAGGAGAGATCATTAACTTATGTAGTTTGGCACTGAATAAAATAAGTTATTATGATTATAACAAATGGGTTAATTAATCACATGGTAGTAATCTTTCTTTTTATTAATATGGTGTTTTGCTATTCAAGGTAAAAAGTTATGACTCCAGGTTGACTGTGACTTACTTTCATTCAGGCAGTAGAATGGCTCAGTGAACTTCTGGATGCTCTTCTTAAGACACACACCAGATTGGGGGATGATGCTCAGGAAACGAAAGTTCTGCTGGAGAAGCATAGAAAATTTGTTGATGTTGCACAGGTGCAGAACTGCTTATCTTCCTTTTCTACAAGCTCAGTGTTAGAATAGTTTTCTACATGATTCTAATGTAACTTAGCCCTCAAAGTCCAAGAAGGTTAGTTATATTAATCCAGAAATAGAAAACTAAGAAAATGTCAGCTGATGAATCAAAACTAGCCTGTATACATTTGAGAGGGTTTAAGGTTTCCTGAATACAGGTTCTGTAGCTCCCTCTGATTTATGATGCATTAATACATTATGGTAATTTTAAGGCAGTAACCATTCATTTGTAAAAGTTACTATGAAGTATAAGTTAATATCAGTAAATTAGAAACCCTAGTTTGTGCATCTCACCAGTGTCAGCGTTATAACAACATGGATTTTTTTTTATGTGAATAGTATCTTAATTTATTTTGCCTAATTACTGAGTTCATGTTGTTAACTGTGTGGCTCCCCATGTGGAATATAAAGTGCCCCTTTTCGCCCATTTGTTTTGATTAATGGGTGAGCAGATTTTTTTAATTGATTTTTTTTTTCTCTTTTGGGCTGGTGAAATTGAGCAGACTGAGAGGAAAGCAGAGTAAGAGAGGAAAGCCTAATAAGAAATAAACTTAATAAAAATTAACTGGAAGTATTGCTTCCCCTTAATTATTGATGCGTGCAGACAACTTGTAGTAGTGAGTGCCAGTGGAATCAGTCATTATTGATTTCTAGTAGTGTTACTGAATTGCAGCTACAGTCCTCCCGTTGGCTTCCCTGTCCCTGTTTCAGAATTCTGCGGTTATGACTTTGTGTTTGCCTCTCCTCTTTAGAGCACTTACGACTATGGAAGGCAGCTGCTGCAGGCCACAGTTGTGCTCTGCCAGTCTTTGCGCTGCACCTCTCGGTCATCCGGGGACACCCTCCCTCGACTGAACAGAGTGTGGAAACAGTTTACAGTCGCCTCTGAAGAGAGGGTGCATAGGCTGGAAATGGCTATTGCCTTTCACTCAAATGCTGAAAAGGTTCGCTTTTTTAAACATGTAGTTTCAGTCGTGTGTGTTATGTGTGTTTAAAGTGTGTTTACCTTGTAATTTTCTGATTAGTCTGTTCTTTAAAAATGTATATGGATTCCACTGTTTAAAGTTTGTTTAGGTGTAACATGTTGTCTTAGAAGGTTCAAATCAGATTCTTGGTAAGCCATACCAGGGTTGGAGTACTCTGCTTAGAAGAATTAAACCATCCAGTAGTCTGCTCAGCACCATGTCTCTCCTCACCAGACCTGATGCCCAGAGTGTACTGTGTTCTTTCAGGTGTCATGACTCCCACTGTTTCATTATGCCAGGAAAGGAAACTCTGCTTTTGCAAATACTGATTGTCATAAATTTTTTAAAAGGTCACTTTGTGATTTTTATAATGTTTGAGACTCTCCAGCTAAAATTACAAGGATAAAAATGAAACCTTTTTTTTCATGTGTTATCTTTAAAGAATCATTCTAGGTTTTATTATTTAATGAATTCATTAATCCCAGAAACTAAAAGTCAATATGCGGTGTTTTATTGGTGCAAATTTTTACTAGGACCTTTTTCTCAACTTTACAGTGAAAATTTATAGCATCCAAGTCTTATATTTCCATTCCAAAGAAGAGCGTTACTAAGTAGTTAACTTTGTTTTGATGAAAGTTTATATGTAGGGTATATTCAATGCAGGTTAAGATATGAGAAACCTAAAATAGCCTTGGTCTGTAGAACAGAAGAGATACTGCCAGGAGCCTTAGGAATTAAGGAGTTTCTGTCTGTGTTATGCAGTACATCTGTTGGGGAATGTCCACATTAACTCTTACTGAGCCGGTTACTGAACTCTACAGGTCATTTTTTTAGTGTAAGATGGGCTGCCTGATGATGAATGAAAGTATCCAAATGACTTGACTTATTTATCTATTGATTGTTTTAGTGAAAACTTTTTATTGAACTAAATACTAACATAGAAAAATGTGCAGCTCAGATGTTCTACTCACTGAATTTTCAGAGTGAGTATGCCTGTGTAATCAGCTCCCTATTCAAATAACAATGTTACCAGCACCCCAGAGGTTGTTCCCCATCCTCTTTTAATCACACTGCTTCTGCTGCCCATCCCAGTGTGACCACTGGCCCGATCTCTTAACACCACTAATAATTTTTTAGGATGCTACTCTTAAAGTGTATGTGCAAAGACATTTAAAAATCTAGATCTCTTTAAGAAATTATGTAAGAATGAATATTTATTAGTTGCTCAGTTGTGTCCAAGTCTTTGTGACCCCATGGACTGTAGCCTGCCAGGCTCCTCTGTCCATGGAATTATCCAGGCAAGAATACCAGAGTGGGTAGCCAATCCTTTCTCTAGGGAGTCTTCCCAACCCAGGGATCGAACCTGGGTCTCCTGCATTGCAGGCGGACTGTTTACCATCTGAGCCACCAGGGAAGCCCAAGAATGAATATGGTTGAAATTTTTTTCATAGAATATTAATATTCCTATTTTTTCTGGTACATGGCCTTTATCGTGCTTATAATAAACTCTGCTTAAGGTTATTTTATTATGTCAACCTATGTAAAACCTTTTGTTATTAGATGCTATTTTTCTCTTGGGTGGGTTCTATTTCATACCAGCAAGCCACAACTATAAGCAAACTGCATAGCAAGTTATAGTGATTAGGAAAATATTTAAATTAAATCTGGAATTTTATAATATGAAAATATCCTTTATGAGTAATGCCAAAATAAACATAATTGGATTCATAAAAATATGCAAAGTTGCAAAAATAAATTATTCTGTCTTAAATTTTGCAGATTTTTTTCTTGTAGGTAGATTTTTTAAATTAGTATTATTGTTTTAAATCTGAAGTGTATCTTAGACTGATAGCATATCTGCATTTGAGACTAGACACACTTCAAGAGCTCACTAACCATATGTACCTAGTGGCTGCTATGTGGGTCTGTACTTACAGCTTTAACTATTACAAATCACAGCAATTTTTTCTTTCCTTCCTTTTGTACCATTTAAACTTAAATAGTGATTATTAAGGAAAAAAATAATATCATGGACTGTAGAAATTCCAAATTTGAATTAAAACCGTATCTATTTATATTTTGTTTTTTAGTTTATATCATGTAACTCAAGTCAGCAGATCTGTTTTTAAAATAATTGTAAAGTTTCTAGCTAGGGAATCACATTGTTATGTGTTTGTACTCTGAGTATATGTTATGTATTTATATATATTTTTTCATTTGTGAAGTTTGTAAGTTCTTTGAGGTCAAAATCTGTTTCTCATTCATATCCCAAGCCACTACATAAACATAAAGTGAGTATTCAATAAATAGTTACTTGGTATATGAAAGAATACTACTTCTTAAGCACACTTTCAGTTTAATTCCAAATAATACTCTAGTGTTTTTTTTGGAAATCACTATAGAACTCTTCTTATTCCAATTACAAAATTATTAGTGTGGGTTATGTGTTTGATTTTATTTTAATTTCTTGAGTCAGCTTTGTCAGTAATCAGTCTTCCGTGACATACGTGAAGATTCTAGGAACAACAGAAACACCTTCAATCTACTAAGTTTTAATGAACTTAATTTCCTTTCTGTGTCTCTTGATTGATGTTGCACTTTTATTTGTTGCAGATTTTACAAGACTGTCCAGAAGAGCCTGAAGCTATTAATGATGAGGAGCAGTTTGATGAAGTTGAAGCAGTTGGGAAATCACTTTTAGATAGACTAACTGTTCCTGTAGTTTATCCTGATGGGTATGCTGCACATTCTTATAATTTGTGTTTTTATCAGTAAGGTCTTAAAGTAATATCAAGAGAAGAAAATCTGTTTCTGAAAAGTCCTAGTAAATTAGCTTTGGTTCACATCTTCAGGATCTGTAATAAATTAGTTTAAAATGAAAAGAAATCCCTACTGGGTTTTTAACAGTGGTAGCAGTTGGTACTTGCTGCTATCAAATGTATTGCCCTCGATAGCTTGTCGTAGAAGAAAGATCATTGACTAGGTTGACATACTGGGTTCTAGACTTGACTGTGATGATAAGGAGTCTGGTGACTTTGAACTTCATTCAGGGAATGGATGGGGAGGGGACTGTTTAGTAAGGTCAAAATATATACATTATATACACAACGCAAAGCTAAACATTTCACCTTTAGGCTTTTGACCAAAAAGTGCTAGGCCGATACGATTATTGTGCTTTACAGATGAAGAAACCAAAGCTCAGAAAGATTAAGTAAGTTGTCAGGATATCACAGCTTCTAAGTGAAATTAGAACATAGTTTCAGGTCTGTCTGGCACTAAATCCATTCTCTTTTTCACTGTGCTATATAGTCCTAATTTCTTCTTTTGTAAAATGATGGGGTCTTGATTTCCACATTCCTTTCATTTCAAATAGTTGATGATAAAAATAAAGAGTTAACCTCTTGCAAATAAATGGTCCAGTAAATGAATCATAGTAGCTTTATCCCCAGGGAGCTAGATCTTCTCAATGAAAACAATTTGGTGGTAATTCAGAAGATATGTAATTCAAACAATAGAGAAACCAAACCATTGAATGTAAGTATCCTAACATTGTAATACAGGGCTTTCCTGGTAGTTCAGTGGTAAAGAATCCACTGCCAGTGCAGGAGACGTGGGTTCAGTCCCTGGGTCGGGAAGATCCCCTGGAGAAGGAAGTGGCAACCCACTCCAGTATTCTTGCCTGGGAAATCCCACGGACAGAGGAGCCTGGTGGACTAGTCCATGGGGTCACAAAGAGTCGGACATGACTGAGCAACTAAACAAAAACACCAACACTGTAATATAGTGAGTAGGTTTGATTGTGGACTCTGGAACCAGATTTCTTGGGTTTAAATCTCAGCTCCACCACTTACTAGCTGTGACATCGTGGGCAAGCCACTTAACCTTTTCTGTGCCTCAGTTCCCTCATCTAAAAATAGGAATATATTTTCCATACTTCCTCGGGTAGTGAGGGAGTTAAATGAGCTACATGTATATAAACTACTTAAAACGATTATCTCACACGTGATAAGTGCCACAGCTAATGTGTCATGAGCTTCAAAGAATTATTTGGAATTGATATTGAGAAGATACAACGTTTTTCATAGTCTGTACTTAGATAATCACTCAGTCGTTTCCAACTCTTTGTGACCCCATGGACTGTAGTCTACCAGACTCCTCCATCCATGGGATTTTCCAGGCAAGAATACTGGAGTGGGTTGCCATTTCCTTCTCCAAGATAATCTCTAGTCATACCTAAACTTGAATAATCAGAAGTAGCTTTTAAAGTCATGTATATCTCCGGTGTATAAAAGAGAATAAAACTTCATAGATCCGGCTGGTAACAGTGTTAGGAGGGTGCTTCTGGCTGGTCTGTTCCCAGAAGTCCCTCCCCCAAAGCCTCAGTTCTGTGATTCACAGCCAGTTGTCACAGAGTCAGTCCATTCTACTCAAGTCCTCCCAGAAGCGGCTCCCCCTGGTGCTTTTGCATGGGCTGCTTCTCCCATGTTCTACAAATAGTTCATGCGTCACTTTGGTTTTTAA
The DNA here is from genome assembly GCF_023699985.2 of Odocoileus virginianus. Lineage (NCBI taxonomy): Eukaryota > Metazoa > Chordata > Mammalia > Artiodactyla > Cervidae > Odocoileus > Odocoileus virginianus. Next base: position 11,704,894 of record NC_069686.1, read on the forward strand.
AATGGGAGAGTCACTTAGTGCTATATATTCAAATTTCACAATTTTAATATTTGCAATTATTATTCCATTCCCTTTTATATGGTAATTTGTTTATACTTTGTAAAATTTGACAGTGAGCTTAGTCACATTTATCTTTTGTACCGTTCTCCTAGAACAATAAAAGAAATCAGATGGTCTCTCTGGATTCCCTGCTTGAAGACCCACGTTCAGATTCTGTTTTTTCCACTGTGATTGTGGTTCAGTCATTTGTTTCTCTGGGTCTTAGTTTTCTGATCTGAAAAGATGAAGAGCTAAACCAGATTATTTCCAGGAACTCTTTGAGCTCTAAAAGATTCTATGACTCTGAATGCTGTATGTTTGCAAATAGGATAAAATTAAATGATTTTACCTATTAATGTCCCAAATGATGGCTTAACATTAATGGATATTTTACTTGCCAGCTGTGTTAGACATCTGATGACCATAGTCCTTAGCACTGACGTACTCATACAGATTTTATATTTGTATATGCTGTAGCTCCCAAGCTGGAAGCAGAACCTTGCTGCTGTTGCACTGTTTATTTGTTGCATTGTTTGGTTAATTGAGATTATCGTAAGTATACATGATAGGATATTTATACCATTAATATATTTTTTCGATTTTAAAAAATGTTTTATGCCATTTTAAAAAATGTTTCTCCTACCGAATTGCTACTCAAAGATAACAGTATGGTCTGCAAATGAACTAACGGCATACCACATAGGTAATTTTTATGGTAATTTTTGCTTCCTTTTGCATTCACTGTACAGTCAATGGGTTTGTATTAATCTGATTGGGCTTTTTCTGTTTTGATTTTTAGAACTGAACAATATTTTGGGAGCCCAAGTGACATGGCTTCTACTGCAGAACACATCAGAGACAGGATGAAACTAGTTAGTCTCAAAAGGCAGCAGCTGAGACATCCAGAAATGATGACTACAGAGAGCTAATAGCTGCCTTCTTCCCAGAGACCTGCTGTTCATAATCCCGCATGTCGTCAGCATACTCCAGCATTAGCTACAATACGTTAAGATGCATTTCACAGCCAGGATAAGCCTCATTTCTTTCCATTACACATTTCTCTCCACATGTTAACACCTTGCAGTTACCAAGGCAGAATTGTTTAACATGCTTTGAGATCATAGACTCCAAGTATCTTAAAAGAAGGAACTGTAAACATTGCACTGAAAACTTGCTTTAAAGCTTTACCTGACCTGTCAGTTTGTAGATGAACAACTGATAATAAGCTTTGAATGGTGCTAATAAGAGTTTAGAAATTCTCTCTATAAAAAATGGTTGCCCTTCCTCCCCAGGTGATGTAGTAAATTTAGACTATAGCTCAACTGTTATTAGTAGACAGTGGTGTCCTCAAAATTTTGCTTTGTAATTCTCCTTCAAATTTGATTATTTTTATTGTGTCAGTATGAAGAAAAACCTTCAGATTTTTGATATATCATATTCATTAAAATACATTTTCCTATTTGTATTGATAATGTATTAAAAGTTGTTTGTGCTTAATAAAAGGCTTCTTTTAAACACCTTATTTAATTTGGTGGTTATATCCTATTTCCAAACATGAGTGCCTTAATTAAAAGGGCATTCTTAGGCTTGTGAGGATGGTTTAATATTTGTTTTTTCATGTTGGTTGCATGTATTTTAGCCAGGAAATTCATATGTAAGCATGTATATATAATAAATAAGCATGTTTTATCAAAAATATTGTGAAGAAAAGTTTAGATCTTAGTGAACACTCTCATTTTTCTCTTCTTCAACTTGAAAAATGTTATCTAAATTACCGTACTGAAAATATTTTGTCTTTGGGAGAGGAGGGAAAGGCATACATAGTTACTTAAATGTCATCTTCTATATTAATCTTTCAGGAACTAAAATAGCAATTGTTAATAACATTTAATTCCTCATGATAGACTAGAAGCAAGATTCTGGTGTAGTATAATAACAAAAATTGTACACATCTTTTAGAAATTAAATTTATAAAATGTTAATGCTTTTAAGTTTATATTAAGTTTAAATGGTAAAATACATATAATTTTGTGTTCATTTTTGTTTCAGAAAATGTTTTTGAGGAAGATTAAAACTAAGTTTATAGTCTGTGATCAATACAAAATTATGCAGGGTATACTCTTTTCTTTCCATTGTCTACTGAAATGTCCATGTATCTTCCAGTGCAAAAAGCTCCTTCTGAGCCTGCTGGTTTTTCCAGCCTTCTTCACTGCCAGACTTCTTGGAGAAACCCATATCCATTGCCCTGCATCCTCAGCATACATGCTCAGCACCTTGCAGTCTGGCTTTCAGAGCCCTGCAGTGCAGTGGTTTGCAGTGGACTCCAGTTACTGAATTGAATGATTTTTTCTTTTTTTCCAGTTTGCATTCCTCTCCTCTGCCTCTGCAGCATTTCTACCATGGAGCAACCTCTCCTACAGTGTTTCCTCCCTTGATGATGTTATCTTCTGTTGTAACTCAGTCTAGTCACATAACTGTTATTTAAAATGCATCTACTAAAATGTGCTCTCTCAGATTCTGTCTTCAGAATGATTCTGGATGTATCCTATCCTTAGGGTATCTTATTTTATCCCAGAGTCCTGTGTTGTGTATCTTGTCCGAAATTCTCAACCTGTACTTTCAGCTACCTACTTGACATTTTCAACTTAGGTGAAGTTATTTACCATATTTTTTTCACCTTTCTCAGAGTAATTTTGGTTTGAAATATAGTCTCTTTTAATGGACATACCAGAAAATCTGGGGGCTACATTCAACTGCTCCCGTTTATGCTGCCACTGCTTCTGAGATCATCCAGAAAGGCTTTTTCTTTATTTGTTAACCCTTAGTCTTTTAGGGTTTAACTTCTATAAGTATGAATGTTTGTCATTCTTCATTCAGTCTTCTTGACGGTGCTAAGCACATGCTGTAGTTGTTTTTGTCTGTACCTACTACACTATGAGCTCTTTTGAGGGAAGGAAACTTGTTGGCCTGACTTCTCCTATTCCCAGCATTTTGCTCATGGCATAATAGTTACTCTGGAAAAGACCCTGATGCTGGGAAAGATGGAGGGCAGGAGGAGAACATGACAGAAGATGAGATGGTTGGATGGCATCACTAACTCAATGAGCATGAGTTTGAGCAAACTCTGGGAAGTAAGAAAGGACTGGGAAGCCTGGCGTGCTGCAGTCTGTGGGGTCACAAAATCAGACATGACGTAGCAACTGAACAACAATAGTTGCTCAGTTCCCCTGTATATCTGTTGTAAGGGTTAGTATTAATTCCTCTTGTATTGTAGTCTGAAGTATGTTTTAAACAGATTTCCTAAAGTTAGAATTGACTGAGTGAATCTGCTCATCAGGAAGTCATTTGATAGTTTTAGATACTTAGGTAATTGAGGTAGGTAGTTGTACTCAATATCTATTTCTCATACTGAATTTCACAGAATTTTTTATTTTTTATTAAGACTTTGCCAGAAAGGAACTGGATTCTAAGTAAAGAGACTCTCTAATTCTACCATCAACTCCCCTACTTACTGTCAAATGAGTTAATTTTATGTGCCTTAATCTGCCCTGCCTATAGCAAGAGTGAATTAAGGCACATCTGGAAATATTTGTGGTTTGAATATTTCAAGTGAAGATGATTATGCTTTTAACACATAGTAAATATTGTTGCTTTTCATTTATAACTTTGCTCCTGCTTTCTTTATGTGTATCCAGATACCCATAGACATGGTTATGAATGAAAACCAGCAATGCCCTAAATGTGATTTTTCTTCATGGGATCATAGTTCACTAGAATACCTGTGAAGGAAGTGACTTCAGTCTGTTTGAAAAGACAAGTTCTTTGTAAATCATGAATTAACATTGGCCTGCAAATAGAGAAAGAACCATCATTTTTACTTGGTACAATATAGGCTACAACTTGGACTTCCCCAGTGGCTCAGCATTAAAGAATCTGCCTGCGATAACAAGAACCACAGGAGACAATGGGTTTGATCCCTGGGCCAGGAAGATCGCCTGGAGGAGGGCATGGCAACCCACTCCAGTATTTTTGCCTGGAGAATCCCATGGTCAGAGAAGCCTGGTGGGCTCCAGTCCATAGGTCGCAGAGGTAGACATGACTGAAACGACTTAGCACGCATGCTACAACTTCCACATTATGTTAACTCATCTCAGGGGGTTATTGAATGTTAATTAGGCTAGCTTAATTTTTTGTTTTGCTTTGAGTTTTTCTTTTGTCTTCATGTCATAAATTTGGTCCTATGTAAGCTAAGTATCTATGGACAGTTTAGACATGTATTCACACGTGTCTAACCCATCAGCATTGTGATGTGAAGATGATAACTTCCTTTCAGATAAAATTGACTGTGTTCCCAGACTTCATTGTTGGTCACCTTGTTGGTCACCTTATTCTACCATGGTAACTCATTGGTGGTAAAATTACTCAGTCTGCCAGCTAAGGTGGCGGCGACTCTAGGCTTCCTTGCTGTGTAGAGGATTGGATACTTCTCTCATGTTATAGGTCTTTAAATTGGCCAGTGCTCTGGAGCATAACCTAGTATTAACATGTCTGTCTCACTATCGGATGATGTGTGGGGTGTGCTGTTTAGAGTAGTATTGTTAGTGCGTGCTCCTTGGTGTGAACATGGCAGTTACTTTTCTGATAGTGCTGAGTAAACCATACATAAACCCATGGTGACAAATGGCGTGATTGTGAGATAAGTTGAACCTGTCTCTGTACTGGCTTTGTTTGAAGAAAGACTTCAGAATTCTCTACTACATTTTAAGTTCCTTGCCAGAAAGATTGGAAATTACTATGTACTTTTCCCACCCCAACAGGACCATGGTAAAATACTCTGGTTACTAAAAACTGAACATAACTGTAGTTGTTAAAATCATCCCCATCTTGAGTCTATTGAAAACGCTATAGGAAATTAACATTGGTAAATATCAGTGACAAGAGATATATGTTTGGGATATATTTGTTTAAACCTCAAAAGGAAAAATTATCTAGGGTTAAGAAGGTGGACTAGAATATAGCTGACCTGTTAACCTAATTAGCAAAACTTAGCTAGAGTTAACTTTCAGTTCAAAAAAGAAAGAGCTCCAGTTGGGTGTGGAGAATTTCGCTCCCGGTATTAGAGGGGCGACAGTCACCTTGATAAGGGAAAAGGAAGTGCGGGTTTAACACCTGACATTAGTTGACTTAGGTGTGTGCTGCAGAAAATCTAGATTTAGCCAAGAAACATAAATAATGACAAGAATAGTACAGGAAAGGTGGTAAACTAAGGCTAAAATAAGATCTCTAGTGAATATAATGAAAAGAGGTGGAGTTTGAATACTTAAGAATCTGGCTTTGGCATTTACTCACCTGGGTGAAAAATCATTAAACTTCTCTGAACCTGTAAAATAGAGAAATCATGTCAAGTAATTTTAAGAATGAACTATAATTATATTAAAAATCTGTTGAAAAATAAAATGTTATCCAAAATGGAAGGATTATTATTATTACCTTTCCAGAGTAGAATGGGGAGCGTTCTTTAACCATGTTCTTGTCCCAGACAGCAAGCATGGGATCTTGGGGAAAAGGGAATCTTGTCTGCTCACCTCCCAACACTCCATTTCCCGTCCACTCGATATACTGAAAATACGAAGGGTGGGGACAGTGAGCTCTGCAGTAAATAACAAGACTTTTAAACCTGACAGATTGACTCTCTTGTGGCAGGATGATAGACCAGCCAGATGGAGGGCAAGGGAGGAGTATCATCTACTTTGAGGTTAACAGGACATGATACAATTCCACTGAAAAGTAAGAAAGTAAGTAAAAGTCACACTGATGATCTTAGTGAGTCAGCACCAACCTATAGAAACAAGAGCGTGAATCTGGCCACCATTGGTGCTGTTACGGTTAGAGAAGAGCACTCCTGGTAAACTTGGGCAGTGATAATCAGAGAGAAAGACTGGTCCTATAACAGGCTGATAGAACTATGGGTGCTTCATGACATAGCATAAATACATGGGAATGTTTAATACTGAAAAATGCTTATAGATATGATGCTGAGTAACGTGACTAATATTTTAAAGCAAACTTGAAAACATGACAAAACTAGTCTGTGTGCTTCAGGAAAAAGCAGAGCCTGTACTAGAACATGAAGAACTTAGAGATCACAGGAAAAGCCAGAACTACAACTATATACTGTGAAAGCAGTAAGTAAAATTATAAAAGAAGATTATTTTTGTTAGAAAATTTTTAGGAGGCAACACACATAATACCACATGTAATTATACAGAAATTCTTGTGCTGTGTACTCAGTCGTGAAGTCATGTCCAAGTCTTTGTGACCCATTGGACTGTAGGCTGCCAGGCTCCTCTGTCCATGGAATTTCCCAGGCAAAAATACTGGAATGGGTTGCCATTTCCTTTCCCAGGGAATTTTCCCGGCCAGGGATCAAACCCACGACTCCTGTTTCTTCTGCATTGGCAGGCGGATTCTTTACCACTGAGTCACCATAACTAAAAATAGTTACCAGCTTTCAATGTTAGAGGAGCATTGTTACGAATCTTAAGTCAGGCTTGTGGAATACTAAATATTTCTGACAAAAGGCTGTAGAAATCTGAAGCCATTCTTAGTGATCAGTGTCACCTTAGAAGTATTTACGAGTCAGATGCCATCTCTACATGGTGTCTCCAAATGTGTCATTCCTGGAGAGACAGGAGGATGACTCATGTCCTTCCATTGACTAGCGGGGACCTGTTCACTATGATCAAGCCTTACATCGTGTTTTGGGTCTACACATATTTTCTGTTATAATTAACTCTGGTTCTTTAGTTTTAAAAATTAGTAAAAATGTGCTTGATTTTTCCCTTTAGAATGTTTTTTCATCTTAACTCTGCTAGTCTATACAACCAACAAATTTGCTCAGAATAACCATCAATGCATGTATTATTTTCATTAAAGTGTGAGGAGATGAAAAATCACCTTGACAATTTTAAGTCAGCATAGATCCGAGAACTGATTGCTTACCTCACACAGGACTATCCTTGCACAAGCTCTTAAGTTTCTAAGTAGACACTGTTGGGAAGAATTTCTGATTATGAAATCAGTAATGAAATTCTCAGCAGCATTATTTTGTAAGCATTGTGCCCTGAATTTTTCCCCCAACATTTTATTATACAAATTTTCAAACATATAAAAAAGTTAAAATTTTATATTGTACTCACCACCCAGATGCTAGTTAGCATTAACTGTGCTTTGTCACATGTCTGTCCATCCATCAGCTCACCAATTCAGATTGTTTCTGATGCATTTTAAGTTGCAGAAATCTACATACTTCCTAATGAATACTTCAATCATTAGCTAGAATTCAGTATTTGCTTACAATTTTACTTTTATTTAAAATTAGCATACAATGAATGACTAAGTCTTAAGTGTGTATCTGCTGAGTTTTGTAAATGCATACAGTGCTGTCAAAACATAAAATACTATAAAAAAAATTCCCATATTGCCATTTCCAGTCAGTCCTCTACTCACCCACATCCTCCTCCACAGGCAGCCACTCTTCTTTGTTCTAACTTAGATCTTGTGTTCTAGATCTTTGTGTAAATAGAGCCACACAGCATGTATCTTTCTTGAAGTCTTCTTCACTTACCATGTTTTGGAGATTTATCCACGTGGTTGTGTGTATTAATAGTTAATTCCTTTTTTATTGCTGAGTAGTATTCCATTGTATGACTGTATTGCAGCTTATTTATTCATTTTCCTATTTATAAATACCTGGTCTGTTTCCAGTACTGGCGATTGTAAGTGAAGCTGCTATGGTTATTCTTAACATAAGTATTATGTGAACATAGGCTTTCATTTCTCTTGGGTGAATACCTAGGTTTAGAATTTCTGTGTCATAGGGCAGTTTTGAAAGAAACGTCCATATCTTTTTTTCAATGTGGTTGTGCTGTGCCCTGGATTTTCACTATATTTTGAGTGTGTAGAAAACTGTAAACTATTTTTATGACCCGTAATCTGAAGTATTAGAAGTGGATTTGGAATAGAAATGGTATTCTTCACAGTTGACAGTTAGTGTTGAAGGACACAAATGCCTGTCTGCCCAAAACAGCTCCCCAGATGGGACCTATCCCTGAAATTTTAGTGTAACTCCTTGAATGATTAAAGTACTTAAAGCATGGTGATAATATTAGCTAGAAAAATCAGCATTGGTTTGTTATATCACTAACTTTTGCCACCCGTTTTCAGTAGACAAAATAAGACTGCTAACAGAAAAGATTCGTTCTGTCAATAGGGGTGGAAGGGGTGCTAAAGAACATGTCGTACTAGTTAGTCCCAGGTACAGCAGCGTGGAAGAGAAGCATCTGGACTGAGAATCCCCCAAACGGTGGTCAAGAAACCAGAAAACAGGGTGGGGAGAATTCTACCTCACAGTTGTGCTTAGGAAGTAGCTATGTTTTTGCAGGACATTTTAGCCTTTACAAATCAAATCATATTTTCAATATTGTCTTTTTATTCAGTACCACCCAGCTACAGTTATTTCACACCCCTAGTGACTTTCATCCACTTTGTCTTACCCTTCTCACCTGTTCTGTTGCATATGGCAGTTACCTGTATAAGCCTGTAAAATTATAATCACATGTATGTTTCCAATGCTTGTGTTCAAAGATATTTATGTATGGTTCATTCAGTCTTTCTTATTTGATTTTTAAGGGCTGGGATATTTGGCTTCTACTGTAAATCCTTATAATGTTCCAAACACATTGTAAATGCAATAAAGATGTTAAAAACTACTTAATGGCAACAGATTTGATATGTATTTCTTTGATATGTTATCACTTTGGACAATAAATTTGGTTTCTGTTACTAATGATCTTTCATGACATCCAGGAAGAATTAAGTCATACTGGTCTCTATAAGATAATCTGATGAATTCTGCATTTTTTGATCATTCAAATTAGATTTTTTTTTTCGTTATTTTTTTTCCTATCCATATTCTGTAAAATATTTTATTAAGACAAAAACTTCAACTCCTTTGTTCTGAAGTTATCTGGAGTCTTAGAGACTAAACACACTTGACCTTGTGTGCCTCTTTCCCTTGTCAAAGCTCCCATCCTGCCTTCCCACAGGCTTAGCACAGAAACTCAGGACTTTCTGTAAGTCCCACATTGTCAGAAAGTGTTGGGTTCTCATCGCAGTGGTAGTGGTTACATTTCCTTTGTTCCTACCAGTAAGTCCCTTTTTAAGACTGAGAAGGAGAGTGTATTTTGGGTTGGGGAATGCATGTTAGAAGAAAGTTAGCTGTACTTCATATGACACATTCATATTATGCTGTACATAATAGCAGCTCCAGAATGGCTACCAGGAATTTCAGAGTTGCCAGAATTTGGAAGTTGGCAAGCCTTGTTGGATGAAGTTAAGTATATTTGAGTGATAGTTCAACATATGAGCAAGATATATATATATATATATATATGAAAAAGTTCATTTTCCCAACTAGTGTCCACCCCTGTCTCTAGATTTCCCTTTAGACACAATGAATTCACAAAGTTGTTCCACATTCTGCATAAAATCTACACAAAGGTATTCTCATAAACAAACTCTCCTGTGAAAGTTAAAATGAGAGTAAGAAATACCCAGTTTTTCCTGGGACTAGAGATAGTGTCTAACAACAGCAACAACAAAAAAGGTGGAAAAACTGAAAACAAAGTGAACAATAAGCAAAAAGCTAGTTCGTGACCATGATTAAAATATAACGGTTAGCAAACCATACTCCCACATTAAATAGCCTTGTACTGCACCAAACTGTAGCTTACCTGGAAGTTAAACACTTAAAGTGTTTAATCTCAAAAAGTTTTAATTATAAATATGTTTATGACTAAAAAATGGACAACAACCCAAAGATTTGAATAAATTTATCCTATTAGTTTAGAATATGATGTTGTTACAGAAGTATGTTTTTTGAAATTAAAATATTGGAAAGGTATTTATGGTATATTATTGAGTGGAAAAAGTTCCAAAACTTATAGAAATGTTATAATCCATTTAAAAATAAAAACAACTATAGAACTTAAATAAGTTATCTTTGAAATGTGGAATTGATAGAGCATCATAATTTTCTTATGTTTGTTACTTTTCTGATTTTTCTGTTCAAATGGGTATTTTTAAAGATCTAAATATAAAATGCCTAGCAAGTATATTCTGAAGTATCTGTTGCAACAAGGTGAAGTAGGCAAAAATAGATATGAAAATTGGGGGATGGAATCTTTAAACTCAGTATACTCTGTTTATTTTCAAATGCTACAAAAAGTACATCTTATTGAAGTCTTAGTATCGGAGATATGTAGAAGATAACATCATGGATTTAAATACCTTAGGAATATGTGCATTAAAGTCTGCTTACATCCCTCTCTTCAGGTCTGTTTCAAGCAAATTATTTTGTATAGGACAATGCTCCATTTTAAGAATGGACAAGCAAAGAAAATACTCTGAAGATTTCAGTAATAACTCTATTGCTGCAGGTTGATACTAATGAAGCCATGCCTGTATTGGAAGGATCATCTTCCTCTATCCCAGGATGATGAGTTACTGAAATCCCTCAAGATAAGTATCTATTCCTAGTTAAAATAAAGACTGGAAGAGAACAGGAATGAGTCAGCAGCAGACTCTCCTGTCTTTCTAACCCATTTTATTCTTTATCTAGAACACTCGCATAATAGGACTGTCAGCTGTGCCCACTTGTCTACACAGTTGAGTCTACAGGGAAGTCCTATAGTGATGACAGAGCCAGGCTTTCCTTAGAGTATTCTGTTAGAACTGGGGACACATTTTCCCATAAGAATGATTAAAATGCAGTAAGTCTTCTTCAGCTACATTGTAGGTTAATCAAGCTACTCAGTTGGATGACTTAGAAATTTAGTTAGTATTAATTTTGTTTGTTGCAAGTTGTGAACAACTGACCTACCAATAGATTTTTAGAACATATTTATTATTTGGAAACTGATTGTGGTCAACTGTCCTTTTTTGCTTTATTCCTTAAAATTCTGTTAAATATCAGAATAAAGTATAGTTACTGTTTTTAAATAGTATCTTAGGAAATAAGAAAAATATTAAAAGTAAAGCTGCCCATAATTTATCAATGCAAAAAATACAGTTAATGTATTTTTTGATGCCCTTCCTTAACCTAACAATATTATATACCATTACTCAACTTTTATTTTCTGCTCTTTATAGTCATTGTAACATAAAAATTTCCCTTTATTAATTTTTCCCAGTGCTAGTCAATAGCTGTGTAATATTCAATAAAAAATAGATACCATAACTATTATTACTATTAAGTAAAATGTTTTATTTCATTCCTTTTTCTCTTTCTTTCTTAATGCTTTGATAAATAATGCTATAGTGAACATCCTTGTACTTAATTGTAATTGTGTCTATCCTTGAGACTGATTCCTTAAAGTAAAAATATTGGATTAGAATGTATCCATATTTTAAGATTTTTGATAGTTGTGACTAAATTGCTTTCCAGAAGCAAATTTATGCTTTGCATCAAAAGTGTCCATTTTATGGCTTTCCTTCTAGAATGAAGTGTTATTTATAAAAAGTCTTTGCAAATTTTTGAAAAAAAAAAGATTTATTTTGCATTTCTTTAACTGTCAGTGATGTTGAAAATAGTTTAATAATTTGGTATTATTCATTGTATTTCTCCTTGATGACTTGCCTGTGTTTATTTTTTTTGTATTTTTCCTCTGGAGTTTTAGCCGTTTTTCTTATTTGTTCATAGGAAATTTTTACAAAGCAAGGATAATAATTCTTTATCATATTGGAGCAGTATTGCTCCTAGTTTATCATTTTTTTAATCTTTATGAATTTTGATGATGTTAGTATGTTTATTTTTGTGGTGAAATCTGTTAACCAATCTTTTTGATTTCTTACATAGCCTCAAATCATAGAAAAATCCTCTCCTTCAGCTTAAATTTTGTTCCTCTGGTAAAGTTTTATTTTTCACTTTTAAATCCAAAAGCAATTTTGATGCACTATATGAGATAATGATCTAATATGATAGATTTTTCCAAACATCAACTGTTGTCACCATTACTGATTGAATAACCTGTCCCTCCCAATGATTTCTGATACTTCTGTGAAAATATATTGAGTTCTTAAGTTTCCTGGTTCTGCTTCTGGGCTTGCTGTTCTGTTCCATTGATTGGTATGTCTGTCTTTTGCCCGTCCCACACTGCCTCTAAGACTGCTTTCAAAACAAAACAAAACCCAGAAGTTCCTTGTAGGAGCATTACAAAAATTAGCTCTTCCTACTGAAAGAATATTTTTGTGACATAAGTTAATAAAAAAAAAACCCCTGGCTGAGTATAGGTGTAGGTGTCAGCAGATTCAGGGGGGTGAAGATGAAGAGCTATATGCTTAAAGATGATGAAGACTAAAGGAGGAGGTAAGTGAAAAGCAGTAGCTGAAAAGTATTTATTACTTGAATGGGCACAGTATGCAATATGGAGGGAGAAAACGGGATGCAGAATTCAGAGAATAAAAAGTATAAGATAAGTACAAAACAGCCAGAAAATAGTGAAAATGGAAGGGTAGGAGAAAATGGAGAAACAAGATGAAGTTTTACAAGAAGAGAATAATGGCTGTAGTATTATAGGATAAATATATGAAGTATGTTTGCAATAGTATGTTTCTATATAAAATGTAATATACAAAACAAGGCCCAATCCATGGGGTAAATAGAGACGTACAGAACAGCATGTTGTATCAACATTGATGACAGATGAATCAGACTGAGACAAGAACCCAGGTCCTTAGACTGTCCTTAGAGAATCGATTCTCTCGTATGATCAGATTAATGGTAAAAAGAATTTTCAAGTGTGGAGCTTACCTGGATACCCTTGAAATACTTGAAATTATTAATTTACAGTTGACCCTTGGAAAAAATGGGGGTTAGGGGCACCAGCCTTTTGCTGCAGTTAAAATTCCACATATAATTTTACAGTCAAACCTCCATATCCATAGTTTCACCTCTGTGTATTCAACTAAATACTGATTTTGTCCTATTATAGTACATATTTATTGAAAAATCCACATGTAAGTGGACTCATGCAGTTCAAACCCATGTTGTTTATGGGTTAACTGTATAATTTTTCAATTTGTAAGTTTGCTGTGGAGTTATATAAGCTTTGACTCTACAGTTTAAAGCCCGTGGTTAGCAGTCTTGTTTTTGGTGTTGGATTGGCATGAGTTAAACCTCATAAACCTTATAATTTTGGATATTTAGTGTATCTAGGTCAATTTCCTTAATAAAATGAGATTAGTAATAGAAAATACCTGAAAATGTTTCTCTGGCAGTTACATGAGATCATAAATTCTTTAAGAGGTAAGTTGACATATAAGCAGTGCCCTATATTGAAAATTTTATCTGTAAACTTCCTAACTGCAAACTTATTGAGGGCAGATACTCCACCTCCTTCCCTGATGTTTTGCTGTGCCAACATTAGTTTTTAACACATTTGATCCTTTAGCGGACTTTTCCCTAAGGGATACAAGTATGATGATAAGAAAAGAGAGGGTACAACCACAGGTTTGCTTTCTGCAGACCCACTCTCTGAATGTAAAAATGCCATCTCTTCTTGTCAAGAGTCTCTTCTGAATGCAACTTCATCAAGAGTGGGCTGTCTTTTAAGTTAGCATCAACTGACACTTTAGGATAAGAGCCCTCTAATGTGGACTAATAACCAGGTAAGGGCAGCAGTGGGTAGCAAAGAGGCTAGGGCCCATTGCAGGTGGTGGGCAAAGGAGACTAGAAAGGAACAGAGACTGTGAGGTTACAAAAATGAACTTATATCTTTCAATTCCCCATGAGCTACTCTTATCTATTTTATCCTGCAAAATTTTCACATCCAAATGTACTTAGGAGGTAGAATTCTGTGGAGAGGGTCTGAATAAAATGCATCCTACATATTCTTCTGGAGCATACTTTCTGAACGACAAAGCTTCCTTCCGATTCCTTAATCTCAAAATTTGTTTTTAAAGAAATGAGTTTGAATTCATGCTTGATGTGATTAAAATGTGCCTTTGCTTCAGCTTTGTTATTTATGCAGGCCTCCTGGCCATGAAAGAGGAATTTAAGGAAACTATTCAAATATTGTATAACTTGGATGTCTTCAAGCCTAACTACTCTGTGGATGCTAATGGCATGAGGAGTGTCACATTGCATTGAGTGGGTGAGTGAAAGTCATTCAGTCAAGTCTGACTCTTTGTGACCCGGAATTCTCTAGGCCAAAGTTCTGGAGTGAGTAGCCTTTCCATTCTCCAGGGAATCTTCCCAACCCAGGGATCAAACCCAGATCCTCCCGCGTTGCAGGTGGATTCTTTACCAGCTGAGCCACAAGGGAAGCCCAAGAATACTGGAGTGGGTAGCCTATCCCTTCTCCAGGGGATCTTCCTGACCCAGGAATTGAACCTGGGTTTCTTGCATTGCAGGCGGGTTCTTTACCAGCTGAGCCACAAGGGAAGCCCAAGAATACTGGAGTGGGTAGCCTATCCCTTCTCCAGGGGATCTTCCCGACCCAGGAATTGAACCAGGGTTTCCTGCATTGCAGGCAGATTCTTTACCAGCTGAGCTACCAAGGAAGCCCCGTCCAACCTCTTATTTCCCTGAAAATATGGAGGGGGCAAGCTGATGCAGCAGAACCTCTAAATTCTGTGTAGGAGAAATGAGCCCCCCCCCAATACCTTTGGATTTGAAAGTCAATATGGAATGTGTTTAGGAAAACTATCGAGCTACAGGGAATGGAAAACTCACTCTTAAATGACATGCTTGCAGACTCATTCAACCTGAAAACCAGCAAAAAACCCATCTGGTGGAAAAGTACATAGATCATAGATAAAAGGGATTCACTTACTGATCTTGAAGCATCTGCCAGAGAGGAAAGAACCAGTTGGGATGCTCCCTTTGGACTGAGACACTGGTGGGAGCCATTTTTTGTGACCCTGGGTTATGTAATATCAGCACTGGCTGGCAAAATATTAAAATTCTTTCTCTAACCTGTTAGTGCCAGAAGGCATGCCACACTGAAGGCACCACCCACCCCTGCACGTCAGCTGGGCCTCACAGCCAGCCAGCCAGCAGCCTTGCCCACCATCATGTGCAGTAGCAATGGCTGGACCCTGCAGCTTGTCTGAGGTCCAGGCCTCACTCACCAGGGCATCACACCAGAAGCTGTGTCTTCATGACAACAGGAAGACACATAGAGCCCACATAGAGGATGCCCTGTACCTGGCTCTGGTGTAAGGCTTGTACCTCTAAACCCTCAGGACGTCTTCTAGATTAAGCCACTCCTTCAAGACTGGGAGAGATTGCTGATTTACCTAAATCAAAGGAGCAAACACACATTTAGGTAAAATGAAAATACAGAGGAATATTATCCAATAGAAAGAACAAGACAAAAGCTCAGATAAAGACCTAAATGAAATGGTAATAAGCAATCTACTTGATACAGGATTCAAAGTAATGGTCATAAAGAGTCTCCCTGAACTCAAGAGAAGAGTGGATGAACACAGAACTACAACATAGAGAATATTGTTGTTCAGTTGCTTAATCATGTCTGACTCTGTGACTCTATGGACTGCAGTGCACCATGCTCCTTTGTCCTCCACTGTCTCCTGGAATTTGCTCAAATTCATGTCCATTGGGTTGGTGGTGCTATCTAATCTCATTCTCTGCCACCCCCTTCTCTTTTTGCCTTCAGTCTTTCCCAGCTTCAGAGTCTTTTGCAGTGAGTTGGCTCTTCACATCAGGTGGTCAAAGTTTTGAAGCTTCAGCTTCAACACCAGTCCTTCCAGTGACTATTCAGGGTTGATTTTCTTTAGGATTGACTCGTTCTTGCAGTGCAAGGGATGCTCAAGAGTAAGAAAATACAAAACAGAAGTTACAACTATCAGAAAGAGAAACAGTTCCATTTACAGTTGGATCAAAAAGAATAAAATACTTAAGAATACATTTAACCAAGGAGCTGAAAGACCTGAACACTGAAAACAATACAACATTGATGACAGAAATTGAAGAAGACTAAAATAAATGGAGAGATTTCATGTTCCTGGATTGGACGAATTGATATTATTAAAATGTACATTCTACTCAAAGTAAATCTGTAAATTAAATACAATCCCTATCAAAATTCCAAGAGCATATTTCACAGAACTAGAATAAATAATTCTAAAATTCGTATGGAACAACAAAAGATGCCAAATGGCCAAAAAAGTCTTGAGAAAGAATAACACTAGGTATTATGCTCCCTGATTTCAAATTTTACTATATAGCTATAGTAATCAAAATAGTGTGGTACTGGCACAAAAACAGACAGCTCAATGGAACAGAATTGAGAACCCCAAAGAAACACATATATGGATAGTTTATGACAAAGGAGCAAAGAGCATACGATGAAGAAAGCTCGGTCTTTTCAACAAATGGTTTTGGAAACTGGACAGCTACATGCAAAAGAATAAAAACTAGAAGCCTGTCTTACACCATATACAAAAGTTAAAGTGGATTGAAGATTTGAATGTAGTACTTCAAATCATTAAATTCCTGGAAGAAAAACATAGACGATAACCTCATTGACATCAGGCTTGCTGATGTTTTGTGGCTCTGACTCCAAAGACAAGAGAAACAGAAATAAACAAACGGTACTATATTAAAGTAAAAATTTCTACACAGAGAAGGAAACCAGCATCCTAATTAAATAAGGCAGCCTACTGAATAGGAGAAGGGGTTAATATCAACAATATGTAAAGAATTCATAGAACTCAACAACAACAAAAAGAATAACCTGATTAAAAAATGGATAGAGGATCTGAATAGACGTTTTTTTTTTTTTTTTCAAAGAAGACATACAGATAGCAAGCATCACTAATTATTAGGGAAAGGCAAATCAAAACTATAGATAAAACTATCACTTCACATCTTAGGGTGGCTATAAGAAATAACGAATGTTGGAGAGGATGTGAAGAAGAGAATCCTCATACACTGTTTTCCATGGAAAATAGTATGGAGATCCTTCAAAAAATTAATAATAGAACTATCATATGGTCCACTTACTCCACCGCTGGGCATTTATCTGAAGAACATGAAGATACTGATTTGAAAATAAATATACACCACTGTGTTCATTTCAAGAAGCAAAAGTTAGAACTGGACATAAAAAAAACATACTGGGGAAAAAAAAATAAAACATACTGGTTCCAAATCGGGAAAGGAGTACATCAAGGCTATATATTGTCACCCTGCTTATTTAACTTATATGCAGAGTCCATCATGTGAAATGCTGGGCTGGATAAAGCACAAGCTGGAATCAAGATTGCTGGGAGAAATATCAATAACCTCAGATACGCAGATGACACCACCCTTATGGCAGAAAGTGAAGAACTAAAGAGCCTCTTGATGAAAGTAAAAGAGGAGAGTGAAAAAGTTGGCTTAAAACTCAACATTCAGAAAACAAAGATCATGGAATCCGGTCCCATCACTTCATGGCAAGTAGATGGGGAAATGGAAACAGTGACAGACTTTATTTTTTTGAATTCCAAAATCACTGCAGATGGTGACTGCAGCCATGAAATTAAAGGATGCTTTCTTCTTGAAAGGAAAGCTATGACCAACCTAGACAGCATATTAAAAAGCAGAGACATTACTTTACCAACAGAGGTCTGTCTAGTCAAAGCTATGGTTTATCCAGTAGTCGTGTATGGATATAAGAGTTGGCTTATAAAGAAAACTGAGCACTGAAGAATTGATGCTTTTGAACTGTGGTGTTGGAGAAGACTCAGAGAGTTCCTTGGACTGCAAGGAGATCCAACCAGTCCATCCTAAAGGAAATCAGTCCTGAATATTTATTGGAAGGACTGATGCTGAAGCTGAAGCTCCAATACTTTGGCCACCTGATGAGAAGAACCAACTCATTGGAAAAGACCCTGATGATGGAAAAGATCGAAGGCGGAAGGAGAAGGGTACAACAGAGGATGAGATAGTTGGATGGCATCACCAATGCAGTGGACATGAGTTTGAGTAGGCTCTGGGAGTGGGGACAGACAGGAAAGCCTGGCATGCTGAAGTCCATCTAGTCGCAAAGATTTGAGCAACTGAACTGAACTGTGTTCATTGCCGACTCGTTTATAATAGTCAAAATATGGAAACAACCTAAGTGCTCATTGCTAGATGACTGGATAAAGAAGATGTGAGGTGTACACACACATACCCAATGGAATACTACTTAGCCATAAAAATAATGAAATCCTGCCATTTGCAACCACGTGGGTGAAATGAAGCAATGTGAAATAAGTCATATGAAGAAAGACAAATACCATATCATTTCACTTATATGTAGGATCTAAAAAAGCAGGCGAGCAAGCAAATAAAACTTAAATACAGAAATCAGATTACTGGTTATCAGAGGGGAAGAAGTTTGTGGGGGTGGGCAAAATGGGTCTCACATTGAGAGATGCTATTTAGATTTGTGGTGGTGATTGCTTTGAAATGTAAACAGATTTTTAATTAAAATGCTGCATACCTGAAACATATGTAATAATAAAACGTATGCACATAAGTGTAAAAATCTCAATAAAATATTGGCAAATTGAATTCAGTTCAGATCAGTTGCTCAGTTGTGTCCAACTCTGCTACCCCATGGACTGCAGCATTCCAGGCTTCCTTGTCCATCACCAACTCCTGGAGCTTGCTCAAACTCATGTCCATCAAGTTGGTGATGCCACCCAACCATCTCATCCTCTGTTGTCCCCTTCTCCCCCGACCTTCAATCTTTCCCAAAATCAGGGTCTTTTCCAATGAGTTGGTTCTTCTCATCAGGTGGCCAAAGTATTGGAGCTTCAGCTTCAGCATCAGTCCTTCCAAAGAATATTTAGGACTAATTTCCTTTAGGATGGACTGGTTGGATCTCCTTGCAGTCCAAGGAACTCTCTAAGAGTCTTCTCCAACACCACAGTTCAAAAGCATCCATTCTTCAGCACTTCATCAATGGTCCAATTCTAACATCCATACTTAACAAATGGAAAAACATAGCTTTGACTATACAGAACTTGTTGACAAAGGTCTTTAATATGCTTCTTAATATGCTATCCAGGTTTGTCATAGCTTTTCTTCCAAGAAGCAAGCATCTTTCAATTTCATGGCTGTATTCACCATCTACAGTGATTTTGGAACCCCCCAAAATAACATCTGCCACTGTTTCCCCTGTTTCCCCATTTATTTGCCATGAAGTGATGAGATCAGATGCCATGATATTTGTTTTTTGAATGTTGAATTTTAAGCCAGCTTTTTCACTTTCCTCTTTCACTTTCATCAAGAGGGTCTTTAGTTCCTCTTTGCTTTCTGCCATAAGGGTGGTGTCATCTGCATATCTGAGGTTATTGATATTTCTCCCAGCAATCTTGATTCCAGCTTGTGCTTCATCCAGCCCAGCATGAAGTATAAAAATTGTAAGTGTAAGTGAAAATTTTCTCAATAAAATATTGACAAACTGAATTCAAGAGCACATTAAAAGGATCATATATCATGATCAAGCAGGGTTTATCTCTGGAATGCAAGCATCTCAACTTACGCAAACAATAAATGCAATACACCACATTGATAGAATGAAATATAAAAATCATATGATGTCTCAATAGATGCATAAAAAGCATTTGACAAAATACAACATCCTTTCATGATAAAAACTTTTGGGAACTTGAATATAGATGGAATATACCTCAAGATAATAAAGACCATATATAACAATCCCATAGCTAACATAATCTGTAATTGGTAAGCAGATTCTTTACCACTGGCACCACTTGGGGAATACAGCGTGATACTCCATGATGAAATATTGAAAACTTCTCTGTTAAGTTCAAAATCAAGGCCAGAGTGCCGAGTCTCACCGCTGTTATTCAACATAGTACTGGAAGTCTAACCACAGCAATCAGGCAAGATGATGGAAAAAGAAAAAAGATTTCAATTGGAAAGGAAGAAGTAAAAATGTCTCTGTTGCAGATGACATGATCTTATGCACAGAAAGTTACAATAACTCCACCAAAAAAAATTAGAAATAACAAATTTAGTAAATTTGCATGATATAAAATCGGCATACAGAAATCAATTCCATTTCTATACATGAACAGCAAAACATATGAAAAAATAATTCCATTTACAATTACATCAAAAATAATAGTAAATTTAACCAAAGTGAAAGATTTTGGTTACACTGAAAACTGTAAGACAATGAAACTGAGATACAAACAAGTGGAAATATATCTTGTGTTCATGTATTAGAAGAATTAACATTGTTAAAATGCCCATAATACCCAAAGCTCTCACTAGATGTAATGCAGTCTCTATCAAAACTTTAATGGCTTATTTCATGGAAGTAGAACAAATCTAAAATTTGTATAACTCCAAAAGACCCTGAATAACCAAAGAAATCCTGAGAAAGACAAACAAACCCAGAGGCATCACATTTCCCTCATTTCAAACTGTATTATAAAGCTATAGTAAGCAAACAGTAGACCAATGGAAAGAGTTGAGAACCCAGAAATAAACCGTCCCAACACATATTTGACAAGGAAGCTAAGAAGATTCAGTGGGGAAGGATAGATAGTCTCCTTAATAGTTGATATTGAGATAGCTATAGGCATAAAAATGAAGTTACACTCCTACCATATACCCCTCACAAAAATTAACTCAAAATGGACTAAAGAGATAAACATAAGACCTAAAACCATAAAAATACTAAGAAAACATAGGGAAAAGTCTCATTGACATTGATCTTGACAATGATTTTTAGATAATGGCACCATGAAAAAAAAAGCAAAAATTAAGTGGGATGACATCAAAATGAAAAGTTTCTGTACAGCAAAACAAGCAACCAAAAAAATTAAAAGACAGCCTATGAAATGGGAGAAATTATACATGAAGCATATATCTGATAAGTGGTTAGTACACAAAGTACATAAAGAACCCATACAATTCAATAGCAAGACAAAAACTAACCCAATTAAAAAATAGTGAAATTGAATAAACATTTTTCCAAAGAAGACATACAGATGGCCAACAGGTACATGAAAATGTGCTTAACATCTCTAATTAACGGGGAGATGCAACACAAAACCACAGTGAAATATCACCTCCCACCTGTTAGAACAGCCATCATCAAAAAGACAAGAGAGAGCAAGTGTTAGCAAGGATTTGGAAAAGCAAGTCCTTGTGCACCGTTGGTGGAAATGTAAGTAATGCAGCTAATGAAAGATAGTATGGAGGCTCCTCAAAAAATTAAAAATAGAACTACCAAATGACTCAGCAATCCTACTTCTGGCTATAAAACTAAAGGACATAAAAAACCAGGATCTCAAAGAGATCTTTACTCCCATATTTATTGTCTTACTATGTGTAATAGTCAAAATCTGAGAACAACCTACGTGTCTGTCAGTGGATGAATGAATAAAGGAGATGAGGTGTACAGATATGTACACACACACATATGCACGTGTGTGTGTGTGCTAAGTCACTTCAGTCGTGTCTGACTCTTTGTGACCCTACAGACTGTAGCCTGCCAGGCTCCTCTGTCCTTGGGATTCTCCAGATAAGAATGCTGGAGTGGGTTGCCGTGCCCTCCTCCCCGGGATTTTCCTGACCCAGGGATTGAACACACATCTCCTATGTCTCTTGCACTGACAGGCAGGTTCTTTACCACTAGCACCGCCTAGGAAGCCCATATGTGTGTGTGTGTGTTAATATTATTCAACCATGAGAAGGAAAGAAATCCTTTCATTTGCAACACATAGATAGACCTTGAGGGTATCATGTTAAGTGAAATAAGTTAGAGTAAGACAAATACTGTGTGATATCACTTATATGTGGAATCTAAAAAAAAAAAAATGCAAATTCGTAGAAACAGGGAATAGATAATAGTTACCAGGGACTGAAAGATTGCAACAATTGGTTAAATTGTACAAACTTCCACTTAGAAGATGAATACATTCTAGGGATCTAATGCACAACATGGTAATTATGGTTAGCAATATTATATACTTGAAAATTTCTTAAAAAGTAAATCTTGAATATTCTCAAAACAAAAGAGAAATGGTACTGATCTGATGTGATAGAGGTGCTAGCTTTTGGTATCATGGTAATTATTTTGTAATATATAAGTACATTAAATTAACACATTGCAATTCTTAAATTTACACAGCTTTATATGTCAAATATATCTCAGTAATCCTGGAAAAAACAATTAGAGTAGTAATATCTCCAAGCCTAAAATTTGTGATAACTCAAAGTATCTTTAAGCATCTCCACAGAAATTTTAAATGTTTTTTCCAAGGCACTTTTTAAAACCTATTAACACAATTTACTCCATGATATACCATTGGCAAGAAGAAGGAAATGGTGGGTTAGTAATTTCACAGATTAAACCAAAGTGTGGTAGATTAAAGAAGGTTGGAAATTTTTAAAATATGTTCTTAAAAACTCATGTAAAGGCCAAAGTGAGTGGATTCAGACGTTCAGAGAGTCACCCTACTTTTAAACTTGGTCTTATATGCCTTTATTTTAAATCTGTATTAAATTTTCTATCTTTCTAACATAATCCAATGAAGTAGCAAGTAAAGATAGACTGAATATTCAGCATACTGGTAAAGTTAAAAATGAATACTAAATACAGCTATTTCCTCTCCCCATAAAATTTTTTTTCTTAAGTATCAGTTGAAGTACATGGAAAAAGAAAATCCAAGGAAATCACATCTTATTTTAATTATTTACATTTACCTGTATAAAGTATGGAAAAATTAATGAAAGAATTAGGAATCTGAGAAGTTGAAAGTACACAAAATAGATTTTAAACAGACCCGTTGGAAAGCAGATACTTTATTTCATGTTTTAGGTTCAAGAAAGATGAATATCAATGCATAATTCATATAAATGGCTATACAAATCATTAAACAATCTTACAATATATGTTACTAGAAGAATCGATTTCCATTCTTCTATGTGATTAATCCTTAATGATGTGATTGCATTTTAACAACAACAACAACAAAAAGAACTTTGACAGAAACTCAAATCAGTTTTATTATCACATTAATTTACATCTGTTCAGAAAATGTTCTAATGCTTTTTCACCTTGATTTGGAAAATTCTTTAAAAGGGATTTTGCTGTTTCCAGGACATTTTAGTTTGGTGTATTTCCCGTGTTATATGACTTTCTGGCCAGATTGCTTCATGTATGTATTTTATCTTTAGTTTTCTAACTGAGAAAGCTGAGGATGGAGATGTTACTTTGTACTTGTGTTGTTATCTTTTAAGGCTGCTTGGTATTCTGACTCAGAGAACTCTGTCCAGGAAATGCTCAACCTTTGTGGACTAGCTGAGTGACAGGTTTGTATGGACATCTGTATAATTTTTGATCTAACATTAGGATAGAACTTACTCCCTGTTGTATTGGAGCAAGAGAGTAAGAGGGAAGTGAGTTCTAGATTCACTTGCTTCTTGAACTTGAATAAGCCACTTAACTTCTCTTGCCTCAATTCTCCAACACATATGGCAGAATTAACAGTCCTGCCCTGACTGTAGTACAATCACTCTTTTTTTATCCACACAGGATTGCTTCCGAACCTCCTTCGGATACCAAAATCTGCAGATGCTTAAGTCCCTTATATAAAATCTTCAGATATGGAGGGCCGACTGCACGAGGTTGTTGAGAGGTCCAACCAGATGAACTGGTTATACGTTTTACAAATCTAAAGGGAGCTAATGAGGGTGGGGCTTGTAAAAAAAATCAGGGCCTGTGCACCGTAGGTACTCAATGGTACACTTAATGGTGAGGGCTTCAACTCGCCCCAGCAGAATTTAGACTACATAAATTGCTTTTGAAATCTGCCCTTTGTGAGGGTGGAATTTGTGATAGGAAACTGCTTTGCTTAGGGTGGTGTGAGCTGTGGCGGGTGGGGCGCAAATAACCTGCTCCTTTTGTTTCCATTTTTGATTTCCAGGTTTCTGTGAGTTTCTCTCATCTTGCTTCCTGTTTTTCCTGAAAGCCTGAGTATATGAATATCTTTTTTCCTGCAGGTGTTGGTAACTGCTTTATCCTTCCGGACATTCTCAGCAACCATTGCCTTTCATGTGGCTTCTAGGACTGCATTGAATGATGTAGTAACAGAAATCAAAATAATGATAGTGATGGACTTCTGTATGAGCCCTGGTGTGATGCATTCTTACTTGGAATGAGGATGCAGATCTTAAAAACCATACAGTAAATTTGTAGAAACTCGGGCAACTGATCTTTTAAAAATATAATTTACAGGGGAATTCTGTTAACAATGACTTTGTCATTAGTGAAAGTGAAAGTGTTAGTCATTCAGTTGTGTCCAACTCTTTCTGAGCCCATAGCCTGTAGCCCATCTCTGTCCATATAGGCTCCTCTGACCATGGAATTTTTCAGGCAAGGATAGTGGAGTGGGTTTCCTTCTCAAGGGGATCTTCCTGACCCAGGAATCAAACCCAGGTCTCCCACATCACAGGCAGACTCTTTATGGTCTGAGCTACCAGGGAAGACTTTGTCATCAAACTGATAACCAATAAACTGTCAATATATGATGAAACATCACCTCATACAACTGAGAAAGCCCGTTTTAACAATATTTAAAAGAGTATTGTTACAGATAACATATGAACACATATGTGTATTATGTATAATATATATATATATATATACATTTCTTTATATTTTAGTCTTTCTTAAAACATTTTTTTAAACGTTCTCTTTTTAACTCTTCACATACTTCCTGCTTTGAATCCATGGATACTACCATTCTGTTTAGGGTATCTGATTTTTATGTCCTTGAATTTTGCATTTTATTATTTTGCCTTCCTTGGCAGAGTTATAGCTGCATGGAGAAGTTACAGCTTACTCTCAGGGTCACTGCTGGGTTCCCAAGCAGCTGGAAGGCCTGCTGCTCTTTAGGCTTCCCCGGGGATTACTCTGGGCTGGAAATTCTCAGCCTCAACTGGAGTTAAGCAACAGTGAGGACAAAAACACAAGAAGTGTAATTTTCCAAAATCAAGTCGACTAAGACTGCTGTCTTCCCGTTTACTCACCCTCCCTTCTGAAGGGTAACTCTATGGGCTCTTCATTATGTTAGTAAGAATTAGAGAAACTCTGCTATGTTGAAGCCTGGGTGCACAGCTCAATGTAGGTAGAAAGCCTTATTTAAATTTTTAAAATAAACTTTGCACATAAAAACTTTTCACTGATTAAAAAAAAAATTTTTTTTTTCTGGCTTGAAGTACTATAGTGTCTCCCGTTGAGAAAAAAAAGTTTTGCCAGATCAGTAACAGCCACGTATTTGCTGATTATTTTGACTGCACTCTATACAAATATTTGACAGTTTTGCAGATCATACATTGTTCTGTTGCTTCAGTTGCTAAGTCATGTCTGACTCTCTGCAACCCCATGGACTGACTGTAGCCAACTAGGCTCCACTGTCCATGGGATTCTCCCGGCAAGAATATTGGAGTGGGTTGCCATTTCCTTCTCCAATACATTGTTCTAGAGGGAGAATTTTAGGAAAATGTGTACTTGATAACTGAACAGATATTGCTCTCATTTCACACACTATTTTGGTAAACCATGCCTTAAAGTTACAGTAAATGCAGCCATCTTTGATCTTTGATCAAGTTCAAGTTTTTGAACTTTCCCAAATTTTGTTTTGCTTTGTTTTTCTTAATATTTATAGAAGGAAATTTTACTGGATATTAAAGTTGCTTGTTTATAATTATTCTTCCAGGTCATATGGAGAGGCTAAGCATTATGTCATTAAACATGTTATGGTTAGGAAATCTATTTCATGTACACAGAGTGTAAAACTGTTTAAAAAGAGTCATGATGTTTCTTAAGTGAATCATACGTGTCTATAAAGAAACATCCCAAAGGGGCATTATATTGGCGTTTGTGTTTTGGGTGCTACACAATTCATCCTACCTCTGCTTTCACTCTTGACTCCTACACTCTCCAGGAAGAGTTTTTTTAATGACATTAAAGAAGTGCTAAGTCAAACAATGCCATTCTTTAGATGAAAACCTTGCAATAATGTCCCATCTCAGACTGAAATCCAGAGTCCTTACCTGGGTGTAAGAGCAGGGTTACCACACAGTTTATAATCCAAAGAGAACTCTTCAGAGAATGGAAGGGGCCAAAGAGTAATTATGCCAGGGAAACAGGCATAAAACATGATTATCCCAAGCAAACCCAGACCCTTCCTTGGCAGATCTCATGGTCTATCAGTGTCCTCTTCCCTCAGTTCTCACTTAGCTCCAGCCACATTGATCTACTGAAAGTTTTTCAGCTATAACAAGCGTGGCCAGATACCTGAAGGGTTCTTTGCTGAGATATCTTTGTGCCATGCTCTTTTAGGCTTAATTCTTGTCTCTAGTCAAACCTTGTGTCTTCAGAAGTTTCCCTGACTACTTCCTAAAGTATTTAGTATCCCTCTCCCCCTATTCACTCTCACCTTCTTACTGCCTTATTTTTCTTCATAACACTTATTACATCCGAACATAATTGTATATGTATTTTTGTTTGTGTTCTAACTGGTTGTGTCTCCCCCATCAGAAGGCAAGCTGCATCAGTGGATGAACTTTGTTTCACTTACTGCTGTGTGTCTGGCATCTGGAACAGTGCCTGACAGCTATGAGTTATTTAATCATACTCACTGAATCAACAAATGAGTATCTACATAGAAGAATAAGTTGACAGCTATAATGGAAGCTTTTTTAAGAGCATGCTTTTATTTACTTATGGATATTAATTAAATGACAGTGCTTATAATCTAAGAAATAAATGAGAGGTGCCAAAGAGACTAATTTCATAGTACAAATAATGAGTTAGGGAAGATTTTGTTGAAAGTGAATGATTAAAGATAGTATTCTAGAAATGCTGACTCACTGAAATTTTTTTACCATTTGATTATACTGACATATTTCCTCCCTGGTAATGCACATTTTATGTCTTTCAAAGGTATTTAATCCATTTGAGTTGCCTACCATATTATCAGGTCAGTTCAGTTGCTCAGTCGTGTCTGACTCTTTGCAACCCCATGAATCGCAGCACGCCAGGCCTCCCTGTCCATCACCAACTCCCGGAGTTCACCCAAACCCATGTCCATCAAGTCAGTGATGCCATCCAACCATCTCATCCTCTGTCGTCCCCTTCTCCTCCTGCCCTCAATCTTTCCCAGCATCATGGTCTTTTCAAATGAGTCAGCTCTTCACATCAAGTGGCCAAACTATTGGAGTTTCAGCTTCAACATCAGTCCTTCCAATGAACACCCAGGACTGATCTCCTTTAGGATGGACTGGTTGGATCTCCTTGCAGTCCAAGAGACTCTCAAGAGTCTTCTGCAACACCACAGTTCAAAAGCATCATTTCTTCAGTGCTCAGCTTTCTTTACAGTCCAACTCTCACATCCATATTTGACCACTGGAAAAACCATAGCCTTGACTAGATGGACCTTTGTTGACAAAGTAATGTCTCTGCTTTTTAATATGCTGTCTAGGTTGGTCCTAACTTTCCTTCCAAGGAGTAAGCATCTTTTAATTTCATGGCTGCAATCACCATCTGCAGTGATTTTGGAGCCCAGAAAAATAAAGTCTGCCACTGCTTCCATTGTTTCCCCATCTATTTGCCATGAAGTGATGGGACTGGATGCCATGATCTTAGTTTTCTGAATGTTGAGCTTTAAGCCAACTTTTTCACTATCCTCTTTCACTTTCATCAAGAGGCTCTTTAGTTTTCTTCACTCTCTGCCATAAGGGTGGTGTCTGCATATCTGACGTTATTGGTATTTCTGCCGGCAATCGTGATTCCAGCTTGTGCTCCCTCCAGCCCAGTGTTTCTCATGATGTACTCTGCATATAAATAAGCAGGGTGAGAATATACAGCCTTGACGTACTCCTTTTCCTATTTGAACCAGTCTGTTGTTCCATGTCCAGTTTTAACTGTTGCTTCCTGACCTGCATACATACAGGTTTCTCAAGAGGCAGGTTATAATTCAACTTAATTTAAAAACTTATTTCAGATTTTGTGGCAGTTACTAGATTTAAGAAATCCCTTAACAGACGTTGTCTTAGAAATGATCATGCATATCTATCAGAACACCACTGATGTGCCAAGCATAAAGTGTTTTTCAAATGTTACTAAATCCTCCCAACAGACTTATTTGACCTTGGTAGTCCCATTATCTCCAATTGCAGTAAGGAAGCTAAGGCACAGAGGGGTAAAGGCAGTCTGGCTTCAGAGCCCCTAACCCATTGCCTTTGCCATTTTGAATGGTTTACTTGTTGTTGTTTTGGGATTACTATCAATTTATTCTTCCTGTTAATTTCTGTATCCCAATAGAAATACCCTGAAAGTATCCCCTGATTTCTCTGGCAAGTTCTAAATGAAACCTTTTGTGATTCAGTCTGATTAACCACTACCAGTTTTTTTCCCTTAACTTTTATCATTGTAGATTTCTATCTTGGCTATGTTTTTCATTGGTTATGGTCTTTTTTCACTGTAATGTTACCATTTTGAGAATAGAGACCTCTGTTTGCTAGCTGCTATGTTCCTAATGTTAGTGCCTGGTATGTAGCAAATGCTCATAACTATTGGTTGAATCAGTAAATACTGAGTGAATGAATTGTATCAAAATGTGATTCGATCAGTCAGCCAATATTATAAGCACCAATTCTGTGCTGTGTGTGTGTGTGCACATGCGCACGCTGTGTGCTTACTTGCTCAGTTGTGTCTGACTCTTTGTGACCCCATGGACTGTAGCCTGCCAGGGTCCTCTGCCCATGGGGATTCTTCAGGCAAGAATACTGGAGTGGGTTGCTGTACCCTTCTCCAGGGGATCTTCCTAACCTAGGGATCCAACCCAGGTCACCCACATTGCAGGCAGATTCTTTACCATCTGAGCCACAAGGTAAGCCCCTCTGCGCCTAGCACTCTCCTTCATATGTATAGTTATATATGTGTATGTATATATATTATATATAATACACACACATATATAGTATTTGGTAAATCTCAACTTCTCTTCTAAGTGCTTTGTGTAAAGGAAATCTTTTTAATCTCTACAATAACTCTGAGGTGGTCTGCAAAGATTTTGAAAAAAAAGTTAAGACATAATTCCTTTATGTAAAGAGCCTTAAATCCAATTAAGAAATAATACCAGTGGAGTGAAATAATTACAAAACAATTCAAGTTTATAATACAAGCATAACATTATTAGATTTTAATTACGATTACATTTGAGGGAAGGGGAATAATATGTAGACATTTCAACTTTCAAAAGGAATTGATAGTTTATCTTGGTCTTAAGAAATGGGAGGAATTCATATAGATGAAGGGAGTAATGGTATACGTTATTAGGTAGGTAGGAGGACAAGACCATAGACAACTTTCAAACCCAGGGAGAAAAGGCTGGACCTGAGGTGGCTGGAATCACTGAATCACTGACTGTGGATATGTGCCTGTGTGTGTGTAAGTGTGTGAAATTTATAAAGTCAGAAAAATAAGTCTTTGCAGCCATTAAATTATGTGGATTAAATGCAAAGTACTCATCCCATTCCTGGCACATAACTAGCTATAATTAAATGGTAACTATTATTATTTTCTGATAATAACAATAGAGAAAATTATGCCTTACATTTTTAATCTGGATAAATAGACTTATTCTGTTATTCATATTAAGTCTAATTTGTCTTTATAAACTTAAATACAGTTTAATCAGTAATAGCATTAAGACAAACGCTCAGAATGAGCGGACTCCACATATACTCCAGCAAAGAAAATGCGTCGTTTGAATGGCATTCTCATAGAGCTAAAAAATAATTATATGACAAAAGTTTTTATACTATCAGTTACCTATATTGCATTAAACTGTGATACTGGTCATTGTGGAAAATAGTGTTGTATTTCTCCAAAAAACTAAAAACAGAATTGCCATGTGATCTAGCAATTTTGCATTTGTGTATACACCCCAGATAATTAGAAAGCAGGGTCTCAAAGCAATAATTTGTACACCCATGTTCATAGTAGCTTTATTCACAAGAGCTAAAATGTAGAAGCCACTCAAGTGGCTGAATGCATGAGCAAAACATGGAATATATATTCAAGAGAATATTATTTAGCCCTTAAGAGAAAATATGACATATGCTACAGCATGGATGCCCTGGAGAAGGAAATGGCAACCCACTCCAGTATCCTTGCCTGAAGAATGTCATGGACAGAAGAGCCTGGCAGGCTACAGTCCACGCGGTCACAATAGTTGGACATGACTTAGCAACTACACCACCAGCACCACCACAGCATGGATGAACCTTGAGTACATTATGCTAAGTCAAATTGGTGGAGGTTTAGTCGCTCGGGCGTGTCTGACTCTTGTGACCCAATGGACTATAGTAGTCAGCCAGGCTCTTCTGTCTATGGGATTCTCCAGGCAGGAATACTGGAGTGGGTTGCCATTTCCTTCTCCAAGTAAAATTAATCAATCACAAAGAACAACTGCTATGAGATACTTAGTGCAGTCAAAATCATAGAGAAAGAAAGTAGAATGGTGGTTGCCAGAGGTTTTGGGGTGGGGTAGGGGATGGAACTATTGTTTAATGCGTATAGAGTTTTGTTTTTTATAAGATTAAAAGAATTATGGAGATAGATGTTGGTGAAGGTTGCACAACATTATTAATGTGTTTAATATCGCTGAACTGTACACTTAAAAATAGTTAAGATGGTAAATTTTGTTATGTGTATTTTACTACAATAAAAGAAAAATGGGGGGGGGGGTGGATGTGCTATTTGCAACTCTACAGAATCCAGTTATAGCTTTTTGATTCCCCATGGAGGATTTTTCACTAAAATTCAGCTGGTATGAAAACAAAAAAACAAACAAACAAAAAAACCCAGGCATTTCCCAGAGGGATAAACAGAGAAGGCATAATAACCTCAGCAAGATCCTTTGTAAACTTCAAAGAATATGAGAATGCCTGTAAGGTTTTTTGTTTTGTTTTGTTTTATCCTGCTTTTTTGGTGATGATAGGGGAGGCAGAGTATAAACAAACTGTAGCTCAAAAGCTTTAAAAAAAACCCATCTAATTATAGGGCAGCAATTTCTCTAGTACAGTATATTTTATACTTAGTATTTTCCAAACTATTTCCCAGGGTTAATAATGCAGCTTATAATGAAATATTATGCTAGATGAAGAGACCTAGACCAAGTTTCTAAATGAGCAAGATGTAGATGGAGAGTTCTAAACAACAGAGTTTCCAAGGAAGAAAGACTAAGAAGTTGAAGAGGAAAGAAATAGAAAGCAAGGGAAGGGGAGAAAAAAGTGATTCAAGTCTTTTGAAGACCTTAAAGCCATGAATTTGAATCAAAGGACATTTGTTAGAAACCACTTAAATTCATGGATGCAGTTTGCATTATTGTTCATGTCCACCAATGCAGAAAATATTTTCTATGCACCACTCTCGGTCTGCTTAGAAAGAAAGATCGTCTGTACAATGAAAGATACCACCTTTGCTGCTGAATAGCTGGATTAATCTTTTAACAAGGGCTTACATATTTCTAATTCCTTTTGCCCTTAAGCCTTGGAGTCAAACAGACTTTCATCCTAGTTCTCTCTCCTCCTCACCTGTCTCTTCCCTTTCGCTTCCCATGGGCCTGTGACCCCACACAGCCCACACTGCCCTCCACACCCGTCACACAGTCCTCCACCTGAAGTGGGGCTCTGGGAACATCAGCGCCCTTCTACCATTGCCTGTGTAACCTGTTTCCCCTTGCCTCCTGAGGGCCTTTTCGCAACCTCTGACACACGCCGAGTTTCTAACAGTGGATTGACTCTGGGGGAAGGTGCGCCGTGTACTTTGGGTGCACTGTTTGCTGTTCCGGTTTGCCGTGTACACAAAGGCTTAAGCAAGGCTCCCCTGGGCATTTTAGTTTAGGGTGTGGAGATTACGTGACACGCTTGTCAACTCTCGGTTTTCCTTGAGGGCAATTAGCTGAAAACTGGTTTCGCTCAATTTGTTTTGGTTTGCTTGGACCAACTGTTTGCTCAAGCCGAGGGAGCCCGCCTTGAAGACTGAGGCAGCCGCTACAGAGGGGTCAGGAGGGTTCTCTGCGAGCTCTTCATCCCTGCCGTGGGATGAAACCGTTTACGTACTTCCTGCATCCCGGTGTCTCCCGGCATCTGCTCTCCTGAGCTTGCCCCGAAGGCTCCCCGTATGGCCTCTGCTGAAGTTCTGGAGCCCAGGAACTAGGGCCCAGGTGGTTTCCTTTTGCTGACCAGCGGGCAACTGGGTCATGGCCACACAACTGCAGAGCAGCCAGGAAATGCTCTGGGAAGCAAAAATAATTGCCAAAACCAAAATATATGTAAAAACACTATCTCCCCTTTGATTCAAGAATATCATCATGAACAAAGTTGTGGTGCTGACTCAGCCTTCTGAATATTGAACCTGAACCTGACCATGCTTTTAAATTGAGCTAAGGGTTTAACCAGCGAATGGGCTCATTTAACTCTGTTTATTGCTATATCCTCTACTCTGGCTTCAGCCCAAAGATTTCCAATGGCTTCAGCAGCTCCAGAATCAGTATCTCTGATGTGTTTGCATCTGACCTCTGACCTAAGCTTCAGTGTTATTTTCAGCTGTTCCTTGACAGGGAATCCAACAGCTGCTGTTTAATACCACAGACAACTTATGACACACACTGAGTTTCTAGCAATAGGATTAATCTGTCGATCTTAGGCTCTGATTTAAGCCATCTATAATTTTCCTGCCCCAGGCGTGGTGGGGGGTGGGGGTTGGAAATAAAAACCAAATCTTAAGTACAATGTTATTCTTTTTAAAAGAAGAGTAGCAAAATATACATAATGTTAACCTTTAATCAAAAATATAAGTCATGCCCCTGCTACAATTAAAAGTAATTAGAAAATGAATTACTTCCTAGTAGTCATGAGAAATCTGACATGTTGAATATCTATTGATGTGCTCATTTTTAAAAGTCCCTAAGAAATCCGAGGCTCTGAGAAAAATGTGGCCATTTCACATAAACTTCATTTAACAAGAGAGGGTTTTAGAAAATCAGATTAATCCAAAAATGTATTTCAAACAATTTTGTGGCTTAGTCCCAGAATAAATACCAGAACTTGTTTTTAAAGTACATTTTCCGGAATTTCCTTTGCATGAAGAAGACTTTAACAAAATCTTGAAAAGATTGATACTCAGGTTAATGACTGGCTGGTTTCAAAGTTCACCATCACTGTATAGATTCAATGGCTAAAGTATCTTGGATTGTCAGGATGTAATTCTTTTTCCATTTGCTATCAAACATCAGCTGATAGGCAGAGAGCTAGAAGCTGCCCTCTGTGTTTAAGATAATGGCCAAAATAACAGGCGCTCAGTATTACCATACTAGGGGTGTGGCGATTCTCTCCCGTTCTTTCCTCTCTCTCTCTCATGATAAACTCAATGAGGTTGTCTATTTTTAACCTCCTGTTCTTTCCTTTTGGCAGAGTAATCAGTGCGAGCGGAGCTGTTTCCCTGAATGGATCCAAGTAACCCCAGTGGTTGCCTCCTGAAATGAGCAGCAGCCACACATCTGCACAGAGGCTGTCCAACGCGTAAACTGGTTCTAACGTACCATGTCCAGCCAAGAGAGTCCCGGTGTGGAGTCTTCTACGACGACAGTCAGTTCAGTAGCTGTGCAGGCTGGGGACTCCAAAATCGTTATAGCTGTCATAAAGGTAAGCAGACAACTTCCTTTTTTTCTGTGTGGCTGTAGGCTTCTTGCTCTGTGCTGATAATCCTAAAAAACATTCTGCACCATCAGCAGTACACGGCATATAGAAAATAACCCAGCAAGTACATCTTAATGCTTCTTTAAATTGGCAACTGAGAGGACCCTTTGCTAAGTTTCAGCCAGTTGCTAGAGTTTCTCTTTCAGTTAGCCATAAAATATCTGCAGCAGCTTGATTTTTCAGAAAAGCAATAACAAACCCTACTGTATACTTTCAGTTTGGTTTTTAAATACAAAGCATTTGTGACCACAGGTTTGTGATTGCTAGGCTTAAGAGTCCAGTGGACCTGTGAAATATCTGTGATTTTTGAGAGTAGATGTGATGCAGGAGGGAAGAGGAGGGTCCCAGCGGATGTTTTCAGCGTGACGG
This sequence comes from Odocoileus virginianus, assembly GCF_023699985.2. NCBI lineage: Eukaryota > Metazoa > Chordata > Mammalia > Artiodactyla > Cervidae > Odocoileus > Odocoileus virginianus. The sequence goes on from NC_069686.1 coordinate 11,739,173, forward strand.
AGCACAGGGAACTCCTAACAAGAGACAGCGACTCTTGCCGTCCGCAGCTCTGGTTTTGACCTGGGGAAGGCACTAGAAAATCCTTGTCACACTGGTGAGAGAATGGAGACCCTACCAGGGAAGATGCGAAGGGCATGTGTCTAACTTGCCCTTAACCAAGGAAATTGAAGCCACTTGGGGCTTAAAGGTTTCTGCATGTTTTATGTCAAACAGTTTGCCCATTTGCAAAGATGAGCACACATCTTTAGGTTGAAGAATGTATGCATGGTTTTATTCCCTATGAATATGTCCTATGAAAATTCCTGAAGCCTTTTGCCTGGATTTAGACAACTCACCACCTCAAGAATTCAGGGTTTGATGAAGAGAATCAGTGCACACCAGCCTGTTACTTTCAAGACCCCGCCAGGCTTAACCAAATGAATTTTCTGGCCTTTTGTAAGAAACATGGGCAATAAAGCCTGTTTAATTTCACTTAATTACTGCAAATTTTATGTTACTGTGAAAATTTGAAACAGGAAAGCAGTACTTGACATTGAACAAAATGATTCAGTCTAGAAGCACTGAAAGCGTGGAATGCAAAGTGTTCCTACCAAGGCCGCTTGCCCAGGGCTCTCAAGACTTGGTCTCACAATAACAGGGCCTCTGCTGAGTCCCTTGACCTCTATTCTTTTCAAAGGCAACGGATGGATGTGGAAAAAAGCCAGAAGCAAAAGTAGCAGAATTGAAAATTGGCATGTCATTTTATGATGCTCTGAGTAACTGCAAATATCAGCAGTGAGGGAAAAAGAGGAAAAATTACTGCTGTTTTTGTTTTGATTCACTTTTCTTTCCCTCAAATATGAAACTTTTATTTGATTAGGGTGAGAAAGAATGCATATAGAATAAATGATAAAAGAATCAGTGCTAAATTGACAGTAAGGAAAAAAACAACTCTGAAATTATACTGGAAACTCTTAACTAAAACTCTTTAAGAAAGTTCCCTCCATCCTGCCTCCTCAGCTCCCTAAGTTCACTGCTGTGCTGTTTGAAATACACTCCAAGCTGTTCAAAATGGAAAGTGTGTCTTAATAGAAGTGCTTGTGTCTGATTTATGTGGGCTTCTCATTTCTAAAGTCTCAGGTTACTAATGATCTAGAATAGACATGTAGTTTTCTCATTGCTCCTCAGCAATTCACTTAGCCCAGTGCATGTGCCCGGCAGTGCTTCCTCTTCCTTAATCGATATTGCTTCTTAAAAAAGCAATTCCTTAGGAAATGCAGTGATGAATTATATCTTGGGGCAGGACACTGAAAGGGTCCTTCATGTGGAAAACAAGTTGACTGCATTCAAATGGCAGTTGTCACACATCTGATTTCACTGATATTTTTGTACGTACTTTATTGAATATTCAACAATAAAATTTGAAAAATATTAAGTTTTAACTTTGAAATAAACTAAGAATCACTTGCTTCGTCTGCTGTTTATTCTTTCTGATCAGTTCAGCAAGGTTAAAGACACTGATTAGCATAAATTACATTTGTGAAACCTTTCCCTTTGGTGAAGTTCACACCTTACTTGCTCAAATCACTATGTTTATAGAATTTGGTTTTTTTTTGAGCAAGAGAATGTAAAATTGTGTGAATTATTCTATAATTTTGTACTATTCAATAATACATAACCTATTGTAAATGTTCCTTATTTGGGAATTTTTAATTTAATTCTAATATGCTAAGAGAAAAGAATTTATCCTATGAATAAAAAAAAGAAAAGCCAGGGCATGGATTTATGTTAGAACTGTTTCAAGTTAAGTAAGACCTATCTCTATAGAAAGGTTAAACTTTTCACAATGTAACTGGAAACTTTGAAGAAAAAAAAAAGAAAAGGAGAAGGAGAAGGGTGAAAGGGAAGGAATAAGGGGAACTAAAGGGAAGGAATAAGGGGAACTAAAAGTGCATTTTATTTCATTTTTATTTTTAGTGTGGCAAATGGGTACAACTTCAGTTGGCTGAATCACAGCCCAATCTTCTAGAAATTGGAAGCAATCAAGATGAAACCAAAAAGCTTCTTCACGATCATGAACTTCTTTTGGCCAAACTCAAGGTAAGATATTAAGATATGAAGCAGATACAAAATTAAGAAGAAATTAAAAGCTATTTCTTACACTTCCCCTTGATTCTCCCTTATGTCACTGACCTATGGCTATTTTAACTTCATGCCAGATAGATAATGGAAAAACACTATATTTGATCTAACACCAACATTGGAGAAAAGTAACAAGGCTTTTTTTTTAAACTATCCCTAATTTGATGGAAAATATGGAGTGATAATATTTTCACTGTGGATAAATAAGTATTTTCTTTTTTCCTGGCTGCCTTCATGAAAAAAAATTCCATCATTTTCATTTCATGCAATGTACTGTCAAGCCACAACAACAGATCCAAACTTGTATTATTAATGATACCTGCTGGCAAAAAGAATATAGAGGGTTTTTCCCCCTTGAACTATTGAAAAGATTTGATTTTATACTTAGTATTGAGTTCTTGAAACCACGAAATAGTTTTAATGAAGAGTTATTATTGTGTATATGTTGTGACTATTTAGTTAAGAATCTAAAAACAATGTTGGTTTGAGATTGCCAGATAAGATATCTACTCAGAGACAGGAATATGGGTTGTGGGGTCCAGCACAAAGAGAAAAGCAGGAAGAAGCTTTTCCTTGGCCTGTGACGGTGTTTTTAAAATCTGCTATTTACTGTCTGGCTCCTTCGGGCAGGGGAATACGTTGGGGTCAGTGCAGTCCCACACACACGGGGGCTCAGCCCCAAGTCAGTGTACAGGGTGTGGACCTGACCCAACCTTTCTCAGCTGTGCCCTGACACGTGCCAGGGCAGAGGGCAGAGGTCACTTAGCAGGGGCGGGGGGGGGGGCAGACAGGATAGCAAAGGTTCTCTCCCCGGAGGGACAGGCCACATGGTGGGTGAGGCTCCCATCCCTCAGCACTTCCTCTGTTGCCCCATTGAACCTCACTTACGGAACACACAGGCAAAGATAAAGTTGTTAAGAACTTCAAGACAGTAATAGGTAAAACATTAAACCCCAAGTGGTTTCTCCTTCTGAGAATGGAACCCTGTGAGTAATAACCCTCGTAGGCAAATGAGTGTCGTTACTAAAATCAAAGAGGCCGGATTCAGAAGTCTACAATGACTAGGTATTCTGTGTCATTAGTACTTTAATATTACTTGCTTCTTTGAACATCTAGGCTGGAATTTACACTTGCTTTCTAGATTTAGAGGCAGGGCTGATAGGCATCTGATAAGTACCAGCAGCAGCAGTAAAAGTAAAAGGATAAATCAGACTGAGAAATTGAAGAAACAGTACTGGAGCAGGAGGGTATTAGAGTCCAGAATTTATTCTCCTGTGTAGATAGCTCCTTGTTCTTCAAGGTAGAAATCCCTGGTGACCAGGACGTCCTTCGTATATCTTAAAAAACACATGCTGATGTAAGCAGTCATTGAATCAGTGATCAAAAGACCTATGTTTTAGTGCTAATTTTGCTTCCCTGGTGTCTCAGATGGTAAAGAATCTGCCTGTAATGCAGGAAACCTTGGTTCGATCCCTGAATTGGGAAGATCTCCTGGAGAAGGTAATGGCTGCCCACTCCAGTATTCTTGCCTGGAGAATCCCATGGACTTTGGAGCCTGGTGGGCTACAGTCCACGGGGTTGCCGAGTCGGACATGACCGAGTGACTAAGCACATACACACGTGCCAATAGCTGGTTTAGTTTGGCTAACAATTCAAGGTTTTGCTGCTACAGAAAAAGCTCAATTTTATGAATTGTGGAAATGCAACACTTGCCTACACTTCTCGCTCATCCATAGAGGTTTACTTTCTCAAGGTCTCCTGTGTCCCCAGCCCCTTCATACATACCTGCCAACTGTTTCTGAAGTTAACCCAGAAATTGAATGTCTTCCCCAGGTCCTGCTAGCAAGCCATGCCCAGCCAGCACTTTCAGGTCTGCTGATGAGCTATGGGTGGTGGTGAAGCTCACAGCAGCCTGGGTCTCTTGGGCTACCTCTTTTCCCCCAGCCCTATTCCTATCCAGACCTACAATTCCAGGGAGAATTCTTTCTGAAGCAGAGCAGTTCATCTCTCCTTAACAACTGTGCTCAAATTTGCACGCCTGAATCTATGCAGGAGCACACTGGAAGAGGGTTTTCTATTAATGGGATTCATGTGTAAAAGGTGCTTGTGATTCTCAGTTGTAAAGTCTTGTCCTTTAATGCCAGTCTTCTGGACCTTAGGCTTTTATCTGTAAAGATGATTGAGAGAGATTGGATCAAAGGTTCATGTCTATTGTGGATCTTGTCTTGATGGGCAATGGAAGAGTGGAACCATTCTCCGTCTCTGCTTGTGGCCAAGAACATGAGGTCTTAAGTAGAAAGACCTTTTGACTTCATGCAGAGCTCTAGCCATGACCTCTTGGTGGCCATCTCCCATACCCGCTCCTAACCCAACAAACCAGCCACTTACCCCCAAGAAATTTTTAGTAGTGCCATCATCTTGGTTAAAAAAAATCAAGGAGTCTGAAGTCTGTTTCATATTTGCATACAAAAGACTTTTTTAAATAAGAGGAATGTGAATTCCATATTGTAAATGGCTGGAGTAACTTAATTTACCAGTTATTATGTTGTTAGGGTAGGTACAATCTTAACCTGTAGCAGGAAATTGTTGTACTGAGTTATTTTTAATATGAGCTCTTTGAATGATAGGAACATTAGCAGTTCGATAAGCCAATAATATTTAATATTTAATGTTTACTCCAGTGTTTTCCCTATGCACAGGGCCCTGAGATTTGTTCTAATTATAAAGAAGAATGTACTATTAGGAGTATTGGGAGAGTGTAGGAGTTCTGTGCTGAGTCCACTCTGCTTTGGACAAAGAGGTTAGCCTCTGTGGTCTCAGGTTATTTATTTGAAAAATTATGATAGTAATTGATACCTTCAAACACCTACAAAGGAAATCTGGGGGGGAAATGCAATGATTTACAGAAGTGCTTGCTGCCTTGAAAAGAAAAAGTAGTATAATTATTCTGTTGATAATTAATATATCAGAGAAATTTGAGTATTTAATTTTATAGGGAAACTATTTTCTGCCTTCCATTAAAATTATCTCAAATCCTAATAATTTAGAGTAAAGGGGAAAATTCTGGTGACACAGAATTTGTTAGAGTGTTGCTAATGTTGGTAATGTCTACACCCCAGAGACCTTATTTTCCTTTCAACAGAGTACTTAAGCATTTCTATGGAGTGTCTGGAGAGAAATATTTCCCTATTTTCAGTGGGGGAAAACATAAACATGTGGAGAAAACATTCATTCCCTAAAGGCATCTAGATTCTCAAACCACAGTCGATGATTATTTTAATGAGAAAGAAGGAATTCAGGAAAGGGAAGAGCGAAATGTAAGCAGGTAACAAAGATCTGTCTGTGGCCCCTGTCAGCACCACATCCTCAGGTGGTTCAAGGAGGAAAGAAGGGTCAGAAATGCCTTAGGAATGTTTCTGAAAACATTCTGCCCCTTATCATCTGTCTTACTACTAACTGCGTTGCTATTGTGCAAAGGAATTACAACTATGTTTTTGTTTAGTGGCTAAGTCATGTCTAGCTCTTTTGTGACCCCATGGACTGTAGCCCGCTATCTCCTCTGTCTGTAGGATTTCCCAGGGAAATACTGGAGTGGGTTGCCATTTCCTTCTCCAGGGCATCTTCCTGACCCAGGGATCGAACCCACGTCTCCTGCATTGGCAGGTGGATTCTTTACCATCTGAGCCACCAGGGAAGCCCAACTACAACTATAAGAGGCAAGAAAACCTCTGGACCCTGGCTCCTGCATTTGTTTTTAATATATGATACTAGCATTCAGTGAAGAATGACCCTTTAGAATATAAAATACTAAAAAGTTCACCTCTGACTTGACTCATAAATCTATTGACTTCCTGATTCCAACTTCATCTCTGACCCAGTGAATGTTTATTTTTGTCCTATTTTTCTTTACTTAATTAAAAATGAATAGTCAAAATATATTAGTTGTAGTAGTCCTACTAAAACTTATTTCTTAAACAAAGAATAGTGTGATTTTTCTCTTATAAACTGCTATAAAATATGTAAAATCATATTTAGTATGAATGAATCATTAAAAAAATTTTATGGTAAATATATGAATTTGCAATTTCAATTATTTTTTTCATTTTTTAAAATTTATCATTCATCAAGGTCCTATGATGTATTTAGCATGGATGAAAAGAGAAAATGAAACATAAAGACATTAAAAAACTTATAATTTAGTAAAAAAATAAGACAAGAATGCTATTATAATTAGAAGACAAAAGGTAATAAGTACTACATGCATGTATTTATTATTTTTTTATTGGGATATTGTTGCTTTACAATATTGTGTTGTTTTCTGCTGTACAATAGAGTGAATTGGCTATAAGTGTACATATGTCCCTTCCATCTGGACCTCCCTCGCACTGTCCCCACCCCCATAGCTAGCTATTTTACTACATGGTACTGTGTATATGTCAGTCCCAATCTCCCAGTTCATCCCATCTCCCACTTCCTCCCCACCACGTCCACCTATTTGTTCCCTATGTCTGTGTCTCTTTTCCTGCCCTGCAAATAGGTTCATCTGGACCATTTTTCCAGATTTCCACATATATGCCTTAACACATGCTCTTTGTTTTTCTTTCTGACTGACTTCACTCTGTAAGACATCCGTGTCCATCCATGTCTCCACAGATGACCCAATTTTGTTCTTTTTAATGGCTAAGTAATATTCATTGGGTATATATACCACATCTTTATTCATTCATCTGTCAGCTATATTTAAATGTACAATTCAGTGGCATTAATTGTGTTCACAATATTGTGCATCCATTACAGCTATCAACTTCCCACCTGAGTTTTCATCGCCCCAAACAGAAACTCTGTACCTATTAAGCAAAGATTCCCACCCCCTTCCCTGGTTAAGTTCTCTAATCTACTTTCTGCCCTTAACAATTTGTCTATTTTAGGTATTTCATGTAAATAGTATCATATAATATTTATCCCTTTGTGTCTGGCTTACTTCATTTAGCATATAATGTTTGCAAGGTTCATTCATGTTGTAGCAGGTGTCAGAATTTCATTCCTTTTTATGAATGAATAATATTTAAATATATGGATATGCCACATTTTATTTATTCATTCATCTGACCATGGACACTTGGGTTATTTCCATTTTTCAGATGTTGTAAATAATGCTACAGTGAACAGTGGTGTACAATTATCTGTTTGAATACCTGCTTCCAGTTCTTTTGGAGTGGAATTGCTTGGTCATTGGGCTTTTCTATGCTAACTCTTTGAGAAAACACCAAAATGTTTTTCATAGTGGCTGTGCCATATTGCATTCCCACCAGCCATGTACAATGCGTTCCAGTTTCTTCACATCATTGCCAACCTTGTTATTTTCTGTGTGTGTACTTGAGTGTGTTTAATTATAGTCATCCTGTTTGATGAAGTGGTATCTCAGGGTTGTTTTGATTTGTATTTCTCTAATGACATGATGTTAAACATCTTCTCATGTGCTTACTGGACAGTCGTACACCTTCTTTGGAGAAATGTCTTTGCCCGCTTTTTAGCTGGGGTGTTTTTGTTGTTGTTGTTGTTGTTGAGTTACAAGAATTCTTTGCATATTCTGGATATAAATTCCTATAAAACCCTCATTATAGGATTTGCAGATATTTTCTCCCATTCTGTAGATTATCATTTCACTTTGTTCATGATGGTCTTTAATCATATATTTTAATAAAGTAAGACTGTGTGACTTGAATTATATATATTTACATGTTGAAAAAAATTTTAGCATGTGTGTTGTGAATGTGATAGAATGCTTTAGGACAGGGTTGGAAGAGCACTAACATATTTTACAAGATCTGTGTCATAGCAATGATTTACCCTAAATGTTTACTTCATATGGGAGACTTATTTTCTCTCCTTTCTGCTTTCCTGTAAGACCCACAAGTTAGGAAATTCTTCACTCTCAGAAATGTTGGAAAAGATGCTTTCAGCCATGTCCCCTCTTCCTATAGGAGTGAGGGGCACTGCGTTACCAGCTGGTGAGACTAGGGGAGTGGCCAGCATGGGAAAGCCAGCCTCAAGGGTTCTCTCTGCAGACCATGACTGCCTGTGGCTGCAGGTTCGCTGTTCTTTCTGCTTCTGCTGATTTGGCCAGATGTCCCTGCATGGCAGAACAGGCCACAGTCTGGCCTACGCAGAGCAGCCAAATACGTGTCTATACTTCAGTCCCAGTTCTCTCCAGAGGCAGGTCCCAAGGACTAGGTTTTAAAGAAGAAAAAGTAGAAAGTCAGATCAAATCTGTCCTCCAGTCCAGCATTGCCAGTAACAACAGCAGATGTTTTGATCCTTATGTATGGATTTAGATGTCTGTTTCTCAATTGATTTGGAATCTTGAGGGGAGAGAGGTGAAATTAATTGTCACCTTCCAAATTCCAGCACTTAATTGAGCTGTGGTTCAAAGGAATCTGTGTCGTAGTGTTCTGCACATGTAAAGTACCCGTCATAGTTTGCTGATCATTTTGACAAAGGTCATGGAAACAATACAGAAACAGTGCAGGGTTCTTGGGGGAGTAGGAACCAGTGGGCAGTATGATTTCTCTTTTATGCTTTTGAGAATAGAGGGCTTTTCCATTTAAAAGATGAAACTAGTATTCTCACAGCTAAGAAACAGCAAAACATCCTAGTGATTTTCCCTGGCTGACATAGCACTTTCCTAGTAATATACAGGGTATTTTTCTTCCCAGACATTCAATTCCAGCGCACTGTATGGAGCTGTGGGGTGAAAGAGAATTTAGATAGTATTCTTTAGATTTTGAAAGTGCCATAGGCAATCTTATAAAATATTGTTTTTATGAGATAAGTTGGCTTAAGAGGCTGAAGAGTCCATGCCAATAGTCTTCTCAGACCTGAAGTAAAGGCATGTTAAGATCTGGGCTAAGCAGCCCAAACTGGTTTGTCTATAGATTATGTCCTTAATGAAGTGTTGATTCGAGTTGATTTACTAGAGGGGAAGGAATTCTATAAGGAGACATTTTTTGTCAGCACAGAGACTGAAGGGTAAAAAGTTTGGCAAGGATACCCTCTATCTTACCCGTGTCTTGGTTTAGCAGTCAAGGTTGGGCTCCTTGGCAGAAGCTGGAGGGTCCCTGGGAAATATGAAATGCTCATCGTATTTCTCTGTGGCTGGGACACCAAGTGACACAGAGTCGGAAGGACTTGAAGCTTTTCTCACACTCCTGAGGGAACAGAGCAGGGCTCGGATATAGCAAATGCTGATTTGACAACCCTGGAAGGACCCAATGTTTGGGAAGATACGGCAGATTAAAGGTGACCATGGTGTCTTCGGCACACCTCCCATTGAGAAACGGGGTCTACGTTTATTCCCTTAAAACCAGGCAGACTCTGGCTGCTTTGAGCAAATGAAGATAGCACAGATGATGATGATGATGCGGTGCCAGTTTCCGGTCCAGTCTCAAGAGACTTTTACTTTGACTTCCTGTAATTCCAAACAGTCACTCCTGGAACCTAACCTGTTGAGTAAGTCAGGGAGCATTATAGAGAGGCCCATGTGGAGACAAACTGGGTGTCCCAGCAGCAGCTCTGGCTGGCCAGTCGTGTGAGTGAGCCATCTGGAAATTGATTCTCCAGGCCTGGCTGGACTGCCAACCTGACCTGTACAGAGTGGGGACGAGTATTATCCACTTAGCCCTGAGAATTAACTGTGAGCAAAATAAATAATTGTCATTTCAGGTCTTCAGAATGTGCAGTGATTTGTCACATAGCAATAGATAGCTGGAAACGAGGGCGGCAGCGATGCTGGCATCCTCATGAATGAAAACAGACAGGCAGAAGAAAAAAAGAGTTTTCATGGGGAGACAGTTGAGAAGTAGAGCTGGGATTCTCTAAAATGAAAGATGGTATGATAATACTAATGATAAATAAAAAAGAAGCTTTGATGTTTGTGAATGATCTACTTTTAGAGAAACGAAGGCAGATTCAAAGATATCTGTTATAATGCTCATCTCTTTGACTTGAATTTGATATTCTTTCTTGATCAGGAGGAAAAAATCTTTAGTTATAACTCAGCACACAGGGATGTGTGCAAAATATTATGGGTATATTGTGGAAGGAGTGACTAATTCTTCCAGGAAAACTAGGGGAAGCTTGACAGAGAAAGTGATATATGAGCTGTTTTGTAGGTGAGTATGAGTTTTCCAGACATCATTGACCAATTTAAAGGACAAACAATGAACTAGAGGGAAAATACTTGCAATTTATATGACAACAAAAGGGTTATGATACTCCTTTATATTGATAAGAGAGACAAATAAATCAAATATAAATACTAGACTATTCAAAGAGGAGATACAAACTGCCAGTAAGCATGTAAAAAGATGTTCAACATCAATAATGCTCTAAGAAATGAAACTAGATAATGATAAAAAGTAAATCATTCATTGCCTGTTCAGTTGCTAAGTCGTGTCTGACTCTGCGACCTCATGGACTGTAACATGCCAGGCTGTTCTATCCTCCACTGTATCCCAGAGTTTGCTCAAATTCATGTCCATTGAGTTGGTGATGCTATCTAACCATCTCATCCTCTGCTGCCCCCTTCTCTGTCTATCCACCACTGTGAGTCAAAATATTGGTAACATCTGGTAATGGTGAGAATGTGAGGAAAGCAGCATTCTATACTGTTGCTGAGAATCTGGATTATTAAAAGTATCTTGGAAACTTGCAAGCATTAAAATATAAAATGCTCACATCCTGAGATTCAGCAACCTCACCTCTGGGAATTGATCCTTGGAAATGAAAACACTAGTAAAGATACAGATATGAAGTTGCTTTGTTATGATATTAAGCATCTTTTCACATGTTTTTGATAGAATAACTTAACTGGAAACAAAAAATGTCCAACAATGGGGGAATGAAGTATAAGAAGATTATTTATGTTTCTTTTATACTGTAGGAGAGTATATTGAGCCCTAGGTATAGTATTGCCGTGACATGGACAAACTCTTGAGTGTTTAAACCAGTTCTGGTTGGACTTTATGTTGTCACCAACATATTCCTATTTGAAAATTGGGTCAAAAGTCAGGATCATAACTAGCATTTTTGAGGTCATAGACCTGTAGCTTCCAAACTGTTAATTACTTAGAAAGTAGTCCTCCTTTAAAATATAAATCTACAAACAAAAAGTTTCTACAGAAAGTAGAACACATAGTGCTTACTAGTTATGTAAAAAAGGGTTTTGGTCTAAGATTTGGACTGAAAAGGCAGAATTCTGATGGCTCAAGCTATTTAAGTGAGGGCTGGCCAAGGTTAGATGATAGCACAGAATCTACTCACTGCCACTCCCAATCTTCAGCATACACCGAGTTAGATTAAATGTTGGGATAAAAATATACCTTTTGTATTCTATTCAGATGACAACAGATGCTTCTGCTCCAGAAAAAACAGACTTAATCAAGAATGAGGGAATTTTGTTTTGTTTAAGTCTACTATACTCCTACCTGATTAGCCTTAGCCATAATGCATCTTGTCTAAACAACAGCCTTATTTTAGATTTACTTTAAGTACAAATGGGTAAAACTCAAGATGTTTTCAAATAACATGGCTCTATCATTCTCATGACAAGTCTAGCTATTACTCCTCAGAAGAATACGGCAAACTTCTGATTCTGTGGTTAGACCTATCCTTCAAATGATTAATACCTGTGTCCTTCATCTCCCGCCTAACACATATATGAAGTTCAGGGACTTGACTGAGATTAGAACTTTTGTCTTTTTCTTTAAAAAAAAAAAAAGTCTTAAAATTGGATACTCATTCTACTTTCAGGAAAGATGGACTAAATACCCTCTACCCTGTCTGCATTAAATGCAGCTGTAAACCTGGCAGAATGTATGTGTGCTGAGGATGCTGAAAATGAGGGATTAGCATGTAGATTAGGGAAAGTGTCCAAAATTCCAAAGATCACCAAGCCAGCAGTGTTGTTGCTTTTTTCCCCTCTCTTCAATATTACTCAGCTCAGGTCAAAAGCAAATTTACGCCCTGAAGAATGCATCAGATACGGACAGAAAATTTTTCAGAAAAGTCTTCTCTTTCAGATCTGAGACCTAGAAAGAGGACTTCTGTGAGTTAGAAAGGGAAGAAATACCTTGTTGTTTTTTTTTTTTTTTCCTTGTGTTTTCCTATTCTCTCTGCTCCAACCCAGGCAATTTGCAAGTGTTGGTAAAGATGGAGGCAGTAGGCAGGTGTCTAAATCTCTGAGAGAAGGGATCTTGTCTCTGACCAAGGAACTGTGGTCTCCAGTTTAGTCACTCAGTTGTGTCCAACTCTTTGCAAGCCCATGGACTGCAGCATGCCAGGCTTTCCAGTCCATCACCAACTCCTGGAGTTTGCTCAAACTCATGTCCATCGAGTCGGTGATGCTATCCAACCATCTCATCCTCTGTCGTTCCCTACTTCTTCCGTCTTCAATCTTTCCCAGTACCAGGGTCTTTTCCAGTGAATCACTTCTTCGCATCAGGTAGCCAAAGTATTGGAGCTTCAGCATCAGTCCTTCCAATTAATATTCAGGATTGATTTCTTTTAGGATGGACTAGTTTGATCTCCTTGAAGTCCAAGGGACCCTCAAGAATCTTTTCCAACAACACAGTTCAAAAGCATCAATTCTTTGGTGCTCAGCTTTCTTTATAGTCCAACTCTCATATACACATGTTCAGTTCAGTTCAGTTCAGTTGCTCAGTTGTGTCTGACTCTTTGTGACCCCATGAATTGCAGCACGCCAGGCCTCCCTGTCCATCACCAACTCCCGGAGTCCACCCAAACCCGATGTCTCTCAAGTTGGTGATGCCATCCAACCATCTCATCCTCTGTTGTCCCCTTCTCCTCCTGCCCTCAATCTTTCCCAGCATCAGGGTCTTTTCAAATGAGTCAACTCTTCGCATGAGGTGGCCAAAGTATTGGAGTCTCAGCTTCAGCATCAGTCCTTCCAGTGAACACCCAGGCCTGCTTTAGGATGGACTGGTTGGATCTCCTTGCAGTCCAAGGGACTCTCAAGAGTCTTCTCCAACACCACAGTTCAAAAGCATCAATTCTTCAGCACTCAGCTGAGTACTGGAAAAACCATAGCTTTGACTAGATGGACCTTTTTCAGCAAAGTAATGCCTCTGCTTTTTAATATGTTGTCTAGGTTGATCATAGCTTTTCTTCCAAGGAGCAGGCATCTTTTAATTTTATGGCTGCAGTCCCCATCCACAGTAATTTTGGAGCCCAAGAAAATAAAGTCTCTCACTGTTTCCATTGTTTCCCCATCTATTTGCCATGAAGTGATGGGACCAGATGCCATGATGTTAGTTTTTTGAATGTTGAGTTTTAAGTCAGCTTTTTCAATCTCCTCTTTCACTTTCATCAAGAGGCTCTTTAGTTCTTCTTCACTTTCTGCCATAAGGGTGGTTGTCATCTGCATGTCTGAGGTTGTTGATATTTTTCCCAGCAATCTTGATTCCAGCTTGTGCTTCATCCAGCCTGGCATTTTGCTTGATGTACTCTGGATGTAAGTTAAATAAAACAAGGTGACAGTGTACAGCCTTGACATACTCCTTTCCCAGTTTGGAACCTTTCCATTGTTCCATGTCTGGTTCTAACATTGCTTTTTGACCCGCATGTAGATTTCTTAGGAGGCAGGTTAAGGTGGTCTGGTATTCCCATCTCTTTAAGAATTTTCTAGTTTGTTGTGATCCACACAGTCAAAGGCTTTGGCATAGTCAATAAAGCAGAAGTAGATGTTTCTCTGGAATTCTCTTGCTTTTTGTATGATCCAACAGATGTTAGCAATTTGATCTCTGGCTCCTCTTCCTTTTTTAAATCCAGCTGGAAAATCTGGAAGTTCTCAGTTGACATAATATTGGAGCCTAGCTTGGAGAATGTTGAGCATTGCTTTGATAGTGCATGAGATGAGTACAATTGTGTGGTAGTTTGAACCTTCTTTGTCGTTGCCTTTCTTTGGGATTGGAATGAAAACTGACCTTTTCCAGTCCTGTGGTCCCCAAACTTGTCATGGATTCACATTCCTTTTTTCTTCCCTCTATTCTCCCCACTGCTTGGTACTGCAGATACAGTGGTGTGAAGGAAATTAAAGCCCCAGGTTTTAGGCTAGAGGACCAGTCAGAGGGCATCTGTGGTACATATTGCAGGCATGTGTCAAGCCAGTGAAATGAGAAGACGAAGGTGAGAGAGCAGCCTCTAGTTTCAGCTTGATATCTCACGTTAGATAGATGGCTGTCTGATTTTCTTAAAGAAATCCTAATTACTCTATGAGTAGAGAAGGAACTCTAAAGAACCATGAGCTGTCAGATTCAGTTTCACAGGACTTTTTTTTACTTTAAGTTTCAGCTCAAAATACATCCCAAGTATTTATGTAATTGGAACTAGAGGAACCCAAACCATTGAAGGCTGTTGCTAACTGCTTTCTGAAAGCCTGAGATTTTTGATTCAGTGTTCCCATAAGCTATTAAACTTTTACTAATGTGTTAGACAGAAAGCACTTCTTAGAGTAGCAATAAATAGAAATATATAATATGAACCACAAATGTAATCTTATGTAATTTATTTTTCCAGTTTTATTGAAAGATAATTGGCATATATCACTGTATAAATTTAAGCCTTATAGCATGATAGTTTGACTTACATATATTGTAAAATGATCACCACCATAGGTCAACTAACATCTGTCTTCTCATAAAGGTACAATAAGGAAAAAAAAGAAAAGGGAAGGGGAAAAAATATTGTGATGAGAACTGACTCTCTTAACTTTCCCCTATATTATGCAGCAGTGGAAGCTATAGACATTAGATTGTATATTACATCTTACAACTGCAAATTTGTACTTTTGAACCACCAGTTCCCCCCTCTCCACACCTTCTGCCTCTGATAACCATCGATCTGTTCTCTGTATCCATGAACTCAGCTTTTGTTTGTTTTTTAGATTCCACATGTGAATGAGATCATACAGTATTTGTCTTTCTCTGTCTGACTTATTTCACTTAGCATAATGCCTTCAAGGTTTGTTCATGTTGTTGCAAGTGGTAGAATTTGTTTTTTTTTCATGACTGAATACTATTCCATTTTATGTATATACACAATTTCTTTATCCATTCATCCATCGATGGACACTTGATTGCTTCTATGTCTTGGCTATTGTAAATAATGCTGTTATGAACATGGAGGCCTGCAGATATCTTTTGAGTTACTGTTTTCACTTCTTTTGGTTATGGTCCCAGAAATGTGTCATTCAGGGTTCTATTTTCAACATTTTGAGGATCTTCCATTCTGTTTTCCATAGTGGCTGTACCAATTTTTCGATCCTACCAGCACTGCACAAAGTTCCCTTATCTCCACATCCACATCAGAATTATTATCTCCTGACTTTTTGATGTAGGTCATTCTATTAGGTGTGAAGTGATATCTCATTGTGGTTTTAATTTGTATTTCACTAATGACTAGTGAGCATCTTTTCATATACCTGTCGACCTTTCAATATATTTTCTTTTGAGAAGTGTCAATTCAGATCCTTAGCCCATTTTTAATTTTTCTTTTTTTTTTTTTTGCGATTGAATTGTAAGAGTTTTTATTCATTTTGGCTATTAACCTTTTATCAGATATATGATTTCAAAATATTATTTTCTCATTCCATGGATTATCTTTTCACTTTGTTGATGATCTCTTTTGTTGTGCAGAAGCTTTTTAGTTTGATTTAGTCCCACTTGTTCATTTTTAATCTTGTTGCTTATGCTTTAGATTTTATACTCCCCAAAATTATTACCAAGACACATGTCAAGGAGCTTTGTTCCTATGTTTTCTAGGAATTTCATGGTTTCAAGTCTTATATTTAAGTTTTTAATCCCTTTTCAGTTAACTTTTTTAAGTGGTGTAAGATATGGATTCAGTTTAATTCTTTTACACATGAATATCCAATTATTCCAGCACCATTTATCGGACATATATGTAATTGTAAATTTCCTAGTAGCCTCATGTAGATTTTAGAGCATTAAATGCTTACTTTAGAAAATGATAAATGTCTCAAACCAACAATTTAAGTTTTTACCTTAAACAGGAAAAATAAGAAAAAATTAAAAACTGAGGCAAGCAGACTGAAGCAAAAAATAAAGAGCAGAAATTAATGAAATTGACAACAGAAAAATAACAGAGAAATGAATGTCTCTTTGAAAAAGTCAGTGAAATTGATAAACCTCTAGCCAGACTGAGAAACGTTAAAAGAAAGAAGATAAAAATTACCAGTATCAGGCAAGAAAGAAGGGACATCACTCTAAACCTCACAAACATTAAAAATATAATGTAGGAATACTATGAATAACTCCATGCACATCAATTCAACAATTTAGATGAAATGAACCAATTCTTTGAAAGCCATAAATTACCAAAACTTACCCAACAATGAAAGATTTTAAAAGTGAAGTTAATTTAGTAATACATCTAATTTATTCTAATATGTCTAAATTATTCAACATATAATCATAAAACTATTAATGAGATATTTAAAGTTTTTTTCATTAAATCTTTAAAATCCAGCATTTACATTATATTTATCGCACATCACAATTTGAACTAGCCACATTTCAAATGACTGGTGGCTATCATATTAGACAGTAAAGATTTAGAGACTAAAGATGAAATCTTCTGGGAATGAAAATATTTTTTAGCTCAGGAGAAGTCTGCCTATAACCAAACTGATGAATGGAAGAGTCTGAAAGAATAATTATGAGATGAGATTTCTTTCAGGTACAAAATGAAAGAAAAGCATGCCAAAATATTTCTAAAAGCAAATTATCTTTGAGGGTGATTAATGAAGCAGTATTATTAGATACTGCCACAGGAGTAGAAATAGTTTTCGCAGTGTAATATTTTAAAAAATGTAGGTGTGTAATTGTGTTTGCACTTGTGTTTTTATTTTCATTTTTTTAAGAAGACAAAAATGTTACTTTTATTAATGCAAAGATGAATTAGAGGATACTGATTAGTGTGAATGCCAAGTGGGTGATGGTGGTGATGCTCAGTTGTGTCCAACTCTTTGTGAACCCACGGACTGTAGGCTGACAGGCTCCTCTATCCATGGAATTTTCCAGGCAAGAAGACTGGAGTGGGTTGCCATTTCCTACTCCAGGGGATCTTACTGACCCAGGGATCAAACCCGGGTCTTCTGTGTCTCCTGCAGTGGCAGGCAGATTCTTTATCACTGCTCCAACTGGGAAGCCACCAAGTGCCAAAGTAGGGACTATTAAATGAACTTCAGAGTTATTCAGATTCCCACCCAGTATCAGCAGGAAAGACAGCCTTGAAGAGCAGAAAAGAACTAGTATTCTCAGCAGGCAGTTCTATTCTAAGAAGAAAAAGACAGTCAAGTATTGTAACTCAGCAAGAGGCGTTATGGGGCTTTCCCAGGACAGACTCTACCATGTCCTCCACCTGCCTCTTGTTTGTAGAAAAGCTTTCGTTTCCCAGGCCTCCACAGAGTCACAGAAGGCTGTCTCAAGAGTTAATGATTGAAAGAATGTCAATATATAGTAATGACAAAAAGTAGCAGTTGGGTCAGGAGAACAGGAAAAGTTTAAACAGCAAATCATCCATATAACAGTCACAGAATCTTTAGTTCCTCCATGAAGGACATAGATGACAATCTGATTCACATTCCTGAGTAATTTTACAGCTACTAAAACTCTACCAGATGGAAGAAGCTAATTGCCTGATGAGCACGTGGCCCCCACATTGGCTGGAGCCGGAAGATTGAGAATGTTAAACACCTGTGTCACGCCTCTGTCCCTTCACCATCAACCAGCCAGAGTACTGTGCAGAAGCACCATGAGCTCCCCTCCCTCACTTTGCCTCTAAACACTCTTCCCAGAAACCCATCTAGGAGTTTCGTGTTTTTTTTTTTTTTTTTTTTTAATTTTTATTAGTTGGAGGCTAATTACTTTACATCATTACAGTAGTTTTTGTTATACATTGATATGAATTAGCCATGGATTTACATGTACTCCCCATCCCAGTCCCCCCTCCCACCTCCCTCTCCACCCGATCCCTCTGGGTCTTCCCAGTGCACCAGGCCCGAGCACTTGTCTCATGTACCCAACCTGAGCTGGTTATCCGTTTCACCCTAGATAATATACATGTTTCAATGCTGTTCTCCTGAAACATCCCACCCTCTCCTTCTCCCAGAGTCCACAAGTCTGTTCCATACATCTGAGTCTCTTTTTCTGTTTTGCATATAGGGTTATCGTTACCATCTTTCTAAAGTCCATATATATGTGTTAGTATACTGTAATGGTCTTTATCTTTCTGGCTTACTTCGCTCTGTATAATGGGCTCCAGTTTCATCCATCTCATTAGAACTGATTCAGATGAATTTTTTTAATGGCTGAGTAATATTCCATGGTGTACCACAGCTTCCTTATCCATTCGTCTGCTGATGGGCATCTAGGTTGCTTCCATGTCCTGGCTATTATAAACAGTGCTGCAGTTAACATTGGGGTGCACGTGTCTCTTTCAGATCTGGTTTCCTCGATGTGTATGCCCAGAAGTGGGATTGCTGGGTCATATGGCAGTTCTATTTCCAGCTTTTTAAGAAATCTCCACACTGTTCTCCATAGCGGCTGTTCTAGTTTGCATTCCCACCAACAGTGTAAGAGGGTTCCCTTTTCTCCACACCCTCTCCAGCATTTATTGTTTGTAGACTTTTGGATAGCAGCCATCCTGACTGGCGTATAATGGTACCTCATTGTGGTTTTGATTTGCATTTCTCTGATAATGAGTGATGTTGAGCATCTTTTCATGTGTTTGTTAGCCATCTGTATGTCTTCCTTGGAGAAATGTCTGTTGAGTTCTTTGGCCCATTTTTTGATTGGGTCATTTATTTTTCTGGAGTTGAGCTGGAGGAGTTGCTTGTATATTTTTGAGATTAATCCTTTGTCTGTTGCTTCGTTTGCTATTATTTTCTCCCAATCTGAGGGCTGTCTTTTCACACAGAATTTCAGAAATAAAAGCAAAAATAAACAAATGGGACCTAATGAAACTTAAAAGCTTTTGCACAACAAAGGAAACTATAAGCAAGGTGAGTTTCATGTTTTGAGCATTAGACGCTTGCTCACTTTGCCTCTAAACACTCTTCCCAGAAGCCCATCTAGGAGTTCCGTGTTTTGAGCATTAGCCGCTTGGTCTCTGCTGAGCACTGCACTTTGCTTCACCACAACCAAGTGTCAGCAGAATGACTTTATTGCTTGCGTGACAGTGGACCAAAGTTTGATTCGGTAACATTGCACATGTGTTTTAGCTATTGGAATTGATTTTACCTGAAGGAGTAATTTCTTTAAAACAAATTACATAAGCATTTTGAAAGGATGAAATGAAAGCTTTATATTAATCTATTTTGAAAGATTGATGGTAGAAGGCAGTAATTAAATGGCGAATTGTCCAGTTGTGAGTTCTGGAAGTGTTATTGCATATTTCATTAATAATTTCATATGTATTTATAATTATGTTCACTGCTCAAATATTGCTCAGTGGACTTATGTTTTGTTGCTTAGTGGTACTAATAACATAGGAAAGTGAAAGTGAAGTTGCTCAGTTGTGTCCGACTCTTTGCGACCCCATGGACTGTAGCCCCCCAGGCTCCTCAGTCCATGGAATTTTCCAGGCAAGAGTACTGGAGTGGGTTGCCATTTCCTTCTCCAGAGGATCTTCCCAACCCAGGGATTGAACCTGGGTCTCCCGCACTGCAGGCAGACGCTTTACCATCTGAGCCACCAGGGAAGCCCAGTAACATAGGATACCAAATGCAATTCAGATTCTAAAGATAACTGAAAGGCTTCTGTTAGCATGCCCTGGTTAATTTTGCTTAATGTTGGTTTACAGATCATTAAAGATTGTGTATTTTGTTACTTGAGTGATGAATATAGAGCAAGGATATACTTTTCATTAACATATTTATAAAACTTGGACCAACAAAGAATTTTTCTTTGTATTGATTAATTCATTTATAAGTACACTATATATGAGTAGTTCATGCTCCAAGGCTCTCAGTCTGATGACTATTTCCACGCCCCAAACTGAGGCAGTTCAGAAAGCCAGAGAGAGGGAATGATACAGAAATGAACAGTCTCTACATGGGGCAGTTAAAGGTAGGCAGGCTTAAGTAGGTGGTTCTCATCCTGACTGGCATAAGAATCTTAAAAAAAAAAGAAAAAAGCATATGGCTCATATATGCAGGCCCCAAAACCCAAGTCTAGGGTATGCTGGGACACCTGTACATTTTTAAAAGATTTTGCAGTAATTCTGATACACAATAAGGAGTAAGAAGCTCTGGCCCAAACTGGAAGAATAAAACAGCCACATTAAAAGACTTGAGCAGAGGTGCCATCCAATGGAATAGGAAAAGGGCCAGCCAGAAAAGATTAGGGGCAAATTAATCAGGATCTCATCACAAAAATTTGGGCAAATGGAAATTTCAAGACAGTATTGGATACTGTTGGAAGCAGCTGAGTGTCTGAGGAATGTGCCTTGAGATTTGAGAGTGAGGAAGTTAGTATTGCTCTCTGAAACCTATCTGGAACACTCCCCTTTTATGCTGTTGAACACATCCTCTTCTGAGGCCCTTCTGCAATAACTTTTCACCTGCCTGCCTCTACTATAGTATTTGATTCATGGAAAACCTGTCTGTTTCATTTTTGTCTTCATTAGACTTGAACATGTTTCCACTTAGCCCTAGCACTGTGCATAGATTATATATTCAATAAATGTTTGTAGAGTGAGTGAATAAATGAATGAGTGAATGAATGAATACATGTATCCATTACATAATTTCAGGGGCCATTCACCTCTATGTAGGGGAAAAAAAAAAACTTGTAAAGAAGGACTGTGGTAAAGAAAATAGTGATGGTTTATTATTTGTATACTGTACTCTTCTTACAACAGTTGGAAGTTTTTAAGAATTAATTATTAATGTATAGAACATTTGGGCTTCTGAGAGAACATGATGGAACTGATAAATTACTCATACTGTTGGTTTTTCTGGTCTATGTCATTATTGCTCTTTTAACTGAGGAATGAGCTGGAGGATGTTTCCAAGTGAATTACTGGTATCTTTATTTTGGAAAGCTAAGTCACCGTCCTCTGAGAAGCACTCCCTGGGATCCAACTCCATGTTGGGCCCATCTGTCTCCACTGGTTTCCACTGAGCTTCTCAATCAGAACGTCTTTATGTAAGTATTGTCTCACAGTGTACTATGGTACTCGTTCAAGTGTGGGCTGGATAGAAGTGTTAAAAATGCTGGAATTGTCTTGGGTGCCTGTTAGCTCCATGTGATAAGAGAGCCCACAGCTCCAGTGGGCTTTTCTTCATCAGTTAGCCTCGCTTTTAAAATTGGTTTGCTTAGCTGTGTTTTTTTTTTTTTTTTTTTTAACATACATATATATTTCTGCTTAGAGTTTCAGCCTCCTCTGGACAGAGATTGTGTCAGCATATATTAAGTTATCATCTAGATCATTTCTGTCTAAATTAGTTGTAAGAGTTTTGGAGCCAAATTATGATATGCATATAAACATAATACAGTGGGTTTTTTATAGAGTACTTACTACATGTCAACCACTTTAAAAATTTTAATATTTCATGTCAAGTATTACTAAATATTTTGAAAGTATTAATTTGTTTAATCCTTAAAGTAATTCTGAGCAGGAAGTTTTATGAGAGGTAATAGACCTTGCATGTGAGCATGAAGCTCTGCCTGCCTAGATGTGAATCCCAGAGTTGCTGCCCAGGTGTGTGACTCTGGAAGAGTTCCTTGCCCTCTCCCCGTCCCAGTTTCTTTCCCTGTAAATAATAATACCTAGTAAGGTGTGTGCAAGTGAGTGAGAGTGAGTGAGTGGGTGGGTGAGTGAGTCAGTGGAGTGAATGAGTAAGTGAGGTCACTTCCTTGCGCCCCTGTGGACCATAGTCCACCTGCCTCCTCTGCCCATGGGATTCTCCAGGCAAGAATACTGGAGTGGGTTGCCATGCCCTCCCCCAGGGGATCTTCCCCACCCAGAGGTCGAATCCATGTCTCTTATGTGTCCTGCATTGGCAAGCAGGTTCTTTACCACTTGTGCCACCTTGGAAGCCCTCTGTAATTGGTATGCTGGAGTTATAAAGATGTCATGCCTCCACTGACCTAAAAGAACCACTCTGTAATTTCTCATCATGTTACAGCCATGGGTCTTATAGGATTTTCAGGAGTCCAGTTGTGGTAGCATCAGGATGACTCGGCTCCGCTGGACTAGGCTCCCTGTCTTCTACGTGCCTGGCTCTGTGTTTGGCATTGCAGGGTGGGGAGACACAAAAGGAATGAAAGAGACATCCTTGGCCTCTAGAAACTTGTATAAGAACACAGGGGGAAGTACCTGTAGGAGACCAGTGAAGCCATTAAATAACAGTGATATAACATCATCAAGGCACTGGATGATTAAGTCCCCAGGTGAAAACTGACGATAGTGAAAGTAGTATAGGCAAGTTCAGATGATAAGAGAAATTGACTTAGCTGGAGTAGTTCTAGGGAGGAGGTAGAATTTAAGGTCAGCCTTGAAATACAGGGCTGTGGGAGTAACAGGTGTGAGAAGTGTCATTTCTGGAGCAGGAAAGAGAGAAAACTCTGTAAGACAGAAGGAGCTCCCTCTTTCCTCTGCTTTGGCTTCATCCTGTGAACACGTGTTAGTTTAGGACTTGTATTTATTTGTCCTTCTGTTTGGTACAAAAACTTCCCAGTGTTTTAGCTTTCATCAAATCTTAGGGAATATGTCATCCTCTTTGTTGTTATTTTGGCATTTTATTTAAGCATGGCAGAATTAAAATGCTCCAGTAAAACACACAATGACATTCTTGATAAGGCTCCAGGATTCTTTTTCTCAGTCACATAAAAAGCTCCAGATCTGAGGGGAAGGTAGTAAAATTTAAACAAATCCAGGGGTATCAACACATTCTTCAAATAACAGAAACCCCCACTAATAATCTAATCCGTGCACCTGTAGATTACTTCTAATTATATTATTTACTTCATTTCACAAAGCAGACATAGAAGTCATTCATATGCAAATACTCAAGAAGAAAAAAATTTTAAAAATGCATTTATGAAAAATAATGTTGTAGAGTTCTTTGGGTGCATTTAAAATCTGTTTTAAAATATAATCTTTTATTGGGTCTCTACAAAAATCTTTTTTGTACAAAAATTGCTTTGCAGTAAATTGAGGAGAAGAAAATATCTGATTCTATTTACATCTAATTATAAAGGAACTAAGTTGTAACTTTGAAACGGAAAGGTTGCTCTGGCATTTCCTTTGTGAGCAAATTTTATACTAAAATGGACCTTTTATGGGCCTTTAGTAAATGACTCTGGTTTGACCAAAAAAAAAGTCTGCTTATTTTCTTGAATCTAAATTGACTGATTCAATGCAATGCCAGAGTTTTCCAAGTTACTTTTCTTAGTGTCATCTTTTTCTGTCATGGCTTATGTTACTGACATTTCCTAGCAACAACAGAACCATCTGATATTTTACTAATTTGGTTTTAGCACAGGAACCACTGAAAGTTAGCGTTGCCCTGAAGAATCCTTAACTGAATGAGGGCCGTGGTCAGCTTTCAGGTCGAGGCTGTTTCCGCCCTGAGCAGCTGTGGCCCTCACGGTTTTCAGCAGTCCATCAGCTGCAGCTTCGGTTTCAAACTGGAGGCCAACCAGACATCAGGTTCCGTCACGTGTTCCAGTTTGGATGAGGGGCGGCCCTTACAAACGGGGCAGGGCGATAGCATCATCAAACAGACGTGTGCAGTCAGGTTTGCACAGCTGGAATTAGGTGTGGCCTGTTCCTTTTTCCTTGCATCAGAAAATATTTTAAGCCAGAAAGCCATTTTGTTTCCATACTGTATGTGTAAACTAAAAATTAAATTTACGAAGTATGGTTTCCAAAGGAGGGTATAACCTATGCTGATAGGGAAGTGAAGGCATAAAGCACCCGTGAAAAGAAGTATGTGATTTCCAACTCATTTATGATCTTACCATTATCTTACATTTTGGCAGTCATTAGTAATGACTTATGACTAACCGTTACTAACCTTTATGGAAGAACAGTGGCCAAGCACTGTGCTAAACACTTTCCATGCATCATCTCATTTTATCCTTATGACAATATTATAAGAAAAGCGCACTGCCTCTGGCAGCCAGCAGTCTGTTTTCAGAGAGGTTTGATGACTTGCTCAGGGTGGATACGGGCTGAGCTGGGACTCCCACTCTGATTAAAATCCGGTTTGTCGTGATCTTTCCACTGCACTGTATCCTGAGGTCTCCTGGCACAAGCTGAGCACTCAGGCCTTGTCCTGTCTGGAAGTGTACCCTTGATTTCACGAGAAGTGCTGTCACATCACAGCCAGCAGTGAGGATGCCTTGCTCCCGAACGGCAAGGAGAGACCTAAGTCTTGTCCAGTGCCAACATGGAAGATTCTGGTGTGCAGAACCTTAGGGTCCCTGGTGAAGGCAGTGTGCATTGGCCAGAGGACACCTGGTGGGGAACATCGCGCAACTCGCACATACAGGGCTAAGGACAAAGTTAGGTAAAATTATATTTTTAGATTTTAGTTCTAAAGATCCTCATATGATTAGAGTAGGAGAACAAAATACAGCTTGTATTGAGACATGCAAATGCTTTCTATGGAGTTCTTTGGATTCCAAGTGATAATAAAGGATTATTATAATGTTGTAATTATATTATAATAAAGTTACTTATAATAATAAAGTAACACCAAGTTATTTTTCATGTCTTATCTAACCTTCTGTGAGAGAGACTAAGAGCTGTACTGATGTATTTGAACTATGTTATTTCAACTTTTTAAAGTCAATAGTAATTATTATTTAAAAGATATAATTTTATATTTTTAATATTGTTTTGTGCTTTAAAGTTTCAAATTATATAGTTAAAGGCTAACAAGGCATTTTTTGAGAACTTACATAAGGAACAGTTAGAGTAACTGTGTGCCTGTACTTACTTGAGTAAATGAAACACAGGATCAAGTGGACAGTTAAGGAGATAAAAAGATATTTTGATATGGGTTACTGCAATTCTCATGATCGGGGTCTGAGACTGGGCGTATCTTCTCATCTGTTACCACCTATACATGCTAAAGCAATGGGTCTTCTGTTTCGCTTGTCTCACTCAACAGATTTTGACTGACTACATCAAGTATGCAAGCATTGATCTTGGGATTAAGCAGTGGACAAAGCTAACAATAGTCATTGCCCTTCTGAAATTTATCTAGTAGAAGAAGACTGGTAACATACAAGTAACATTAAAAATCAAATATGGAGCAACCATATAGACCCAGATGCCTGGGAGAGTCTAGTATATGCTTACTGTCATTAAGTTCCATACAATTTTACATATTTATAAAATTTATTTTTTTGTATTTTCAATTTTAACTAGTTTTAGAAGTAATTTTAGATTCACAGGAGGTTGCAAGGTTAGTTCAAAAAGAACCTGGATATCCTTCATCCAGTTTCCTCCAATGGTTAGAACATACTCAATTATAATATAAAACCAGGAACTTGATATTGATACATTGTATTTGCAAAGTAGATACTATATCATTTTATCACATGTGTAGATTTAGTATAACCACTTATGCAATCAAAGAATTCCTTTATCACAGAAATCTCCCTCTGCTGTTTCTTCTTCCAGGCACAACCCCTAAACCCTGGTAACCACAGATCTGTCTTCCATCACTATAAATTTCATTATCCAAGAATTTTATTTGTATAAATGGAAGCATACTGTTTTGACTTTTTGCAGTTGGCCTTTTTCATTCATAAAACTCTCAAGATCCATCTAAGTTATATGTAACATAGCTTATCCTTTATTGCTAGGTAGTGTTAGATGGTATGAACGTACCAGTTTGTTTAATCATTCACCCATTCAGGCACATAATAGTTGTGTCCAGGTTTTGGATATTACAAATAAAGCTATTATATATATTCATGTACAGTCTTTGTTATGGATATAAGTTTTCAATTCATTGGGGTGAGTACTGAGTCTTATGGTAATTCTACATTTATTTTTATTTGAAAGTACCAGATTGTTTTCCAGAGTGGCTGTAACATTTTATGTTCTCACCATCAATGCTGAGAGATTCAGTTTCTCTGCATCCTCACCAGCATTTAGCATTGCATTACTGTTTTATTTTAGGTCTTCTGATGAGTGTATTGCAGTTATTAAATTGTAGTCTCCTATTATAGATAATCACTTTACTTTTGATATAAAGCAAGGTATGAAGTAAAGAAAATAAAGAAAACATGTAATAGTTTTGAGTAGCTTTGTCTACCTGAACACTGCTAGAAGTGTTATGTAGTTAAATTAGGATTTCTGACACAAGAAAAGTATTATATTGAGTAATCTAAGTATACACGAGTGAAGCCTCGGTGTTAATAGGTCTTTATAATGAATACCTCCCTCTTACCATTAATGTTCTGCACATATAAAATCAAGGCTATGAGAGACATTTATTTTTCTGAATGTAAATATACCTCAGTCATCAGTGGTGTAGATCACAAATATGTTTTATCAATTCCTAAAGTCGCTAGGGAGACTCACCCAGATGATAGAAGTATTTGGGACATGTATTAAGTATCTGGGTGTGTATGAAGTACTGGGATCCAAGAAGACTTTAATCTTAAAATGGCAAGTAGATAGAGCCATTTAAGCTGTGTGACATTGGCTCTGTAGACACAGTTATAGTTTTGAATGAACAAATAATTGTTAACACTGACAAAGCACAAGTTTCTGACCTTGGAGCTATGGGAGTCTAAAGGAACTAGGACATGGTCTGGCTTCTGGAGACTTATAATCTAACGGGAACTGGATTTTTTTTTAAATTAAGTTTCATTTATTTATTTTGGCTGTGCTGGGTCTTTGTTGCTGTTTGGGTTTTTCTCTAGTTGAGGGAACAGGGTTACATTCTGATTACAGTGTGCAGGCTTCTCATTGCCATGGCTTTTCTTGTTGAAGAGCAGAGGTTCTAGGATGTGTGGGCTTCAGTAGTTGCAGTTCCTGGGCTCTGGAGCAGGGGCTCGATAGTTGTGGGGCATGGGCTTAGTTGTTCCAAGACATATGGGATCTTCCTGGATCAAGTGTCAAACCCACGTCTCATGTGTTGACAGGTGGATTCTTTACCACTGAGCCAGCAGGGAAGCCCTGGAAACTGGACCTTTTTTTTTTCTTAATGGCTTTTAAGGAATTATTATCTGAAAATATATTTAATTCCCAACATATGGATTTTATTTATTTTCGCTTTATATAATCACTAGAAGTTTATTTTGTAGTTATATATTTTAGAAACAAATTTTTCTGTCTTGTCATACCTCAGTGTGCAGTTGTGGTCAGCCATCACCAGCTTTCATCTGATCTTGTAATAAAGAAAATAATACCAAATGTCATACATTAGCCTTTATAAATCTACAGTCTTCATTGTGTCAATAAGCACACTGTTTAGTGCAGTTGTAGTTTCTTTTCCACGATAGGATTTTCTTGATGAAGGAAGCATAATGTTGATTTCCAATCTAGCAAAACTCCTTAGTGTGAGTCCAGGATACTTATCATTTCAATTGTGCCATCAGAACACATTTCCCTGCAAAACTTGCATTTCAAAATACATTATTGACAGTGGAGTCCAATTTAATCTTCTACATTTCAGAGCTAGTGTGTTTATCAACAATCTAGCAGAAAACAAGGAGTTCTTCCTTCATATCACCTTAATATTTACCTTGCACATGTAGTAAAACATTTACCATGTTAGCAGTATCTGCACAATAATTGCACTTTAATAAGCAGATTTTCTAGCTTGAATTTGTTCTTTGAGTTGGCTTTCTGTATCATTAGCCAGTACCTGACTGTGTGGAGCTGAGGTGTCATTGGAAAGTACCTAACCTCCCTTCTTTACTGCAAATTCATGAGCATTGGTAAGCAAATATCCTTTACTAAGATCTTAATGACTATTTATAGAATATCTTACTCTTCTAAACACACAAGGCTGCTTTATGAGAAGCCCAGGAATCACTATAATGGCATAGGAAACTTCTGATTGTGTTGGCTTTTTAATTCGCAACTTTTTCAGAATATGAATTTTGAGGCACTGATTTTACTTTTTTTGCTATTTACCTTTTGCGGTAGCGTCAACTTGAAAAAGTTGAAAAAAAAAATATTGTACTAACTTGTAGAACACCCATGGCTGATTCATGTGAATGTATGGCAAAAATCACTACAATATTGTAAAATAATTAGCCTCCGATTAAAATATATAAATTCACCAAAAAAATCTATAAAAAGTCCTTGCTCTCATCTAGCTTATAATCTATAGAATTTAAAACTTGCTCTTTCACAGTTGTACTATAGAGTAAAATGCAATATCCAAATTAGAAAAGTGAAAACGAAGTGACGAAGGAGTCTGGGGAAAGGGGGAATTGCTTTTGGCTGGGGTAAATGAAAGGGTTTCAATGGAGGGGGCAATACTGGAACTGGGACTTGAAGCCTAACAGGTTGTGGAAATGGAGTGTTAAGTATTCTAGTTAGAAAGAGCAGCAAAGAACAAAACTAATCCTTGATGTTACTAACAAGAGACTGACAAAGGTAATAAACTTAACAGTCTATTCTTGAAACTTTCAAAAAATTTCATTCTTTGCTTCTAAGTATCCTCAATTAACTGCCTCCATTTCAGTGGTAAAACTAAGATTTTTTTTTTCCCTGTGAACTAGAAACTGTTACCTGTATCCTACAGTCTGTATTACGGATAGACCCAGCAGTGTCAGGAAAACATATGCAGGATACGCCACATATATTTGCTCTTTTAGAAAATTGCTATTTAGGGGACCATTTAATGCTCCACTGAAGAGAAAATCCATAATCCTTTCTGTGTGCTGCATGGCAGTTGAGGTGGTATAATGTCCATAAAATATGCTGTACTTAAAACCGGTGATTTCAGAGCTACGCTTAAAAAGATAGAGTGCATTCTTCAAGTATCACAGAATAGCCCTGGTTTCCTATTCCTTTGGAACCTTTTAGCATCTCTTTAAATAACCAGCTTTATGATGTTGGCCAGAGTATCTTTTTCTCAGATCCAATTCCAAAATACTTTGCTGAGTTTAATGACTAACCAAGTGGGAGAGGAAAACTTAAATTAAGCTGGCCTTGACAGAGTCCTGAGGCAAACTGTTTTTCATGGATTGCTCATCTTAGAAGCTCCATATCTCATTGTCAGCACAAAGGCTGCTTACACTGTAAACTGGGCATTCCATTTTGTTCTCTTTAACAACTAGCTTTAAAAAAAAAGAAAAGACTAAAGGAAAGCAAAATATGTTATTACTCTACTGTCAACTAAGTATTTTATTTGGTTACTGCCCTGAGCCTTCTTTAACCTGAGAATGGACTTCTAATATCTGAGAATATGTTTTTGTTTTTGTTTTAAAGTAAGGATAAGAAATTGATCATTTTCTTTAGACTTTGTAAAGCAAGTGTTTCTAAAATTTTTTTTCACCTCAGAAGGTGTCTAACTTATATTTCTTTATGATACTTTGTGTAACCCACATGCCAGTTTCTTCTGGTTTAAAGAAGACACGGGGTGGAAGGGGGGCTTTATTATGCCCAGAAGCAGGTGGCAGGGAATGAGGAGATAAAGAAGGGCTCGGAGAAGACTCATGAGATGAGGGCCCATGTGTTTCTAACTCCCCAGAAACACCCTGATAAAACAACTTGCTCCAAAAGTAAGACCTGAGTAGAACTGGAGTCTCATTTGTAGAATGGGCCCTCCAGTTTACAGGGAATGATGTGTCTCCTTAGCACAGCTAACACCATCAGAAGATAGAACTAGAGTCATTATTAATTTTTTTTGCAAAGGTCAATTATTATTTCTATAGAAATAAAGTAAGATGTGGAGAAAGTTGAACTTGTAGGTTGCTGGCAGGCACTTATTTTTGTTGTAAGTAATTATTAAATTCAGAATGTTTGAATAAAATTAAAATTTTGATCATTGTAAACTTCAAGTATTTCTGCTGTGTAAAAATTGAAATTCTAAATGAATAGACAGATGCATTTTTATGGCTGGGCAACTCTTTCTCAGCCCCTACTAGGGAAAAAAAAAGAATTCTATAAGCATGGGGCCTGACATAGGGGACACATTTTGCACTCAGGTTTGCCTGGAGGACAGGTCACCCCAACTTACTGTTGCTAGCACCTTCTACCCTTTAGAAACAGACAGTCTCAACAGCTTAGAAAGTCCAACCTCCTCTGTTTCTGACCCTCCAACCTCAGCTGGAATTCAAACTATTTCTTATGAGGTAAAATTTAACTAATGCATCAAAAGAGATCAAGATATTAATGTGTCCTTCCCTCTCACTCACTGATTCATTCAGTAGTTAATGAAAATTAGATATGGGCAATAAAAGATGAGTGTGATGGTTCCTATACTCCAAAACTTACACAAAGATAAGCCACTTAAGGCATCTAACTTTTCCTTTTGAAAAACTTCAGTCCTACAGAAATCCTTCACCGAGATTTACTCACTGTTAACATTCTTCCATTAACATTGCAGTCTCTCTCTCTCACTCTTGCCTCTTGCTCACTTTTTCTTTTTGAGGGAAGGAGGTAACTACTTAAAGTTCAGTTTCAGACCTCAAAAGATGGGCATTTTAACAAGTAAGTCCAGTAAGTTTAGAGAAGCTTCAGCAGAAATCTGTATAAAATATAGTTATAAGGGAAAAGGAGAGTATAGGAAGGAATCAGGGCATCCTTTATAAGATTATTTTCCAGGTGTAAGAGGTGTGGGTACACAGCTGAGCAGTACCAAGGGCTCAGAGCTGAGCCAATGTGGAACATTAGTTCAGTTCAGTTCAGTTCAGTCGCTCAGTCGTGTCCGACTCTTTGCGACCCCATGAACCGCAGCATGCCAGGCCTCCCTGTCCATCACCAACTCCCGGAGTTTACTCAAACTCATGCCCATCGAGTCGATGATGCGATCCAGCCATCTCATCCTCTGTCGTCCCCTTCTCCTCCTGCCCTCAATCCCTCCCAGCATCAGGGTCTTTTCCAATGAGTCAACTCTTCACATGAGGTGGCCAAAGTATTGGAGTTTCAGCTTCAGCATCAGTCCTTCCAGTGAACACCCAGGACTGATCTCCTTTAGGATGGACTGGTTGGATCTCTTTGCAGTCCAAGGGACTCTCAAGAGTCTTCTCCAACACCACAGTTCAAAAGCATCAATCTTTCAGTGCTCAGCTTTCTTTATAGTCCAACTCTCACATCCATACATGACTACTGGAAAAACCATAGCTTTCACTAGGTGGACCTTTGTTGGCAAAGTAATGTCTCTGTTTTTTTAATATGCTATCTAAGTTGGTCATAACTTTCCTTCCAAGGAGTAAGTGTCTTTTAATTTCATGGCTGCAATCACCATCTGCAGTGATTTTGGAGCCCCCAAAAATGAAGTCTGACACTGTTTCCACTGTCTCCCCATCTATTTCCCATGAGGTGATGGGACCAGATGCCATGATCTTAGTTTTCTGAATGTTGAGCTTTAAGCCAACTTTTTTACTCTCCTCTTTCACTTTCCTCAAGAGGCTTTTTAGTTCCTCTTCACTCTCTGCCATAAGGGTGGTGTCATCTGCATATCTGAGGTTATTGATATTTCTCCCAGCAATCTTGATTCCAGCTTGTGCTTCTTCCAGGCCAGCGTTTCTCATGATGTACTCTGCATATAAGTTAAATAAGCAGGGTGACAATATACAGCCTTGACGTACTCCTTTTCCTGTTTGGAACCATTAGGAGAACAGTAAATAATTTTTCATCACTGGGCTTCAGGCAGGGGAGAAAGGAATTGAGAAATAGGTTCTGAGACAAATAGGAATGGACAGGTAGGCAGTGGTCTGATCATGGAGAACCAGGTATGCCCCAGGGAGGAGGTTTTTCTTTATCTTATGGTTGATGACTAATCATTGCTATGCTTTAGGTAGCGGAGAAGGCAATGGCACCCCAGTCCAGTACTCTTGCCTGGAAAATCCCATGGATGGAGGAGCCTGGTATGCTGCAGTCCATGGGGTCTTGAAAAGACAGACACTACTGAGCGACTTCACTTTCACTATTCACCTTCATGCATTGGAGAAGGAAATGGCAACCCACTCCAGTGTTCTTGCCTGGAGAATCCCAGGGATGGCGGAGCCTGGTGGACTGCCGTCTATAGGGTCGCACAGAGTCGGACACGACTGAAGCAACTTAGCAGCAGCAGCAGCTTTAGGTAGAGGGTAGCCTATGCCTAAAATTAAAAGAACTTTTAGTACAATAAAAGAGAAATTATCAGGCTTCCTGATAAATCTAGTGACAGAAGTATTTTGGGAATTGATGAGCTTTGAATAGCTGTCCTGTTTTTCCATCCCCAGAAGAATGGATATGTAGGAAAGTGCTTCCAAAACGTGGTTGTATATCATGCTCAAGTGGAAAGTTTTTCTTTAAAAGAAACATAGATTCTCCAGTTTTTTCACTCCAAATCTGTTGAGTCAGAAGTGGGGCCCGGGAACCTGCATTCTCCCAGATCTCCCCCAGGTGGCGCTGGTGTAGCCAGTTCACTGCCCGAGGTTTGCTGGCATCGCTCAGTAGGGGGACGATACGGAGGATTGGGATGCATAGGTCTTTGCAAAGGAATCAGTCCTCAGGACAAGTCTACCAAATGCTTTGAGAATACATCCATCACACCAGCCCGCACTGTTCAAGATGCCATGTCCTATGTCTCTTTGTAACCTTGGAAAATATCTCAAAGTCAGCCTCGTGATAGGCGCTCCACAATTGTCTGATGAATAATTGTTGAACCCTAATGTTAGCAAAGATGTCTAGCAGTATGTTATGTATCTTTGACCAACACACTAAAATTACTCACTTATTAAAGTCAATGAAATAGATAACCTAAAGCTCAGATATTTACTCAGACTTTTCAGCAACTCTACTAATTTTTTTTTAAATCAAGACTCAGCCATTTTGATAAAATATCTGCTGTAAAGTAGATAACAGAAATAGGAGGTGACATTAGTCACTTTGTGAACACTGCCACACTTAGACTTCATGGACTAAACTAAGAAAATGTATTCCCTGGGACTCCTTCCGAGTCACTTATCATTAGGGTGTGACTGTGACAGATAAGCTAAGTGATGACAGGCGGAGGTAATAATGACAGTTAATCCAGACATATATTAAATAGTAGAGATAGGAGAAATCATTTAACACTGGTCTTGATAGTTATCCCATGATGTTTATTTCAGAAGTGTTTTGAAATGTTGTGAAATATTTTATCATCTTACTTGGTACATAGAGACAGTATGTACAATCATTAGTTAACATTCCACTATAGATGTCAAAACCAAGATTCTTGTCAGACTTTAAAAATTTGTCTTATTCCTGACCTCCAATGATTTGAAGTAAAACCATTTTATTTAGACATTGTGGGTGTGGGGAGGGACTGAAGAAGCAATCAGAAAGTGGATGTTGGGGGTAAAGAACTGATCTTCAGTGACTGATACTTCACTCTGTTCAAAAACCATATTCCAGAGTAATATGTTTTTTAACTGTTTTTTTTTTTATTCTTTAACATTATGATTCATTACAGGATATTTAATATAGTTCCCTGTGCTATACAGTGGGACCTTGTTGTTTATGTATTCTGTGTATAGTGGTCTGTGTCTGATAATCCCAAACTCCTGATTTATCCCTCCCCCATCCCCTTTCCCTTTGGTAACCATAAATTTGTTTTGTATGTCTGCGAGCCTGTTTCTGTTTTGTAAATAAGTTCATCTGTGCCATATTTTAGATTCCACATATAAGTAATGTCATATAGTATTTGACTTATTTCACTTAGTATCATAATCACTAGGCTCTCCCATGTTGGCACACATGGCATTATTGCATTCTTTTCTATGGCTGAGTAGTATTCTATTGTGTATAAATACCCCACACTTCTTTATTAATTCATCTGTTGATGGACATCTAGATTGCTTCCATGTCTTGACTATCATTAATATAAATAATGTTGTAAATGAGCATTAGTGTACATGTATCTTTTCAAATTGTAGTGTTCTCCAGGTATATGCCCAGGAGTGGGATTGCTGGATCATACAATAACTCTATTTTTAGTTTTTTAAGGAACCTCCACACTGCTCTCTTTAGGTGTAATACCATTTATATCCCTCCCACCACAGTGTAGGAGGATTCCTTTTTCCCACTCTCTCTCCAGCATTTGTTATTTGTAGACTTTTCAGTGACAGCCATTCTGACCCATGTGAGGTGGTACCTCATTCTAGTGTTTTAAAATTTATTTTTATTTTTTAAATTTTTTTTTGCTTTTGCATATATGTTCTTTTTTTTTTCCATTTATTTTTATTAGTTGGAGGCTAATTACTTTACATCATTACAGTAGTTTTTGTCATACATTGAAATGAATTAGCCATGGATTTACATGTATTCCCCATCCCAGTCCCCCCTCCCACCTCCCTCTCCACCCGATCCCTCAGGGTCTTCCCAGTGCACCAGGCCCGAGCACTTGTCTCATGCACCCAACCTGGGCTGGTGATCTGTTTCACCCTAGATAATATACATGTTTCGATGCTGTTCTCTTGAAACATCCCACCCTCGCCTTCTCCCAGAAAATTTATTTTTAATTGGAGGATAATTGCTTTACAGTGTTGTGTTGGTTTCTGCCATATAGCAGCATGAATCAGCCCCAAGTATGCATATGTCCCCTCCCTCTTGAATCTCCCTCCCACTCCTCACTCCATCCCACCCTTCTGGGTTGTTACAGAGCACTTTTAATTCCCTGTGTTACCCAGCAACTTCCCCACTAGCTGTCTATTTTACATGCGATAATGTATATGTTTTCAATGCTACTGTCTCAATTTGTCCACCCTCTTCTTCTCCCACCATGTCCACAAGTCCATTCCTATGTCTGTGTCTCTATTCTTGCCCTGCAGATAGGTTCATTCATAAAATTTTTCTAAATGCCACATAGTAACAAGGTTTTTAAAGTGGCTAAATGATGCTGTTTAGCATATACAGTTCTTTAGCTAACCCTCAGGTCAAAGATGGAGGTGATTTTAATGTGTTTCATACATTCATTAAGTAAGTTCAGTATGGCAAACCCATGAAAAATATGAACTAAATCTCTGAATGTGTTTACTTGTGGAAGTAGGAGGATCAGTCATGGCTGCATCAGGAATATAGTGATGTTGTCAGAACTTTGTCTCTCCGTCTCTTGGGCAAATTCTCACACATCACTGGTAGGATGGCCAATCAGTTATATTAGGCTCACATCCTAAGCTTAGTATTTCTGGTGAAAGGTCTTTCCAGATAGCTCCCACAGGAAGGACTCTGGAAGAATCAGCTTCTTCCAGGCTTGAATCACTTTCATCCCTGAATCAATCACATTTTCATCCTCGAGCCTATCAACCAATTCATAACTAGGATGGGTTAGTGCCTTTGCTCATCAGTGGGTAAGGGAGCAGGGTCGGCCCTTCCTAAAATCACATATTGTGGGTTTCTCACATAAAATAAGGGTTCTGTTGATGAGAAGAAAAGGGATATTGTTTTCACAAAAAGAAAAAATCAACATGCCTGCCAAAGCAGCTTCATTTTCACCTGAGTGTGTGTGTCTAGAAAAGGAAGAAAAGGTGAAGTCTTCAATGACAAAACCAAATTATGTCATATCACTGAGAAAAAATAGATTTCTTCAATAGTATAGACAGTGCTTTTATTTTTGTATTTCAATAAGTACTTGGCTAGTATGAGCCTCTTAAAACACCAACTTTAATATTGAAATATGGTAGAAAACAAAGTTAAACATGTCACAATCAAAGTTTCTAGGTTTCAGCTGCTTCTTTTACCTTGTTAGTTCTAAGTACTCAATAAATGCTGAGTGAATTAATGAATTACTGTATTACAAAACCATGGAATTCAGTGGGGCCTTAGAAGTCATCTAGTTAATCCCTTAGATGGCTGTGGACATCTGCAATATCCTACAGAGTGGTCATTGAATACTATTTGGACAGTTTCATATGAAAACCCCCAGTGATTTCCTCTTGGGGACTTCTTTGCCATATACTGACATCTTATAAAGGATTTAGAAGCTGATAACATTAAACAAAGGTGCATTCACATTGTTTAATTTCTTTTTTCTCTCCCGCTTTACCCCATACATGTAAATGCAAATAACAAATTACAATTAAGTGATATCTCAAGTAATATGTTCTGAGAGAACAGCATTGAAACAAGTGTACTATCAAGGGTGAAACAGATCACCAGCCCAGGTTGGATGCATGAGACAAGTGCTCAGGGTTGGTGCACTGGGAAGACCCAGAGGGATGGGATGGGGAGGGAGGTGGGAGGGGGGATCGGGATGGGGAACACATGTAAATCCGTGGCTGATTCATGTCAATGTATGGCAAAAACCCCTACGATACTGTAAAGTAATTAGCCTCCAACTAATAAAAATAAATGGAAAACAATAAGTAGAGGATCTGAATAGACATTTCTATAATAAAGACACACAAGTGGCCAACAGGTGCAAAAAAAAAGGCAACTCGGATAAACAAGCTGGACTTTGTTCAGGGAAGTTGGGGCAGAATTCTGGCCAAGGAATTGATATAAGGGAGACAGAGAAGAAGGCCACAGAGCTTTATTTCAGGCACAGATCCTTCAAGGGCAGCCTTGGAGCTGCCTAAGAGCGAGGCTCAGTAATGGTGACACTGGGTAGTTGATAGCTGGTGGGTTTCCTTGTGGCTGGTGGAAGTGGATTTTCTCTGGGGTTACAGAGAGGAGGGAAATGAGGTGTTGCCTCATCTGGAAGATAGGAAAGTGCAGAGTATCCCAGGGAAATATCTTGTATTAAGAAACACATACTGTATTGAATCAGGGTAAGGATGGGAAGCAAACATTCCATTCCTCTTGTGTTATTATTTATCTCTGGTAACAAAAGTTCTTTATAGAGTACAGTGTGCTGTGCTCATTTATTGCAATATTACTTTTTTCTTATTGTTATATTTTTTCCATAGATAAATCCTATATGTAAGCAATCTCTAAATACATCCCACTTTGGGGTTAACTTGTTTTGTTCTATTTTTGATTTAAATAGACTATCCTAAAATATTCTCTGAATTTTTGTATGTTTGGTAATTTCACACTCTCAAGAAGCCAAAAGAAATTCTTCAGCTTTTAAAACTAGATTTTATCCTCTTCTATACCTAGATACTAGGAGGGATTGGGGGCAGGGGGAGAAGGGGACGAGAGGATGAGATAGCTGGATGGCATCACTGACTCGATGGACATGAGTTTGAGTAAACTCTGGGAGTTGGTGATGGATAGGGAGGCCTGGCGTGCTGTGATTCATGGGGTCGCAAAGAGCCGGACACAACTGAGCGACTGAACTGAACTGATACTTAGGTGTATTTTAGATTACCTGATAGAGAGCATGTGGTGTGTTTTCAAGAAAACATTAGAAAATTGATATTCAGATCTCATTTGTAGGCAAGAAATTTCAGGTGATATCTTAATCCTGACTCTGAAATGTGATCTAATAACAAAAATGCTTGGCAGTAGAATTAGAGTCAGATTGACAGTAAACTATAATATTTATTAATTCAAAGACTGTTATATTTAGATATAAACATAATTCACCCACCAGCAAATGGCAATTCTTAACAAATTAGTCATTAGTATGAATTGTACGATGAGTTTTGAAACAAATTGGTGAGGACAGTTCTTAGCTTTAGAAGAAATAGCAGGAGACCACTATAAGCTTTGATTTAGAATGCATTTTATATCAGCATTGGAAATGTGGTGGTGATAATCACAGAACATGCTTACTTTCACATATGTTTACTTCATTTTAGTGAGGCATGCCTCACAGAGGCTTAAAAAGGAATATGTTGGTGTCTTCCTAGTCATTCATATAGCCCTCAGCCATTGGAACTACAAATTCCAGAATGCAACATTCCATTCTTAAACAGATTTCAGACTCAGTTTGATGAGATAATAGGATTTACCATGAAGTCCAAAATGCTCACTTGAACTTTACTAAACATAGACCTTTGTCAGGTTTGGTACACTTCTATATTCAATTTTAAGAAGTAAAATATTTGAGGTACTGTCCACCTCATCTGTTTATGTGATACAATTATTTTCATACGTTAAAAAAATAGCCATTTCACCATAGTGAACTAGTGTAAAATTTAAGGACAAAATAATCAATTAAGAATTTTTCTGGAGGAGAAATTCTTTCTAAAATGTTCTAAAAACAATTCTTTTTAACATACTTGTTCCTTGGAAGTAGCTTACTGTTATTTGGACTCAGATTTAAATATCTTATTAATATATTTTAGACTTTTATTAGTTCTGAAATTATTAGTGAAGGCTATAGATTGGCATTCATGTAGGCACTTCTAATTTTTTGAAATCATTTTCTATTAAAGGTTTGAAGTCATTTTGTTTATTCCTGCAAGGACCTCAATGTGTTCTCCATCCAATGTTTTTATAAATATGCAATAATTATACTAGTAATGTAATTAAAACAATTACAGCCTACCAGTTTCCTCTATCCATGGAATTTTCCAAGCTAGAATACTGCAGTGGGTTGCCAGTTCCTTCTCCTGGGTCGGGAAGATCCCCTGGAGAAGGAATTGGCAACCCACTCCAGTACTCTAGCCTGGAAAATCCCATGCATGGAGGAATCTGGTAGGTTGCAGTTCATGGGGTTGCTAAGAGTCAGACACGACTAAGCAACTTCCCTTTCACTTCTTATACTAGTAATGTAATTAAAATAATAGCTCACATTTATTGAATATAGCCTTCAGCCAACAGGAACTACAAATCCCAGAATGCAGCATTCCATTCTTAAACATGGATTTCAGACTCATTTCAAACATTTATTGAATGCTTACTATATACCAGGCACTGTACTAAGAGCTTCCTTGGGTTACTTTGTTCAATCTTCATAAAACCTTATAAGATAGGTGGTATTATTGTTCCCATTTTACAATAGGCTAAGACTTAATGAGAATAATTAGCTTATAAAATGTGCAGAGCTACTAAAGTGAATCTAAAATGTGGACCACAGCTTCTATGTCTTAATTCACTATGTTATGCTGCATACCTTGCATCACAAATGAAACATTCTTATTGTATACTGTGGCCAGTGCATCACCACCAGTGTAATAACACCTCAATTTTATGAGTTTTTGTTGATGGGAAAAATATCATCTTTGAGCCTGAAAGGTAGGATAGTACCTCAAAATTTTCTTCATGAGCAAACCTTGTTTCCTCCTGTGAGAAGTAAATTTTTAAATTTCATCAAGAAATGTTAAAATAGATAGTTGAAATAATTATTCCAGAAGCAAGCACTGAGCAAAAAAAAAATCTTCATCTCATTTTCCAGATTGACTA
Organism: Odocoileus virginianus; assembly: GCF_023699985.2. Lineage (NCBI taxonomy): Eukaryota > Metazoa > Chordata > Mammalia > Artiodactyla > Cervidae > Odocoileus > Odocoileus virginianus. The sequence continues at coordinate 11,778,806 of NC_069686.1, forward strand.
AATGCATCAGTCAAATTATCGGAATAATTGCTGAAGATTTCTCTTATGTTTCCTGGCAGCATATACTTCATAGCTATTGTGACTCCACAGAATAATATCAAGTACTCTTTATGTTTGTGAAACATATCGGTTTGATGTGTTGTTGATGCTTCCTAGGAGCTTCACACCATCCATTACCCTGCCCTTAACCTTCAACCTTCCTGCATCAAACTCTGGGATGACTTCACCTCTGGACTCTGTTAACCCGAACATATCCACCTCTGTTCTTGAGGTTTCCTAACTTCCAGGTGTTTTGTTATCCAGCACATCTCTCCCCTTTTTAAACATACCCCCCCATCTTTTTGGTTCAGTCCTATGGTTTTTTCCCACCTGAAGCTTTCCCCACTTTTTGCCTTCCCCAAGTGGTACCACCACAAGACTGAGTGGGCTGAAGTGGTTTCTTGTTGGTTGGAAGGTATTGACCACACAGCTTGTCAGCAGGGAGCATCTCTGGGCAGTTTGCTGTCACTGCAGCTACATATTTGCCAGGTAGGTGCCTCCCCCAAGGCCCCACTCCCCATCCTACCTCCTCTGTCACATTGTTCCTCAAATCATGCTTCTCAGATCCCTAGGACTTCAGAGATACATTCTCAGAGATCCCGTGAACCTAAATTATTACAGGTTTTTAATGGGATGATCTTAAAATATTTAAGTAGCTAAATTTCAGAGCTTACACTTGTATTTTTCATGTGGCGTCTCTGAAGAAGTAGTTTGGCTTTTTTTTTTTTTTTTTAGTGGTTTTTCAAACTGGGAGTCCACCAACCTGTTTTTTTGAGTTCTGAGTTCTCACGATTGAGAAACACTGCTCTACTATACTGGAAATGAGCCTGGCTACACAGTCCTCATACATCCACTGTGCGCCTCCTGGGAGTCTTGTACTCTGCCGAATACTGGGACTTTAAAAAGTCCTGTCCTCAAGGGTTAGTGGGAAGTCAGATATATAGAAAGACAGTCATCATATATTGTAATGGTGCTAGTCAGTTGGTACAAACTTTCTAGAGAACAACTTTAGCAATTGAATCAAGAGCACTGAAAAAGTGGGATAACCTTTAAGCCAATCATTCTACTCTTAGGAATTTATTTTTGGGGAATAAGAAAGAGCCACAAAGATTTATATGAAAGGATGAAGAAGTCAAATGAAATGAAGGATGTTGGAATTGACTCAGCCTGATATTTTTTACAATAGTTAAAAATGGAGGCAAGGTTTAATATTTAACAATAAGAGGATACTTAAGTTATGGCACCCCACTCATGGGTATTAGACAACCCCTAAACATAATACTTTGCTCCAGTACTTTGGCCACCTGATGGAAAGAGCCAACTCATTAGAAAAGACCCTGAAGCTGGGTAAAATTGAAGGCAGGAGGAGAAGGGGAAGACAGAGGATGAGATGGTTGGATGACATCACCAACTCAATGGACATGAGTTTGAGCAAACTCGAGGAGATGGTGAAGGACAGGGAAGCCTGGCATGCTGCAGTCCATGGGGTCACAGGGTTGGACACAACTGAGCAACTGAACAACAAAAACAGCAAAACATAATAATTATAGAAAATATTGAAAGAACTCGTAATGTTAAGCAGAAAAACAGCACATAACTTTCTACATCAGAGGTGAGCAAACGTTTTCTGGTAATATGTCACATTGGTTAATATTTTAGGCTTTGTGGGTTATATGAATTTGAGAGTTGAAACTATTAAAACTCTGCTATTTTAATGTGAAAACAGCCACAGACAGTGCATAAACAGTTGGGCATGGGTGTTTGTCAATAAAAATTTATTTATGGACATTGAAATGTGAATTTTGTATAGTTTTCATGTGTCAGGAAATATCAACAGTAATTTTAAATTTTTCATTTTCAACCATTTAAAAAATATGAAGCCTGTTCTTAGCTTGCAGACCATGTGAAAACAGATGGCAGGCTGGATTTGGACTGTGGGCCATAGTTTTCTGATCTCTGATCTATACTATACGATTTTGTGTGTGTGTGTGTGTGTGTGTAGGTAAAACCATAAGAATATTAATGGTGGTTGTCTCTGGGAAGTGGGATTATAGGTTATTTTTTTTAATGATTTTTAAAATATTTTTACTCATTCTTAATATGAAATGACATTTTTGATAATCAGGAAAATAAAAAAGAATAATTCACTATAATAATTGCTATAATAGTGGAAAGCACTTTAAAGGGATAAATACCTCAGATTCATGGAAGCTGAGGGTGAGGAAAGGGTTGCTGAAAGAATCAAAACTAAACAGTGTGTGGAAGGACGATGAAGAATTTCTCAAGCGTGGTGAGTCACAGGAGGGAGAGAGAAGAGGGGACGGCAACAAGGAAAAGTGCTCCGGGCTGAGACTGGAGGTTAGGCTGTGGGAAAGTTAGGGAACCACAGGAATGTCAGAGTTTGGAGAGCAGCGTGAAGCAGAGAGCAGAGAGATGAGAGACAGAATCAGGCGCTAAGGGTCTTACTTGCTGTGCTTAACACTTTGCATTTGTATCTTAAAATCATTTGAGAGCCACTGAAAGATTGATAATTTGCTAAATGAAGTGATCGTATATCTGATTTAGAAAGACCTACATGGCATGAGGGCAGAGAATGGATTGGGCAAGGGTGAGCTGGGAGGCGGGAAGACAAGTTGAGAGGCTGTTGTCGGAATCCATGAGAAATGAGAGACTAAACCAGGGTAAGGCGGTGGGTGGGGGAGTGGAAACAGAGGAAGGAGAAAGCTTGAATGAAATATAGGCTGTTGACTAATTAGATCTTGGAGCTGAAGGAGATATGGGGGAGAGAGGAGTAAAAGTTGTCGTCCATGTTTCTGCTCCTGAAAGGCAGGGGAGTGGGAGATTTGGTGGAGAAGATGGCATGATCAGTTTTAGATGTCTTGAACATGAGAACATTGTTGGGTGTTTGGGTGCAATTTTTCAATACAGTTTAAAAATCAGGAGAAACAAATTACATAGACAGTGATTGTAGTAATAAGAACTTATGCACTCAGTTATAAAGAAGTGTTAAATAATAACTTTCTTTTTCTCTTCCCCTCCTTCCCTCATGGATTCTGTAGAAACACAGTCTAACCGGTACTAGTGGCTCATTGTGATAGTCCATTCAGACTTTGGGGTCACTCGCCCTTGAGACCACATTAAAATTTTGTGAAGAAGTTGAGTATAGTTTGAAAAAAGTCACACAAATGATTTTATTATAAGCTCCTTCGTCCTACCCCTGACACCTACTTGTTGAGTGAGAAGAAATGAGCAAAGATTGTGGTTTCCTGGAGGATTGTGGCTCCACCACCTAGGAAGCTACCTGGATGTGATCGGAAGCTGATCCCCTGTGTGGAGGGCAGGGAGAAACAAAGAGGTGGACCAGTCCAGATGGCAGGTGGTGGGTTTAACAACCAAGGGAACTTATTTAGGAGGCTTGTCCTGGGCAGCTGCAAGACAGCCTCTCTGCCCCTGTCTGCCAAATCTTAAAAGTTCGTATAGATTCTTTCACTGCGTTCAGTCATGTGCTCCATCCAGATAGTCTCAACACCGCATCACTATCTCAAGGCTGTGTCTGTGGGGGCAACTTCTGGAAGCCAGGAATATAAACCTACTAAACATAGAGGAGGGAGTGAGGAGCCTCTAAATGCCTGGATCCAGCTTACAGGTCAGCCACCAGGTCAGGTCCTTTCAGTGACCTCCCCTAACAGACACCTGAGAGTGACAAGAGTGTTAGTTACTCAGCCGTGTCCAGCTCTTTGCAACCCCATGGACGATAGCCCACCAGGCTCCTCTGTCTACGGAATTCTCAAGGCAAGAATACTAGAGTGGGTTTCCATTCCCTCCTCCAGGGGATCTTCCCAACCCAGGGATCGAACCTGGGTCTCCTGCATTGCAGGCAGATTCTGGCTGCATTGCAGGCAGCCAGCAGGGAAACCCAATAGACACCCAGACATTTAAAAATTAGGCAGAGAAAGTGAGCCTGTAAAAGAGTGCCAAATCACAGAAGGAAAATCAAAGTATACTTGTAGTTGATGGAAGAAAAAAAAATTTTAAGGAGCACATAGCAGTATTAATCACAAACAAGTGATTAAATGAGGATTATTTAGCATTGATAAATGTGAGGTCATTGTGGATCTATGCAAGAATATTTCACTGGCATGGTGGGAATAGAAGCTATTCAGAAGTGAATTGAGAAGTAGATGAGGATTAAGAAAAAGCTGAAGCATCAAAGAAAGGAAAACAACACTATCCAAATTAGATGCTTCCCTCCTCAATTTTCAGATATATTACCACAGTTTGTACCATTTGATTAAGAGATGCTTGAAAAATTCTTGATGAATGGTTGAGAACGTGGATGAGTAAATATGCTCTTGAATAACATCAGGTTCCATTAGGTATTATCTACTCTGAATCCTAGGAGTTGTTGAAAGTATGATTGTATTGTGTTTGAACAAGTGACTGATTTTAGCTGTAATGGAGGATAAAGAGCCTCTTTCTATTGAAGTGAAATAACTTTCTACAGATTCCTGTTGACTGAGGATGTTTTAAGTTCTGTGGGAATAATATATAAATGTTTAAACTGTAAAACACTATACAAATTTTATTATTTGTACTGCAGTATTATTACTGCACAAATAATAAGACATGCAAAAATGAGATTTCTTCCCCTTTAGGTGTGTTTTCAGATACTAATTTATCTTTTGACTTTACGGTTTTTGATAGTATTCAACCTGGAGGAGCATCTTCTCTTCAATTAGGTAAGAAGTCCATCTATAGCCAACAGCAACTGCATATGTAACCATCCAGTCATGTCTGACTCTTTGCTATCCAATTCACTGGAGTCCGCCAGACTCCTCAGTCCATGGGATTTCCCAGGCAAGAATACAGGAGTGGGTTGCCGTTTCCTTCTCCAGGGGATCTTCCCAACCTAGGGATCGAACCTGTGTCTCCCACAGTTGAGAGAGGCCATTTGAAGAGATGGGGTGAAGGTGGGCTCACTTCAGGTGTTCAAAGTTATATCCCTCAAGGTTACCTGGTTTTAATTTCCATGATACATTAATCCTATGAAAGTTTTAAAGGAATTCTTCAAGTGTATGTAAGGAGTGAGAGACATAGACTTGCAGGGCATTGTCAAGGGTTTTCTTGACAACTATGGGAAATCTGGGATCTGTGGCACTCTGGGAAATGAGGAGGCAAAATTTGGGACCATCTAAGAAAAGTTTTTTCCAAAAAGTATGGAAGGTTTTGCTCCTAAACTAAAGGAGCCCTGTTGGTCTAGAACGGGTCTGTGTTACAGTTTTGTTAGACAGTTCCTAAGGCTGATGTCAAATTGGAATAAGTGGTTTCTAAACTCTCTAACAGCCTGTGAAATAAAGTGAAATGATTTTCAAGAGAAAGTAAATGAAACCTCTTAGACCTCTCACACATTCTACCACCAACAATTGTGTAAGGCGTTCGGTGTTTCTCAGTAAGATTATTATTTGGGGGGATAATTCTTCTCTGCACTCCTCCCCCATAAATCACATAAACACATGGTGACAACTAGAAATGCCTTAACATGACTGTTACTGGAGCTGTAAATATGAGTGAGATAGAACTTAGGTCTCTTGTGTCTGTTTCACAGATTTGAAATCATCATGATTAACATACATGGGTAGTATGACCTCTAGCCCTCTCCAATAGAACTTTACTTGCCTTTGTGTTTCAGTCTACTGAACTGATAGATCCTATTCCTTGAGGGAAGAAAGAGGTAGTCTTCTTGAGGACTCAGCATTAAAATAGAACATTAAGAACTAAGTGGAATTCCTAACACTTTTACCAAAGTTGGGGAAGAAGTATCACAGAGATCCAAGTACTATACATCAAACACCTGCATGGTGGAATTTTGCTTTGTGTGCAGATCAGCCTCCATTCCAGGAATCTCCCAGAAATAAACCCCAACTGGTTATTATCTTAGATTTTACATTGGTTTAGAAATGTCTTTATTCTATGAATCCTACCTAGTTCACTCTGTTGAAATCCCTGTCTCCTCCATTATTTCAGATGGTGTTTGATAGGGGAATATTGAACTGTACCTGGCCTTGATCCCAGCACCCCAAGAGTGATCTGAATTCCAAGAGAATTTGGAGCAGATAGTTTTCTGCCAGTCTTCAAGGCGAATGTCAACTGGCTTCCTTGGAAAAATCCCAAGTGTAATTTTTACCAAATTAAACCCCGAAGGTTCTGCAGGAATGTTCCAGCCTTGGGATTACAGTGAATCAAACATTTTGCAGTTCATACTGGAGGTCATGGGAAAATCCCAAGGAAATATAGAAAACCAGAACTGTAGTCCTTCAAGCTGCCTATCCCCAAAACTCCTGTATTATTTGTTTACAAGGTGTCATGTCAGTAGGAAAAGAACAGTATTAAGAGAAACCTATATGTATGTAATAAGGCTAAATATACTTCCAAAGACAACCCTATTTATAGAGAAGTAGCCAACTTTCAGATTCATCTTACCACCTTCTTGTCAAACCTGAGAAATATCACTGAAAGTCTAAGTGCTCACTTGCTTTGTTCTAGAATTAGTTTATTGCTCAGTATTTCTTATTCCCTTCTGCATCTCTGTCATGGGATTGTTCTGCTTTCAGTTCTTTGTACAGTCTTTGTCATATGATTGCAATATCTTAGAATTTAAAACTTCTAATTTAAGCCTTGAGCCTTCATAAGTAGAAATTGAGGCCAAGTTATTCCATTTTAATGATAAATATATAAAATGGAAAAAACATGGACAATATAAAATTAGCCAGCTTTGCACATAAGGAGGAAACTAAGAAAGTACACACATTTGATCTAACTGTCCTGGCAATTTAGACAATCATATGTGTGGTTAGCCTAAATACCAAAGAGAGTGGAGTGGGCAAGTATTCAATGGATGTCTCTGAAGAGTTAGTTCGTTGGCATGTTCAACCCACTCTAACTGAGGGAAGTTTTGAATTAAGTATGAAATTGTCCAGCTCTTTGTTGCATTATGAATTTTATTGTCTTCCTTTATTAAGTATGAGAGAACCTTGAATGTCTAACACATAACAAATAATTTTACATTTGTGAATATACCTGGCTATGCTAGGGTGACAAGCAACCCCAATGTTTATTTGCAGCACTATTTACAATAGTCAAGAATTGAAATCAGCCTACGTGTCCTTCAACATATGAATGGATAAAGAAGATGTGGTGTATATTTACAATGGAATATTACTCACCCACAAAACAGAATGAAATGTAGCCATTTGCAACAACATGCCTCTTTCTCTCTTTGTCCTGGGACCCCTGTAATGCAAATGTTTATAATATCAATTTATCCCAGAGCTTTCTTAAACTATCATTGTTGTTCTGATTTCCATTATTTTGTCTTTCAGATTGTGTATGTGTTCTTCTGCATCATCTAATCTATAGTTTATTCCCTCCAGTATATTGTTTCAGTTATTGTATTCTTTAGTTCTTTTTTTATGTCAGTTTTATATTGATTGGTTATTTTTTATATTTTTTAGCTTTGTTGAAATTCTTATTGTGTTCCTCCATTCTTCTGAGTTTGGTGTGTGATTTTATGACTGTTGCTTTGGACTATTTGGGCTTCTCCAGTGACTCAGACATTAAAGGATCTGCCTGCCAATGGAGGAGACACAGGAGACACGGGTTCTATCCCTGAGTTGGGAAGATCCCCTGGAGAAGGAAATGGCAACTCACTCCAGTATTCTTGCCTGGAGAATTCCATGGATTGAGGAGTCTGGCAGATTACAGTCCCTGGGGTCACAAGGAGTCAGACATGACTGAACAACTAACAGTTTCATTTTGTACTTTTTTATCAGGCAATTGTTAGGTTGGTGCAAAAGTAATTGCAGTTTTACATTGTTGAACTTTGCCCTTTGATACTGGAATACATTCTTAAATGTGGTTATGTTATACATCATTTTAAATGCTCATTTCTCCTTTTTTTTTTTTGCTGATGACTTATTACTTGCTGTTTATTTTAGACTATAGAAATGATATTAGACAAAAAGCAAATTTGACTGATTTTTTATTCAAGTTCAAAATGGGTTGTAAAGCAGCAGAGACAACTTGCAACATCAACAATGCATTTGATGCAGGAACTGCTAATGAACATACAGTGTGGTGGTGATTTAAGAAGTTTTGCAAAGGAGACAACAGCCTTGAAGATGAGAAGTGCAGTGGCTGGCAATCAGAAAGTGACAGTGATGAATTAAGAGCAATCATTGAAGTTAATCCTCTTACAACTACATGAGAAGTTGCTGAAGATCTAAGTGTTGACCATTTTGTGCTAATTCAGCATTTGAAGCAAATTGGAAAGTTGAAAAAGCTTGGTAAATAGTTGCCTCATGAGCTGATCGAAAATCAAAAAATTTGTTGTTTTGAAGTGTCTTTTCTTATTCTACACAACAACAACAAAGCATTTTTTGATCGGATTGTGATGTGCATTGAAAAGTGAATTTTATGTGACAACCTGCAATGTCCAGCTCCGGATGGACCGAGAAGAAGCTCCAAAGCACTTCCTAAAACCAGACTTACACCGAAAAAGACCTGGTGTTCAGTTTGGTGGTCTGCTGACAGTCTGATTCACTACAGCTTTCCTGCAAAACCTGTTACATCTGAGAAATATGCCCAGCAAATCAATGAGATGCTGAGAAACGCAATGCCTGCAGCTAGTGTTGGTCAACAGAATGGGCCCAATTCTTCTGTGCATCACACAATCAAAGCTTCAAAAGTTGAACGATTTGGGCTACAAAGTTGTGCCTCATCCACCATATTCACCTGACCTCTTGTCAACCAGTTACCACTTCTTCAAGCATCTCAACAACTTTTTGCAGGGAAAATGTTTCCACAACCAGCAGGAGGCAGAAAATGCTTTCCAAGAGTTCATCGAATCCTGAAGCATGGATTTTTACGCTACAGGAGTAAACAAACGTATTTCTCATCGGCAACAATGTGTTGATTGTAATGGTTTCTATTTTGATTAGTAAAGATGTGTTCGAGGCTAGTTAAAAAGATTTAAAATTCATGGTCTGAATCCACAATTACTTGTGTATCAACCTAATACTTATCTCCATTTCATTAGGTTTTTTTTCATCAGGGTAAAACCATTGGTTTTATCTTGTTCTTTCATTTGGAACAAATTCCTCTTTTTTGTTTGGTTTTCTGTGTTTGTTTCTATGGGTTAGACAAAGCAGTTACTTCTCCCAATCTTGAAGGTGTGATCTTGAGTAGGAGCATCAGTTCAGTCAGTCAGTCATGTCTAACTCTTTGTGACCCCATGGACTGCAGCACGCCAGGCTTCCCTGTCCTTCACCAATTCCCGGAGCTTGCTCAAACCCATGTCCATCAAGTCGGCGATGCCATTCGATCATCTAATCCTCTGTCATCCTCTTCTCTTCCCACCTTCAATCTTTCCCAGCATCAGGGTCTTTTCCAACAAGTCAGTTCTTCGCATCAGGTGGCCAAAGTATTGGAGCTTCAACTTCAGCATCAGTCCTTCCAATGAATATTCAGGACTGATTTCCTTTGGGATTGACTGGTTTGATCTCCTTGTAGTCCAAGGAACCCTCACAGAGTCTTCTCCAATGCCACAGTTCAAAGCATCAATTCTTTGGCGCTCAGCTTTCTTCATGGCCCAACTCTCACATCCATACATAACTACTGGAAAAACCATAGCTTTGAATAGATGGACCTTTGTCGGCAAAGTAATGTCTCTGCTTTTTAATATGCTGTCTAGATTGGTCATAACTTTTCTTCATCTTCTATGTGTTAATAGACTGCATGTGCTGGACAACTTTGGCAGGCTGGCTAGAGCAACAGGCACTTTTCAAACTTTTGCCTCTACACTGAGACTCAAGTGAGTAAGTTAGTGTTCAAGCCTCTTAAGAGTCTCACTTTAGCATAGTGCTCTAGCTCTACATGAGCCCTGCTGGTTTTTAAAGTCAGCTAAGGGAGCCTTGTCCTACCACTGCTGGTACCAAAGGCTGAGATGCCCATCATGGGGCTCGAACCCCTTGCTCCTTAGGATGTTCAAATTTGTGGTATCCCTTCCCACTTGTGGGTCCCTGCGCTGGTGGTGTGTATACTGACTACATTACACTTCTGCCACTTCTCTCCATCTTGATGTAGTTTTCAAAATTTTCCTTAATTTTGGGAGAGCCATTATACTAGTCTTCAGATGTTTCTCAGAATGAGTTGTTCTATATGTAGTTGTAGTGTTGGTTTGCCTGTGGGAGGACATGAGCTCAGGATCTTCCCACTCTGCCGTCTTGATCCCACCTGTCAGATCTTTTTATATTTCATTTGGTTTTTCAATGACTCAACCTTTAAAAAAATCGATTCTTATATTTACCTCTCATTTGTTAATTTCTGATTTTATATTGAATAAGTTAATCCCCTTTAATTTTTGTCTTAATTTATGAGTCTTTTTCTATAATTTAAACTTGAATGTTTAATGTATTTTTTCTTTCAAAAACAAAGTTGTCTAATGCTATGAATTTCATCTAAGCATAAAATATCTGTGTATCTTAAGTTTTAAACATAGTAGCCTCATTGTTATTTTTTTCTTCTAAGTAGCCTGTATTTATAGTTTTTTCTTTATTTGATCTAGGAATTTTTCTTTAAAGTGTTTTCTTAAAATTTCTAAGAGATTTCTTTTATCATCTAGTCTTTTGTTGTTTATTTCTACTTGTATTGCATTTTGGTCTGACTGAGTATAGGTGGCACCAGTGGTAAAAAACCCATCTGCCAGTGCAGGAGAGTTAAAAAATGTGGATCCAATCCCTGGGTCAAGAATACCCCCTGGAGAAGGACAGGGCCACCCACTCTGGTTTTATTGCCTGGAGAATCCCAGAGACAAAGGAGCCTGGCAGGCTACAGTTCATAGGGTGTCAAAGAGTTGGACATGACTGAGGCGACTTAGCACGCACGCACATACCTACTTTAAATATTTTAATGTCATAAATATAAACATCATGAGTGTCTTATTTCCCTGGCAAATTGTATAATTTATCAATATAAAGTACTGTTTTTTAATCACAATGATTTTTTTGTTTTGATTCCTAATTTGTCTGAGATTAACATAGCTAATTCTCCTTTATTTTTGTCTCTGCTAGTATATCTCATCTCTTTAAGATTTTATATCTTTTTAGTTGAGGGATGACTCCAGCAAATATAAATTAGTTGAATTTTTTCCCCTTAATCTGATACTGTTTGCCTTTTAATTGAAAAAATTAACTCATTCATGTTTTGAGTGTTAACTGATATTTGATTATATTCCTATCATTTTGTTTTGTGTGTCATAATAAATGTATTCTTATTTATTTTCTTTGTTATATTTTGCATCATCACATGTTTAGTTTCCTTTTATGTTGACATTTCAGAATTTATTCATGTTATTGTTAATGTATTATATTTTAAAATTGTGCCTTGATTTTGGTGCCAATATCAAGAATAGAGTAGCATCTGTGGGATCCTCCTCCTACCCCCAAATGAGACAATTATGAAAGCACATCTTCCACATTTTGTTCAAGCAATATGCAGTGTTGGTTACAGACATTCTAATTTTTACTTATGACTTTTCACTTTCAAGAACTTACTCTTAACATTTGCATTAAGCTTCACAAGCTTGTTAACAGTAACAACTATTTCAAATAAAAAGTTTTACTGGGTTCATTTCTCACAATTTTTTTCATGATTACTCCTTCCTAGAAGTGTTTCAATTAGTTCTCTTTTTGTGTAATGTGAAGTTGGTATAGTATTCTGTGCCCCTGTGTATGTAATCATTGCATTTTTTAAAATAAATCTCTATGGTGTTTCAACAACATTCAAATGTGGATGCCTTTAGCCTGGCCATGCTCCCCAGTTTACCATAGTCTCAACTGCTGTCTCCTGGATGCATTACTACCTGCCTGCACAATTTGTGTTTATAAATTCTCTTCTAGGCCTTCCTAAACTACATGCAATTTCAAAAATCTAGGTGTTTAAAATATGATCCCAAGTTCTTACACAGAGTGACACTCTGCCTTTTTTTCCCCTGGCCTTAGGTTTTGGAAGATCGAGTCTGGGAACTCCTGCAAGAAGCAGATAGGACTGCTGAAGAGAACAAGGATCAGAGTCAGGTCTATGACGCCATGGCCAAAACTCTGGGCGAAGCATGGGCAGCCCTGGTCTCCATGCTTGAGAGAAGGAGGGAGCTTCTCAGACTGACCTCTGAGTTTTTTGAAAATGCCTTGGAGGTTTGTTAAAAAGAGTTTCCCTTCTCCACTTCAGAGTAAATGGATGACACTCCTGAAAATCCTTTCTTTCTGAATAGACATTGTGATCAGATATTTTTTAAAACAGCAGAATAACCAAGTTATATACATTTAAACTTTAATTGTCAAAATAAAAGTTTTAGTATTTTGAATGTATACCTTCAAACAAAAGATAAGTGCAATTAATTAAAATTGGCAAATATTAAGTAAAAATGGGAATTTTTACCCATAATCCATTTTGATATATTTCTCTCTTTAGGTAATAATAATACAATTACTAAATCAAACAATTACCTCTGATTATAGGATTACTAGGAAATGCTGTTCTAACATGTTCCTGTTAACTACCAGTTGGAGGACGCAGTTTCTTCTGCTTCTTATGATAAGGCAACTGCAGAATAATAGTCCATAGAATGTTTGACTTGTCAGCATAGCATATGATAGAGTACTCTCTAAGGCATGTAGTTGAATTTCTGTAGTTTGAGCTCATTAAAATATATGGAAGGAAAAAGTCCTGGACCTAAGAAGGTCATGATTTTTCTTGAATTCTGCCGTTTTTTGAAGAACCCAGTTTCAAAATGTGAGACTCAAAGAACAGTTTCAGAGGAGGTGTTCTATTTAGTGTAAGGTAGTTACTGGAAATGTCACTTCTAACTTCTCTGTCAAGTGGCAGTTCATTCATTTTGATGTGAGAGCACTGCTTCATTATGACAAAGCCCTAGCTTTGAAAAATATGATATTTCCAAACTGAAAATTCAGGACTTAAATCCAAAATAATGAAAGAAAGAAGATTAGTTAAAGAACATTAAAATTGAGGTAGACAATCTCATGTATCATGAACTCGTTTAAAAGTTAAAAGGAGTAAAAAACCTTATTGTAACTTTCAAGGTTTGTTTTTCACAGTTTGCACAACGAAGTCCAATGCACAGATTATTTCGGGAAAAAGTCCCATGGACAGTTTTCTTTCCTGAAAAGAAATAAACCAGGTGAAATACACCTACAGGGGTCCAATTATAGCCATATCTGATTCATTTTGTCTTAGTAGGTGAGGTATAAGTATTAACTGCGCTTGAAATTCAGGTTGCCTGAGCACAGGAAGTTATCTTTTTTCAAACATGAAGTCCAATATTTGTTTCTCACTGTGTAGGAGCATTAATACTAGCTGATTTTCTATATGATGAGAAATGACTTCCATATACTACATAAAGTAAAAGGAATTATACTTCCTAAGTCAACCCATAATTCAGCCCAGTACTCTGATTCCTAGTGAAAAAATGAAGTTTCTTATATTATCCTCCTTCCAATTTTGTGAACCACTTCATACTTAGCTGATGGAAAACTCCTACATGATTTTCCCTGCCCCTTGTGTAAGCAAAACTAAGAATAGGGTCTTTGAAAAGTGTCCCCCTGTTGCCAATTCCATCCTATACTGACTGTAAAAAGAAGAAAAGTAGGGAAAAGAAAATATCCCTGAGATAACGGTTAATATAGAACATTAGGGAAGATTTTCTGAGTAAAGCATTGTTTCTTTATTGGGTTGTCTTTTTAAAAAATATGTCAAACAATAAGTTGAAATATAGGTATAAGTTACACAGTGACTACAAAATTTCTTGTAATGATCTACAGGAAAAACCAAATCACCCCCCAGGGTTTTGTTTTTCCTTTGAAATTTCTCTTCAAAGAATATCCTTATAATCAACTGTTAGAAATAGAATGATTTAGAGATGTAAACAATGTATAGATAGGATGTCCTTAGTGAACTGTGTGCATGCAGTTCTTTAGAAATGCAAAATGACTTGTTATTACGTGGTTGATGGTTAGTACAAGATGACTTCAGACTCACAGGCTTAACTATCATATAGGTTATTCTATTCTAAAACACTGTTCTTCAGTTTAGGAACACTGTCCCCAGTTGACAGCAGCTGTTTATCTGCTGGTTCTAACAGGATGGTGGAAGCCTTCTCTGTATTTCAGAAGCGGGTGTGCTTAGCAATTGCTCTCTCATCTTTCCATGCCATTTATAACTGGATTTTATGTTGCTGTAATAATCAAACACGATAGATCTTTAAATTGTCACATAAAAATATTAGATATCACAAAATCCAAAGATGAGAGTTTGGATAAAACTTGAAAAAGATGACAGGCACTGTGATAGGCTTTTGTGTCTTTCTCACTGATACTTCTCTTTTATGAGTTTATTCTATACATCATCCAAAGGTGAATGTGTTGATTTGAATGCTCTCATAAATGGTAATGGTTTCCTTTGAACGTTCATGCTGAAATAAAAGAGTTATTTGTCTACTACTGTGGATATACTGTGGGCTTCCCAGGTGAGGCAGTGGCAAAGAATCCACCTGCCAGTGCAGGAGATGCAAGAGACGTGGGTTTGATTCCTGAGTCAGGAAGATCCCCTGGAGGAGGAAATGGCAACCCACCCCAGTATTCTTGCCTGGGAAACCCCATGGACAGAGGAGCCTGACGAGTTACAGTCCGTGGGGTCACAAAGAGTCAGACACGACAGAGCTACTGAGTACGCACACACACACACATATACTGTACTAGCATTACCGAGTATGTTTTGCTCTTTTCTAAAATTTGCTCATTCCCCTGAGAATCTTGACATCACTTTGAGCATCTCCCTTTCATACTACCTCTATGGAGAAATACAAAGAGAGGCTGGTCATGTTCCTTACCATTTAGGGTGTCAAATAGCCGTTCTCTTTTTTTTCCTTGAAGTAGAGGAGACATTTTCCACTTTTCTTTTTTGCTGCATCTAATTTCATTTTTATTTGAATAAAGGCACATAAAATTATTGATAAAAAATTCAAATAAATTACATATTATAGATTTAAAAGCTAAACGCCATTCCTCATCTGTCTCTAATCCTATTCCTTCTCACAAATATAACCCTTTGATATGTTTCTATTTGGACCACTTTCTGTACAAATATATGTATTTTGCTTTGTATAAGAAATAGGATTAGACATAATTTCTTAGCCCTAAAATCAAGTGTAGAGATGGGATTAGGCTATGTTCTGAGACTTACATTTTTTTAATTCTACATCTAATTATCAAGAATCAACTATGTATTTCAACCTCTTTAAGTGGATTTTTAAGTTAAATTTACTAATAACTATATAGGTTACTGGCTACACAAACTTTTGTAGGTTTCTTTTAACAAACATTGTGGTTGTTCTTTGAGAAACTGCTTTAGAATGTTGACAGCAGCTGTATTTGTTACATGGGAGACAATAATTTTACTTGAAAATTTCAATAGACATTAGAACTGTAACCAAATGGGTTTATTTCAGCATACATATGTGTTTCCAGGTGTGAAAGAAATGCAAAGCAGACAGAGGAAAGTTCTTATCTCGGCACTTTGCAAATTGACTACATGGGCACACAAACCTCATACAAACATGTGAGCTAGCACATGCTCACACAAACACACACATCATCCCAGAAACACACACACAATGGGTTAGGCCAATAATTCATGGAAAACATTTACATATAACCAAATGTGGCACTTCGGTTTTTATCTTTTCAAATGTGTTTCCCTTGTATTTCTGTTGTAGTTTGCCATTAAAATAGACCAAGCAGAAGAGTTCCTCCAGAACACTCAGGAGTTTGAGAGTGCCGAGTCCTTGAAGTCACTCCTTCAACTTCATGAACATCATACCAAAGGCAAGAACTACCTGTCTTCCTCACATAGCTTTTTTCCCCTTAATCTTTATTTATTTGTTTTGGGTGCACCGAGTCTTAATTGCGGCCTGTGGGATCTTTGATTTTTGTTGCAGCATGCCCGATCTTTAGTTGTGGCCTGTGACCTCGGTTGTGACATGTGGTGTAGAGTTCCCTTGCTGGGAATGGAACCTGGGCCCCCTGCGCTGGGAGCACTGAGTCTTAGCCACTGGACCATCAGGGAAGTCCTCTCACATAAGCTTTTAAAAGTTCTCAAGATACTAACATAAGAATGCTCATGCATGAGAGCATATTTTTAATTTATCTGCTTATGAATACCTCAACTTGTTCCAAGTAAGGGTAAATAAAGCTTTATTTTCGGTCATCTTCTACGAGAAAGAACTAGTTGTAAATGATGCTAAAGGACGGTAGAAGAAGAGCCTCTGGGAAGTTCAGTTATTCAGTCTGCTGGATCTTAGGTCCTGAGGAGGCGCCAATGGCCACCCTGCTCATCCCTGTATCCTCAGCGTCTAGTGAGGTGCCAGCCCTGGGTGGAGCTTCATGAAATCTTTCCAGGTTAAATAAATGGTTGAATTCAGTGACTGTTCCTTCTAAGGGTCAGTAAATGAAGATCACCTTTTTAATAACAGCTCTTGATAAGGAAATTTTCTTTCACTATGGCGGTTAAAATAAATAGTGAACTTTTTCCAGATGAAAGTCCAAGAAAACAGTCTGTGAAATTATTTTCAACTCCCCCTGAAACAACTATAAAGACAGCCTAGTTGTTAACCAACAGTTTGTGTGTTAGACCTTTTCCACCAGAATTTGGGCTGGTCCAGCACTGTAGTAAGGACGGAATTTGTGGAAGAATAGCTGTTTACTGTAATCTTTTTCTGTGAAAGCAGATTAGATAATAGATAGGAACAATCACTTCTTTTCTTCCTAATGGATTCTTCTCTAATTATTACTGCCAAGCAGATCTGAGTACAAGTAGACGGCCTCCTGCACTCATTTGTCTCATTCTAACCCCATGGATAGAGGTGGCAGGCTGCGGTCCATGGGGCTGCAGAAGAGTCGGACACAACTTAGCGACTAAACAGCGACAGCAACTCCCCTTTTAGCTTCATAAACCTGATCATGCTGGATAGTGACAGAAGGTGTTTTTAAAACCACAAATAAATTTTGTATTTTTAACACCCTCCAAAGAAGCCTTATCAATGTATGGCAAAAACCACTACAATATTGTAAAGTAATTAGCCTCCAACTAATAAAAATAAATGGAAAAAAAAAAGATCATTATTTTTCTAAAACTCAAAGATTAAAGGACTCAAACTTTCCTGTGTAAATTTTTTGAGATCCAACCACATATATGCATATAGTTCCAACAGGTTATTGTTCTATAGGACCTGTCACTACGGGAGTTATAAATAGCATCAAAAGTATCAGTGTTAGAGCAGTGGCGTGCCCATTTTTATACAGCAGCGGCACTCTAGCTGAGCCTAAATTGGGTAGACAGAATCACCCAAAATTCCTCTTAGGCTGGAAAGTGAATCGAATATTGGCCACTGAGATGGGTTCTATGGCCTCAATTCAATCTTCATCCCACAAACATGACCATAATGCAGCAATTGTACCTCTGGAAACGTGACACTGATGGATGCTCTTGGTGAAGAGGTTTGGTACTAAGGCCATCATGTGACAGCATTTTCCAGAGGGACTGGAGGGGGAGGGGTTGTGGTGGAAGTGGAGGGACTTTTCCATAAGCATCTGGGATGAAGCTGGAAGAGGAAGTGCGCTAATGCCATTGTTAGCATTGGCTCCTTGAGTTACTAGGATCTGTGGCTCAGTGAGCCATTTGTCACAGGCACAAGCTGCTGTGTTTGGAGGGCTGAGGCTGCAAGGCCTTGGCCTCCAGCTGATGGTGGGACGGATGCCCTGCCTTCCAGGGGAGTCCACCAAACCTCCTCTTACTCTAGAAAAATGGGTAACAGTGCTAGCCAAAGATAAGAATCACACTTTACTTTTGTGATGACAAAATATTCTTCCATTCTGGGGGCATGTTTATCATGACATTTTTGTGTTCCTCTGTGTAACGCTTTAAGCACTAAGATTGTAGGAGGCTCTCGTCAGGATATCTAGCTCCCACTTCCTATCCCCAAGGTAGCTTCAAGGGCTTTGTTTTCATAAAATGGGAGTTGGCGAAGTTTATTAATCAACTAATTCAGTGGGATATAATTAAGACTAGCTGATTTGAAATGCATATTCAAGAGCAAAACTCTCATTTTCAGTTAAGGACGTTGTTATCTTCTTAGTTCATTTAGGATGCAGTAACAAAATACCATGGATTAGGCAGCTTATCAACAGCAGAATTTTATTCCTCACAGTTCTGGAGGCTGGATGTCTGAGATCAGGGTGATGGTATGGTTGAGTAAGGGCCTTCTTCTGGGTTACAGACTCCTCATTGTGTTCTCACATGGCATAAGGGGTTGGGGAGTTCCATGAGATCTCTTTTATAAGGACACTAATCCCATTCATGAGAGCTTCATCCTCAGGACCTATTCACCTCCCAAAAGTCCCATTTCCTAATATCATCACATTGAGCATTAGGATTTCAGTATATGAATTTTAGGAAGGACACACATTCAGATCACATCAATATCTATTACCTTTAAATTTAGGGAAATGAATTACAGCTAGACTATAATGTATAATTATAATATAATAAATAAATAATAAATTATAACAGGACTTCCCTGGTAGCTCAGTGGTAAGGGATCCTCCTGAAAATGCAGGAGGTGCAAACTCTATCCTTGGATTGGGAAGATCCCCTGGAGAAGGAAATGGCAGCCCACTCTAGTATTCTTGCCTGGGTAATCCCACGGACAGAGGAGCCTGATGGGCTACTGTCCATGGGGTGGCAAAAGAGTCAGACATGACTTGCAACCAAATAAGAACATAATTATAGTTAGGAATTATCATAAGGTTCTGAGATGTTGATTAATGCATAGCACAAAATGTGACTATTAGGAACAATAGTTAAATATGACTGGAAAAACTACAATCAAACCTATCTCTAATATTCACTGTATTTAAATTTACTTCAAAACCTATACTTTTTTCTTCTTCAGCAATGCCAAGGTTGTATTGCATGTTGGAGACTTATTTTGTAACATTTCAGACATTAGAACCAGGATGAATGCATGGAAGATTTTACCCTCTGGAAAATTACGGAATAAGTTCATTCCCTACACTATGTGACAGTCTTTGAAATAGTTGAAGACTAAATGTCCTATGTAATCTTTCATTTGGGTGAAACATGCCTAGTTAGTTTAAGTCTTTCAACAAATAATTTCCAGATGGCTTACTAGTCTGGTTGCCCTCAACTCAACAACACATAATTAAGCCAATATTTTCTGAACCCATGCCAGGTAAGAAACCCAGAGGCCTGTGTATTGAAGAGTGCCTGGCCTTTGTCATCAGGGAGCCTACAGGTTAATGGGGGATGCATACATTTATTGGTGAATTTTGTTTCCTATGAGTTCTTCTGATTTACCACCCAGCATATTGTGTAGTAATAATTTTTTATTTCCCTATTTGTCTACATTACCAGATTATATGATTCTGGAGGAGTGGAATTAGTACATCTCATAATCTCCAGGGTTTAGAATAAGATCCAACTCAAAGTATGTTTATTGAGTGTTATTTGTATATAATCCCAATTTAAGACTCAGGAGCATGATGTAAAAGTGAGCAATAACTGTTGGTAAGAATGTAAATTGATATAGCCACTATGAAGAACAGCATGGAAGTTCCTTAAAACACTAGGAATAGAACTACCATGTGGCCCAACAATACCATTGCTGGGTGTATACCCTGAGAAAACCATAATTGAAAGAAGATGCATGGACCTGTGTTCATGGCATCACCTTTTATAATAGCTAGGACATGGAAGCAACCTAGAGGTCCACTGACAGATGAATGGATAAAGAAATTGTGCTATGCATATACAATGGGATATTACCCAGCTATAAAAAAGAACACATTTGAATCAGTCCTAATGAACTGGATGAAACTAGAGCCTATTATACAGAGTGAAATAAGTCAGAAAGAGAAAGACAAATATTACCTTTACATTGAAGAGCTTACTATGATACTGTAAGCAGTTACACACACACACACACACACATACACACACACAGAAAGTATGGGCAGGTGGCAGGGATTCCACATGTTCCTTATGCTTTGCTTCCTTTCATTAACCAGCTCTTAGACACAAAATGTCAAAATGTGACCTTGATGCTTTTTAAAAAGGAGAAAGACAAATATTAATGCATATGTATGGAATCTAGAAAGATGGTACTGATGAACCCATTTGCAGGGCAGCAATGGAGATACAGACATAGAGAACAGACTTGTGGACACAGTGGGGAAAAGAGAAGGGGGGATGAAATGAGAGAGTAGCATGGAAACATACATTACCATATGTTAAATACATAGCAAGTGGGGATTTGCTATGTGACACAGGGAATTTAACTCTGTGACAATCTAGAGGGGTGGGATGGGGTGGGAGGTGAAAGAGGGGTTCAGGAGGGAGGGGACGTATGTATACCTTGGCTGATTCATGCTGGTGTATGATAGAAACCACAATATTGTAAAGCAATTATCTTCCAGTAAGAAATGAATTTTTAAAAAAGAGCAATTAAGTACTACAGGGACATTAAGAAGGAGAAAACTTTTTCTAAGCTCTCAAGAATCACAATTCCACCCTCCAGTTTTCCAATGGCCTTTTTATAATGGACATAATGCCTAAAAAGCTTCCTTACAGGAACAATCATATTATGACTTCCTTTATCTTAAATTTCTACATATATTTTAAATGTCTGAGATGTAGGTACTTTGTGGTCTATTATACTATTCAGTATTTTCTCTACATTTGTATAATTTAAAAATACTCATTGAATAAGTTTAAGAAACACTATCACATTGTGTAACATTTGGAATATTTAAAAATATATTTGAAAGAAATATCACCCATGTTGTCAATGTCAAAATGTTATGTTGATGCTTTTTAAAAATTGCCCATTTGAATTTTAACAAGTTTTAAATTCAATTTGACTTGTGTATACCCCTCATTGATCCATCTTGACTTTGTTATTTATACTTCATAATTAGGTATTATTAGTATAATATATACTTTAATATTGCTTTTTTAGATATAGTGCCAATTAACCAAAACAAACAAAAATTTATTCAATATCTAGAAGGCTCACATCACAGGGTACTGTGTTGTAAGTAGGGTTTGTATACACAGAAAAACACAGTCTTTAAGTGCACTATAGAGATTTTATTTTTTGAACGTCATGATATATCTAGACAGTTTACCCTTGAGGAAAATACATCACTTTGTGTGATCAAATGTTAGAATAAATAACTAGAAATACATAGTTCAGTTCAGTAACTCAGTTGTATCTGACTCTTTGCAACCCCATGGACTGCAGCACGCCAAACCTCCCTATCCATCACCAACTCCTGGAGTTTACCCAAACTTGTGTCCATTGAGTCAGTGATGCCATCCAACCATCTCATCCTCTGTCGTCCCCTTCTCCTCCTGCCTTCAACCTTTCCCAGCATCAGAGTCTTTTCAAATGAGTCAGCTCTTCACATCAGGTGGCCAAAGTATTGGAGTTTCAGCTTCAACATCAGTCCTTCCAATGAACACCCAGAACTGATCTCTTTTAGGATGGACTGGTTGGATCTCCTTGCAGTCCAAGGGACTCTCAAGAGTCTTATCCAACACCACAGTTCAAAAGCATCAATTCTTCAGTGCTCAGCTTTCTTCACAGTCCAACTCTCACATCCATACATGACTACTGGAAAAACCATAGCCTTGACTAGACGGAACTTTGTTGGCAAAGTAATGTCTCTGCTTTTTAATATGCTGTCTAGTTTGGTCATAACTTTCCTTCCAAGGAGCAAGCGTCTTTTAATTTCATGGCTGCAGTCACCATCTGTAGTGATTTTGGAGCCAAAAAAATAAAGTCAGCCAAGTTTCCACTGTTTCCCCATCTATTTGCCATTAAGTGATGAGACCGGATGCCATGATCTTAGTTTTCTGAATGTTGAGTTTTAAGCCAACTTTTTTGCTCTCCTCTTTCACTTTCATCAAGAGGCTCTTTAGTTCTTCTTCACTTCCTGCCAAAGGGTAGTGTAATCTGCAAATCTGAGGTTATTGATATTTCTCCCGGCAATCTTGATTCCAGCTTGTGCTTCATCCAGCCCAGCGTCTCTCATGATGTACTCTGCATATAAGATAAATAAGCAGGGTGACAATATACAGCCTTGGCGTACTCCTTTCCCTATTTGGAACCAGTCTGTTGTTCCATGTCCAGTTCTAACTTTTGCTTCCTGACCTGCATACAGATTTCTCAAGAGGCAGGTCAGGTAGTCTGGTATTCCCATCTCTTTCAGAATCTTCCAGTTTATTGGGATCCACATAGTCGAAGGCTTTGGCATAGTCAATAAAGCAGAAATAGATGTTTTTCTGGAACTCGCTTGCTTTTTCGATGATCCAGCGGATGTTGGCAATTTGATTTCTGGTTCCTTTGCCTTTTCTAAAACCAGCTTAAACATCTGGAAGTTCACGGTTCACATATTGTTGAAGCCTGACTTGGAGAATTTTGAGCATTACTTTGGTAGCGTGTGAGATGAGTGCAATTGTGCAGTAGTTTGAGCATTCTTTGGCATTGTATTTCTTAGCGATTGGAATGAAAACTGACTTTTTCCAGTCCTGTGGCCACTGCTAAGTTTTCCAAATTTCCTGGCATATTGAGTGCAACACTTTCACAGCATCATCTTTCAGGATTTGAAATAGCTCAACTGGAATTCTATCACCTCCACTAGCTTTGTTCGTAGTGATGCTTCCTAAGGCCCACTTGACTTCACATTCCAGGTTGTCTAGCTCTAGCTGAGTGATCACACCATCATGATTATCTGATGAAGATAATCATGAAGATCTTTTTTTGTACAGTTCTTCTGTGTATTCTTGCCACCTCTTCTTAATATCTTCTGCTTCTGTTAGGTCCATACCATTTCTGTCCTTTATTGAGCCCATCTTTGCATGAAATGTTTCCTTGGTATCTCTAATTTTTTTGAAGAGATCTCTAGTCTTTCCCATTCTGTTGTTTTCCTCTATTTCTTTGCATTGATCACTGAGTAAGGCTTTCTTATCGCTCCTTGCTATTCTTTGGGACTCTGCATTCAAATGGGTATATGTTTCCTTTTCTCCTTTGCTTTTCACTTCTATTCACAGCTATTTATAAGGCCTCCTCAGACAGCCATTTTGCTTTTTAGAATTTCTTTTTCTTGGGGATGGTCTTGTTCCCTGTCTCCTGTACAATGTCACAAACTTCTGTCAATAGTTCTTCAGGCACTCTGTCTATCAGATCTAGTTCCTTAAATATATTTCTCATTTCCACTGTATAATCATAAGGGATTTGATTTAGGTCATACTTGAATGGTCTAGTGGTTTCCCCCACTTTCTTCAATTTAAGTCAGAATTTGCCAATAAGGAGTTCATGATCTGAGCCACAGTCCGTTCCCAGTCTTGTTTCTGCTGACTGTATAGAGCTTTTCCATCTTTGGTTGCAAAGAATATAATCAATCTGATTTCAGTGTTGGTCATCTGGTAATGTCCATGTGTAAAGTCTTCTCTTGTGTTGTTGGAAGAGGGTGTTTGCTGTGACCAGTGAGTTCTCTTGGAAAAACTCCATTAGCCTTTGCCCTGCTTCATTCTGTACTCCAAGGCCAAATCTGCCTGTTACTCCAGGTGTTTCTTGACTTCCTACTTTTGCATTCCAGTCCCCTATAATGAAAAAGACTTCCTTTTTGGATGTTAGTTCTAAAAGGTCTTGTAGGCCTTCATAGAACTGTTCAACTTCAGCTTCTTCAGCATTACTGGTCAGGGCATAGACTTGGGTTACAATGATATTGTATGATTTGCCTTGGAAATGAACAGAAATCATTCTGTCATTTTTGAGATTGCATCCAAGTACTGCCTTTCGGACTCTCTTGTTGACTATGATGGCTACTGCATTTCTTCTAAGGGATTCCTGCCCACAGTAGTAGATACAATGGTTATCTCAGTTAAATTCACCCATTCCAGTCCATTTTATTTCGCTGATCCCTACAGTGTTGACATTCAGTCTTGCCATCTCCTGTTTGACCACTCCCAATTTGCCTTGATTCATGGACCTAACATTCCAGGTTCCTATGCAGTATTGCTCTTTACAGTATCAGACCTTGCTTCCATCACCAGTCATATCCGCAACTGTGTGTTTTTTTTGCTTTGTCTCTGTCCCTTCATTCTTTCTGGAGTTATTTCTCCACTGATCTCCAGTAGCATATTGGGCACCTACTGACCTGGGGAGTTCATCTTTCAGTGTCCTATCTTTTTGCCTTTTCATACTGTCTGTGGGGTTCTCAAGGCAAGAATACTGAAGTGGTTTGCCATTCCCTTCTCCAGTGGACCACATTTTGTCAGAACTCTCCACATAAACTTTTTAAAAACGTTAAGGTGTAAGAAACTGACAGAGAAAACGTAGAGGACAATTTATCCACTTCAGGGGCCTCAGTGGTAGAAGGTGACAGACTGACCATGGTCTAGGTGCATTTTGCAAGTTGACCTGGGCTCAGGAGGCTCCATGCCTGTGGTACCATGATCGTGGTTATACTGTTTGGGCAGAAATTGAAACAGAAAACCAGAAAAAGATTGCAAATGAAAATTGTGGGTAGTTATGTGTATTTTGTGGTGATTAGAACAGGTTGGCCTGACCTCCTGTCAGTCTACAATACCCTGAGCCTGGAAAGCTCTGCTTCCTTCTCTTATTTGAAAAGTCTAGTGTGTAAGAGCTGGTTAATGGAAGGAAGAAAAGCATATGGCATGTGTGCAAACCCCACACCTGCCTGTACTTCCTGGATGTGTGTAACTGTTCACAATACCATTCACAATCTTCAGTGTAAAGGAAATATGCGTACCTATACATGGAGAATCAGATGTGCTATTGATTACATTAAGACTCTACAAATCAAATCTCTTCAGTTTGATAGGCAAGGACTTCTATAATCTCTTTTCACCCCGTTTTTGAGTTCTTCCTTTCCCTTCTGCATAACAGTTTTTTCTAGACAGATTTTTTTTTCTTTTCTGTCCCTGCTTCTCCCATTTTTTCATGTTTGCTTCCACTTCTCCATGTGAGAGATGTACTTTAGTTTCAATCCGCTCCTTGAGATTTCTTTTCTATGTGATTTATCTTATTCCTCGTCCTGCTTCAAGAATATGGTTGTTTTTGTTGTTTGTTACTTTGTATTATTAGTTCTCAGTCAAATTGCCCAGTGTATCTAACCCCACCTTTCTTGCTCTGAGCAGATAACATTATCTAATATTTATTGGACAAATCTAGGTCATGTAGCATAAACCGTTTCAAATCCTTTCCTTTTAATCTCAGAATATGTCAGTTTCTCTTTAGCTCTCAAAAAAAGGTGTCAGTGAAGAGTCAGTTGGCCCAACCACCGCAGTCATGGTTGCGTCGTTAACGGCCAGATGCTAGAATGCTAAAGTAGAGAGCCACAGTGCAGTGAGAAGAACCCAGAGCTACTGACTAGAATATGTGGCTTCAATGGCACCCCACTCCGGTACTCTTGCCTGGAAATTCCCTGGGGACAGAGGAGCCTGGTGGGCTGCAGTCCATGGGGTCGCTGCGAGTCGGACACGACTGAGCGACTTGACTTTCACTTTTCACTTTCATGCATTGGAGAAGGCAATGGCACCCCACTCCAGTGTTCTTGCCTGGAGAATCCCAGGGACGGGGGAGCCTGGTGGGCTCCCGTCTATGGGGTCGCACAGAGTCGGACCCAACTGCAGCGACTTAGCAGCAGCAGCAGCAGCAGTCCACTTCTGGGTTTCCCAAATTTGCCTGCCAATGCAGCAGGTGAAGAGACCCAGGTTTGATCCCAAGGTCAGGAAGATTCCCTGGAGTAGGAAATGGCAACCCACTCCAGTATTCTTGCCTGGAGAATCCCGGGGAGGAGCCTGGTGGGCTACAGTCCATGGGGTTGCACAGAGGCGACACGACTGAAGTGACTTCGCACGCACAGTCCCTCTCGATAGTGTTACATACTTACTCTCTGGGTACCCTTCACTGTTCTCCCATCTGAAAATAAAAAGCCATGTCTTCAACTCTGCTGATGGTTTATCCTTATTTTTCTTCTAGCCACAAATGTTTCAAAGATTGTCCTTTCTTGTTGATTTCACTTCATCATTATTTCCTACTTCTCAACCTGGTAACCTGGCTTTTGTTTCTATTACTTATCCATCTCAAAACCCCAAGTCTTCCCAACATCTCTTTTTTGTATCTCTGAAGGACTGCTGATCTCTGGCATCTTTAGTTCTCATAATTCTTCCCCCTTTTTAATACGTTTGATTTCAGTGACTTCTCTGGTGGCTCAGACGGTAAAAGCATCTGCCTACAATGTGGGAGACCCAGGTTCAATCCCTGGGTCAGGAAGATCCCCTGGAGAAGGAAATGGCAACCCACTCCAGTATTTCTTGCCTGGAAAATTCCATGGACAGAGGAGACTGGCAGGCTATAGTCCATGGGGTTGCAAAGAGTTGAACACAACTGAGCGACTTCACTTTCAAGCAAGCTTTCTACAAAAATTATTGAATATCTCCCTGTGCCAGTCACTACTCTAGTGCTAAGGATAGAGTCATGACCCCTGTCCTCATATTGCATTGGAGCCTTGTGACAATAACAGACATTAGTCAACTAACGTGACATATAAATATAGAACTCTAGCTGTGATAAGAGCTGTGAATGAGAGGAACATTGTGTTATGGGAACACTGAATAGGAAGATGTGTTCTAGTCTGATTTCTCCTTTGAGAAATTGAGCATTGACTAAGACTTGAAGTATGCATAGAGTAAACGTAGAGAAGTAAGGGAAAGGAGAATGGTGTCCCTGGCCAAGAACATAGTGAAAACTCCTGGGGCAACAGGGAGTCAACTGTGTGTGAGGTAAAGAAGATATGGATGAAGGTAAAGAGATTGAGACCATCTGAAAGGAAGATAGGGACCAGACCGTGCCAGAACTGAAATCATGTTAAGGGGTCTGTCCTTAATTCAAAGACAATGGGAAGCCATTGGGATGGGTGTGTGTGTGTGTGTGTGTGTGTGTGTGTGTGTGTGTGTGAGAGAGAGAGAGAGAGACATACTGTGTTTAGAAGCAATCTTTCTGGCTAATATATGGATTGAAGAGGAGATGCAACTAAGAGATGACTACACAAATTCAGGGAACAGATGATACTTTCTGTTGTGGATATGGGCTTCCCAGGTGGCACAGTGTTAAAGAATCTGCCTCCTAAGGCAGGAGACACAGGATCTTCCTCCCTGGGTCAGGAAGATGCCCTGGAGGAGGAAATGGCATCCCACTCCAGTATTCTTGCCTAGAGAATCCTATGGACAGAGGAGCCTGGCAGGCTACAGTCGATGGAGTCTCAAAGAGTCAGACTTGACTGAACACATGTACACACAAGTTCAGGGAACAGATGATGCTTTCTCTATTGGGGATAGAGAAAAATAGATGCAGGAGACAGAAAGTGAAATTGACAGGTCTCAATAGAGATGAAATTAGGGTGAGGGATATGTCACGCTTGTCTGCTGGGTTTCTGACTGTGGAGAGTGGATAGTTTCCCAGTTGCTCTTCCAGTCGATCCCTAAGTGAGGTTGCTCTTGCAGTGCTACTCTCAGCTCCCTCTTCTACACTCTCTCCCTTGGTGACCCTTTAATTTTCAGGCTTAAGCTCCCATTTCGACAAGATGTTGCCCAAACCTAAAATGCTATTTACTCCAGAGAGCACAAGTTGGTGGCCCATTTGCCAGAGAGCCATGTTCTGTTTATCCTTCAGTATTCTTTTTAATTTAAAAATACAAATTACAAAACATTTAAAAATCAGAAACTTTTACAAAAAAATCCATATTTATAACTCTCTAAAATTTGGAAACCCCGTCAACACTGAACCCATTTTCTCTCATGTCCACAGTTGATTGGCACTAGTGACAGCTGATCCTGTGAGTCTAAGCACGTATTTTCCACTTTGCCATAGTCTCTGGCATCTGGGCACCTGGCCAGCACATCCACTGAGCTCTTGTTTGGTCACTGCAGGCATTGGCTTTGAAACCTCAGATTTAGTCCAATCACCTCAGGATGTAGAGTGTGCCAAGGAGAGTAGGCGCCTTAACCAGCATCATACCCTAAAAACGAACTCAACCAGTGCTCAAATCTCAGAGTCTTTCCTCTCAGCTGTACTGATTTATTCTAATGCTGAAAACTTCAGCCTCCTATCACTTGGCAGTTGGCATCATAGCAATTGTTAGGCTGAGATATCTGACCAGTTCAATCAGAGACATTTTATGTTTACATATTTGAATCCCTTATTTTCAATAGAGATTTACATATATTTAAATGATATGAAAAGTCCAACTGTTAACTATATAAAAGCTTGCTCATATCACTGCTGTTTGTTTGTTTGTTTCTCTAGAACTCTTAGAACGATCTCTAGCCCTTTTAAACAAAAGTCAACAACTCACTGACTTCATAGAAAAAACCAAGTGTGATGGACCTAATGTAAATGCTGAGATGATTCAGGGAGCTCAAAACAGCTGCCTGAAGATCAACAGTCTTCTTGAACTTCTCCAAGACAGGAGGCGGCAACTAGACAAGTACCTGAAGCAACAGCAGCAGGAATTGAGTCAGGTTCTGCAGATGTGTCAGTGGGACCAACAGGAAACTCAGGTAACCCGACGGGGCGCTGATGGTATCCTGACCTTGGCTAGTGAAACTGGCTTGTTATGTGGATGATCACTGTCATGGTCAAATCCTTTGGTCTTTGATCCAAAGTACCATGTTGTTTTCCCAAGTAAGTAATATAAAAACAAAGGTTCTATTTCTTCTCATTGTAATCCTCATTTTTTTTTAAATGGGAGGATATCCACTAGCAGTTGTGAAAATAACTAGGTCCTATTGTTGGATTCGCTTTCTTGTTTCCATCCAGGTCACTACTTTTAGATACATTTTTTTGAAATTGGGAAACGTTCATTGTGGTTTTCTTGAATGTTGGAGATGTGCGATGGTGCTGAATTGTACTAGATTGTTGCTAATGCCAGTGAAAGTCTATCAGCCTAAAATAGAGATAATGTTCTTAGAGGAGCAGTCCAATACCAATGAAGAAATATAACCTTGGCCTATGGTTGGATGCTCAGTGGTTAGAGGGGTTTGGAGTGGGAGGGTGATGAGCTACAGGCTTGTCAGAGCTCATTACCCAGACTATCGGCCCAGCGCTGGTTATTTGTCACTCTGCTGGCTGTACGTTCCTTGTGTCCCAATCACTTGAGAGTAAGAGTGGATAGAACTTTTTGCAAAACCCCAGCTCAAATAGCTAGGATATTTATTGCTATGTTTATAACTGCCCCAGTCCCATGCTTTAACCCATACAGATTAAGTGGAAGGAATTTTTAGGGAGAAATGATGTGGAAGTAGGTATCCTGGTCTAGATGCATAAGAAAGATGCATACTTTGTATTATTGCTCTGGTCTAAACTGGAGAGATTGGCATAACAAATATGAGTCCAGGAGAACTGGTTCTTTCAAGCTGGAAAAATGAGGATTTAAATGACAACTAACCTTTCCGGTAATACTTACTGAGTACCCACTCTTTGCGGTACTGCTGTGCCTAGTCGCTCAGTCATGTCTGACTCTTTGTGACCCCATGGACTCTAGTCTTCCAGGCGCACCTACTGTATACCAGGTCCTACTATAATACTGGGGATACACAACATACAAGATTAAGTCTTTTTCCTCTAGTGATTTTCCTTCAGTGCATTTCCTTAGGAATTTTCCTTCTAATCCTAAGCACTTTCTAATGCTTATGTCAATAACCTCAGCACTATTGACAGCTGGTGCTAGGTAATTCCTTTGGGAGGCTGTCCTGGGCACTCTAGTGTGTTGAGCAACATTCCTGGCCTTCTACCTATCAGATGCCAGTAGAATATACGCTAGTTGTAACAACCAAAAAGGTCTCCAGAAATTGCTAAATGTCCCCTGGGGGGCAAAGTTACCCCCAGATGACAACCATGGTTCTAGTGCTTTTTGTTGTTATTGTTCAGTTGCTAAGTCACGTCTGACTCTTTGTGACCCCATGGACTGTAGCCCTCCAGGCCCCTCTGTCCATGAGGTTTGCCTTCTAGAATACTGAAGTGGGTGGCCATTTCCCCTTCCAGGGGTACAATAATAAATAAATGAACAATGACAAGTGCTATAAGGAAGATTAACTAGGGCAGTGAACTTTGCCTTTTGTTGATCTACTTTTAATCAGAGAAGGAATCACAGAAGGCCTCTCTGAGGAGGTGTCATTGAACAGACACCCAAATGCAGACACCACCAGACACATAGTCATCTTGCATTTTGTCACCTCCTCCTCTAAGTCACTATACATGTCTCAGCCCATCTCCACTTTCATCCCTTTTGCCTTGGCTACCGTTTGCTGTCCTGCTTCTGCTGTACTTTGCCTGCTAAGCCACAGCCCTTCCCAGTTTAGTTCTTCCCCCACCACACCTTTACATGCTCACTACCCAGACTTATTTTGTCTAATGCAGTAGTCTTTAACTGAGAATTCTGGCACAGCAAGGGATTTCCTGGTGGCTCAGACAGTAAAGGGTTTGTCCACAATGCAGGAGACCCTGGTTCAATCCCTGGGTCAGGAAGATCCCCTGGAGAAGGAAATGGTAACCCACTCCAATATTCTTGCCTGGAAAATCCCAAGGATGGAGAAGCCTGGTGGGCTCCAGTCCACGGGATCGCACAGAGTTGGGCACAACTCAGCGATTAACACTTTCACTTTCACTTTCTGGCACAGCAAGGGAAAATTAATGCTCAGGACAAGAAAAAACATAAAGTTGTTTATCAGAGAACCGTTTCCAGAGTTCCTTGACCTCCCCATTCTATAACACTTTACCCCTCTCTTTCTCTTTGTCCTTCTCTTTCTCCCCTAATCCTGACCTGAAGCCATGTTCCCAGAGATGCCGTTCACTTAAAAATAAACTTCTTATTTTCTTTCTATTGAATTCATAACGCCTAACCCCTACCTCTAGTGCTTCCAAGAATACATTAAAAGCTCCTCTAACTTTATCGTGTAGAGTAGTTTATCCCTTTTAAACTACAACCTCTCTTATCCAGAGACAGTCTATCTGCAAAGAGGCTTTCAAAACACAGAACAGTTTCCCAAGAATGAAAAAGCAGCTACTGTTAAGTTTTATTTATTTTTAAGGTAGTAATTTTGCCTTTCTGCTTTGAGACTATGACAATAATCATTCACTTATCCTCTGCAGTAAAAAATAAATAACCACATGAAGATTCAAAATGAACTATCTAATCTAGTCATGTGCTTAAGGGAAATCTAGATACCATGCCAACCCCAGAAAGCATAAAGATGTCTTGATAATAACTAAAGTAAGAGATTACAGAAGGTTTTTTGATTTGGTGAATTCTCTAGCTTACATTGCTTCATATTTGGGGGGAAGTGTGTGTTCTTTTTGAGGGAGTGCTTTTTAAAATAAAATTTATTTACTAGAGAAGTTTTAGATTCATAGCAAAATTGAACAGAAAGTACATGATATCCTCTGTTCCCACACATGCACAACCTCTCCCCCTAACAACATCCCCCAACACAGTGGTACATTGGTTGTAATTAATGAACCTACACTGACACATTATTATCATCCCAAGTCCATAGTATTCACTAGGGTTTACTCTGGGTGCAGTACATTCTATGGGTTTGGAAGAATATGTAATGACATATATCAACCATTTAGTACACAAAATATTCTCCTGCCCTAAGAATCATCTGCGTTCCACCTATTCATTCCACTCTGCCTAATCCTTGGCAAAAATGGATCTTTTTACTGTCTCCATAGTTTTGCCTTTTCCAGAATGTCATATTACTGAAATTTTATAACGTGTAACCATTTCAGATTGTCTTTTTTTGCTTATTAATATGCATTTAAGATTTATCCATTTTTTTCATGACTTGACAACTCATTTCTTTTTAGCACTGAATAATATCCCATTGTCAGTCACCTACTGAAGGACAACTTGGTTGCTTCTAAGTTTTGACCATTATGAATAAAGCTGTAATTAGTATTCCATGTGCAGGTTTTTGTATGGACATAAGTTTTTAATTCATTTGGGTAAATACCAAGGAACACAGTGCTGGATAATATATGCTAAGAGTATGTTTATAAGAAATAGCCAAACTGCCTTCCAAAGTGGCTGTACCACTTTCGACGAGAGTTGCTGTTGTTCCACGTCCTGTCAGCACTTAATGCTCTCAGGGTCTTAGACTTTGGCCACTGTGATAAGAGCATAGCAGTATCTCATTGTTGTTTTAACAAGTCTAATCTTTAAATTGGAAATAATAACAATTCACAGACTTGTTCTAAGGATTAAATTCAATAACATGTGTAAAGCATGGAGCACAATGCCTACCCTTTTAAAAGATGCTTAATAAATACTATTTTCTTATCATCACTGTTCTTGGATATACCTTACAACTTATGAATTTTTTCTCATTTCATTCCTATTCATTCCCCCGGGTTTAGCATTACTATTGTTATATGTGTCTAAGTCTCTTTAAACTGTTTAGTTTTTAGAGGCTTCCATAGGTATCAGTTCATTTGCTCAGTCGTGTCTTACTCTTTGTGACCCCTTGAACCGTAGCATGCCAGGCCTTCCTGTCCATCACCAACTCCTGGAGTTCACCCAAACTCATGTCCATTGAGTCTGTGATGCCATCCAACCATCTCATCCTCTGTCGTCCCCTTCTCCTCCTGCCCCCAATCCCTCTCAGTGTTAGGGTCTTTTCAAATGAGTCAGCTTTTCGTATTAGGTGGCCAAACTATTGGAGTTTCAGCTTCAACATCAGTCCTTCCAATGAACACCCAGGACTGATCTCCTTTAGGATGGACTGGTTGGATCTTCCTTGCTGTCCAAGGGACTCTCAAGAGTCTTCTCCAACACCACAGTTCAAAAGCATCAATTCTTTGGTGCTCAGCTTTCTTTATAGTCCAACTCTCACATCCATACATGACTACTGGAAAAACCATAGCTTTGACTAGACGGAACTTTGTTGGCAAAGTAATGTCTCTGCTTTTTAATATGCTATCTAGGTTGGTCATAACTTTCCTTCCAAGAGTAAGCATCTTTTAATTTCATGGCTGCAGTCACCATCTGCAGTGATTTTGGAGCCCAGAAAAATAAAGTCAGAAAAAAATAAAACCATAGGTATAGTAAGGCTTTAAGAATTCACAGTTGTGGTTACAAGAACCAGGCTTTCATTTAGACTCGACTCTTAATAGTCTAGAACCAAAATCAATTTAGTTATTATCTTAAGGATAAATTTTATTTTCAGTAAACCTGGTCTATTTCCAAAATATACAGACAACTCATACAGCTCAGTATCAAAAAAAAAAAAAAAAAAAAAAACAAGAAAACAACCCAATTAGAAAATGTGCTGAAGATCTAAATAGATATTTCTCCAAAGAAGACATAAATCTGGCCAACAGCCACATGAAAAGGTTCTTGCTCAGCATTGCTAATTATTAGAAAAATGCAGATCAAAACAACAGTGAGGTATCACCTCAAACAAGTCACAGTGATTGTCACCAAAGAATCTATAAATAGTAAATACTGGAGAGGATATGGAGAAAAGGGAACCCTCCTACACTGTTGGTGGGAGTGTAAAGTGGTTCAACCACCATGGGGAACAATATGGAGGGTCCTTAAAAAACTAAAAGCAGAGTTATCATGTGATCTAGCAATCCCACTTCTGGGCATGTATCTGGAACAAACTATGATTTGAAAAGATACATGCACCCCAGTGTTCGTGTTGTTCTGCCAGTAAGTCTTTGTGACCCTATGGACTGCTGCATGCCAGGTTTCCCTGTCCTTCACCATCTCCTGGAGCTTGCTCAGATTCATGTCTATTGAAACCTTGAAGCTATCTAACCATCTCATCCTCTGCTGCCTTCTTCTCCTTTTGCCTTCAGTCTTTCCCAGCATCAGAGTCTTTCCCAGAGTCAGTTCTTTGCATCAGGTGACCAAAATATTGGAGCTTCAACTTCAGCATCAGTACTTCCAATGAATATTTAGGGTTGATTTTCCTTTCAAACTAATTGGTTTGATTTCCTTGATGTCCAAGGGACTCTTAAGAATCTTCTCCAGCACCACAATTTGAAGGCATCCATTCTTCAGTGCTCATCCTTCTTTATGGTCCAACTCTCACATCCATACATGACTACTGGAAAAGCCATAGCTTTGACTATATGGACCTTTGTGGGCAAAATGATGTCTCTGCTTTCTAATATGCTGTCTAGGTTTGTCACAGCTTTACTTCCAAGGAGCAAGCATCTTTTAATTTTGTGGCTGAAGTCACCATTTGCCATGATTTTAGAATCCAAGAAAATAACATCTGTTATTGCTTCCACCGTTTCCCCATCTATTTGCCATGAAGCAATAGGACTGGATGCTATGATCTTAGTTTTTTTCATGTAGAATTTTAATCCAGTTTTTTCACTCTCCTCTTTCACCTCATCAAGAGGCTCTTTAGGTCCTCTTCACTTTCTGCCATTAGAGTGTTATCATCTGCCTATCTGAGGTTGTTGATATTCCTCCTGGCAATCTTGATTCCTACTGGTGATTCATCCTGGCTGCATTTTCACATGATGTACTCTGCGTGTAAGTTAACTAAGCAGGATGACATTATACAGACTTGTTGTACTCCTTCCCCAATTTTGAACCGGTCCATTGTTCCATGTTCGGTTCTAACTTTGCTTCTTGACCTGCATACAGGTTTCTCAGGAGACAGGTAAGGTAGTCTGGTATTCCCATCTCTTCAAGAATATTTTACAGTTTGTTGTGATCCACACAAGGGCTTTAGCGTAGCCAGTGAAGCAGAGTAGATGTTTTTCTGAAATTCCCTTGCTTTCCCTCTGATCCAAAGAATGTTGGCGATTTGATCTCTGGTTCCTCTGCCTTTTCTAAACCCCACTTGTACATCTGGAAGTTCTCATTCACACTGCTGAAGCCTGGCTTGAAGGATTTTGAGCGTAACCTTACTAGCATGTAAATGGGCACAGTTGTATGGTAGTTTGTACATTCTTTGGCAGTTCCTTTCTTAGGAATGGAATGAAAACTGACCTTTTCCAGTCCTGTGACCTCTGCTGAATTTCCCAAGTTCACTGACATATTGAGTGTAGCACTTTAAATTCATGATCTTTTAGAGTTTGAAATAACTTAGCTGGAATTCCATTATCTCCACTAGCCTTATTTGTAGTAATGCTTCCTAAGGCCCACTTGACTTCTGACTCCAGGATGTCAGGCTGTAGGTGAATGACCACATCATCGTGGCTATCTGGGTCATTACCTTGTTTTGTATAGTTCTTCTGTGTATTCTTGCCACCTCTTTTTAATCTCTTCTGCTTCTGTTAGATCCTTACCGTTTCTGTCCTTTATCCTGCCCATCCTTCCATGAAATGTTCCCTTGATTCTCCAATTTTCTTGAAGATCTCTAGTGTTTCCCATTCTATTTTTTTCCTCTGTTTCTTTGCGTTCTTTATTTAAGAAGACCTTTTTTATCTCTCCTTGCTATTCTCTGGAACTCTACCTTCAGTTTGTATATCTTCCCTTTCTCCCTTGCTTTTTGCTCCTTTTCTTTCCTCAGCTGTGTGTAAAGCCTTCTCAGACAACCACGTTGCCTTAATGCAGTGCTTTTTCTTTGGGATGGTTTTGTTCATAATGTTCATAGCAGCACTATTTACAACAGCCAAGACATGGAAGCAACCTAAATGTCCATCAAAAAATGAACGGATAAAGATGTGGTATGTATAAACAGTAGACTATTACTCAGCCATAGAAAGAATGAAATCATGTCATTTGAAGCTCTGTGGATGGACCTAAAGGTTATTATACATGTCTGAGGTAAGTCAGACAGAGAAGGATAAATATCATATGATATCACTATATTTAGAATCTAAAAAAATGATATTAATGAACCTGTCTACAAAACACAAATAGACCTAAAGACAGTAAACTTATGGTTACCAAAGGGGAGAGTAGGGGGAGGGATAAATTAGGAGTTTGGGATTAAAATATACACACTACTATATGTAAAAGAGAGAACCAGTAAGGACCTCCTGTATAGCACAAGGAACTATATTCACTGTATTGTAATAATCTGTAAAGGAAAAATATCTAATGTGTATGCATATATATATATATTTATAACTGAATATGTCTGTGTGTGTATATGTACAGATTGCTATATATCTGAAATTTACACAGCATTGTAAATCAACTATACTTCAATAAGAATTTTTAAAAGAAGGCCATGAGGGACTTTCCTGGCAGTCCAGTGGTTAAAACTCTGTGCTTCTACTACAGGGATTATGGGTTTGATCCATGGTCAGGGAGCTAAGACCCCATGTGTTGTGTGCATCCAAAAGAAACAAAAAGACCATGAGACCAAAAAATAAATTTTTGAAGTTTATAAATAAATTAATTAATCCTTTCCTTACATATAAAATTTAAGACTCTTTGTCTTAAAACATCCCATGTTCTGTTTTCTTTCATAAATACTAGTAGCAGCAGCTCAAGTATTTAATAATGGTCACTGTTGCTTCTCTGCGCTTTTATGATCACAGATCCTGGGGCCAGCTTGTTCAGTTCAGTTCAGTCACTCAGTCATGTCCGACTCTTTGTGATCCCATGGAGTGCAGCATGCCAGGCTTCCCTGCCCATCACCAACTCCCGGAACTTACTAAAACTCATGTCCAGGGAGGGGGGACTGGGATGGGGAATACATGTAAATCCATGGCTAATTCATTTCAATGTATAACAAAAACTACTGTAATGATGTAAAGTAATTAGCCTCCAACTAAAAAAAAAAAAGAAAAAGGCAAAGAAGATAACTCAGAAAAAAAATAAATAAATAAAAAAAATAAAACTCATGTCCACAGAGTTGGTGATGCCATCCAACCCATCTCATCCTCTGCCATCCCCTTTTCCTCCCACCTTCAATCTTTCCTAGCATCCGGGTCTTTTCCAGTGAGTCAGTTCTTTGCATCAGGTGGCCAAAGTATTGGAGCTTGTTGACTGCATTTGAATCCTGACTCTACCATTTACCAGTTGAGTACCTGTACACTTATTTAACCTCCCCGAGTTTTCTCATCAGGGAAACCCATCAAATGTCTTTTCTCATTTCAACCCATCAAATGAGCCTTCTGTAAAATGTGAGGTAATAGTACCTACACCACAGTGTTATTAGAATCATCAAACAAGTTATTGTATGTCAAATGCTTAGAACAGTACCTGGTATATGGAAAATGTAATATTAGTATTAGCTTTTTTAATCATCATGTCTGAAAAGAACAGTGCATTACATACTCCCCCAATCCTACTCATCTTTGCTCTCAGAAAGACTCAGTTCAGTTCAGTTCAGTCGCTCAGTCATGTCCGACTCTTTGTGACCCCATGAATCACAGCATGCCAGGCCTCCCTGTCCATCACCAACTCCAGGAGTTTACTCAAACTCATGTGCATTGAATCGGTGATGCCATCCAGCCATCTCATCCTCTGTCGCCGCCTTCTCCTCCTGCCCCCAATCCCTCCCAGCATCAGGGTCTTTTCCAATGAGTCAACTCTTCACATGAGGTGGCCAAAGTACTGGAGTTTCAGCTTCAGCATCAGTCCTTCCAATGAACACCCAGGACTGATCTCCTTCAGGATGGACTGGTTGGATCTCTTTGCAGTCCAAGGGACCCTCAAGAGTCTCCTCCAACACCACAGTTCAAAAGCATCAATTTTTCGGCACTCAGCTTTCTTCACAATCCAACTCTCTCATCCATACATGACCACTGGAAAAACCATAGCCTTGACTAGATGGACCTTTGTTGGCAAAGTAATGTCTCTGCTTTTTAATATGCTATCTAGGTTGGTCATAACTTTCCTTCCAAGGAGTAAGTGTCTTTTAATTTCATGGCTGCAGTCACAATCTGCAGTGATTTTGGAGCCCAAAAAAATAAAGTCTGACACTGTTTCCACTGTCTCCCCATCTATTTCCCATGAGGTGATGGGACCAGATGCCATGATCTTAGTTTTCTGAATGTTAAGCTTTAAGCCAACCTTTTCACTCTCCTCTTTCACTTTCCTCAAGAGGCTTTTTAGTTCCTCTTCACTCTCTGCCATAAGAGTGGTGTCATCTGCATATCTGAGGTTATTGATATTTCTCCCAGAAATCTTGATTCCAGCTTGTGCTTCTTCCAGCCTAACGTTTCTCATGATGTACTCTGCATATAAGTTAAATAGGCAGGGTGACAATATACAGCCTTGATGTACTCCTTTTCCTATTTGGAACCAGTCTGTTGTTCCATGTCCAGTTCTAGCTGTTGTTTCCTGACCTGCATACAGGTTTCTCAAGAGGCAGGTCAGGTGGTCTGGTATTCCCATCTCTTTCAGAATTTTCCACAGTTTATTGGAAAATAAACTTTATTTTATTTGCTTTATTATCAGAAGGATTAGTCTTGTATTAAAGGCTAAATTCATTATTTACTTTGCTTTCACAAGGTATCATCAAATAAATCACTTTTATATTCTTAGCCATACTTGTTTAATGGAAACCTAATTAGCAATTCAAAACAAAAATAGAATTGTATTTTTTCTGCTTGTGATTTAATGTTTATCTATTAATGAGTTAAAACTATAGATTACTATCCATACAAATAATTGCAAATTAGCATTTGACTTCTGCTGTGTTTTAGACTTTTATCCAAACATGAGTATAGTTACAGGCATGCGTACATTTATTAAAGAAATAGCAAAGCAAGCATGCAAAAACTAATAACCTATGCATGTTATCTTGTTATCTTATTGTCTAATACTCAAATTAAACATGTCATAGACATAGTCTTGTGTCAAAAATACCATAGATAATCTTCATGTTGTATTTCACTCTCTGAATGTAGCACAATTTAAATAATCTTACTGATGTGGAAGTAGAGTCTCTTCAGTTTTTCACTATTATAAATAATAAGTAAGATTTACTATGTTGATAATTATGTGAACAGAAAAGATTTTTAAATCCAGGTAGATAGAAGCATAATTATCTTACCTAAGTTTTCAATTTTTTCCTGGATGTTCTATGTTAAAGTTTTGTTGAAGATACACTGAGGAAGATCAGTAGCGGGGACACCAAACTGAATGTGATTCTGTTAGTAATTTGAATTCTATGATTGTCATGTTCCTGATAGTAATTTGAGTTCTGTGATTGTCATGTTCCCGGATGAACTACCCCATAAAGCCTGGAACACTGTGGAACCACAGAGATTCATGCTTCATTGTAGGGTAAAGATAATTTTGTCAGTTCTGTACTTTTTTTTAGGGAACACAGGAGCTGTGAAACCTTCCTTTAATAAAATAGCTTTGTCAATCATTTTAACCATGTAAGAAGAAGGAACATTAAATGGAGAATTAGAGCGAAGATTACTGATGAATAACAATGTGGATGTCTGAATATCTAATGCATCTTCTCTCATAAGAGCCATTTAAAAGATGCATTTAATACTCCTCTGTTTCTAAGTGCTTATAACCTAATGCTTTTGAACCGTAATAGTTCAGCTAATTTCCTTTGGAAAAGAAATTAGGTGACCACAGTGATGGCAACTTAAAATTTACATCAGTTTCAGAAAAAAAGCAGATGAAGATCACATACTTTTCTATCTTAATTGGGATGTGGTAGCCTGAAAAGAATAATCATAGCATGTCCTCTCTTTGTTTTTCAGATGTAAAAATGTGTACTTGTTTTACATTCAAAGATGAGTAGCTGACCTTTTTTTCCAACTCCAGCAGCATCTTATTTTGCAGATAATCTGCTTCATTAATGAGAATCAGAAGCAGCTTGGAGTATTTCGTACATGATTAATTATCTTGGCAATAAGATTTATGAATGTAATTTTTCTCAATTGCTCCAATCAGGAATAAGTGAGACAAACAAATAAATTAAAACTAAGTTATTCACAGTCTTTTTGCACAAGACAATATCAAGGACATCTAGGAGAATTAAATAAGACATAAGGGCAGATAATCTTTTTACTACCCAGATCACATATAGCTTACAAGATACCCATTTTTGTGGGAAGAAAAGTGGGTAATAGAATTCATATTTGGAAGTTTTTTAAATTTGAGTACCATGTATAGCATAATCATATTCTTTGTCAATAGGCAATTAAAATGATATCTGCAATGACCATGTAAGCACAGCATCAGGGCACAAGTCTTGTACCTGCTGGGCAACTTTAAAACCCTGCGTGTGTGTCCACAGATGTGTGTGCCGCTGCCGCTAAGTTGCTAAGTCGCTTTAGTCGTGTCCAACTCCATGCAACCCCATAGACGGCAGCCCACCAGGCTCCTCCGTCCCTGGGATTCTCCAGGCAAGAACACTGGAGTGGGCTGCCATTTCCTTCTCCAGTGCATGCATGCACGCTGTCGCCTCAGTCATGTCCGACTCTGTACGACCCTATGGACAGCAGCCTAACAGGCTCCTCCATCCATGGGATTCTCCAAGCAAGAGTGCTGGAGTGGGCTGCCATTTCCTTCTCCAACAGATGTGTGCACATACATGTATATTCTCCTTTAAATGATCCTACCTTCTAACCAGGATTTAGAGCTTGAATGGTTGACCAGCTTAAATTAATATGAAGTAACAAAAAAGTGCCTAGCTTTAGTGACTACAACACAGTGAGGGTTTTAAAAGGTCTTTGAATTTAGCTTAATTTTTATAATTGAAGTATAGTTAATTAACAATGTTGTGTTAGTTTCAAGTGTGCAGCAAGTGATTCAGTTTTGTATATATATATGTGTGTCTATGTTTGTGTGTGTATATCTATATACATTCTTTTTCATATTATTTTCCATTATGTGTGTATGCTCAGTCATTCAGTTGTGTCCAGCTCTTTGTGACTGACCCCCATCGACCGTAGACCTCCAGGCTTCCCTGTCCATGGAATTTTCCAGGCAAGAATACTGGAATGGGTTGCCATTTCCTACTCCACGGGATCTTCCCAACCCAGGGATTAAATCTGCATCTCTTGCATCTCCTGCATTGGCAGTCAGATTCTTCACCACTCTGCCACCTGGGAAGCCCTTTCCATTATAGATTGTTAAAAGATAGTAAATGTATTCTCCTGTGCTAAACAAGTAGGTCCTTGTTTACCTATTTCATATATAGCAGTGTGTATACATTAATCCCGAACTCCTAGTTTATCCACTTCCCCACTGTGAATGTAGCTTTTTGTCATTGGGTGACATAAGACCAAAATAAGGGTTGAATTAATTTATTAATGGATACTGGTATCTGATAGTTTGGTCCAGTAACAGATATCCATGACTTTCCAAACACTCATAGATTAAAATTTATCCCAGAATTTCATTTTTAGCACATACACTATTTCTAGAGTTCACTCTAAGTTATGCAAAACATCTTAGTGTTTGTAGGAAAAACATGTGATTTTGAAAGCAATAGAACCCCGTCCTAATTAGAATGCATGTTCCCACCATTACTTTCAATGACATTGCATGTCAAATGTAGTAACAGAGGGACTCTGTGCCTCAGTTTCCTTTTCTATAAATTGGGAATAATAACAATATCTATCTATAAATTTTTTATAAAAATAAACAAGATTATATACGTAAAAATTCTTAGAGCACAGCTTGACATATGTCAGGTCTCAATAAATGTCCGCATGTTCACCATATCACTACATCTTTTGATGATTACTTTCTGAGCTTTACTGGATAATCACCAGCACATAAAAATCCTACAGATTAGTCAGATCCCATACCAGTTTTCTAAATCATTCAATAATCTTAGCTTTCTAAAATTATATGGAGGGGGAATAAATGCCATTTCATGGCTTAGTATCCAGACTATTTTATTCAAAAGCTCAACTTTGTAAAATTAGGTTAAAAATCAATTTTTCTCCTCCTTTCTCCACTCTTTAACAATTTCTTTAGCTCATTTATACCTGTTGTAATTGACTACATTTTCATTAAACTTAGTTTTTCTCCTCAATATTCCATTCAGTTGGACTGATGGCTTCACAGCATTTTAATTAGGCCCCATTACTTAAGGTTGGTAAGAGGGTTGGGTGACATGCACTGTGACTAAATTACATTCTCACCCGTGATAAGACTGCTGATATAGCTGTTTCCTGTGTATGCTCCCTAGAAAAAGCTCTGCATTGCTCCCATTGCATGCATCTTTAGATTGTATAACCAAGTTAGTGGCCACTCCTTAAGCTGTGTGCCTGTTTCTTTCCACCACCCTGAGCTCATTTTTCCCCCTGCCTCTGGTGCTGAAAACTGTTGGCTTTCCTTTTCTCAACACCACTGCCACCCCATACTGGGCAGGGAGTAGAACTCAGTCTCTCCTCCACCTTCATTTACATGGTTACCAGAGATAAACAAAGAAGCCCAATTAATATTAATGCTTTTTATAGGGTGACTCATAAGAAAACAAAATAAACGGCATACTTTAAAAGGATAAAACACACTTTAAAATGTAATAGTTGTTTATCTGTTTGTATGATAGTTTCTGGCTCTCATTTTTTCCTGACAAGCCAGTGTTTCGGCCAGAACTTCAGTGTGAACTCCATCAGCTGCATGACCTAGGATCTGGGATGATAATATGAAAATGTCAAACTTTGGTCTCACTCCCAAGTAGACCTGTGTTTTTCTCCCTTCTCTCTCTCTGTTTCTCTCTCTTTCTCTTTCTCATGTGCGCATATACAGCAAATGGCTCCAGATCACTTAGGGTGGAAACTAAATTGTACTGGGAAAATCACACCCTAGATATCTTAGGCAGAGATGCACATTACTCGGACATT
This sequence comes from Odocoileus virginianus, assembly GCF_023699985.2. Classification (NCBI taxonomy): domain Eukaryota; kingdom Metazoa; phylum Chordata; class Mammalia; order Artiodactyla; family Cervidae; genus Odocoileus; species Odocoileus virginianus. Next base: position 11,821,833 of record NC_069686.1, read on the forward strand.
GGGCTGGGTCCCTGTTTCCTTTCTTGAAGAAAAGATTTCCTTCCACTGCTGGTAGGATTCTTCTTAATGGCTCAGAGTTAATGCTAGAAATCGAATTTAGTCCAGAAACTACCATTGTATTGATTTTATTTGTTGGACTAAGTAGTTTCCACTGTTTAAGTAGGGAGGTTAAGAAACTGCCTAAACCCAGAAAAGAGTTGAGGGCAATCTTGGGAAAAGAAGAAGTCCTTAATGTCGTTTTTCTTGAAATACTGATATGACAAGATAAATTATACATTAACATAAGTCAAAATAATCAGAAGACAGATATGTTAGCACAAGTCAGAATAATTAAATACATAAAATTATGGTTCCAGACAGGGAGATAGATTATCTGAGAAGCTGTTGAAGTAACAGAAATCTTGCCTCAAGACAAACAATGTATTTTAGCTTTCCTATTGCCCATCATAGAGAATACTGGGATTTGATAACTTGTTGAGGAGATACTGCAAAGAATATAATCAATCTGATTTCGGTATTGACCATCTGGTGATGTCCATGTGTAGAGTCTTCTCTTGTGTTGTTGTAAGAGGGCGTTTGCTATGACCAGTGCGTTCTCTTGGTAAAACTCTATTAGCCTTTGCCCTGCTTCATTCCGTATTCCAAGGCCAAATATGCCTGTTACTCCAGGTGTTTTTTGACATCCTACTTTTGCATTCGTCTCCTATAATGAAAAGGACATCTTTTTTGGATGTTAGTTCTAAAAGGTCTTGTAGGTCTTCATAGAACCGTTCAACTTCAGCTTCTTCAGCATTACTGGTTGAGACACAGGCTTGGATTACCGTGATATTGAATGGTTTGCCTTGGAAACGAACAGAGATCATTCTGTGATTTTTGAGATTGCATCCAAGTACTGCTTTTCAGACTCTTTTGTTGACTATGATGGCTACTCCATTTCTTCTAAGGGATTCTTGCCCACAGTAGTAGATATAATGGTCATCTGAGTTAAATTCACCCATTCCAGTCCATTTTAGTTCACTGATTCCTAGAATGTCGACATTCACTCTTGCCATCTCCTGTTGGACCACTTCCAATTTGCCTTGAATCATGAACTTAACATTCCAGTTTCCTATGCAATATTGCTCTTTACAGTATCGGACCTCGCTTCTATCACCAGTCCCATCCATAACTGGGTACTGTTTTTGCTTTGGCGCCATCCCTTCATTCTTTCTGGAGTTATTTCTCCACTGATCTCCAGTAGCATATTGGGCATCTACCGACCTGGGGAGTTCCTCTTTCAGTATCCTATCATTTTGCCTTCTCATACTGTTCACGGGGTTCTCAAGGCAAGAATACTGAAGTGGTTTGCCATCTCCTTCTCCAGGGGACCACATTCTGTCAGACCTCTCCGCCATGACCCGGCCATCTTGGGTGGCCCCACACGGCATGGCTTAGTTTCACTGAGTTAGACAAGGCTGTGGTCCTGTGATCAGATTGGTTAGTTTTCTGTGATTATGGTTTTAGTGTGTCTGCCCTCTGATGCCCTTTCACAACACCTACTGTCTTACTTGGGTTTCTCTTACCTTGGACGTGGGGTATCTCTTCACGGCTGCTCCAGCAAAGCGCAGCTGCTGCTCCTTACCTTGGACGAGGGGTATCTTCTCACGGCCTCCCCTCCTGACCTTGAACGTGGAGTAGCCCCTCTCTGCCCTCCTGCGCCCATGCAGCTGCCACTCCACGGAGGCTGGGTTGCTCCTCTCGGCCGCCGCGCACAAGCTCTATACAGTCAGCAAAAACAAGACCAGGAGCTGACTGTGGCTCAGATCATGAACTCCTTATTGCCAAGTTCAGACTTAAACTGAAGAAAGTAGGGAAAACCACTAGACCATTGAGGTATGACCTAAATCAAATCCCTTGTGATTATAGTGTGAGAAATAGATTTAAGGGACTAGATCTGATAGACAGAGTGCCTAGATGAACTACAGACAGAGGTTCATGACATTGTACAGGAGGCAGGGATCAAGACCATCCCCATGGAAAAGAAATGCAAAAAGGCAAAATGATTTTACAGTGTCCCATAGGTTTTGGGTTGTTGTGTTTTCATTTTCATTCATTTCTATGCATATTTTGATTTCTTTTTTTGATTTCTTCTATGATTTGTTGGTTATTCAGAAGCATGTTGTTTAGCCTCCATATGTTTGAATTTTTAATAATTTTTTTCCTGTAATTGAGATCTAATCTTACTGCACTGTGGTCAGAAAAGATGACTGGAATGATTTCAATCTTTTTGAATTTACCAAGACTAGATTTATGGCCCAGGATGTGATCTATTCTGGAGGAGGTTCCGTGTGCACTTGAGAAAAAGGTGAAGTTGATTGTTTTGGGGTGAAACGTCCTATAGATGTCAATTAGGTCTAGCTGGTCCATTGTGTCCGTTAAAGTTTGTGTTTCCTTGTTCATTTTCTGTTTAGTTGATCTATCCATAGTTGTGAGTGAGGTATTAAAGTCTCCTACTATTATTGTGTTACTATGAATTTCCTCTTTCATACTCGTTAGCGTTTGCCTTACATATTGCAGTGCTCCTATGTTGGGTGCATATATGAGACAAGTGCTCGGGCATGGTGCACTGGGAAGACCCAGAGGGATCGGGTGGAGAGGGAGGTGGGAGGGGGGACTGGGATGGGGAATACATGTAAATCCATGGCTAATTCATTTCAATGTATAACAAAAACTATTGTAATGATGTAAAGTAATTAGCCTCCAACTAATAAAAATAAATGGAAAAAAAAATAAAATAAAATAAAAAAAAAAACAAAAAAAACAAAATGATTGTCTGAGGAGGCCTTACAAATAGCTGTGAAAAGAGGAGCGAAAAGCAAAGGAGAAAAGGAAAGATATTCCCATTTGAATGCAGAGTTCCAAAGAATAGCCAAGAGAGATAAGAAAGCCTTCCTCATCAAATGCAAAGAAATAGAGGAAAATAACAGAATGGGAAAGACTAGAGATCTCTTCAAGAAAATTAGAGATACCAAGAGAACATTTCATGCAGAGATGGGTTCAATAAAGGACAGAAACGGTATGGACCTAAAAGAAGCAGATTATTAAGAGGTGGCAAGAATACACAGAACTACTATACAAAAAAGGCCTTCACAGCCCAGATAATCACGATGGTGTGATCCTCACCTAGAGTCAGACATCCTGGAATGTGAAGTCAAGTGGGCCTTAGAAAGCATCACTACGAACAAAGCTAGTGAATGTGATGGAATTCCAGTTGAGCTATTTCAAATCCTGAAAGATGATGCTGTGAAAGTGCTGCACTCAATATGCCAGCAAATTTGGGAAACTCAGCAGTGGCCACAGGACTGGAAAAGGTCAGTTTTCATTCCAATCCCAAAGAAATGCAATGCCAAAGAATGCTCAAACTACTGCACAATTGCACTCATCTTACATGCTAGTAAAGTAATGCTTAAAATTCTGCAAGCCAGGCTTCAGCAATATGTGAACTGTGAACTTCCAGATGTTCAAGCTGGATTTAGAAAAGGCAGAGGAACCAGAGATCAAACTGCCAACATCTGCTGGATCATCGAAAAAGCAAGAGAGTTCCAGAAAAACATCTATTTCTGCTTTATTGACTATGCCAAAGTCTATGACTGTGTGGATCACAAGAAACCGTGGAAAATTCTGAAAGAGATGGAAATACCAGACCACCTGACCTGCCTCTTGAGAAACCTGTATGCAGGTCAGGAAGCAAAAGTTAGAACTGGACATGGAACAACAGACTGGTTCCAAATAGGAAAAGGAGTACATCAAGGCTGTATATTGTCACCCTGCTTATTTAACTTATATGCAGAGTACATCATGAGAAACGCTAGGCTGGAAGAAACACAAGCTGGAATCAAGATTTCTGGGAGAAATATCAATAACCTCAGATATGCAGATGACACTACCCTTATGGCAGAAAGTGAGGAGGAACTAAAAAGCCTCTTGAGGAAAGTGAAAGAGGAGAGTGAAAAAGTTGGCTTAAAACTCAACATTCAGAAAACTAAGGTCATGGCATCTGGTCCTATCACTTCATGGCAAATAGATGGGGCAACAGTGGAAACAGTGGCTGACTTTATCTTGGGGGGCTCCAAAATCACTGCGGATGGTGATTGCTGCCATGAAATTAAAAGACGCTTACTCCTTGGAAGGAAAGTTATGACCAACCTAGATAGCATATTAAAAAGCAGAGACATTACTTTGCCAACAAAGGTCCATCTAGTCAAGGCTATGGTTTTTCCAGTGGTCATGTATGGATGTGAGAGTTGGACTATAAAGAAAGCTGAGCACTGAAAAATTGATGCTTTTGAACTGTGGTGTTGGAGAAGACTCTTGAGAGTCCCTTGGACTGCAAGGAGATCCAACCAGTCCATCCTGAAGGAGATCAGTCCTGGGTGTTCATTGGAGGGACTGATGCTGAAACTGAAACTCCAGTACTTTGGCCACCTCATGTGAAGAGTTGACTCATTCGAAAAGACCCTGATGCTGGGAGGGATTGAGGGTAGGAGGAGAAGGGGGCAACAGAGGATGAGATGGCTGTATGGCATCACCAATTCGATGGATAGGGGTTTGAGTAAACTCCGGGAGTTGGTGATGGACAGGGAGGCCTGGCGTGCTGTGATTCATGGGGTTGCAAAGAGTCAGACACATCTGAGTGACTGAACTGAACTGAACTGAACTGAGGAGATACTAATGCTTTCCAGTTGACTTCAGTAATTCATGGAGGGCTTCCAAGTTCCACATAAGAAGATTGTGAGCTTTGTCCTCCTAGAATCTCTGAAATGAAATCCCAATAATAAGCGAATAATTAGATCAGTCCCAGAATACATCTCAAGCCACTTTTTGGGCAGGAAATTCATTCTTTCCCTGCTTATGAGCCTCAAGTACAAACATCAGAGACAAAAATTTCATGCCGTTTCCTTCTTCAGGGCATCTTCCTGACCCAGCGATGGAATCCAGGTCTCTCGCATTGCAGGTGGATTCTTTGCCATTTGAGCCACAAGGGAAGCCCCCTCTAATATGTATTATCTCCTAGTGGAGCTAATGGATATTTGAAGTCTGGTTATTGCCTAGCTAAATACAGAGCACGTTTGATGAGATTGCCTAATACAAAATAATAGCAACTGGTTTCCCTACTATAAAAAAGGAAAAGAACAAAACCTGTGGGAGCTAAAATGGTTGTTGTAATACTAACATGTCTTCAGAATCAAACCAGACATTAGAACTGTCCCCTGTGGCCATCAACCATAATTGAAACCACTTTTTTTTTTTTTTTGATAATTGAAAGACTATCAGAACATCTGGAGTTGAAGAAGATACATAACTGATGCCTTTTCCCTCCTTTATCAGTTTTTTTGTTTCTAATAGTAACTTGTTATTTGACAAAAACTGTTCTGCAGGTGGAAAAGAAAATGAAAGGACTTTGGAGAGATTTTCATCTTCCCTTAAGCATTTCTGTTAAGATGTCTGAATTGCTTATTGCTAGCTTGGCTCCTCCAGCATAGTTTTAAACAAAGATCAAAAAAATAAGATCTGACTTCGGATTGTAGAACCAGCTGCAGAAAAAGAGACCAGGAAAGTTGATGGTCACGTGATGCCTAGCTTTGAGTGTGGCAAAAGTTCACTTTCTTGCCACCTGAGTTGTTTGTCCTTGACAGAGCATTTTTCTATTGCTTTTGTTCCCAGTGTTTCAGTCCTGACTTTGGAGCGTGCTGTTGGGAACTGGAATTCTCAATTATCCTCATCAGCCTCTACCTCTAAGGCAGTGTTTCTGGCAGGCCTGGCCCTCATGTCCGTTCTCCTCTCTAACACAGCATTTCCACTGAGCCCCCGTGATTATTCACAGGACTTACTTCCACATTAGAATTAAACTCTGTGACTGTAGTGTTGCATTTTGGTTTTCTCTTAAGAACACTCATAAACATAGCCTAATAAGAACCAGTCCTCTTCCCTGGAGTTCTTTGGTTCTCCAGACAGATGTGGTGAAGGAAGAACACTGACCACAGCCTTTCTTCCTCTCCCTGTGGGAATCTCCTCCTGTTGCCTATGTGATCTTGAATGAATTTCTTACCCTCTGGGTCTCAGTTTCCATATCTATTGAAAAAGCAACTGTCTCCTTTGTAGGAGGTGTAAAGATTGTGGAGATAATCTGAGACCTGCCTGGAGCAGTACCTGACTCTGATCTGGGAAGGCCCTGTTCACTCTCTTTCCTCAGTCTTATCTCCCAGCAGGGGTCAAGGTGAGACTGGGTTATTCAGTATTGCCAAAACTAGCCTTTCCTTGCCCAAAGCAGATAAGTTCAGTAGTGTTCTCTTCCAAACTCCCCACTCTTTCTGGTACATTCCTGCCCCAGTTTTCCTTAATGCATCTTCAGTTCCCCAGACTGAAATGCTTACATCTCATCTAACCAATAAAAATAGTTGGGAAGAACCCGTCTGTTACGTTACCTCTGCTTTCCTCAAAGCTGTTGTCTGAGCCCCCTTTTCTTACCCAATAAACTTCTTCAAAAGAGTCATTAGTTTTACTGTCTCAGCGCTTCTCAGTGACCCATTCGTGTTTACCAACCAGTATCTCATCCCACTGTTCTCTTGATTCTGCTATTTTAAATTGTCCTTAATACTTCATCCTTAGATCTACATTTAACAGATTAAGGATATTCTGAATATCCTTAAATTATAGAACCATCCAATAAGAAATACAATATAAGCCATAAATATGATTTTTAATTCTCGTAGGCACATTGAAAAGTGGAAAAAAGTAAAAAGTCATGTAAAAATGGGCTTCTCAGGTGACACAATGATAAGGCATCCACCTGCAATGCAGGAGACACAGGAGACATAGGTTCGATCCCTGGGTCAGGAAGATCTCCTGGAGGAGGGCATGGCACCCCACACCAGTATTCTTGCCTGGAGAATCCCATGGACAGAGAAGCCTGGCGGGCTACATTCCTTGGGGTCACAAAGAGTTGGACACGACTGAAGTGACTGAGCATGCACACACACACACACATAAAAAAGTGAAAAGCAAGGACACATTTTGTTTAATCCAACGTATCTAAAATAGTATTTCAGCATTGAATCAATATTAACATTCTGAACAATATATTTTCATTATTTTTTATACTAAGTGTATGAAATCATTTGTGCATTTTATACTTAGAGCATATCCCAATTTGAGTTTGTCACATTCCACACATTCCATGTGTGGTTAGTAGCTACTTGTTTAGGACAATGCAGGTCTGTACCATTTGACTGAGTTTTCCTGGCATCTCTATTTAACTTCCAAGGCACCCCTTGGTTTTTACTGAACATCCCTGATTGCTCCTTCTGTGCATCTTTGTTGATGTCCCTTCCTTTTCACTCTGTCTTCCTTCACCCTCTGGTAGGTGTTTCTTTCCAATCCCCACTTCCCCTCTGCAAAAAAATCTGCCCCATTCCTTCTCCACCTTAGTTCTACATCCTCTGAGCACTGAGTACTTAGAATCTCATGTCAGACGGGTGAGATGACCACAAACACATCACTTAGATCAATCTAAAAGGTAAGAACCAGGAAGAGAAAGAAACAATATTCTCATTTTCCCCCTTAGTCCATCATCACCCAGAACCAATTTCCAGTGTGCACACTCTGAATTTTTGTTCTTTCTCTCTTTCCACATGTTTCCAGCTCTTAACTCATGTTTTTTATCCTTTTGCAGGGACCATGTTCTAAAGAATGTCCTGATGCATCATTTATTGTCCTTATCACTCAGGCTTTGGGATAACTGCTGATATAATCTAATGCTTATAAAAATTGTTCTTGGAGTATCTATGCAGCTGTCTGCAGTAGCTACTCACAGGATACAATGACTGATTTACATTATGGTTGACATGCTGTTGGTTATTTAGGATGTCTTGCTTTTACATCAGAAAGACTTAGTCTATTCTGTGTGCATCCCACAGCACATAAAGTAAATCTGATCTAAGATGCTAGTCATGTGTGTGACTGCCTCATGGTGAGATTTAACACCCCCATGATGAACCATTTTCTTCTGAGTGTTATGCCACTTTGTTTTCAAGTTTCTTCCCAGGGTGCATTTAGGTAGTAAAAAATGTATAGCTTTAGAGACTCAGTATGCTTTAATAGGCAGGTGTATGACCAGGATATATAAAATACCACTATAGATCTTGAACTACATTCTCTTATAGGAAATATGTATGGCCATGCCCAAAAGAGTAATAGCCTTGGGAGGTTAAAATAGTATTTGCCAAATCTAGGGGATGATGTCAGAAGATACCTTAAAAAATCAAAATAACTAACTCCTTCCTGGCATTCATCACTGCTGACATGTGTTAAATGACAAATCTTTGACTCACAAAATCGAACAGGATTATCTGAGGGATCAGACTTCTCACCTGTTTTTAGAGATTAGTGAGCACCTGTTTGTCCCCATGTTTTCTTCACTCAGATTCTATATTAACTTTCCCTATTAAAGCATTCTTGAGATTTCTGAGTTCCTACTACTTTAGATAAAAATAGATGAAGCTCACTCCTGGCACTTAATAAAATAAAGGATTCTGAAAGTTAGCTATATTCATGAGCCATTTTTCTTTGATGAAACCCTTAAATCATCCCTTTTTTGTTTTTGTGCAGGCCTATAGCATATTTTGTGAGTTTTTAATGCAATTTAATAAATTAATGTACAAATTTTGTAGCTCTTGATAAAATATTCTCCATGGGTTCTAATATGCATGTAATACATATCATTTAGGTCTAATTTCTGGGATACCAGAAAGACAAACCACCTTCAGATAGTTGTAAATACATAAACACAGTACTTTAGATATGGGGACTGGCTAACGGGTGTATTATGCACGGAATACCAAACATTCTGAAGAGAATGAGGCAGACTTCACATGGAAACTGCTTCAGGGTCACTATTAGTCTTTTCTCTGCACTGACACTAGCCTAAAATGCTGGGGTTAACAAAGATTTCCAATTAGCAGAATAAACCGTCTTGCTGCCCACTTGACAGCTTATTCCATGCTGGACAATGCTAAGCCTTGGTATAGACAACCAACACTTATACCAAGCGTCTCTATACTTGGTATAGGTCTATACCAAGTATAGATCTGGCTGTGTGATGTTATCAGCCCTGTAACAGTAATGGAGGGTATTATTCTATGTAATCCCTAACTTGACTTCTGTGTAGTGTGTGTGGGGGGCGGGATGGGGTGGTATATGTTTATTGTGTGGACCTTCAGGACTTTAGGACTAACCTAGCTTTCTCCCTGGCCACATTTCTCCATGTTATAAAAGTACATAGAAATCCTGAGGCTGCTGTAGACAAGACAAACTAGGATGAAGAAAGACACAGTGTATATTCTGAACAATGCCCACCACTTTGAGTGGGCTGCTGGGATTCATTTTTCAAATGTGAAGTAATTTCCCCTGATGACCGAAGACTCTCTTTTACCTGAGGATAGCAACATGGCACAGTGGAAAGAGCATGGACATTGGAATAATACAGGTTTGGGGACAAATCCTAGCTCTGCCATTTACTATTGGCCCTAGACAAGTTGCTTAACCTCTGTTCATCTCTGCAAGGTCAATATAGTATCATACTTGTTACAGAGTTGTTAAGAGAAAAAGAGATGATACCCAGAAAACAACTAGCAAACTATCTAGCATGTAGTGGGTTCTTAGGAATCAGTAGCTATGATGTGATCATAAGAATAATGCTGTATAAGATTTGAGAGTAAAAATCCAACTCTCCTTTAATTGGGATAAAGAATCTGTATCCTGGGGTCACATGTTATCGGTCTCAGTTCAGTTCAGTTGCTCAGTCCTATCCAACTCTTTGCGACCCCATGGACTGCAGCACGCCAGGCTTCCCTGTCCTCACCAACTCCCAGAGTTTGCTCAAACTCATGTCTATTGAGTCGATGATGCCATCTAACCATCTCATCCTGTGTTGTCCCCTTCTCCTCTTGCCTTCAATCTTTCCCATCATCAGAGTCTTTTACAATGAATCAGTTCTTCACATCAGGTGGCCAAAGTATCAAAGCTTCAGTCTCAGCATCAGTCCTCCCAATGAATATTAAGGACTGATTTCCTCTAGGATTGACTGGTTTATATTGCCTATCCCTTCTCCAGCAGATCTTCCCAACCCAGGAATCAAACTGGGGTCTCCTGTGTTGCAGGTGGATTCTTTACCAACTGAGTTATCAGGGAATTTTTTTTTATCAGTCTCATGTCAACTTATATGATCATTCTTAAAAAACGCAGCTTCTTTTATGTCTTTTATTATTTGTTGTTTTACCACTGTGTAAGGTGCATATTGCAAATCAAGTCCAAATGAATGTAAGTTATGTCCTTAGCCATTTATAAGGTCTATGGAATTTTAGTAGCTTCTCCATTCATTTTTTTTTGGATATAGATATTCAGGAGTTGTAGCAAACTAGGTATTTGTGCATTGTCTTCTAATAGTAGAAATATAGTTCTACAAATGCTATTTAATATCTTCACATAACTATGTAATATACTCAGATTGATCATCTTATACAGAAAAGATTTATATTCTGAAAGAATGCATGGTTTATAGATTGTGTGGGATCTATTTTGGTTCTTGTTTGTTAGGAGATTTTGAATTTGAATTATTTTCTTCATGCTATGTGATCCAGTGAAATGATATGTTGTTTTTGTAATTTGGGGGTATTATTTTGCTTTTTCTCTTAAGCATGTAGAGACTGAAATGAAGAAAAATGAAAAGATTGAAATGAAGAAAAAACCTGATCATATGAATGAAACACATGAGTTTATATAAAAAGAAATTGAAGTAGTTTATGTTTTGAAAATGTGGAGAATTTTGATTCATTCATTCTAATAGCTGAAATTTGACCTCTCTTTGTTGCTTCTTACCTAGGTCACTTGTTGGTTTCAGAAAACTATAAGAGATTTAGAGGAACAAGGTCTAGGTACATCTCTTTCAGACAATGAGGAGCTTATTCGTAAGCATGAAGAACTGATAATAAAAGCAAAGGTAAGAGATTCATTAAAAAAAATAACTAAAAACTGCATGGACTTCTCTTGAATACACTTCTATAGGTAATACAGTGGTGTAGTAAAAACTCGTATGTATAGTTTGCTCGCTGTTTGCATTCGTATTTTCCTTAACTTGTTTCATGTTCTTAGTTTTGCAAAAAGTAATTGCTACCAGTCAGGCAACCACTTGGAGGTGCTTATATGTGTAAAATGGAACCATCAAGTGTTGAGAGCAGGAGGAGCAGAATAACCTCTAGCAGTGTTCCTCTTGCCATTGTGTCTTGTTGTTTGGAAATTGACTTATTTGTACATGTGAGAGTCTGTAAAGATTTTCCAAGTTTTCTGGTGCTCCATTTTGATTTTTAAAAAAACCTGTCCTAGGTAAACGCAACCTGCCGCTTCCCCTCCCACCACCCCTCCAAACCCATCCTCCCAAACATATAAAAATGTATTTGCTTTGATGTCCTTATGTTCAACCATTGCCTAGTAGTGTTGGCCCATTGTTTTCCAGAGCTTCATGATTTAGCTGTACCTACAACTATCAACTACCCAAGATATTAATAACAGAAAGTTCTTAAATCTTGATACTGATTTAAAGTATTCACTGCTACTACAAATGGACTTTCAGAATATAAGCTGCTCCTTGTTTCAGACAAGTTGACTATGACTTTTCAGGGTCCTGAGTCACCCAGAAACTAGTTATAGATCTCATACAGAAGCTGAGTATTACTCCATATACTCAGTAAGTAGTGAGTGACTTAGCCTCCTTTTACCTATCTAGCCATCCTTATCTTTCTGTATTTATTTTTAAGTGTTTGGTCCTCAGTGTCAGTTCAGTTCAGTTCAGTCGCCCAGTCGTGTCCAACTCTTTGTGACCCCATGAATCACAGCACGCCGGGCCTCCCTGTCCATCACCAACAGCGTAAAGTTACACAAACTCTAGTTCATCCTAGATCTCAGGGTTGGCTTGTTGATTTATTATTTTCCCTTAATCTTTATCTTCCTCATATCCCCATTCTCATAGGCATCTACTCTAACAGTCTATGTCTTTAGACATATTCCCATTCTTAAAATGTATACAGAGTTACATATTTTCAATCTGCATGAATTCTATTAGGGCATAGATTTCTTGTGTTTCTTTCCACAACACTGGTTGCATCTAACTTACCTAATCCTTTGTGATCTTCACTATGATAATTTCTAGATGCAGGATAACTTTGGAAAGTCCCGAAACATATAGATACTAATGTCTTAATTCTACCCTTCATAATGTTGGTCGCCTTCCATTTCTTCATTCCTTACAATACTTGACCTTCTAGTCCACTGACTCTTCTACTGAACTCCCTGCTGCTCAACTTTTCTGCTGACTTCTCCACTTCAGCTATTAGGTTTTTCATGCCCAATCCCTCACACTGATTCTGCGTCATCATTTTTTTCCTGCTTCATCTATCTAATGTCCTTCTTTATATCCTAATGTGTGCTTTCTTCATATATTAAATTTTGGGTCTGTCCAGTTTGACTCTCAGTTCTCACACTTACGTACTTCAGTTTGTATTTTGTGCGTCAGGTGTTACCTTCCCCTGTGAGTTAACTAACATCCCCTCGGGATATCAGCAACCATCAAGGCATGGAGGGGTGAAGCCCAGCTTGGCCTTTTCTGGGTGAATTGGCCTCAAGGTACAAGGAGATGCCTCTGAGAGCTTGTTGTTAGTATTAGGGCTACCATTTCTGGTTTGCTCCTTGATCCCAGACACACGCAAAGGAGGGGACTCCTAGGAGGACCTCCCACTGGTTGGACTCTGAACCCTGCTTTGTTCCAAAGACCCATTTCCCATATTCTCCTCAGCTCACCTGAGGGAGAGTTGAAGAGGCACGCTAACAAAGAGTCGGGCTGCTTCTCTTTCATATGTGAGCTGTCCGCCTGGTCAGAGTCCAGTCCCTTCCTGTTTATCTCCTCTGGCTGGTACTGGGCTGGGGCTCTGATGTTCTTTCCTGAAAAGGTACATTGGCAAACAATGACCAGGCAGGTGGGGACAGAAGGCATCACACCCAGAAAGCTGTCCCCTGGCCTCTCTCCTGTCTAAGGCGTCTGAGCTTACTCTACTCCAGAAAGCCACGTCGCCCTGACCCTGAGAACTCACCCCTCAAGGGAGGTTCTTCTCTATAAACTTTACCTTTGCTTTGTCAGCCTTTGCAGGAAGGAAAAGCTATATAATTTGTAGGATCCAGTTTAAAATGGAAATATGGAAGCTTTTCTCAAAAAGTTACTGAAATTTCAATACAGCAGCAGCAGCATATTAAACCAAGTATGGGGCCTTCTAAACGAATGCCGTGTGGCACAGGTCACTTACCCACAGTGCTGGTCCTGTTTACAACATTCGGGTTTTGAAAGGACCTAGAGACCTTTGCTGGTCAAACATTCTCCTTAGCCATATCTGTGGTTTTTAACAATGACATTCCTCATTCTTAGAGGAGGAATCCAATTTTTTATGTCCTTACGCAGGAAGCAGAATATTACACTTGGATTTTAGTTTATTTTATTGAAGTATGGGTATAAGGATAAGAAGGGGAATGTTTCTTTCAAAGGAGATTTAACATAGATATAAGGCCTGAAGCTGAGGACTCATTAATGAACCACATATAGATAATCTGGTAACACAGAGGAAAGTAGGTGTTTCTGTTCTGACAGCTAAGGCAAACGGCAGTGAGTTGTTCTGTATTGCTTGTTAGTCTACTCAGTATGTTCCTTTTAAATAAACATTGAAAATTCCTCTCTCATTGCTTCCTGGAATGCATTCAAATACAAAATATGACAACTTTCAAATATTTTAATAAACTCTATTTATACTTGTACTGAAAGAAATGAACTCAAAAAAAATTTTAATACAACTTTTAACTGTGACTAATTTTAACGATGAGTATTAAATTATACTTTCTTTAAACATGAAAAATATTTTCCTTTTATATATAGAACAGGTAAAGAAATAGCAGGCATGGATGATTATAAACCACCCTTTGGTTAAGAACCTTAAATACTCAGGTTTTATCCTGTGTCAGTTTGGTGCCCCAAGGCTTGAATTCAAAGTTTGGAGCTCAGAGTTGTTTGTAGGGGCTATTAAAATAATATATTAACAAACACTTCTTTATTGTCTTCTTTGAGAAGACATAATCATTCCTTCTTCTGTACATCAGAAAAAATGTTTATCGAAGAACTGCCTTCAGCAACCAACATTTAATTCTGTCGGGAGGAAACCTTTTCCAATTTGGGTCCAGTGTTTAGGGCCCTGCAAATTAGCTGAAAATATACAGATTAACAGGGGTAAAGACAAGGTTTATTTTAACATGGTGTACATGGGAAGTTCCAGTAATGGAAAACTCATGAAATAGCCCAAAGTAAAGTTTTACGAAGATCAATTTTTCAAAAGAAAAGTTTTTAGGGCTTCAGTGGGAGAATAGGGAAGATTTTATTTGGCTTCTTGATGGTAGATGAGCAGTCTGTCTTCTTCCTGGCTAGGGGTGTCCCGAGGGAGGGTTTGTGGCAGCCAAACTCATAGTTACTTAGCACCGTGTCAGCCTCCTTTCAGTCAGAAAACTGCCTGGGAAGGGGTCATGGGAAGCTGTATAGAAGGTTTCGTTTAAGTTTAGGTAATACTTCTTTCTGCTGCTGCTAAATGTTTAGCTATCTTCAATTTAAAGTCATTTTTATACCACCATGGTGGACTATAATCCCCAAATTTTATAATGTCCACTCTCGCTTCAGTTGAGGCCCTTTGCAGTTGGTACACATTAGAATTACTTTACACAAGGGCTTTGAAAAAATACTGACATCTAGATCTCATGCCTGGAGATTTTATGTAGTTTGTTTTGGGGGGGGGGTGGAATCAGGATTTTTAAAAATTCACTACCAATCTTAAGATAATGACGTTTTTATCAAAAATTAAATCCAGATTTCCTGCTCCTTTTAAAAAATGGAAGACGTGGTAATGTCAAGTTCATCTTTTCACATAGACCTAGCAACTCTTGGCTGGAGCCCAGCAATAGCTATTTCCTTTGGACAGGAGTGTGTGCTTCAGCTTGCTTAGTCCCCACAATTCCTCACTGACCTCCTCTGCCGCTTTTGCTTCAGTTGCTTACATTATATACCTTTCTCCTGTAAGCATTTGGGTTTGAGACCAGATGAGCAATAAGATACATACAATGTAAGTGGAGTAGTAGCTTAACTCAATTTGCATTTTAGATTACCTTGGAAAAAATCTGAATGACAAGAATGGAAGGACATGATGCTGAAGGCAAAAAATGTCTCAGGAAACAACTGAAGTTTGAATGAGAGTAACTGTAGGTGGGATATAATATCTTTTGAAAGGGAAGTTACGAATGACTATTTTAAAGGCTTAAAGGAGACCACATAAAGCCTTATTTAGGGTGTGGTTACTAGACAGCAGCATCTGGAAATCATTAGACATGCAAAGTCTCAAGTTTGAGACACTGACTTAGAGAATTTTCCCATATATTTCATGTATGTTCATATTCTCATTAATTTTCATGTATGCATACTCAATCGCTAAGTCGTGTCTCTTTGTGACCTCATGGATGGTAGCCCACCAAATTCCTCTGTACATGGGATTATCCTGGCAAGAATACTGGAGCAGATTGATATTTCCTTCTCCAGAGAATCTTCCTGACCCAGGGACCAAACCTGCATCTCCTGCATTGGCAGTCAGCTTCTTTACCACTGAGCCACCGGGAAACCATTAATTTTCATAGATGACTATATATTATTGATAAAGTCCTTGATACCAAATAATCTTTGAAGTTCATAAGGAAAACAAACTGAAAATGGTATAAAGAAACATCATCTTCAATGTTTTAATATAGTAGAATTCACATTTCTGAACTTCAAGATTAAAACTGTCTTCCATGATTCATCATCTAATCCAATTTTCCAAGTCATTGAAAATATTTTCCAGCTGTTGCCGAGTGATTTCATAAATTGGATTTGTGATCTTGGCCTCAAGTTCCTTCAAATAATATTATTTGGAGATTTTAAAAAAATATCAGTGCTTAGGTCCCACAGAAAGTTTATTCAGAGGAAAAAGTCAAGCTTAAAGCTACAAAATATTTAAAACTATGAGATAAGGAAGTAAAGCAGAGTCTCTTGCAAGGTTATTTGAATAATTTAAACACATAATTGTCATCAATAGAACCACCTCAAGAATGTGGCTCCTTAAAAATATGTTTATTGTTTTATTTTTTTGACCACATAATACTCTCTCATTTTGGAAAAATTAGACATACCTAAAACCAGTCCATCCTAAAGGAGATCAGTCCTGGGTGTTCACTGGAAGGACTGATGTTGAAGCTGAAACTCCAATACTTTGGCCACCTGATGTGAAGAACTGATTCGTTTGAAAAGACCCTGATGCTGGGAAAGATTGAGGGCAGGAGGAGAAGGGGATGACAGAGGATGAGATGGTTGGATGGCATCACCAACTCAGTGGACTTGAGTTTGGGTGGACTCCGGGAGTTGGTGATGGACAGGGAGGCCTGGCGTGCTGCGGTTCATGGGGTTGCAAAGAGTCGGACACGACTGAGCGACTGAACTTCAGAACTGAAAACTAGAGAAAATTAAAATCACTCATAGTGTGTGTGTGTAAATGTAAACAACAAGGCAATATAAAACATATAAAAAAACTGAGTATTCCAAACATATATGTATCTGTGTGTGTATACACTGCATGTGTGTCTATATGCAAAACTGTCTATCTGTTGTTTTGCAGTGTGGTTTTTTCAATTAACATTATCTCATAAGCATTCCTCTATTCAAATGCATATTTCAAGTATGCTTCTTAACGACTGCTTATTACTAAACTGTGTAGATACAGCATATACTGTATTGAGGCAGCAATGCATAGTATCTCAAAATATGGCACTGGAGTGAATGGTACACTCGCAGGGCCTAGAGTTAAATCCTAGCATTTCTGCTTACTTCTGATATACTCTGGGGCAGATTTCTTCTACATGTGAACCTAAGTTCCCCCTTTTGTGAAAGAGGGTAATAATTGTACCTAATTCATGCAGTTGTTGTATTATTGAGTATTATTGTATTCTCATACACTAGTACTTAGCATGATGCCTCACGCAAGCACAACATAATAGAGGCTTAATAAAAAAAGATTGTAAAGTAAATATAATATATAATCTTGCCTATAGTGACATTTAGTAAACTCACAGTGTTGTGTAACTGTCCCATTATCTAGCTACAGGATACTTCTATGGCCCTAAAAAGGAACACCATACCCATTAAACAATTTATTCCTCTCTCCCTCTTCCCGTGATGATCCTTAATCAACTTTCCATGGACTGACTTATTCTGGATATGTTGTAAATGGAATCATACAAATTGCCTTTTGTGTCTGATTTCTTTAAGTTAGTATGTTTTCAAGGTTCATCCATATTGTAGCCTGTATTGATACATGATTACTTTTTATGACAGAATAATATTCTACTGTATAAATATACTATATTTAATTTGTTGAGGAATCACTATACTATTTTCATAGCAGCTGCACCATTTTTTGTTCCCACCATCAGTGGGAACACATGTACAGTTCCTACCATGTACAGTGCTTTTAACTTCGCATCCTTGCCAAAACTTACTTTATGATCTTGTTCTTATATTAAAAAAATTTTTTTCCTAGACATCGTAGTGTGTGTATGTGAAATACTATGCAATAGCAGTATTTTTATTTGTATTTCCCTAATAGCCAATAGGTGGTTCAGTGGTAAAGAATTTGCCTGATAATGCAGGAGACATGGGTTCAGTCCCTGGGTTGGGAAGATCCTTTAGAGAAGGGAATGGCAACCCACTCCAGTATTCTTACCTGGGAAATCCCATGGACAGAGGAGCTGGGCAGGCTACAGTCCATGTGGTCTCAAAAGAGTTGGACGTGACTTGGTGACTAACCAACAAATAGCTAAAAACTCGTGATGTTGAATATCTTTTCATGACCATTTGAATATCTTCTTTGAAGAAATGTCTATTCATTCCCTTTGCCTGTAGTGTGCTTTGATGAACAAAAGTTTTTAATTTTGAGAAAGTCCGGTTTATTTTTAATTTTCTTGCTTTTGCTTTTGATGTCAAACCTGTGAAACTATTGACAGATCCAAGGTCATGAAGATTTATTCCTGTGTTTTTTTTTCCTAATAATTTTGTGGCTTTAGTGCTTACATTTAGGTTTTGCTCCATTTTGAGCTAATTTATATGTATGATGTAAAGGAAGGGTCATTCTTTACATGCAGATATCATTATTCCAGCACAATTTGTTGAAGAGACTATTCTTTCCCCATTGAATAGTCTTGGCACCCTTATTGAGACTACTGCTGCTGCTGCTAAGTCACTTCAGTTGTGGCCGACTCTGTGTGACCCCATAGACGGCAGCCCACCAGGCTCCCCCGTCCCTGGGATTCTCCAGGCAAAAACCCTGGAGTGGGTTGCCATTTCCTTCTCCAATGCATGAAAGGGAAAAGTGAAAGTGAAGTCGCTCAGTTGTGTCTGACTCTTAGAGACCCCATGGACTGCAGCCCACCAGGCTCCTCCGTCCACGGGATTTTCCAGGCGAGAGTACTGGAGTGGGGTGCCATTGCCTTCTAACTGACCACAAATGCATAGGTTTATTTCTGAACTCTCACTTCTATTTCATTGATTTATATGTCTGTCCTTATGCCAATGCCACACTGTTTTGATTACCGTAGTTTTTGTAGTAAGATTTGAAACTGAGTTCTCTAACTTTGTTCTTTTCAAAGATTGTTATGGTTATTCAGGGGTCTCTGCTGTTCTACATGTTAGAATATACTTCACCATTCTTAAAAAAGAGGCCACTGAGATTCTGAGAGGAATTTGTAGATGACGTATTGTCTTTTTAGCAACATTAGGTTTTCTGATCTATGATCACAGGATATCTTTCCACTTATTTAGCTCTTCTTAACTTTTTCAGTAGTTTTTTTTTCCTAATCATTTTCAGCATATGGATCTTGCACCCCCTTAAATTTATTCTGAAGTGTTTTATTCTTTTTGATCCTATTATAAATGAAAGTTTTTCTTCATTTCCTTTTCAAGTTATTCATTTATAGTCTATAGAGGGACAGTGATTTGTGTGTTAATATTGTACCCTGAAATAGCTCTAATAGTTTTTCTTAGAACCCCTTAAAATTTTCTATATATAAGGTCATATAATCTGTTAATTTCCCCTCCATAATCATTTGTCTCTTGTTCATCTATCTAATGGTAAAAAGACTTTCTTTCACTGTATTTTAGACCAGAGCTAAACCTAAAACTAAAGTGTATTCATGAATTACCCAGGGATGTTAAAATGCATATTGTCATTCATGAGATTTGGGCTGAGACTTGAGTATCTGCATTTCTAACAAATTTCAATGTAATATTGATGCTATCAGTCTCTGTACTACCCTTTGGGTGACAAACATTATGAAGGAGAGAACTGCAGTAGAATGAAAGGGAGTTTAAGTGATGGAGTTGAAATATTGGGTCATTGTAAGACCTTGAAAGATGTAAGTCTAAATAAACCTTTGTGTTTCTTTAGGTGTGTGGACATGATTTCTGAGCTTAAAAGTTAATTTATTTTTGTTGCTTGCATTTATCACTCAGGTAATTGAAGATCAAAAGAGAAGTATTTAAAATTTGATTGTTCCTTTTTAAAAATAGAAATATTTCCACAGAAAAAGCACTTTCCTGAACTATTTTGTACAAAAGGAGCTACTTGTAGGTCTCTTAGGTAGTTCAGGAAGTGTGTAGAAATATCTAGAGTTCGTATATTTATAGTTCCCATGTTGTCCAAATAGTTTCAAAGTATTTCACAATCATTGTTGGCTAGTTTCTTCTCACTGTGGTATTTATTAACCTCAATAAAGAAGCTGACTATTCTTCTATTTGAAATTCTATTACATCCCCAAATTCCTTTACTGAAGGTATGCAAAAGAAATGGTATAACCACCTAAATATATATTGCTTCAGTTAATCAGCTGACATCATCTGTGATGATTATAAGGAAAGTCTACAAAATGAAGAAGTATTTGTTACTTTTATAATGTTTCATCTAACTTAAAAAATAAAATGGAGTCTGAATCTGAAATGTCTCAAGGCAGAAATTAACTGAATCTCCAAACAGTAGAGACACCTGCATTAGTGCATTTCAATTCCTCTGTCTTCATTTTAGTGAATAATTTGTTTTACTTGTCTGATTTTTTAATGAACTTCCCAATTAAAAGCAGATGTCATTTTTCACAGAACATAAATTAGAAACAATTTAATTACTAGCAGGCAAAAATATGTATAAATAGTATTGAATTTGCCTGCAAGCATTGGGAAAATCTATAAAATGATGGGGTTTTTCACTTTGTAACCATACTTGAGCCTTAACTTATGGGTTAATTTAAAGCTTAGTGAACTGTGTACTTTCATTTCCAAGGGAAATTTAACTGAGAAAGTTTCTCAGAAATGTTTATGCCCATCTAAGGGGATGAATTAAGAAAGCAAATAAAGAATATTGTACTGTATGATCACAAGGTTCAGACCTACCAACTGTCACCTTCTTATGAAACCTTTACCAGCTCATTAAGTTTAAATGCTTAGAATTTTTTTGTTTTCTTGGTTATGACTTTTATAAACATTCTTCCTATATATACTTTTTCTTTTTCCTTTTCTTCTCCTCCTTCTCCTTGCCCTCCTCCTTCTTGTCATTTGTTAGCCCTTAAATAAAAATTTCCACAAAGCATGACTTCGTAAAGTTACTATTCTAACTCAAGGTAATATTACTATCATAGTAATAATAGTGAAGTTGAATCTATTTGAGGTGGACACCTGAAAAGCCATGTTATTATGTCTTAATATGTTGTTGTTTAGTTGCTCAGTCGTGTCTGACTCTTTTGCAACCATACGGGCTATAAGCCCACCTAGCTCCTCTGTCCATGGGATTTCCCAGGCAAGAATGCTGGATTGGGTTACCATTTCCTTCTCCAGGGGATCTTCTTTACCCAGGGATTGAACCTGCGTCTCCTGCATTGGCAGGCAGATTCTTTACTACTGGAGCTATCAGGGAAGCATGTCTTAACACAGTCACACCTTAAATCATTACAATCTTTCTGTGCTAATTTAGCATCCGTTTGGTGACATTCAGTGCAGTGACCTTAGATTTCTGTGACATTCTTTACTCCAAAGGCCTTCACTTCAACTTTGCACTCCTGTGGCCACACTTGTTTTTATGGCTTACCCAAAGTGCTCTCATCCTCCTCTGCTTTCCTTCACTGTTTTGTTTGGCTTCCCCCCCTTTTTTTTTTTTTTTTTTGCATGTGTGTGGCAAGTAATTTTTTAATTTTTTAAATTTTTATTTATTTATTTTTCATTTATTTTTATTAGTTGGAGGCTAATTACTTTACAATATTGTAGTGGTTTTTGTCATACATTGACATGAGTCAGCCATGGATTTACAAGTATTCCCCATCCTGATCCCCCCTCCCACCTCCCTCTCCACCCGATCCCTCTGGCTTCCCTCTTTATACCATTCAGGGTGGAAAAAGGCTATTTGTGAGTAGATTCAGTCACCCATTTTCTCTTCTTCTCAAAGAAGAATCACCCATCTTCTTGCTTCTCAGAGAAGATGAAACAGTTAGTACACTTTTTCTGGATTAGATCTATTTAAAAAGTAAATGATCTATTATCAGTCAGCCTTATAAATTCTCTTCTTTGAAAGTGGTAAAGTGAAAGTTAGTCACTCAGTTGTGTTTGACTCTTTGATACCCACTGGACTGTAATCTGCCAGGCTCCTCCGTCCATGGAATTTTCCAGGCAAGAATACTGGAGTGGGTAGCCACTTCCTTCTCCAGGGGGTCTTCCTGACCCAGGGATCAAACCCAGGTCTCCTGCATTACTGGCAGTCTCTTTACCACCAGGGAAGCAATTATTCACTGTTGATTCCCTGCTTTGTCCCCACAACAACCCGTTTGAATCTTTCTGTCTCTTTTAAAATTCTCATCCAGCCTTTACCTAGCTTCACAGTCACTTAGTCATACAAAGTGAGACCTCTTGACTCTTTTCTTCCCTGTTCTTTTTGTCTCTTATTCCACTTCTCTTCTCCAAATGTTTTTCTCATTCCTCTCTTTTCCAAATGTAAGCCTTTATCCATTCTTCTAAACCCCACCTTTCCCACCTCTTCATTTTGTATCTCTCTTCATTCTTAATACCTCATATTCAGTCACCCCTTCTCTTCTTTCAATTACATTTTAGTCTCTCACAAAATATAAAACAAACATTGCTGCTCAACATTTATTCTGCCTTTTTGTGACTATTCTGATAGGTTGCATCAGGTCCACCAACATTTACACATTGCAGTCCTAACCCCTGGTCTCTCAGAATGTGATTTTATTTGGAAATAGAGTTATTGCCTATGTAATTAGTTAAGATGAGGTTATTAGAGTGGGCCCTAATTCAATATGACTTATCAAAAAGGGAAATTTGAACACAGGCAGACATGCATAGAGAGAAGATGATATGAAGGGACAAAAGGAGAAGATAAGCATCTACATGGCCAAGAGAGATGCCTGAAACAGATTATATCCTCACAGCCCTGAGAAGGGACCAATACTGCTGACACCTTGATTTCAGGCTTGACCCCAGACTAACCTCCAGGACTGTGAGAGGCTAATTTTCTGTTGTTCAATTCACTGTTTTTTGTACACATGTCCTTCAGTATCCATGGAGGACTGGTTCTTCCAAGATACCCCTGCAGATACCAAAATCTATGGATGCTTGAGTCTCTCAATCAGCCCTCCATATCCATGGATACCACATCCACAGAGTCAACCAACCACAGATCATAAACATAGTAGTATGTGTACTGAAAAATAATCTGTATATAAGCAGATCCTTGTAGTTCAAATTCATCCTGTTCAAAGGTCAACTGTACTTTGTTACAAGAACCCTAGAAAATGAATACAACTGCTTCATCTTCTGCTTCCCTTCACCTCCCCACCCATTAATCCTTTGCATGCATTAGGAAAAGCTGTTCTTTCTCAAGGAACAGATGGCTTGAAGCACTCTGTGCCCTTCGTGCCTGAGACACCGCCTTCTCTGGTTCTCCCGTCTGTCTGGTGGTTCCTTCTAAACCTTTCTCAATGCCATCTCTTCTTCCATTCTCTTTACATATAATGCTTAAAATGTGGCTCCTTTTGTATTTCATATTTTGCTTGTATGAAGTTATCTAATCCCACAATGATAATATAGGTTTTATCTTAATGATTTCTGGACCTTTTGAAAGATCTCCAACTCTTATGCCTTTTCTCAACTCCAGTCTTCTTTTTAGAAGTTCCTGTGGAACTCAGTTTTATTGACATATAACTGACACAAAATTGTAAGATATTTACAGTGTTGATCATAATGATGTCTTACATGTATGTAACATTGTGAGAGGATTCCCCCATCTAGTTAATTAACACATCCATCACCTCACATATTTATCGTTGTGTGTATGTAAATTTTAATTATATAGTTTAATGTACTCTTAGCAAATTTCAGTTGTATAGTACAGTGTTAACTGTAGTCATCATGTTTTACATTAGATTCTCAGAACTTATTCATCTTATAGATGGAAGTTTGTTCTCTCTCACCATTGTCTCTTTCTTTCCTCCTCCCCAGCCCCTGGCGATCACTTTTCTACTCTATTTCTACAAGTTTGATGTTTTTAGACTCCGTATCTAAGTGATAAAGAGACTTAAAGATTTTTATTCTTATATGATTAATATGAGAACATGTGTCTAATAACAAAATAAATAATCCTTTTAGATTTCAGTTTTTCTCAGAACCTGTCTATAATTCCATAAAATGTTCACAGTTTACATCCAATACCTCTGAGGGATAAACAAGGTTCTGGGAAAAGAAAGTTATATTTGCTCCAAACCTAAATTGCTTTCATTCATTAATTCATTCACTCATTCATCCATGTGTTCATTCATCCATTTGTTCAGTACCTATCATGACATTTGGGCTTCCCTCATAGCTCAGTTGGTGAAGAGTCTGTAATGCAGGAGACCAGGGTTGGATTCCTGGATCGGGAGGATTCCTCTGGAGAGGGAAATGGCAATCCACTCCAGTATTCTTGCCTGGAGAATCCCATGGACAGAGGAGCCTGGTGGGCCACAGTCCATGGGGTCACAAGAGTCGGACATGACTTAGTAACTAAACCACCATGTTCAGTAAGTAACTGGGAACCCAGACTGAGAAAGACTTAGAGGAAAAACTCACAAGGGGACTTTTAGGGAATAATCAGAAAGGGTTAGGCACCTCTCACCCTGGATGAATTATCTGCAGAGTAAAGGGAAACAGTACAGGGAAATTATATTGGTATGAACACTGTTTGATCGCAAAAAGTCCTGTTGCTTGTTATCTGTCACAATGCAGGACTTTTGAAAACTGAATGGGTTGTATCCGTCAAGGGTTTTGCACCATTTCTTTGTGCCATTCCTGCTGTCTGGGATTGAGGTATGGCATCACTTAACCTTTATGGTAGCTACGTTCTGCACTCATTTTGCTTCTGGATTCTGAGAACAAGAAGAACCACTGGTTGTGTATGTTACCCACACATCTGCACATTTAAAAATGTATTTGAAGCTTCTGAGTGTTTAGCTTCTTGTTGCTTTTTTAGGTTTGGGATCTTCTTTTGCTTATAGGCAACTTGATAATCTCTGTTTTTTTCACAGTCCTTTGGAATAGACTGTTCTGGTCTAAAAGGCTTAGGATATATTTGAGAGGAAACTGTGAGAGTATTTGCTGGTGGAATGTGAGTTTATGTGAGTGTGTATCCATATGCATGTGTGTACATGTGTGTCTAAAGGTCAGTGGTGAGTACTGAGTTTAGGAACTTAAGCACATTCTCTCTAGAGAGAATCCAGAGGATGTCATAAACTGAATTTTTCTTCTTCACACTCAAAAATGTCTTCTGTCTAGCTTTGTACATCGCACTTAAGGGCAATTCAGTCCTTTCAGTCACTCAGGTCAGAAGAGTCTTGTTTCTTCCTCTCACTCACAGGAAATCACCTGGGTCATGTCGTCCAAGCAGATCTAGAATAGCCTATCATTTCTCATGATCTCCACTGTAGTCCTGGGGAATGACCCACCTCCATCTTTGCACCTCTCCACCCGCAAAGTATTCTCAAATGACAGCCCTGTGCTTTTATTTTATTTTTTAATTAAGTCAGATCCTAAGCGCCAAGCCTTCCAACAGCTTCAGCTTTTCTTGGAATAAAAGACTTCAGTGTTTACAAGCCGCTGCCTGTGGACCCCCAGTCAGCACCCACTGTGCTTCTCTTCCTGCTTCCTCCATGGGGTGCTCAGCTCTATCACCCTGTCTCCTTGCTATTTCTCCACCCCAGCAGGAAGACTCACACCTGAAAGCCTCCAGCTGCGCCCTCCACCTGGAAAATTGTTTCTCCAGAGACTCTCTTGTCTCATCCCCTCACTTCCTGCCTGTCTTTGCACAGTCTCACTACTTGAAAAGGCCTACCCTGACCACCGTATTTAACACTGCACACAGCTCCTGCTCTCCATAGCACCTGTCAGGCCCCTAACCTGCTCTTTGTGTCTTTATTCCACAATGTGATCATCTTCAGACTAACTAGACAAGGCCCTGATTTATCATGTTTATTGGTTATAGACAAAATGAAACATGTTACACAGCTACCGTCACAAACATTGGAGCTCCCCTCTTACCCCACTACTTAATTCACTGGCCTGGATGAAGTATTTAGAAGAATTCTTGGCATAGAATAGGCCTGCCAAATCCATATTTGAACAAATAACTGCCTCGTAATTTTTATTGCTTTGATAAATGGGATCTCTATTAGAAAAGATAATTGTCTATTGTTGCTATATAGGAATGTAATTGGTTTTCTTATATTGATCTTGTTCATAGCAACTAAGAGTCTTTGTTCTTTCTAATCTATATGTGATGTTCCTTGTGGGTAATTGTATGGATTCCCCCTTCCCAACTTAATCTATCCGATTTAGGAATATCTTCATAAGAAGCGAACATCAAAACCTAAAAATTCTCCCCCTGGTTGAATTGTATGTTGAGATCCTGAAGGTATCTCCAACAGATTCTCTAGAAAATTAAAAAGTAAGTTTTTTGAAGACATTAATATAAACTGAGATCACCTCGTCAGCCAGTGGCACACTCTGATTGTAGGCAAATTATGTTAGATGAAAACAATTTGGCTAGCTAGACTTTATTAATTTTGATTTAAAAAATGGAAATATCAATACCCCCCAATCTAGCTCTGCTCCTTACTTAATCAACTTGAAGAAAATGTGATTAAGAGGAACAAAAATCTAACAAAAACAAGGACAAGACACTAAAGAAAAAATAATGATTCTCAGACAACACAAATCTTGGGACAATTTCTTCCCGACTTCCCGTGTAATTAAATTTTTATCTAAAAACTGTGTTGAACCAAGGAAGAAGAAATAAATGTCTTTCTGCTCCAAATGTTATTTTGAAGATTTTGCTTATGAGTGTAATTTGTTTTGATTTTATTTGATTTAAAAAATTTATTCTGCCACACATCCTTTTGCTTCAGTCTTAGCAACAAGCACCCTGATCTGTGTAGCTGAACCACAGGCTCCACTTGGTGGCCAAGCACTGAACAGAATAAAGGAAACAAGAAACTTCCAAGCAATGTGTTTTTTTTCCTTGCATCTTCGGAAATATTTGAATGGACTGAGAAAAAAGAAAGCAGCAATTATTATTCAAAGATGACTTTGATGACATTTGTCATTTCTGCTGTAGACTGTCAGTCCTAATCCTGGTAAAGTAATTATGGAAAATATAGCTAAAAACCCAAAATTTAATAGCACCTGAAATCCAGGAATTTGAAGCACAGCCAATTCACCATTGAATTCATTGAATTTATAGATGATTCACTAGAGAAGCAGAGACATATATGAAATGGTGGTGGCTGTTTTTGCACAGCAGGGAAGTAAGGCTCAGGAAAGCAAAATGCTCTGCTGGAGACCACTTACTAAGTTTGGAATAAAAAGTGTATTTCCATTTCTCCTCTCTTACCTGCAGTCTCTCCTTGAATCAATAGCTATGATTTCTGCCTTACGGCTGGGAGGTGAAACACCGTACTTCTTTTTATCTCTAGGGGAATACACAAAATCACAGCTTTCCCCTGTTTGCAGTCTGTCTGTGTCTTTGCTGAAATGTATCACAGTGAGGGCAGAGTTCAGATGGTCAGTGGGCACTGAACTCGATACTCATCCAAGAGCAAGATGACCCTTGCTTTTGTATAGGCCAGCCACAGATGCCCGGGAAAGGGGCATGAGAAGAAACTTTGACCCTGTTTGCAATCCAGCTCAGCATGATCAGAGACTTTCAGCTTTTCAAGGGCTCACTGCCGCTCTCCAAAAGCATAAACATTTCTTCCAAAAAAATTTCCTGCGCAAAACAGACTTTCAAATATTCTCTGATTAAAATTGCCAGGTTTATTTTGTTTGTACCATCTGTTAATGCAATCATGTAAAATTCTGTGATTTGATGTCAGTCGATGCTGAAGCAAATGGGACTGTAGAGACTGAATGAGAAATGAGCTGTGTCTAATGAGATGTCCTTTGAGGTGGCCCTGCTGCGGCAGCTAACATGAGCTGGGCACATGCTTCTGCCAGACGCGTGTGATATGGGCCAGTCGTCTCCACAACTGATAGTTTCTTAGTCGTTTACAGGTATGCTCCCTATTGTTTCTTGTCCCTCTTCTCCCACTTGAAAGTTACATTCTGAAGCCAAATTTATGAAAGTAATTTACCACATGGTGTTGGGTCATTTAAACTCACCCCATCCACTTCATCAGGGAAGCTTTCATGTGAATAATAGCTTACTAAACATATTGTGAGTATATTGTTTCTGTTCCATTGGCGTTCCATTTTACTTTTAAAATTGGCTGGATAGTTTTTATACAAATCCGTAATTTTATTTGAAAAGCTAACCCGGGACTGTTAAAAGAGCGGGGAGAAGAAATCATTTTTGCTTTCTTGTCTATCAGCACTAATCCTCTTAAAAGTACCCTTTCAATCAAGAGATCCAGGAGAAGCTCAATTTCCTCAGCAAATGGAATACTGAAAGGTACAGTTTAAAAGGGTTACTACTGTGAGTGAAAAAGGAAAATAATGGAGTGACCTGTGGAGACACCCTGAACCCAGGAACGCACCGTGCCACACAGATATGCACGTCCATCTGTCAAACAAAAGCCAAGGAAATGGCAGACTTTGACTTTCTGCTGGTGGGGCCAAGTACTGGAAATATTTTATTGCAAAGTGACTGAAACCCAGTCAGAAGTTTAACACTTATCAGGTAGGCAGCACCGGCTTAGAGAAAACGGACGGCAGTATTCTCCACTGGGCTCCTCCAGCCTAAACGAACAGGGATAACTAAGTTTTAAAATAGTGTGATGGATTCAGATGACTTGGGAAAGTTTTGTCTTGGAAAAAAAAAAGAAGAAGAAGAAAAACGGCTGGGGAAATACATTATCAGAATGGTATGGAAGCACATAGGAAACTGCCTATAGATTGCCCAAAGAAAACAGAACCAATTTTCTGAGAAGATTGAATAGAAATATTGAGTGAACCTGGCTTCATTTACTGCTATAGAGTTCATGTGAAAATGTAATTAAGAAGACTGGGGATAAAGAATAAGAAAAGATAGAAGGCACAAAATGGTCCTTTACAGTTTCCTTGGAAGGTCAGAGCCCACACATTATGAAGCACAAAGTTAAAGTGGGTTTTCAAAGGCTTGGCTCTGCTCCAGAAGTCTCTCTTCAATGTTGTTTGCAAAATTTATACTAAAGGCAGATTTATGAACTCTGTTAGAGAACAGGTATTTCTCTTCTTATTCATAGAGAAGAGCTTTATTATTTTGGTTCAGTTGCTAAGCAAAATATAGCTTGAGTTTGACTGTAAATTCTCAGTTATATGTTTGTTTATTTAGAAATAATAAGCTTTCTGATTGCAAATCAGAAGATCTCAGGGTCATATAAGGACTGTATCAGTTTCAAGGCCTTATCCAGACCTTATGGAGGTTTCACCTCTGACATTCTACGTTATTGTATTTAATCTTTTTGTGGTGTCAAAAGCACTGCTTGTCACCTCTCTGCAGAGCTGAGGCCTGGTTGCTGGTTGAGAAAGCAGGTTCTAGAGTCAAGCTAGCTGAATTTAAGTCCTGGCTCTTTCACTTACTGGGCTTCTTCCCTGGAGGCTCAGCTGGTAAGCAATCCGCCTGCAATGCAGGAGACCTGGCTTCAGTCCCTGGGTTGGGAAGATCCTCTGGAGAAGGGAAAGCCTACCCACTCCAGTATTCTGGCCTGAAGAATTCCAAGGACTATATAGTCCATGGGGTCACAAAAAGTCAGACATGACTGAGCGACTTTCTTTCTTTCCTTCTTTCACTTACTAGTGTTGACCAAGGGAAAGTTCTTAATCCTTCTGAGCCTCAGTTACTCCATCTGTTAAATGGTAGTAATAATAGTTTCTACTTTGTTGGGGTATGGCAGAGATTACACAGATACAGCATATAAAGCATTTAGCACAGTATTAGCATACAGCAAGAAGAATCAAACCTACTCTCTTGCAGACAGTTAAGATACCAACACCAGGCTGAGCATGTAATTGCTATAACCTATCTCTCCATATCCTAACTTCCTCTCCACTTTCCTTCCCTCTTGTTCTCTGGGCCTCCATCAGCTTCTCCATATTCGTTAAGTGGTCCTTCTCTAATGAGGACAGAAGATTTCAGTCAATGCCAATTTTTTGAAAGAATTATATCTTCATATATTAAGAATTTCTTACTTGAGTTAATTGAGGATGAATGTCCCATAGATCTTAACAGACAGAAAATGAAAGAATGGGTCCAAATGTAGGAAATGGGATTATTTAGTAACAGGAGGAATTAGGAAAAAACAAAAATGGAAACAAAGATCTATGAAAGCAAGTGAACCCATAGCTGGTTCAGCTGCTTTTAGCCACAACTACAGTGTTTCTCAACATTGTTCCAGCTGGAGCATCGACCACTGAAAGTGTTTCACACCACCTTTTACTTTAGGACCCTCAATGCATGTTCAGTTTAGTTCAGTTTCTCAGTCAGGTCCAGCTGTTTGCAAACCCATGGGCTGAAATATGCCAGGCTTCCCTGTCCATCACCAACACCCAGAGCCTACTCAAACTCATGTCCATTGAGTCGGTGATGCCATCCAACCATCTCATCCTCTGCCGTCCCCTTCTCCTCCTGTCTTCAATCTTTCCCAGCATCAGATTCTTTTCCAGTGATTCAGTTCTTCACATCAGGTGGCAAGTATTGGAGCTTCAGCTTCAGCATCAGTCCTTCCAATGAATATTCAGGACTGATTTCCTCTAAGATGGACTGGTTGGATCTCCTTGCAGTCCAAGAGACTCTCAAGAGTCTTCTCCAACACCACAGTTCAAAAGCATTGATTCTTCAGTGCTCAGCTTTCTTTATCCATCCATCAACTCTCACATCCATACATGACTACTGGAAAAACCACAGCTTTGACTAGATGGATCTTTGTTGGAAAAATAACATATCTGTTTTTTAATATACTCTCTATGTTGGTCATAACTTTTCTTCCA
Organism: Odocoileus virginianus; assembly: GCF_023699985.2. Taxonomy (NCBI): domain Eukaryota; kingdom Metazoa; phylum Chordata; class Mammalia; order Artiodactyla; family Cervidae; genus Odocoileus; species Odocoileus virginianus. The sequence goes on from NC_069686.1 coordinate 11,852,569, forward strand.
AGGAGCAAGCATCTTTTAATTTCATGGCTGCAGTTACCATCAGCAGTGATTTTGGAGCCCCAAAAAATAAAGTCTGTCACTGTTTCCATTGTTTCCCCATCTATTTGCCATGAAGTGATGGAACCGGATCCCATGATACTAGTTTTATGAATGAGTTTTAAGCCAACTTTTTCACTCTTTTCTTTCACTTTCATCTAGAGACTCTTTAGTTCTTTGCTTTCTGCCATAAGGCTGGTGTCATCTGCATATCTGAGGTTATTGATGTGTCTCCCGGCAGTCTTGATTCCAGGTGTGCTTCATCCAGCCCAGCATTTCTCATGATGTACTCTGCAGATAAGTTAAATAAGCAGGGTGACGATATACAGCCTTGATGTACTCCTTTCCCAATTTGGAACCAGTCTGTTGTTCCATGTCCAGTTCTAACTGTTGCTTCCTGACCTGCATACAGATTTCTCAGGAAGTTGGTAAGGTGGTCTGGTATTTCCATCTCTTTAAGAATTTTCCACAGTTTGTTGTGATCCACACAGTCAAAGGCTTTGGCATAGTCAATAAAGCAGAAATAGATGTTTTTTTGGAACTCTCTTGCTTTTTCGATGATCCAACGAATGTTGGCAATTTGATCTCTGGTTCCTCTGCCTTTTCTAAAACCAGCTTGAACATCTGGAAGTTCACAGTTCACATAATGTTGAAGCCTGGCTTGGAGAATTTTGAGCATTACTTTGATAGTGTGTGAGATAAGTGCAGTTGTGCAGTAGTTTGAGCATTCTTTGGCATTGCCTTTCTTAGTGATTGGAAAGAACACTGACCTTTTCCAGTCCTGTGGCCACTGCTGAGTTTTCCAAATTTGCTGGCATATTGAATGCAGCACTTTCACAGCATCATCTTTTAGGATTTGAAATAGCTCAACTGGAACTCCATCACCGCCACTATCTTTGTTCATAGTGATTCTTCCTAAGGCCCACTTGACTTCACATTCCAGGATGTCTGGCTCTAGGTGAATGATCACACCATCATGATTATCTGAGTCATGAAGACCTTTTTTGTATAGTTCTTCTGTGTATTCTTGCCACCTCTTCTTGATATCTTCTGCTTCTGTTAGGTTCATACCATTTCTGTCCTTTATTGAGTCCATCTTTGCATGAAATGTTCCCTTGGTATTTTTAATTTTCTTGAAGAGATCTCTAGTCTTTCCCATTTTATTGTTTTCTTCTATGTCTTTGCATTGATCTCTGAGGAAGGCTTTCTTTTCTCTCCTTGGTATTCTTTGGAACTCTGCATTCAAATGGGTATATGTTTCCTTTTCTCCTTTGCTTTTCACTTCTATTCACAGCTATTTATAAGGCCTCCTCAGACAGCCATTTTGCTTTTTTGCATTTCTTTTTCTTGGGGATGGTCTTGATCCCTGCCTCCTGTACAATGTCACAAACCTCCATCCATAGCTCTCCAGGCACTGTCTATCAGATCTAATCCCTTGAATCTATTTGTCACTTCCACTGTATAATCCCTTTCCTTGTTGCTCCGTCAGTAAAGAATCTGCCTGCAGTCCAGGAGACCTGGGTTCAGTCCCTGGGTTAGGAAGATCCTCTGGAGAAGGAAATGCCAACCCACTCCAGCATTCTTGCCTGGAAAATCCCATGGACAGAGGAGCCTAGATGGCTGAAGTCTATGGAGTCGCAAAGAGTTGGGCACGACTGAGTGATTAACCCTTACTGTATAATTGTAAGGGATTTGATTTAGATCATATTTGAATGGTCTAGTGGTTTTCCCTACTGTCTTCAATATAAGTCTGAATTTGGCAATAAGGAGTTCATGATCTGAGCTACAGTCAGCTCCCAGTCTTGTTTTTGCTGACTTATAGAGCTTCTCCCTCTTTGTCTGCAAAGAATATAATCAGTCTGATTTTGGTGTTGACTGTCCGGTGATGTCCATGTGTAGAGTCTTCTCTTGTGTTGTTGGAAGAGGGTGTTTGCTATGACCAGTGTGTTCTCTTGGCAAAACTCTATTATCCTTTGCCCTGCTTCATTCTGTACTCCAAGGCCAAATTTGCCTGTTACTCCAGATGTTTCTTGACTTCCTACTTTTGCATTCCAGTCCCCTATAATGAAAAGGACAACTTTTGGGGGTGTTAGCTCTAGAAGGTCTTGTAGGTCTTCATATAACCATTCAACTTCAGCTTCTTCAGCATTACTGGTCAGGGCCTAGACTTGGAATACTGTGATGTTAAATGGTTTGCCTTTGAAATGAACAGAGATCATTCTGTCATTTTTGAGATTGCATCCAAGTTCTGCATTTTGGACTCTTTTGTTGACTATGTTGGCTACTCCATTTCTTCTAAGAGATTCCTGCCCACAGTAGTAGATATAATAGTCATCTGAGTTTAATTCACCCATTCCAGTTCATTTTAGTTCGCTGATTCCTAAAATGTCAGTGTTCACACTTGCCATCTCCTGTTTGACCACTTCCAATTTTCCTTGATTCATGGACATAACATTCCAGGTTCCTGTGAAATATTGCTCTTTACAACATCAGATTTTACTTTCATCACCAGTCATACCAACAACTAGGTTTTGTTTTTGCTTTGAGTCTGTCTCTACCTTCTTTCTGAAGTTATTTCTCCACTGATCTCTAGTAGCATATTGGGCCCCTACCGACCTGGGGAGTTCATCTTTCAGTAACCTATCTTTTTGCCTCTTCATTACTGTTCATAGGGTTCTCAAGGCAAGAATATTGAAGTGGTTCGCCATCCCCTTCTCCAGTGAACCACGTGTTGTTAGAACTCTCCACCATGGCCCATCCATCTTGGGTGGCCCTACACGGCATGGCTCATAGTTTCATTGAGTTAGACAAGGCTGTGGTCCATGTGATCAGATTGGTTAATTTTCTGTGATTGTGGTTTTCATTCTGGCTGCCCTCTGATGGACAAGGATAAAAGGTTTATGGAAACTTCCTGATAGGAGAGACTGGCTGAGGGGGAAACTGAGTCTTGTTCTGATGGGCATGGCCATGCTCAGTAAATCTTTAATCCAATTTTCTGTTGATGGGCAATGCAAGCTAACATTGTAAAAATACCACGAAGTGTTACAGTAAAGAAACCTGCTTTATTTTGTTTACCTCATGTTATTGGCCAATACAGAACACCGACCAAAAACATTTGGAGAAAGCCTATACTGTTGTTATTTTGGAACTAGGAAACATAATAATGAAAATTTTTAGGGCATTAATGAACCATGATAACATTGATGGGAAGAAAAGTGGGACTAATATTTAGTGAGTGCCTATTGTGTGTTCAGAAATTATGCTGCTTTAGAAATATTTGCTTTTCCCAATAAGGTTAAGGTAATGGTTTTTAAGTGGTAGGGATATTTACAGTGTTTTACAAAATAACATCATGGCACATATTAGCAGTACTTAAGTGGGGACAAATAGCTCTTAAAAGAAGAAGAGTTTTGAGAACTCATGTAGCCCATCTTCATGCCTAGGAGTGGTCCTTTTGTACTCACTGAGAAATATGGAGATTCTGAAGTCTCCTTACCCTCAATTCCCTGGAATGTAGCATTGTATGCATACTTATGAATAGTCCTAGTTCTGCCACTTATTGGATATGTAGCCTTGAATAACATACTCCTTTGAGCCTGTTTAAATACTAGGGAAATAATAGCATGTAACCTAAGTTTGTGAGGGTTATTATTACAAACCATAGTTTATAACTGGTAGTCCAAAAATTGCCATTCTGTTAACTTGCAGTACTTATTCTTGCATCCATTGATCAAAACATTTTTCTCTTGCACTGTTATTAGAAAAGGTTCTATGGAGTCCATAAAATAATATGCACAATTTCTATTTTCAACATCCACCAACTGTGATTTGAAATACTACAATTTTGTGTATGTATATTTGTGTGTTTGTAGAACCAGCATATATTTAATATATTTAATAATGTAATATATGTAAAATTATGTAAAACAGCAGTTTATGTATTGTTAAAGAAAGAGCTACATTTTATTTTTTCTTTATATTCCTAGCATGGTCCCAGGTACACAGTATTTAGCTGTTGTGTGAAATGAATGAAAATAATAGTGGTAAATTGCACTAAAATTATGTTTTATACAATATAATATAACAAGTGTAATTTATTAACAGGACATTTTGCACTGCAGAGCTAGCCAGGATAGAGTCAGACTGTGGTTTGTAAAATTCAATGCTAATTTTTGATGCCTTAGGTAACAGCCTATGCTTACAGCTCAGTCTCAGCTGACACGGGTATCAGAAAATTCACTGACGAGACTCCTATGTTGGAGATAAGCATTATTCTATAAAACTAGATATGACTTCAGTTCTTTTGCAAGAAATTTGAATTTCCCTTCAAATAAATTGAATGTTAATATTTTGGTGTACTTCAACTCTTTATTTTCTTTTTTCTCTGTTTACTGTTTTAACCTTTAGTGTTTTTCACCCACATGCAGTAGAAAGTAAAAAACTGCCTCTTTTCCCTTTTTGAAATGTTTATAAATCATTGATCATGAAACGCTGAGAGGTGAAGCCAGGGTCGGGAAGGAGAGAGTACTGCACAATAACAGCTATTAACTTTGTGGAAAAGAACAGATCTTGATTTCAGTTCTAAGTATAGGCAGATGCACAAACAATAGCCATAAATGATGAGATTTCCCTTCCTTTCTCGTGCATGTTTGCCTGCATTGCCAAGGAGACTGAATTGTAGGAGAGAGACGTTCTTATACTACTTAAGTGAATAAAAGGCAAAAATGAGTTAGAGATTGAAAAATGCTTGTATACCAAAAAAATGACCGTATTTGGGGTATATTTTCAGATAGCATTAAGGGAAATGGCAGGTGACCTGAATTCAGCACCACCAGAGCCTCCATCAGTCACACATCTCAGTTGACCTTCCCCTTTCTACTATCAGCAACCCTCTTTTTTTTAGCTTCTTCTCTGTGCCTCTTTTTAACCTACCATGTTGTGGCACTCAAACCTAGAATGCAGCATTTACTGCTTTGTGATCTGAAAATAAGGACAGGTTTCTTATACATTCAACACATCTCGCTGTCCTCGGGGCCTTACCCAAGATGGCCATTTATTTCATGTGTGAAAGCAACTGAAGAGCGATCTCTTGTAGGAATGGAATGCGGTGGTCGAGACGCTGAAGAGTGAGGCGCTGGGGCTTCTCCTCTCCAAGGAGTCTGTGGAGAACGAACACCTACAGCTCTCTAACCAGAAACTGAATCAGCTTCAAGAGGAGTTTGGTCAGCTCATGGCGGAAAGGAAAGGCTGGTTAAAAAAGGCAAATGAGTTTTTTAACAGCGCGAACAAGGTGAGTGTGAGGTGAAGTTGGTCGCCTCAGGTCATCAGAGCCAACCAGTGTGAGACCTGTTACGTCAGCAGGCCGGCGCACCTCACAGAAGTCCCGGGTCCACATAGAGTTTCAGAGTTGACAGCAGCGAAAAGGAGCTTTTAAAATATATTCCCCCCCTGACTAAAACTAAGAGACTCTGTGCTTTGACAGGTAAAGTGTCACTCAAAAAGATCGGGGAGAATTTTATCGTAGTGCTCTCATCGGTCTGTTTGACGTGGACACCTATGTGCCGACATGGCAGCGTTTCTCCTGGGGGAAGGGAATTATAAACTATATCAGGGTTAAAAAAATAAAACCCTGAAACTTTTAACAAAAAGTCTTCCCCTTTTAAAAATTCTCTTTCATTTATTATGTAATGATACACAAATAGTGCAGGCTTTTGCCATGCAAATCATAGAGTCTGCTTGACTGCCCTGCCTTGGTTTGTCTCAGATTGGAGTCGAGTTGGTTTACAGTGCTGTGTTCCTTTCAGTTGTATGACAAAGTGATTCAGTTATACATACATATATGTATCTTTTTTTTCAGATTCTTTTCCCTTACAGGTTATTAAAAAATACTGAGTATAATTACCTATGCTATACAATAGGTCCTGATTGGTTATCTGTTTTATATATAATAGTGTGTATAGGTTAATCCCAAAGTCCTAATTTATCCTCTGCTCCTTTGTAAATCAGCCAAAGGGAAATATTGTCTTAGATTCTTTCCAGGCCTTTAGAGTGGAAGAAATACCATTTCTCTTGCTTGATTCATTTAAAATTGATTGTAGCTGGTGGCTCTGAGTGGTAGTGTTCATGTGCTCATGTCACTTGAATATCTGAGGATGGCAATATTTTTTGAAAACTTTTCTGCCTTTCTCAATTGAACATATACCTTCAATTGTCTTATTGAAATTAATACCTTAAATTTCACTGTTGTTTTTTAAAACTGGTCAGTATGACAGGAAATGAATGGGGAACCTCCCAAAGCTAGATATATTGTGATTTAAGGGCATGACATCAACAATCTGAATACAATGTCCTGGTAGATATGAAAATTGTTACTTAATTTTAAGTTTGTTTACTAGTAGGAAACATAGAAAGCATGAACAGTAAAGTTCCAAAATAGAGGTGCTTAGGATTATGGTAGGGATAACATGTTAAAGAAATATTCGTCAAATTACTTGTTGCTTTGGATTTCTTTAAGAGAAGAAACAGACATATTTTCTGGAGCTGTTGAGCTAAGTGAATGATAAGTGCTGGTTTAACTTCTTTTCAACAGTCCTGTTTTTGAATAAGAGATTTTTAAATTTCTTATTCTACAAATTATACTCTTATTCTACAAAATGAGTTGGTCATCTGCCAGTTAATTAATGCTGTTTCTAAGGAAAAGAATTATAGAACATTGGGGTATAATGAAACGAAGTTTCAGCACAAGCCCTGTACTTTATAGTCCTGCAAAAAGTAGAGTTTCTCTCTGTCTCATTCTTACTCTCTTACTCTTGCTTTCTCTGCTCTCATTATCTGATAACTTGACAGGGAAATTTTTCATCTTACCTTATTCCTGGATCTTGAATAAGAAGGAATGATATCTTTTACAATAGTAATTTTTAAATAATTGAAGAATAGAGTGGTTACTTTCTCAAGCTTATACAGTAATTCAGGTCAAATCCTAACAAATCTTATTTCTTAACCCCAAAGACTTGACTTCTAGATCCCGTTTCATCATTTGAATGCCACGGCATTCAAGTTATAATTAATTCAATCAGGACTTATCCATACTAAGTTTATCCATACTATAGAATTCTCTATAGCCAAGTGGTACTTAGAAAGGTGTAGAATTCATTCTCCCTTCTCAAAGCATCAGGAAAATAATTTCCAACTCCAAATCTAAGAATTGAGTCTGAAAGATGATGGAAACTTTTACCTCAGCAAAAATAGAACCTAGAATTTAGAAAGTGAACGTTTAAATCATGATTCTTGAAGTGAATTATTTGCCATATTATTAAGAAGTAATAAATGATTAAATAATGCATGAGCTTCCCAGGTGGCACAGTGATAAATAATCCACCTGCCAATGCAAGAGGCAAAAGAGACATGGGTTTTATCCCTAGGTTGGGAAGATACCCTGGAGTAGGAAACAGAAACCCACTCCAGTATTCTTGCCTGGAAAATCCCTGGACAGAGGAGCCTGGCTATAGGGTCACAAAGATTCTACACCACTGAGCACAGGCACGTGCTAGGCCCAAGCTACTAAAATGAAATAATATAGTGAGTAAATCCATTTAAATTAAAGAAAGAAGCTCTCCTCAAGACTTGCAAATGGTACCTTTCTTTCTGATTTATATTGTAGAGTCGCCGAATTTTATAAAATTCTTACTACTTTACCATGTTTTGGGCATAGCACTCATAAATAACCCTAGTTAAAATAAAGCACTGGATTTAAGACATTATTATAATTTTCCAATCCCTTAAATATTTTTTTCTAGTCTGAAAGTTTTGTTTTCACTATTAAAGTTATATTTTCGGTTTACATCATCCATTTATCTCTGAAGCATTGAGCTTTCCTTCTGAAAACTCGCTTCATTGTGCCTTGAGTGCGCCAGGGTCTTTTGATTGTGGTTGTCCACATCCTTAATGAAGCCATGCTGCCAACAGCCGGGAGGAGTCTGAGGCTTTTTACACAGCTTTCTAGCTCAGATGTTTACTTGCCACAGTTCATGGATGCTCACAGAAGACTCATGACTTCTGAAAATCGGTTTTGAAAGACTTTACTACTCAAAGCAAAAGCAGTAACCAGAATGTTAGAGGTCATATCAGTTCCCCAAATCCCAGTTTCTCCTCCAGGGGCAATGCAGATGGGGCCCTCTGAATGAGGGCATCACTGCAGGGGAAGAATCCTAAATTTGGGGAATTAGCTGTTTTGTACCAAACAGTAAGCAACCCTGCTTTTTGTCTCAGGGGAGGACATTTCCTCAACCCTGGAGGCTGCAAATCCAGCACTGAGAATAGCCTAGGTAAAGAGGGGCCAGAGTCAGGCATTCCTGACACAGAGTAAGATGGATAGAAGCAGTGGGGATTTGCCCCACATATGCAAATCTGGATATTGGCACTGTGAAAAAAAGAGGACAACAGGGCTTTAAAAAAAAAAAGAAGAAGGAACTTGGATCTCCCTGGTAGCTCAGCTGGTAAAGAATCCAGCTGTAATGCGGGAGACCTGGGTTCAATCCCTGGGTTGGGTAGATCCCCTGGAGAAGGGAACAGCTACCCACTCTAGTATTCTGGCCTGGAGAATTCCATGGATTGTTTAGTCCTTGGGTTTGCAAAGAGTCAGACAGGACTGAGCAACTTTCACTTTCACTTTTCACTTTACCTCAAAAACCAGTTTCATGCTTGATAAGTAAAATCATTTTTTAGCAAGCAACCTCTTGTTCCAAGTTTGTTAAAGCTAAGCCAATATTCTTTAACTTCTATGTCAACTACCAGTGTAAAAAAATGTTAGTGCCATAGGTAGTATATCAATTAGTGAATGTGACAGCTTGAGTGTTTTTGCTCAGTAAAAGCAAAATACACGATTTTTAAAATAACCTTTGACTTTTTTGAATTTTGTTGAAAAGGAATGAATGTCATAATCTCATTTGCAGAATAGACTAGTCTTAGTAAGTTTTCCATGTCATATTTATTCTTTCTTCATGCAAGTTTTTATCGTGTGTATCTGGTATATTATGTGGCAATCATCAGGACACCCCCTCTTTTCCTCTTCTTTCCTCCTCTTGTCATCTATCCCTCTCTATCAATTCTACCCATATCTAGGGATATTCTTATTTACTAGAGAGAAGTCACAGCATTTTTGAAAATTGAAGTTGCTAAATAGGTAGTGTGGCAAATTTATGAGAACAACTACTCTTTTTCTTTAGGGATTCATTTATTTAATAAGTATTTATTGAGCAGCTACTGTGTGACATGCACTGTTCTAAATGCTGGGGATATAGCAGAGAATAAAGCATGCAAAAAGTCTGTAAGCCAACATAACTCCAATTTGTGAAATTCAGTTAAGTATAATCACCACCTAATTGTCCACATTAGTAAGAATGCCCCATTACCTTTTCTCTGTAGCTTCAGGAGTGACATTGATTTCCTTTTAATCCTGCAAGGGGTCAATGATTACCCAAGGCTCCAGAGTGTTTCTTACCTAGAGCATGTCTCCGGTCTTTGGTTTGAGGTGTGATGGTTTGGGCCTGGAATGAGCAATAGGTGGCAATGCTGGCACACAGGCCCACAGCACTAGTGTTGCTACTAGTGCTTTTCTTTTTCTTTTTTAAAAATTATCCTTGTTTAGTTGCTAAGTCGTGCCCGACTCTTGCAGCCCAATCCATAGACTGTAGTTTACCAGGCTCCTCCCTCCGTGGGATTTCCCAGGCAAGAATACCACAGTAGGTTGCCATTCCCTTCTCCAGGGAATCTTCCCAACCCAGGGATCAAACCTGCATCTCCTGCATAGCAGGCAGATTCTACCACTGAGCCACTGTTATAGTAATGTTATGTTATTTTCAAGTATGCAATACAATGATTCAATATTTTTGTAGATAATGCTACATTTAAGCTTATTACAAAACATGACTTTATTTCCCTGTGCTATACAATATATCTTTGTTGCTTATCTGTTTTATACATGGTAGCTTGTATCTCTTAATCTCATATCCTGTCCTATCCATCCCCCTCTGTCGCTCCACTGGTAACCACTGGTTTTTTTCTCTGTGTCTATGAGTCTCTTTCTGTTTTGTTGTATACTTTCCTTTGCTTAATATTTTAAATTTCACATATAAGTGATAATACAGAGTATTTATCTTTCACTGACTTATTTTACTAAGGATAGTACTCTCTGGGGCCATCCACATTATGTAAATGCATAATTTCATTCTTTTTATGACTGAGTATATAGTATGTATATTTACACACCACATCTTCTTGTTTCATTCAGCTGTTCATGGACATTTAGATTGCTTCTGTATCTTGGCTATTGTAAATAATGCTGCTGTGAACATAGGGTTTTCAAAATAGTGTTTTCATTTTCTTTGACTATATGCCCAGTGGGATTGCTAGATCATATGATAGTTCTATTTTTAGTTTTTCTGAAGACTTTCCATACGGATTTTCATAGTGGTTGCACCAGTTTACTTTCCCACCAACAGTGCACAAGGGTTCCCTTCTCTCTGCGTCCTCACCAATATTTGTTATTTGTGACCTTTTTGATGATGGCAGTTCTAACAGGTGTGAGGTGATATCTCATTGTAGTTTTGATTTTCATTTCTCATGATTAGTGATGTTGAGCATCTTTTCATGTGTCTGTTGGCTGTCTGCATGCCCTCTTCAGAAAAAAAATGTAGATTCAGATCTTTTGCCCATTTATTGTCAGTTTTTGATACTGACATATCAGCTGTTTATACGTATTATATATTAACCTCTTATCAATCATATAATTCCTAAATATTTTCTCTCATTCAGTAAGTTGTCTTTTTATTTTGTCAATGGTCTCCTTTGCTGTGTAAAAGTTTTTAAGTTTAATTAAGTCCCAATTTGGAGAAGGCAATGGCACCCCACTCCAGTACTCTTGCCTGGAAAATCCCATGGACAGAGGAGCCTGGTAGGCTGCAGTCCATGGGGTCGTGAAGAGTCGGACATGACTGAGCGACTTCACTTTCACTTTTCACTTTCATGCATTGGAGAAGGAATAGCAACCCACTCCAGTGTTTTTGCCTGGAGAATCCCAGGGATGGCGGAGCCTGGTGGGCTGCTGTCTATGGGGTCGCACAGTCGGACACGACTGAGTCGGACATGACTGACGCGACTTAGCATCAGCAGCAGCAGCAGGTCCCAATTTCTTTTTTTTTGCTTTTGTTTCCTTTGTCTTAGGAGACCAATCCAAAAAAAAAATACATATATATGTATGTGTATATATATATATATATATGTATATATATATATATATGTATGTGTGTATATATATATATATATATATATATATATATATAGAGAGAGAGAGAGAGAGAGCTATGATTTATGTCATAGAGTGTTCTGCCTATATTCTCTTCCAGGAATTTTAAAGTTTCAGGTGATACATTTAGGTCATCTTTAATCCATTTGGGGTTTATTTTTGTATATGGTATGAGGAAATGTTCTAAGCTCATTCCTTTACATGTAGCTGTTTAGTTTTCCCAGCACTGATTAATGAAGAGACTATCTTTTATCCACTGTATATTCTTACCTCCATTGTTGTAGATTAACTGACTTTGGTGTGTTTATTTCTGGGCTCCCTGTTCTGTTCCATTGTTCTGTTTATCTGTTTTTGTGCTAGTACCATGCTATTTTGATTACTGTAGCTTTGTAATACATAGTCTAAAGTCAGGGAGCATGACATTTCCAGCTTTATTCTTTTTTTTTTTTTTCTCAAGATTGCTTTGGCCATTCAGTGTCTTTGTGGTTTCATATAAATCTTAGGATTATTTGTTCTAGTTCTATGAAAAATGTCATGAGTATTTTGACTGCATTAAATCTGTAGATTACTTTGGGTAGTATGAATATTTTAATAATATTAATTCTTCCAACCTAAGAAGACATTATGTCTTGCCATTTCTTTGTAGCATCTTCAGTTTCCTTCATCAATTTTTACAGTTTTCAGTCTTGTGTTTTATAGTCTTTCACCTCCTTGATTAAGTTTATTCCTAAGCATTATATTTTATTCTTTTTGATACAGTTTTAGATGGGATTGTTTTCTTGCTTTCTCTTTCTGATAGTTCATCATTAATGTATAGAAAAGCAACAGATTTATGTGTATCAATTTGTATCCTGAAATTTTACAAATGCTACTGATGTTTTTCATAACCAGATTCAAATGAAGACTGAGTCATGTAACTCAAGAACCAGAGATACTCCGTTATCATTTTAGAATTATCTACTGCACTTGGTGAGCCTATTTGCTAAATCACCCAACAACAAATACAAGTATAGGTTGATTGTCAACACTGGATGATAGCTGATTGGAGAAGAGTTTCTCTGGCTACCAGATGTTGCTAAGAGTTATGAGGACATGGCATGAAATATAAACATAATACTTACTATTATAATTCATCTTGATCTCTTCAAATTTTCGTCTTTCATGATTACCTATCATGAAATAACATGCCAGATTATATTTCTGGCATGTTCACAAAAGAAGCTGTGTATTGATCACTCAAAATCTGTTCATCATTGTTAGGGAATGTGGTTTTAACCAAAAAGAGAGAAATATACATTTTCAAGAATGGAATAATATAAGCCTGTATTTATATGACAATGATGATTGACCCTAAAACTGTAAAACATGACAGATGGGTCACAAAGTTTCATTCCTATGCTTTCCATTCCCAAGCATATGATTTCACTGGATAAATAAAGCAGGGAAGACTGAGGCCAAAGCCACATAGTCTGGCTCTTGGGTCATCAGCCTAAAGGCACAGGTGAAGCAAAAGTTGGGGTGGCTGGAGGAACACACTAGAAACACTTTGAAATGTAGTAATTTTCACAGCTTCTCCTGCTTCTTCCATCACTGCTGAAAAGTTGATATCTTTGAAAAAAAATGATGTTGCTGTTTTAAGATATTTACAGCAATACAAAATAGTAATGCCTATCGCAGCATTATTGTTTCAGACAGAAGCCAAATAATTAAGCTCTGAGTTTGGTTAATTTTTAAAAATTTATATACAAACTGTTCTACCTTTTTCAAAATAGATATGTTTTAGGCCAGAGGTGAGAAGCAATTAATTAAAATGGTCCAGTGTGGTACAGATTAAAAGAAGGAATGTGTCCAAGTAGAAAATCCAAAATATAGTATTCAGGAGAAATTTGCTGAAGTGATAAAAATGAATTCAAGAACTTAAGCTAATTGTCATTAGACATCAAGAATAGTGTAATTGCGTTCAGTTTCATAATTCTTAGCAACCTCTGATTTCTTACTTTCAGAACAACTTCCTTTTCTCTTAGAAAAGCGACTTCCTTTTACTCCCTCCCTTCTTTCACATTTGCATTCAGCTAATACGTTATATACCCTGTATACCCATTGTTGTCATGCAGTATATGGATGCTTGAGCTAAAGCAGTGAGAAATAAAATCCTTGCCTTCAAGACCCCATCAGCCTCACTTGGAGGAGAGACAAGGAAACAGAACTGTTGTGTGCTGTGGGAGACGCCACGATGGAATAACCCTAGGGCCACAGGGAACAGAGAAGAGATCCTTAACCTGACCCAGGGAAAGTGTCAAGCGAGGCTTCTCCAGAGGCGCTACCTGTGAGCTAGATTTGGAAGACTAGCCATGAAGGGATTTGGGGAAGGCTACATAGTATAGCACTCTGCCATGTTTGGGGAGCCTAAGGTAATTTGTTTTGCCCAGAGTGTAGGGTATAAGCTGAGCATAATAAGAGGCAAGGAGTAGAAGAGGCGAGGGTTAAGAGGTCTTGAATAGCATGCTATGAAGTTTCTATCTTATGCTCCCTCGTGGGGGACAGGGAGGCCTAGCATGCTGCAGTCCATGGGGTCACAAAGAGTTGGACACCCCTGGGTGACTGAAAAACAATTAACATATGATTATTAAATATCTGTCTAAAATAGAAAAATTAATCAAAATCAAGGAACACCTTTAGCATCTCAACATTTTTCATGAAAGCCCACAACTCAGTCTATATTTAATAGTCTTATAATCAAGACATTTGATTTTGTTGTCACTCACCCATGAGTATCTTTCACAGTACTGCTATCAACTGACTTCTAAGGCATGAATGTATGCATAATTTTAGACTGTTGATCTCCTCCATTGGCAGCAAATATATTGTTCCTAGTATTATAGATATTTCTGGATAGATTTACTTCCCTTTGCTAAATTAAACTTCCTTCAGGGTAGGAAACATGTCAGTTTTGTGTTCACCAGGACACCTAGAACAGTGTCTTCTGGGTAGTAGATGCTCAATAATTATTTGAATGATTAAAAGCAGTAGAATCTTAGAAAATGTGGAGCTTCAAGGTGAACTAACTATATTACATTGTTCATAAGAGATTATTTTGATCCAAGTTAGTTGTGATTAGATCATTCTGAAAGAGAAAAGCCTCATTATTTTAATACACAGGAACACAAATTTCAAGTTCAGTCTCTGTGTCATATCTGAGAAGGAGGGTAGTGATGTAGAAAAAGACTTGCCATCACCCATATCACCTCCTCTGAGAGGTCTTTGGGCAGCATTAATTGCTTATTTCTTATTATTCCCATAGTATTTCTCTGTGCTCCTTAGAGACAAATTGTCTTAATCATTTTTGTATGCCACCTAGTGTACAAAACAGTTTATTGAATAAATAAATAAACAATTGACCATGTGATGAATCAATTTACATTTTGAACTTGAGTTTACTCTTTTCTAATATGGTCTAACAATTCTTATCTACTTCAGGGAATATTCAGTAATGAAAGTTTTTAATATCAGTGATAATGTAGAGAATCTTTGCAGGGGAGAATTGGAGTGTAAATAAATAAATGAAATTGTTGGGTATTAAGATAATATTTAGAAATATTTGCTAGGATGACACTTTTGTAAAAGGATATAATGGATTCTGGAGCCAGGCTGCCTGGGTGTGAATCTAGTCTCAGATATTTGTTAGCTCTGTGACCTCGGGCAGTTACTTAACTTTTCTGTGCATCTGGCTTTCTAATCTGTAAAATAGAAATAATAATTGTATGTATCTCAGAAGAGTCTTTGCTTTATCTAAATGAGTTCGTACGTGACTAGTGCACAGAGCAGCCAGGCACTCACTATGTGCTCATCATTATTTGTCCTTGTATGTGCGTTTAACACTGCACTCGCCACTCTAACACGGCCTCAAGTGCTTCTGTTCAGTTTCATACCCGCAGCTCATAGCCGAGTACATGCTCCATAGATTTCAATAAATATTTGTTGAATAAGTGAAAAAAATAAGTGCTTTGCACATTACAAATGGATGTATGCAATGTTAATATTCTTAAGATCATCCTAAAACCATTTAGGTCAATTTAGATAAAAAGAAAACCATAAATTATAAATGGACTAGTTTGCTAAGGTTCTACTTTGGGGTCTAGTTTATACATCTCTAAGATGGACTCATCTCAGAAAAAGTAAGAAATGGTCAATACATAAAGTTCCTTGCCCAGCAGCAACAAACTTGAAGAGCAAGGAATAAGCCAGAGCAACAGTAGGAGGCAGCAAATATGGGGAACTGACAATTACATCACCTTGTTGCCCCTGGCCTCCATGGCATTTGAAAGCTTGCACAAGGCTTGAATTAGGAATCAGCTTGCCAAACTGGGAACCACCAGAAGTTATCTCAGGTGATATTTAAGAAAAGATGCTGAAGCTTTTGGATTTTTTTAAAAAAACTAAATGCAGAGGAAAATTGAAGCTCTGCAGATCAAGTGGAATTCAGTGCTCTGATCAGAAGCTAAACTTTGTATATAGGTTCTAACCAAACTCATTCTCCAGCCTTTGGATTCATGAAAGGAAATGTTCAGGGTTCTGCAAATGTTTCTTTATTTTGTTTTGTTTGTTTTAATGTTGATTCTCTTCAGATTAGTCAAGAAGTAAACAATATTAAACATCTTTGTGAAACAGCATAAGAATTATGCTGACGATTCATGGTTCCTGCTCAACATAATTAATCTCATAGATATTTTTAAAAGACTACAATGTGCCAAGTCTTGATATCATCTCTGTTTGATTTGGTGCAGCCTGCTTTGGATCCTGTGCTTAACAAGGGAAAAAGGAAAGATATTTATTAGCACCTTAGAGCACATCTCAAGCAACTCCTTACTCTTTCCCAAGCCTGGGCCAAAAGAGGTGATTCGTCTCCTCCTTGTCTTCTTGAGAACTGAGTGGTACCACGTAAAATAGTCAAAAAGACCTAGAGCCCAGAGGGAGAAAATATTACCTTTATGCCTATATCCTTGTTTATTCTAAGCTACTCATAAACTTCTATCTGACCATCACACAAAAGGTTTGAATAAAAAGGAAGATGTGAAGGAAAGAAAAACTAAATGTGAAATATTCCTTCCAAAGGCATTTATGTGGAGGTCACAGTTCTTGCCAGAAATAATCTGTTCTGTACAATGTGTGCAATGGAGAGATTCTTTCCAGACTGGATCCAGTATATCAGGTTCCTTACAGATCTAGTAAATACACAAGCACTCGGTTCTATTCTGGGGGTAGATTAAGTGAGAACAATGATACTTAGGTCATTTTCTACATGGGAATAAGAGAAATGAGCTTTGCATATAATTCAGACAATTACAGACATATTATCTTGAAAGACTTCTCCTCTTAAAATTAAGAAATTTAACTGTATCTGTGTTTATAGATTATCCCCATTAGGGTTAATTTAGGATTAAGGATAAGGAATAAACTCTCTTATACAGCATATAGGAGGTTTTTGTAAATTTATTTGTTGGGCTCATGAAGGAAAAAAAAATCACTCACCTCCTTTCTACTGCTATAGTTCTGTGAAGTGTGATACACAGAGCAATTTGTAAGTACTTTCCTGACACTTTGATCTTTCTGAGAAAGTACTTTGAGAGAAAATCTGGCTATTTTAATTCAAAGTTGAACAACAACAACAAATGGATTATCCTGGTCCTTGATCTACCACCTCCTCCTTTGAGTGAATGCTTAGCTCTGCAGTTTATTTCTGTGCCATTAGGAAATGATCCTTTTATGATAACCTTGAGGAATGGGGTGGAGTCATGTCACACATGCATTTAATGTACCAGTGGCTTTAGCATCTAACTCCCATGAAGATGAGACCAGAGGCCAAGGATCTGAGAGGAACAGCTGTTCAGTGGGGCCAGGAGGAAAGTCAGCCAGGGTGAATAACAGGCAGCAGGTGGCTATGCTCTTCTTAGTGATTTTTCAAAGATGTGTCTGATCAATCAAGATTTAAAGAACCAGCAAATATTTTTCAAGTACTTACTACACTTCTGCCATCAACCCCTCGTTACTTTAATATTTTCCTTTAATCCTCAGCACAACGACAAGCATGTATATGTTAAGATTATAACGGCTTAATTTTAAGATAGAATGGAGTTCAACTTGTAGGCAAGAAAAGGCACTTTTGAAGTCTCATCTATCCTTTCCCCATTCTCAGTAAGAACTTGAGAATTATCTTAAAGAATGATGCGAATGTCCTGATATCTAAGTATAGATGTCTCTTATTTCTCCCTTTGGTTTGGCTCAGTGCCTCTTAATCCTCAGTGTAAGGATGTATTACAATGTGTGTGCTTAGAGTGCTTAGTCGCTCAGTCATGTCCAACTCTTTGTGACCCCCTGGACTGTATGCTGCCAGGCTCCTCAATCCATGGGGATTATCCAGGCAAGAATACTGGAGTGGGTTGCCATGCCCTCCTCCGGGGAATCTTCCCAACCCAGGGGTTGAACCCAGGTCTCCTGCATTGCAGGTGGATGCTTTACCTCTGAGCCACCAGGGAAGCAAGCATACATTAAACTTTAAGCATGATTTAAGGGAGTTCATGATAATTTTGACTACACCAGATTTTTGCTTTAGGCACTGACTTTAAAACTAACCCTTGATTAACAAGAGTCTCCACTTTATTCAAAATATGCAATAAAATTAAAAATACAAAACAAAATTCCAGAAACAGGGGTTATTACATTAGTGGTGCTTCAGTGTAATGGAAAGATTGAGAGAGCAATTCAAATCTAACATCAGGAACTCAAGACATTTGGCTCTGTTGCTGATTGCAGGAAAGAAAAAGGATCAGATAAAGGAGAGTTCTTCAGGTTCAGAGTTTCTTTAGTAAAGCTATCTTTCTTTTACAGTCCTACAAACATAAGAGAAATTGCTCAATATTTTCTCCCGATCTTTTCTCATATGTAAGAAGGAACAGTAGACACTATTTGCAGAAAGTAAGTTTTTAAATTCTACTTTTCCACCCAAGATTAATGATCTTCTTGGAAATACCCCTCTCTCATATGCCTCCCATAGAAATCCTTTTCTGCATGGCACAATGGTCCAGGATTTAAAAGCAGAGGCCTCGGGGCCAGACAGATTGAGTACAAATACTAAGTTTGTACCTGGTACAAGTATGACTTTGTGAAATTTATTTAACTTCTCTGAGACACATTTTCCTCTGTCACATAAGAAGGAAAATCTCTTGTTCCCTCGCATGGCTGTTAAGAACAATATGCCTGGAACTCAGCAGACATTCAAAAATATTTGTTGACTGACTGAAAAGTAATTGTGAAACACAAAATAGAGAAGAAATACATAGTTCTCATTAAACTATAGTGATTATTTGTATTACTTCCTATCATCTACTAAATAAACAGAAATGAATTTGCTTTGTACACTCTCAGTAAATTCAAAGAGCAAATTCAGAAGACATGAGGACATTGGTCAGAAAATAGAATGTATATATGTGTGCTCAGTCATGTCTGCCTCTTTGTGACCCTATGGACGGCAGCCCTCCAGGCTCCTCTATCCACTGAATTTTCCAGGCAAGAATACTGGAGTGGGTTGCCATTTCCTACTCCAGAGGACCTTCCTAAACCAGGGATCAAACCTGTGTCTCTTGCATCTCCTGCTTTGGCAGGCAAACTCTTTACCGCTAGTGTTGATATTCTATTCTGGAAAAACATGTAAGAATATCAACATGTAAGTCATATGAGAGTATTTGAGAGATTTCATTTGCTAATTCAAATTTTGTTCAGTTCCAATTCTGCCATTAAAATTCAATCCCTTTGGTGTGGAGAAAAGGGAACCCTCCTACACTATTGGTGGGAATGTAAATAGCGGCAGTCACTATGCAAAACAGTATGGAGGTTCCTCAAAAAACTAAAAATAGAATTGCCATATGATCCAGTAATCTCATTCCTGGGCATATATCTAGACAAGACTGTAATTCAAAGAGATATATGCACCCAGATGTTCACAGCAGCACTATTTACAATAGCCAAGACATGGAAACAGCGTAAACATCCATCAACAGATGAATGGATAAAGAAGATGTGGGGGATGTGTGTGTGTGTGTGTGTGTGTATGTATATTTGTATATTTGTATTTGTATATTTGTATTTGTATATGTATGTGTGCATGTACACTAAGTCGCTTTAGTCTTATACAATTCTTTGCAACCCTATGGACTGTAGCCTGCCAGGGTCCTCTGCCCATGGGATTCTCCAGGCAAGAATACTGGAGTGGGTTGCCATGCCCTCCTCCAGGGGATCTTCCTCATCCAGGAATCAAATCCGCATTCCTTATGCCTCCTGCATTGGCAGGCGAGTTCTTTACCACTAGCACCACCTGGGAAGCCCCATGTATATGTATATATATGTATGTGTATACACACACACACACACACACACACACACAATGAAATACTACTCAGTCATAAAAAGAATGAAATAATGCCATTTACAACAACGTGGATGAACCTAGAGATAATCATACTAAGTGAAGTAAGTTAGAAAGATGAATACCATATGTTATCACTTATATGTGGAATCTAAACTATGACACAAATGAACATATCTATAAAACAGAAACAGACTCACAGACATAGAAAACAGCCTTGTGGTTTCCAGGTGGAAAATGGTAGGAAAGGAGGGAAGGATTGGGAGTTTGGGGTGCAAACCATTATATAGAGAATGCTTAAACAACAAGGTCTTACTGTATATCACAGGAAACTATATTCAATATCCTGTGATAAACCCTGTGTGTATGTGTATCTGAATAATCTCGTTGTACATCAGAAATTGATGCAATATTGTAAATCAACTCTACTTCAATAAAATTTTTAAAACTCCCTTTGATGGTGGCCAGATGCAGAGACCTAGGTGCTGTTACACGGCTCCACAGCTGCAGTCGCTACATGTGGCTTCAACTGTGTCTCCTGAGCATTAACCCAGCCTCGCCCCCTTCTCCGGTCTCTCTCGGGTCTCAGTGGTAGCGGACTCATGAGACCATTGCTCTCATTTCTCACAAGTCTTCCATGGGATCTTCCTTGTTCACCTGGTTGCCCCCAGCCGAGCTTTCTGGCTTCCAGTGTAACAACCCAGGAAGGCTAGGCCCTTGCTCACCGTGGCCCAGTCAAGCTTACTAGAATAGGAGTCTTCTTCAAAGTGATGTGGAGCACCCTGTAAAGTGACATTTTTCAGCAGAGTGAAAGGACAGTGTGCAAAAGCTCCCTTGTTCCTCACCAGCTCTTCACCTTACCCAACTCATCTCTTGCTCTCCAGGCCCAAGTTCACAGATGGAGACTTGTGAAGACCACAGCACTCTGATCTCTTTTTTCCTCATGTTGTCATAGTCCTCTTTCACTGTTTGTACATCATATACCCCTCCTTCTCAGTGCCAACTAGGCCTTCATGGCCCAAAGCATAATTCCTCTCTGTGTTCATTCACTCTGTGTTAACTCTGTAAGCTTAATCTCCCATACTTGGTTGCTGATCTGCTATAACAACAAAGGAAAAAAATAAAGGAATTCAAAAATCCCCTCTCAAGACAATATCTTGGTTTGCAAGGTGCTATTTTTCTTTTTTCCTGGATCATCCTATTATGCATGTCAGAAGCTAAATATTATCTTGTCTTAGTCTTTGCACTGCTTCAGAACCAAATCTCAATCTCTGTAGACAGATGCCTTGGGTAGAGTAGGCAGAAGATTTTATACTCAGAAAGGCAAGTGTCAAAAGCCCCCAGATTTCTTGAATACTTCCCCCTGGCATTTCAGGTCCAAAGTGCAAATTATTGGGAATTTTTAAAAAGAATATTACAGAGATATTCAAGTTATGAAGTCTGCATGATATTTTGAAAACATCTCATTTGTTCATTGTATTCAGTACAGAATGTGCAAAATTAAACCTGGTTCTCCAGATTTTATACAGTTGTAACTGTTTGTGTAGCTACATTTTCAATGTAAATCATTTTGGTAAATTTTACAATGTTGACATTTATCTGTACTAAACTAAACTATGATCAGTTTCCCTAAATGGAGCCTAAAAGCTATATGCTGTTTTCTAAGACTTGGATTGTTGTTTTTGGTTATGATCAAATGAATAAATTGAGCAGGCTGGTTTAATCTCTAGTATTTTGTGTACACATTGATGTAGACTTTACACTAGATGGGCAGAAAATGAAAGTATGTTTTCTTTGGCAGGCATTTGATGTACTTGGAAGAGTTGAAGCTTACCTTAAGCTCCTTAAATCAGAGGGTTTAAGTCTGCCTGTCTTGGCAGCGAGGCATGAAGAATTACACAGAGAAATTAAAGACTGCACAGCTGATGCTTTGCAGAAAGGACAAGCCTTGATCAGCCAACTAGCTTCCTGCAGGTAAGTGAAGTCTATTTCTTCCTCAGTGTAACAGGCTTTTTCACAGTTTCTGCAGGCTGTTAAAAAAAAAAAAGTTGTATGATTATTTTTCTTACTTCTGATGTTTTGCTGCATTGTGACATGGCTTAGAAGGATCTGTTGAATTTTGGTCAACAGTAGTTCTGAACATAGCATTGCTCTTCCAGAAGTGAGGCTATATTCTAACCTGAGGACCTGAAGGTGCTAATTCTTTCTTTCTATGAGTTTCTGAGGAGGGAGGAAGGAAAGGAACAAAAGAAGAGACATAGCTTTCCTTCTGTACACTTTTCATGTCCTAGCATCTCCGTGGGATTTCTTCCTTGCTTTTAATTCATAAGTCTTAAGTCTACTCTGTCCCTTTCTGGAAAAAGTAAAGTTCTAGAATTCCCTTTCATTTCTGACCTTGATGGATCAACAAGAAAAACCCTAATTAAAAGATAACATTATTATTAACTAATAGTAATGACATTTAAAACAGTTGAGAGCCCACCACGTGCCCAGCACTATCTCAACAGCTTTAGAAGCGCTATCTCATTAATCCTCACAGCAACTCTACAAAGTACAAGTATACTATTAATGTTCTCTTTTTTTTCTTTGTTTATTTATTTATTTATTTATTTTTTCATTTATTTTTATTAGTTGGAGGCTAATTACTTTACAACATTGTAGTGGTTTTTGTCATACATTGACATGAATCAGCCGTGGATTTACATGTATTCCCCATCCCGATCCCCCCTCCCACCTCCCTCTTCACCCAATTCCTCTGGGTCTTCCCAGTGCACCAGGCCTGAGCACTTGTCTCATGCATCCAGCCTGGGCTGGTGATCTGTTTCACCCTAGATAATATACATGTTTCGATGCTGTTCTCTCGAAACATTCCACCCTCGCCTTGTTCTCTTTTACAAGCAATTGAGACAGAGAAAGATTAAGTAACTTGGCAATCATGCAGCTGGTTAATTAGTGGCAGAGCCAGAATTTGAATCCAAATTCATGGATCCAAATTAATGGTCTAATACATCCTAGACCTCTTGCTGTTAACCAATGTGTTAGGGTGGGTTGTTTTTATGAGCACATTCAGTGAGTGTATCATTGTGAGTTTAGTGTATCATTGTAAGCTCAGGGAATGAAGAGAGAGAAGGACCTTAAGAACAGAAAGAGAATGCAGGAAGAATGTATGATCAAGAATAGAGATTGGAAGACAAAAGGGAGCTAACAGAAAAAGCAGATGATGGAATGGATACTGGCTAGGAAGAATGATGGCAGGGCTTACATTTTGACATAGAGAGACACAAAGATTTATGCAGATGGGATTAGCATGATTTTTATCTTCCATATCCACAATCCCCTTGAAACTCAAGGACATTCAGTTTGAGGGACAATGAAATAGGTCAAAGGTGGTAAAATTTTATTTTGTTTCTGTTTTAAAGCCTCATTCTGCTCTATTTTAGATGTTGATTTGATAAGTTTGGGTTTAGGGTATTTTCTTTTCAAAAGATACTCTGAGGACTTCCCTGGTGGTCCAGTCATTAAGACTCTGTGCTGGGGGCATGGGTCTGACCCCTGGTCAGGGAAGTTCCACATGCCACACGGTGTGGCCAAAAAAAGAGAAGATAGTCTGAGTTCAGACAGATATATTTAACCAGGGCTTGTGATGGTTCTTATAGGACCATGCAAAGCCAAGATCAGAAATAATCCAAGACTTTCTAGCCAGAGCTAAAAAGCTGAGGCTGTGAGAAGGATAAATGCTTCTCACCTGTTAAAAAAAACTAACAGTAGCTGTAGTTGCTAAGTTTCCTTACTTTGGCTCCAAGCCGTGTATCATGGTGTGTCCAGTTGGCTCCAGGAGCACAAAGGTACTCAGGTCTGGCCCCTGTGGGTATGAGAGCTCCTTTCTCCCCTCCTCTGCTCAAGGCCTTCCCGAATGCATAACTTTCTTGGACTTGACAGAAGGTATCCTGTGGAATACCTAGACTTGTTGTGTCTGAATTCAAGGTACCTGTTGGACATGGGTCTGAGTCATGTGATGATGGAGCAAATGGTGAGGCCTCCAGTTGTGATTGGGGCATGGTCCCATGTCAGTTTAGCAAGCAGTTCTCAGAGTGCAGACAGATTATATTTCTCTGTTCAGGCTGTTCTTTACTTGGGGGTGCTTTCCCTGATCTTGGGCAGTTTCCTTTCTTGTAGGGGTGGCTCAGGAGGCAGCTAAAGACCCCTCCCTAGATCTGAAGACTGTCACTGGTATGCTGTCCCAGAGATTCTAGGTGCCTTGGCTTCCCTGAAGTCTGATCTCTGTCTCCTCAAACCAGTAAGTCCTTTGGACTCTGTTTGATTCCATTTCCCTGAGCTTTGGTCTGGAAATTATCTCCCAGGCAGTAGGCTGAGGCAGACGTAAGGCTCACCCCATTCATTTCCCTTCTCTCAAGGATCACTGCCCTGTGCTACTTGTCCTTCAATGTCTGAGAGCCATTGTTTCATTTGCTTTGCCTATTTTTCTAACTTAAGGCATGAAAGCAAGTCCAGTCCCTGCTCGCTGATCAAAAACTGAAGTTCGGTGCTCAGTTTTGATGCTTAAGTCCTGGCACAGGAAAACTGGTCACAATTTATTACTGCTAGAGAAGGGAACGGCTGCTCACTCCTGTATTCTGGCCTGGAGAATTCTATACAGTCCATGGAGTCGCAGAGTCAGACACAACTGAGCGACTTTCACTTTTACTTTTTCAAACTTGATCCTGTTTGTTCTAATCAGTGATGCTTTATTTTCTATACTTAAATATAGAGAAGTGCTTCTGTTTTGTATTACATTCTACCTGCAGTGTTCTAGTGACTTTTTCTGGCCATCCATTTTGTAACGGTCAACATGTTTATTTTTATTTACTAAGCTAGTGTCAGTCTTTTTGCCTTCCTTGCTCTTGCTAGTCTCTATATATTTATATACATATATATATACATATATATTTTTCAAAGGGGCATCTATAGTTCTTTTCTTCAGACTACAGACTGAATCTTAATAGAAGTAATAGTTAGTGACCATTTTAAGAAAAGTTAGAATTTAATAGTTAAGTAACTGATAGTGGAAGACTTTAATACCCCACTCACACCTATGGATAGATCAACTAAACAGAAAATTAACAAGGAAACACAAACATTAAATGACACAATGGACCAGCTAGACCTAATTGATATCTATAGGACATTTTACCCCAAAACAATCAATTTCACCTTTTTCTCAAGTGCACACAGAACCTTCTCCAGAATAGATCACATCCTGGGCCATAAGTCTAACCTTGGTAAATTCAAAAATTGAAATCATTCCAGTCATCTTTTCTGACCACAATGCAGTAAGATTAGATCTCAATTACAGGAAAAAACTATTAAAAATTCAAACATATAGAGGCTAAATAACACGCTTCTGAATAGCCAACAAATCATAGAAGAAATCAAAAAAGAAATCAAAATATGCATAGAAATGAATGAAAATGAAAACACAACAACCCAAAACCTATGGGACACTGTAAAAGCAGTGCTAAGGGGAAGGTTCATAGCAATACAGGCCTACCGCAAGAAACAAGAAAAAAGTCAAATAAATAACCTAACTCTACACTTAAAGCAACTAGAGAAGGAAGAAATGAAGAACCCCAGGGTTAATAGGAGGAAAGAAATCTTAAAAATTTGGCAGAAATAAATGCAAAAGAAACTAAAGAGACCATAGCAAAAATCAACAAAGCTAAAAGCTGGTTTTTTGAAAAAATAAACAAAATTGACAAACCATTAGCAAGACTTATTAAGAAACAAAGGGAGAAGAACCAAATCAACAAAATTAGAGGTGAAAATGGAGAGATCACAACAGACAACACTGAAATACAAAAGATCATAGGAGACTACTACCAGCAGTTCTATGCCAATAAAATGTACAACTTGGAAGAAATGGACAAATTCTTAGAAAAGTGTCTTTCCAAAACTGAACCAGGAAGAAATAGAAGATCTTAACAGATCCATCACAAGCAAGGAAATCAAAACTGTAATCAGAAATCTTCCAGCAAACAAAAGCCCAGGACCAGATGGTTTCACAGATGAATTCTGTCAAAAATTTAGAGAAGAGATAACACTTATCTTACTCAAACTCTTCCAGAAAATTGCAGAAGAAGGTAAGCTTCCCAACTCATTCTATGAGGCCCCACCACCCTAATTCCAAAACCAGACAAAGATGCCACAAAAAAAGAAAACTACAGGCCAATATCATTGATGAACATAGATGCAAAAATCCCTAACAAAATTTTAGCAAACAGAATCCAACAACATATTAAAAAAATTATACATCATGACCAAGTGGGCTTTATCTCAGGAATGCAAGGATTCTTTAATATCCACAAATCAACCAATGTAATACACCACATTAACAGATTGAAAGATAAAAACCATATGATTATCTCAATAGATGCAGAGAAAGCCTTTAACAAAATTCAACACCCATTTATGATTAAAACTCTCCAGAAAGCAGGAATAGAAGGACATACCTCAACATAATAAAAGCTATATATGACAAACCCACAGCAAGCATTACCCTCAATGGTGAAAAATTGAAAGCATTTCCCCTGAAATCAGGAACAAGACAAGGGTGCCCACTCTCACCACTACTATTCAACATAGTTTTGGAAGTTTTGGCAACAGCGATCAGAGCAGAAAAAGAAATAAAAGGAACCCTGATAGGAAAAGAAGAAGTGAAACTCTCACTGTTTGCAGATGACATGATCCTCTACATAGAAAACCCTAAAGACTCTACCAGAAAATTACTAGAGCTAATCAATGAGTATAGTAAAGTTGCAGGATATAAAATTAACACACAGAAATCCCTTGCATTCCTATACACTAACAATGAGAAAACAGAAAGAGAAATTAAGGAAACAATACCATCCACCATTGCAACAAAAAGAATAAAATACTTAGGAGTATATCTACCTAAAGAAACAAAAGACCTATACATAGAAAACTATAAAGCACTGATGAAAGAAATCAAAGAGGACACAAATAGATGGAGAAATATACCGTGTTCATGGCTTGGAAGAATCAATACTGTGAAAATGACTATACTACCCAAAGCAATCTATAGATTCAATGCAATCCCTATCAAGCTACCAACGGTATTTTTCACAGAACTAGAAAAAATAACTTCACAATCTGTATGGAAATACAAAAAACCTCAAATAGTCAAAGCAATCTTGAGAAAGAAGAATGGAACTGGAGGAATCAACCTGCCTGACTTCAGACTATACTACAAAGCCACAGTCATCAAGACAGTATGGTACTGGCACAAAGACAGAAATATAGATCAATGGAACAAAATAGAAAGCCCAGACATAAATCCACGTACCTATGGACACCTTATCTTCAACAAAGGAGGCAGGAATATACAATGGAAAAAAGACAACCTCTTTAACAAGTGGTGCTGGGAAAACTGGTCAACCACTTGTAAAAGAATGAAACTAGAACACTTTCTAACACCATACACAAAAATAAATTCAAAATGGATTAAAGATGTAAATGTAAGAACAGAAACTATAAAACTCCTGGAGGAGAACATAGGCAAAACACTCTCCGACATAGATCACAGCAGGATCCTCTATGACCCACAACCCAGTATTTTAGAAACAAAAGCAAAAATAAACAAATGGGACCTAATGAAACTTAAAAGCTTTTGCACAACAAAGGAAACTATAAGCAAGGTGAAAAGACAGCCTTCAGAATAGGAGAAAATAATAGCAAACGAAGCAACAGACAAAGGATTAATCTCAAAAATATACAAGCAACTCCTCCAGCTCAACTCCAGAAAAATAAATGACCCAATCAAAAAATGGGCCAAAGATCTAAACAGACATTTCTCCAAAGAAGACATACAGATGGCTAACAAACAGATGAAAAGATGCTCAACATCACTCATTATCAGAGAAAGGCAAATCAAAACCACAATGAGGTATCATTACACGCCAGTCAGAATGGCTGCTATCCAAAAGTCTACAAGCAATAAATGCTGGAGAGGGTGTGGAGAAAAGGGAACCTTCTTACACTGTTGGTGGGAATGCAAACTAGAACAGCCACTATGGAGAACAGTGTGGAGATTTCTTTAAAAACTGGAAATAGAACTGCCATATGACCCAGCAATCCCACTCCTAGGCCTACACACCAAGGAAACCAGATCTGAAAGAGACACTTGCACCCCAGTGTTCATCACAGCACTGTTTATAATAGCCAGGACATGGAAGCAACCTAGATGCCCATCAGCAGATGAATGGATAAGAAAGCTGTGGTACATATACACAATGGAATATTACTCAGCCATTAAAAAGAATTCATTTGAATCAGTTCTAATGAGTTGGGTGAAAATGGAGCCCATTATACAGAGTGAAGTAAGCCAGAAAGGAAAACACCAATACAGTATACTAACGCACATATATGGAATTTAGACAGATGGTAATGATAACCCTATAGGCAAAACAGAAAAAGAGACACAGATATCTAGAACAGACTTTTGGACTCTATGGGAGAAGGCGAGGATGGGATGATCTGAGAGAACAGCATCGGAACATATATATTATCGAGTGTGAAACAGATCACCAGTCCAGGTTGGATGCATGAGACAAGTGCTCGGGGCACTGGGATGACCCAGAAGGATGGGATGGGGAGGGAGGTGGGAGGGGGGTTCAGGATGGGGAACACATGTAAGTCCATGACTGATTTATGTCAATGTATGGCAAAAACCACTACAATATTTTAAAGTTATTAGCCTCCAACTAATAAAAATAATTGGGAAAAAAAAAAGAATAAAATAGTTAAGTAACTGGATTAAAAAATAGTAAGCAGTATAGTTTCTGTCAACATCCTAGATACATGAGGTTTCATAGTAATTACAAGGTGTTGGTTGCCCTGAAATTTCACAATATTTTACAAAT
This sequence comes from Odocoileus virginianus, assembly GCF_023699985.2. Taxonomy (NCBI): domain Eukaryota; kingdom Metazoa; phylum Chordata; class Mammalia; order Artiodactyla; family Cervidae; genus Odocoileus; species Odocoileus virginianus. Next base: position 11,881,262 of record NC_069686.1, read on the forward strand.
CAATACTATTTCCATTTTGCAGGAAGAACTGAAAGTATAGAGCAATTAATACTTGGCAAAGGACATTCTGGAAATCCATTAGAAGCTGAATTGAAATGCATTAGAATCTCAGTTGCAAACCAGAGCCACACAGTTACTGAGCTCAGTCCCATGCATTTTACTTGGGACTCGCTTCCCTTCCTCATGTGATGGTTTATCTGTTCAATGACGTGGGTCACCACCATGGGAGAGAAGCAGAACCTAAAAAGGAAGTTTCCAGCTGCAGCCATGGCTGGGTTGAAACTGCAGCTTAGAATAATGGCAAGGAAATAAACATGAGTTCCCGCAGAGAAAAGCACGTGTTGCTGAGCATCCCAATGGCTTCCTAGACTTCTGAAGGCCCACCACACTACTAGGACACAAAACAGGAACGTTCCTGCTATCAGGCACTTGAAAACTGGCATGGATAAGAAGCTTAGAACTTAGTGTCAAAGGAGTTTTATTTCATGCCTTCTGAGAGCCAAAACCATGCCATGACTTTTAAACTTCTTAACTTCTCTAAATGACCCTCAGTTTTCCTCATCAGTAAAATGAAGACACCCATTTTACAAAGAGGTGTTTTTTGTTGTTTTGTTTTGTTTTGTTTTAAACCATATGCAGTAGCACCACTCTTGGTCCACAGGGAGCACCCAATAAACAACTGGCTCATTTATTTATTTACCTTCTATACAAAGAGTTTTAAAAGCAAAACACTAAGAGTTACATGATTGTTTCAGATGACTACAGTGGAGTCAACTTCATCAAATCATATTCATTTTCACTAACTGGGGATGGTTATATTAGAAATAGGGCAGATAAATACTTATCTTGAGGAAATAAAAGGCAAAATCTAGTACTGGGGCACTCAGGAGTTTCAGAGGCCCTTAGATCTATTTTTTTCTCCTGTTAGTTAATAAAACAGAACTTCAGAAGTTCACGTTTATCTGTGATAAAGCTTCCCAGTAAATCTGAGAATTTTGTCATCATTTTTTCTGTAATTGCTCTCTGATTAGGAACAGATCCACACTGTTTTTCTATCCTGGAATCAAATACCTTTGAGGCTGGGGCAGCCTCCAGAATCAATGGTGATTATTTACATGTTTCCTTGCATTTCTATTTTCTCCCTGCATTCAAGTGCTAATTCTGAGTCATTGTTAAATTGTTCATTATCTTTTCAGGGTGTGATATCTGTCACACAACCTAAAGTCACTTTAATATAAAAGGCGTTTGAGTGCATTCATTTGCATGTATTAATAGCTATGATGCAAGTTACCTATGATGGGATCTGATAATGGTCACACCAGACTTACAGAGAGGTTGAAAGTTCTGGATTCTGGCCTCTTGCCCTCCTCTTAGGTCTCACTTGGCATCATCTCTGAGCACTGAGTTTAAAGATGGCCCAGAGGTGCCCTGCTCTCAAGCAGAATTCTGCATTTATTAAGCCACAGGAAGCTGTAGTGATTGGAAGTGCTGGTTGGAAATGCTGTATGAGGATGAAGTTTTCCATAACTGGACAAAAACTGGGAACCTCCTTTTTTTTTCTCAGTGAGCTCTCAGCTCAGAACTCTAAAACAAGGAACCCATAAACAAAAAACATGAGAGAAAATATGGACTGGGAGAAAATACTTGCAAATGATGAGACCAACCAAGGGCCTAATTTTCAAAATATACAATAGCTCATATAATGCAACAATAACAACAACAAAAAATCTAACCACAATCGAAAAAAATGAGCTGCAGATCTAGAGAGATGTTTCTCCAAAGAAGAAAGACAGATGGCCAGAAGGCACAGGCAGAGATGCTCAACATCACTAATTGTCAGAGAAATGCAAACCAAAACTACAGTGAAGCACTACCTCACACCAGTCTGAATGGCCTTCATTTTAAAAGTGTACAAATGACAAATGCTGGAGAGGGCGTGCAGAAAAGGGAAACCTTCTACAATGTTGGTGGGAAGGTAATTTCCCACCAACAACCACTATGGAGACAGTGTGGAGTTTTCTTAAGAAAACTAAAAATCGAGTTGCCATATAATCCAGAAATCCTACTTCTGGGCATATATCCAGATAAAACCATAATTCAGAAAGATATAGGACTCAAAAACATGGAAGCACCCAGTAAGAACAGGCTACCTTTTAAAGTATTCATTTAGCTTTTCCTGTTTGCTAAAATTAACTTAAGATTTACAAGTAAACTTGCTTTTTTATTGACCCAATTTCTATTTCTGCACAAAAGACTGTTTCAGTTTTCATTGTATTTTGTTGTGGTGAATTGAAACTTATAAACCTCATCCTGGCTAAACACTTTGGTATAACCTTCAGTATTGCCCTCTTGCTCTAACATTTACTGTTATTTATTTAATGTTAATTCTTCATGTGTTTATTTTTTACAGAGAAATAAAAACAGGAGTAAGTTAGGATTTTCCTCTTTCCAAGATTTTCATTTATGTTGACAGCCACTACTTACCCTGATTGATACTGTGAATGATAATGAAGTTTGGAGAGACCATGGTTCATTCAGTCATTCATTTTGTCATTGCCCAAATATTATTGTCTTTTGTAAATCAGATGCTCCCAAGTATCTAATACAGTAGATAAAGTTCCTGCCTTCATGCTATTTATATTCTGGTGGGAAGAAATAGTCAACTGACCAATCAATAGATGAAATGCTCTTACACAGCAATGCATACTATGAGAAAAATAAAAAATGGAATGGGATAAAGAGTGACTGTGGGAGGGGACCATCTTAGACACTGTAGTCAGGGAAGGATTCCCTGAAAAGAAAGAGCTATCATGCAAATAGCTAGGAGGTGAATGGCCCTGCAAAATAGCAGCAAAACTGTAGCAGAAATAAGTACAGTTTTGCTGGAGGAGAGGGTGACAAGGGAAAAAGGCCTAAGATAAGATCAAAGAGTTAAGTGGGAGTTAGACTATGCCCATATGCTCACTGGTGATAAAGGCAATGTTTGTGTGCTTTATCTACATTAACAAATTTTATCCTCAAACCACCCTATTACACAGGTACTTCTATTATCATTGTCCTGTTTTTTCCTCTCTGAGGAAGCTGCCTCAGAGAGATTCATATAACTTGTCCTACCATCTGTCACTCTATAGAAGGGGTAGAGAGAGTGCAGGTCTGAACCACTGTGTTAGGTTGTTAGCTGTCTCCTTGCTTTCAACTTCAGTCACTAGCAACAAGCCTGGCCACTTAGGGAAGGTGGATTTTTTTTTTTTTTTTAATTCTAGTGCGTTTAAAATGTGCTTCATCTACCTTCTAGTTTCAACTCAAATCTCACCTTCCCTGTGAAGTTTTTCTTTCTTTCGGTTTATTTAAAACATTATTGAACATACATATATAAGCATCTCATATGACATATGAGCACTGGACTTCAAGGACAGTCAAACATACATAAATCTGCTCCCAAGTCTCCAGAACCTTATTAATGGCCAGTCAGGGAATAAGACGTGAAGTGAGTGTTCTTAGGCCTGAGGAAGCCTTGGGGACCTCTCCAGAGAAGAGAGACACTGTCCCAAGCTCCTGTGGTCAGGATGGGTCAAGTGAAAGAGTGAGACTTGAAAGCACCATTGTTGGATTTGATAATCTAAGATGAGTGAAGGGTCTCCATCTTCCAGCCAAGATGAACAGAATCAGTATCCACCACACAGTGCTGTTTTAATTCCTTTATGTTTGTTGGCTTTATCCCATAGTTGCACTTTTCACTCTGTGGTCTTCTGACTCACTCCTTAATTTTCACTTGTGATAGCATCATCTCTTCAATCCAGACCATGACATCAGCTTGAGGTCAGCCCTTAAGGTCAACCATAAAGAAACCTCTCTTTTGTCCCTTATCTAAATATTTACCTATTAGGTGACTTGATTTGAAATGTTAAGGGGCTGATGTGGCATAAAGCAAAGCTTATGTCAGGGAAAAAATATTGTAAAAGATCTTAAGTGGAAAACACACAAAAATAAATCCCCACCCACCAACAAACTAAAAACAACAACAACAGAGAAACGAAACCAGAATCCCTTTGTATCACAGACTCATCCAAGATCACATGTTGTAGGAATTCTGCTAAGCATTTAAGAGCTTAGAAGAACTTTTTTTTTAAGTCTGATGATATATTTAGATGGTAAATGTCAGATACTGAAAGTTGGGAAATTGCAAAGTTGAATTTTTATGACAGTGTTAACTCAGCCACTTTCCAAATATTTTCAAATCTATATTAAGTTGTTCTCTTTAGAGGTTGAGTAAATGTCGTAACTGCAATCTGGACCTGTTACCGTTGTTAAGACTTTTATCATTTTGAAACTCTTAGTATGGAAGGCACTAAAAGTTTACCCTTTCCATTAAATCTATGACTGATTAGATTAGGTTCTTAAAAAATATCTAGGAGTCACTCATTACAGCATGAATTTATTAATTGATAATGCTGTGTTCTGAAATGGTGATGATCCCACAGTAAAAAGGTTTGGAACGGCAGCATCTACAGAGGAAGGCTGACTAAAGGGGCAGAAATCTGTGCTTGGACCACTGAAGGAGAGTCTTTCCAATGAGAGGGCGTAGAGAGAAAACAACACGGGAGAGATGTGCGTGGACCTATTTATTGAATAAAATGCGAATCATGCTGCTGTTTATAATAGTGCAAACCTGAAAACCACCTAAGTATGTCCAGAAAATATGGAAATGTTTGAATAGTTTAAGGGCAAGCACAGTGTGGAATATTCTAATCCAATATCAAAAGAGTGTTTTTGAGAAATATTTGAAGACAGAGTATACCCACAATATAATGTTGAAAGGGTAAAGTAGGATCCAAACCACACTGTAGTAACTTTGGAGGGGAGAAGGGTGGAAAGGACTGCAGAGGGGAAAACTGTTTGGAAGGAAATACATTAAAATGTTTGTTTCTATCTTCCAAATTATCTCAAATGAGAGTATTTGTCTGTTTGGCTATTACTGTGCCCCTTTTACCTGAGGATATATGTCATCAATTATGGAAAATGTTCCACAATTATCTCTTTAACTATAAATTTTCTGTTTTTCTCTCTTTTCCTTCTTCCAGTAACTCCCAGTAGAAGGATTTTGGAGCCTCTCAATCTGTCTCTTAACTTTACTATTTTTCATTCCTTGATCACTTTGCATTGCATTCCCTCAAAAATGAATCCGATTCATTTTTCTCTTGTTAATTTTTCCTTTGTTTTCAACAATGAATTCTTCTGATTGTTTTCACAACTGTATTATTTTCACTCTTAGGATTTCTAACTCCTTTTTTTCCTATCCAGTCTAGTTTTATTTCTGACTGTTCTTGTTTCAGAGTTTTTTGTTTCTTTATTATGGGTATTGGTTTTTCCTTTATCTCTCTGGTGGTGTGAAACATCTGATTGCTCTACTTATTTTCATTTCAGACAGAGTACATTTAGCTTTTGATTGTTGGATATTTTTCCTTGGGATTCCTTTTCCTCATGTGTTTTGGAATTGTAGATTGTCCTCTGGATGGAAAGTGTTTGTTGTTCAGCTTTATCGTCCTTGCTTTCTTCTCTGCTCTTTTCTCTTTCCTCCTGAGCAGCTTTGCAGTGACTTCTACCTGGACCTACAGGGCCTCCAGTCCAGAAGCTATCTTCTGCTGTTTGATCAGGGTCACCCAAGCTCACATGGAGATACTGTGGCTCTCAGAGGTGCAGCCAGAAAGCCAGATTGGGGAGGAGTGGGGCTTCCTGACTGCCCTGTTCAGTCTGTTTCCCACAGCAGCTAGCGGCAGTGATTTTCAGTCTCCTTTTGTAAGGAGGGAAAACCCCATCGCTGTTACTGATTTCTGCCCTTCACAGAGTGCATGCTTTGGTCTCTCTGTCCTCATAGGAATGAAACTTGTGAGCATCTCTGCATGGATCTGAACCCAGGAACCCTGTAGCTTCAGCCCCACTTAATACTTATGTTTCTTTATTGTCTTGTGTGTATGAGAGATGTGTGGGGGTGTGATATCCGTGTAGTGGGCAGTGATTCAAAATGTGTACAACTTAAGTCAGAAAAAAAAAATTATTGTGAAAATATGCATTTCACTTCCTCAGTTGGAATAGCACTTTTTCAAAGTAGGGATGAAAACTAGAGAGGTGGTTGTTTACTGCAAAATAAAGATGTTAAACATGAAGTGTTCCTGTCAAGAGAAGTAGCAAGCTAGAGATAAGGAAGATCATTTTTTTCCCATTTTCAAAGTATAATCTGTCCATAGACAATAAGAAAAATATGATCAACTGATTCCTTCTGATGAGATAGAGTAAGCTGTCAAGTGCTTACCATCTGGTTCAGCTCCTAATCCAGATGGACTGCCAGTAGTAATTTATGAAAGGTCTGAAAGCAACTTGCTCCTCTTGGGAAAGAATCATTAAAACATATTAGCATAGGGATTTACTCCCTTTCCTCAGCCTCAGCTTGTAACAGATGCAAAGGTGGAAGGCAACTGCTTCCATATAGGAAAATAACAGTTCATTTTTGAGCCAGAAGTCAATATGTCTGTGCTCTCTAGGGGGAAAAATAATTTTTCTTTCCCCTTCCCTCACCTCTCCTGGCTTAATGAATAGGGGAGAAAATACTTCCATGGTGAAGTTTCCAACAAATGTCTAAAGAAGCCTTCACAGTCTGTCATTCCTGAGCCTCTGTGATGCTTGAAGAAGTCAAAATCGACATCAAGAATAATCCAGTATACCCTGTGTTCATACTACAGGCAGGAACCATTTAATCCATTCATAGAGTGCCTGAAGATCAAGCAGTATTTCCAATGTAAATTACAGAGCCACAGATTGTTAGGCTTAGAAAGCAGGTCCACTGGTCGCTTCTCTCCCGGCCCCTCAAGCAGCACATGAGCAGTGTTTCCTCAGAGTCCAAACAAAATGCCAGGGGAACTTGATTCTACCAAATTTCTATTGTCTGCCCATAGTTCTTGCCCTATCATCTGTGTAACACTACTATGAAGTAATACTGGGTAGCTAATGGAATTCTATTAATTTACTTTCAGTTCATGTAAGAGTTGCTGGCAGAGTTCGAGGTCATATTTTTCCTTTGATCAAACAATCTGCATTTCAGACTCTGAGGAAATTGGCAATATGAAGGCTATACATGTTTTAAAAGGTTTTGGAATGTTCAAAAGAAATGTCTGGAATCTTCAAAAGAAAATATCTGGCATCAATTTTTCAAGTGTCCAGGTGAAAATGGTGGAATAGGGTGGTTATAATCTGCAGATTAGGTTTTCATCAAGGAAGAAAGGAGAGGTAACAGACCTGGGGTTGGGAGTGTAACAGATAAAGGTTCCACTCAGAGGGGAGGGGTTAATGCCTCACTTGACAGAGATGATCTAGCTGAGGACACAGAGGAAAATAGGAGGTGGCTATCGTGAGCAAAATGATTGAGAACTTATACTAAGAAAGAGGTCTAAGCCACAAATAAGAAGGGTATGCACATGGGACAGGCAATTCAGTCTGTCCTTGTAAGACTTGAAACAGAGGAGAGAATGATCAGTGAGCCTAACTATGAATCCTAAACCATCAAAGAAGAAATTGGGCAGTTTTCGGATAGCCTATAACTTCTATAACTAGGCAAAGGGCAACATCCCCTTGTTTAAAAACTGTTGGAAACTGTTACTAGTGACATTTTTAATACAGTAACTATCTGTGCATATATTTTTGTTCCTTAAATCTGTGTCTTCTCTTCCCTTAAATATTGATCAAAGTGTATTTTATTTAATTTGAAAATATGCATTGACTTAATTCTTACAAGGCTTTGTATTCAAGGTTGCAGAGGATAAATGAATGAGAAGAATATTGTCTTTTCCCTTAATTTATAATGCAATAGATACACAAGATAAGGTATAAATCATCACTAAATGAGACTGATTTCCTAGGTCACTGAAAAATAAAAATGAATGATCCATCCAAAGACACAGAGAGAGAGACATTCTGTTTGGCTTGTTATGATTCATCTAAATTAAAATTGTGAGTTGCTAAAAAGCAGTATTTTTACAGAAGAAATGCTTGATTTGCTTTTGTTTCCGGTTTCCATTCTCTGTGCCAGAGGGACCTTCAAGATGTGAATCTGAACAAGATATCAGGCCCCTCTAGTGGTCACTTTGCAAACTACCGACAGACATTGAATTATCTGGCGAAGACTGCCAATTTCAAAAGAGCATGCCTGCCAGGCTTATCCTGCTTCCATCACCAGTCAGTTCAAGGGAAAGTGAAATTTTAGAAGAATATACCACCCCCACCCCGCCATCGTATGTCAGGGACCCAGAAAAATTATCACAATGAGGTGGTAAAGAATGTGGACTCAGATTAGATGAATAGGTTCAAATTCCAGCCCTGCCATTTAATAAATGTGACCTGGGTAAGTTGCTGAGCATTTCTGTACCTCACTTTGTTCATCTGCAAAATAGAGATAACAGTTATAGCCAGATTACTGGGTAGCTATGAGAATTAGAAGAGATTACTTAAAACATTAAAAATGATTTCTTGTCACCATAAATGGATTATTTTTAGAAAATGCTTACCCATTTACTTTGACAAGCTTTACCTTCTATATTCTCTGCACCTTCTTTCCAGAGTACTTACTCACCTTTTCTATCTTTCTCATTTCAAATTTGCCTATTTTACAGAAAACTATAACATATAGGATAACCGGGATTTGAAGTACCTGTTTAGCATACGAAGTCTGAAATGTAGTCAAAATATGATTACTATTACCAATACACTACTTTTACAAAGTTTGTGGGTATGAAGAATTATTTCCTAAACTCTCCTGATTTCTTGATTATACTCTTTACTGTCTCTGAGTTTTTAAAATGTGGAACAAGTTTTAACACTATGTGTCAGGAATCAGATTTCTCCAAAATCAAGCTTCTCTGGGCCTCTGGGGGTCCCACAGGACACGCTTGAATCCCATGTACCTTCGACAAGATTCTCGAGCTGCCTGATGAACCCTCGGCTCTTTGGCAGCCCCATTGTCATTCCTGTGAAGTCACTTTCCCTCTCAGGCATTTGGGATCCTGCCCTCATTTCATTACTAATTAAATTCATTTTTACAAAGCCATAAATTAATTATTTGAGGTAAAACTACTGAATTCTGTATCTCATTCCAAGATCTTTTTAAGCTCTGGGTAATTAAATGTAAGAGTTGTCAGCTCATCTTTATGAGTATTGGAAGGAAATGACTGATGGGAAATTAAAGATTTCAGCTTCTTACATATTAGGAGAGGCTCTGTCTCAGCGATAGGTTGAACACCGTAAAAGTGCTGATTGCATCAGCTGTATCCTTTCATTGTCTTGCATTGCTGGTAAGCCTATGTTGGAAATGGTTTGGAAACTTGCTAGTGTGTCTTTAGACCATAGCAAAGGGGGTCCAACTCAAAGTTCATTTGCTGTTTTAAAGGCATTTTCAGTTTGTGAACTGTCATGCCACTTTTTCTCCCAAGGCCAGCCCTTGTGAGAAAATTATACCTGTGTATAATTAACAAGTACAAAATTATATTATGAGGCTTGGTTTCTTTTTATGAACGTGTACATCAGATTCCTTATTATTTGTGATGGTTTGATTTTCACCTAATGATTGCAGCCTTGAGTATTCATAATCATTCAGAGCTAGGACCTAATGTCACATGAATATTTTACCCTATTGGATCCGTCAGTGTTTTGTTAATTGGCTGATAACACATTTCTATTCAAAGATCATCTTTAGATAAATGAAGCTTTCAAATAAACCCCCAGGAAAACTCTTGGCAGACATACTGTGCTTTTTGCCATAGGGCTCTCAAAACATCTTAGAGAAATATTAAAAAGTGAATCTTTAGAAAAGAAGATTAGACCTGGTTGCAAAAACGCATAACTCATCTTTTCCCTCAGGCCTGGCTTAAACAAAAGAACATCATTTGGTTTTGCTCTGTGCTGTCCCAGGACTACAGTTTCTTAGCTCCTATTACCCTGAAGCCTGAAGCTTAATAACTTTTATCAAGTCATACTTACGGAAGAATCATCTTCCAATGTTCCTTATTCCTGGGGCTTCTCTCCAGGGGTGGAGTGAACTAACAGCTGGCTGTTCCATTCAGCTCTCGGGTGACCGGTGTCCGTGAGATTATGGGCTGCATCAGAAGACGGGTAGAACATCTGACTGAACAGTGTTCAGCGCACAAGGAACTTGCTCTTAAGAGACAGCAATTAACAGCCTCAGTGGAGGGCCACCTAAGAGAGGTAATTTTACAAAGTGTGTCCTCCTTAAGGTATAATGCTATTTAGATGCGGCTCCTTACCTGGTGGTGACAGATGATGGTATGGCGATGACAGCATGTGGGCATGGTGGGAGGACAGGGCATCCTTAGGATTCCCTTCATCCCATGTTAGGCATTATATTCAAACAGAACGAAGTTGTAATTCACTACTACTCATCAACCATCCCTGCCCTAGGTTGCCAAAACTAGAAGCATCATCCTTCCTGCCTCCCAGCCTTGAACGTGTTTACACAAAGGCAGTTCTCACTTTGCACAGAACTGTCTTAACTGTGTTAATTAAACCAGGTGCACAATTGGGACTGTGTTCTCCTTGATTTACATGGTTCTGTGCATGGCTCGCATATGCATGCTTTGATTGACATGGCACCATACAATAGAAGAAGAGTGGATAATGCTTCCCTGGTGGCTCAGTGGTAAAGAACCCACCCGCCAGTATAGGAGACACAGGTTCGATCCCTGGTCTGGGAAGATCCTTCCTGCCACGGAGCAGCTAAGCCCCGTGCACCACAACTATTGAGCCTGGCTCTAGAGCCCAGGAGCCACAACTACTAACCCCACATGGCCTAGAACCCATCCCCACAGCAAGAGAAGCCACTTCAGTGAGAAGCCTGCACACCGCAACTAGAGAGTAGCCCCGCTCACGGCAGCTAGAGAAAAGCCAGCATAGCAGTGAAGACCCAGTGCAGCCAAAAATAAATAAATAAATTGAAAAAAAAACAGCAGGCTGACACCAAAAAAAATAATAATAAATGATGAGTTTTACAGGTTCCAGGAATAAATTGCCATTATCATAATTTATTGAACTAAGACAGTGCAAAGTGCCAAGGCCACTCTGAATAAAACCAGACATGTAAAATCCTCTCTCCAAAGTGAATACATGGTTTGAAGAATTTTATTTCCTATTTTCTAAAAGGAATGAAACCAGGCAGCTACTATTTGACTAAATTACTGGTCTGTGAATGGAATTATAGCAAAACCTAGTAGTATCTCAGTGACATTAATGCTAATGAACCATATTGCAAAGGCTGGGTCTCAAATTTTCAATGATTTTTTTTTTTCATTTGCCTCAATGGACTTACATATCTGACTTACACAAATGGAATTAATAGACTTCACAGGGGAGGTCATTAAATAATCAAGTCTCTGTCTATATTGCCTCCTCGCCTGTTATTGATCCAGAGATGGGAATGTGAGCCTTGTTCTGATGCTTGGGTCCAGGGAGGTTACAAATATGGCGGCAGCTGTAGTGTCGCATTCCCTGGAGCCTGAGATTCAAGATAATGTGGCAGAGGTGGAGAAAATGGTAGAAACTCAAACAGCTATTGCTAATTGTCTTGCTACTGTGAAGTCAGAGCCAATTTGACTCTGGGAAGTATGGACCCTGGTCAGAGTAAGGCAGTAACTTGAATTGAATAGAACCCTTTACAGGTCACTATATTCATTTATCCTTGTGTATTGAAGTCACCCACATTCATCAGTTAAGTCTCCTGAGCATGCTCCTGTGTTTTCTTATCACATATATAGCAAGTGGTGCTGCCCTGGAGTCCCTCGGCCCTAAATAAAGTAATCCATAGAGTGATCTCATACTTGTGCTGAACCTCCGCTTCAAAATGTACCTGTAAATTGGGCTCCATTCAGCATATAATGCATGATTGTGATTTAATGAACCAGAAAAGTTCATCTCTATTGATGTGTTGACAAGTGCATTATCCTTTCTAGGTAATATAGATAATAAATTTTTAGAGAATGTGTATTGTTGCTGATATCTCATTGCTATTAATAAGAGAAATATCTGTAAATGTGTGTCCTTTCTTGGTGGGTCAGTAATACTACCTCATATGAAGAGCAGCATTATTAAATATAAAATTCTGAAATATTTTAGACTATTTTTAGATTAAATTGATATATATTAAAGTGTAATGGGAAAGTAGAGAGCAATATATATCTTTCCTACACGTATGCATGCGTATATGCCAATATTTATTGCTAAGGCTGCAGTATATTCTTTATTTCTGAAGGTTGAAATGTCCATTCAGAAAATCAGCACAGTACTTTCCAATGCAATGGATGTCGGTTCCAGCCTTTCTGAATCAGAGAAGATTTTGAGCAAATATCTGGAACTAGATAAACAAGCTAAGGTAAATAAAAGGAGAGTTATTATTATAGTTATGATTTTGTAAATATAATTTCTTTTCTTTTCAGTAGCTATAAAACTTAATCCTAGCTCCCTTAAGGTCTGCAATTCTAAATTAGTATTATGGCAAATAATGACTTAAAAACTCCTACTAGTAAGTGCATCTAAATTACTTATATGTGCATTTATTAGGGTGTTTGAGCTCATAGAAACTCAGCATTATGGGCTGGTATTAGACACTCATTTGGCCCTCTTTCCTTGCAGCTTCTTCTGGGGGTTCCAGAGGAGGCAGGGATTGTGCTTCTCTAAGGCTATTTGTGATTTTCTGGTAGAGTAAATTGCAAAAGAAAATTACAAAAAGCAGCATGCACTAATGCAGATTCCAGGAGGTAAAAAAAAAAATCTTGTTTGCACACCCAATGTTTAAAGACAGAAGATGCCCCCTCTTCTATCTGGAATTTTCTCTAGCACCCTTTCACCCCTTTTTCATGGCACTTGGGTTCAAATATTCTTGCACAAAGTCCCCGCCTGCCCCAGCAGGTGATTAGGAAGGTGAGGCAAGTACCCATGTCTGCAGGAAAACGGCCTCACTATTCCATCATTTCTTTTTTTTTTTTTTTCATTTAATTTTTATTTTATGTTGGGGTATTATTGATTTACAATTTTGTGTTAGTTTTTGCCATACAGCAAAGTGCTATACATATGTGTGTGTGTGTTCACATTCTTTTTCAGATTCTTTTCTCATCTAGGTTACCACAGAATATTGAGTAGCGTTCACTGTGTATACATAGGTCCTTGTTGATTATCTCTTTTATATATGGTAGTGTGTATAAAAGTATATACATCAATCCCAATCTCCTATTTTATCCAAGAGTCTCCTTCACAAATAGCATCCCCACCTGAAACTCACAGATGAACCAATATTTAAGGGGCTGTTTTTAATTCATTATTTTTTTAAAAAAACTTTAAAAATTCATTATCTAAAACGTCTAAAATGAAATACATGCCTGAAGTCAATTTCATTTTTTTATTTTAAAAATTTGAGAGAAAAGGGGGCCATTTCATGGGGAGAAACTCCTCCGTTTCCTTTTTCCCAGAGTATTCTGTGAGAGCAGTGCTTGTAAATTAAAGTTCCCTTCGGTTAGTGGAGTATTTGGGAAGTGTATGAAATACAAGCGCAAGAGCAGGCCCTGCTTGTTGTAAATGAGGGTGCAGCTTGTCTTTCATGTTTGCTTGAATCCTAGCCTGGTCTCACAACATGGCTCTGTCTGTGGCAATCATGTATGTAGTGCTTACCTACCCATCCATTGAGTCAGTGGTTAAATTTCATGTGCCAGAAATTACACTCAAGAGAAAATATATGAGAGCCACCCTAGGCAAGTCAAATTCACTGACTCTTTAGGTTATTCAGACCTCATCTGTACCGTATTGCCTACATGCATATATATGGAATTTAGAAAGATGGTAATGATGACCCTATATGTGAGATAGCAAAAGAGGCACAGATGTAAAGAACAGACTTTTGGACTCTGTGGGAGAAGGTGAGAGTGGCATGATGTGAGAGAATAGCAGTGAAACATGTATATTACCATATGTGAAACAGATCGCCAGTCCAGGTTCAATGCATGAGAAGGGTGCTCAGGGCTGGTGCACTGGGACGACCCTGAGGGATGGGATGGGGAGGGAAGTGGGAGGGGGTTCAGGATGGGGGACACATGTACACTTATGACTGATGCATGTCAGTGTATGGCAAAGCCACTACAATATTGTAAAGTAATTAGCCTCCAATTAAAATAAATTAATTAATTAAAAAATAAAAACTCTTATAAGTGGAAATTTTAAGGAAACTGAATAATTAATATGGAATGTTTTAAAATTAAAAAATGAGTAAACAATTTCCATAAACTTATCTCATATAATAAAATTAAGTACTTTCTAGAGCTGTTGGTAAATTTCATAAAGCAATTATCATGTATAATTATTTTAATTATTTTAAACATGTCTGTTTTATAACCTTTCATACTAAACAAACTTTCTCCTATCTCTACACACACAAAAAAGAATGTTCTAAATAAGAAGTATAGCTAATAGACTGAAAGAGTAATTTGAGATGGTTTTTGTTTAGTGGTGCCTTTTCTTGAATTTTGAAATATGTGCCTTTTTTATTGAGGAGAGTTTGGGTACAAGTTCAATTAATAATCGTAATAGATGGCTGAACCAAAGGTAATGGAATGTGAGTGTTCACGATTCCCCTATCAACTGCTGACCGCCTGTGCCCGGCTTTTGTAGGAGACGTCACATGAATTAGAAGCAGCTGCAAAACTCTTGACAGAGAAACATGATTTTGAACTTGATGAACTGGCATCACTTTCTTCTAAAGCTAAATGGCTAGAGGAAGAATTAAACATATTTGGCCAAAGCATCAGCTCCAGGTCACAAGTCCTGCAAACTTACGTGGCATTTCTGAAGTCATCGGAGGAGGTACAGTGCCTATGGGCTGACCTCTTTGGCAGCATGACAAAGAGGCTGTGTTGAAACACTTTTTACTATGGGCTGCAATAATTTACAATAATCTAAACATAAAACAAAATTATTTAAAAATCAGTCATTTTCTATTTTAAATTAAGTCATCAGTCTCTTCAAAATACCTACGCAATATGTGTGATTTATTTAAAGTACAATGAATTGGAAATTATGGTCTGTTGAGTCTGGTCTCAGATCTGTCTTGTTTAAGGCTTCTTAATAAGTTTCCTCTGAGAGCTTCTTAGGAAGCATTATTTTGACTGGTTTGTACTAAACAATCTGTAAAATTCCCTCTGGTAGACTAGCATTCTGCCTCTCAAAGGTGCTAGCTTCTCGAAGGTGACATCAGTAATAGAAACGTGCTGGAATCCCACCTCTTAACTCTGGTCCCAGTCCACCCATGCTCAATTGCTCAGCTGTGTCCAACTCTTTGTGACCCCATGGACTGCAGTCCGCCAGGTTCCTCTGTCCATGGGATTTCCCCAGTCAAGAGTACTGGACCAGGTTTCCATTTCCTCCCCCGGGGAATCTTCCAGACACAGGGATCAAACCCACATCTTTTGGTTGGCAGGCAGATTCTTTGCCCCTGAGCCACCAGGGGAGCACCCATATGCATTCTCCTCTCAAGGAGAAGGGTGCTGCTTCAGTGGCAGGTAGAGCTCTGCAAAATCTACTTAGGGGTAAAGTCACCAAAATCAAGTAGCCTTCTCCTCCAGTCCTCTCACCACACTCATCCTCACCTCGCACCACCATGATCCCATCTGCCCTCTTTGCCTCTGTCTACTCTCGTTTCTACAGTAGTCCAAGTTCTCACCATCTGAAGGAAGGCCGTGCCCAGGCCTTGGAAATCTCAGGGAACCACTGTCTCCTTTTCCACATCTTTCTTTATCCTGAATTTTTTTTTTTTTAATTTTTTTAACCTTGAACTGTCAGGGTGTGGCAGAAGTACTCCAACTGACAGGTTGTTCCGTTGATGAACATTTTCTCCAAACTTGACATGGTGGAGAAGGTACAAAGAAGTACTTGCTCTGCATCTTCATTGCCAAAAATGTGCCTTCTTAGTTTCTAGCTCAGCACTTACTTCCGCTGGCCACTCTGGCCTCTGGGACCAGGGACTTGGTGATCAGGGCTGACACCTCAGCTTTACAGACAGCACTTCCACAGAAGGACCTCCTGTCCTCTCATCTGCCCAGCTTTCACTCTGTTAGCTCACCTGGCAGAGGCTCCTGTCCTCACCTGGCAGAGCTTTCAGTCTGTCCAGCCTCCTCCTTCCATGGGCTTTCCTTCTTTCCTCACCAGCTTATTCAGTTCCATTACACTCCCCATACCCTCACTTCCCTGGCTTCCACCCTCACTCTGCCACTTCCCAATTCTAGATCAATCCAACACTGTTTGCTTCTCTTTCCAAACTCCCAGACACTCCTGTGGAAATCATACAATTGTGCTGATTGGTGCTGTTACAAATTCAAGGGTCTTTTCCTCAGCTGAGCACCCCCCTCCCCACCATATGCTCTCTAGTTGCTGCCCATTCAGTAGCGATTCTCAAACTTCTTGCCACAGTTTCCATTCCTAAATCTGCA
Organism: Odocoileus virginianus; assembly: GCF_023699985.2. Taxonomy (NCBI): domain Eukaryota; kingdom Metazoa; phylum Chordata; class Mammalia; order Artiodactyla; family Cervidae; genus Odocoileus; species Odocoileus virginianus. The sequence continues at coordinate 11,897,785 of NC_069686.1, forward strand.
CCCTTACCTTGTATGTGACTGAAAAAAAAAATGAGTCCATTGAGCCAAACTGCCCTGTCTTCTATCAGCTTCCAAACCCGCTGAAATATTCACCCTTCCTCCACTGTCACCAATAAAGTGGGGTTTCCACGTATGTCCCCTCAAAACCAGCCATCAGTACCTCCCTGTCTGCCCCTGAATCCTTCAGAATGTAGCTTCAGCATCCATTCTTGAATTTTGAAAATGTGCTTCTTATATTTCTTCCCTCGTTTTCATCTACTGGTCTCCCCAAGTAGTCTTGCCCTCACTAAGGCTGCCACTCTATCGTTTTCTTTCCTTTCACATCTGGACTCTGGGGATGGGAAGATGATGCTTCTTTCCTCTTCCTGTTGATCCGCTGCAATCCTCATCCCACTGCCACTCAGTTTATCCTTGTTTCAGTCTTGCCTTTTACCAACTCTTCACTCCATTGAAAACACTCTTATGAGCTTATTACTTGCTAGTTGACAGGTGAAATGGTGTATTTTCAGTCTTTATTCCACTTAATCTCTCTGCCATATTTGTTTAACCCAGTTACTCATACTTACCTCCTTTATAAAGAAAAACAGATTTATTGAGGTATGATTTACATACCATAAAATTTGCCTATCTTAGGATGTAGTGATTTTTACTATTCATAAAATTGTGCAAACATCAATGCAGTCCAGTTTTGGTATGTTTCCACCACCCCAAAAAGAGCCTATGGATACTTTTTTCAGTCCTAGTTGCCCATCCCCCTGCCTCAGGCAAGCACTAATCTGCTTTCTGTCCCTATAGATTTGCCTTATTTGGATATTTCACATAACTGGGGCAATCATCCTGTTTTCTGCTTTATCTGTTACTTCCTTTTCCTGATTCGATTCTCTGTTCCTGAAGTGTGGTGGGTCACAGCGTTCTTGCCTGTGCTCTCTCTTTTTGTACATTCTATACACTCTCCCTACAAAAATCACCCCCAACCAACACATCTTTGGTTTTCAATGCATCAGTAACCCAAAATTGGTTCTTCAGCCCCAACTCTTTTGAGCTCCAGGCCAATATTTTCAGCTTCCAATTATACTACCTACCTACTGGTATTCTGTAACCTCCTTAAAACTTACCAAAACACAACTGGTTATCTTTTCTTCAAACGTGTTTCCTCCTTTATTTTGGCATTGGATTAATGACCCCACCGTCTTTCAGAAGTCCTGTGTAGAAGTTCAAAGTCTGCTCTAATCCCTCTGTTAATGAGCACTTATTTTGTATCAATATCTGAACTTTTAATTCCTGATTTTGTTTCATCCTTATAATATCCCTATATGTTTTCACTATTATCCTCACTTTACAAATGAGAGAAACTGAGGTTCTAGGAAGTTAGACAAAACAGGTAGTAAACATCAGAGCTGAGGTTTAATCCCCAGTTTCCTCCCTTTTGTTTTTCCATATTTTGAAGACCATGCTATCCCGTATCTGTCTTTAGAGACAACCTAAGAGATTTCTGAATTCCTGTCTTTGTACCATCACCTCCTCAGTGCAGGGCCTCATCATCCTTGCTGAGGTTGAAGAAATTGTATCTGCCTGTTCTCTCTGCCTTCTGTAATTCTCCCCTTCATGCCTTTCAAAAAATGATCATTCTAAAGCAAATCTGATCATGTTACCTCCTAAAATTCAGGCAATATGACAAATGTAATTTGTGACCCAAATTATAACTTTTACTCTCAAATAATGTAATAAAGCTGATTATTAATTCACTTAAAAGAAACTAGTCCATATTCAAGGGAATTCCTGTAATGACATCATGCTTACTTACGTTCAAGGAGGTTTTTTTTGAGCAGTTAGGAAAGGAGGATGACTTAAAGTTTAGGTTTTTGAGAATTTCACATAACTGACAGCCCATCAGATTGGCACCCAGCCTGTAGCGCACAATGCCACTGATGTACTGATGGTTGTCATGCTGATTCTGAGTCACTGTGAGAGCTGTCGGTTGTTTCAAGATAACGAGAATGTGTCACATCATGTTGAGTAGAGTACCAAACATGTTGAAACCTGCTGGCTGGCTTTATCCCAACCCAATGATCATGCTCTCTTCTTAACACTCAGCGTGTGCTATCTGGACTTCACCCACACCAAGATCGTTTATCCCGCTCTTAACCAGCCCGTGTTTCACACTTGTACCTTCACACTCATTATTCCTTCCATCTGGAGCCCCCTTCTCCTGCTCCGTGTCACCCTGGACAATTCTAAAAGACACAGATCAAGTGTTACTTCCATTGTGCTTCCCAGTTTCTTTAGATAGAGTTGGTGGTCCCTCCTCAGCGTGCCCAGAACATTGTGTGCATACTTGTCTTCATGTTATAATAATTTTCTTATGGTTCACTTTCTCCCAGAAATATCTCTGGAAGCCCAAGGAGATAGATGCTTAGTTCTTACTATGAAATCTTAGGAGACCCCCTGGAGGAGGTAGCATTTTAACTATCTCACGAAGGATAAGTAGTTGAAAACTGAGAAAAGATCATTCTGGGCTGAGGAAATAAGCAAGGGCAAAACAGAGGCATGAATAAATGGAATATGGGGAAAGAGGAGAGAACTTCTGTGAGTGCCCTTTGTAGCACTCACTAAATTAGGAACGATGTTAAAATCTTTAAAATATAGTGACTAACCACTGCCTGAACTTTCTTACCTTCTTTAGATGACTTTCAGTAGTTATGAACTCTTTGAGTCTTATCCTATTGGCTGTTAAACTGAAAGAAAGTGAAAGTTGCTCAGTCATGTCAGACTCTTTGCAATCCTATTGACTGTAGCCCACTAGGCTCCTCCGTCCATAGTTCTCCAGGCCAGAATACTGGAATGGGTAGCTGTTCCCTTCTCCAGGAGATCTTCCCATCCCAGGGATCAAACCCAGGTCTCCTGCATTGCAGGCAGATTCTTTACTATCTGAGCCACCGGGGAAGCCCATTGGCTATTAAGTATTATTCAAAATGCTTAAAAAAGTGTGTCAAAATTTTTCTACTACTGCTATAATACCCAGTTTCGTGTTAATCTATAGTTCTACAGGCACATCTGACTTTATATAAATTCTGTCCAAAGAGACTGATTTAAAATAATCTAGTACTGCTTACATTGGTTAGCCAACGAGAAAATATAATTCTAGGGAGATGAAGTAACCTCAATAACATTTTCTCATGGAGGCAGTTTAATATTAATACATGTACAGAAAATTCATAATTATTAGTACTCTTTTGTTCTGGCTTATCACTGAGAAGAAGCAAGTTGTGATTTACTGATTATGAATAATTTTTCACTGATTTACATTTCCTTTTGATTTGTAATCCTTGATTTTATATGTTTACCTTTCTTCTGAATTATAAAACTCAGCTCTAAAATGAAACCACATTGGTCTTTGACATAAATTGTCCCCAGTTGCAAAGCATACACATCTACAGCACATAAATACGATTTTGGCTACAGTAACTAGGTCTCCCGAATAATAAACTTGTCAGCTCAATTTACTACCCAGTGGTAGTCAGTCTGGTCTGTCAACAACCTAGATAGATTTGTGTCTTTTCAGTAAGTTGACAGTATTTAATAATTGTTTAAAGAATTCTGAAATGTAGATTCCAAGTAAATTTTTATAGAGGCTTTCACTGGAATCTAGTATTTTTCCCTTTAAAAATGTTTTTAAGTGTTCTTAACTTTTATTTATATTCTCTCTCTTTTTTTCAGGTAGAGAAGCAATGTCAGGGCCTAAAGGAGTTTTACCAAACTGACATCCTACGAAAGGAAGAGGGCGGTGCTGAAGCCAAGCATTGGTCTGACTCAGTGGAGAAGCAGTGGCAGCTATTTTTAAAGAGGAGTTTTTTAACGCACGACCTTGGGCTCGAGTTCCTTAATTTAATAAATATGGTAAGAATGACATTAAATGAGTCACACCTTCTTCAAGGATTACTTGTCAAAGTCAAGTTCATAAATTCAAAATTTCAGCTGTCATTCAGTCAAACTGGTTTAAGAAGTTCTTTTTAGCTTCATTTACCTGCAAACAGTCCTGAAGCCCAGCATTTTTGTGCTTCTTTGGTCCTAGACCCCTTGTGAGTTTATCATGTAAAGGCTATTATATCTGTTAAGAAGAAAGAATGACAATCTGAATGCAACATTGTTATTACTATACAGAGTCCTCAGAGGTTCACCCCAAAGTTCTGAGTTATGTTGAGAGCATGCAAAAAGATTCTTACAAGATTTCCAGAGGCTGAAGATAACATCTAGGATGAATCTTCATTTTGAAGAATTTCTTATAATACCAGATTTTCATAGTGAAGCCCCATTGTACTCTGAAATGTACCCTAATTTTAGTTGTTAAGTTAGATCTGTAAAGTATACTGGAGTACTTATATCAACTTCAAGCCCATTCAATATAGAACTCTTTATTCTTAAAAAATGGTTAATCCACCTCTCCTTCAATACCTCAAGTGTCTTCCTATTAAAACTGTTTGTTTTATTGTTAGAAAATTCAAACTTCTAGAAAGGTTTGTTTCTTTTTTTTTTAATGTTAAGTTGAATCGCTCTTCATATCTGATTCTAACCCTCTATAGATCCATAGGGAAGAAAAATATATTCATATTTCATCCCTGTTACACTCAAAAATTTTCAAACCTGGAAAACAGTTGCAAAGTCTAATTTGAGTCTTTTCCAGCTAACTAGATATAAATACTTTGTATCATTTAAGAGGTAGCTTTGTTTCTTTCTTTATCCTAATCCTCCCTCTCAGAATGGTCCGTGACTTATCAAAATCATTCATAAAATGTAAACAAAAAGTACAGTACCACTTTAACACAAAGTGGATATCATTCTTTACCGATGAGAACTAAGATTATAATAGTGCTTTTAGCAATAATTTTACTTTATTGGTTCATATTAAGCTTGTGATGGAAGAAAACTGTAATTGCATTACATTTTTATTGCAATTCCTGCCAAGATGGGTTTCTCCCATTTTATATCCTTGTTGCCTACTTATCTGTTACATACAAATGTGAGCTTTTATATTTATTCCTACTTCATGTCACTTTGTTAGTTTTAACTCATGATTGCATCTTGTTAAACTAATTTTGTGCCTGCTATCTACTACATTAGCCATCTCTCTTGGGCTTAATTTCATATTTTAATAAGTAAGCCTCCCATGGCTGCAATTAGATCTTTAATAAAAAGTGTCTGAGGGACAGGTTGATACTCCAATCCATTAAGCAATCAGTTGATAAACCAGTCTTTGAAACAATCATTGACACTCCCAATAGTACTTTATTTTAACCAGCATTTCACAACCTTTTTCTCAAGTCTCTATTGGAAGTTGTTGCTAAAAGGAAGGTCTATCTACCTAGTATCCTATCAATTGTGTAATATAATTTGGCAAAAACTAGGTTGACTCCTGGTGATCTAAGGGTTTTTTCCGAAGTACTCACAATCTGCTTGATCAGTAATGATTTTATTGCCCTGGTTTTCAGTATAAAGCTTATTGATCAGTAAACCACATAGTCCAGCCTTTCCCCCATCTGAAAATCAGGGCATTTTTCTTTCTCTAATTTTCTGGCCCTTCTCCAATTTTCTGTAGATTCGCAAAGATGGCTGACATCTGCAGTTTTCTCAGAACTCTGACATGTGATGAATCTCAATCTGGAGCCCAAATTCATTTGAAACAGTCTCTAACTATTCTCATCTACTTTGAGCTACAATTTCTTCTTTATTTTAATTGTTTCAAACTTTGTTGTTTAAAGACCATTCTTCTTAAATCTGCGTGGAAACAAATATGCAGTAAATAATTCTAATTCATCTAACACTGTCCTTAAGCATCAGTGAAGACCTGTTGAGTATTTTACCTATGTTCTTATATTTGTGCTTTACTATAAACAATATTATTTTTTACTTGGAAGATTTAGAATGTATATTATCTATCTATACCTATCTTTAAAATTTTTACTTTTTTCAGTATATTGTTATGTGTATCTCTTCACTGTATACTTCTCTAATTTTCACTTAAAAGGAATTTACTTATTTGCAAACTGCACTTTTCTTGGTCTAGCCTTTTTTGTACTGTCTTCCTTTTGAGAAATTATATTTTTCAGTTCTGGAATTTCTAGTTGGTTCTTTCTTTACTACGTTATATTGCCAGAAGAAATCTGTTTTGTATCCTCTCTTTCTCCATCTTTCCTATGCTTTCATGACCATATTAATTATGGATATTTTAAAGTGTTTGTCAGCTAAGTCTAACATATTAATTATGGATATTTTAAAGTGTTTGTCAGCTAAGTCTAACATCTGGATCTGGAATTGTTTCTATTGTCTACTTTTTCTCTTGGTTTCTAGCTGTGTCATCCTGTCTTGGGATGATGAGTGAATATCTATTGAATGCTGGGCATTATGTATAAAAAATTGTGATTCCAGATGGTGTTATGTTTTTTCCCTAGGTAGGTATTGGTGGAAGATCACTTAAGCCAACCAGGAGCTGGTGAAGTTGAGTCTGGACTATAGTTCTGTCAAGGCTCCATCTATTCTGATGACCTTGGGCTCTCATTGTTTTCAAGTGGGAGCTTGGTACATTCTCTGAGTTCTGTCTGCCTGGCAGGTCTCTAGCTTGAGGAGTCTTGGGAGGCTGCTAAACACCTCCACTCTGCTTTTCAGAAGCATTTGCTTGGGTTTTCTAATCTACTGCCCTGCCCTGTTCAGCCCCGGTATTTTGTCAATGTTCTGAGATAAAGATCAGCTGTGTGCTTGAACCCCCCACCTCCACCACTGTCTGTCAAAAGCTCTACTGGTTTCTCTGTTCCCCAGTAAATCTTCATGATCAGCTTTACTCTCAGTGCACAGAATTGGGAAAAGCCCCCGGCTGCAGTAAGAAAGAGAGGTGACAGGTGAGCTCACCACTCTCAGATTCATCCTTCCCTGGGGCCTTGGCCTCTTTAGTTCTTTTGGGCTTTAAATAGATGCCTTCTGCCTTTATTCCAGCTTTTCTAGTTGTTCTAGGTAGAAGCACTGCTCTGCCCCTGGCTACTCCATCCTACTCAGAAACAGAAGTCCTTTTTACCTTATTCAGAATGTTTAAGATCATATGGCCAGATTTTCATTTAAGATCTGCAGCAGGAATCCATTCAAAATTTTATTTTCTATCTATGTCTAAACGTAGGTTCTCTGATAGTCAAAGGTCCACCCGGAGTTTTCAGAAATAGTGTTTATTTTACTACATAACTTGGTGGCCTTTTATCTTGACATTATAAACATGGTCACTTTAACTCAAGGTCCTTACCACTATCATATGATAAATTTCCCCTTGCTGATAAGAATTAAGGTCTACATAATTCTTAATTTTATTAGTTCAGTGGCATTCTGAGATAGAAAATTGTTGGTAAAGCAAATATAACACAATTTTTATTCTCTTCATATCTTTTGGACCATTAGGCTTTTAAACAAACATTAGTGCTGAAATGTGGTAACCAGTTTGGTGGTTAGAAAGGAAGGCAGCCAGCTGGCACTTTCTGCTGTGTGCTCTACTCTTGATTGTTGCCAAGGCTCAGATTTTTCAAGCTTGAAATGAAAAAAATTTTCAATTCATCTAAATATCATCACAATAAGAGAAACTAATTTAGTGTAGAAATCTGGTAGACATCTTGATGAAAGTGCCAGTTTAGTAATTTATAGTGGCAAATAAAGAATGATACCTGGAGTACTGTCTGCCAGTTATCAAGATATCTGAAAAGCAAGATGTCAGGAGACCACTCATTGTGTAGGAATCTACATGGAGAATGGAATATCTAGTGCCCTATTTAGACCACATGATGCCAGATTTTTCAGTGACTTTATACAGAAGTATATGGAATGAGTAGTTAGTGTTTACTAACTAGACAAAGCATTTAATCTTTCTGAGTGGCCACTGTACTTATACTTGCCAAATGCATAAGCACTTTTCTTGAATCCTGGTAGCTAGGCATCAACAAATCCTATCATAGCGCTCTTTTTTCTGGGCCTCATTCAGAGTGTACACTCTTCAGATTATAGTTGTCATTGACATGCTACACATTCCAATTTTCCATTATATCATGTATTATGTAACATTTTTATTAATAGTTTCTTAATAATATGTTAAAGATACCCTATCTTTATTTATAGCATAGATAAAAATACAATTTACTTTAGGATTTGCTGTGGCTAATATCTTTCATAATATGTGTCTTGCTCATCATAGTTATAGAATGCATCATTTTATTACTAGATTCCCAAATTCATTGGAGAAATCACATTTAGCACCTGCAGGCTTTTTTGCAATTAAATGACACTTTATAATGTCTACATTAATATAATTATGCAATATTAATGTCATTTAAAATAATTTTAAAATAATTATAATCTAAAAAGTCTTTTGACTTTTAGATACCCAGCTGTCATTGCCATTATAGAAATTGATGTACAGTTGCTCCTTAGAAATTCAAGGATTTCCTGAGAAGAGCTGGCCGTCAAAGCAGATTTTTGTTTTGCTAAACAAATATTCTTCTGCCTTTTTTGATGTTTGGACATTAAAAAAGTACATGGTTTTACCCCTTGGCTCTCTTATACTTTTCCTTCTAATTGAATTTCCCATTATTTAAAACCACTGTTTAAAGGATTTTAAATCAGATAGCCAGAATATATGAAAGTTGGGAAGAGAAGTCTTGGAACTTAGATATTGCGCTTCTGGTATACTGTGTGTGTGTGTGTGTGTGTGCACGCGCGCTCTGCCATGTCTGACTCTCTGCGATCCCATGGCCGGTAGCCCACAAGAATCCTCTGTCCATGAGATTTTTCCCACAAGAATACTGGGTGAGTTGCCATTTCCTCCTCCAGGGGAATCTTCCTGACCCAGGGATTGAACTGTGTCTCCTGCATTGCAGGCAGGTTCTTTACTGCGGAGCCACCAGGGTATAGAGACACAGTTGGCCCTCCATATCCAGGGCTTCCACATTCCTGGATTCAACCAACTTTGGATCAACACAGAACACTATCCAGAGTTGGTAGAAACCTGTAGTTACGGAAAGCCAACCATGAGACTTTAACATCCACTGGTTTTGATGTCTAGGGCAAGTCCTGGAACCAGTACCCTCCTCCCATCCTGCCCCCATGAATACCAAGGAACAGCTGTGTATAGATGCACATTTCAGATCGTATAACTTGAGGAACTTCTCACAAGGAAAAGTTAAAATAATTGTAGTGTATACAATAGGATAGTACAAAAAGAAAAACCCGGAACAATTTGCCCCTTCATGGCCCCTAATACTGAGATATTGACATATTCTAATGTGTGTTGAAAGGCGGAATCCACTTCAAAATGTATTCATTAAAATAATCTCAGCTTCAGAATTTCTGTATCCCTGTGCTCATTCAGTCATCCTTTAAACCCCAGGAAATAAACAAATCTTAGAGGAGGGGACTGAAATGCCAGTGGAGTTATGAACAACTAGCAAGCTCATGTCCAAGCATATATATGGGCTCTAAGAGCCCAGCCTGTGCACAGACCTTTCATGTCATGGTCCATGCGCAGGTTGGAAAAGAATTTCCAGACATAAGGCACAAGGAGAGGAGAATAAAGTTTATTATATTGGGAGACACTGTTAGAACAGCAGGCCAGCTCAAGGGAGAACCGACATTGAACATGGGTCCTTAATCCGTTTTTATACTCAGGGTACGAGGATCAGGACAGGGGTCTTGCTGGTCATTTGCTGATTGGATGAGGCACCTATGCTGGTGGGGGGAAGAGTAAGGCAAATACCTTCTTCCCTTGGGGTAGGAGGGAAGGCAGGTTATACTGCTCAGGAGGACCTGAAATCCTTTAACAGTTACAACGTGGGGGAGGGAAGGACAATAAGGGTCTGGTTTTTTCTGTTCCTGCATTCCAAGACCATCCTTGCTTTTTTTCTGTTCTTTTGTCCTTGGGACACCACATTTCAGACTTTTCTTGATGTCAGGACGGTGCTCTGCTTTGGCTAAAAAGCCTTTGCCTCCTAAAATAGTTGTATGCAAAACCATGTTTATTTCTTGGAAAAGAAAAGCCATTACACAGGTTATTAATTTCACAGGCAAAAGAAAATGAAATATTAAATGTGAAAAATGAAGTACACGTCATGGAGAACACTATGGAAAGCCAGAAGGCAGAAAGGGAAGAACTCAGCCACCTTCGGACAGCCTGGCAACTTAAAGCCGCTGCAAGCAAGCCCGTGAAACAGCAGTGGGCAGCATTCAAAGAGCAGCTTAGAAAGGTGAGGGAACATGCAGTGGGTTTTATTCAGACTTAGAAAGAAAGGAAATTCTGACACATGCTGTAACATGGAGGAACCTTGGAAACGTAGGTGAGATCAGCCAAACACAAAAGGGTAAATATTGGGATTCCACTTTCATGAGGTACCTCAAGTAGTCAAATTCAGGGAGACAGAAGGCAGAATAGAGGTTACAGGAGCTGAGGGAAGGGGGAAATGGAGGTTGGCGTTTATCTGGGACAGATAAACAAAGATGGGAAGATGACAAAGTTCTGATGATGGAGGGTGGTAATGACTGCACAACAAAGTGCACTGACACCACTTATCTGCACATTTAAAAGTGGTTAAAATAGTAGATTTTTTTTTGTTGTGCATATTTTACCACAGTGAAAAGAGGGCTTGTGCTTTTGTTCATTGGTGATTTAGAACCAGAACCTCACTCTAGGCAGTGAGTGTTTTCATGGCAGTGGCAAAGTTTGGTGACACACCATGTCATCACTGGAATGATTATGATGTATTTGCTGGTGGCAACAAAGAAAACATATGCATAACTATCTAATGTCTATTTCAGACCATGCACAACTTAAAACTTCTTCAGGAAGTGCTTATGCCTGTGTCTGCACTTGACCTTGGAGGGAGTCTCCAGACCATTTTAGGTCTACGGAAAAAATGGAATGAAATGAAGCCTCAGTTCCAGGTGAAGAAGCAAATTGATGACCTTGGGTGAATGAAAAAGAATGAAAAACTGTTCAGTTGAAGCTCACCTAATTAATTTTAACCATCTGATGAATTACAATTTTTAAAAAAACAAAAGCATTGCTTTTCGAAAAGTCCATGTGTCAGACACATTTTTCTTCCTTTTTAAATGCAGTGTGCTATATTTGATATGCAAACACTCGGGCTACAAAAGGTCCTTAATATATTCTTACCTTAGATTATTTTAATTTAAATTATTTCCTTATTAATGTATTTATTATGTATTTATTCTAATTCTTTTCCTAAAAGGTATAGATATGTTTTTTATTCAGAGATCTCAAAGCAAGGCTAGACTCTCTTTGACGCAGAGGTTCTGCTGTCCTTTGTCACTGAAATTATCCTTGTGATGTCATTGTCCCTACCCACTGGCACCCCAGCCTCCTGCCACCATCCCAGGAATTTTGCTGTGCTCTCCCGTTCTCCCTCTGAGAGCCCTCAGGGTGTGAGAGAAAAAACCATGAGTCATGTTCCCAGGCCCTGATGGCTTCTGCATTCCTTAACCCCCACTTCCTGCCACTCCTGAGCCAGACACAATTGCTGGAAAAGTTTGTCAGTCATTTTATCCCCCTACCTGGATTCTGTTCTTTGCTGCAAAGTTAAGATACCTGTGTTTCTGTTTTTCACTATTTTGCAAGTGTTGATTGTAAAGAATCCCAGGACTGGAAGTTTGAAGATTCCTTTAGGGAATATCTAATTTATGTTCCTTTAAGACAAAACTGGTGGCTTCTTTGGTGGCACAGTGGTAAAGAATCCCCTGCCAATTCAGGAGGTGCAGGAGATGTGGGTTTGATCCCAGGGTCAGGAAGATCCCTGGGAGTAGGAAATGACAACCCGCTCCAGTATATTTGCTTGGAAAATTCCATGGACAGAGGAGCCTGGCAGACTACAGTCCATGGGGTCACAAAGAGTTGAGCATACACATGCACACGTGTGCACACACACACAAGACAAAAGTGATGTAATACATAACCACCCCCCAACACACACGCACACATACCATTGTAGCCCACAGTGAACTCTTTCCTCCAAACTCGTAGAAAATTCTACTAGCCTATCTGTTAGTTTCTTTGTTATACTGTGTCATATGTATCTGCATTTCGTGTGTGCACAGGCCCCTGCTCATGAGCAAGTGTGTGTGTGTGTATAAATTCCTCTAAATCAGGAAATGTTATCAAGATTTTTTAGCTCTGTCACCGTGATGTGTATATTTGATGCCCATGCACTTGATGTCAACTTGAATACCCTTACTAGGTCACTCTTCTGCTAATTATCTCCTTAGCTTAAATCATTTCCATTACTTTTATCCTTCACTTAAAATCCGACCCTGAAGTCATAGTCGATGGCCATACCACCCTGAACATGCCCAGTCTCATCTGAAATTATAGTGGCTTCCTCTTTGAACTGTCCACCAGGATCTAGATTTCTATAAGGGCTATCTGAGCACCGCTGTGTAGAAAGAAGGTGGTTTGTCCCTCCCTACAAGTGGTGGCTATTTGTGGATTCTGGGATGACTGCTTTTTTTTGAGGGGGGGGAGATGACTGCTGTTAAAGCAGCATAGCTACTGTGATGCTCAGCTGCTGGTTCATTCTGATCATTCTTTTATCCCAAAGGACAGATAATTCACCCAATGTACTTTTATACTTGTCTTCTTGTGGTGTTCTTATCATACCACCTGATTCTAGTTTTATTAAATATCACAGATGGTCATGGCCTCATAGAGTATCTAGAATATATTTACTTAGCAGATGACTAGATGACTCTGTGCTATGTCATAGAAATATATGACTTTCCATTTTGCCCTCTAATTTTGAAACAATTTTTTTGTGTTTTTAAAAAAAATTTAAATTTAATGTTAATTTAAATTTTTAAAAATGTATCTGAGATTAGGATGGAATAATATATCCCTAGCATCACACACAATGCCTGGATTTGCAGGGATGGGGTGAACCTCACAATAAGTGTTTGTCAACAAGTAAGAGAGTGATTTGTTATTGAGATCTTCATATGTCAGTTGTAAAGTAAAAAGCTCTCTAGAAGCTTAATTTCTTTTATTGCTTTCAACTCTTCAGCAACTGAATGATGAGGTTCAGTATATTATAAAAGAGTCAGAAGAGTTAAATGGCAAAGGAGCACCTGTGAAAGAAAAGTCTCAACAGCTGAAGGATCTTATTCACTTCCATCAGAACCAGAAACAGAGAATCCGAGATTATGAGGACATCCTATATAAGATTATCCAGTTCCACCAAGTCAGAGAAGAGGTAAGACTTACCATGGGTGTCTGGAAGACTCTCAGTTTTAAACTATGAAATTAAAAATAAGTGATTATGTAATAAATAAAGGCCAGATTGCTTATTCTGATACTGGAATCTTTCCGCAATCTGGCTCCTGACTTTTCTCGCACTGAGCGAGAATCCTCCCCAATCTACCAGCCAAGCAGAGCTCTCCTTGGTCCCTCAAAGATGGCACCCATGTTACTTATTCCAAGCCCTGACTCTTGGGCTGCCTTTATCTGTCAGGTCCTTCTCTCTCCTCTATACCACTTAAACCTTGTCCCTCCATCTAACAATCCTACCTCCCTTGGAGTGATGTCTCTCTCTTCTTATTTCTTTGAACTCTCACTGTTTATTCCACACGTCTTTTTTAATATCTTGACTCTTAATTAGTTTTGTTCCCCTAACAAAAGTTAGGGTATAAGTAACTTAAGGCAGGGTATATATAAGCAACAAAAAGGAAGGAAAAAAAATTATAATTGAAGTGTCAGTAGAACTTCATAGATATTGGCCTCTCTTAACAGAAAATACCACTGAGCACATACACACACAACAGAAAATATAGATGTATTGAAATGCCTTGGAAATAGTTTCTGAATTTAGTCAAATCACAGACCTACATCTTGCTAAAGTTTTAGGCTATGAACAAACAGTGTTTTCTTCTTTAATAGAACTGGCAATGTTAGTCCCTTAATTTTACTCTATTGACTTGCACCATTATAACATTTATTTGTCTATAATACTAATAATTTTAGATGGATTTGTCAGCAGTGGACTAGCTAGTTAAATATGTTATAGGAAATAAGCATTTTTAAAAAATCTATCTTTGAGAAAGACAAAGATGTGTATGATATCACGTGTGGAATCTAAAATGTATAACAAAGTAGTGAATATAACAAAAAAGAATCAGACTCACGTATATGGAGAACTAGTGGTTACCAGTGGGGAGGGGAGGGGCAGTACAGGGGTAGGGTATTAAGAGGTACAAACATTTAGGTATAAAATAAGCTACAAGGACATATTGTACAATTTAGGGAATATAGCCAATATTTTTTATAATAACTATAAATAGAGTATAACCTTTAAAAATTGTGAATCAGTATATCATACAACTGTCATTTATATAATATCATACATCAACTATACCTCAATTTTTTAAAAAAACTGTCTTCATAAAAATATGAAACCCAGGTTAATTGTTAATGGCCTTAATTCCAGCTGGGAAGACTCTTCAAATCAAGAGAACTGGAATTTCCAGAACAGACAAAGGAAATGAATGATGCTCACAATGCCCAGGTCCTGCTCAGACGCTCTCGGGCAAAACAGGCGCACATAGACCATCTCCATAAACTGGCTCTCTCCTTGGGGGTGGATGTCATCTCATCAGTGCAGCAGCCTGTAAGCAACTTAGAAACTGTCATTTTTACCTGATATGGCTGGGAGTTGGGCTGTAATATGAAAGAAACCAGGCAGACTGTCTGGTATATATGTTCAATTAAAAACTACATTAAGCCATTGGGATACTTATTTGTTGTAAGTTTTTACCACGTCTAAACAATTCTTTAAGGAGAAAAAAATCTGATTTTATAATCTTGTTTAATACATCTATTCTCATGCTAACTTAAAAGTTATAGAATTGTTATCTATAATGGCAGTTGGTTTTTCACATTGAAATAAAGAGGAACTAAACTTTTAATTTTATTTATTTTAAATTTTAAATTGATACCCAAAATTGTAAACCTTTTAAGTATATTCGGAGTGACTTGGGTATGTGAATCTACTAAACTCTATGAGATTTAAGTACAGAGCAAGTTTTTATGATACAAATTTAGCAATAATTGAAATTTAGTCTAAGTGTGAGATATACACTTGATTTCAGACTTAATATGAAAAAGAAAACCTTACTAGTGTTTTTTATATTTGTTTAAACAAACTATATTGTGAAAATTAACTTTACCAGTTTCTTTTTAATATGACTACTAAAAAATTTAAAATTATTCATGTGGCTCATGTTGTATTTCTGTTGGACGATGCTTTAGCGTGTCAGATCTGAAAGGTAGCCTTGAGATAGTCAGACCCAGGATCCTCATCTTCAGATGAAAAGTCTGATCCCAGAGAAGCTACTTTATCCACAAAAGCCCAGAGTAGAGGAGCTCAAGCACCTTGGCTCCACGCAGGCCTCTGGGTACCAGTCATTGGATCTGCTTTTTCCACTGGACTGACCTTACCAAAGGAGCTTAAAAGAGATGGAAATAATTCCAGATTAAATTTTCCTAAATAACACATTGGGTTCCGATATAAAAATAAAACAAAAACAAAAACTCCTTCTTCAAATTCTTAATTTGAGGATTTGAGGGAAGAAAAGATTACATTAATTCTATCCAATATGTATAACATTAATAAAAATCATAATGGCTAATTTTATTTCAAAGTTCATTTAAGATATCTACTAAACTATATTGTTGTTGTCCAGTCGCTCAGTCATCTCCGATTCTTTGTGACTCCATGGACTACAACACTCCAGGCTTCCCTGTCCTTCACTGTCTCCTGGACTTTGCTCAAACTCATGAGCATTGAGTCGGTGATGCCATCCAGTAAATCTTGTCCTCTGTCATTGCCTTCTCCTCCTGCCTTCAGTCTTTCCCAGAATCAGGGTATTTTCCAATGAGTCGACTCTTCACATGAGGTGGCAAAAGTGTTGAAGCTTCAGCTTCAGCATCAGTCCATCCAATGAATATTCAGGGTTGACTTCCTTTCGGATTGACTGGTTTGATCTCCCAAACTATATGGAATTCAGTAAATCTAAAGTTCTTTTTTTAATCTGAAAGAAATACAAAATTTCTGTCGCTGTTAATACTCTTTTTCCCAAGAAGGAGCTTTCTTTTTAAAGAGTTTTCTTTCATTAGTAGATTTATTTTTAAAAGAAAAGGGCAAGGAAGACATCTCACTTTGCACAAATAGTGTTAATTGTTCTCCAATTCACGTCTGGCTTTGGCTTCTGGAGCCCCCTGCACTGAGTAGAGATGGGAGCGCTTGCATAATGAACCTGAGGCTAACCTCAAGTTGACAAGAAAATTACAGTGTAGAAGCCAAATGTTTCTAATGCATATTTTATGCCTTTTGAAGTAAAAATTATACCTTACATTGAATGGTGTCTCTGAGGCATTGGATATGATGAGCAACTCTTCAAAACTGAATGTTTCGAGACTAAAAATGTAAGAGTTTGTCTTTCACAACTTTGGATGTTGCTGTCTGGCTTTCTTCTGAAATCCTTCTGAAATCAAAGAAGTTTAAGGTAAAATAAACAGGAGCTTATTTTCTTTATTGTCACTTATGAGTTTCACAATGCAGGTAAATAGCGTGTTGTTCTCATTGCCATTTTGCCCATTCCTTTCATCATTTTCACTTCTCTTTCATTTTCAGAACTGCTCGAACATTTCTGCAAAGAACCTGCAGCAACAGCTGGACATGCTTGAAGGGGACTGTCTGACCTGGCGTGCCCAGGCCGAGGACCATGAGCGGGCCCTGACCCGCAGCCTGGAGTTCTGCATTACAAGGGATGAGATAAGTGAGGTGGGAACATGCACGCACACACACACACACACACACACACGCACACACATACACACACAGTAAATCAGGAGACTTTCTTTTTACCCTTGACCTTTTAATCTACCAAACAGTGGCCCCATGGCTCAGAAAGGTTGAGCACAGAGTATATTTTAAACTCCCCAAACTGTTGAAGTCAGTATGTTGTCAGTGTACAGAACCTGGAATGTAGTACTATGGTTTTTTGCTTGCTCCTCCCCACCCACCCCAAACCCTTATAGCAGTAGTTTTGCTTGAGTGGCTATAGCTCATCAGGGCAGAAGGGTGACACCTTCCCCGTACAGCCAGCTCCAGCCTGCTGAGAGGCTATTTAAGTTCCACTGACTCATGATGAAGGGTCAGGGTAGCAAGCTTGCTGCCTCAGAGGTTACCAAGTATTATCACTAAAGTCAAGTGGCTTCTTTCATATTTACTCAAACCAAGTGGCTTCTCTGGCAAAGCAACTCCTAGAGAAAAAGAAATAACAGGTGAAAGTTATCTTCATTTTTATATTGTTTTTTTATTGTTTGCCACTTTATTTTTTTTAATTGAAGGATATTAGCTTTACAGAATTTTGTGGTTTTTGGTCATACATCAACAAGAATCAGTCATAGGTACACCCATGTCCCCTCCCTCCTGAACCTCCTTCCCGTATCCCTCCCCACCCCACCTTTCTAGATTGTCACAAAGCCCCTGTTTGAGTTCCCTGAGTTATTCAGCAAAGTCCCATTGCCTATCTGTTTTACATATGGTATTATAAGTTTCCATGCTACTCTCTCAATACATGTCCTTAATTCCACCTGCTCTCTCTCAATTCTACCCACCTCCCCCCCTAAGACACACACTGAACTACAGCACCACCCTCCCCTAGTTAAACTTTCCATACAAAGGTTTACTTGTTTTAGGAGAAAAATAAAGGATAGCATGGGCCCTGGTTCCTTACTGGAACTGACAGCAGGACAGAGGTACCATAATTCTAGACTTATCTCTTTTTAAAGCAAGACATTAGGTCCATTAATCTCAAGCCCACAAGGAAAGTGAGTGGAGCGGGAATGAAGTAGTAAAATTTCTTGATTGTTCTGCTTATGCCCAAGTTACACAATTTCAGCCCAGTGAGTATCAACTATTATCAACATTAGAGCATAGACTGAAGTATGAGTCAACCTGGGTGGTCGTCAAGCCCTTTATGGCCAAAGGCAAGTGCAAGGAAGGAGCAGGACTGGAAGGAAAGTAAGAGGGGGAGAGAGCAGGAGAGGGCGCTTGGATCCCATTCAGCAGGAGGGATACTAGCATCACCAGATTTTCCGTGGAGCAATGTGCCACAGGACTGTGGAGTTTCTGCTTCCAAGTATGTGTTCCAGGAGCCACCGTGGGCCAGAGACTCTTTATTTGCTCGGAGTTAAACACCTCGTGTAGCCTGTCCTCTATGTAGAATGGTTTCTTCCAGGTCATGTCCTGCAGTTAGCAACACTTCAGCGAGATCTAGTTAAGAAAACAACCTTGATTCTCCCCAAGGACGTAAAATTTAGATTCAGAGTCATGGAAATAATTTTTTTACTACCTTCTCCCAAAATTGTATTCTTTCTTCACTTACATCTTCCTCCTCTTCCTTAAAAAGAAAAAAAAAATTTTTTTTTAACTTTTCTTGCTGAAACTCTATCTTTACTGTGATGTTCAGCCCTATTTTATTGAAAGCAGAAGAGAGCAAGCTAAAGGTTATTCCTGGCTGCCTACAGCTCAGCATCCCTCTTCCTGAAGCGCCGTGGCCTTTGTGGACCAGGGTCTCCCCATAGTGGTTCAGGCTCTTCCCACAGTGGTTCTATTTACAGGCTGCCTCGTCATGACCCTGTGCTGGAAGCCAGCAGGCTGGGAAGACAGATGGCCCTTCCAGTCATAGCAGGGACGCCTGGGATTGTCTGTACCAGAACAAGAACGAGAAACCAGATACGTGTGGGTTTGATTTAGGAATCAGATATCCCTTCAACATGATCTTAAATATTAAGAGAGTGATTCTTCTCATTTGCTTCTGCTTCACATCCAACTCATGCTTGACACTAGTTACAGTTTCATGTTTAAAGGATCTTAAAAGTTTTGGCCTGTTTCCTTTCTTTTCTCTTTTTCTCTATTGACTACAAAAGCATTTATTTTAACAAACTTTATATTTAAAATAGAATTTTAATCTGTCTACTCACAAAACCTAATTCAAAACATGATGTATTTATCTCTCTGGCTGATTTGATGTTATTCCTTTACAAACAGTACTAAATTTATAATTATTTTATGAAGCTGTACTAAATGAAGTTTTTATTTTATCAGAGATCATTTCCCTCTAATCTTTTTAAAATTAATTTTTATTGAAGTATAGTTGATTTACAATGTTGTGTTAGCTTCTACTTGACTAGCTGAATCAGTTACACATATACATATATCTACTCTTTTTTAGATTATGTTACACTATAGGTCATTAAAGAGTGTTAAGGAGAGTTCCCAGTGCTATGCAGTTGGTTCTTATCCAGCAAATATTAATATATTAAAATATTTATATAAAAGTTTGTTATAAGACAGATACAACTTTGAGATGAGAATATTTTAATCCAACCTCTGTGATTATTTCTTTATTGATTAATTAATTTATCTTAATTGGAGGCTATTACTTTACAATGTTGTGGTGGTTTTTGCCATACATTGATATGAATCAGTCATGGATGTACACGTGTCCCCCCATCCAGAACCCTGCTGCCACCTCCCTCCCCATCCCATCCCTCTGGGTTGTCCCAGAGTACCAGTTCTGAGTGCCCTGCTTCATTTATCGAACCTGGACTGGTCATCTATTCACATATGGTAATATACATGTTTCAGTGCTATTCTCTCAAATCATCCCACCCTAGCCTTCTCCCACAGAGTCCAAAAGTCTGTTCTTATATCTGTGTCTCTTTTGCTGTCTTGTATATAGGGTCATCATTACCATCTTTCTAGATTCCATATATATACGTTAATATACTGTATTGGTGTTTTTCTTTCTGACTTACTTCACTCTGTATAATAGGCTCCAGTTTTATCCACCTCATTAGAACTGACTCAAATGCATTCTTTTTAATAGCTGAGTAATAGTCCATTGTGTATATTTACCACAGCTTTCTTATCCATTCATCTGCTGATGGACATCTAGATTGCTTCCATGTCCTGGCTATTATAAACAGTGCTGCGATGAACACTGGGGTACATGTGTCTCTTTCAATTCTGGTTTCCTTGGTGTGTATGCCCAGCAGTGGGATCACTGGGTCATATGGCAGTTCCATTCCCAGCTTTTTAAGAAATCTCCACACTGTTCTCCACAGCGGCTATACTAGTTTGCATTCCCACCAACAGTGTCAGAGGGCTCCCTTTTCTCCACACCCTCTCCAGCATTTATTGTTCGTAGACTTTTTGATAGCAGCCATTCTGACTGGTGTGAGATGGTACCTCATTGTGGTTTTGATTTGTATATCTCTGATAAAGAGTGATGTTGATCATCTTTTCATGTGTTTATTAGCCATCTATATGTCTTTTTTGAAGAAATTAGTTCTTTGGCCCATTTTTTGATTGAGTCATTTATTTTTCTGGTATTGAGCTGCATGAGCTGCTTGTATATTTTTGAGATTAATTCTTTGTCAGTTGCTTCATTTGCTATTATTTTCTCCCACTCTGAAATCTGTCTTTTCACCTTGGTTTTAGTTTCCTTCACTGTGCAAAAGTTTTTAAGTTTAATTAGGTCCCATTTATTTTTGCTTTTATTTCCATTAACTCTGGGAGGTGGGTCATAGGGGATCTTGCTTTGATTTATGTCAGAGAGTGTTCTGCCTATGTTTTCCTCTAGGAGTTTTACAGTTTCTGGTCTTAAATTTAGATCTTTAATCCATTTTGAGTTTATTTTTGTGTATGATGTTAGAAAGTGTTCTAATTTCATTCTTTTACGAGTTGACCAATTTTCCCAGCACCACTTGTTAAAAAGATTATCTTTTCTCCATTGTGTATTTTTGTCTCATTTGTCAAAGATAAGGTGTCCATAGGTGTGTGGATTTATCTCTTGGCTTTCTATTTTGTTCCCTTGATCTATATTTCTGTCTTGTGCCAGTACCATACTGTCTTGATGACTGTAGCTTTGTAGTATAGTCTGAAGTCAGACAGATTGATTCCTCCAGTTCCATTCTTCTTTCTTAAGGTTGCTTTGGCTATTCGAGGGTTTTTTGTGTTTCCATACAAATTGTGAAGTTATTTGTCCTAGTTCTTTGAAAAATACCATTGGTAGCTTGATAGGGATTGCATTGAATCTATAGATTGCTTTGGGTAGTATACTCATTTTCACTGTATTGATTCTTCCAATCCATGAACACAGTATATTTATCCGTTTGTGTCCTCTTTGATTTCTTTCATCAGTGTTTTATTGTTTTCTATATATAGGTCTTTTGTTTCTTTAGGTAAGTTTATTCCTAAGTATTTTATTCTTTTTGTTGCAATGGTGAATGGGATTGTTTCCTTAATTTCTCTTTTTGTTTTCTCATTGTTAGTGTGTAGGGATACAAGGGATTTCTGTGTATTAATTTTATATCCTGCAACTTTACTATATTCACTGATTAGCCCTAGTAGTTTTCTGGTGGTGTCTTTAGGGTTTTCTATATAGAGGATCATTTTATATGCAAACAGTGAGAGTTTTACTTCTTCTTTTCCAATCTGGATTCCTTTTCTTTAATTTTCTTCTCTGATTGCTGTGGCTAAAACTTCCAAAACTATGTTGAATAGTAGTGAGAGTGGGCACTCTTGTCTTGTTCCTGACTTTAGGGGAAATGCTTTCAATTTTTTGCACTTGAGGATAGTGTTTGCTGTGGGTTTATCATATATGGCTTTTATTATGTTGAGGTATGTTCCTTCTATGCCTGCTTTCCGGAGAGTTTTCATTATAAACGGGTGTTGAATTTTTCAAAGGCCTGCACCTATGGAGATAATCATTTGGTTTTTATCTTTCAATATGTTAATATGGTGTATCACCTAGATTGATTTCTGAATATTGAAGAATGCTTGCATCCCTGGGATAAAGCCCACTTGGTCATGATGTATGATCATTTTAATATGTTGTTGGCTTCTGTTTGCTAGAATTTTGTTGAGGATTTTTGCATCTACGTTCATCAGTGATATTGGCTTGTAGTTTTCTTTTTTGTGTGAATTCCTTGTTTGGTTTTAGTATTAGGGTGATAGTGGCCTCATAGAATGAGTTTGGGAGTTTACCTTCCTCTGCAATTTTCTGGAAGAGTTTGAGTAGGATAGGTGTTAGCTCTTCTCTAAATTTTTGGTAGAATTCACCTGTGAAGCCATCTCGTTCTGGGCTTTTGCTTGTTGGAAGATTTTTTATTACAGTTTCTATTTCCATGCTTGTGATGGGTCTGTTAAGATTTTCTATTTCTTCCTGGTCCAGTTTTTGAAGGTTATACTTTTCTAAGAATTCATCTATTTCCCTTTAATATTAAAGAGTGCTTTTTAAAGTAAAGGCACCAACAAAAACTGCTTTCAGATGGTACAGGATTTCTTATTTTTTGAAGACTCTGTGGTTGACCACTTCTTCATTAGTAACCTGTAGCAAGAAACTTTCCTCAGCTGCTGAAATGAGGCACTTTATAGTGTTTG
Source organism: Odocoileus virginianus (assembly GCF_023699985.2). NCBI lineage: Eukaryota > Metazoa > Chordata > Mammalia > Artiodactyla > Cervidae > Odocoileus > Odocoileus virginianus. The sequence continues at coordinate 11,920,317 of NC_069686.1, forward strand.
CAGCACCACAAAGACTGCACAACCTGGGTTTTGTGGTGCCTATTAGGAATATTAATTGGTAAAATAAAGATATGTGTGGCCCAGTCTGTATTGTGAATGTCAGAACCAGACTCTGAGCAGTAATAATATATGATTCTTAAAATTTTTTATTATTATTAGTAGTAGTATTTGGTACAAGTGCTTAAAATTACATAAAATTAAAATCAATATATTACAATAATTTTTTTACATGAAAAATATAGTCAGGTACCCCTTCAGAGAAGTAGACCGAGCATTTGATTTTTTAAGTTTATTTTGAAACTCAATATTTTGCTTCCAATGCATTTAAAGTGCTTCTTGAAGGTTCACTGACTTTGAACTGTCTACTAAAAACACAGCCTTCAGACTGCCAGATTTTGTGGAGGCTTTTTCCACTTATTTCACACAAAGATATATTTGTATGCATGAATGTTAAATCTCACTATACATTTTCTTGCCTGGCAGTATAAATAAGTTGTTAATACACAAAGCATTATAGATGTTCTTTGCCTTATTACATGACAGAACATCATCAGTTCCTTATTCTTTACACTTCTTTAGAAATTTAATAAGTTAATATTGAACGTGTTTTCTTCTTGCAACCTGACCAAAAAATTTCCTTTATGTTTACATTATGTTAATGGAATTTGTCACTGGAGTCTCATTATGGGTCACAAACAATTACCTTGCAGAGAAGAATAGTAATGACAGAATTGGGTTGGTATTCATTTTCTCAAAGTAAATTTTGCAAACAGAAGTTTTCATGTAATTATGTTACTTCAGCCTGAAATTTCTACAGTGTACCAACATGTTACCCATCAGGAAAGAAATGGAAAGATTGAATACATACATACATACACACACACACACACACACACACATATTAATATGTATGTATGTATGTTTGTATGTATTCCATATGTCATAGTTTCTTGTTCCAGTTACACAGATTCTTTTATTCTTCTGTCATTTAGTTCCAAGGAGATAAGGCAGATTAGCAGCAATAAGTTAGAATACAGGAATGCTGCTGCCATAGATACATACACAAGGAATAACACTCAATTCAGTTCAGTCGCTCAGTTGTGTCCAACTCTTTGCAACCCCATGGACTACAGCATGCCAGGCCTCCCTGTCCATCACCAGCTCCCAGAGTTTACCCAACCTCATGTCCATTGAGTCAGTGATGCCATACAACCATCTCATTCACTGTCATCCCCTTCTCCTCCTGCCTTCAATCTTTCCCAACACCAGGGTCTTTTCAAATAAGTCAGCTCTTCGCATCAGGTGGCCAAAGTATTGGAGTTTCAGCTTCCACATCAGTCCTTCCAATGAATATTCAGGACTGATTTCCTTTAGGATGGACTGGTTGGCTCTCCTTGCAGTCCAAGGGAGTCTTCTCAAGAGTCTTCTCCAACACCACAGTTCAAAAGCATCAATTCTTCTACACTCAGCTTTCTTTATAGTCCAACTCTCACATCCATATATGACTACTGGTAAAACCATAGCCTTGACTAGATGGAACTTTGTTGGCAAAGTAATGTCTCTGGTTTTCAATATGCTGTCTAGGTTGGTCATAACTTTCCTTCCAAGGAGTAAGCATCTTTTAATTTCATGGCTGCAGTCACCATCTGCAGTGATTTTGGAGCCTCCAAAAATAAAGTCAGCCACTGTTTCCACTGTTTCCCCATCTATTTCTCATGAAGTGATGGGACCGGATGCCATGATCTTAGTTTTCTGAATGTTGAGCTTTAAGCCAACTTTTTCACTCTCCTCTTTCATTTGCATCAAGAGGCTCTTTAGTTCTTCTTTTCTTTCTGCCATAAGGATGTTGTCATCTGCATATCTGAGGTTATTGATATTTCTTCCGACAATCTTGATTCCAACTTGTGCTTCATCCAGCCCAACGTTTCTCATGATTTATTCTGCATACACCTAACCTGCCTGACCTGCCTCTTGAGAAAGGTCAGGAAGCAACAGTTAGAACTGGACATGGAACAACAGACATTTCCAAATAGGAAAAGGAGTACATCAAGGCTGTATGTCGTCACCCTGCTTATTTAACTTATATGCAGAGTACATCATGAGAAATGCTGGGCTGGAGGAAGCACAAGCTGGAATCAAGATTGCCGGGAGGAATATCAATAAACTCAGATATGCAGATGACACCACTCTTATGGCAGAAAGTGAAGAACTAAAGAGCCTCTCGATGAAAGGGAAAGAGTAGAGTGAAAACGTTGGCTTAAAGCTCAACATTCAGAAAATGAAGATCATGGTCCCATGATCTTCATGGTCCCATCACTTCATGGGAAATAGATGGGGAAACAACAGTGGCTGACTTTATTTTTTGGGCTCCAAAGTCACTGCAGATGGTGCTTGCAACCATGACATTAAAAGATGCTTACTCCTTGGAAGGAAAGTTATGACCAACCTAGACAGTATATTAAAAAGCAGAGACATTACTTTGTCAACAAAGTTCCATCTAGTCAAGGCTATGGTTTTTCCAATAGTCATGTATGGATGTGAGAGTTGGACTATAAAGAAAGCTGAGTGTAGAAGAATTGATGCTTTTGAACTGTGGTGTTGAAGAAGACTCTTGAGACGACTCCCTTTGACTGCAAGGAGAGCCAACCAGTCCATCCTAAAGGAAATCAGTCCTGAATATTCATTGGAAGGACTGATGTGGAAGCTGAAACTCCAATACTTTGGCCACCTGATGCGAAGAGCTGACTCATTTGAAAAGACCCTGGTGTTGGGAAAGATTGAAGGCAGGAGGAGAAGGGGATGACAGAGGATGAGATGGTTAGATGGCATCACTGACTCAATGGACATGAGTTTGGGTAAACTCTGGGAGCTGGTGATTGACAGGGAGGCCTGGCGTGCTGTGGTTCATGTGGTCACAAAGAGTCGGACACGACTGAGCAACTGAACTGAACTGAACTCTGCATATAAGTTAAATAAGCAGGGTGACAGTATACAGCCTTGACGTTCTCCTTTCCTTATATTGTTGTTTAGTTGCTAAGTCATGTTGGACTCTATGTGACCCCATGGACTGTAGCCCACCAGAGTTTTCTGTCCATGGGATTTTCCAGGCAAGAATACTAGAGTGGGGTGCTGTTTCCTTCTCCAGGGGATCTTCCTGAACCAGGCATCAAACCCGCATCTCCTGCATTGGCAGGCGGGTTGTTTACCACTGAGCCACCAGGGAAACCCTCTGACATTGTGTGGTTTTTGCTTTTGACAAATGACTATGGACAGTCACCAATTGTCAGGAAAGGAAGCAGAAAAAGAGGGCATAGATGAGGCAGCACTATGGTATAGTGCAGTTAATTACTATTTTTAAAATTGATGGTATTAATTTATCATTTTAAGGAAAAACTAAATTATCATCATTCAACAAATATTATTATGTGACCACTGTCTCCCAAGACATAGAACACCACAGTCCTTAGGAAACTAATAGTTTAGGGCAATTTAAAGCCCAAGGGACTTCACAATCACAACTGCTCATCACTAGGCCCCAGTGTGAGTCCATTTAGTTGGTATTTATAAGAGGATAGAAAAGACTATAATTGTTCTGAACTGTCCATTCCGTTGGGTTAAAATCTGTTGGAAGTTTGGTGTTTAATAGCTGCAAAATTACTCTTCTTACTGTAGAAGATAAAAAACTGAAATTGTCAAATCATGGCTATCATGTTCAGAAAATAAAATGTAAATATATTGTGAACACACAAAACTTGCAGAGTGGATGAATAGCTATTACTGAGATGTGCTGCCACCTGCAATTTAAAATGGAGCAATTGTCTTCTCCTTCCAAACTGCCCCACTTTCTGCTTCTACAAGACTTGTCGTAAGTGCAGGAAGACAGTCATGTGGTTGCTGAACAGGAGGAGGCCAAGAAAGTCTGGTCCTGAAATCTCTCCAGAACTAAAGCTAAAGTTACCATTAATTATAGTAAGTCACTCAGGTTAAATTAGGAGTTTGGGGCCACTTCATTTCAAATGAAGCATCCCTGGGGAGTTATAACATTATAGCCTTCTTTCTGTTACTGAAAATGATCATCAGAAAACTTTTTTTTTTCTGGAGTAGGCAAAATGGTGGGCAAGAAATAAAGCTCATGAAATGGACATTAAGAGAAATGGACTACTTGTTTTGTATTTTTGCTTCTGGCCAATCAGGTGCCATAGTTCTAATGAAAGGCTTTTGTTTTAAAGACGTTGTCTTAGTATTAAAATGTCCCATGTCCCCCATGTAAATTGGCCTTGCCAACAACAGACTCACAAATAACGCATCCTTGTGCCAAAGTTGCCTCAGTCAGCTTCGTCAAGACTAAAATAGCAGGCCAGCCTCTTTGTTGTCCATTTTGTTCCCTTTTGCTTCTTCCTTAAGAAGTTTTGTTTATGTCTAACCCTGAGAGAGGTTTACTGCTCCCTGGGAAATTTGGTGAAGATGCTCATTATGTTAGTTTCAAAAGAACTGCAGTTTTAAGTCTTAATGATTTTTTTTCTAATTACAGCTATGTTCCACAGCAACTATGGAGGAGCTGGACAAGTGGAAAGATAGGAAAATCACACTGTGCATTTTAAAAAGTATCTTTCCCTTGATTTTCTTAAGACTTTCAGAAATTTTGTCAATACAAATTATAACAACATTTAAAGATTTTGAATATGGTAAACTTTTCCTTGCCCCAAACTTTGGGTGTTTTTCCTTCTTTCTGTGCCCTGGTTGAGCAGTTGTCTTGGCCATCTCCACCATTCCCCATTGTTGATGAGCTAACTAAAGTTTTAAACAGCTGCATGCATGAACAATGATACCGTAGCTGAGCAACCATGGCACTCAGTTTTTGGGTTTTTTTTTTTTTTTTGGCACTCAGTTTTTTTAAAAAAAATACATATAAACAAGTTATATGGGTATTAGATGGGAAGTTTTCATATTAGAAATGCACAGGTAAGAAAATTAGACATGGCTAGATTTTTTTCTGAAAATCTGGTTGCTGAAGGTAATTTATGCTTGCTGCCTTCAACTTGTATCTGCAATAGTCTTGAATTTGAGCTGGGAAAGGTTCAGGATTTAAATGGATTTCCAGTGGGACCAAAAGAGAAAAGTGCCAGCAAGTTTGTCAAAGGAGATCATATGTCAGAAATGATCCCATCTCACATACCCACAGCACCATGAACATTCTTTGGCCATATAAATCATCTTCAGTGAAAGTGCATATATTCTGAGGCAAACAGAAATAAAATTGCACTTATCATTTATCAGCCTCAAATTTCTTAATCCAAAGTAGTCTTTAAATATCATCACTTAGAATTAAAAGGTTAAGGCTCAGCCTTTCTTCATTTATCACGTAGTTTTCAAATAGATGTTGATTTTTTTTCCCATTTAAACAAGTGGGCATAACTCAGTGGTTATCAGGTTGATGACAGAGTCCCTCTTCCTTTGTCCAGACTAAAGTCTATAATATATGTTATGGTACAGTAAGGGGTAAAAAAGAATATAAATCTTTGTTTTCCAATAAATGTTAGTGTATACATGTAGTGCATACATGTTAGTGACTGTACATATTTTCCCTTTCATTTTTACTTTATTTATTGTTATTAAAAATAAAAATTGTATTTTTAACTGTAGTGAATGACACATAACATAAAGTTTACCATCTTAACCATTTTAGGAGTACATATAAGTGATTTTAGGGCATTCACATTGTTGTACTACTATCTCTTCATATCTTAACCTCATAAAATTGTCCTCATTTGTGCTTTCCCACTAATATCAAACATACACATTTTAACACATCCACTGTCAAAAAAGTTAAATATGAATTGTTTATTTTGTAAACATACCAACTGAATATTATCTTTTAAATATTTTTTCTGAGTTATAATAGAGGAATAATTTTCAAATTTTGAAGTTATAGTTCCACTTCTCTATAATATTACTAATTTATCAACTGGAATATTTTATGTGGTCTCTGTGCTTGTAATTTAAAGCTACTGCTCAACAATTTCACTTGTCATATAAACAGCACAGTATATAGTGTAGTATAGGTATAGTATAGAAGTATAAGTATAGCAAATGCAAAAATTGAATCAATATAATAATTTCCATGTATACAATTAGGGCTTTATTGATTGTTGTTTTCAGAAAGTGTTAAAGATCAGAGTTTTGTCTTTATAATATGCAGAATTTGAAATAAGAATTGAGAAAATGAGCATTTTCTCGAGCAGATAGTTTTTCTGCATTTTAAGCCTACAATCCAGCATGTGCACAACCTTTATTCCCTCCCAAATAATTTACTTGCTGTCATTGAAAAGAATTTTAATGTTTTCCTGACTTCTTGTCATAGCTCAAATTTATCACCCATGACATTGTTCATTCTTGGCTGTTAAATGCTCCCATATAATCTGAGATGCTTTATATTTTCTCTGTACTTCTCTTTGCTGACATTATAGAGTGAGCTGCCTGTCAATATGTTTATCCTTCTTGAATCTGGAGAAGGGCACAGAAAGCCGTGTGGTTAATTGAACTGGACTGCTTAGAATTTTGCTTCACTGATAAAGCTGAACTGTTTGTTTTTAAGAAAGTCATCATCTATGCCCTGTTTTCAGTGTACAGCCACATACTCTGTTTATGCACAAGTTAGCATTGCCACCATGGGCAACAACTGTCACTTTACATCCTATTTTTGAAGGCCCTCTTGAAGTTAATGATTTATATCTAAGAAGTAAATCCCTTCTGGGAACTGTCCGTGAAAAATAATTTTTAATTGGATTTGAACAAATACAGCCCTTTTCCTACTGACTCTCATACTGGGTCTCCTTTTCTACCTCATTAATGCGATTCATGGGGTCGCAAAGAGTCGGACACAACTGAGTGACTGAACTGAACTGAACTGAATGTCCTCATTGGGCTAAATGTTAACACGCCATTGACCTCTGCAACATGAACTGCTCCTGGGAGACTTAATAAGTTTATCATGATAACTGTAAGAGCAGTGGAATATGGAAGGATCTGAGACAAATATTAGCACAGAGAGAATAGAATGAGTTGTAAAATAATGTCAAATAAATACAAATAAGAAAACTAGAGTTGTTAAAAATCTATCACAAAATTATTCTTGTTTGGAGGCCAAAGGATGTTCTATAACTGTAATCCTAATTATAAATTACAAGTCAAAAAATACTAAGAACAATTTATAATTACCTATACCTGGAGAAGGCTTGGCAACCCACTCCAGTACTCTTGCCTGGAAAATCCCATGGACAGAGGAGCCTGGTAGGCTGCAGTCCATGGGGTCGGGAAGAGTTGGACACGACTAAGCAACTTCACTTTCACTTTTCACTTTCATGCATTGGAGAAGGAAATGGCAACCCACTCCAGTGTTCTTGCCTGGAGACTCCCAGGGATGGGGGAGCCTGGTGGGCTGCCATCTATGAGGTGGCACAGAGTCAGACACGACTGAAGTGACTTAGCAGCAGCATACTTGGAGAATATGTTTAAATTCACATTATATATTCACTTAGCAGACTTGCTTTCTATTGAAAATCACTCTGGATACATTTCAAAGATTATAAAGATTTTGAAGTATAGACATCTTGATTTATTGCAAATGAATATCAGTGTTCTCATTTTAAGGAAATCACCGGTTTCTTTTTATTGAACTGTAGCTCAAAGAATCATTCAAAGAAATAAAAAAGAAATTCAACAATTTGAAGTTTAATTACACTAAGAAAAATGAAAAAGCTCGAAATCTAAAAGCTCTCAAATATCAAATTCAACAAGTGGATATGTATGCTGAAAAACTACAGGTAATGAGAATATACTTGTATGTGTGTGTGTGTGTGTATGCTATGATTATTGCAAAATTATTTGGCGTTTCAATTCTAAATGCCTAACTCTTAGGCTTTTTTATACCATTAGAACTGAAAAGATAGTTTTTAGTTTTTATAACAATTGGGTGCTTCATGTAAAATATATAATTTATTGATTTATCTCTTGAAGCATCTCCAGAATGATCTCTGTCAAACCTATCCAGCCTCATTGCTCCCATTCTCCCCACTACACACACACACACACACACACACACACACACCTCTTATACACCCCTTTTTCTTTCCTTGCACTCACCTATATCAGCAGCTTCTTCCACTGCTCCTGCAGGCCCTAATACCTTTCCTGATTATTGCTTATGCGGGCTAATTTGATTGCTTTCTCGGGAGACAGTGAGCTGAGTGCAATAAAATATTTGATTTTATGGTCTTTGTCCTTTTTAAAAAAATCATAGCATTCTCAAACTATTGAATAGATCCTGCTGTAGAGTAAATTTTCTCTATATTTGCTGAATGCTGAATCAATAAACTATCTGAAAGGAAACCTATTCTTGCCAAAATGTGTTTTAATAATTATTATTTTAACATATTAAGTGAAGGAAGCTATAAAAGTTTTTCAAAGTTTTCCCCTCAATATTTAATTACTAACTAGCTGAGTAAATAAAAACTGATTGTCATTAAAAATTTTTTTTTTTTTGCCCAGGCTTTGAAAAGGAAAATGGAAAAAGTTGAGAATAAAACTTCTTTCTTAAATTATCCAAATAATAAAGAGAATATCCTTTTGGAAGCCATGAGGGATTTGCAGAAGCATGTGGATGAATTTGACAAAGTTGTAACAGATTACAGGAAGAATTTGGACCTGACTGAGCATCTCCAGGAGTTGATAGAAGAGGTATTCTCTTCTTGTTGTCATGTTATCTGTATTATAATTTTTTTTTAACTTCTCTTGCTTAGAACAACACTGCATTAGCTATTATTGTCATTAAATTCATATATCATGCTCCTTTTCATGATTATATCCTTAGGATAATTTCCTAATGCAGAACTGCTGTACCAAAGGGATACATGTTACATGGTTTTGATTGTATTGTCCAATTGCTCTTTGGAAAGATTTTACTAATTTAACTCTTCTTACCAGAAACATAGGAGAAATTCTCATTTCTCCATAACCTCGTCAACTCAAGATGTTTAATCATCATGAAGTTAATTATATTCACTGTTGGATATCCGCTAAAATAATCAATAATGACTTATTTCACAGAATTTGAGAATGTTTAGAGAGACAGTTGATAATTGGATTTTTCAAGTATAAAAATTCTTCTTGGTATTATTTCATTTTTATCAAGAGGATAAATGGCAAAGTATACATAAATTATATGAAATTGGCAAGTTAAAGTCATTATTTGCACACTTCATAGTGAAGAAACTCTACACTTGAAGTTCCTGAGCATTTTTTGTAGCCCATAATTCTAAGTTACAAAACCTCTCTCTTTCCCACTAATGCAATAATAGAGCTTTTAGATTTAACACCACATTAGGAGGATTGAAATGATCATTCTTCCATATCTGATGTATAGGTTTGCTGTACTTCTATGGCACTTATTTAAAGCCAACTCCTAACAGAGTCATGTGTTTCTATTTCTCACTCAGCGTAAGTGCTTCTGGCCTTGGTCAGACACATTTCTTTCATCACAGTTATTTATTTTTAGTGAGAAACTGTCTCAATTCTCCACTATGCTTTGAAAATATGACTATTTTCTATCAAGAAAAGGTCAAATGCTATTCTTCAAATGATATTTCCTTCATCTACAGACTAAATCTTATTCCTAAAAGAATTTATTTGTTGGAGTGTTATTTGGGCAAAACTTTATCCATATATTGTTAATGATTTCAATTAAATAGGCTGGATTTTGTGTGTTTCAGCTTTTTCTTATGTTTAGCTGATATTTGCATTCTCTTTCGTGCCAAATGCTTTTTTTAGAATGCCTGTTCTTGTAAGTCTGCAACTTTTCTCTTAGGAATTATATTTCAGGCAAATCTAAGAAAGCAGAAAAATCAAATTGATTTCCATACTTCTACTTTCTTATCTGACTCTAATTTCCAAGTGCAGTGCTCACTTCGGCAACACATATACTAATTTCCAAGTGCAAAAGTATATGATCATGTTGTGATATTTCCTTTCTTAGGACTTAAAAAGAGTTCACATTAATTACTTCAGTGGGCAAAATGAAGAAATTTGGGAGGATGGTGTCTCTTTACTCTGTGCTTTCTCCCATTTTTATTTAGTGCCACTTTTGGTATGAAGATGCGAGTGCCACAGTTGTGAGAGTGGGAAAGTATTCCGCAGAGTGCAAGACCAAGGCAGCAGTGGAGATCCTCCACCAGCAGTTCAAAAAGTTTATCACACCCGCAGTGCCTCAGCAAGAAGAAAGGATTCAGGAGATCAGTGACCTCGCTCAGCGCTTATATGGTGACGTCTCTTTTAAGATACCCATTGATTCACCACTGAACACGTTTCTAGTGGACCTAGCAGACAGCAGAGCGTGGCAAACCCTCAGGGTTCTCACTGTGCCAGCCTATTCTGGGAAAAGGTTCAAGATAAGAGCAAAAGTGAATAATAGGGAATAGAGGAAGGAACTCCTGGGTGCAGGAGATGAAAGCATGTGGATTTTTAATGACCATTTGTAAGCCCTCCTTCTCTCTTCCCTTTCTTCCGCATTAAAACCAGAATAGCACTCAGCTTATGTAGGCAAAAATGAAAGCTAATTTCTATTAGAGTGAGTCCTCAAAACCATACACAACTCCCACAGTCCTTGAAATAGGTAGAAAGCGAAGACTGAGGTCTACAGCTCTCATGTTTCTATGAGGATTAAGGTTTGTGCATATAACTAAGAGCTGGAAGGTCTTCCCCTCATCTTCCTCTCATTTGAAGATAAATAGTACATGTGTGCTCAGTCGTGTCTGACTCTTTGCAAACCTATGAACTGTAGCCCACCAGGCTCCTCTGCCCATGGGATTCTCCAGGCGAAAATACTGGAGTGGGTCGCCATTTCCTCCTGCAGGATATATTCCCGATGCAGGGATCAAACCCATGTGCCTGGTGTCTCCTGCATTGCAGGCAGATTCTTTACCACTGAGCCACCTGGGAAGCCCTGTGGAATAAATGGGAGAATTCAAATCATCATCTCACGGATTGTGCTTTCCTCTTCTCCATGACTGTTGGTCTGAAAAGCCTTTCCATGTGAAGAAGGCCCCCATTTAAAATGCCCATTTGAGGGTGACAGTCCTTGAGGGTGCAAGAGTAATTTCATGAATTCCTTGACACTGTTACCTACAAGGTAATTAACAAGAGTAATTCCTAGTGACAGCGCAAACCTGGCCCCGAAAGATGGAGCAACAGTGCTTCATTTGGCTGCCCACAGCTGCTGCCAGATGGATGGTCTCTCTTGTTACATGAAACACTCACTCTCCATGGATAGCCATAAAAATTTTCTCAAACACTATCTGTTGCATTAGCTAATACTAAATTAATGAGAATGAATTATTAATGATTTTCCAAAGGAAATGGTAAATACATAAAAATAATAAAACATGAATTGAAAAATTAAAGAAAACTAATGTTATGTTTCATTCCTACTGTATAAGTGTACTAAAAAATTTTGGAGGCACTCCACTCCCATGAAGCAGTTTATGTTTTCTTCAGTAATTATATTTATTACACTGCAGCATAATTACCTTTTCATTTCTCAGTCTTCTCAACTGAGCATAAGCTCCTTGAGGGTAAGAGAAATATATTTTATCACTAGGTTTAAGTGCCTATTGAAGTTCAGCACAAAGATCCTATAGAAGTTGTGATTATCCTCCTGTCTTGCAAAATCCCACTTTCCGCCTTGTTTGTATTCCTGACCTTATCACCAACTAACATATTAGATGGTTTTATGTGGTTGTCTGGCTCTCGTGACCGTAGTATAAGCTCCTTGAGAAAAGGGATTTTGCCTGTTAATTCACTGCTTCATGGTACATACTAAGTGCTTAACAATTATTTGATGACTAAATGAATCACTGTATGAATAGATGAACAGCATTGAGTTTTCATCTGTTCAGTTTGGAAGCTATGCATTTTTAGAATTTGCATAAGGTAAAATACTTTAGGAATAGTATATCATCTTGCATCATTATTGAACCTAGAATTTAATACAAATAAATTTATGTCAAAAATTTTTTTGAGTACTTATTATGTACTTTGTTCAGTCGCTAAGCCATGTCTGACTCTTTGCAACCCTGTGGACTGCGGCACACCAAGCTTCCCTGTCATTCACTATCTCCTTGAGTTTCCTCAGACTCATGTCTATTGAGTCAGTGATGCCATCCAACCATCTCATCCTCTGTCACCCACTTCTCCTCCTTCCCTCAGTCTTTCTCAGCATCAGGGTCTTTTCCAGTGAGTTGGTTCTTCGCATCAGGTAGCCAAAGTATTGGAGCTTCAGCTTCAGCAACAGTCCTTCCAATGAATATTCAGGGTTGATTTCATTTAGGATTGACTGGTTTTATCTCCTTTCTGTCCAATGAACTCTCAAGAGTCTTCTCTAGCACCACAGTTCAAAAGCTTCAATTCTTTAATGCTCAGCCTTCTTTATGGTCCAACTCTCATATCCGTACGACTATTGAAAAAACCATAGCTTTGACTATACAAACCTTGTCAGCAAAGTGATGTCTCTGCTTTTTGATATGCTGTCTAGGTTTGTCACAGCTTTTCTTCTAAGGAGCAAGTGTCTTTTAATTTCAAGGCTACAGTCACTGTCTGCAGTGATTTTGGAGCTCAAGAAAATAAAGTTTGCCACTGTTTCCATTTTTTCCCATCAATTTACCATGAAGCAATGTGACTGGATGCCATGATCTTAGTTTTTTGAATGTTGAGTTTTAAGCCAGCTTTTTCACTCTCCTCTTTCACCTTTATCAAGAGGTTCTCTAGTTCCTCTTCACTTTCTGCCATTAGGTGATATTATGGAGCTGTGATTGATATAAAGACCTATACAACCTATTTCCACCATTCAGGAATCCACAGTCTGTGACTAGAAGTCACAATATGGTAAATGCAGTAAGAAAGGTCTAAAATGTGTGTTTTCTAAAGCTGCCATAAAAGAATACTGTATACTGGGTAGCTTAAATCACAAAAATTAATTTCTTCAAAGTTCTAGAGGCTGGAAGTCTAAGATCAAGGGGCTCAATGAGTTGGTTTTTACCAAGGCTTCTCTTCTCTTGTTCCCTCTTCATATAGGCATCCCTCTGTGCCCAAGCAACCCAGGTTCTCTGATCTTCTCTTAAGGACACCAATCATAATGAATTGGCACCCCGCCCTAGTAGCCCCTTTTAAAACTTAATCTCCCTTTAAAGACCTCATCTCCAAATAATCTTACATTCTGAGATACTGGAGGTTGAGTTTTCAATATATGAATTTTAGGTGGGACACAATTCAGTCCATAACAATGTATAATACTTTTTAGTCTGAGCTGTGGAGTCCAGTAGTCCAAGTTTAAATCTCTGCTCTTTCAATTATTGTCTAGGTCACCTGAAGAGTCTCTTCTGAGGCTGGGATTCCTCATTTGGACAACGCAGTAGAACCTTCTAGAGGAAGATTTTGTTAACTAATGCATATAAAGTACCTGTGTGTGTTGTGTTAGCTGCTCAGTCATGTCCGACTCTTTGCGACCCCATGGACGGTAGCCTACCAGGCTCCTTTGTCCATGGGATTCTCTAGGCAAGAATATTGGAGTGGGTTGCCATTTCCTTCTCCAGAAGTACCCAGCCACAGACAAATAAGATGCACTCACTACACAATAGATACTTGTATTATTACTCCAATAGGGAGAGGAAAATCCAGTTGGGAAAGATGAAGAATATTTCCACAAAGATCTTGACATTGGAGGTACACCTTGAAGAGTGAGTAGGATTTGTCCCAACAGAGACAGGGGTATGGGTATTCTTTCCCCATACAGGAAAGAATAGTCAGTGGTTGTGGGGATTTTGAGAGAAAAGTTGCTTGTTCAGTTTGGTCAGATATTAAATATGTGAGGGAATTAGGGAGATATATTTTTGAGAGAGGCAGGTCAAAACCATATCACAGAGGGCCTTGACTGTATACTTTCTAAGTAGTGAAGAACAACTGAATGTTTTGAAAAGGAGAAAAGAGGTTAGAGTGGAGCTTTATGAATATTAATATAACAACACTATTTAGGTTACATAAGAGGGACATGGTACAGCAAATGTAACCATTTTTCTAGAATACTTGGTTTTTCCAATGATGCTTTTGTCTACTCAACAAGTATTTAGGAAGTGCTTACTATCTATAGGCCCAGTGTCAGACACTGGGAAAAATTAATGCCTGGAATTTTTTTCTGCTAAGTATTTGATCTTTAAAAATGATTTTAACCCTTCTTATCCCCAGGTTTTGAAGAAGGGCAGAAATATGCTGAAAAAATAGTGGCCAAACACAAAGAAGTTCTTGAATCTATCACTGAATTATGTAGCTTTCTCACAGAGCTTGAAGAAAAGCTGAAGGTAATTTCTTCTTACCAGAATATGTATGTTTAAAAGATAAAAATTAAAATGTGTGGATCAAGTGTCTTCTAGTGCAAAGATGTTCTAATGCAAATTCTCAAGAGACATTATGTGCATATTTGTTTCACAACTTTCTAACATAATTACTTGGTTGTTTTTAATAGTTAATTCTGTTTCTTTCCCATCACTGTAGAGAAAAATGTTGCTGAGAATGAAGGTTAAGCACAATTAAGGTGTCTTGTTTACATTTTCATGGATCATATCCTAATGGATAAATGTGTGCCATTAAAATCAAAGTCTATAATAGTTGTTCAGTTGCTCAGTCAGTATCCTATGTTTTCATTCATAAATAATGAACATAAGTTATTTTATTCTCTTCCAAACTGTGGCCCCAGAGAAAATAAAGCTAATCTTCAGGTATTATAGTCATTGAACATTTAGCTTTGTGGAAATATTAAAGTAATCATTAGCATCTTTCATGGAATAATAAAATTGATGGTAAAAATAAATATGTTTATGATTTGTCTAGGTAAAATCCAGTTAAAATAGAGAAATGTATGTATATACATGCGTACATACCTATGTATGTATACACACATATGTATTTTTTGTCTCTGTCATTTCCAAACTGATTTCATTAGTGTTCTTTTCATAACTGAATGAAAGAATGAGTTGTTTAGGATTGAAACAGTGGTAAGGTAATTAAGAGTACAGACTCTAGGGTAAAACACAGCCGCCTAGGAATACCAACTCTCTAAATTATTGTATTTGTGAATGGGGATTTAATCTATTAAGGGTATATTTCTTAATGACCCTGAGTCTCCAGTTCCTGATCCATAAAATGCAGGAAACAGAGGAAACTAATCACAGGATAGCCCTAAATACTGAATGTGAAGACACCCATGATTATTGTTGTGATTTCTGTTGGTATGGAGACACAATGGTGCTCTTGCAGCTTGGAGCAGACTTATATTTATTTTCAGCAAGTATTTTTTTCTGTATGAATTTCCATGTCAGATATTTGAGTAACATTCTCTTCAAAATAGTTTGCTAAGCTTTTAATTCAGTGGGCATCCAATCAAATTGTTTTTTTTCCTTTGGTTGAGAATCTACATTTTTCCATTTTTACCATTTTAAATAATACTATAGTGAACATCTTTGTACATGAAACTTTTTTCTTTCTTTTGTATTATTACCTACACAAAAATTCTTTGCTTTCCATAAATGTTTTGCAATTATAATGCCACAAGTAATATATGAATGCATCTTACATTTTATACTCTTTTTCAACATTTTTCATTTCCTCCTCACCTTTACCCCAACCCTGAGGATGTGTCACTTCTCCTGACTTTTGAAACGCAGCCCAAAAAATCATTGCCCTTTTTCACTCTTTGCTGCCATCTGCAGCATCTCTCCCATTTATATTGCACATCTCCAAGTGAGCTCCACTTAAAAAAATATGCTCTCTTAAAGAGATACCCCTTTCCAGCTTTTCTGCTTCATGCTATTCTTCCTGAAAGCTGTTTCCACTCTCTGCCTCGTTGCACTTTCCCCCTTCCTCCCACACCCCCGGAGTCAGAATGGTACCCTCTCTTTCTCACTCCCAACCTTCCACTGGATTCTCTTTTGCTAGTCAGAAGCCCCATACTTATTAACTCCTGCTAGATGATACTGCTTGTGTCATTTTTAAATTCAAAACACCTCCCTACAGACTCTTCTCTGCTTATCAAATGAAGGTCAGACTCAAGGATTTCCAGCATTGTGGAACTGATTGTCTTTCCAAACCATTGTGTTTCTCCACTCATGGTTGGTTCTGGCCTCCTGCCCCACACTGCCAGGTCTGCTTCTAAATTTTACAGTCGCCCCTCATATCCACAGTTCTGCTTTCCTCAGTTTTGGGTACCTGAAGTCAACCTCAATCAGAAAATATTAAATGAAAAACTCCCAAAGTAAATATTTTTTATGTTTTAAATTATGAGAGACCATATTCACATAACTTTTATTATAATATATTGCTATACTTTTTGTATTTTATTATCACTGTTATTAATCACATACCCTACGTGATTTATAAATTAAACTTTATCATGGATATGTATGTACTGGAAAAAAGTGTAGTAACATATACATAGTATTTTCTGCAGTTTCAGGCATCCACTGTGGGTCTTGGAATGTATCTTCCACACATAAAAGCAGACTACTGTACTTCACACATACACGACCTTCCATCTCTCTTGTCTAAATGGTTCTCTCAAGGCCAAATGCAAATATCACCTCCTCCACAATTATCCTTTCTTAGCTGTGTCACTCCGTCTCTGATCCGCTGTAGCACCAGTGTTCCTTCCTACCATAATCATCACATATATCTACTATGATCATCCACCCACACTCCTAGATTATACATGAGGAAACCCTGTTCAGTTCAGCATCCCACACAACATTTAACAATATGTTTTGCCTAAAACAGGTTTTCCATAAAGGTTTTGGCATTTATAGTAAACACCCAAAGGATTGGTACAGAAAAAAAAAATTCAGTAGCTCAAAAAAGTTTGATTTGGGTGGATATAGAAATGAGGAAGGGCCTCTATGGCAAGAGAAACAGGCATCAGCATTGCCCTTAGGAGTTACAGCCTAAACAAAACCCTGTCAAAGGATGCTAACACTTTACAGATGTTTCTATGAGAGCATAAATGTCTGGGTTTTGTTGTTAAGGATGACTCTATGGCTCTCTTTTGCAGGAGTTCATTAAAAAAGCAGGCCTGGAAATCCCTGTCAAGGTTAAAATAGTGATAATAATTCTTTCTCTTTGTATAGAATTTTTATATTTACAGAGGATCTTCATAAATATTACCTCAGTGTTTTCCAAATAACCTTGTGATGGTAATAAGGTAGATGTTGTTTTCTTTGTTTTAAAAATCAGAGAGGGTAAAAATGCTTTATTTGAGGACTCACATTTAGTAGTGGTGGATCTGGAGTAGAACCTTAGTTATAATTCAAAATCTAATACTCCTTCCACAACTGTCACTTTATTATATTTTTTATTAAAGTATAGTTGATTTACAATATCATGTTATTTTCAGGTGGCACAGTGATTCAGATACACACACACACACACACACACACACACACACACACACACATATGTATTCCTTTTCAGATTCTTTTTCCTTATAGGTTGTTACAAAATATTGAGTATAGTTCCCTGTGCTGTATGGCAGGTCCTTGTTAGCTATTGATTTTATGTATAGTAATGTATATATGCTAATCCCAACCTTCTAATCTATAGCCCCCACTACGCTTTCTTCTTCGGTAACCATACGTGTTCTTTGCGTGTTTGTAAACCTCTTTCTGCTTTGTAAATAAGTTCATTTGTATAATTTTTTTCATATTCCATATATAAATGATATCATATGATATTTGTCTTTGTCTGGTTTACTTTACTTAGTATGATGATCTCTAGGTCCATCCATGTTGCTGCAAATGGCATTATTTCATTCTTTTTGTGGCTAACATTCCACTGCGTATATGTACCACATCTTATTTATTCATTCATTTGTCAGGGGCCATTTAGGTTGCTTCCATGTCTTGGCTACTGTAAATAGTTCTGTAATGAATGTTGGGGTGCATGTATCTTTTTGAATTATGGTTTTCTTTGGTTATATGCCCAGGAGTGGGATTGCTGGATCAATTGATATTTCTATTTTTAGTTTTTTAAGAACCCTCCATACTGCTCTCCATAGTGGTTGTACTAATTTGCATTCCACTTTGGAATTAGGTATAGAGTATATACTAAAGCAGAGTAATTTATCAAATAACATAAACCGGTGTAAGTTTTAGAGTTGGAGGTAAGAGCTGAATCTCCCCAGTAAATGTCTGCCCAAATGCTTTGAGTTGATACAACATTTACACTTTGAGAAGTATGCCTGCTTCTTTAAGGCCTATTTAATGCCCATGTTCCAGGTGGTATAGAGTAGCTTCTGTTGCCATATTCTTGTTCAGTAGCTAAGTCACATCCCTCTCTTTTTAACTCTGTGAACTACAGCACACCAGGATTCCCTGTCCTTCACTATCTCCTGGAGTTTGCGCAAACTCATGTCCATTGAGTCAGTGATGCCATCCAACCATCTCATCCTCTGCCACCCCTTCTCCTCTTGCCCTCAATCTCTCCCCGCATCAGGGTCTTTTCCAGTGAATCGGCTCTTCACATCAGGTGGCCAAAGTATTGGTGCTTCAGCTTCAGCATCAGTCCTTCCAATGAATGTTCAGGGTTGATTTCTTTTAAGATTTACTGGTTTCATCTCCTTGTAGTTCAAGGGACTATCAGGAGTCTTCTCCAGCACCACAGTTCAAAAGCATCAATTTTTTGGTGCTGAGCCTTCTTTATAGTCCAACTCTTACATCCATACATGACTACTGGAAAAATCGTAGCTTTGACTATATGGACCTTTGTCGGCAAAATGATGTCTCTGCTTTTTAATATGCTGTCTAGGTTGGTAATAGCTTTTCTTCCAAGGAGCAAGTGTCTTTTAATTTCATGGCTATAGTCACTGTCCACAGTGATTCTGAAGTCCAAGAAAATAAAGTCTGTCACTGTTTCCATTGTTTCCCTGTCTATTTGCCATGAAGTGATGGGACCGGATGCCATGATCGTAGTTTTATGAATGTTGAGTTTTAAGCCAACTTTTTCACTCTCCTCTTTCACTTTCATCAAGAGGTTCTTTAGTTCCTCTTCACTTTCTGCCATAAAGGTGGTATCATCTGCATATCTGAGGTTGTTGATATTTCTCCTGGCCATCTTGATTCCAGCTGTGATTCATCCAGCCAGATATTCCTCATGATGTACTCTGCATATAAGTTAAATAAACAGGGTGACAATATACAGCCTTGACATACTCCTTTCCCAATTTGGAACCAATCTATGGTTCCATGTCCAGTTCTAACTATTGCTTCTTAACCTGTATACAGGTTTCTCGGGAGGCAGGTAAAGTATCTGGTATTCCCCTATTATAGCAAGAACTTTCTTCCTGCTGGACCTTTGAACAGCCAATTTTTATTGGCAGTGAACTTTTATCAAAGAGGAATGAGACCTGGAAATAACTGTATAAATCATTTCATGGGAGTACGCCAGCCTTTTGTTGGATACATTTGCTGAATGACTGCCAACTTTACTGGCCCAGGCTCTCACTAATCTTCACTTTGTACAGCAGGGAGGTGTTTTAAAGTTGAATCTGAATTTGGAAGACTTCTATGATGATTGCGTTGACCTACAAAAAGAACCAGCAAGAAATAAGCAAACAATATTCAATGATGGAAGGAATAAGGTAAAGAAATCCATGTATCCTCAGATACTTATTACTTTAGTTTTGAGGTTAGCATCATTGTGCATTGAAAAAAAAATGAATTGAAGCCTTATTATCTTTCTGAATCGTCCAGTGTGGATGCAGTGAATGTCCTTTCCCCTTCTTTTCTACTCATTACTTAGTCTTTCTTCTATCATGGGTGCTTTGAGTCTCTCCCATTGAATACTGGAACCATAGCATTTCACAGTGGCATTGGGACAGTTAGTCAGACACCACACTATTGCCCTAAACTTTTGTTTCTCCCATGTTTAACTGCCTTTCTTGTTGACCTTTCAATCCCAACTTCAAATTTTACTTCTCCCTCTTTATCATACCACCAAGCTATGATTTTTTTGTTTTACACTACCCATTGGAAAACCTTAATACATGAAATTAGATTGTATCTGGTTCCCATAGAATCTACTTCTAACACGATATTTCTAGGAATATGTACTAAAACATAGAATGCAACTGAAAGATAAACACTAAAGTATTTATAGAAATGTTAAATTATTTTAAAATCTATGCAGGCGTATAAATTAAGCATGTAGCAAAAACTGCAAATACTCACAAAATGCAAATACATTTCAGAAGCATTATTTAAATTGCACCATTATAGATTTTCAGTATAAGTTGTTCACTATCTATTCATAGCTCCTGGACTATAATTAGCTCTTGATTTTATGCATTGCCAAGTTTGCTGCCAGTGTTTGTCTCTCTCCCAAGGAACTGAAGGGACAAGCAGAGTCAACGTTATTCTCAACTGCTCCCAAATAAAATAAAATATACCTTTTGTGGCATGAAAGTCTAAAAAATCTCCCCACTTATTGCCATCATCTCATGGAGAAAGACATCTTTTCTTAAATTAAATATGGTATTTAGAACTTCCTTATAGGTCCTTTTATGCAGGTTAAATCTATGTCAAGGTCTCATGCAATTATACAACCACCAGGCAGCAAGTATCATATTAAGTAAATTAACATTTTTTTGTGTGGGATGGCCTTGTATCATTTAAACCCTGGCTCATCTCTGAGGCAAAGGACAGCTGCCAAACCTTAGCTGGACCTCAGTCTTGTATCAAATGATCTTTGGCTACTCTGATTGTCTAAATCAGGTTTTCTCAACCTCAGTGCTATTGACACTTTGACCCTAAGAATCCTTTGTTGTGGGAGCTGTCCGGGTGCATTGTAGGGTGTTTCGGAGCACCCCTGGCCCCTGTGGACTAGAAGCCAGCAGTACCCACTCTCCAACCACTTGTGACAGCCGAAAATTGTTTATAGAAGTTATCAAGGTCCCCGCGGGGGACCAACTAGTCGAAATAATAAAGAATAACATTAAATGCATCACATTTTCTTAACTAAGTTGCAAGAGATACTAAATTCAACATATGATTTTTTTTTAGATTCTACATTGTCAACAACATATATCTACTAAAATTAGAAACAAAAGCTATTGCTACCGAAACACACTCATTTATACTTAGTAAAAATGCCTTTTCTTGCTTTTCTTAGAAAGAAATCAAAGGAACAGATTCCTTTTAAATAAAGCAAGATTTATTTTCATTGAGAAATCACTTTTACTTTAATATAAATTAAAAGACATGATAGATCATCAGCATTTAGGATAAAAGTGAAAATCCATGATTACAACTGTCAAGATCTCATTGACCTTATTTCACATATGCATTCTGGCACAACTGGCAGAGTGAAAGGGCGGCAGTAAATTTCTCTGTTAAACAGTTCAGTCATATTTACCCTCTTATTGTCTCTATCATTTGCATTATAAGTCCAATGTAATGAGTTCCTAAAATGCCATGTGGGAAGATAACCAGAAGCACCAAATAAAAAACATATCTGGAAGTCACTGCATTCAATTCTAATACCCTTACACAATGTTATTTTTCTCCAAAACATTATTTGAGTCAGAAAGAACAATTCCACCAAACTATTGCAAGAATGTATTCCATCACAGGATTTTTTTCCTGGAGATAGTAAAGTGCTTCTCATTTTTCTGAGTCCAAAAATGCAGCTGGTGAAATTGGGCCATTCAGTAAATGCAGTGCCCGTTGTACTGCTAACAGATCAGTGGTGGTGTTTTATTCCCTAAGGTGAGCACTGAAGCTAAATCCACAGGAATATCTGAAAACCCCTAAGGTTAGGCAGAGGCACAGAGTATAAGAGCCTTGCCTAAAATCACAGAGCTATCTAAGACTTGCATGTACAGTTACAGAGTTCTAGTACTAGAAGGAATTTAACAATTATCTGACCGAATCTCATTTTACAGTTGAGGAAACTGAGGCCAAAAGAGATGAAGTATTTTGCCCTCCAGAAATCACAGAAAGTAGTGTCAGAACTGGGTTGGCTGGCAGCCCAACTGCTGCATACAAATATAAATAAGTTATTATGTAATGATACTGTAGATTCGCATGCCAAATTTTTTCCCTCTTGCCATTCATCTGTTACACGATGATTAATGAAGGAGTAGCATGGAAGTACTTTCACAGCACAAAATTCAGGGGAGTGCTTTTATCAAAGTGAGTGAGGACAGCCCCTGGGCCATCATCCACTGATCCTGATCACCTGGTTGGAGGAGTAAGATGTTCTTCAGACATTTGCTTTGGCAAAAAAATGGAAAGGGCAAAAGTGTTCTTCACCACCTTTCTGTTCTCTCTTACCTGTCCTCCCCAAATTCTCAAAAGTACCAAGTTGCCCCATGACTGCCCAAATCCCCTTCCAAAGGCCTTTCCCAGAAATGCCTTTCATAGCCCAAGCCCTGTGTTCAAAATCTTTCTTTATCCACTTCCTACTTACCTTAAATCTGATTTGTCCCAAGAGAAGGTTATCTATTGTGGAGATATTTTAGAAGATAAAGTCTTGCGGTGAGGTGATCGCTTAAATTTCCCGCCTAGAAGGCTCCCCACCCTACAGACTTGGACAATTGGTGCTATACATGTAGTTAAATGGATATAGTATATCCCTATATTCTCTCTTCCAAGATGCTCACTTTGTTTGCCCACATGGTGAAGTGAAGAAGTGAAGTGCAGTGAAGTCGCTCAGTCATGTCCGACTCTTTGCGACCCCATGGACTGTAGCCTACCAGGCTCCCCTGTCCATGGGATTTTCCAGGCAAGAGGACTGGAGTGGGGTGCCACATGGTAGTGATTATAAAGTCAAGTGATAATGTCCATCAGTGAAAATGAAAGTTCAGAAATCCTGACAGAGATAATATATGAGGCTGTAGATTGAGGATTAAGTAAAAGTTCATTGATCATTAGGTATGAAAGTATGGTGAGATCTTTGAGGGGAAGAGTATAGAGAGAAAATTAGAGAACTTAAAGTCAAGATCACAATCATTCATATATTTAGAAGATGAGAAAAAAAGGAATCAACAAAGACAAAATTGAGAACGAGCTATGTTTTGATGCAGTAAATCAGTTTCCCAGCCACTTTGCCAGAGCTCATCAGGTTAATGCAAATATAGCCTGTCTGTATTGAGATACATGGATTTATCTACCTCTTTCTACTAATGGCAGTGGGTCCCTGGTGGCTTAGGTAGTAAAGAATTTGCCCACAATGCCAGAAACTCAGGTTTTATCCCTGAGTTGGGAAGATCCCCTGCAAAAAGGGAATGGCAACCCACTTCAGTATTCTTGCGTGGAGAACTCCATTGACAGAGGAGCCTGGTGTGCTAGAGTCCATGGGATTGTGAAGAGTTAGACACGACTGAACGACTACACTTTGACTTTTCTTTACTACTAATGGCAAAACATGGCTTTATGATTGAGAAATGTTAAAAATAGTTGGTATATGTGAATGTTTGAAAACCATTCTTATAAAGGAAAACTAGCAGATGCAGAAAACAATAGCTTATTGAATTCTAAAACAGATTTTTATAAAATTGCATAATGACTTAAAAACTGAAAGCTTATTTCCATTTGAGAATAAAGACAGAAGTGCCAAAAGCTAACATGATTTATGCAAAAAAAACCTTGTGTTAAACTCACTTTATTTTGCTTTCTGAGATGATTATTTAACAGAAAACTCTAGGTTTGTGCCACAGACAAAATTTATTGGGATTTTAGGAAGTCATCTGATTAACACACTCACAATAACTCTCTTAAGGTAAGTGGAGGGAGAAATGTGAACTGAACAGGCATTCAGTCAGGTTACAGCTGTGACCAAGAGTGTTAAGTATTTCATCAGTATCAACCTGAAAGACAGTTTGCCTTGCCCTGGGTAGACAGCTGGCTTTGTACTAAACTTTGCAGTGTTCAACACTTTTATCAATAGTTCAGTTAAGTTCAGTCACTCAGTCATGTCCAACTCTTTGTAACCCCATGGACTGCAGCATACCAGGCTTCCCTGTCTATCACCAACTCCCAGATCTTGCTCAAACTCAAATCCATTGCATCGGTGATGCCATCCAACCATCTCATCCTCTGTTGTCCCCTTCTCCTCCTGCCTTCAGTTGAGTTCAGTCGCTCAGTCGTGTCTGACTCTTTGTTACCCCATGAACCGCAGTACGCCAGGCCTCCCTGTCCATCACCAACTCCCAGAGTCCACCCAAACCTATGTCCATTGTGTCGGTGATGCCATCCAACCATCTCATTCTCTGTCGTCCCCTTCTCCTCCTGCCCTCAATCTTTCCCAGCATCAGAGTCTTTTCAAATGAGTCAGCTCTTTGCATCAGGTGGCCAAAGTATTGGAGTTTCAGCTCCAACATCAGTCTCTCCAATGAACACCCAGGACTGATCTCCTCCTGCCTTCAATCTTTCCCAGTATCAGGGTCTTATCCAGTGAGTTAGTTCTTTGCATCAGGTGGCCAAAGTATTGGAGCTTAAGCTTGAACATCAGTCCTTCCAATGAATATTCAGAACTGATTTCCTTTAGAATTGACTGGTTTGATCTCCTTGCAATCCAAGGAACTCTCAAGAATTCTTCTCCAACACCACAGTTCAAACGCATCAATTCTTTGGCATTCAGCCATCTTTATGGTTCAACTGCCACATCCATACATGACTATTGGAAAAACCATAGCTTTGACTCTGCAGACCATTGTTGACAAAGTAATGTCTCTGCTTTTTAATATGCTGTCTAGGCTTGTCACAGCTTTTCTCCCAAGGAGCAAGCATCTTTTAATTTCATGGCTGCAGTCACCATCTGCAGTGATTTTGGAGCCCAAGAAAATAAACTCTCTCACTGTTTTCATTGTTTCCCCATCTATTTGCCATGAAGTGATGTGACCGGATACCATGATCTTAGTTTTTTTAATGTTGACTTTTAAGCTGGGTTTTTCACTCTCCTCTTTCACTTTCATCAAGAGGCGCTTTAGTTCCTCTTCACTTTCTGCCATAAAGGTGGTGTCATCTGCATATCTGAGGTTATTGATATTTCTCCCTGCAGTCTTGATTCCAGCTTGTGATTCATCTAGCCTGGCATTTTGCATGATGTACTCTACATATAAGTTAAATAAACTGGGTGACAGTATACAGCCTTGATGTACTCCTTTCCCAGTTTGGAACCAGTCTGCTGTTCCATGTCCAGTTCTACGTGTTGCTTCTTGACCTGCATGCAGGTTTTTCAGAAGGCAAGTAAGGTAGTCTGGTATTCCCATCTCTTTAAGAATTTTCCTCAGTTTGTTGTGATCTACACAGTCAAAAGCTTTCGTATAGTCAATGAAGCAGAAGTAGATGTTTTTTTCTGGAATTCTCTTGCATCTTCTGTGACCCAGTGGATGTTAACTTGATCTCTGGTTTCTCTGCCTTTTCTAAATCCCACTTGAACAAGAAGTTCTCAATTCATGTACTGTTGAAGCCTAGCTTGGAGAATTTTGAGAATCAAAATTGCAAATCAGTAGTCCTGTGTGATTCTTATAAAAACAAAAGAAGAACTAATAAAGTCACTTTCATAAAAATGTAGCATATAGATCAAAGAGATTATGATTCCACCCATTACTTTAGACCTAGAAAGTAAATAAATCCCAGAAATAAGCACATTTGGAGGATAACATTAATAATTTGAAATGTTTCTAGAAAAAGATTTGCGATAACTCTCTCTTATTGTCAGTAGAAATTATCTGGTATTGTTATTTTTAATGGAAAGTATTTTTCTACTTCAGGAATTATAGGGAGTAAATATATATATATATATATATATATATATATATATATATATCCTTGGATTCCACTCTTGAGTCTATCAGCATCTGAAAGTGAGACACTGAGTGAGGAATTAGTAACCAGTTAAGCTGTATTGGAAGTCAGGGGTGGGATGTTTCTAGTGGGTTTCCCAAAATTTCATCTCTGATGAGACAGACTTGGCTTCCCAGTCACTTGGGTGCACAGCTGAACAACACAGGCTTCCCATACAGAGGTGTTCATGCCTTAGAACTAATGTAGATGCACCCGCTTGGTGGAAGGCAGATCCAAAAGAGAGAGCCTCAGAGAGACAGAGCTGACCATACTCACTCTCTTCTTCCAAACCCACAGCTTCATAAGTCAGTTCCTTCCTAGGGGGAGTATGGAGTGGGGGGATTAGTCTGGAGTTTTACCCAAATTTTTCTCCTCAGCCTGTTGCATAGGCTGCCCAAAGAAGTCATTGAGAAGTTGCCTGCCTCTGCATGACCCTAAGATTAACAAATGTGCTTGCTATCCTATGAAGTTATTCTCAACATGAATAAAGTATCAAATTCTTTTCCAAGAAAGTACTCTTTCAGGAAAAAGTATTCAAACAGGGGTTCTCAGAATGGTGTAGAGGAGATTCTTAGACTATTTTTGGATCAAAGTCACTGTGAAAAGGAAAATAAGCACTCCACTTTCAGGAAGAGGTGGAAAGAAAGACAGAGCTAAGCTGTGGTAGGAAAACCAAAAGAAGGAGGGGCATGCCCCATGCAATATGTGTTTATTTAGTAACTTTTTAATTGAAGTATACTTGATTTACAATGCTGTGTTAATTTCTGCTGCACAACAAAGTGATTCGGTTATACATATATATACATGTATCATTTTCATTATGGTTTATCATAGGATAGGGAATATAGTTTCCTATATACAGTAGTACCTTATTGTTTATTTGTTCTCTATATAATAGCTTACATCTGATAAACCCAACCTCCCAATCCATCTCTCCCCTAACTTCCCTCTACCATGGCGACCACAAGTTGCCATGCCTGTGAGTCTCTTTCTGTTTCAAAGATAAGTTCATTTGTGTCATATTTTAGATTTCACATACAAGTGATACTGTATGGTATCTGTCTTTCTCTTTCTGATTTATTTCACTTAGTATGGCAAAATTTCTAGGTCCATCCATGTTGTTGCAGATGGCATTATTTCATTCTTTTTTAAAATAGCTGAATACTATTCTGTGGTGTATATATATGAACCACATCTTTATCCACTCCTCTGTTGATGGACACTTAGGTTGTTGCTGTATCTTTGCTATTTCTGTGTCTTTGCTATTATGAATAGTGCTGCTGTGTACATAGGGGGTGTGTACCTTTTTAAATTAGAGTTTTGTCTGGATATATGCTGAGGAATGGGATTGCTGGATGATACGGTAATTCTATCTTTAATTTTCTGAGGTCCTCCTGTTCTCCACAATAGCTGCACCAGCTTACATTCCCACCAACAGTGTAGGAGAACTCCCTTTTCTTCACATCCTCTCCAGCATTTATTTTTTGTAGATTTCTTAACAATGGCCATTCTGACTAGTGGGAAGTGATAACTCTTTGTAGTTTTCATTTGCATTTCTCTAATAATTAGTGATGTTAAGCATCTTTTCCTGTGCCTATTGGCCATCTGTATGTCTTCTTTGGAGAAATATCTATTTATCATTTGCCTATATTTTAATTGTTGCTTAGTTGTATGAGATCTGGTTTGTCATATTCTTTACAAATATTTTATCCCACTAGAAATTTTTTTTAATGAGAAAAGCTTTTAAGAACTTCTGGCTTTAGACTCAGGATTTAAATTTCTACTAAATGGCTGAAGGAAACCACTTTTTCTCAACTGGGTTTATGCTTTCTCTGAAGATAAGTCATATCTGTAGAATAGTAGAAGGCACATTGTTTTGCTTCAACCTGAAAACATATTTATTTCTCAAAAATCACTTGTATATGTAAGGAACAGAACTATGGGATAAAATGAAGAACTCAAACTCAAAACAAAACACAACTTTTTCATGTGCAAGTGGTAGTAACAGGACAAAAACCAGTAACTGTTAAATTAAGTAAAAATGCACCCCAAATGCTGTGGAAAGGCAAAGAAAGAAGTGGATATAGACCAAGCAGGTTGGGATAGATGAGATCTCTTTCAGCTTCAATACTGTTTTGAGTCCATGCCAGAAAGGATATTTGAACCTCTTATGAAACCAGAGATGGATGTGGATAAGTGGAGAAAAATCCTAGAACAGAGTAAGTGAAATGGATCACTGGTTTCCTCAGTCTCCTAGGATGACGTATGTTCCACATGGGGCAGAAAGACAAGTGGCAAGTGTTCCTCCACTGTGTCTTGGTGTGTTCTCCAGCAAAAGGCCGCAATGTGTGATTGTTCCCTTTGTATCTACTTCCCCACTAGGCTGGCATCTCCAAGAGGGAAGGATTCTACCTAGTTTTACTCACCATTTAACTCTCCTGTGTCTAGCATAGTAGCCAGTACATAATAGGTACTCAGTAGATATTTTTCATTGTAAGAATAAAACTAAGGGTCTTTTAGAAAGTAAAGCCAGTCATTAAAAAATGGCTTTATCTATATGAGTTATCTACAGTTTTCAAATTCATAGAGACAGAAAATAGAAGGGGCTGAAAGGGGAGAATGGGAGGTTAGTGTTTTATTGGTACAGACTTTGAATTTGTAAAGAGGAAAAGGTTCTGGAGATGGATAATGGAGATGGTTGCATGACAACATGAATGTCCCTAATGCCACTGAACTGTACACTTAAAAATGGTTAAAATGGTAAATGTTAGATTGTGTGTATATTTTGCCACAATAATTTTAAAAAAGGAATGGCTTTCCTGAGAAAAAAGCAGGGTTATTCTTGGAGGATGTGGGGATCACCTAAAAAGAAGCTTCTGATGTTTAGGAACCACATTCTATGACGTGCAGACAGATAAGTAAACCAAAGCAGAATTTGCTAGTGGAAGAAGACTCCTCAGACCATGATTTTAAAAACATGGATTCAGTCCAAACCCATCATGAGAGACAAGAACCAGAGCTTTCTCTCCTCTATTTCACAAGATCTGTCACCTCTCACTTAGCCGCCGGAGGTCAGTTTACCCATTCCTTAGTCATGGGACTGTCTATGCTCAGGTTCAGTGGACAAATGGTTTCAAGTTCTGTGAGGCTGGGGCCAGGGCCCCCAGCTGTCACTCACTGCGGTTCTTCTCAAGTTGTTTCTCCAGTTGGCTTCGTTAACGTTAACTTGAAACTTTGGCTTTTCCATTTTGAAGGAGCAGGCCCAGCCAGCAGCCATCTTGGCCGTCAACGGAGCACGAAAGCGTCAGCTTCCACAGGGCATGAAGCAGCTGGTCCCCGGCAAAGAGCGTGCTGTCCAAGGCCTGCTTCTGCCTGGGGACGTGCTTTCAGGAGAAGAATATCAGTGTGTTTCACCCGACGACATCTCCCTGCCTCCAGTCCCAGGAAGCCCTGATTCTCTCCTCTCTCCGTCCGACATGGAGCTGGAGGCGCGTGGCAGCCGGTTCCCCCGCCATCGCCTCAGTGGCCACGGGATGCAGACGGGGGCCAGCGGTCCAGGAGAGGCCCCTGAATCTGGCTTTCCTCCACCTGCTGCTTTTGCCGATGCTTGCAATGATAAGAGAGAAACGTTTTCAAGTCATTTTGAGAAGCCTTCCCCCCAGGTCCAAGCCGAGCCCCCATTAACCTCCCAAGGATTTCTGGAGAAGAGTACTGCCTTCCACAAAATCAGTGCTCAACTTCCAGAGAGCATGCGCAGTGAAGTGCATGACAGAGCTTCACAACAGCACCCCCAGGCTCAGGGACATTTGCTAGAAAGACCAGAGAAAACGCATGCTGATAATAACGTCACTAAAACCCGAAATAGGCTGCATGCTTCCCAGGATGCATTCTCGGGCCTCGGGTTTCATCCAGGCCCCAGCCAGGCCTGTCAGAGGCAAATGGTTCCCCGAGAAGAGATTATAAGTACACCAGCTAAGAACAGTATGGTCAGCCTAGCTGGCCAGGCCCCTAATTTTTCCAGGCTCCTGTCTAACGTAACTGTCATGGAAGGTTCTCCAGTGACTTTGGAAGTTGAAGTAACAGGATTTCCAGAGCCTACACTGACATGGTGGGTAGCCTATAATGACAAGCCGTAAACAGAAACAAATTGAATCTCTTCTCTAAGCAAATTATTCTGTGTGCACTAACTTTATCAAGTTTAGGGGAAGCTGGTTAATGTTCTACATCACGGCAGCTGTGCATGTTTCAATCTCACACCAAACCCCCAACTCTCATTTTTAGTAACCACATGGCTAATACTCTTAAAAAATAACCATATAAAATAGTAATTTAACCAAGTCCAAAAGCACTGCAACTTAGTTGCACCATTTTTTAGTATCAGTTTGACATTCCACATTTTTAAAGATTGTGGCTTGAACTTCTTTCCTACTGTTTATTTCTACACAAGCATGAAATTTTCTTGGTTTAATAACCTGAATTCAGTGGGAAAAAAAAAAAGCATTTGGATATTTCCCTTTTCTGTCATTTACCTGTTTCATCTTTTCCCTCTTGCAATAGAGTCACACATGCCACTTTTCTAATATTGTTTATTTCACTAAGATTTCTTTTTATAAATTTCTTCAATGTTGAAGATGGAATAAAAATATTGCCTTCATAGTTGCTTCTATGGTAGGCAATAAGCACCTTTTTGAAAGGTGGCATAATAACTGAGCTGTGAACAATGTGGTTTTACTCTAGAGACATCATTATTTTTAGCCTATTTATTTTAGTAAAAGTAAAACACAGAATACAGGTTTTAAATCATTGTTGTTATAAAAGCAGCTCTAACTTCCTTAACATGTGGGTTACTTTTAAACATTTAGAAACTTTTCAACCTTAAATATATTTCTTTGAGGACAGAGTTACTAAAATGTGAGCACAAGTTTATACTTATAAACCAAGTAAAATAGCATTTGTTTATCATAATGTTTCAGTAGACAATAACAATTTCAATTACTGTGTTTTCCCATTGATGGTACTTGAAGTGTGGATCAGTTATCTAAATTATTTATGAAAAAACATTGGTCTCTCAGATTATTAAATGAAATTGCACTTGGATTACAGTGCAGCCATTTATGCTTTTTGTCTTATTTTGTTGTCTTTACAATTGCATGTTTTTTACAGATCAGGAATTTCATATTTATGAATTTAAATATCAGTAAATTCATTATTTAATATCATTATTTAATTCATTATTAAATATCAGTTCACTCCAAAGAAAAAGGTTGTCTGAAGTGTTTCTTGTTTTTGTCCACACAAAAAAATGGCTTGGTTAGCATTTATTGTTGAAGAACTAGTGTGATATTATGAAAAAAAATATCTTGCCCTTGAATTTACAACAATTTTTCTCAGTTAACAACTGGCAAGCTGTCAGGGAATCAGTCTTAGGACACTCAGAAAAATGCAAAATCATCACTCAGGCACTGGGAATAGAAAGTGATTCAGGTTTGTCACCACTTCTTGGGTGGAACAACATGAGGAGAAATAAACAAGCAAGAATCTAGAGTGTGCAAAATAAACATTATTTGCTTTATACAATGCTGCAGCTAAGTGCTCATATTCATAAGAAACTTTTAGAAATGTGTCATTATAGTAACAATCCAATTGCATGGATGCCCTTTATAATTAGAAATCATTTTCTTCTAATGAAATTAATTCACAAAAATTAAATGAGCTCATCTTGCCAGCAAGTGCTATATCTGTACCTCCTTCTAAAGGGCACATTGGTATTCTCCAGGGATCTTTCAGGATGAGTCTGATGGGGAAGAGTCTTGCTTCAGTAGACTCTAAGAAGTCACAAGCTGCTGTTTCATAGCAGCTGAAAGAATGACACAGGTCAGATAGAAGGTGCCATTTCCCACTCATGGTAATTGTTGCCATGAGAATATGGTGGCCCAGTGTGACCAGATGGCCTGGTTTTGTTAAGAGGAGTTGGATATCTGAATTTTCATATGCAATAGTCTTAATTGTTAAATGTCAAAAAATTCAGTGTTTAAAAACACAGTCTGAGTCCATCAAATACTTCCTTGGCCACAATTGCCAACCACTGCTTGAAAGAAAAACAGCTCCACTGGGTTTCTGGTTGCTACAGAGTTCCTGCTAATGCTAGAAAATATTGCAGTAGCAATGGGCCCGATTGCAGTGCTTATTAGAATTGGAAATGATGTGAATAAACCATGATCCTGACTGTAAAACTCGACTCTCTGCTTCAGGTACAAGAAGGGCCAGAAATTGTCTGCAGATGGGCACTTGCAGGTTTTACACAAGGAGACAAGACACTTGGTGTTCATTCCGAAGGTATGCGAGGCAGATGCAGGCCTCTATGTGGTGCGGGCCCAAAACCCTAGTGGCATTCTCTCCTCCAGTGTCAACCTCCACGTGACAGGTAACCACAAGCCGCCCATCACGAGGATAAACTGGATCATGCTGTGTGTCATCTATGTTACCGTGTCCCTAATGTACTGGCTGTTCACACAGTAAGTGCAGGGTTGGCACCCATGGATGTCATTCTCATGAGCCTAAAGGACAACAATACAGCTGTTTATTTTCCTGCATCTCCCATTTAGCATCCCCCACCAAGTGTACTTCCAGTCTAGCCATATTGCTTTTTTGGCTAATGCCACAGGTCTGTGAAATAATCTAATTTTCTTTAGTGCTTTAATGTATTTGAAGAGCTTGGTAAATCATTAGCAGTGAATCAGGATACAGCTTTGAATTCTAGAAAGAAATGTGTTCCGTATAAAACCTAGTCAAATTATACCATGTTTATTCCCTCCTAATTTAAGAGCATGCATACCAAGGCTTACATAGACATGCAGATGTGAGTTTTATTTCAAAGCCAGCTGTTTGATAATCTGTTTTTAATTGTACTCATAAACATCTCTTTGTAGAGTAAGAACAGAAATGTTGAGCTAAAATTGTAACTTTCATTATTGTGCAAGATGTCTTTCAATTTTGCTTTTCCTGTCTTGATCCCATTTATTGAAATACGTTCTATGTAGTTTCAATGTAGCCTACATTCCTGAGTCTGAGGATGGCACTGCAAATAGTCATTCCTCCTGTTGATCTCATGAGTTTGACGTTGGAGAATAGATGTGCCATCAGCTTTAAATGGAGATTGAAATTTCCATCAGCTGTGTGTGTCACAGAGCAAGGTGGAGCATAGCTGCCGAGGTGGATCTACAGTACTCCTGTCCTTCCAGTGACATATTTTGGGCAGCTGTGTGTATACAATTGTAACCAACTCCTCTTGCTTCTAGTCTTGTCCTGCTGCTAACCATTTTTACAGGCATTATAGTGGTAAGGCATCTCAGTGCTCATTTTCCCATTTGGAAATGGGTTCATAATCTACCTCTTAGGCAATTGATGGTTTTAATTTCATGTCTTGTAAAGATCTGGAAAATGGAAAGTACTCTATGAAGGCTAAGGGTAATTATATTCTTTAATGTAATTTGTCATCACACGGCCTCCTGCCCACTATTTCTCCTTCAGGTATTGTTTCTTTAGAATATTAAAAATTAAAAGAGTGGAGTTAGTATGTGATTTTGAACTGTTTCCATGTAGGAAAATGATGTTTTCTGAATTGACACTTAAATACTTTCCAATTTCTTAAGACTATCTCTTTTTCAAAGATTTGAAATTAAACTCAGGGGGATATATTTAGTATGATCTCAGAGAGAAAAAGTATATAATAGGATGACATAAGATGAAGTCTATCCTTTTCTTATAATTATCCCTGTAATATTGAAGAATGTTCTGTGCCTTTCTGAAACATGTTATTCAGAAAAGAGGATCATCATCTTAGTTCATAAAAAAAATAAGCAGGTATAGGAGAAGTATTTGTTTTTAGATTTTAAATGTAGTCTCATCATGTTAGGGTAAAATCTATAGTTGAAAGAATATTCATTACAGATTTTTGATAGAGAGGAGGAATTAATTATGTTGCTGTAAAGACTGTCTGCAAATAAAAATATTTAAATTTAATATATTCAAGTTGATATTAAAAAGTTACTGGATGTTATCTGAAGATGTGAAATTTTTGGCTAAGTAAAAATATACGTGTGGCATATATTTTCTTGTGCTGTGTGTGTATTCAGTTTAATTAAAAAAATTAATCTCTTAATTTTCTT
Source organism: Odocoileus virginianus (assembly GCF_023699985.2). NCBI lineage: Eukaryota > Metazoa > Chordata > Mammalia > Artiodactyla > Cervidae > Odocoileus > Odocoileus virginianus. The sequence continues at coordinate 11,954,416 of NC_069686.1, forward strand.
AAAAATTTCAACAGAAACCTATTAAAAACTTCCATACGCAGTAGCCCAGGGAATTCATAGTCTCTTAATTCACCTATCCTTTCTGTCCAGTTTCAAGTATTGTGACTATCTTGCCAAATTGCTATTCTCATTTGAAGCTAAAGAGTAAAACCTACTTATGTCCAAAGAGGGCTGGCAGACCCAGGTAACAAATTCTTATCTTACTCTATCTCTATCTTGTTAATTTAGTGGGATCTCCCATCCCATTTTGTCAGTTTGGTTGAATTTTTTTAATAGGAGAAAATCAAACAAAAGTTTAATAGCATGTGTACATCAGAGAGACCCAGAAAAACTGGTTAATGCCAGCTTGGTTGAAATCTTGGTTTGAGGTTGTAAGGGCCTGGGAATTACTGGTTTGCTTTATCTGTTGCATGCTAGTTATTGCTAATCCTTTGAGGAGCAGAATGAGATATACATATACCCATGGTGTGTGACCAAATAAGGCATATAAAGTCCCTGATATATTTGATTTATATATCAAATATAAGGTATATCTGTGTGTATATATATATATATAAGCTTTATATATATATCTATATCTCACATGTTTTTATACATATATACATAAAGCTCAAATGTTGAAATAGAGCATTATGCTGATAGTCTTTTTATAGTTCCAGTAGCTGTGTGTCTGTCTGTCTTTTTATCTATCATCTATTCATCCATCCATCCATCTATTTATTAATATTTACCTATCTACCCACTTACCTACCTACTTATTTTTCCTGGTTACTCACTACCTAGTAATCCCCACAGCAGTGAAGAATAGCTTGCTGTTCAGTTATTCTTCAGGCTATATTTTAATTTCAAATACTTAAGTGTGATTATTCTTTTGGTTAAAATTTTTGTCTTGATGAAAAATTCCCCTTATGAAAATATGAACCAAAATTATTGGTTGAAAGTTAAGAAAAGCTTAGGAAATGGACATGATGTTTCTCTTTTGAGATATATATATATATATATATATATATATATATATATATATATATGAATGATTTATACCTATTTACTTCTAAATTCTGGACAGTTAGCAATATCAAAACATTTTTCAATACGAAAATGAAAATGACAAAAAAATTTTAAAGAACCTATACTCGATACCAAGGCAAAATCATTTTTTCCTGTTTTTATTTCCTAACAAAAGGATGTATAAACATTTGATGGTAAAGTTTTTTTTTTTTACATTCAATTCCAGGACAAATTTATCATAGGAATCATCATATTTGAATCTTCACATATTCTATAATATATAAAATATTTGGAAAAATAAGCAGGAACATTTAGCTTATTCATTCAATAATGGTAACCATTACTTAAAACCAAGACACAGCTTAAAGTAAATTATTGCAAGAACTTCCTAACCACTTCATCCAAATTTAAATTTCTTCAGGTATCACACAAAGCCCTTCAGTACCTATGTTTCCATTTGTAGCCTCTGTTTGATCCCTTCTGATCAACATCAAGTGATACCTAACTTCAAGTTGTACCCTATCATGCTGTTACTTCTCTTCAGTCCTCCTTCCCAGAACTGCCTTATTGTAGTCCACCCAACTTTATGTGGCTTAATTCCTGCTTATCCTTCCAGGTCCTTTTGAGACACAACCTCCCCAGGAAGACTTCTGACCCATCAAGTCCAGTATAGATGTTTCTGTCATGTGCCCTGTCATCATCCAAGCTGCCCTTGTCATGTCCCTTAATAGTTGCATCGGAATTGCATGCATGAGCATCTGTCTCCTGGCTAAAGTGAGAGATGCTTATCAGCAGGATCTGTGACAGCTCTGTTCATCATCATGTTCTCAGCACCTAAGGCATAGTCACACTCGATATTTTTTGAATTGTTGTCAGAGGTAAGAAAAGATAAGCCTAGCTTGTTTTTCCTTTTTCTTTTGGAGAGATGGATGGGAAAATGTAAAAATACAAAGATGTTATTTGTTTGCCTGATTATTATTTCCTGTTATGGAAATTAACCACTTAGAATCAGATTCTAACTGTGGAGGATACATAAAACTCTCTCACCTAACCTATGAAACTTAAGAGAGAACCCTTCAGATCATCGGGCTTTCCTGGTAGCTCAGCTGGTAAAGAATCTGCCTGCAATGCAGGAGACCCTGGTTTGATTCCTGGGTTGGGAAGATGCCCTGGAGAAGGGATACTTACCCACTCCAGTACTCTTGGGCTTCTCTGGTAGTTCAGGCAGTAAAGAATCCACCTGCAATGTGGAGACTTGGGCTCTATCCCTGGGTTGGGAAGATCCCTTGGATGAGGGCATGGCAACCCACTCCAGTATTCTTGCCTGGAGATTTCTATGGGCAGAGGAGTCTGATGGGCCATAGTCCATGAGGTTGCAAAGAGTTGGACATGACAGAGCGACTAAGCACAGCACAGCTTCAGGTCATCTGGACTGCACCCAAATTGAAACTTTAAACTTAAAAATCTGTGATGGCTCTAGTAGTCAAAATAATATTGAGGAGATAAAAGTCAAAATCCAGGATCATTTTCCCAGCATTTTAAAGTAGATATCAGTCAGTTCAGTTGCTCAGTCGTGTCTGACTCTTTGCAATCCCATGGACTGCAGCAATGCCAGGCTTCCCTGTCCATCACCAACTCCTGGAGCTTACTCAAACTCATGTCCATTGAGTTGGTGATGCCAGCCAACCATCTCATCCTCTGTCATCCCCTTCTCCTGCCTTCAATCTTTCCCAGCATCAGAGTCCCTTCCAATGAGTCAGTTCTTCACATCAGGTGGCCAAAGTATTGGAGTTTCAGCTTCAGCATCAGTCCTTCCAATGAGTACTCAGGACTGATTCCCTTCAGGATGGACTGGTTGGATCTCCTTGCAGTCCAAGGGATTCTCAAGGGTCTTCTCCAACACCACAGTTCAAAAGCATCAATTCTTCAGTGTTCAGTTTTCTTTATAGTTCAACTCTCATATCCATACATGACCACTAGAAAAACCATAGCTTTGACTAGATGGACCTTTGCTGGCAATGCTTTGTTTTCCAATGGCCTTTGGCCAGGCAGGCTCCTCAGTCCATGGAATTTTCCAGGCAAGAGTACTGGAGTGGGATGCCATTTCCTTTTCCAGAGGATGATCCCGACTGGGGGATTAAACCCAGGTCTCTCGCATTGCAGGTAGACGCTTCACCCTCCGAGCTACTAGGGAAGCCCAAAGCAGATATAATCAGCTGTAAATCCTCATTAGGTGTAAGTGGAGAAGTGGGCACCTCACCTCTCAGTGACTAAGTGCAAATTGCCAAAACCAGAATTTATGTACATCTTAACAACACTGCACAAATTATCAGTATTTTATTGTAGCTGGGGCTCAATAATCTGATTGTGAACAGATCTAATTTAAAACTGACATTTCATTTATAAATGTAAATCTAAAAAAAAAAGCCAAATGCAAAAATTTAGATTATTTGAATTCCAAATGAAGGAAGGAAAAATTACTGCATCTTGTTCCACGATATTCATTTTTATTCATGACCATTCCTTCCTAGAAATTGCCATCTGAAACTTTTGACATTCCTGTGGTAGGTACAGTATTTTAAGTGTGTCCATGAAATAAGTTAGCTGAAACAAAATAAAATATCTCCTCCTAGTACACTCTGGTATTGTGCGTGTCAATGCAAATGCCAAAGCATGACAGACTGTTTTCCATTTATAATAAGCAGAATCTTGAGCTGCATCAAAGAGCCAAAAGATTTACATTCCCTAAATGAAACAGTGTCCTGATCAAAGCAACAGTAATTCATTTTCTCCAGTCTCTTCACATGAGATGAGATTTGAATGTTATCAGCTGTGTATGAATTCAGCCTCAATACAGAAAGCACAAAGCTGCTGGATTTGGCTTTTCCCCAAGAATCTCCACACCGCTATTCCTTGTGTGGGTGAGAGTTTATATAACATAACGAACCACCCAAGCATTGGGGGCGGAAGTTGGATGCATGACACTCTTCCAGATGACCAAGTCTTTGATTCTGGAGTTTGAGTATTTGGCTGGATAGCTCTACCTTCTGTTCAATAGAAATTTCATTTGTTTAAGCCAGGACTTGGCAAACCTAATTTTTTGGATCCTCTTTTTTAATGCCATAAAATTAATACCCTATCCTCCTCAAAGGACAAGGGAACAGAAAAAATTATATAGACATGGATGTTTGTGTGCATATATTTCCAGTTAGCGCAATCAAAATCTGGTGAAATTAAAACATATTTTAACCATAGGGGTAACTGGAAAAATTGATGATTTTTTTTTAAACTAAAACAATAAGTACATAATTGGAAGTTTTCAATTTGAATTCTGATGGCTTCCTGCTATGGCTCTTTTCCCATTCAGAACCCACTTAAATATCGATACTTGTAAAATAATAGCTCCAGAACTGGCTAATGAAACAACCTTTTCTGTTTGTCATTCAACAACTGTTATTTTCCAAAAACTTTTATTGATTCAAACAATTAAAAAATGGTATTTTTTTGATATTAGCATTAAAATATCATTTAATGAAATTTTTTGAAGATAAAAATTCAAAAGATCAAATAAAAAGGAAGCTTACCCAATGGCAAATAATCTCTAACTCTTATTGTTTTAATAAAGGCAGAAGGCTACCTTTTTTTGTAACAAATATTATGCAGACCTCCATACAAACAGGCAGTTGGCAAGCAGGGCAGCTGGAAGTGCAAAGCAGGAAACCAGGTACCTGGCAGGATCAGAAAAGCTAAATGCCCATCTGCTCCAAAGGGTCTTTTCTAGCAGCCATTGCATGCTGACCCTCAAAGGCCTACTTTTGATGCAAGTTAATGGAGCTCTCGAAGAAGCCTCTTAAATGTGCATTTATTCATTTCTGTGCGTTTTAAAGGAGTAATAGAATTTATCATCACATCCTGATCTGGGTTATCAGATTAAATAAGAACGTTTTCCCCCACCAAAAAAAAAAACCCTCAACACATTCTTGTGAGGAAACGGGGTATGTGGGAACCTTATCTTCTGTTCCACTAAGTGTGGGGAATTAGGGGACCAGAGGGGAGAAGAAACCAAACATCAGGATGAGAAAACTGAGTAAGCTTTGGATTTCATTCTCCCTCTCCGGATGAATTTCCTATGGATCTAGGAAATTTATGTGGGGACCTCCCTGAGAGGAAGTGAGAGGCCCCAATAAAATGTGTCTGCGTGATGGTTTTAGTTACTGGATTAGAGTAACTGTATTGGTTGAAGTGTCAGGGTGAGCCCTCAATCCACAACAAATGCTCTCAAGAAGGCCATGGTAGACGTGGAGACAGAGGAGACAGAGAAAGTGGTGACTGGTGGTGACAGAAGCTGGTGACAGAAGCTTGCTGCAGCTGCGGCAAGCCACACAAACCAGAGGCGGACCCCACCTGATGCGGAGGAGCAATGAACGAGAAGTCCTTCCCTGGAGACTTCAGAGAGAGCCCGATCCTCCGAATGCCTTCATGTTGAACTTCTAGCCTTCAGAACTAAGAATAAATTTCTGTTGTTTTTAAGGCAGCCAGCTTGTGGTATTGTCCTCCTTCAGTATACTTGGGGATTGGTTCCAGGACACCTCTTTCTTCTACAGATACCAAATACTCAATCCCTTATGTAAAACAGCGTTGTATCTGGGAACCTTCCTTTATCAGCAGGAGGCTACCTGCTGGGCATCAGCAGCTACTGTTCTTTGTTACAGCAACCCCAGGAAACCAATGCAAAATGTCTTAGAAAAACCCAGTCAAGTTTTTCTCTGGCAATATTCACTAGTAGACATAACTAGCCTTTCCAATAAGCACTCCCAGGTTGTGCTGGAAGGCCTCAGTTCTCTTTTTGATCTGGGGGTCACCTTGGTATATTTCAGTCAACCAGTAACTATTCATCCTCTAAATGAACACTGTCCCCTAAGTACACCACAGTGTACTAAAACCAGACCAATGTTTTAACATAAAGCTACAAACCAATATTACTCATAAACATAAACACAAAAATTCTCAACACAATACTAACAAATTGAATCCAACAGTGAATAAACAAACTTTCACATACAATGGAATTTTTTTCCCCAGATATACAAAGCTGATCCAATACTCAAAAATCAGTCAGTATAACCCACCACATCTACAGGCAAGAAAAGAAAAACCATATGATTATATCAATTGCTTCAGGAATAACATTGGAGAAAATTTAATGCATGTTTATGATAATTAAAAAGAAAAACTCTTAAGAAAACTAGTAACAGAAGAAATTTCCTCAACTTGATAAAGAACATCTACAAAAAACATATAACTAACATCATATTTAATGATGAGAAATTCCTCCCTGCCACCCCAAGACTGGGAAGAAGATAAGAACATCCTCTCTCGCAACTCTCATCCAACATTATACTGTAAGTCCTACCTAGTAAATAAGACAAGAAAAGGAAACAGAAGTTCTGTAGATTGGAAGAGAAATAATAAGCTTTTGTTTATAGAAAACATGATTTTGAATAAATATTAAATGAATATAGCAAGTTTGCCAAAACCATTGTGCAGAAGGCCTGCACCAATGGTATCCAGGAGAAAGGCAAGGAATTAACAATAAATGAATCACATTGAATCAGGCATCTTTAGAGATCAAGACAAAACGTGGGAAATCTGAACTTGTCTCTTTTCCAAAAATTAATTACAGACATCATGGATACTCAAAATCTAGTTGCAACATCTCACACTTTATTTTTCTTGCAGCTTTCTGCATTACTTTGGGGGGTTTTGAGAAAGGTAAATTATTTGAAGTAGGCAGTGATCAATAGAACAAGGGAATATTTGATGTGGAACATAAATCAAACTTTATCATTTTCTGCCATTGTCATTATCAGAGAAAGAAAAACAGACATTGTAATTATAGAGTTGTAGAGCTGAGCTTTCTCCAACAATAGCGTACTAATATTAGAACAAAAGGAGTCCTTTTAACCTCTGACATCAAACCCCAGAGTGGATGATTCATCAGTTGGTACTCTGCTGCACTGCAAGAGTGAATGTATTGCCCATGCATGGATAAGTGCTTTTCCTATCAGCAAGGATGGACTCATGATAGCATGTTTCTAAGATTTCTTGATAGAAATTGGAACTAAAATATGTCAGCCATTATATTATACTTTAAAAAGTAATCAGTTTCATAATGTCACATTTTGGCCAATTAATAAAAAGATGGAATACAATTGACTACTTTGGCACCTACATATAACTAGAAACTTCAATGCAATTTTCTTGATGGTAACTATAAGTGCTTTCTTCATTTCTATGTTCTTGAAGGTAATTTTTGGTCATATTATCATTTGTCTAAAAATACAACTGGGTGCTTGCTTTGGTAGCACATATACTAAAATTGTAACAATACAGAGATTAGCATGGCCCCTGCGCAAGGATGACATGCAAATTTGTGAAGCATTCCATATTTTTATGACTCTGAGGGGTGGGGTGGGGAGCGAGGTGGGAAGGGGGTTCAGGATGGGGTATACATGTACACCCATGGATGATTCATGTCAATGTATGGCAAAAACCACTACAATATTATAAAATAATTAGCATCCAACTAAAACAAATAAATTAAAAAAATACAATTGGTATTATACCTTATCACTTAAAAGAAAATTTACTGATGTACTACAAAGGCCAAGTGTTAAACTTGTATTTTATCAAATTCTTTATCAACTTAATCATATTAAAAACAGTGAAGCACTGTTATGTGTCTACTCAGGACATATAAATGGATATGCAAGCAAACCACTCAGTTTTTGTTCAAATCTATGGCAGCATACTATGTAATTGCACACATATTGATTTACTATTACAGTTAAAAATGGATCTCAAAAAAAAAAAATGGATCTCAAATCATGAATAATGACCGGGCATCAGAGAATGTACACGTGCAAGTCATGACAACAGTCTAAGGTTACGGGCTGGTTTTCTTGACACATGAGTCCCATTCTTCTGTGCTCTGACTCTAAACCATCATAGGTAAAAATTCAGTAAGTTAGCGGGATGGTACCACCTCACAGAGAACTTCATAATTAGGAAAATACATATGGTTTCTTTAAATATGAGAAATTATTAATCGGCTCAATCACAGTTTTGTAGCTCAGTGTGCCCCATGTCACTAATGTCATTGTGAATTAATAAAAACCTTTTCAAGGATTTTGGTATGGGTTCTTATCCATATGAATTAGGTAATACACTAAACTCCCAGGTGATGTATGATATAATCAGGTTAGGAAAACATCTCTTCTTAGTGGAACCAGTGTCATGAGGAACTGATGACCAAGAGTTAAAATAGTCATTTCTTATTTTAATGATTGTGTAATACAGACATATATTTATGTGCATGATACAACAAAAAATACTCAGCACAACTGCAATTTTTTAAATATATGATGAAAAACCAATGTTTCCAAACACAATTCCCAGATTACTGATGAACAAGGAGAAATATTCTTCAGATTTATATACAGCCATATGAACTCCAAATATAAATCCATTTAAATCCCTCCTAGATAGAAATGCAGAGACTTTATTTCTAAATAGAACTTAGAAGTTACTTTTATTTAAATGTAATAACAATATCATAAGTCATGCCTGAGAAGCAGCACGTTTTTTTAATCTATTGTCTACTATATTTGTGTCTTCTGTATAAAGTACTGAATGTGAGTTATTAAAGATGGATTTTTCTAGTTTATTCCTCAAGGTTATTAAAGCGTGTATCATTACTGCAGAAACAGATGTTTTGGTGTTCATATCTTTTTTATCCCTAATGGTTTACACTTGCAGATAATGAAATGTATATTATGTCTACTAAGTACCTGGAAACAGTATAGAATTTACATGCCTGTTTCTCAGCTCCACTAGGAGTTCTTTGAAATGTAATTTAACATTAAATTCTTGTAAAGGTAATAACTTTAATATGATTTTCTCATTCACCATTTGCAGGTAGGGGATATTTATTATCATATGAATATTGATTCATAAATGCTTTTAAGGAATGCTATTGCTCTAATTTAAGAGAGAAACTTTTCATTGTATTTAATATTTGATAGGGAATATACTCCTCTTTAATATCCCATTACAGAAGAGTAATCTGTTTGTAACAGGACAGTGACCAAATTAAATGAAGACAGCTTTCTAAAGTCAAATATACTGGTTTCTATGGTGTAGTCTTTTGCCATGAGAAAGGAACTAGCTATTGCATTCATTTCTCCTATGACTTTCTCACCATGTCATTAACTTAATGGGAAAAAGTTTAGAAGATATGATATAATAAAGAATTTGTTTGCCTATCACTAAATAACTGATTGTATATGGCATAGATAATTTAACCCAGTGGTCATATTAAATATTTTTCAGGTTCACAGAACTGTGAAGTTCATGAAATTGAATTCCATGTTAGACAAAAACAAGAAGTATTGTTTAAGGAGATATTGTCTATTTATTGATACATGAGATGATAAAGACAAGATGTCAAATAATAGCTATAACATTATGGTGAAATGACAGGTGGAATGAAGGATGGAAAACTGAAAGAGATGCAGACTCAGTTATGATTATATATTAATGGTCTTCTCTGTGATGCTGGTTGGAAAAATATTGTATCTTCCTCCTTTCTTCTGTTTTGGAGTAAATACACATTAATGTACATATGCATGTACATTTATAGATCCATATATATCTACAAACTTGGATACAAATGCATCTAGTTGTATCTATATTCATAACAAGTGTCTTCTGAAAATCTTACAAAGAGTTGGTGTAGAAAATCATCCCAGGCACCCTCATCTCTTTCCATATGATCATTCCATCAGAACTGAACTGACCCTGAGACTCATGGGTTAGCTTCAGGAAAAACACCTCCAGTATAGCACACAGACCCTGTCATGTAAACATCTAAGGCTTAGATGAGACGACAGAGGATGAGATGGTTGGATGGCATCACCGACTCAATGGACATGAGTTTGGGTGGACTCCAGGAGTTGGTTATGGACAGGGAGGCCTGACGTGCTGCAGTCCATGGGGTCACAAAGAGTCGGACAACTGAACTGAACTGAACTGATGGGGGACCAGCAGCATCAGCATCACCCAGGAGCTTGTTGAAAAGGAAGAGCCTCAGATTCCACCCCAGAGCTGCTGAAACAGAATCTACATCTTAGCAAGACTCTCAGGTTATTTTTAGGCATATTAAATTTTGAGGAACATTGTTTTAGAGAATGCTTTGGTTTTTAACGACTTCAAGCCTTGTATGCAGTAACTTCATGTTGGTTCATCTGTGCTCCAAATTTATAATATTCAAAATGGAAAAATTCAACACTGTCATAGGAATATCGAGATAGTTTGACCGATTTCTATAGTATAAATAGTAAAAGAAGTTAGAGTGGTAAGGACCATCCTGGAATCTGTAGAATCCTATTTGAAAATTAGTTTAGGTTGAGGGCTTACATTTTTAATCAGAGAGTTTTGACAATGTGTGTGGTTTAGGCAATGCCACCAAGAACTCTGCAAAATAGATTCCAAAAGAATATGTTCTATTCTGTGTTCTAAAGCCCGCAGTGCTAGTCAATAAAGTCCTTGAGGGCCACAATAGGCCAGGCAAATTATTAGACAAGGCCAGTATGTGTCTATTTGAAAATATGCCAAATATTTACTCAGAATGGATAAAATACTCTCGGCATTTAGAACTTCTTTTGGTGGGAGACGGGGTGCAGGAAAACAGAAACCATTTGCAATTATATTCAGAGTTGTATGCCCCACCAATGAGCATAAATAGCCAACAAGTCAATGCCAACATTGAATGCCCTTTGGAAAATTTAGCAATGAATTCCCAGGACACACTATTTCAAGTGACCTAAAAACTTCAGTTATAGAGGGATTACTTAAATGTTTTGCAGTAAAAGTAATCTAAATCTTAGTAGATTGTTAATATTTATTGCTGCCATTTTTATAATCAGACATTAACAAGCAAATTTTGCTATTCATGTTATAAGAATTAAAGTATATTTTTGATGCCAAACACAGTACAAAGTTTATATGGCTATTTTAATAACATTGACAAATATATTAAAATTTGGCATTATTGATATTTAAATTATATGACCTTAGCTGTATAATGCATTGTCAGAAATAAACAAATTATAACTAAAGTTCATTTTCATTTTAATTATCTGGTGATAGATATGATTTTCCATATCTAATCTGAAATTGCCATTTGACAATTCTAGATTCAGTTCAGTTTAGTCGCTCAGTCGTGTCCGACACTTTGCAAGCCCATGGACTGCAGCACGTCAGGCCTCCCTGTCCATAACCAACTCCCAGAGTTTACTCAAACTCATGTCCATTGCGTTGGTGATGCCATCTCACCATCTTATCCTCTGTCATCCCCTTCTCCTCCTGCCTTCAATCTTTCCCAGCATCAGGGTCTTTTCAAATGAGTCAGCTTTTCTCATCAGGTGGCCAAAGTATAGGAGTTTCAGCTTCAACATCAGTCCTTCCAATGAATATTCAGGACTGATTTCCTTTAGGATGGACTGGTTAGATCTCCTTGCAGTCCAAGGGACTCTCAAGAGTCTTCTCCAACACCACAGTTCAAAAGCATCAGTTCTTCGGCACTCAGCTTTCTTTATAGTCCAACTGTCACATCCATACAAGACTACTGGAAAACAATAGCTTTGACTAGATGGACCTTTGTTGGCAAAGTAATGTCTCTGCTTTTGAATATGCTGTCTAGGTTAGTCATAACTTTCCTTCGAAGGAGCTAACGTCTTTTAATTTCATGGCTGCAGTCACCATCTGCAGTGATTTTGGAACCCCCCAAAATAAAGTCTGCCACTGTTTCCCCATCTATTTGCCATGAATTGATGTGACCAGATGCCATGATCTTAGTTTTCTGAATGTTGAGCTTTATGCCAACTTTTTCACTCTCCTCTTTCCCTTTCATCGAGAGGCTCTTTAGTTCTTCTTCACTTTCTGCCATAAGGATGTGGTCATCTGCATATCTGAGGTTATTGATATTCCTCCCGGCAATCTTGATTCCAGCTTGTGCTTCATCCAGCCCAGCATTTCTCATGATGTACTCTGCATATAAGTTAAATAAGCAGGGTGACAATATACAGCCTTGACGTATTCCTTTTCCTATTTGGAACCAGTCTGTTCTTCCATGTTCAGTTCTAACTGTTGCTTCCTGACCTGCATACAGATTTCTCAAGAGATAGGTCAGGTGGTCTGGTACTCCTACTTTTTCAGAATTTTCCACCATTTGTTGTCATCCATTCAGTCAAAGGCTTTGGAATAGTCAATAAAGCAGTAACAGATGTTTCTCTGGAACTCCTTTGCTTTTTCGATGATCCGGTGGATGTTGGCAATTTGATCTCTGGTTCCTCTGCCTTTTCTAAATCCAGCTTGAACATCTGGAAGTTCACGGTTCACATTCTGTTGAAGCCTGGCTTGGAGAATTTTGAGCATTACTTTGCTAGCATGTGAGATGAGTGCAATTGTGCAGTAGTTTGAGCATTCTTTGCCATTGCCTTTCTTAGTGATTGGAAAGAAAACTGACCTTTTCCAGTCCTGTGGCCACTGCTGAGTTTTCCAAATTTGCTGGCATATTGAGTGCAGCACTTTCACAGCATCATCTTTTAGGATTTGAAATAGCTTAACTGGAATTTCATCACCTCCTCTAGCTTTGTTCATAGTGATGCTTTCTAAGGTCCACTTGACTTAACATTCCAGGATATCTGGCTCTAGGTGAGTGCTCACACCATCATGGTTACCTGGGTCATGAATAAGTTTTTTTGTACAGTTCTTCTGTGTATTCTTGCCACCTCTTCTTAATATCTTCTGCTTCTCTTAGGTCCATACCATTTTTGTCCTTTATTGAGCCCATCTTTTCATAAAATGTTCCCTCGGTATTTTCAATTTTCTGGAAGAGATCTCTAGTCTTCCCCACTCTATTGTTTTCCTCTATTTCTTCGCACTGACCACTTAGGAAGGCTTTCTTATCTCTCCTGACTATTCTTTGGAATTCTGCATTCAAGTGGGTATATCTTTCCTTTTCTCCTTTGCTTTTGCTTCCCTTGTTTTCACAAATATTTGTAAGGCCTCCTCAGACAGCCATTTTGCTGTTTTGCATTTCTTTTTCTCAGGGATTTTCTTCCTCCCTATCTCCTGTACAATGTCACTAACCTCCATCCATAGTTCATCAGGCACTCTGTCTTTCAGATCTACTCCCTTAAATCTATTTCTCACTTCCACTGTATAATCATTAGAGATTTGATTTAGGTCATACTAGAATGGTCTAGTGGTGTTCCCTACTTTCTTCAATTTAAGTCTGAATTTGCCAATAAGGAGTTCGTGATCTGAGCCACAGTCAGCTCCCGGTCTTGTTTTTGCTGACTGTATAGAGCTTCTCCATCTTTGGCTGCAAAGAATATAATCAGTCTGATTTCGGTGTTGACCATCTGGTGATGTCCATGTGTAGACTCTTCTCTTGTGTTGTTGGAAGAGGGCATTTGCTATGACCAGTGTGTTCTCTTGGCAAAACTCTATTAGCCTTTGTCCTGCTTCATTCTGTACTCCAAGGCCAAATTTGCCTTTGAGTTACTCCAGGTGTTTCTTGACTTCCTACTTTTGCATCCCAGTCCCCCATAATGGAAAGGACGTCTTTTTTGGATGTTAGTTCTAGAAGGTCTTGTACGTCTTCATAGAACTGTTCAACTTCAGTTTCTTCAGCATTACTGGTTGAGACACAGCTTGGATTACCGTGATATTTAATGGTTTGCCTTGGAAATGAACAGAAATCATTCTGTCATTTATGAGATTGCATCCAAGTACTGCATTTTGGACTCTTTTGTTGACTATGATGGCTACTCCATTTCTTCTAAGGGATTCCTGCCCACAGTAGTAGATATAATGGTCATCTGAGTTAAATTCACTCATTCCAGTCCATTTTAATTCACTGATTCCTAACATGTCAACGTTCACTCTTGCCATCTCCTTCTTGATCACATCCAATTTGCCTTGATTCATGGACCTAACATTCCAAGTTCCTATGCAGTATTGCTCTTTGCAGCATCGGAACTTGCTTCCATCACCAGTCGCATTCACAACTCAGTGTCATTTTTGCTTTGGCTCTGTCTCTACCTTCTTTCCGAAGTTATTTCTCCACTGATCTCCAGTAGCATATTGGGCACCTACCAACCTGGGGAGTTCCTCTTTCAGTGTCCTATCTTTTTGCCTTTTCATACTGGGTATGAAGCAGACTTGAGTATGGCATAAGCCCTCTTGGAGGAGGTTGCTATTAACCCCACCATAGAGCTGCCAGAACTTATACAACCTGGGAAATAGACTCTTGGAGGGCACAACAGAACCTTGTGCACCAGGACCCAGAAGAAAGGAGCACTGACCCCGCAGGAGACTGCCCCAGACTTTCCTGTGTGTGTCTGGGAGTCTCTGGTGGAGGCGTGGGTCAGTGATGACCTGCTGCAGGGTTGGCACTGAGTATAGCAGTATACTGGAGAAGGAAATGGCAACCCCCGGCAGTACTCTTGCCTGGAGAATCCCATGGAGGGAGGAGCCTGGTGGGCTACAGTCCATGGGGTCTCAAAGAGTCGGACACGACTGAGTGACTTCACTTTTTTTTTTTTTTTCTTTTTTAGCAGTACATGCATGGATCTTTTGAGGTTGGTTACCATTATCTTCATTACCTACACCATAGTTTGGCCCCAAGTAAATAGCAGGGAGGGAACACAGCTCCACCCATCAACAGAAAATTGGATTAATGATTTACTGAGCATGCCCCTGCCAATGGAACAAGACTCAGTTTCCCCCTCAGTCTGTCCCACCAGGAAGTTTCCATACGCCTCTTATCATTCTCCATCAGAGGGCAGACATACTGAAAACTACAATCACAGAAAACTAACCAGTTTAATCACTTGGACCACAGCTTTGTCTAACTCAATGAAACTATGAGCCATGCACTGTAGGGGCACCCAAGACAGACAGGTCATGCTGGAGAGTTATGACAAAATGTGGTCCACTGGAGAAGGGAATGGCAAACTACTTCAGTATTTTTGCCTTGAGAACCCCATGAACAGTATGAACAGTATGAAACCCTAGATATGTAGATATACTAGATGGGATAAAAGTAGATGATAAAGCTCATGTTGTAGATAAAGTAGATGAGATAAAATTCAGCCCATCTTTTGATGTTGCTCTGAGGAATCTAGAGGCATCAGAATCTTTTTTTAATTAGATAAACATAGGCTTTTTGTTGAGGTTGTCATGTATCTTCTTAACAAGTTAATTGAAATCCTTGAATAGTGCTTATTAAAATAGTGGAACACTGATTTTATAAAATATAGCATGCATTTGAGCCTGTTTTAATCATCTTGCATTCAGATAGAAATAGAGATGAGCACTTGTTTTAAAGATATGGGCTATTCTGAATTACTCCTCTCAAATGTTACTGCTTTGAAGTGCCAAAGACCTAAATTCTAATCCTAGCTCTGCTACAGAAGAGCTCTGAGGATTTAGGCAACTAAAAATCTCTGTCTCTTATGTTCTTTGCCTGTGAATGATGGTATAAATTAAACCATCTCTTAAAGTGCTTCCAGCTCTCACTGATCTCTAAGGTGTATTAAACACACAAGTGCATCCTTGGTTTTCTCATTAGAACAGACAGATGATATTACCAAGGACTTGATAGGTGGGGGCCAAATGATCTAGAGGCCAGCCAAGTTTTAGAATAAAATTTCAAGGAAAGTTTTCTGGGGAGAAGAAGGTAAATAAGAACTTTCTTTGCCGGGAATAGTATACACTTGGAAGTCATAAAATAGTCTCTTTATTCAACAGAGAAGAAAAGAAAATATATTACAGTAAGACTCCAAATAGAGTAAGTTAAAAACACAGTTAAAAAGCAGTCAGGCTCCTATTCAGTCCCTATAAATCCCAGCCTCAATGCCTTCTAATGCAGAAATGCTGTTAGCAATCTATGACTCAGTTGAATGATAAAATAATTGAGAACAAAGCACATAGTAACTGTTGACAAATTATCCCTATGTTAGAGAAGAGAAAGTTAATTGGCATAGATGTTGTCAATTTTCTGGAAAAATGCAACTTTAGTTGGCTATCATCTTTGTATGGAGTGAATATGAAATCAAATGGTAGCATAATAGAACATAAAAAGTCATTTGGACATGTTTAGCATGTGGAATCTTGACCTTCATAGATAGGTAACCTCAGAAGATTGTAGCACTCAAAACAGGGCTATCAGTATGTCCACCCACATAGCACCTGCTTTCAAGAAAAGGTCCATGTCAGTTTCAGGCAGTTACAAAATTTTGGTTTTTATTATATTGAAATGAATCAAATTATTTTTCTATCATCTCTTTTGATATAAGCTTGGCTTCCCTGATAGCTCAGTTGGTAAAGAATCTGTCTGCAATGCAGGAGACCCCGGTTCAATTCCGGGTTGGGAAGATCCGCTGGAGAAGGGATAGGCTACCCATTTCTGTATCCTTGGGTTTCCCTTGTGGCTCAGCTGGTAAAGAATCTGCCTGCAATATGGGAGACCTGGGTTCGATCCCTGGGTTGGGAAGATCCCCTGAAGAAGGGAAAGGCTACCCACTCCAGTATTCTGGCCTAGAGAATTCCATGGACCACACAGTCCATGGGGGTCACAAAAAGTTGGACATGACTGAGTGACTTTTACTTCACACTTTATATGTATCTAATGTTTTCTTCTAAATGGTTCATGTATTTTTTTAATGTATCATTTGATTTCACTTTGATCTACTTTAGCTCTCATTCTCAGGGAGAAGCAACTCTGTTACAGTCATTTTTTAAAAGTAATATCTTTTTGTTGCATTTAGAGTAATTACAACTAGAACATTTCATAATTTTATTCTAAATTGAATTAAGTGAAAGCGAAAGTCACTCAGTCGTATCCAAATCTGCGACCCCATGGACTGAGTCCATGGAATTCTCCAGGCCAGAATACTGGAGTGGGAAGCCTTTTCTTTCTCTGAGATTCTTCCCAACCCAGAGATCGAACCCAGGTCTCCTGCATTGCAGGCAGATTCTTTACCAGCTGAGTCACAAGGGAAACCCAAGAATACTGGAGTGGGTAGCCTATCCCTTCTCCAGGGGATCTTCCCAACCCTGGAATTAAACTGGGGTCTTCTGCATTGCAGGCAGATTCTTTATCAACTGAGCTATCATAGAAGTTAAGAGAAATTGAACTAAAGCCTGGACATAAATATTTTCAAGTGCTCAACATGTTCAGATATGATTTTCTTTATTTTTAAAGTTTCACAGGAAGAGATTATATGTTTAGTTAAGAGGACATATCTAAAAGGAAAATCTGATTTTGCGAAATTGCACATTCTACTTTTCAGAGCAAAGATAATCCTGATAGAGAAATTATCTGAGCATTGTCTGCGACCCCACCCCCGCATCACAAACAAGACCACACACACACACACACACACGTGCGCACACACACTCACTCACACCTATTCTCTACCAGTGTGACCAAAAGGTGGAGAATGAGGAGCAGGCACACGGTCACACAAGTCAGAGCCAAATAGAAGAATAAAAATAGCACATTAAGCTTTCAGAAGCACCAGTTTTCAAAGTGAGCCAGTAGACAGAGAAATAGCTATATTTTCAAACACGAATGTCTTCAACTTTCTAATCATTTGCCCTGTGATAAAACATAAACTGTACTAAATCATGACTGGATGTTCTGTTATGTATCCCATAAACGAGATGGGGGAGTATCACTGGTGTGCTTTACTTGGTGAGTATAATTATGCAGATGCTTCATAAACAGATGCAATAAATATATTCTACTGTGTATTTTAACTTAATAGAAAACTTAAAAAAGAAAACTTGTATGTACATTGACTGGAACATGTTCTATGTGGAAACTGCATTTTTCTTGGATTTTAAAAAGAGTGTTGCATAGCATATCTATATTGTTACTGAAGTTCCTTAAAGATAGTTTCTCAACCTTGGCATTACTAACATTTGGGGCCAGATACATCTTTGTTGTGGGGACAGTCCTGTGCATCATAGAACATTCAGCAGCACCCCCAGCTTCTACATGCTGGACACCATTACCACACCCACCCTCAGTTGTGACAACCAAAATGTCTCCAAATATTGCCAAATATGCCCTGCATTCTATCATCCTCAGCTGGGAACCACTGTTCTAAAACACAAGTTAGGATCAAACTATGGTGCGTTGTTAGCAAAATTTAGCAATTGATGTGGTCATCACACAATAATTTTACTGGTATATATTTATTTCACCTTTTCTTTTATCAGTTTTTGTTTCTTAAGTGGATTACTACTATCCTGAATAGATTAATAATGTTTTTGTTTAACAAATTTGTTACAAAAGCTGAAATTTCCAACGTATCACCCCCACTCCCAGTATACTGATTATGTTCAATCAAATATGCCAAGTAGAAGCCCACAAAATTCATCAGATTAAAGTCCCATGTCCTCCTGGGATTTGAGAAGAAAAAAATGTGGAGAATATAATTTTTTGGTAAAGAAGTTAGTGGGTGTCCATTTGCCATCAAAGTTTACATACACACTTCTAAATGTCATCAATATGATTCTGTTTAAGTCTGTGCCTATAGTATAGTCTCTAAGGATGTGACTTTTTAGTCTGTAAACCCTTAAATCCACCATAAAGCATCAAAATTTGTAGCTTGTCAAACAAAATTTGTTTCTTGTCAGTTCCTTCTCTCACCCTTCTATGTGAAGAAGACAGAATTTGACAAGATGACTGTAGTCAAGAGTATTGACATAAAATCACTTTAATAGGGTTTTGTTTTTTTCCACTTTTGCTTTCATTTTTTCATTCAGGAAACCTATTGGTGGTTGCTAGATGTTAGAAACTGCAGTAGAAAGAAAATTGATGTTGTTTATAAATACTTCTGGAAATGAACACGTTTAAAATATTGCACATGTGTGGCTTCTGTCAGCAATTGCAAATATCTTTGTATTTTTTAGTACTAGACAAAAATTCCAGCATCTCTAGGAATCTCTGCCTACCTCCAGGAAGGAGAGTTGACTCCACACTAGTGCCTGGAAAATTGGCTCATCAGTGTGACTAACATGTAACAGTAAGGCAAGATGTACATGGTAAGGGAATATATGGGAACTCTCAACTCTTTCCTCCTAATATTTCTGTAAACCCAAAACTTCTCTTTTAAAAAAGTCTGTTCAATTTTTAAATGGCTCAGAAAAGAAAAAGGGCTTTCCTAGTGGCTCAGTTGTAAAGAATCTGCCTGTCAAGCTGGAGAATCCAGTTCGATCCCTGGGTCAGGAAGATCCCCTGGAGAAGGAAATGGCAATCCACTCCAGTATCCTTGCCTGAGAAATCCCATGGACAGAGGAGCCTGGCGGGCTATACTCCATGAGGTTGCAAAGGGTCAGATACCACTTAGCAGCTGAGCATGCAGCAAGAAAAGAAAAAAAACCACTAATTTTTGAAGAGATAGAAAAATGAAATCTAATCAAATTGTGGTTCTTAGGTATAAGATGGAGTGATTGTTTTAAGCATTAGCTTTTTCAGTTGTGACATTTTAAAAATAAACAAACCTAGTAAGAGAAAAATATTGCAGGTCTCAAGAATTTTGATTAATATAATTTTTTAATACTTGATAATTTAAGTTTATGCAAATGTTAAGCTAAATATAAATCCCTTATGTTTATAAAACTGGGAAACAGAAAACCACAAACCAGAGAGAAACAAATCTAATAAAATTATACATACCAACATTTGTTAATGTGCCAGATGACATATTGTTGAAACTAATCACCACTTATAATGTGAATATAGTTTTACAGCAGGCTACAAGGGAAGAATGACCGTTGAAAAAGTTGTTTGGTGAGCATGGAGTTAGAGAGGTAAGTTTGAATTCATTATGATTTGACTCAGATGGGCTGACATTCTACCCTCACAATACGATGAGGGTTCTGTGAATATGAGGGAACTGCCTGCCTTCTTTCAAGGTGGTGCTGGAAGTCATGAGGAGAGCCCCCACTTCCCCTGGTAACCCCTTCTACTTCGCTGCACTAATGAACAATGTGTTCATGACTTACTAAGTCTTTTTTTCCTTTGCATTCTCATATAGCCTGAAAGTCATCCTCATTAAGGTAACTGAAAATCTATCTACCAAACAGGACCATTCTCCTGCTTAACTCTGTTTCCTAATAGCAGCCCTACTTCCCTGATTTGTGAGTTCTGGGGTCTGCCTCCGTGCCACGTTTATGCCTTACACACACTGCCGCCCTCTCCCACCCACTGTCAGTGGAGGTCTTTAATAAGCCAACACATATTCCATCATTCCTCATTCAGTGTCAAAACCCCAGTTAAAATATTGGTTGTCTATAAACAGCAGCACCTGTAATGTGACACTATTCCAGTCGTTGGAACTGGAATAATACGTGTCTTATGTATTAAAGCATCCACGTGTCCTGTACTTTGGGGTGGTGCACCCCTGACATTCTATACAGAACTGAGCTAAATACCTGAAACAGAAGTAAATGAACTCATCATAGATGTAGATGCTCATTTTTTACACGTCTCTGGAAAAAGGTGGTGGAATTTCTATTTTCTATGAAAAACTCTCCACCTACCCTTCTGTTTTTTTCTTCCCCTTCAAAAAAGAAAAATTTTGACAAAGGTTATACACTTCTATCTCCTACCACTTCGTGGACACAACAGCTCCCTAATGTTAAAATGACACTGGATCCAAATGGCACATTCCAGCAACATTTAGAACATCTTCCTTATCCTTAAAGAATTCGTTTCCTTTGACTTTTGTGCTACCATTCTCAACTGGATTTCCTCTTATTCATCCTTCTTAATCTTTTGGCATGTCTCCTCCTCCTAACTGTTGCACTTCCTCAGTTATCCATCCTTGTTCTTTTCACTATTAGGCCTACCTGTTCTCCTGATCTGACAGATCTCCAGATCTGACAGATCACCCACTCCCAAAGTTTCAGGTGCCAACCAAATGAGTTGAGAGATGCTGAAGGTTTATTTCCAGTCCAGACTCCTATTATAAGCTCCAGATTCTATCATCTACTCTGCACCTTCAACTGAATCTCCCACCAGCCCCTCAGTTCTGCCTATATGAGAACTTTTTTCCCAAGACAAGCTTGCTTCTCTCCTTAAAAGGCATTATTGCCAACCCACTTGTTCAAGCCATAAATCTTGAAGTCATCTTTACATGTATTTTTCTCACTCTGAGTTCTCTAATTCTTAACAACTCAGAAGTCTCGACTTTGATCTCTTCTTTTATCTTCATTGACACCATCATGCTCTGGCCTGGTGAGACAACCTCCCTACCTGGTCCTCCTGCTCCTCAAAGAGGGTCATTCTTGCCCCTCCTTGGGAGATAACAGATCCAGAGAGGTTATGACACAACTGGATAGACATTAAACTAGGATAGGACCCAGATTTCATAACTCCCCGCTATGCCATGTCTCTGACTGGGGATTTTCCTCTGTTTTAGCCAGAAAAGAAGGATCTCTTCCCTACCCCCATTCATCTCTCCTTCCCCTCTTCCAGCAGGATGTCATGCTCCAACTGTCCTGACACGCCTTTAGATCCAACTTCTTGAATATCATACAGACTCCTTTCACAAGGGAAGAGATGTTTAAAGACATTGATTATATTCACAGAAGGGACATTATATTTGGGACAGTGGAAAGATGGTCCATCTTTGGCACAGCTAAAGTATAGGCCATACTTAAAGATTTCTCAGTTCCGAATATTCTTGAGTCAAAGTCAAGTCTGTATGTGTCTGACAATCTTAGAAGGGTAACTTCTGCTCATACCCACATCTCATAGCCAGTCTATCCAGCAAGTAGAATTGAATCCACACTATTTCTGAAGCTATGGTGAACTATTTAACTTAAATTGTTGGCTTTATTAATTTGGAACTGCAAATATGTTAATCTTATTCTTACCTTAGTAAAAGTTTATTTCTCTTAAACGTCTATTGTAAAAAAAAAAATCATTTAGTAGAGGAGGCATTACAGGAAGTAACAACTATCTATAGGAATTTCAAGACAATAAAACAATAGGGTGAACTGTTCTTTACCCCTCAACTCCTATTTTAATATTATTACCTGTTTCTATTCTTAATTGGGTCACTGACCTGGAATCATTGAATATAGAATGGCTAAGAGGGAAAAAACTATCGAGTTAGACCTGGAACATTCTATATGAGGTAATGTTAAGTAAAAAAGTGGAGACATGGCATTAGTTTCTGTATATTTATCAGATAACTACTTGCAGAATAAAGATGTAGAATGTTGGAATCTGATGAATTAATCAACTTGAATAAAGCTTTCAAAGGACACAGCAGGGGAAGGAATAATCAGAGAACAAGTTGAATTAAAAGATATTAATTATTGTGAGCCATCACCTCCTATTTTTACTGTGTTTTTTTTTTTCAGTGTCTGTAGTGAAATCAGTAAAATCTAGTTATACTCCATTATAAACCTATCTATTCATTGTTATTTGGATTATGATTTAAATAAATTTAGATTCATCTAATTCCATTGTAAAGGCTAAAATTTCTGAACATGAATGTTTCATTTTTTCAAATACCTTTGAAACATTTTTCTAAAGAAACTCCTTTCATATGTATTTCTCTATTTTAAATAGCTTTTCCTTTTGTTTTATGTAGCAATAATCTTTACTGTAGAAAACACAAAGAATATAGATAAGCAAAAATTAAGAATATCAAATTAACCCATAATCTGCCACTCAGAGACAATTGTTATTAGCATTCTAGTATTTATATTTCCAGGCTTTTTGCTGTACATGCATGCATACACACATACACACACAGCTGTCACACAGCTAGCTATAAACATATAGATCATCAGTTCTTTCCAGCCAAAGAGTATCAGGAGCATATCCAGAGTTAAACATTTTGGACTTATTGCTTGTTACTGTAACTATAGGGAAGGGAAGCTCAGGGTATCTCAGTAACAGGGAGTTTGAAGGGACTTTCCCTGGTGGCTCAGACAGTAAAGCATCTGCCTGCAATGCGGGAGACCTGGGTTCGATCCCTGGGTTGGGAAGATCTCCTGGAGAAGGAAATGGCAACCCACTCCAGTATTCTTGCCTGGAGAACCCCACAGATGGAGGTGCCTGGTAGGCTACAGTCCATGGGGTTGCAAAGAGTCGGACACGACTGACTTCACTTCACTTCATGATAGGATTTGGGCTTGTGTTAGGTGACTTTGAGGAATTTTAAGGAAATAGGACCTTGCTATAGATTGGAGGCAAAGATAAGTCTATGTTTGAGTATCTTAATAAATGTTATCTTTAGGGCAGGACTAATGAATAGAGATAGGAGCTACAAACTGGTAAAGAAGCCCCAGTCGCTCATATTAGCTAGGATAGAGTTCTGGGTCATTTTTGTGGCTTGGACGACGTTCATGCTTGTGTTCAGACAAAGTGATGGAGTGATTTTGTTGTTGTCTTGATCCATCATGGTCCCAGAGTGTTTGTGTTAATGTTCTGTGATCTTGTTTACGTTCGACAGGAGGACACAGATTGAGCTGGATATCCAGCCAGTTTCTGGATATCAGGGCCTGCTTTCTTCTCTTTAGAGAAGTTTAGAGAGTTTTGAAACTTACTGAGGGTTTTATACTTGATACTCTTTTAACCTCTAATGAGTATAGTTTCTGTAGGGTTAATTATTCTGCTTTCCTCCTTGCAGCTCCCACAAGCACCCCCAGCCCATACCACACTCTACCTACATGGATGGAAGGAGATGAAGGTCCACATTCAGTTGATAGTGTTTTTTTCATTCTGGCCGAGATGAAAAGAACTTGCTAAAGATAAAACTTACCTGCTAATGCTTTAGCTTTTTATTGTATTCTATAGAATATAGATATATTTGGGTGTTTTTTTTTTAATGGCCTCACTGCACAGCTTATGGGAACTTAGTTCACCAACTAGGGATCAAATTCATGCCCTGTGCAGTGGAAGCAAGGAGTCTTAACCACTGGATTGCCAGGGATGTCCCTGCTTTCGTTTTTTAAATGGGGGCATAAACATTTGCCTAAGGGGTGCAATGGTAAAGAACTGCCTGTCAATATAGGAGACTTCAGGAGACAAGGGTTCGATCCCTCAGTTGGGAAGAGCCCCTCAAGTAGGAAATGGCAACCCACTCCAGCATTCTTGCCTGGAAAATTCCATGGGCAGAAGAGCCTGGCTGGCTACAGTCCATAGGGTTTCAAAGAGTTGGACACAGCTGAGCACACATGCATGTAACATTTAACACTAAGGTCTGCAGTGAGGGTCAAAATCTGGGGGATGGTTTGCTCCTGGTAGGGAGCCAGGGAGGTCTGTCTTCCTGACGCACTACAACCTCATTTCCTTAAAATGAATCTCAGGTTTCAGAGAAAGTCAGTCACCACATAGTCATCAATGTATTTCTCTGATAAAGTTGTTCATTCCTTCAAGAAATATTTCATTGCATATTGCATTAGTTTGCTGTGGTGACTGTAACACAGTACCACAGACTGCATGGCTTAGTAGAAATTAACTTTCTCACAGTTCTAGAGGCTACAAATCTGAGATCAAGGTGTCCACACTGTTGGTTTCTTCTGAAGCCTTACTCTTTAACTTATCTTCTTCCCATATGTACGTATCTCAGTCTCCTCTTCTTGCCAAGATAGCTAATGACCTCACTGTTACTTAATTACCTCTTTGAAGACTCCAGCTATAGTCACATTTTGAGGTACTCAGGGTAAGGATTTCATCACAGGAAAGGGAGAGGCAAAGAGTTCAGCTCATAACAAACGCCCGTGAAGTGTCATCACTGCCCTAGGCAGCGTCCCTCACCCGTGCTGGTCAAAGGCAGAACAGGAGCCAGAAAGTCAAGAGTGGAAGACGGTGGATGCAGTCAGTAGCTCGAGTGAAGCAAGGGTTCCAAGGGCTGCTGAAGATTTAAATCAAAGGAGTGATGTGAAATGTGTACTGTGTATTGTGTTGTTTGGATTCCGGTGTGGAGTTTAGATTGGAGGTAGACAAGAATACTGAAGAGCTAATCGAGTAGCAGAGTGAGGAAGAAGGCACCAAGGACAGCAGTGGCCACAGAACTGTGAAGGTTCAGGATGTTTCTAGGTGGCAGAATTAAAGGAATATATTGACCTCTCAGAAGCAGACATGAGGGAGAAAGAAGTAGTAGAAACAATTCCCTGTGCTCTAACTTGGGTGATTGGATAGATTGTGGCATGGTTAACTCAGATGGGAAAATTAAGAAGATAAATAGACTCATAATGAGTTCAACATTGGTGATACCCGGTAGATGGTGAAATGCGAATGTGCAGCTTGTGTGGAGATGAGAGAGCCAGAGACATCATTCTGAAGTCATCAAGATGTAGTTGAAGCCTTGAGTGGAGTTGAGTTGACACAAGGAAAGCACAAAGAGTAAGAAGAGAGGGAAACTGAGAAAGATCAGCACTTAAGGAGAGGCAGGAGGAAGAATGCGCAACGAGGCAGGAGTGTGTTGGAGATTCTCCAGAGAGACTGGCATCTTGGAATTCAAGTTTGGAGAGATTCTTAGAGGAGGAAGTGCAAACGTTGGTAGGTGAAATGGTGAAAGTGATGGAATGCATGAAAATCTTAGTTCTTCATTGATAAAATGTCCTACTAAAGAATCTGAGGTCAAAGAAAGACACAGTCTGAGAGACAGTTCAAGGTCAGTGCTATGAACTAATTGATTTTTCAATCACTTGACATAAATAGTTTTCCTTTGAGTGGATTTTATTTGAAGTTCTATACATCATATATTACTGTACATTATAAAAATACATTATTTTTTAAAGTACTCATTGCAACCTGCCAGGGATGCAGCAGGAATTAATATCTCATGACAACCAAAAATGTTACATATAAGTAAAAAATGTTCCTTGGACTTAGAAATAAGAAATGCCCTAGATATTTTGACTTGAGTATCATTAGAAGAATGATGAGAAAAGCAGCTAATGAGGTTCAGAAATGAATAGGAAATGAAGAAATGGACCTAGCAATAAACCCAGATATAAATTAAATGATGAGAAAATGTATATAATGTCTTAACTGTTAGAGGTGACACAAAATAGGGACGGATCTTCAATTAAAGCAGATTGCTATTATAGTTGGAGCGGTTACTGGAAGGGAAAAGAGATTGGCGCCCACAAGGCATTGCAGAGTCATGGGAAAGTCTGTGTCTTTTATTATTTGTTAGTTTTTAAAACAAGCAAGACCATAATATACTTAATAGCTCAGAGGCAGAAGCTACTGAAAAGAAATGGTTAAATATACCATATGCATAAGCAGAGACAAGAGGGGAAGGATCCAGAATATTTGTCTAGACATGAAGAGGAAGAGTTTATTTCCCTGTGAGCCTGGAGGAACAAAGATAAGCATATGTATGTTTATGGGACAAATGTTTGGGCTTTGCCCTTGACGACAGTGTTTATAAGGGATGTAGCTTCAACTTGTCTGTGGATACTAGAAAAGAAGCAGTGCCACAGAGATGAGACCTGGAGAGGCAAAACGTGAAGCACAGCTATAGGGTCAAAGTGCTGGCATGGGAAAGGAGGGATTGTCATTCAAGACCTGGTAGACAGAGGCTGTGTGGCTGAGGTGTGGAAAAGACCTTCCAAATAATAACAGTAACCAATACACTATGTTCTGTGATGTGAACAAAGGCTCTTTAATGACTATGCTAATGAACTAAAAACCAGCTATAAAATTTAAAAAGTAAATGAAAACTTATAAAGTGTAGCTAATAAACAGTAAAATAAAAATTCTCACTCTGAAGAAGTGAGTATTCTCATTTTACAGAGAAGAAACCACGCTTCAGTGATTAATTCAAAGTCATTCTGCTAATAGCTTGCACATCTGAGATTTGAGTTGAAGTCTGCTCCAGAAGCTGGGCTGTCCATCCTTTCCTCTGCTCTTATCACACATGGATGCTGGATCCCTCGGGGCAGCCGCGGGGCTTACAGAAGTAGTGATTAATGTCCTTAATGAAGGGAGAAGAACGACCTGAAAGTCTGGAGGAGAAAAGTAGAAAGAGGTGGTCAAAGAACCTTAGCTTCAAAGGCAGAGTAGACTGTGTTCATGAGTCAAGATGTGATGTGTAGAGGTGGCGATGGGACGCTGAGAAGACCCAGAACACGGCCGAGTGGACACTAAGCAGTTTCCAGCAGGTGAACCCACAGGAAAGCAGCATCCTCCAGGGAGACCCACATTTCAGGTATAGCAAGGAGGTGAGCGAGCGCTCTGGAACGACCAGTTATGCAGAATGTTTACAATGGAATGGAGGTTCCAGACAGCCATTCAAGAGAGGCAGACAGAGCACCAAGAGCAAAGAAAGATTTTTCCAGAAGGCTTATTTCCTACTCAGCTGTCTTATTTATGTCAGCTATGGGATGATGGTCCAAACAGCTTTTTGTCAGTGTTTGAATTTTCTTTGCTGTTGATAAAAGTAATTCAGGCTCCTTGTGCCTAAATAACATTGCTTATGCTTCAATACACAAGGCCTCTCTGCCTCTTTTTCCCATGCATAGGTGTGATTTCCCTTGTTTAGACTTCTTCAGTTTTTGGTGACCTTCATACATAGAAAAGCAGTTTAAGTGGGTATTTTTTACAGAGAAAGGTTTTTGTTTATTATTTGTTTTGCTTTTATTGAGTAGATTTTATATTTTTTAATTTTATTTTTTTAATTTCACAACTGATTTTGGATAAACTACCATGATAGTAATTAGAGGGTTTTTTTTTCCAAACAAAAGTAATAAATGCTCATGGTGAAAATACAAACTCTTAAGGCAGGTGTAAAGGGAAACCTGAAAGTTTTTCATCCTTGTTATGAGACAACTAGATTGAAGGCAGGAGGAGAAGGGGACAACAGAGGATGGTATGGTGGGATGGCATCACCGACTTGATGGACGTGAGTTTGAGCAAGCTCTAGGAGCTGGTGATGGACAGGGAGGCCTGATGTGCTACAGTCCATAGGGTCACAAAGAGTCAGACACAACTGAGCGACTGAATTGAACTGAGGCCCAACTATCTAAAGGATATTGCTCTTAACAAATTTTTAGCATCGTTCCAAAAGTTTGCTATAGATTCTCATCAAACAAATATTTAATGAGCAGCTTCTACCTAGTACAGCACTGGGTCAGAATTCAGGGATTTAAAGGCCAACTAAACAGATTCTGTTGCTTAAAAAAAATTTGCAGAATTTATAGCCCAGTGGAAGAATCAGGAGAAAATTAAGAAAACATTAAAACATACAAACAACAACAAGCTAATAAGAACTATGACTGAAATAAAGATTGCTATGGCCAAAACTAATATGCATTTTATATTATTTTGGAACTTGCTTTTCATCTACTTTCTTAGCCATCTTTGTGGGTCAATGTGGTTCTAACTCATTATCTGTAGTTGCTGGATGATATTCTTGTCATGGTTATATGATCTAGGATGCAACCATTCCCTTGTTGATCGATGTTCAGGTTGTTTCCAGTATTTTTCTGCTTAAAATGTTACTAAAATAATCATCTTTATACTCATACCTCTACTTTTTGAAGCCTTTGACCCTTTACTGACACATGTATGCAAATATTTCCCTCCATCTTTGGAATTTGACTAGGATAGATTGTGCCATCCAATTATTTATTTGGTGACTCGTTCAGGCCTCTGAGTTTCCAGTCTTGCTTAAGATAGTCTGTCCAACCTGAGAGGTTCCACAAGTATTTTTCTTTGTGTAGGTATTTTATTATGATCTTTTCACTTTTAGATATTTAATCCATTTGAGATTTATGTTACATGGTATGAGGTGCTTTCTTCTGAATAAATATTCAATTATATCAGCACCATGGTGAACTAAACCATCAGAGATTCATTCCTCAAATTTCCTTGGATCTATTTCTGGATACTCTATTCTATTTAATAATTTATTTTTATATTGCTATGCCAGTACCTGGCAGTTTGCTATAGTTTTATTGTAAGGTGTAATTTCTGATAAAGCAGTTTCCCTTTTCACCGTTCTTCTTTTTCAAGAGCTACCAAATGGTCTACTGTATCAGTATAAAAACTCCCTATTGGCAGATGTAAGTTTCTCATTTATATTTCCTACTACAAATTTCTAAAACAACTGTTTTTTCCATCATTTAGTATATTTCTATGTGGCAAAAATAGAGAACAAAAGCCACACATTAATGTATGTCTGATCTGCTATAGGCCCACTTATTAGTAGGTGACACTGTCATACATAGCTGTATTATAAACAGTTGAAATCCACATTTTCCCAAAATTTACTGCCATGATTCTCTATTGTTACTCGCGATGTGTCAAACCCACAAATGTTAAACCTTCAATGTCATGAACCTACGTAAACAATTTTCACCCCACTGGATTTATTTTACTGGTATGCACAGCCTTCTGACCCTTAGAATTTCAAGGATCAAATGCTTAAACTGACTAATCCCTGTAATATCTTTTTCTAGTGGTAATTCCTGCTCATACTCACTGCCAAATATTAACCCCTAATATCTTTAAACAAAAGTCTTGGAAACAGAGGTGTAAGGCAGACAACTTGTCTGGTTCTAATATTGACATGTGACATGGCTTCATCTTCAAAGCCCTTTTGTGTCACTAACTCATGAAAAACAACGTGTAGCTAAAACCTGTAGCCTTCTCCTATAGCAGCAGATTCTCACTCTGAGAGATTTGCATTCCATGCTGACCTTCCCCAGGGTGTTTGCTTGCCTCTTACACATGTACAAAGAGAAGATCTACTCAGCATCTCTAAGGACTGTTCCACGTCAATAGTCTGCAATCAAACAGCATGATTATTGAATTGGATTTGCTTACAAAAATGTAATTGACTTGGTAAAGTAGTAATTGTTGTTAGTGCCAATGAAACAACGTGGGAAACTTTACAACAGGGAATGTGAACTTTGTTTTAAAAAATACTCTTAAAAATAATGTTAATCACTTGTCAATCAAACAGACAGACAACCAGGATCCTAGCCAAGGTACTCCTAACTTTCAGTTTCAATGTCTATCAAAGGAACACCTAAGAGGTGATATTAATAGTTACCAAAGATCTTTTGAATATTATAAATCCTATTCATGGGTCAAGAGGTAGAGCCCCATTTCCATGCTTTTTTTAAAAAAACGTGTCCTATAGCTCCTCTATGCCTCATTCAGTTGCATTTAGTGAGTTACCTTTTAGTGTTATGTCCTTGACTTTCATTAAAAGCTTCTACCAAAAATATCAACTTATAAATCAGTTCACTACATCTGCAAAAGATATATTATTAAATACTTTGTGTTCTATATATCACTCAATACCCTCTCTGTAAAGTTGCACCTCATAAATTTTTAAATAGTGTTAAAAATTTACACTTCCCCAAGGAATTGGTATGCTTCCCTCTCTAGATTGAAAATCGTGTCTCTTTATTCTTTAACTTTTAGGAAGTTCACCATCAAACGTGAAGATCATCTGGAGTAAGTACAGTTGCCGTTTTGGTATGTGAACTTATGTTCTTCTTTGACATGGTTTTAGTTTTCTACTCTGTTTTTATTTTCTCTGAAAGGCATTCTTCATTTCTGTTTCTCTTTTGTCAAATTTACCTGATTTTGCTGAAATGCTTCAATTATTTGGGGGAGAGGGATGAAACTTTCTGGCCCAAGTTATCCTCTCCATGAGGAGTTCTGCTTTTATTGCTCCTTTCAGTGGCCTCCTCCATCGCCGGGTTCCTGAGCACTTAGGATCTTTATCAGTCATTTTTGGCTCTTCCTTTCCACTGTCTGTCCTTGAATTGTTACATAGCTCTCTTGTCTTTGCAATTAGTAAGGGAAGGATATTACCCTTTCCATAGCCTCCATAGTTCTTGGGATATGGAAGACCCTCAAAAATAACTTGAGAAGAAAAGATATGCAAGAGAGGAAGGGAGGAAGAGAGAAGGAACAGAATAAAATTCTAAAGTTAATGTAAAAATTGCATAAGCCTGTCAGGTTAAGGAATAAGTCTATTGGAAATGGAAACAGTTATCTAGTAATAAGGTAAAGGCTTGGTTGGTTTAGCCTGAAGTTGAAAGAGAAGTTTTTATTATTTTTTAAAATTTATTTTATTGAGGTATAATACAATGTGTTACTTTCTGCTCTAGAGCAAAATGATTCAGTCATACATGCATACTTTTCATATTCTTTTTCATTATGGTTTATTACAGGATATTGAATATAGTTCCCTATGCTATACAGTAGGACCTGTCCTTTATCCATTCTATATATAATAGTTTGGATTTGCTAATCCCAAACTCCCGATCCATCCCTCTTCCAACCACTATTCCCTTGGCAACCCCAAGTCTGTTCTCTCTGTCTGTGAGTCTCTTTGTGTTTCAGAGAGTTCATTTGTGTCATATTTTAGATTCCACATGTGATATCACATGGTATTTGTAAGAAAGTTTTATTGTTGTCTCTATACAAGTAGGTTAGGTCAGAGTCGGGCAGGAAGCCCTTGCAACTCTGTAGCATAACTGAAGAGCATTGAGTCAAGGGACTATGACAAGGTGTGGGCATTTGCCAGCACTAACCATGGATGGTGAAGAGTTCTGGGAAAAGCCCAGCTAAAAACCCATGGAAAGGAGCAGTTACCAGAAGCCGAAGAGTTTACCGGTAGGAAAGGGGTACCCAACAAGAGCATGCTCACAAGTAGGACAGGGCCAAACTACAGCCAGGCAAGGAGGGAGCCAAAGGAATACATACCCCAAACTCTCTCCTGCCAGTCCATCCCATAGGACGGAAGGAGGCGGGCAGTGGATGCAAGGGCAGCCAAAGAATATTCAGCATCCTGCCCTTTGCTTTCACAGTAAGTCTTGCTTCAGAAGGATTCTAGGTTTATAATTAGGTGAGGAAATGTGGGTGGAGGGGATAGTATCTGACTTGGAATTTAAAATAGATAGGGTAAACCAGAGGTATAAAAAATAAATAAATTTACATCTCTTCAACAGACATACAAACACTTCAGAATTCCAAAAGAACATAAATCATCATTTAAGGCTCAAAGGGTCTTTCAAATACTTCAAAGCTCACTTTTATTTTTGAGATAGTAGAGATGTCTTCGGGGTCATTTTTAGGTTTTTGTCCCACACAGGCTCTTTTGCTTTTGGAGAATCCATCCCTTAAATATCAACCATATTAAAAATGAAAAATAATAGATGTTTATCACTTACCTACAAAAAAAAGACATGTTAACTAGTCAACTGCAGAGCGAACATGTCTCTTTTTTTGTAGGCATGTGATAAATATCTATTATTTTTTGTTTTTGCAAAGTTTTTTGGAACAAAACTTATTTGTCGTCTCCAAAGACATTTTTGGCCCCAAAAGAGCCCTTAATCCTTAGGTCTGTGCCTGCAGTAGTTACTGGATAAAATAAGCTTATCTCTTTTTGGTATATGTAAAGCTTATTTGACAGTAATATCACCACCAGTGAGCATCTGCTTGTGGTTGGATTTGATATGGTTTAAGGTTTCCTGTGCCAAGGTCCCAGAAACCCAGTTTATTTCTCCTTTAAGATATCAGCAGTTCTTGAGTTTTGCTTTAATTCCACATATAAATGTCATGCCACCTTCTGAGGTCCCTCAGGGAAAAACATGATGAGCTAACTTTTAGATTTTTCAAAGATTCCTTGGAGAACACTATTCTGGATATTCAGCTGGCTAGATAATGGATTAAATTAACATTACCAAGCACAGAAATGATTTTCTTTTATGTCATGTTTGGCAGCAGCAAACTAAATGCTTATAATCTGTCACATTCTCACTGTCCTGGACACTGTCATGTTCATTCTGTCATTTAATCTTCCCCCAAAACCCTTTGAAGTAGACATTATAATCCACAGTTTACAACTGACAAATCTGAGACTCTGAGATTCAAGTGAGTTGCTGAAGCCCGCGTAGGGTGAAAGTAAAATGCCACATGTCCCTGGAATCAGGGCTACCAAGAAACACAAGGACAATTTTTTAATCTTTCTTATTTCAATAGAAGTGTCACACGTGTCTAAAATAAACTTTTTGTAGTTAAGGTGCCATTAAATGTGTGACTGACTACTAGCACACATGTAAGCAATTGTAGAAAGCAGTTAATTCAATCTTACTCCTAAAGCAATAGTAACTAGAGGTAGCAAAATGTGGGACAAAGAGAAGTCTGGAATTTCAAGCAGCACTTCCTTGCTCCCATGTCTCTGCTGTAGCTTTGCCTGCCTTTGTAATTCAGGGACCAGATCTTAATCCATCAGAATGGGTTGTTTGGGTCAGCACAGTCTTTCCTATGCAATTCCTGAATTTGCTTTCTACTTCCCTATGTAAAAAATAGCTCAATGATAAGCCTATATTTCAACTTTGAAACACTTAATGAATGGAAGGGACTTTACAGATCTCATATTACTAGATATTACTGTGCTTGCTAAAATGCAGACTCCTTGAGAGCAGAGATTCTGTCTCACACATTGCTATAATCACAGTGCTTGTGATTTGTTTCACACACACAAATTTAATGGATTATAAGAGACATCAATTTTACACTTTTCTGTCAGAAATGACTCTTACATTAGCCTTAAAAACTGTACCCATTTCTCAAATAACCCCCAGTAAGTCCCTCCTTTGGTAACTTGTCCTATGGAGTATAAATAAAGTCTGACAACAACCAGTTGTGTAGATGGAGATACTACCTGAATTTTACACACATCCTAGTCTAGGTTTCAGTCGTAGAATACTGAGAATTTATTAGGAGTTTATGTGGACCATAATCTCCAAAAGTACAGGAACCAGAACTTCTTGTTGGTCACCACTATTTAGCCATCATCTAGCACAATGCCTGGCAAAAGTCACCACTCAATAAGCAATGTTTGTTGAGTAAATAAGCAATGGTAGA
Organism: Odocoileus virginianus; assembly: GCF_023699985.2. Taxonomy (NCBI): domain Eukaryota; kingdom Metazoa; phylum Chordata; class Mammalia; order Artiodactyla; family Cervidae; genus Odocoileus; species Odocoileus virginianus. The sequence continues at coordinate 11,988,434 of NC_069686.1, forward strand.
ACCCCAAATTATAATAATTTAGCACATTATTCAGCACTGAGCATATACTTATTTATTGAATTGCCTTGACTATCATGTTCAAAAAGAGAATCACCCCATGCATTCCAAAACTAAGTAGGCATTATATTTGAATTATCAGCTGTTTTGGATTATCTTTGGGACTCCTCTCCACTGTTAGGGTGATAAATTAAGATCTTACTGCATCAGCAAGCTCCCCAAATCTGAGTAGTATTTAGTTTCCACTGGGATAGCTTACTATATTACAACTATGGAAGATTTAATTTTAAATCTAATGCTTACCATAATACAATGTATTGTCCACTGTTGTTCACTAATCCAATAACATGGCCTCTTTCTAGAGTAGTAAATTAGCTCTTTACTTACTGGTCTCTTCTTCCTTTCCTTTCCTTCTTTTCTTCCTTCCTTTTTAGCTCTGAATGTCCTATAAGAATGGAAATGCCAAAAGGCAAGTATCTTGATAATGCTACAAAGTCTAAAAACATCCCAGAACAGTGAATAGATAAGCAGCTTTGGAGAACACTTGACCTTATGTCTATAATATATATGGTCCACTTTCCCTGCTCTTGAACTCTCAGTTTTGCACCAGGTCAAAATGACATAAGCTTCAAGATTCTATTTATTTACTCCCTCTAATTCCCATAAGAATTAAAGTGGATTGATTTTGGTTCTAACAAAGCTAACAACACATTAACATGCTTCACATTAGGTCAAGTGAATCTAAGAGCATATATACATACACAGACTCACCATACACACATGTGCACAACATATTTTAAATAGATAACCAGCTGGTAAACACTGCAAATCAGAAAGATCACATGATATTTCTAGTCTTGCTTTCCTTTATGACTGGCCAGTTGCCTATAACATAGTCTGTAATTGGGAATTATTTTTATGATATGTAACATGAAACTAGTTGTTTCTGAATAAAGAGTCAAACAGGATTTTGGCAGATAGTGTCTATAGTGGGAAAAGTAATACCGGCAATATGGATATCACCGCTTAAGAAAATAAGACAAATGTTTAAATATGTCACCTTGTATATATAACTATATTACATAAGTTGTCCAGTATATTTTAGTGTTGTTTTGTGTTAATAAGTTCAAGTGTGTTAGTCTCTCAGTCGTGTACGACTCTTTGTGATCCCATGGACTGTAGACAGCCAGGCTCCTCTGTCCATGGAATTCTCCAGATAAGAACACTGGAGTAGGTAGCCATTCCCTTCTCTAGGGGATCTTCCCAGCCCAAAGACTAAACAGGCAGATTGCAGGCAGATTCTTTACTTTCTGAGCCACCAGGGAAGCCCTGTTAATAAGTTAATCACAACTCAGGAAGTTGAAAAATCTAATGCATGGTCTTCCACAGCAGGGGACATTTTAATTACAGACATAAACTTAAAATTTTAAATTTTAGTCTATTTTATTAAGAAAAATCTCTTTATATTATCAACAAGACAATTTTCTTCCCTCTTAGTGAAGCTTTACAAATCTCTCAGCTGAACTATTATAAAGCTCTTTTGGTATGCTCTTTTGTATTTGAAATATCTCTTGCTTGAAATTAAATTCAGTCTTAAAATAGCAACTATATCATCTCCTAACTACTTCCCATTAGTAACAGCAAACTCCAGAGATTAGTAAGGCAGCTTTCATGTGCCTGAAAAAGAACCCTATGGATGATTTAAACAAAACGCTTGGCTACTCAGTAAGGATCAGTGCATGTGTATTTGTAAATATTAATGCCAGGAAAAAAAAAGGAATCTGAGAAAAGAAATCATTACACTGTACAGGCTAAGTTTAAGCCAAGTTCAGATTTTGTCTTTCAACTGTTATTTCTTGCAGCACTGTAAAACACAGCTCATTAACACTGGCCTAACTCTGCAAAGCACAAGAATATTCTGGAGAAGATAGATAGCATAAATTAACTCTCTTCATTGCTGAGGTTTTTAGACACTGATTCTTTAAAAAAAAAAAAAAAAGTGAAGTCTTATGCATGAGATAAACTCCCTCATCTGTTTGTTATGATTGACAGGTCCATTTGGTTGATTGTAAGGGGGAAGGGAACAGGCACCAGACCTGACTCAGGGCAGAGCCCTCAGGTTTGGAACTGTTTTGTATAATTGCCCACAAGTGTTTTCTATTGTTAAAAACTCTCCTCAGACTCGTATTTTCAGATAGTAGCATGGGCGACAAGGGCCCTTCCCCAAGCCTCAACAGTTATTCTTTAAGTAGGGTTGTTTCCTTGGTAAAGCCCCTTCTGAGATGCTAAACTTAGCACTGCCAATCAGAAGAACAGGTGGTCTGCGCCACTACCAAATAGGCCCCGCTCCCGGCATGCTTTCCTCGGACAGCCAATCAGCCAGCGGCCTGCCGGGAGATGTGGGGCTGTCAGCAGATCCGGCAGATATAAGACCCGGCCAGCCCCTGGCTCTTGAGCAGTCGTGCATTCCCAGCCTCGCCTCGGGTGTAGGGATTGCATAGAAAAGCAAAACTACACAGTCTTGACTGTGTAGTTTTGTTTTTAAGTTAGAGGCTCACCGATTCATGTTGGAGATGGTCGAAAAAACCAACTCTAAATAGGACGTCGTTTCAGAAGCAACCTTGGGCTTAGTCCCACCCTTTTTGGGCACTCCTGAGAAATCAGGTGAGCAGCATCTTCTCTTTCTTATTAGCAGAGTTCCGTCCTTATTAGTTTCTAGTTCCCTTCTAGCCTTGTGCCTGTAAAGGTGTTTGTCGGACTACTTGGTGCTGGTTCTGATCCACTCTGCTTGTTAACTCTGTTTTAAAATATGTGAAGGCTTTTCTTTAAAAAGTTCAGTGTTTTAGCATAAGAGCTGTTAGTGATTCAAATTGTTTAAAAGCATTTAATTCCAGAAGTATTAAAAGTTGAGGTCTGAAATGATGTAAAATGTTTGCTGCTTTTATAGACTTTTTTTTGTTGAGAATGTTCAAGGTTATATTACTCAGTGATAAAGTGAGACACACCAAGAATAGCTCTGATAAAATGCATGTGGTATCAGCTACACCCTGATGACTTTTTAAGGGAATCAACTGCTGAGGTATCAGTTGCAGGACGGTGACAGAACACTTGCCTGCTGTCAGTCATCTGCTGAAGAGTTTATTTTGGGAGCATGACATTTTAGATGCATACCTTCAGCCCTAATTAGAGGAAGGTCTCTCAAGAGCAAGTGCTAAAGCAACAAATTTACCTAAATGATGGGAATAGAAGACCCATATAAGCCAGTTAATTGCAATATATTTAGAAAATTTGAAAACAAGAAAAGCTATATAATTGTTTTTTAAAACACTCAGAATTTCATTATGTGTTTTAATTTAACTCATTATCAAATTACATGATATGAAACAAATGTTGATGTTAAGGGTGAGAAGTAGTGTTTTAGAAGCTTATTTCAAATTATGCCTTGATTTCTCATCTTCCTGAAATTAGATGACTAACTGTAAATGCCTATAAATACATAGGTATATATATGGTGCAAGAATATAGCTATTTTTAGAAGATTCACTCACTTGGGAACAGAAAAAGTAAGCCACAAAAAATTGTTTTTGTCTCCTAAAGATAATACTCTACACTAAGGAATTCTTGGCAACAGTTTAAAAAAAAAAAAAAAACCTTTTGGATATTATCAGAATTTTTCAAATATAGATGTTATTGTCTCAGAATTCTAGTTTTATTTTCTTTTTAACTTAAGTAAAAAGTTATAAGAAGGTAATTATGACTAGAAAAATTATTGCTCCATAAGCTTTTAATTAATACAGAATTATATGAACACTACTAATGAAACAGTTGACAGCCAGTTTCATGTTATTTTCTTTGATTTTTTAATATTTGTGCTATAAAAGCATAGGTGCTTTTACTTCAGCTACACTTCACACCAGCCTTCCATTTTTGCCTTCTGGACATTTGTTCTTTATTAAGACCTCGTCATTATTTTTCAGATCTGTAATAAATTTTGGCCTACTCAGTTAAATTTAAGCTTTGTGAATATTTACTTCAGCAGTAGCAACATTTAGTGAGCAATTACAATATGAAGAAATATTAAGAAATAAAAAGCACTGTATGCTGTCTACAGAGGGTTTGTGCTTAGTCGACAAAGCTTTCCAAAACTTTTCAAATAAGGAAAGAAATTATAAAGTTTAAACTCTTAGTTTTGGTTACTATTTTAAACATTCACCTGGATTACTTAAATTCATAAAGCTGGATCTATGTCAACTTTGTAAATAACAGTGAGTGAAAATTACTGGGAGGAAGGACATTTTAAAAAAATAATTCCTTCAGACATTGAGGGGATGCAAAGATGCATTTTACACTTCTCACACATTTCGTTTATTATTTGTCATGATCCCTAGTTTCCTGCAGCTTTCCCTTTGTCCTGACTCTCTCCCAGGTTTTCCACCTTTGGTAAGACTGAATTTTCCTCTCTGACCACTAGCATACATTCCTTGCTCTGCTTGCTTCAATTTTTTTCCTCCATCTCCCTTAGACTTGCTTACTCCATTAAGCTGCAAATCGACTCAAAAGTCAAATTCAAGCCACAAAAGAGAACGCTCTGGGCCCACAGATGATCTGAGAAGCAATCCATTTGGAAAATGTGTGTTTCTGCCATCGACAGAATAGCTCCAGAATGGCCCTCAGTTGTGGCCCTCTAACTTCTTTTCTCTTCCTTTCCAGAGTGCCTGAAAAGATGACAACCCAAGCACCGACGTTTACGCAGCCGTTACAAAGCGTTGTGGTACTGGAGGGTAGTGCCGCAACCTTTGAGGCTCACATTAGTGGTAAGCTCACACATTCACACGGTCCTCTGTCTTCTGTGCCTCCTCTCTGTTAAGTTTTTGGTAGAACTCAACATTAAGCCTAAACCCTGCTTTCACTTCGTGAAATTGGCCCAACTCTATGGAAGGGTCATTATAAGAGTCTACCATTCCCAGAGTGCTGACAAAATCTAACAGCATAATGGTTTGCAAATGTTTTATTCATATTTATAATTGCACAAAGCCAAATAATTAGCATTGGATTAAAACTGTTGTCAGAGTCTAGCTTCTGAGTAGGACCAAATTTGGTCATTCTATATTTGGATACAGCTGCAGAGCCAGACTGGAAGCCAAGTACTCCAGACTGATAGGGGCCGGGCATGGAGCTACCGGGCGAGTAGCCTGGTGCTGGCTGACCTGTGTGCCTGAGCCTGTGTGGTTTCACATGGCAAATCACAAGACAACTGACTTCTCTCAAAGGCAGAACGTTCAATGATGAGCTAACTCCTAAGTATTTCATTCTTTTATTCTCAATCTTTAAGTGACTCTAGTCAGTGAAAAGATTTTCCAGTCATTTTGAAATGATATGTGCCACTTCTTTCACATATTAAAGAGAAACAAACACTAACCCTAGAATTATATTTAAGAGAAAGTTCTTTTGTCTCATTTTTTCCCCTTCTTTTTCTTCTTTATAACTCAAAGGATGATTTTGAAAATGGAAGATTTCTGGGACCTGTAATCATGTGACAAAATGGTGGTAGTCTATAAACCATATTTTAAATAATCTGAAAATTATTTAATCAACATTTTCTCCTTTTGTAGTATTAAATTGGTTATGTAAGATTATATGAATTAATTAAAAATTGATGCTTGATGCACCTCCATGGTGCATGGTTCTTCTTTTTTTAACTTCATGGCTTATAATAAAGATATAAAATAAGATTTACTTTTCCTTTCTCTTTCCACATTTTGTTTTCTATTTTATGTGCCAATCTTATTCATAACTGGGTAACACTATTTTACAGTGCACAAATATCATATGTGTAATTTTGACATAATATCATATGATTTGACATAAATATCATAATCACTCTTCAGTTTCTATTGTATATGTATATAGAGACCCATTCAATTCTTCTCATACATGACAGACTCTGACTGACTTCCAGATAATTTACTTATTCATCTTGTAACACTCAGTAACTCTTGAGCAAGCAGATCACACTGGATGCAGATCATTGGGAAGTTCACCTGCTTGTGGAGTAATGGAATCTGGCTTCCTCATAGCTTCTTGTTCCTTCACACTTTATGCCAATAGAATTCTTAGGAAAACACTGAAAATATTTGACACCCATGAATTCGTCAAATAAACTATTCACTCAGCCACAGTGGGAGACTGACTTAATGTAAAGACAACAAAATAAACTTTCTCTTGCTCATCTTCACTTCCTCAGTTGAAAGAGTTAGATCACCCGCCTTCATGCCAAAGGCAGAGTAAACCATGCTCTGAATTTGCCTCATGCTTCTGAATGCAGGATTTTAGTATATTTAAAACATCCGACCGTGTACATGTAGCCCCTAGTGCCACGATGCTTGGTGGGTGAAGAGAACTGTACTTTTCTACCTGCGACTCCAAGTATCCGTGTTGTTCTGAAAGACTGGGTTCAGCTTCATCCCTTACCTTGTGAGCATGGCATTTTCACTGAAGCGCATTTGAAAGGCAGGAGAGGTCAGGCAGACTGTGTCCCCGTAACCGCAGAGGAGATAAAGAGATGAGCGTGTCCTCTTGTGCTTGTTAGGCTGAACTTTCAGATCCCTTTGCTGCTTTTGTTCTTGATTTGTTTTTGAAAAGGACAGCAGTCACTTTTTTTCCCTCAGAATTTCCTTGGCTCTTCACTTTAATAAATCTCTTTTATGATTTTAATGATGTCTATTAAGTCGCCTTAGATAGACCCCTGGGCAGGAGGGCAGCTGATGGCAGTTCTAGCCCTGTGTGCCACTGCCCGCTGAGGGACCTTGAAAGAATTATTGAGATTTTTTTGGCCTCAGTTTCCTCCCCTGTAAAATGAAGGCGCTGGCCTCTGTGTGAACCAGAGACCTTCCTAATGGTCTGCAGCTTTGTACTTTTATCCCACAGCTGTCAAATTTTCACTGTCATTGAATAGCATAACACTCTGGATAGCTTTTATGGTTTAAGATAAGGGAGTCAACTTAACGGGACAGAACAGAGGATGTGGCAGTACCCCACACATAAAGATGAATTCTTTGTTTCCTAGGTTTCCCAGTTCCTGAGGTGAGCTGGTTTAGGGATGGCCAGGTGATTTCTACTTCCACTCTGCCCGGCGTGCAGATCTCCTTTAGCGATGGCCGCGCTAGACTGACGATCCCCGCCGTGACAAAAGCCAACAGTGGACGATATTCCCTGAGAGCCACCAATGGATCTGGACAAGCGACTAGTACTGCTGAGCTTCTCGTGACAGGTAGGCAGGAGGGGACCTGCCCATCCCCTGAAGCAGGCCACCCAGAAGGCATCTCCAGGATCTGGGGTGGAGGTTGTCCACCAAGAACTAGTGAGCACAGGCAGCTGGAATCCAGAGAAGGGATCACTGGATGCTGCATTGACAGCCAAGTTGTTTGTCTTGTGGAATATAATTTTCCTCAAAAAGTGGCTGAGAACTACTTCCTTTATCAAGCACCTAAAACTATACTAAGGAAATGTTAAAAATTGTGTTTCTGAGCAAGTAGAAAGGCTTGGAGCCTTGTGGACGCACCTACTAAGGATATATGCATATCTCCAAGAATTCTCACTTTAACAGGCACCTATGATTCTGATGCTAGTGGTCAACAGACTACCCATTTAAGAAGTACTGCTCTGGGCTATGATGCTTAATAATTCTTCATTTACTTTCCGTTTCTAAACAAATTGCACCGTAAGCATAGAAAAAGGGCAAATTCTTGTTTATGATTCAAGTGCATGACACCGTTTCCCCATAAAAGTTACCACCCAATCTTTATGGCCTCTGTCATTTTTCTCCATCCTTTACCTTGTAAGACATTAATACACAGAACATCACATTTCTTTACATGTTACAGAACAATACCTTTCATGAACTGCATAACATTACATATGTTTATCCAATAAACTGTATGTTTAGCACTGTTGAAGTACAGGGTTATCATTGACCAAAACAGAAGGAACATCAGGTATGCACTTTACCTTTTATCCAGAAAATTCAGAAGGGACAATGCACAAGGTTGACAGCATCTGCTATTTTTATTACTCAAAAACATGTCAAAATTAATCCCACTCACCCTTCACATTTATTTTATCAAAAACTTCCAACATAATTTAAAAAATCTGCTTTCTTTAGCATACCTAACATTAAAGCATGTCATTGTTTGGATTAACATTTTAAATGCAAGTAAATATTCGAGTTATTTGAATATTGATTAAGTTGGAACCAGTTTAGGAATTTTATATTTAAATTAAAATGCAATGATTCTGTAAGTTATAGGTATATCCAGCAAACCATTTGAATTTATTTTAATGCAACCTACTGAAATATGTAAAGTTACCTTAACATATTAAAAAGTGCTAGGGTGAAGTTGGGAGTAACTGATGGAAAACTTCTCTAAAAATGTTATAACATGATAACATTTTAAAAATGTGGTGACCTAGAACAGCTAAACAAAACAAAGCAATCAAGTATGGTGGTGGCCGCCCTCTGCCACCTCCTGGCTCCGCTCTTGCAGTCATCTGAGATGGGCTCAAGGACAGTCAAGGGTGTTTGAGTCAGCGAGTCATGGTCTAGTTTCGGAAGCAGAGCTGTGATTACCTAAAAATAGCTCGTTGGGAATACCCCGACTGGCACGGGTCCTAACTTCCTTCCCTTCCGCCGCAGCGGAGACAGCGCCACCCAACTTCACTCAGCGGCTGCAAAGCATGACTGTGAGACAAGGAAGCCAAGTGCGACTCCAAGTGAGAGTGACGGGAATCCCTACACCTGTGGTGAAGTTCTACCGGGACGGGGCCGAGATCCAGAGCTCCCTTGATTTTCAAATTTCACAAGAAGGCGAGCTCTACAGCTTACTGATTGCGGAAGCATACCCGGAAGACTCCGGCACCTATTCAGTAAATGCAACCAATAGCGTTGGAAGAGCTACTTCCACTGCCGAATTACTGGTTCAAGGTATGCCCTGCACCTTGATAAACAGGAGGCGGGAGAGGGGACATTTAGGACCGAGTGGGACCAGGGGTCCACCTGCCTCCCCTCTGAGGTCATGGGATACTGTGAGCTGAACTCCAAGCTGGTTTTTCAACACCCATGAAAAGGAGGAGTTTAGAATCGTTGAATCCGTCTGTAATTTTTAATGCCACTAGAAACTGGAAAGTATTTCAGTTAAGTCATCTACGTTTTCCAATTACGGGCAAATAATGAATTTTTAAAAAAAGATTCTAAGTAAATTCATATCTAATAATAAATATTTTCTTTGTTTAAACCTAATTTCTACTTATACAAAATCCAAATCTTACTGCAATTTTTCCCATTGGGATACCTAGAAAATCCTATTGACTTTGTAGTCAGAATTAACATAACCCCTTTAAAACTGGGTCCTTGTGCTCCCTCCTAAACATTTGTCTTTCCCTTCCTACAGGTGAAGAAGTAGTACCCGCTAAAAGGACAAAGACAATTGTTTCGACTGCTCAGATTTCAGAAACACGACAAACTCGAATTGAAAAGGTTTTCTTGAAATATATACTGTATATACTGCCTTCTAAATTGTTGCTTCACCAACTATTTCTCCTCACCATGGTCTTTGTTCTTCTCTTTGCAGAAGATTGAGGCCCACTTTGATGCCAGGTCAATTGCAGCAGTTGAGATGGTCATAGATGGTGCCGCTGGGCAACAGCTGCCGCATAAAACACCTCCCCGGATACCTCCTAAACCAAAATCAAGGTCTCCCACACCACCATCCATTGCTGCCAAAGCACAGTTGGCTCGACAGCAGTCCCCATCGCCAATAAGACACTCCCCTTCCCCTGTCAGACATGTGCGGGCACCGACTCCATCTCCTGTCAGGTAAAGCTTTTTAAGAGAGATCAGGTCATTATGCATTTTAAAATTAGGTTTAATCCGATAAGAAGAGATATAAATGGAAGGAATAAGGAATGTTGTGTGTGATAAAAAGAGTTAAACCAAAAAGATATTGTTTATGATTTTCACAAATCTTGACTGTCCATGGGTAAATTAGAAAACTTTATAAGCTCTAATTCTACATTCTTATTTGTATGCCATTCAATATCTGCTCCAGGAGCTAAGAGAAAGCAAGTGAGATGAGAAGAGCACAGAATTTAAGGTTGGAAGCCCTGTGTTCTGTCTTCTTGACCACCAGCCAAAATGTGACTTATAGAATAATTGTAATAATAAAATATTAATATATATTGACCAGTTACTCTGTCAGACATTTGATTGCACTCTGTGTATATTATCTCATTAAATAATCATAGCAACCTCTAAGAAGTATCACCCCTAATTTTTTAAATAGGTGGCCAGAAGTTAAAGACGTTTAAAGAAGTTAAATTGCTTAAGGTCTTAGTCATGTCATTTGTAAATTATAGAGAATCATAGTAAGAATGATCTCAAGATGTGAGGGTTCAATGAGATAATTAGTTGAAGGTATCTTCTGAATATGAATTATACAAATGTCCTTATGCTCTAATAGTAAAACCTTCTAAATATTTTGCATGTGCTTATGTTATCTAGAATATAAGCTGGATTTCTTTGCTTAGTTAATATGGAGGTATTTTAGAAAGTAAGCATGTATTATCAGAACTCAGAAACTATATAAGCAAGTGTAAACTATCCATAGCAAATTTGAGCTTTTGGGATTTAGCTTAACATGCTGAGGGTTTGTTTTTGTTTTTGTTTTTTTTTCAGTATGATAAACTAGTAAAAGGGGAAAGTGTGTGGTTTTAAAAAAAAAAAAAAGTGTTTCTTGACCAATTAAAAAATTTTTAAATGTAGAGAAAGTTCCCCTGCCAAGAAAAATTTTAAAAGAAGAAGTTAATAGTTGATTCAAAAAATATTCAAACTTATTGTGACATTACTGTCATCAAAAAATGTGATATTGGTAAATAAATAGAATATACATGGGGAAGCGGAACAGAGGATCCAAAAATTAATCCAGGTACCCAGGAAATTCAGTTTTTAATCCAAGTGACTTTTCAGTTCATTGGGGAAAAGAATATTTTGTGCTATGAAGAATGCTGGCCCAATTAGCTATCCATTTGGAAGAAAACAAATGTAAGCCTGTATCTCGCACCATTTACAAAATAAGTTTCACGTTGACCACAAAATTAAATTTAAAAAAAATCAAAAAACAAGAAGAATGAGAAGAAAATTTGAGAAAACATTTGTTGGGCAGAGCTTTTAAAAATAGATTTACAAATTCAACTACAAAAAAACAAAAATTTGTATATGGCAAAAGCAAAATCATTGCTACAGCAAATAGTGCATTTGTTAAAATAAATTTAAGGGTGTCTCTTCCTCAAGATATGTTATTGCCTCTGCCATAAAATATTAAAGCAAACATACAATGCCTGCAGTATGAATAGTACAAGTCTATAAACCATGAATAACCTACACACTGTACATATTGATGCTGGCTAAGACCCCGTAAGAAATAAACAAATGCAAACAGTAGATCTTGGGAAAAATATTTGCAACATTTCATGGCAAAACTCTAATATACCAGATGTATCAAGAACTTCCACAAACTAATTATTAAAGAAAAAACAAGCAACACAAATGAACAAAGTGGAAAATAGCAAGTATTTCATACCAGAGGTAATGTCAATGTCCAGCAAATATATGGGAAAATGCTAGATATTTTCCAGTCTTTATTATAGTGCCTGCTTTAAAAATTAAAGATACTGATAAATACTAATATGAAGCCTTGGCCAAAAAGCTCAGTTTTAAAAATGTGTCTGGCTATCAAGTTTTAAAAATGTTGTGTTTCAGGCTAACTCCAAGTTTGCACACCACAAAATCACAAGACAGACCAAATGTGATTTCTGGGGGAGATAACAACCTCACCATATATTTAATCCAAGCCTGAGAGTCATTTAGAATTAGAGTTTCCCTGATTCTGTGGAGCATTTTGACTGTCTTAGAAGTACTGAGAATTCATTAATAGCAATTCCAATTATTGAGCACCCCAAATTTACTTTAAAATGATTAAGAAATTAAAATGTCAATTTCTGGAGAAAATAACAGTTATCCAGGATGGACAATTTCCTGAATCTTGATTTTTGTTGTAAAGTAAGGCAAACATATTTCACTGAATAAGGTGCATTATATCTCGCTGTGACCAGATGATTATTTTTTTTATTGTAAGAGCAGAAATAAGCACTTTCCTATAATGACTCAAATTACATTGATTTTCACAGTTACAGGCTTACCTGCAACCTGCTGCTAATCATTCATGTCATGCTAATCATGTCTTTAAGTCTATTTGAATTAGACTCATTTTACTAGGACAGCAAGAACAAGACATAGGTCAAAAATTGGAAATACATGTCACTTTGCTTTTCTTCAATTAGTGTAAACCCTACATTATTCTAAACTGGTCTTCATATGTTCAAAGGCAGTCACTTTCAAAATAGAGACATGTTCCCCTAGATCTCCCTTTTGTTGATTACAACTCCATTTATAAAATGTAAATTGATTTTCACCCAAAAATCCTTCTTCAAAAAAATGATTAAGCATTTCTTCATGAAACTGGTCAATATTGTAATGTACTGTTAATTTACTCTACAATTTAGAGTAGATATCAACTGTACCTTGAGCCTTAATTAGAATAATTGTTTTATTTATGATTGATATAAATTAAATACCTTATGTAATGTTCAGAATTTTTCCTGTATGCAGAAGTAGTTAAGTGCAATGATAAGGCAATACTGCCACCTAGAGGGAAAGGTATATTAAACCCTATCGTTTAAAAATTAATTTATGAAAAATTTCATCTTAAAATGTTTGACTGATGCCTGGAATTATTATTGTCAATTAGAAGCTGTCTTTTTTTTTAACTGTAGATAGCTTTATTCAGTACCCAGATTCTTGAGCTGATGCTGTTGCATTTTGAACACAAATAAAAAATGATGAAAACTATTTTGGAAGAAACTATCAGTTTAACTAAAAGCTATATAATCCTTACTTTAGTCACTAAGTCGTGTCTGACTCTGTGCGACCCCATGGACTGTAGCTAGCCAGGCTCCTCTGTCCTTGGGATTTCTCAGGCAAAATTACTGGAATGGGTTGCCATTTCCTTTTCCAGGGGATCTTCTCAACCCAGGAATTGAACCCGAGTCTCCTGAATTGGCAGACGGATTCTTTACCACTGAGCCTCCTAGTAATTATGGAATCCTTAGGTTTCAAATTATCCACTATAAGAATATTTAAAAGAAGTTCAGAGTACAATACAATGAGTGTGTGAGGGTAAACAAATACAGAAGATATTTAAATCAGCAGTGCACCACACTTGGACCAGAACAGTTTCCAAAGCAAAGTTATACGCCTAGAATTCTGCAGAATGACTAATGAGAAAGCCTTGCAATTCACAAAGCATATGGGCATGATGAAGGCTATGGGAAGTCTTACAGGAAAATGAGAAAGGTTTAGCTTGTTTTAACCTCAGGTTACACAAGCCTGTTGATTACAGAAACCTTGCTTCCTTCAACACCTATTTGACATCCCCTTGACCCCCAGAATTGGGAGTACAGAGAAATTTAGAGTTATGTTACCATATTATCTTTGTATTTTGAAGAAACACCTGCTGTCTTGACTTTTCTAAACATGAAACTGTAGGGCAGGGCACCAAATTCTTTAGGATTAAATCTGATTCTCATACAGAATTATAGCAGATGAGAATAAGATTCACTGAAATTTAAAACAAATTACTTTCAAGTATATTACTTGTCTCTGTATAGATTATTGAGCCATGGATTTTAAAACCCTGCCTTAAACACTTCCAGATTTTTCTTCCCTCATTCAAATCTAATGACCCAAAGAGTAGTTCCTTGCCTTGGCACTCTTTGACCTCTGCCATTTGACTTCCAGGTCCGTGTCTCCAGCGGGGAGGATTTCCACATCCCCCATCAGATCCGTCAAGTCTCCCTTACTTGTCCGGAAGGCTCAGACACCCACCATGCCCCCAGGCCCTGAAGTGCCTCCCCCTTGGAAGCAAGAGGGCTACGTGGCTTCATCTGAGGCTGAGATGAGAGAAACCACAGTGACCAGTGCTACTCAGGTCAGGACAGAGGAGAGATGGGAAGGGAGATACGGGATCCAGGAGCAAGTGACCATCAGCGGAGCTGCAGGCGCCGCCGCCCGAACTACCTTCGCAGCAGGAGCTGTCGCCGCTGGGGCTTCAGAGGTACCGCTGGAGCTTCCTCCTTCCTTTCCTGTTCTGGCTTCTCTCACCAGAATCCTGCCATGAAGCAGTCTGTATAGGTTGAAGGAAAATGCATGTGAACATAAGAATACAACAGAAAGTGAAAACCAGATTTGGCTTATGCTCTGTGAACATGCTCTGCGTGCATGCTTGCTAAGTCACTTCAGTCGTGTCTGACCCTTCGCGTCCCTATGGTCTGTAGCCTGCCAGGCTCCTCTGTCCATGGGATTCTTCAGGCAAGAATACTGGAGGGGGTTAGCGTGCCCTCCTCCAGGGAATCATCCCAACCCAGGGATCGAACCCAGGTGTCTTATGTCTCCTGCGTTGGCAGGCGGGCACTTTACCACCAGTGGCACCTGGGAAGCTCCACAAAAGCTGTGCTCTGTGAGGTGTTTATAAATGTAGATTTTAGCAACATATACCCTGTCTCACTTAGCAGCGATAGATGCTCATGCACATGTCTGTTTGACTCTTGATGACCTCGTTTCCGCTGTGTTTTGCATTTTCCGCTGGGCATGTCATCTCAGAAAGTAACAGGCTTGCTCGCTGCCAATCCAGGTGAGACAAGAGACGGACAAGAGTGCAGCTGTTGCCACGGTCGTTGCTGCCGTTGACCTGGCCAGAGTGAGAGAACCAGTTCTCGGCGCTGTAGAGCAGACTGCCCAGAGGACAACCACGACTGCCGTGCACACCCAGGCCGCTCCCGAGCAGGTGGGCCCGCGGCCGCGCGCGCGGCGCTTGCGTGCGGGTTTCCCAGGCCGAGCCAGTGTGTTTCGAGACGGCCCTGAGCCCTCCACGGCCCAGACTTCTAGGGCGCTCTGAGCTGGTGGTCTGAGACCAGAGGTGCTCAGGGTATAAGTACTCTGTGTCAGCTCTCTGTCGGGCAGCTCGGCAGGGAAGAGGTACCTCTCAGGAGGTCAGACAAGGTGTCCAAAATAAAGGGGGCGCTCCTGAGTTCAGACGAGTAAAGGGTGGCTGAGAAGCTAAGCTGAGCAAACAAGATCCACGGCACGTGGAGCTGTAGTTCCAGAACTGGTCCATCCAGAGCCCAGTCTTTGCAGGATCCAGGCAGGGAAACTGTTACTTGAGGGCTGCCATTGCGTTTCTCTAAGCTTTCCCTAAAGAGCTTTGCTTTTACTTTCCTCAAAACCTGTGTGACAATTGATTCATAGCTGAAAGGTGTTATAAATCCAAGATAATTTCCCACCTCGTATTTGAATAGGTTTTCTGTTACAGTTTAAAATCACTCGAGCTTTCCTCCTTATCCTCTCCTGTGTGACATTTATGTCTTTATCCTGATTTATCATTGTAGCTTTTTATATAAGGCACATTACAGTGTTTCTTTTCTCTCCCCTGTGAAAATCAGATAAGAAAGGAGGCAGAGAAGACTGCTGTAACTAAGGTGGTAGTGGCCACCGATAAAGCCAAAGAGCAAGAATTAAAAGCCAGAACCAGAGAAGTAATTACGACAAAACAAGAGCAGGTGCACGTAACTCATGAACAGGTGAGAATGGTTTTTGATGTGAAATTGCTGTTGCTGTTGTTATCAGTGTCAATAGAGAGAATGCTGTTTACAAGGGAAGGTTTGTTTTGTGGGCAGCATGGTTTTTTCACGACATGGTTGTACCTGGGTGTTAGATACCAAAGTCTCATAGAGTTCCCAGATGCTTCCCTTGTGCAGACAAAAGGGACCCACGGAACACACACTGGAAGTAGAAACAGGGGTCTCTTCTACAGTGACACGGAGATGCACCGACTACCTTTGAGACTCTGAGGGAGGGAGAAATAGATGCTGAAGTAGGAACTGGGAAGAGTGGTAAAGAACGCCAAACTTTGAAAATAGTTTCGGAACTGCTTCCTGACTCTTTGGGAAAATATTCGAGCATGGATTTGAACTGAGGTGGAGAATCTGGCCCTCTCAGGTCAAATGACCAGAAAAAAAGTGAAAAAGACAGCCCCATGATTGGAGGCATTGAGGACCAGATTAGATAAGACCCCCTGGTAGGGCTGTTGGCCAGCACTGCCAATTGTCAGTTGGGTGGTTTGGGAAGATAACTTCCAAGCCTCTTTTAACCCTGAGATCCTGAATTTCAGTGATGATGGCTGAGAATGACAGAGGAAAATGAGGAAAAGTGCCCCTCCCCCAGGACCCCACTTTCCCCTCGCATACACCTTAGGTGTCCAGATCCAAGCACAGTTCTTTCTGGGCTTCCCAGCTGGCACTAATGTTAAAGAAACCCCCTGCCAGTGCAGGAGACTTAAGAGACCTGGGTTTGATCCCTGGGTGGGGAAGATTCCCTGGAGAAGGAAATGGCGACACATTCAAGTATTCTTGCCTGGAAAATCCCATGGACAGAGGAGCCTGGTGGGCTACAGTCCATAGCATTACAAAACATTGGACACGACTGAAGCAACTTAACTCACAAGGGTTTGGGAAACATTTTACCTGTGATATGGACAAAAATGTTCTCCCCATAATGTCTCAGTTTTAGAAAGATTTGATATTCCAAACCTTCATAATATTTAGGACATTTTTCAAAGCAAATGCAAAAATATTGTATAAATGTGGATTATGAATCATCTATGCTTGATTTTTCATTTATAAAATTAAAGAATCAGACAGTATTACTTGTAAAGTCTTCCATTCAAATAGCCTATGCTCTAGGATTTCCTTTAGATGACAAGAGTGGCACAGAATAATACTGCCATATACCCACTTATAAAAATTGGAAGTCTTTTTAAAGACTACACTCTCTAATTCAAAGCAAAGGGTGTTGAATCTATTTTTTTTTTCTCTAAGGAGCATAACTTAATGGTTTAGACAAAGAGCATGGCACTATTAATGAAAATGAGATCATTTTATTTAGTGGGCTCTCTGGAAAAGGACTTCTTTGATTTCCTATTTTATTATATTTATTAAACATTATGTCAGCTTTCATTAGAGATCAGCAGACTATAAGGTTTGTTTTTGTCATTGATTTCAGATAAGAAAAGAAACTGAAAAAGCATTTGTACCAAAAGTAGTAATTTCCGCAGCTAAAGCCAAAGAACAGGAAACTAGAATAACTGGAGAAATTACTACAAAACAAGAACAAAAACAAATAACTCAAGAAACAGTAAGTCCAATTTTATAAATGCCTTGTAATTTGTTGCCTAATATCACATCCCAGACAGCTATACCTTCCCTCTAACCAAAACCTCTAAGTGGAAGAGTTTTCTGTGTATATTTTCTTTTTGTTGTTTCTCTATGTCTAGTACTGAAATTGTTTCATGATGGAAATTTCTGCTCTCATTGCATAATTTTCCACTCAACTGATCAGTTTCAAGAAGATTGTCTATCAACTAGAATAGTTTGGGGCACGTCAATGACATTTCTAGAGCACACTTAACCAGAAAATAGTGATCACTCCAGCCCAGTTACCCACTGGTACAATCAGTTTTTCCATGCATAGCCAAGCCCTTGGGCACTTAAACTGTGACTCACAAACTTTACATAGTTGTTAAGACATGCATGCATGTCCACCCCCTCCACACACATCCACCAGCTATGAACACTTCAACTAAATACCAAGTGACAGTGAGGAATTCCAACATCAGGGAAAACCAGTACTTGTAAGAAAGTGAATTCCTGGTTGATCAACAGTGACCCAGAAGTGTTTGCTGGTTTTATGCCATAGAGCCAAGTTGGAAAAACCTCAGTGTTACCAAAATAAACTTCTCTCCCATGTGTTGAATCAAGCCTTAAAGGGTCTAGGAAGAGGCCCCTTCTTATTCAAGTAGATTCTTTCATGTTCAAGTAGATTTCAGTGACATTGAGGTTGTTCCAACTTGGCCAGCCTCTGTTAACCTCAAGCTCTTTGTTGATCTCAGAACTACTTTTTATGAAAGGTCCAACTCAGACTTAAAAGGCTGGTCAGAGGCCATTGGATGAACTTTTCTCTCCTTACAGTGAGTGAGAGAGTTTGAATGCACAGGAACCTAAGTTGCATAATCAAGAGCATAGAAATCCTTATTGCCATTGCAAGGCTGATAACTGACAAGTTCAATAACCATAGTTGTTTAGCCATTTGCCAGTGAATACTCACTAAGTTCGCTAATGTGTCAATATATCTCAAAGATGAGAACTTTTCAGTTTCTAAGACAATTTACTAAGGGGCAGGTGGGCAGAAAAGAAGTCCATTTTGGGGTGTTAAACACAAGTGTAGGCCCTGAAAACAGAGTTGTGGTATTTCCTCTCTCACCACTAAGCATTCTGTATCCTCCTGAATGTTACAAAGTTGACTCGCCATTTCTCCTGTGCCTTTTGAAACTCAAACCTTTATTTTACTCTGAAAATCAGATAATACAGAAAGCTGAGACAGCTGCTGTGTCCATGGTGGTAGTTGAAACTGCCAAGCCCACGAAACTAGAAACAATTCTGGGAGCCCAAGAAGAAATTGTCACACAACAAGATCAAATGCACATAACTCATGAAAAGGTGACAGTTCTTGCTGGTGTGAAATTCACTCTTGTTTCATTCCGTTTACAAGCCACCTACATTTTCATCCTGGGTCTTAAAATGATCACTTTTTCACCTTCTCCTCCTCTTATAACTCATACAGGAAGCTTCACAATCTCTCAAGGACCTTTTGCTATCTGTCTAGCTTTCACCACCACTTTTATTCCTAACTTCTGTATTTCCTTAGGATTGTTACTAATATAATATTATAATGCATTTTAATATTTAACATGTTTCTATTGAAGATTCCAGTGTACAAGTCAATTGATACAATGCAAGGTTATGTGTTATTGATGGCTCTATTGGCATTTCCCATAAATTATGAGAATAATGTGAAAAATGCATCCTTTTATTGCTCATCACAGTTTTTTGTTTTAGACTGAACTTATTTTGTTATTGCTACTAATGAAACAATATTGATGATCAAAGCAAATCAAATGACAGAATGTCTTTGAGTAGGAAGAAATATTCTTCCTTTCTCAATTTTGACTTACCTTTTTTTAAAATTAGAGCTGAATGAAATTTAATGACCATTTTCTCACCTTTTTTTTTTTAAATCATATGACCAGATATTGAAAGAGACTAGGAAAACAGTGGTACCTAAAGTCATAGTTGCCACACCCAAAGTCAAAGAACAAGATGTAGTATCAAGAACTAGAGAAGGCATCACTACCAAAAGAGAGCAAGTTCAAGTAACTCAGGAAAAGGTGAATACAGATATTCAAGATGGGAAAAGTTCATCTTTAAACTAATTTCTAGTAAACCATTAACTGCGATGTGATATGAATTATTAATCTGTATTTTCCTTTTTGAATCCCCAACTAAAAACCACATGGTGAATGTGTGACTTTTTCTCATTACCTTTATCTGCACCTTTGATTTTTATTCATCTGTAACATTGGTAATTCATTTTATTCACCATTATCCTTTGCATGAAGATTAGCATTTTTAGCCTGATTTCTAGAAAGCAATATATGGAATCACCTGAAGATTTTTTTTTTTGTAGTTAACATTTCTAAGGTTTGTGATTCCCAGTCAGTGTGTGCACACACTGCCCCAGTGAAAGTTAACTTCTTTTGTGTAGTTAACCCTGAATAACTTCGTCTTGCATCCCCACTAAAAGGGGGGAAGGGTCATTCCATATGCGTCTAAAGCCCTGTGCAATTTAAACTTGATTTTACTGTGATAATCAGATGAGAAAGGAAGCTGAGAAAACTGCCTTGTCTACAATAGCAGTTGCTACTGCTAAAGCCAAAGAACAAGAAACAATACTGAGAACTAGAGAAGAAATGGCTACTAGACAAGAACAAATCCAAGTTACTCATGGAAAGGTGACTATTGCTATTCCAAGTGTGAAATCCCCTATTATAATACACTGATACTAAATCTCATGTGAAATCCTCTATTATAATACTTTAATACCAAGTCTCAGAATTTCTTATGAGACACTATTAACCTAATTTATTTTTAGTTATACAATTGGAAAGTTAAAAAACAAATTATTTATTATTGTTAATATTACTACATAATCCTTTCCTCACTGATTGCTTTACTACTATTTTCCATTTTTTATTATTAATGTCTAGAATTCTCTAGAAGCTAATGATGGAAATTGCATGCAGGCTGTATAAAATTATAGTATTTTTATCTTTAGACTTGTACACATGGACCATTCAAAACTAAAAGCAGGGGTTTTATTAAGGTAGTCAATTTATGAATATATTTTTTTCAATTTTAAATGTGTTAATTTCTTGATTTTATGTGTATGAAGTTTCAGTTATGCAAGTTGAGTAAGTTCTAGAGACCTATTGAACAACATTGTGCCTAGAGTTAACAATACTATATTGTGTATTTAAAGAGTTGACATCATGTTAAGTGTACTTACCACAATAAAGCATGAAATCATGGGAAATGGGGAAAAAAAAGAAATTGCATGCAGGCTAATTTTAAGAAACGACATGGACATTTAAATATATATATATATATGTAAATAATGACTTTTACTGTTAAGAAGATATAGATTTTGAGGGGTTCATAAATTCAGTATCTTACGTTGTAGAGTATGGAGTTATTTTAAGAAATAACCTATAATTTTCATCATGTGAAACACTATCGTTTTTCTCTCTGCAAAAATCAGATGAGGAAAGAAGCTGAGGAAATCATAGTGCCTTCTATAGTAGCTCTCACTAACACTGAACAAGATACAATATTAAAATCTTGAGAAGAAATCCAACCAGAATAAATACACACAAGCTATGAAAATGTTGTTTGTAGCATCTATTTGTGGCTATGAAATTTCCATGAATTAACCTACTTCCCATGAATCTGTGCCTTGGGTACTGAATAAACTATTTACCTAATTTTATTCTTTATTGCTAATGTAGTAACTGGATATTAGCAACTAAAGTTTTTCAATTTCTTTAGTATCGTAACATTCCTGTCTGTATTTCCCTCAGTGCTGTTCTCTACATCTACATGTTTGGGTTTTTTCCTAAGACATGATTTAGGATCAGCTGTTAAACATTACCCAAGTCTAATATTGGGCTTCCCTCATAGCTCAGTTGGTAAAGAACCCACCTGCAGTGCAGGAGACCCCGGTTTGGTTCCTGGATTGGGAAGATCTGCTGGAAAGGGGATAGGCTACCCACTCCAGTATCCTTGGGCTTTCCTGGTGGCTGAGCTGGTGAAGAATCTGCCTGCAACGTGGGAGACCTGGGTTCAGTCCCTGGGTTTGAAAGATCCTCTGGAGAAGGAAGAGGCTACCCACTCCAGTATTCTGGCCTGGAGAATTCTATGGACTGTATGTATAGCCCATGGGGTCACGAAGAGTCAGCCACGACTGAGTGACTTTTACTCCACACTCAAGTCTAATCTTGAATGGCATATCAACCTTTTCGAAGTCTCATTGGCATCAGAAATTCCAGTATGTAACATAACCTCATTTTTTGTTTGTTCTGAACCCCACAAATTTGACTATCTAATTTTTGTTATTTAAAATTAGCTAAGAATGGAAGCTAAGAAAATGTCTACACTCAAAATAATAGTTACTAGTACAAAATCTACTGAATCAGCCACACTGCCTAAAACTAGAAAAGGATTTGCTACTAAGCAGGAACAAATGCATCTTTTTCATAAGTAGATGAAAACTGATGCAGTGGAGATGAAAAGCATTGTTTCATCCCATTTCATCATCAGTTCTCCTAACTTTTCATCCATCATGAGTCATTGTGCTTCTGCTGTTCCAAATAATTGCTTGACTGATCAACAGAACATTAGAGACAATTAGATTCGGTCGAGTTCTTTCAGTGGAACAGCATTTCTAGTGGTGAAAAGTCAGATTAAATAACACTTTTCTAATTACTCTCAACTTAATTGATAGGAATTGAGTTCTCCAATTCTTCCTGATTATCTAGTTTAGAAAAATATGAGGGATATTAGAGTCAGAAAGAAATAAGAAAGAGAAGCGGCTATCAGCCTAGAATACTCATTTGTGATTGTCCCCCAAAGTGAGGGTATGGGTCCACCAGCATGTGTATATAGAGTTGATATATGTTAACTCAGGAAAAAAACATATACATGCTTCCCCAATTTAAAATATCTTACCATAGTTAAGATTCTTTTGGCATAAGTTTTTTTTTTTTTTTTTTTAAAGAATGACCTTCATCTATGTCATTTGGCAAGTGACAGTTTCTTCGAACCTAAGGTTTCTCATTATTAAAATAGAACAATTTATTTCATAGACTGGTTGAAAGATTCAAATGAGATGTAATGTAAATGTAATCATTTTACAGACAAAGTTATTTATTATTTATATAAACAAATATAAATCTGAAGATGGTAACATTTTAAAACAGCTCTAAAATTAAAGTCAACCTAAGGCCCATGTGGTTTAAAAAAAGAAACAACCAGATGAATTAACTTAAACCACCTAATCCTCACATGTATCTTACAGTTTGTTCTAAGATGCAATCTAAAGTGAAAATGGTATCTATCCTTCTTCGAGGCAGATTAGATTGTTTGTGGCTTCCTAGAAGGAGAGCTAGATGAAGCCTGTGATCACTAAAGGCCCAATTTCATCTCAAAAATACCGCATTTATGTATTAAATGGTTCTGATCATTTACCATTTGAGCAGATATATAGAAGTAGTACACTTGAAAAACATTTCAGATGCAATCTAGGTTCTACTCGCAGCAGCAGAAAACTGGACATTAATAAAATATTCCAGCATTCTTTTAAACAGCACTGATGGACATGGTGATTTGATGTTTGCAATGTGCTGTTTCTAAGTATTGCACAGAATCATAACATATGAGCCATATCAACTGGCTTGCTTTCTATAAAAGAGAAACTCCTTTGCAAACTGTGTTCCCATTTATGGTAATCATATTCATAGAAATGAGAAAACAACATTTCGTTTTTCTTCTTCACTTTAACTTTCAGTGGTAATGACAGTAAATTGAACTTTGCTGTGAAAGGTTGTTCTCTTGAATCCAAATAGGATAACACTTTCATTTTCATCACAGCATCTTCATTTGTGTGTTTTAAGAAAGATACGTTCTAATAAATTAAAAATTTCTTATCCCTAGGGAATCATAAGTAAATTAATATGTTCCCTGTGTGTTCACAAGCTTTCTTGTTTTCTCAGATTTGCATGTGAGTATGAAATGCTGCAGCAGCTGATTTTTTTCTGGATGGGACTGTGACAGCATTTGAGGGCATTTTTATGATCACTGTCACTGCACCTACACCAGACTGAATGATTGGCAATAGAGAATAATCAATTAAGATAACCAACCCCAAAGTTCTGACTTCACAAGTGCTGTCTGTCTGCCATGGACAAAATACTGGACAAACTCAAAACTTCTTTACTATTTTATACACATATTGTGTTGTCCTATGTTGTGTTTGTGTGATTTAATGTCTAATTAAGCCAGGCTTCATAGAGTGTATCTAACTAGATGTCTACACATTATAATGATCAGTGAAACATTAAGTTCTGAAATGCATTTATAAGTCACATTTCTGGAGACCTTAACATGGTTGTGTAACATAGGCACCATCTGCCCATCACGCCTTATAGGCATTTGTCTTTTCTCGATGACTATCCTAGGAGGTAAAGTCCCAACCTGACTTTGACATTACTGAGTGTTAATTCTGGAAACCTTGTCTGCAGGTGGGCGTTGGGAAAAAGGCGGAAGCTGTAGCAACAGTGGTTGCTGCAGTCGACCAGGCCCGAGTTCGAGAGCCCAGAGAACCCGGGCATGTTGAAGAATCATACGCTCAGCAGACCACTTTGGAGTATGGATATAAGGAGCACATTTCCGCCACAAAGATAGCTGAGCAGCCCCCACGTCCAGCCTCAGAGCCCCACGTTGTCCCTAAAGCAGTCAAGCCTAGAGTGATCCATGCTCCTTCTGAGACTCATATCACAACTACTGATCAAATGGGAATGCACATATCATCACAGGTGAGTTTGAACCCACTGCCTGTTTCTGGGAAAGCAGGCATAACTGCTGTGGTCATCTGGTGAGCAAGGGCTTCACTGAGTTCCATTTCCATGCAGATCAAGAAAACTACAGATCTAACAAGCGAAAGATTAGTCCATGTGGATAAACGCCCCCGTACAGCAAGCCCTCACTTTACTGTTTCAAAAATTTCTGTTCCTAAGACAGAACATGGATATGAGGTAAGACGTTAAAGAGCATAACAAAGAAATGTTAGGCTGAAAGGAAGAAAGTAGGTTGTATGATATGGAGTATCTTTGGTGAAGGCAGTACAGGCTTGTTTTGGTGATGTCTGTTTATCCTCACATAGACTCAGAAGCCCCTAAAGTTCAGTTACTGGAACTTGCCCAGCAGAGTGAGCCTAGGCTATCAGATGGTTATCTGACACCTCTGAGAAGACACGAATCCACACAGGCTTCTCTCTGTTTCACATTTTGTAAAAGGTTCAGTTCAGTTTTCCTTATGCAGTGAGATATTTCAGAGTGACATAAATGAGAATTGATACCAATACTAAAGACAGACATTGAGAAATCATGTGTTTGTATACTCAGGATGACTAGATGGAGGCGTGTTACCATGTGGTGGTTGGGCTGGACTGTGGGATCACACAGGCCTAGATTAGCCCCCTAACTCTGCCCCTTATTAGCTCTGTCATCAGGAACAAGTTAGTACAAGTGAAAACCTTAGTAAGTTGACAAAATCTAATAATCCTCAATATTAGTCACAACTATTCTTATTTTGAGGTTTCCCAGTTGGCACTAGTGGTAAAGAACCCACCTGCCAATGCAGGAGACATAAGAAACATGGATTCAATCCCTGAGTTGGGAAGATCCCCTGGAGGAGGGCATGGCACCCACTCCAGTATTCTGGCCTGCTGAATCCCATGGACAGAGGAGTCTGGTGGGCTACCGTCCATAGAGTCACAAAGAGTCAGACACAACTGAAGTGACTTAGCAGGCACCCATTCTTACATTACACACCCGAGTCATAGAATCCAAACTTTATATATGCTTCAGAGAATTATAAGGCATATTTAATACCTGCATTGGGATAATCTCAAATATCCAGACAGCAACAGAATAAAAAGAGTAAGGAAACTCTTAAAATATTCTTCTAAGCTTTTCCACTTTCACCTCTCACACAGATTTGTGGCTGAAGCCTAAATGTTCTATTTTAAAGTAGTGCTTAAGAATTAACCAAGTAGTTAAAATTTTTATTATTTTTGAATTTCCCACTGTTGTATTTTCAAACACAGCTTCCTTGGCATGATTTAAGTGAAAACTCATGACCAAGTTTTAGAAGACCTTCAGTCTCTATGATAAGAGCATAAAATAAGAAGTTCTAAATTCAGCTCTATAAGGAAGACTTTCAAATGTATTTTAGAAGCTGACAGGAACGACAGTGAGCTTTATAACTGGCTTATCTCTGACTTTTCATTAACTATAAAAGTGATAATGAGAACATTTAAAAGGGGACCACATAGAAAATTGACTCAGACTTACCACAAGAGTGCTAGTGGCGAAGGACTTCTGAGAGGCGACTGGGATGGCAGTTAAGTGACTGTTCTCTGACTCTGTTTCTATTTAGGCATCAATAGCCGGTAGCGCTATTGCCACATTACAAAAAGAGTTGTCAGCCACACCTTCTGCTCAGAAGGTCACCAAATCTGTGAAGGCACCTACTGTAAAGCCTGCTGAGGCTAGAGTGAGAGCAGAGCCCACTCCTTCACCCCAGTTCCCCTTCGCGGACACACCAGAGACTTTTAAGAGTCAAGCTGGCATTGAGGTGAAGAAGGAGGTTGGGGTGAGCATCACTGGTGTTGCGGTCCATGAAGAGCGCTTCGAAGCACTGCGTGAGCGTGAAGCCAAGGTTGGTTGGTCACTGGAGCCCCTGCTATCTCTCAATCCATTCCCATGGAGCAGGACCAGGCACTAGGCCAATCCGTGCTACAGAAGTGGTCGGCCAGATGTCCTGCCTTTCTCCATTGCTCAAACTTCATTTTATCGAGCATGCTGTGGGTCAGAACTCTTCTTCGCGAATTGTTTTTATAATTTTGCATGTGCTCAGAGTTTGAGGTTTCCGCTGATTTCCTGAGCATTTTGTAACATCCTTTGTCAAAATTGTAGGTAACAGAAACAGCAAGAGTACCTGCACCTGTCGAAATCCCTGTCACTCCACCAACTTTAGTCTCGGTGAGTAAAGTTGATAGTGTGGGATCACATGCATATCTAGTCAAATAATGTTCATATATGCAAAGATCAGCTTCTCAAACTTGAAAATTCCATGAGTACGTTTGCAAGTATTTAAGACCATATACTATTAGGCAAGGAGAGGGGGAATTCTGTGTGACAGCGTCAGTCACATATCCAACAGATTCGATGAGTTTCTGTTATGTGTAAGGCATGATTGCAAGACTAGTCTAGCCCTCTTTGAAATCTGTCTTACTATCTGAAAAAATGTACATAAGTCAGCATCATAGAATATAGAAGGTGATAAGCACTTCAGTAGAGGTAGGGTGCAAAGGAAAGTTCGATTACTTCCAGTTGAGGATAGCATGGAAAACTTTGCTGAAGAGGCAGCATTTACTGCTGAGGCTTCAAGCTTTGTTAGCGTTTGAATATGTGCAAACAACAGAGGGTATAGGGATGCCCTATTATATTACATCAGTACAGTTCCACCTTATGAAGCTGGAAACACCTTACATTTATTTCAAATTGGGAGCGTTCCAGTTTCCAAGGGAGTTTCTTTACTGATAGTCCCAGAGTCTTGATCTTAAGAAAGCATTTTATGACAATTGGAATGAACAAAGTCAAACCCCTACATTTGGTACAACATATAGAGATGATTCAGGAATCTGCACACGTATCAATACTTCCTGTTTCTTCTTTCTTTAGGGCTTAAAGAACGTGACTGTGATTGAAGGTGAATCTGTCACCTTAGAGTGCCACATCTCTGGATACCCATCCCCCAAAGTGACATGGTACAGAGAAGACTACCAGATAGAAAGTTCCATTGATTTCCAGATAACCTTCCAGAGTGGAATTGCTCGCCTTATGATTCGTGAAGCCTTTGCAGAAGACAGCGGGCGGTTCACTTGCACTGCTGTGAACGAGGCTGGGACCGTCAGCACATCCTGCTATCTAGCTGTGCAAGGTCAGTGGTCACACCCCCACTGGCCTTCCACACACTTCTCACTGCCACCTGACACTCTTTTCACATACCTGGTAACGGAGTTAGGACTGAGGGGTTAAGTATGGGGCCAGCTTACCTGTCATGCTAAGGAGAGGTCAGTAGTGAGGCAAACTAGATACCTGACTTTAACAAGAGCAACTTCTGTCTTCTTCTAGTGTCAGAAGAATTTGAAAAGGAAACCACAGCTGTGGCTGAGAAAATCACCACAGAAGAGAAACGGTAACACCTTCTTTTGCTCATGATTTTTCATTGTCGTATACAGTTTTGCTTGGTTAGTCCCTTTCGTATTGGCTAATGGCAGTCCAGAAGCTAATGTGAAGGGCGTTCTCTTTCCAGCTTCGTCGAATCAAGGGATGTGGTAATGACTGATACTAGCTTCACAGAGGAACCAGCAGGGCCGGGAGAACCTGCCGCTCCTTTCTTTATTACAAAACCAGTGGTCCAGAAACTGGTGGAAGGTGGGAGCATTGTATTTGAATGCCAGGTTGGCGGCAACCCGAAGCCCCATGTCTACTGGAAGAAGTCTGGTGTTCCTCTAACCACAGGATACAGGTATTTTCATGGTTGAATGGTAGAGTTTTCTGTGATCTGTCTGAGAGGTCTGTGAAGCCAAGAGAGAATAGAATATACTTACCTCACCCTCAGAGGTAGGGTCTTTTGTTATAGAGCCTTCATAGCGTGCTTTGAGGTCTTTTCGTGTTTTCCTACAAAGTCTTACTGAGAAAGAGAGGTATGTGACAAAAGTGGATAGAAGATATATATTTTATATTCTGGTTTGATTCACTTTTAGTGCTGGTGAATAGAGAAAACCATGTAGAGTTTTTACACACATAGAACATATTTTTCTACCAAGGATCTGAAACAACTTTCAATAAAAAGGCATAATAATTAAGTCACTAAAAGATAAAAGAAAAAGGGTAATTTTTGAAGAAAGCTGGTTATATGTGAAAATCTATGCTAATAAATTTGCAATTGAATATAAAATTCAGCTTTGAATTTCCTGCAACTTAATCTAAAAATGTATCCATCATATCTTAATAAGAAGAAATGTAGTGTACCAAAGACTTAATATCGAAATGTTTAAAGGAATTTATTGTTTTCATTATTCATTTGCTCTTCACATAAAACAGGGGACAAAATAATGAGCAAAGAGAAGTATCTTAGTATTTAAATGACCTCATCATTTGCTAACATAAACACTGAAGTCTCTTATTACCATACGGTTGATTCTAGTAGTATTATAGTCTATTATTTATTTTGAAGAATGCATGACTATAATTTAAAATGAAAATTTTAACTCGTTTGGCCTTCATTACTCATGTCCATGCATTTCCCTCAATTTTTAGCAATCTTATATTCTATGGTGGAGCTTAGTCCCATGTTTAGGATCATTGAATTTTATGCCACAGATCCACATAAGGCTTATTTTACTCACATAAGGGTTATTTATGAACTCTTTTGTTTGTTCATTTCCATAAAGATATAAAGTGAGTTACAACAAACAAACTGGTGAGTGCAGACTGGTGATTTCAATGACTTTTGCTGATGATGCTGGAGAATACACTATTGTTATTCGTAATAAGCATGGAGAAACTTCTGCCTCTGCCTCCTTGCTTGAAGAAGGTGAGTGCAACTCTAAGTAATTCCATGTGCATTATAAGAATGGAAATGCAGGGGGGAAGCAGCGCTGTGTGATTATCA
This sequence comes from Odocoileus virginianus, assembly GCF_023699985.2. Lineage (NCBI taxonomy): Eukaryota > Metazoa > Chordata > Mammalia > Artiodactyla > Cervidae > Odocoileus > Odocoileus virginianus. The sequence continues at coordinate 12,017,570 of NC_069686.1, forward strand.
GAAGTCCTGCTGCAGCATTCCGGTTTTGATACTGGCTCTGTCCACATTCGCCCTCCTCTTGGCCTCAGCTGTATAGGAAATGTTTTAGACCACATGGCCTCAAAAACCGTACCAGTACTAAACTTCAAAGGTTCTGACAATAGTTTATTTTTGGTGCATTCATTTCTAAGCATATAATGACTTTGAAAATGCAGGAGGAACTTCCCCAGCAGTTCAGTGGTTAAGACTCTGCCTTCCAATGCAGGGGGTGTAGGGTCAATCCCTAGTCAGGGAACTAAGATCCCACATGCCACGTGGTTTGGCCAAAACAATTACATTAAATTAAAAAATGAAAATGCAAGGATTCTAAATCCTGTGGCCCTCCAGACCCAGACAGATATTAGTGAGTGTGATGAAGACAGTGGAGAAATTGGAGAGTATATGCCCTGCCTCAGGGGGTCAGTAGCTCCACCTCCAGTATGTTGTTGCCAGGCACACACGTACCAGGCTCAGTGTTGCTAGAGTTTCCAATGTTTGTTTTTAAAAGCTAGAAATCAGGATTTTCAATATTCATAAGTAATTTTAAAAAATGTAATAGCATTTAAGTTAAACAAAATGTACCTTTTGTCTCCATTATCTTTGCCAAGATGTTCACATTTATAGTGGACCATCCTAAGTTCTGTACAAAACCCCTTAGGATTAGGATGTTGTCCCCATTTCGCAGATGAAGCACTCAAGACCAAAGAGGATAAATGAATTGCCAGAAGTCACACGACAAATTAGGATGACCTCTAGGGTTGATCCCAAAGGACTGACTGCTAATATAAAATTTTTTCTATAATAGTATTGGCTGCTTTGACTTATTAATGTACGTTTGGGTTTGAAATTCAATCTACTTAGTCTATCCTGAGCACTTTGATAGTAAAATTTGGAAAATCTGGCTTCTGTTTATCAACTTTCCATAGGGTAGGACTTGCTTGAATGAACAGTGGCATGAAGGCTTTTTCATAAGAACATTAAAAATTAACTCATTAAAAATTAACTCATGTTCTTAACCCCTAGCTGATTATGAGTCATTGATGAAATCCCAGCAAGAAATGCTTTACCAAACACAAGTGACTGCATTTGTGCAAGAACCTAAAGTTGGAGAAATAGCGCCTGGATATGTATACTCTGAGTATGAAAAAGAGTATGAAAAAGAACAAGCCTTAATTAGGAAGAAAATGGCCAAAGATACTGTAATGGTCAGAACTTTTGTGGAAGACCAGGTAGGTGTAATAATGACCAAGTAAATCACTTCACACATTATTCTTTCCTCCTGCAATACCCCTGTTTTTGTTTGATATTTTCATTTTCGAGTGATGGGCCAGGGTTATACTACTATAAGCAGGTCCAGGTTCGCTGCTGATGAGCTTCCTTAATCTTCATAATATTAATATGATGCACATATGACTTTGGAAATAAAGATTACATGTTAAGTAGGAAAAACAATTACTAAAACAACAAAGTTCATTACTGCCAACATTTTTTTCATCAGTAGGATAGACATCACATGCATAACCCATACTCTTAGAATTGTCCAAGACACCACAGCATGAACTTCCAAAGATGACTGAAAGGCAGATTAAAAAATAATGACTCATCTCATTCTCAGTGAAAAACAAATAAAAAAGCAAAAATAAAATGCTTCTAGATGTTTCTTGTGTTAAAAATTTTAATCAAACCTTATTTCTGAAAACAAATACTCTTAAAGAATTTCTATCAGTCAGCAGATATCTTCTTAACATACTGTCATCTTTACTACATAGGAATTCCACATTTCTTCCTTTGAAGAGAGACTAATTAAAGAAATTGAATACAGAATAATAAAGACTACATTAGAAGAACTTCTTGAAGAAGATGGAGAAGAAAAGATGGCAGTTGACATTTCTGAATCTGAAGCTATTGAAGCAGGATTTGATTTAAGAGTCAAGAATTATAGAATTCTTGAAGGGATGGGTGTTACATTTCATTGCAAGATGTCTGGGTATCCATTACCCAAGGTAAAATATAAGCATTGATCGTACCTCCATACTACAATAAAGACACACGTAGGTTGTAGTGTAACTCCTTTATGTAAATTTTATTTACATGTGCATGATGTTATTTGCAGATTGCATGGTATAAAGATGGCAAGCGCATCAAACATGGAGAGAGATACCATATGGAATTTCTACAAGATGGCAGAGCTAGTCTGCGAATACCTGTTGTTCTTCCAGAAGATGAAGGCATCTATACTGCATTTGCCAGCAATATGAAAGGAAATGCAATTTGCTCAGGGAAATTGTATGTGGAGCCTGCTGCACCTCTTAGTGCTCCAACTTACATACCCACACCAGAGCCAGTGAGCAGAATCAGGTGAGGCTCATAATAATTCACGTTGGTTACTATTTAAATTGTTTAAAACACCAAATATCTCAGTAGCAAATTGCTGTCATGTAGTGGGGGGTGTGAAGGCTGAAATAACCCAGAAGTCCACCCTTCTCTGTACTGGCAATTGCCCAGTTTTTATTTCTTACCCCTGTGTAGAATGAGCAAAGCATCTTTCATCACGTATCATATTATCTGTTTTGCCAGTGCCATAGCTAATATAACGAAGGCTATAAAGAGTTGTTTAACGTCTGATTTTACATGTGTTATCCCTAGTTTATGAGGAAAGCATGGCAACTCGTCCGTGGGGTAGTACAGAGTCGGACACGACTGAAGCGACTTAGCATGCAAGCATGCATGGCAACCCACTCCAGCATTCTTGCCTGGAGACCATGGACAGAGGAGCCTGGTGGACTAGAGTCCATAGGGTCGCGCAGAGTCGGGCACGACTGAAGCGACTTAACACAAGCACACATCACTAATTTATACAACAACCATGCAGTGGAGGGATTATTGTTGCTATTTTGGGAATGAGAACACTAAGTTTCCCTGACCCTGTGAAAATTGCCTTAGTTCACCCAGCCTGTGTGGTGCTGCCAGCACTTGAAATCCAATCCAAGCCAATCTGGCTACAATGTATAAGTAGAGTTTGGGACTTCTTTCAAATATCTTTTATTTGTTTTTCCTCATCTGGGATATGTAAGTTATTTTTCTTTTTCCATATTTCTGTCAGTGGTATTTAGCCAACCAACATTTATTGAAATATTTTGGTAGTTGAACCAAAAAGGTTCAGTAACTCATTAAACCCAGTTGGTGAGGGAGAGACAGTATTAAGGACCAATCTAAGATTTTGAGGATGGGTTCCTGGCTGTGTTGAATAATTCCTGACTGGGATTGATGGTATATGAACAATATAGTTTTGGGAGCAATAATAATGTATTCCATTTTGGATCCCAATGAGTCTGAGCTACCTTTTAATATACAAAGTAAATTCTAAAATAATGTTAAGAAAGAGATTTATTGTGGTGAGTTTTCTCTATGCCTCATAAAAATATTCTTTTTCGCATCTTGTTTTTCAGATCCATCTCTCCACGTTCAGTGAGCAGATCTCCGATACGCATGTCCCCTGCACGGATGTCCCCTGCACGGATGTCCCCTGGACGCAGGCTGGAGGAAACAGATGAGTCACAACTCGAGAGACTGTATAAGCCAGTCTTTGTGTTGAAACCTACTTCTTTCAAGTGTGTAGAAGGACAGACTGCCAGATTTGACTTAAAGGTTGTGGGTCGACCCATGCCCGAGACCTTCTGGTTTCATGACGGTAAGTGTAAGTTTTTGCTAACAAATTATTAAACACAAAAATAAACTTATCTGTGTGTCTAACAACTTTTAAAAGCAACTATTTTAACGTGATTTCTTTTTTGCTTATGTTTCTGATAGGCCAGCAAATTGTCAATGACTATACCCATAAAGTAGTCGTTAAAGAAGATGGTACCCAATCACTGCTTATTGTCCCTGCAACACCCAGTGATTCTGGGGAATGGACGGTGGTTGCCCAAAACAGGGCAGGGAAATCTTCAATTTCAGTGATTTTAACTGTGGAAGGTATTTGCTCTGAAGACTCAAAATAAATAACCTTATCACTTGGGTTTTAAACAGGTAGTTCAGCCCTACTCACTCAGAATCACAACCTTTCTCTTTCAGCTGTGGAACATCAGGTAAAACCAGTGTTTGTGGAAAAACTGAGGAATCTCAACATAAAGGAAGGTTCCCGACTTGAAATGAAAGTTAGAGCTACGGGCAACCCCAATCCTGACATTGTATGGTTGAAAAACAGTGAAATCATTGTACCTCATAAATATCCCAAAATCAGGTAAGTTGGCTTGAAAAATAATGAAACTAAACTCATTACACAGATCCAATACTCAAGGAAGTAACAACTACTTCTGTATTGATGATTTATTTTCCACTTTTTATAGAATTGAAGGAACCAAGGGAGAAGCTGCCCTTAAAATTGATTCCACTGTCAGCCAAGACTCTGCCTGGTACACTGCAACCGCTATTAATAAGGCTGGCCGAGACACTACACGATGCAAAGTAAATGTTGAAGTCGAGTTTGCAGAGCCTGAGCCAGAGAGGAGATTAATCATCCCACGAGGGACGTATAGAGCAAAGGAGATTGCAGCCCCAGAACTGGAGCCTCTCCATTTGCGATATGGCCAAGAGCAGTGGGAAGAGGGTGACCTCTATGACAAAGAAAAGCAACAGAAACCATTTTTCAAGAAAAAACTCACTTCCTTAAGGCTCAAGCGGTTTGGGCCTGCCCACTTTGAATGCAGGCTGACTCCAATCGGCGACCCAACGATGGTGGTGGAATGGCTCCATGATGGAAAGCCACTGGAAGCGGCCAACAGGCTGCGCATGATCAATGAATTTGGGTATTGTAGCCTTGATTACGCAGTGGCATATTCCAGAGACAGTGGTGTCATTACTTGCAGAGCTACTAACAAATATGGAACAGACCACACATCTGCTACCCTTATTGTCAAAGATGAGAAGAGTCTTGTGGAGGAATCTCAATTGCCTGAGGGGAGGAAAGGCTTACAGAGAATTGAAGAATTAGAGCGAATGGCTCATGAAGGTGCCCTTACTGGTGTGACAACCGATCAAAAGGAGAAGCAAAAGCCAGACATTGTCTTGTTCCCAGAGCCAGTAAGAGTACTGGAAGGGGAGACCGCCAGATTCCGTTGCCGGGTAACAGGCTATCCTCAGCCCAAAGTCAACTGGTACCTTAATGGGCAGCTCATCCGCAAAAGCAAACGGTTCAGAGTCCGCTATGATGGCATTCATTATCTGGACATCGTGGACTGCAAGTCTTATGATACAGGTGAAGTCAAGGTCACCGCAGAAAACCCTGAAGGCGTGATAGAGCATAAAGTAAAGCTCGAGATCCAACAGAGGGAAGATTTTAGGTCTGTCCTTAGGCGAGCCCCTGAGCCAAAGCCCGAGTTTCACATCCATGAACCTGGGAAACTTCAGTTTGAAGTACAAAAAGTAGACAGGCCTGTTGACACCACTGAAACCAAGGAAATTGTGAGGCTGAAGAGAGCTGAAAGGATCACCCATGAAAAAGTGTCTGAAGAGTCAGAAGAGCTGCGTAGCAAGTTCAAGCGCAGAACCGAGGAAGGCTACTATGAAGCCATCACAGCTGTGGAGCTCAAGTCTCGTAAGAAGGACGAATCCTACGAAGAGCTTCTCAGGAAGACAAAAGATGAACTTCTCCACTGGACCAAGGAGCTAACCGAAGAGGAGAAGAAAGCCCTTGCTGAAGAAGGCAAAATCACCATTCCAACTTTTAAACCTGACAAAATTGAGTTAAGTCCTAGTATGGAGGCCCCCAAAATATTCGAAAGAATCCAAAGCCAGACAGTGGGCCAGGGATCTGATGCACACTTCCGGGTCAGAGTGGTGGGAAAACCTGATCCTGAATGTGAGTGGTACAAAAATGGTGTGAAGATTGAGCGCTCTGACCGAATCTACTGGTATTGGCCCGAAGACAATGTTTGTGAGCTGGTCATAAGAGATGTGACGGCTGAGGACTCTGCCAGCATCATGGTGAAAGCCATCAATATTGCTGGGGAAACCTCAAGCCATGCATTCTTACTCGTCCAGGGTAATTTGAATTTCTTTCATTTGATGGATCTATTTTTATTTTTCTGTGAATATCCAATAGTGTATTGTCTTAATTTTCTTTTCCATTATCCAAATTGTGTATTCAACTTAATGTACTTTATCCCCCCTTTTTTCTCTTGTAGCCAAGCAATTGATCACTTTTACACAGGAATTACAAGATGTTGTTGCTAAGGAAAAAGACACCATGGCAACCTTTGAATGTGAAACCTCAGAGCCATTTGTCAAAGTGAAATGGTATAAAGATGGTGTGGAAATTCACACAGGAGATAAATATAGGATGCACTCTGACAGGAAAGTTCACTTCCTCTCCGTGCTGACCATCGACGCATCTGATGCTGAAGACTATAGCTGTGTACTTGTGGAAGACGAAAACGTGAAAACAACAGCTAAACTTATTGTTGAAGGTAGTAAATTATGATTTTGTTGTTTACTCAAGTTTTCAAGTTACTTTTATTATGTGATAAAATTAGCTATGCAATTTTCACCTCCTAAAAAGAATTACCTATGATTTAAATGTAAGCTTCATACCAAGAATCATGACTGTATAATACTAATTAAGAATATTGACAATTGGGATGTTTTTAAAGCAAGGTTATTTTGATGTCTTGTTTTAAAAATTTTTTTGAATTATAATTCCATGCTTTATTTAAAATAATTTAAAAATTAAAATAACTCCTTTTATTGACAATTTATTTCTCAGTCCAAACGTTAGATATTAAGAATATTCCTGATAGGATGGGGGAGATAAGAGATTGACAGGGAATTTAATTTTTCATGTAAGTCTAGATACATAACTCTCCAGAGAAATTAACTTCTCCTCATCTCATAATTCAGGTGCAGTTGTTGAGTTTGTGAAAGAACTTCAGGACATAGAGGTTCCAGAATCATTTTCAGGGGAGTTAGAGTGCATTATAACCCCGGAAAATATAGAAGGCAAATGGTATCATAAGGGTGTGGAGCTTAAATCCAATGGCAAATACACAATTACATCTCGCCGAGGCCGTCAGAACCTCACAGTCAAGGATGTGACCAAAGAGGACCAGGGAGAATACAGCTTTGTTGTCGATGGGAAAAAGACAACCTGTAGACTAAAGATGAAACGTAAGCCCCCTCCTCCTTTTCAGCCCATAGCAAGCATCACTGTGGTTTATTGATAATAAATGGTCATAACGTTCTTTTCTCTCCCTGTATTTTCACAGCCCGCCCCATCGCTATCCTGCAAGGACTCAGTGATCAAAAAGTCTGTGAGGGTGACATTGTTCAGCTTGAAGTTAAAGTCTCCTTAGAGAATGTGGAAGGTGTCTGGATGAAAGACGGCGAAGAAGTGCAGCCAGGCGACAGGGTTCACATTGTGATAGACAAGCAGTCACACATGCTGCTTATTGAGGACATGACTAAGGAGGATGCTGGCCATTACTCCTTCACCATTCCTTCCCTCGGACTGTCAACCCGTGGGCGCGTCTCTGTCTACAGTGAGTGCGACTTAATACAGTCTTATATCTATGCTGTCAAGTGAGCATGTATTTCCAGCAAAAATTTGTATTCACAAATCTTGTGTGTGTGTGGTTTTGCAGGTGTTGATGTGATAACGCCTTTAAAAGATGTTAATGTGCTTGAAGGCACCAAGGCTGTGCTCGAATGTAAGGTCTCAGTCCCTGATGTGACTTCTGTTAAATGGTACTTAAATGACGAACAGATCAAGCCTGATGATCGCGTGCATGCCATTGTCAAAGGCACTAAGCAGCGACTTGTGATTAACCGGACCCATGCTTCAGATGAAGGACCTTACAAGCTGGTGGTTGGCAGAGTTGAAACCAGCTGTGATCTCTCTGTAGAAAGTAAGAATTCTTCCATCTCACTTAATACTGTCTTAAGCATTCTATTTTTCCCAGTGTAATAGTAACCAAATGATGATTATATTTTTCCCCCAGAAATTAAAATCATCAGAGGTCTTCGTGACCTGACCTGTACAGAGACCCAAAATGTGGTCTTGGAAGTTGAACTGTCCCACTCAGGAATTGATGTCTTGTGGAATTTTAAGGACAAGGAAATCAAACCCAGTTCTAAATATAAAATTGAAGCTCATGGAAAAATATATAAGTTGACAGTTCTAAATATGATGAAAGATGATGAAGGCGAATATACATTTTATGCTGGAGAAAATAGGACATCTGGAAAACTTACCGTGGCAGGTTAGTATATTTATAAATTAACATTTATAAATTATAAGTTCTTATATGGAACAATTGTTTTAAGAAATCATTGCCCGTTTCCTTCCTTATTGCCTGCAGTTTCCTGCGTGTGTTGTTGTCAACCAGTAATACCTTCAACACTGTTCCTATCAGCCTAAATTCAAAATATTCTTCCAGGAAGTCATAACTCAAATGCCATCTCCTCTGTAAAACCTTCCTTGATCTTCTCATTTGTAGATCTTACTCCTCCAACCACAGTATCACTCTGTGTTTCTTTCATGACCCATACTCATATACTTGTTTTATTCTCCATTTCTTCTTCCCACACTTGGGCAAATACCTCCAAAGTCTGGAATTGCTTCTTTCTCATCTTCATATAATCCAATACGTTGTACATGATAGATTGATGAGTAAATGTTTTCTTTGTTGGATCAAGTTTTATTTAAACTTTCCTACTGTAAAGATGTATTCATTTTTTATTGCCATGTTTCATTCATTTTTGATCCCTTCACACTATTACTGGGCCCAATGAATATTTTAAAAATATACCTCAGTGGATGTGTCTATGTGTCTTTTTCCTATAACATGAAGTAAACCATTCTCAGCAGAAGTCACTTGCTTTAAAATAAGGAATCAAAGTCTAAACCAGTTGTCAAGAAAAAACTAGAAGTCATCACTGATTTGGTGCATTACAATTTAGGTTTTGAGGAGTTGGAATATGACATTGAGATTAAATTATACAGTCTGTGGCATCTGGTATATAAGCAAGTCAAATGGGAATAATGTGTCTTCTTTGGTATAAAAATTTTATGGTTTATACTTTATCACATTATATGATTTCTTCAGAGATTTGACCATGAAAACTCTGAAACAAAATTTCAGATTCTGCACTTTGATACATTTAATATAAATTACGTGTTTTTAAATGTGTGAAAACAAGAAAAAACTCTGAGCCTATATGTGATCTCACCTAACATTTTTAACGTAACTGCCACAGGCCAGATGCTGCTAGGAACTCAGGATACAGAAATGAATAAGGCATGGTATTTCTTTTGAGGAGTTCACAATGCAGAAAGGGACAGATACATTAGCAACTAAGTTGCTGAAGGAGTAATTATTTCTGCCAGTAACTGATGGCATTGGAGGCGATGGAACTTCATGGAAGAGATGACAGTGACTTTCAGTATATGGGAGTCCCCAGTCTTCTAGAGACGTTGATGACTATAATTTTGTTGAGCAGATTTTTTTTTCCGGTCAAATATTAGACATATTGTAAGGAAATCATCCTTAGGAAACTAAACAGAGTGCTTTTGAAGAATAATCTGAGTTACAGGCCATCCATGAAGTATGCTTCACATTGAAGTTCTCAGAATTCTGTATAAGTTAACAGTTGCTTTTCCATTTGCAAACCCTTCCTGATTCTAGTAGTTTCCCTGGGTACATACTTAGAATACATACTTACTTAGAATGAGAGGTTTCTATGATATCTTCTCAGTGTGGGTAAAAATAATTTTATTAGAAATTTTCATGATGTGCAAAATTATGTTTTAAAATGTGTTATTTAATTGTGCAAAGATCTCTTTATTGTTAAAATATTTTTCAAAGACTCACACTTGTATTTCTCTTGTTCCAAAGGCGGGGCCATCTCTAAGCCACTCACAGATCAGACGGTAGCTGAGTCCCAGGAAGCTGTGTTTGAGTGTGAAGTTGCCAACCCAGATTCTGAAGGCGAATGGTTGAAGGATGGCAAACACCTACCGCTGAGTAAAACCATCAGAAGTGAATCTGATGGCCGCAAAAGGAGACTTATCATTGCTGCCACCAAACTAGATGACATTGGAGAATACACCTACAAGGTGGCCACTTCCAAAACATCTGCCAAACTCAAAGTTGAAGGTCAGTCATATAACAACAGAGTGATCCATTTCAAATCATATTGTATTTTTGACAGTTATCCTAAAAGTCAAATAGTTTAATCATTTTGGGTGCCGTAAATCCTCATTTCACAAAATCATTGTGAACTCCTGAACTTTGTGAGCCATATACCACAGGTGCAAAATTGCTTCAGAGTTTATGTGAAGAACCATGTCTTAGGTTCCAGCTCTATGAAACAGCAAATTAGGTGCTGTTATTCCCTAGTCTTCTTTCATCCTTCTCCAGTCCGTTGATTAAGCTATTGGTATACAGCTAAGTGAAGTTGCTCAGTCATGTCCTCCTCTTTGTGACTGCATGGACTGTAGCCTGCCAGGCTTCTCCGTCCATGGGATTTTCCAGGCAGGAATACTGGAGTGGGTTACCATTTCCTTCTTCGGGGGCGTTCCCAACCCAGGGATTGAACCCAGGTCTCCCACACTGCAGGCAGACTCTTTACCATCAAGCCACCAGGAAAGCCCAGTATAGAGCTATACAAACTTCATCTCATTCAAGTATAGAAAAATCGTTGTGTGATGTACTTTTCAAACTGAGTCCTGGGTTTTCCAGAGTAGTCACAAAGTGTCTTTTAAAAACTCCAGAGATGCTGCATAACTACAAAAATGGTTGATAACCATTCATTTGCAAGATGACCAGGAAACAGCATTATTCAGGAATTCTCTTACTTGATGGTATCATCTTTATGGATGCCAAAACCAATCATAAATTTATTGATACCAAAATGTATTGATACTTTATTGATACCAAAACCAATCATAAATTTGTCCTCAGCTGTCAAAATTAAGAAGACTCTGAAGAACCTCACAGTGACAGAGACCCAGGATGCTGTTTTCACGGTGGAGCTCACACACCCTAACGTAAAAGGCGTCCAGTGGATTAGAAACGGGGTTGTGCTGGAATCCAATGACAAGTACACTGTCTCCGTCAAAGGAACAGTTTACTCTCTGAGAATTAAAAACTGTGCCGTGGTGGACGAATCTGTTTATGGCTTCAAGCTTGGAAAGCTGGGAGCCAGTGCCAGACTGCACGTTGAGAGTAAGTTGACTTAGGAACAGTTTACAAGTCGCCACCTCATGGTTGCCATGTAATGAAGCGTATCACTGAATGGCTTCATCTTTCCCCATCAGCCGTCAAGATCATTAAGAAACCAAAGGATGTGACTGCCTTGGAAAATGCCACTGTTTCCTTTGAAGTTAGCGTTTCCCATGACACAGTGCCAGTAAAATGGTTCCACAAGAATGTGGAGATTAAGCCGAGTGACAAACACAGGCTCGTCTCGGAAAGGAAGGTCCACAAGCTGATGCTGCAGCATATTTCCCCCTCGGATGCTGGGGAGTACACAGCTGTGGTGGGGCAGCTGGAATGCAAGGCAAAACTATTCGTGGAGAGTAAGTATGAGTCAGCCCTGGTGGCATTGCTCGGTGGTCTTATTTGTTTGCTTCATCTTAAAAATATATATATATACACTAACCAGAGTGCTCTCTGATTTTCCCCAAGCATTACATATCACAAAAACCATGAAAAACATCGAGGTGCCCGAGACCAAAACTGCCTCTTTTGAGTGTGAGGTCTCCCACTTCAATGTACCTTCCATGTGGCTGAAGAATGGCGTGGAGATTGAGATGAGTGAAAAGTTCAAGATTGTGGTGCAGGGAAAACTCCACCAGCTAGTCATCATGAACACCAGCACGGAGGATTCAGCAGAATACACGTTTGTCTGTGGCAATGACCAAGTCAGCGCCACCCTCAAAGTGACCCGTAAGTAAATACATATATATAGATAGAATCCCCAGTAGACTCATCACCCCATAGCCTACACTTTTTCTTCGCCATCTACTGTGTTCACACTAAGTTAGGTATCTGGATAAAATTTTTTATTAGAATAGCATTCAAAGACTATCTATAAAGATGCTACAGTGTCTGTCGCTTGCTTTTTCTGTTCCCCTGTCACTTGGCATAATCCTGTAGAGCGGTACCTGTCTGAACTGTGATCACTTAAACAGATGTATTAGAAACACTCCTAGTTTTTGTTCTGTTCCTGTTATAACCCATGTCACACTGACACGAAATCTCCTTGGGTATCTTTGCTTCCCCTTTTGCAGCCATCATGATTACATCCATGCTGAAGGACATCAATGCAGAAGAAAAAGACACCATTACCTTTGAGGTGACAGTGAACTATGAAGGCATCTCTTACAAATGGTTAAAGAATGGTGTGGAAATCAAATCAACTGACAGGTGCCAGATGAGAACCAAAAAGCTCACCCACTCACTGAACATCAGGAATGTCCACTTTGGGGATGCCGCTGAGTACACCTTCGTGGCTGGAAAAGCTACCTCAACAGCCACTCTTTATGTGGAAGGTATGGTTTCATAAATGTCATATCCATAAAAAGAAATGTCAAACACACTACATAAAATGTTAGTGCATCAGCTAATGAATGAATAAAGTATATCTATGCAATGAAATATTACTTAGTAATAATAAGGAAATACTGATAAATATTACAACATGGATGAACCCTAACCTTATACCAAGTGAAAGAAGTTAGTTACAAAGAATCACATATTACATGAATCCAGTTACAGGAAAAGTTCAGAACACGCAGATCAATAGAGACATAGGTTTGTGTCTAAGTCTCCAGAAAGAACAGTGCACGGGGTCTGGAAGGTTATGGCTAAGGGATACGTGGTTTCTTCTGGGGATAATGAGAATGCCTTGAAATTGATTATGGTGATGGCTCTACAATCCTAAATATACTGAAAGCCCCTGATGCTGTATGCTTTCAGTGGGTGAATTGTATAGTATGTAATCCTACCTTGGCAAAGCTGTTCAAAAGGTTAATTCTTTTACATGCTCTTCTCCAGCTCGTCATATAGAATTTAGGAAACACATTAAGGACATTAAGGTTCTCGAGAAGAAGCGAGCCATGTTTGAATGTGAAGTTTCTGAACCTGACATCACCGTGCAGTGGATGAAGGATGGCCAGGAGCTGCAGCTAGTGGACAGGTCCGTCGGTGTCTTGTGCCACCTCCCAGGGATTCCCAGTTTACTTTGAGCCATCATACATTCAGCCCCAATTTCCATTTCCTCCACAGAATAAAGATACAGAAGGAGAAGTACGTCCACCGCCTGCTGATCCCATCCACGCGGATGTCCGACGCCGGAAAGTACACAGTGGTGGCTGGGGGCAACATGTCTAGCGCCAACCTCTTTGTCGAGGGCAGAGATGTCCGCATCCGAAGCATTAAAAGGGAGGTGCAGGTAATTGTCCACGTGCTGAGTTTTTAGAGGTATCCTCAATAGCACCTAATCTATCATTTTGTCACTTAATTTTTTTACTTTAAAATTTTCCAACCACTGTCTTCTAAAGAAATGAAATCAGCTTATCCCTACTGACTTAACGCTCCTTTACTGATAGCAGCTCAGTCAGTTTCCTCTCACTTAGGGGATGAGTGTGTCCTTCGCAGCTGTCTAAATATTTTAATGAGAGCAGCTGTAGAAACTTCACTGTCTAATAAGTGGCCATTTGCCAAGCAGCACCAACTCGAAAAGAACTGAAATTTAAATTGTGGTGTTTGCACGGCAACTGGAATTTAGGGAATTCAGAACAAGGTGGCTGTTTCTAGAAGCCTTCTACTGTGGAAAGGCGGCTGTTTAGGGACTTGGCTGGGAACACACCCTCTGAGCAAAGCTCGACTCCTAGCAGGGATGCTGAGAAAATACCTTCGCTCTCGACTGCAGGCGTAGAGCTTGTCCTCAGGGGTGCCAGTCTTCCAACATGGTATAATGTGGGTAATATGTGAGAAGAAGCAGTACTTGAGTTCACATTTACGATATTGCTCATCCACTGAGAGCCAGGCATCACAGGCCTTGGTCCACAGTGAAAAAGCCTTCAGTGAAGACTCAGACGACCTAGGTATGTCCTCCCTCCTCTGCTGTCCGATTCTGAGCCTTTATTTCCTCACTTTAAAAAATGAAGATAATAGTTCCTGCCTAAGTCACAAGGTTATTGTTTACATCACATGAAATAAAATTGAGCAGTAACTGAAAAGGGCTGTGTCAGTGATAACAGCCCTCGAATGCAAAGTGTCGTTATTTCTGATATGATAAACTAAGAAGTGAACATTTAAGGATGAAATCATTGTCTCCATGAAGGCATAAGCATAAATTCTTTGCCGAAGAAGTGTGGGCTCCCATTTATCCAAGGACAGGGAGGGAAAATTGAGAGGGTGCTATAACAACTCAACTTCCTATATCATCCTGTGTGGGTTTGGCATGCTCTTCAAACGAGCTGGCTCAGAGACAGGTTAAAACCAAAAGGAAACCAGGATTTCAGTGTTCTTTTTTCTGTTGCTCCATCCAAAGGTTATTGAGAAACAACGTGCTGTTGTTGAGTTTGAGGTCAATGAAGATGATGTTGATGCCCACTGGTATAAAGATGGCATCGAAATCAATTTCCAAGTTCAGGAGCGACACCAGTATGTGGTGGAGAGAAGAATCCACCGGATGTTTATCTCTGAGACCAGGCACAGTGATGCCGGTGAATACACCTTCGTAGCAGGAAGGAACAGGAGTTCTGTTACTCTCTATGTCAATGGTAGGTAGAGATGTTAATATGTCTGTTCATCCATCTGTAGTAATCCCCCCACTTCAATTTACTAAATTTCTGGTAGTTCCTGGGCAATTTCTCAAGAACCCATGGTGCTCATATGTTTGGGGCTACATGTATTTTCATGTTATACCTGAGGAAAAGGGATGGCAGCTTTAAAAAGGACTAAAATGTCATTTCTAGAAAGCACCTAATGGCTAGATTCTTATTCAGTCAGTCAACACTGTCAAACTTTCTCTGTGTGTCAGTTATACTAGACCCCAAGTGGGTGTCTAGGCAGAGCAATCAGGGTTCTGGTTCGCTGCCCTTGGCCCTAACTGCCGGAGCACTCGTAGCACCACCAAGCAGTGGGGCATTT